>NC_135306.1:113897879-115177463 GCF_048772815.1 Callospermophilus lateralis | reverse complement strand
GGGATAGGGTAGCTGGAGGGATGAGGGAGGGTGGCAAGAGGCCTGAGGTTTGGGGAATGCAGCTGGCAGAGTTTAGGTCCTGGGTGGCCAGTGTCTCAAAAGTGTTGCCTGGGCTGTCCTATTCTAAATCAAAAGTGATTTTAGTAACATTTAATTGTTACCAAATTGTTTCTTTTTTTTTTTTTTTAAGTCTAGGCTTGTCAAATAAATTATATGTGTGTCAATCCTCTTGCAACTTCATGAAGAATTTGTGTTGATTTTGTCTCTGTGATTAGTTGAAATGTTATTAATTTGAAATTGTATACCAATTCCAATTTTAGAGCTTTACAAATTTGTTACAGGCTCTTTTTTTTGTTGTTGTTGTAATTCTCAAATGTCACCCAGAAGCAACTGAGCTAACTCAGTGTTTAATTATGTATCGGGTTGCTTGGGTGTTTAATGGTGGAAGAAAACTGGTGTGTCCAGCTCCTCATCTAATTCCTGGGGGCACTTCCGGACCTCATTTCCTCTGTTAATGTCTCAAGAAGAAGAGGAAATCAACCCTCTTTCCTGGCCAGCGTGAAAAAACGGAAAGAGCCAGTTGGAGTGTGAGACAGACATGGAGGCCCCATGCTTGGCCCTCCCTGCTGGCTGACTTCAAGCAATCCCTTCCCTTCCTGAGCCTCAGTTCATCCCTCTTCCTTTGCTCCTGCTTAGAGGCTGCTCAAGATACTGGGACAGGGAGGTCAGAAGAGGGAACAGCAATAATGATCACGACTGAATTTCCTGCCAGCCAGTATTCAGGGGACAGGAATAGAGGAAAATATCAGGTTTATTTTAACTTAAAGACAATAAAACCATGTGAATGTTTTGCACACCTGAATTTGTGAAGTAAGACTCATGCTTATGTACCTCAATTCCAACATATGGAGGGAAAAAATAAATCTAGGGATGATGAAACTTTAGGAAAGAGGAATAACATTTCAGTCCATTTCATACAAGGAGAAAGGAGGATGTCAAATCCTTTACAAATACCTTACCAGGTCCACTCACCTTTCTTTTTCCTGTGATTGCAGGAGACTTTGATTTGGAAGGTCAGGGATTGGATGAGCAGAATTCCCTGCCCACAAATGGGATGAATGTGTCCTAGCATCCAGGCTCACTTGGGCAGTTTCTGCCACCCACCTATGCAGAGCTCATCCCACAGATGCTACCTTAATTACCCTCAGATATCGGGGAAAAAAATAGTCAGGCTCTCCATGGAGGGCTCTGAGCCTATGAGTTCAAAGAAGAAGCCTGTTGGAATGATACACAGCTGGGGGCCAAGGGAAAGGACTTGAGCATACGAGAAACTGAAAATAGCAAGACTTCTGCAAGGAAGGGAGGAGTCATAGTGTGGAAGAAGACAGGAACAAATCAGGACAAAGGGAGGGTTTCTTTCCATGGGGGCCTGGGAAGAATGACGGGATAAAGAACAGACCTACTGTGTGAGGCACTGGAAAAGCCACCTAAAAGAAAATATGACCATAGTAATAGTTACCAGAGGAATGTGACACAGACCCTTTGTTCTAAGAGGTCACCTCTGTTTGATGGCTTTCAGACTGAGCTCTTCAGGGATCTGGGGTTCTTTGTAGGTATTGTAGGGGCTCTTACATAGGTGAGGGAGAGAGGTGAAGGTAAGCTGGGGAAGGGGCAGAAGGTGCAATGAGCTCCTGGCCTTCCCACTTGCTCCACCTTATCTTAAAAATATTGATATTTTATATGCAATTGATTTAAGAAAAATGGTTACCTTTTTTGGGGGGGGGCGCAAGAGAGGTTTTTAAATCAGTTTGGTGATGTGAATGTCTAAGTAACACTCAGGAAAAAAGACTTTTTCACCAAATATTTAAGGTGATTGGCAAGTGACACTCAGGAGAATGGCCATTTGCTGAGATCTGGAGCAAGCTGGCTGCTGAGTTCAGCTCAGAGAACTCCATGGTGATGCTGTGCTGCTAGAAGAGACTCTTGGGACTACTGACTTTTCTCCAAAGCAGGCTTGGGTTTCCTGCTGGACAGGCAGAAAGAATTGATGTCAGAACCACGCACACAACCACCAACAGTGGAGCCTTTACTACTCGGGAATCCCCAAAGCTTCTTCCCGCTCAACACTCTTCATCAAGCACCTTGTATCTTGGCCTAAGTCTTATTTTGATTTTATTATCCAACTATCAGCAAGAATCTCTATATCCTTTAAAACCTAGATAAACCTAATTTGTCCTCATATCCCATAGCCTCTGGAGAGCTCAGACCATTCTAAGATGTTTGATGATTCTTGGCGGAGGGGAGAGAGAAGTGAATTGTGGTATTGCAATTATTTTAGCTTCAAGCTTTGACATCACCTTATATTATGCCATTTGTGCATGTTCTAATCATCCTGTGTGTGAAGTTTCCAACTCACAGGCATTGACCCAAACATGGAACTCAATACTCTCCCCCCAGTTTCAAAAGACACAAGATATGGAACCCTAAGAAGTACAACTCCAATCTACAATGACAGAAATCAAATGAGTGCATGTCTAGGTCAAGGGACATCAGGGATTTTCTAAGAAGAGTCACAAAGAAACTTTTAGAGAAGATGTAAATGATCTATAGCTTGATTGTGGTAATTGGTATACAAGCATATAAATTTACCAAAACTCATATGTACATATGCAAATTGTATCTTAGTAAAGTTCCAGAGAGATTTCCCTGACTTTCTAGACACAGTTAAACATTACCTCCCTAGAGCTTCCAGGGGTCCCTATGTCTATTGCTGAATGAATCATACTGTTCTAATTACCTGTTCAGCTGTTTGTTTCTATGCTATTCTGAGCCTCTAGAATTCAAGAATCATGTTCCATTTAACAATTGTTATCTACAAGATCTGGTGCAGTGCTCAGTACCTAGTATGCACCTATAAGAGTGAATGGAAGGAAGAGTAAGCACACTCAAGGCCATGACCTGAGCACTTCCGAAAGTTGAGAGGCTCTGGGCATCTGAGCAGAGGGAAAACAGCCAGTGTGAGCCAGCTGCTTTCCTGGGGCACTGGGCATCATCTTCAGCCTCCTCTTGTTACCTCTTGGATATATCAGTTCAGAGAGCACAAGGTGCATGGGTGAGTCCTTACCACTCATGTGTATGCATGTGTGTGTTCTTTTGTGTTAGGTGTGGATGTGCATGCACACCTATATATAAAATATTATTTCAGAAGCATTACTGACACTTCCCTACAACTATTTGAATCCAGGATGGGCCCCAAGTGACCTGCAATATTTTGGACTCTGTAGTCTCTGCCAGAACTGCTTGACCTATAGAAGAGGAGGCTGGACACAAGAATAGATGCCGGCATTATCCCCAGGTGTGGCTCTCCAAGAAACTTCCACAGGCTAGTTTGTGGAAATAATGTGAATGGGTCAATGGCTAGTTAGCAGGAATGTTTGGTGCCTATTTCTGACTTTGGATTGCTTGTCCAGAGGTAATTTCTCCTGTTATAAACTTGGAGATCCTTGGACTTCCAGTTTTTGAGCTTATAGCCTGGGAACCCCAAGACTTTGGGTGAGTGAGTCATGATAAAGGAGGAAACTTCTCTACTAAAACATAAAGGTGAAATCTAAAGCAATTAAAAATATCTCTCTGGGGGAAGCTGAGAAATGATGAGCTGGGGAGTGTGGAGGGGCAGTGAGAAGCGATTTTATCCGTCAGGATCCAGGTGGGAAAAGAGAAATCACAGTAGTTGTTTTGAATAGAAACAATTGAATGCAGGGAGTTGATTACACAGATGTCAAAAGGCTTAAAGAGCAAAAGAAGCTGGGCACAGTGATATATGCTTGTAATCCCAGTTACTCAAGAGGCTGAGGCAGGAGAGTCGCAAGTTCAAGGCCAGCCTAGACAACTTAGTAAACCCTGTCTCAAAATAATAAATAATATGGCTCAGTGTTAGAGCACCCTCAGTTCAATCCCTAGTACCAAACATAAAAAAAAAATTTAAAAAGTAAAATAAAAGCAAAAGAAGGATACTGAGAAAATCCAGTTATTGTCAACTACAGGAAGCAGATGCCACCCTTGGGTTTTATGTAACAGACAGAGACGGAATGATCAGAAACAAAAGCCTGGCATGACAAAGAACATGTGGATGGGTCTGGATCTCTGGAATAGAGTGCCTTATGGCCAGGCCTTGGGTCTCCAAGGGGGCAGAAGGCAGCTGATGCTCAGACACTGAAGGGACCTGTCTGTGGCCATCTGGTGCTGAAGTCTGAGATGCCATGGCTGGGGGAACCCAAATAAAGGCATGGAGGCTGTGCTATCTTATACAGGGCAGAAACAGAGGCAAGAGGAAATACTTTCCTCCTCTCACTGTCTTCCCTCACATTCTGCCCACTGCCCATCATCAAAGTGTAGCAGGAAGCCAGCTGGTAAAGGGTCTGAGGGATATGATCCAGCCCCCAACACTGCAGTCTAGAAGGGCACTGGCATCAATGCTGGGGTAATAAGTGAATAGCCAACCTGGACACCTTCAGCTGACCTAGGGATTGCTGACTCCTGAGGGATGAGGTTGTTTGCAAGAATCACAGGGAAAAAGCAAGGGAGTCACTGCTGCTTAGCAGCCAGAGAGCAGCTTTGAGCATCTGGCTGGCCTCACAGAGATGCTCCAATGAGGTTACTTCAGTCCAGTCTGCTGTGTCTGGGCTTCAGCTCTGCAAACTCAGACTTCAGTCTGTCAGTTCACCTGGGGTGACCTGGGCCTGGAAACCCCACTGGACCCACACTCACCACGTTGACTAGAGTTACCCGAGGAAATGGGTACCACTGACAGATACTGTCGGAAGCTCAAACAACAGGACTAGATATGCTGCCAATCAGATCACGGTCCTGGATGATGGCCACACACCCTGGCACAGTCATATTCTCCAATTTGCCATTTCCTGGGCTCTACCCCATCGAGAGCTTTACATACTTCTCTTTATCTTCCCTTGACCACATTTTAATCTTGGAGAGATTTGAAAGACACTCTGGACTGTGCATTATTATAAGCTAACTCCTCATGGGGTACTGCAGAAGACAGCTGGGTTCATTCATTTTTATTTTGTGTTTTCTTCTTCATATCCTTTACTTCTTTCCTCTATTAGCAAACTGGCTCCCTCCTCCCTTACTTTCCCTCTTTCTACCCCCAACCTCCTCCTCCTTTCTCAGTACCTTGGCCTCCTCTGATGGCAAGGTTGGGCATGGCACCCCATCTCCCTGGCTACAGGTCTTGAGTCAAGGGTGGAGATATGACACCTGAGTGGCGCCTGCTGGTCTTTCTACTTGGTGTTATACACAGAAGGGTGCTCTCTTTCCTCTGGGGTTTCCACACTGGCATGATGAGAGCCTGGAGCTCTCTGTGAACGTACATGCCTTGGGGAAGAGGAGGAAGTGGAAATGTGGAGCAAAGCTGAGCTTCAAGAGGGAAAGAATGATGACAAAATTTAGGTCTCTGGGTCTACTCCATCCTGTTCTTCCCAGTATTGTGAATCTTACAATCCCTCTCTTCATTCTCCTATCTTGGACTGGAAAATCTCATTTAATTGATGGCCCAGGGGTGGCATTTAATGATCCTGTCCTTAGATTCTGGAAAAGATTCTCATTTGGTGCTAATACTCCTGTATGGGTAAACACATATCTATTTTGGAGAAATCAATACACATTTGTATGCCAAGGCCAAATTTTGAACTTTTCTTTTAACCTCAGATATGGATTTTGGCCATGCTAAGCAATAAAACTAAGATGTAATCACTTGTGTTTGCTTTCCTTTATGCCCAAAGTTATTTGATGGACAGCATCTGAATAAAGCAATCTTTTTGGGCCTGTTTCCCACCACCTTTAGATATCACTACAGATCTCCCTGTGGGTTGTACTGGTTGCTCTCACATTTCTATCAGCTCTGGGGACATCTGCCAATCACAGTTAACTGGGCACAGAAGTGAGATGGGGAGAATCTCCCTATATACATGCCAATCTTGCTAGTTTTCTGACAATGAGTTCATCCATTGATTCAATGCAATCATCCATTTATTCATCAGCTGATTTGGGGCTACAGACCCTGAGATACTACTGGCTATCAGAGATGTAAGTCAGACACATACCTGTCCTAATTAAGCTTATAGTCCAGAGGAGGAGGTAGACTAGGCAAGTACATTAAAGTAGGGCATGTGTTTGGAAGAAGGAAGTGCAGCATGCTAAGGAGAATATAAAGGAAACACCAAACTCAACTCTCCCAAGGATGTGGGAAGTATGAGCTAAAATGTGAAGATGAGTGGGAGTCAGGCAGACTGAGATACCAGAGTGAGGAGTGGCTGAGCCATTGGAGGATGGGTGGGTAGCAGTAACAGATCCTGGCAGGGCAAACATTAGGTATAAAGTCTGGGTAATGTGAAAGGCCTCGAAGGAATAGAGAGAATCTCAGTCTGGCTGAAATTTTCAGCATGAGGTATTGAAGCTGCCATGGCTCCTTCCTGGTGCCCAGCTTGGAAAGTCCACACCATCTTCAGTCTAGCTGTCTACAACAGGGATGCTGGGAGCCCTCCTCACTCTCAGAGCACCACATGGTATAAAATGATTGCTGTCCCTCCCGCTCCTGTGGTACTAGAGATTGAGCCAAGAGTCTCACACATACTGGGCAAGTTTCTACAACTGAGTTACACCCCCAGCCATTTTAATTTTATTTCGAGATTGTGACCTAATGTGTTGCCCAGCCCGGCCTCAAACTTGAGACCTTCCTACATCAGCCGCTCAAGTAGCTGTGATTATAAACCTGCACCACTGCAACCAAACCAATCAATGTCTTTAATTCAAATGTAGTCTACTCTGTAGCCTTAATCCCCTCTTTCTGTGAAAAAGAGAATCGCCTATTTGCAATGCTAAGGGCTGGGAGCTTAAAAGGATGTAGCCAGTGAAGCTGGAGAATTTAGGAAAGTCTAGGGACAGTTTCCTCCCCTCTCTCCCTTTGGCAATAAAGAAGAAAATTAAATGAAGTGTCAAAATGATAAGTTGATGTGCCCAAGGTCAAGGTCTAGTGCTGATTTGAGAATGTGGGCTTTGGAATTAGATATTGGGGGTTCAGATCCTGACTTTCTCTCTGATTGACTGGTTACGAGTAGCTTTCTTCATCTCTTTCAGCTTCAGTTCACAGTTGGAAGGGAACCTGGGGAGATTAGGACATCTATGTCCCAAATATACGGCAGATGTTCCATAAGTGACAAACATTATTACTTTGTATGACATAGATATCATTGACCTGTAGTCCAATGATGTCTTAGGACTAAGTGATTTTATACATAAGAAGCACGCGTATTAACTGTTGCTAGTAGTGTTACCGCTGTTACAAAGAGAGTCGTCATATATGGAGAATTTCTGAAGCATACCATCTTACTGTGAAAACAGAAATGGGAAGTAGGCTTGGGCACATATTCCAAGACAGGGGTGACACATTCCAAGGCAGTAGGTTCATCTCATGTGCCAACTGACCAGTTGGCAGTGGATGCCTGGAATATGTGTCAAGTATAATTCTAAGGCATATCTGGTTCAGCAGGAGCATACTCTACAATGGATTAGTGATGTCTGCTTTGGGTGGTGAAGAAGGTCATCAATATGCATGCTACATATATATGCCTTCTTTATACTGAAGCATCATTCCAGACAGTTGGTTTAGGTGCCTGTAATAAAGGGCCAGTTCTAACCTTGGCCAGTTGTGCCAATCCTTACTTGCTCCATGTTTTACTCCCAGCACACAGTTGAGACACGGCCAGAGCTCAAGCCCAGCTGCCTTTTCCTCAGGAAACTTCAGCTGGCATAAATCAAGACCTGTAAATCCACCATGTGGATGACACAGGCTGTGTGCCCAGCCCAGGCTCTGCGAGCAACAGAAGAGGAGGGAGTTGCTTAGTGACATGACACAAAGGGTGTCTTTGATTCATCGCCCAGCTCCAGCCCCAAGCCCATGGCCAACAGCGAGTAACGGCTGCAAATGGGCAATAGAACTCCTTTAAAAATGTCACTTTGCTGTAAAATGTAAATGTTTAACATTTAGACACGAACACTGACTCCTAAAATGCCTAGTGCTGGGTGGCTTTTTTTCATTCTTTCAGGAAATCTTTGTCCTCCCGTGGTGAGATTTCACTGCATGATTTACACCCTTGTGCTTGTTAAATTGCTGGCATGTCTTGCCCCAGATAGGGCAGCAAAGGAGCAGAGACTTGCAGAGGTTTTATTCCTTGCCTGTTAATGCAGAGTATTTATGCAGTGCAATTCCATCCCTAGCCACTGCTCCAAAGTGCTATGAACTCTGAACATTGGAGGTCCCATTTTATTTCCAATTACCCTGGACTTCAAAATATAAGGTTGTGTCACTGAAGGTCAAGAAAGACCCCAAACAGTGATAAAGAACATTCACTGGGAGCTTTCTCTTTCAGAACTGCTCATCAGCTAATTCTATCTCATGGGTCTGGGACTAAGAGGCTCCAAATAAATCAAGGAGATGAGTGATTGCTCTTGGGACAGAATTCCTTTTTCCCTAAGAAAATTCTAATGAGAATTATCTTAATAGCCACTTTGGCCCTCCTGTTCATCAGAATTTAGATAAAGGTGTACCTAATGGAATAAGTAACTCAAAGTTGAGAGACCCAGGAAGGCTCAGCGCCACATGAGGAACACAATTGGGTTCCAGGAATCACTGGGCATGGAAATCAGAGAATCCTCATAGTAGTTTCATCATCATTTTATACAATTTCCATTTCCTCAATAGCATATTGTTTGTGGAATTTTTCTTTGTATTTGCCATTGGTGCTTCCCACAGGGTCTTCATAGTAGGCACTTATTTAAATAATTAAGCAATGAGTCACAGGAAAACTTAGCATTGGTGCAAGAGATTAGGTCTAATGTTCCAGTGAGTTAACTTTATGGCCTCAGATAAGTTTGTTAACCTCTCGAGTTCTGATTTTATGTTGTTTTTCTCACAGACTTGGGAAGTGGCTAGGATAGAAATGATGATTCTTACCTTATTAACACCAATCAGACAGATTACAGAGTATTCCTAAGATCACATTGTCAGTGGCCAAATTAAGATCAAAATTCTGCTTTTTGATTTCCATTGTAAATGGCTTTTTCGTCATGTTGAACGTTCACACTTTGAGCCACGAACCCAGGTAAGGCATCTTTGTACGTCTGGGCCAGGACTGGCGGTAGGCCACTGAGGAGCTAAGGGCATCTGCAAGACTCTGAGAGCTGTGCCCCTTAAGCAGTGTCCCTGAAGTGCTTTGCTTGCTTCACCCTTATTCAAGCCCTTGGAATCTTGCATAGAGAAGGATGAATGAAAGGGTAGTGCCAAGATTTTGCTGGAAAGCTCAAAGTAGTTCATTATCTCCAGTCTGGTACCTGGATGTCCAGACTCTCTTAGAACAGCAAGCCGGGAAGGGGTTACTTATTCAGTGAAATGAAACAAAAACAAAACAAAAGAATATGCATGCAACTGAACACTCATCAGGCTAAGTCCAGGTGCTTCCTGTCCATCCTTCCTCAACAGGGTCACTGGTGACCCTTGTCTGCAGCTCTGGAACAAACCTGGCCTCCTCAAAAGGCAGGTGGTCCAGAGCTGAGGGTTTCCTACAGACTGAGCGGTGTAGTTTGTAGGAGATACAGTGTCCTTGTATTTAGGACAATTTGATGACTGTGTGTTAGCAATACAATTCAGTCAATGAAGACTGAAATGTGTTTCACAGTTAAAGGAAGAAAGGGGCTTCAGGAATCATTGGAATTAGGCAGTTTAATGACCCTTAGAGTTTTTGTTTGTTTGTTTGTTTGACCTCTGTCTTCCACCTCTTTCCCCTTTTTTATGATAAAAATGTTTTCTTAGCAGTGAGGAAAATGTCACTGACAGTTCTTAAACCTCATGGCCTGGATTCTACTATCATCATCAAAGGATGACCTCTTCCCCTTACTTCCAGCTTAAAAGATTCCAGGGAGGACTATGACGGTTCTAGCTTGAACAAAGAGTCACTCTAGGATGGGTGAGTAGTCTTAGACTAGAGTCACAAGAACCAATAAAGCCTCTGAGGACATCTGTATATATATAGAAGTCCTCACCAAGAGCTGAGATCCTTGAGAGTCAGGCAGCCAACACAGCAGAGTTTTCTGTAGCCAGGTTTCATGATCAGCAATGGTCCAAAATTAAACACTGCCTTGTAGTTCAGTGAGACTGGCAGACCCATAGCAAGTGTCGGAGTGGTACCCACATGAAGCACATATTCTGTACAGTCTCTTCTGTGAGCTTCTCTCTCATTCTTCTGGTTCCCTAGAATTCACCTGCATATTTTCCCAGGAACTGGTCTACGGAGTCAAGCAGGATGAGTCAAGCATACTCATCCAATGGCCATATGACCCTTCTAGTAGACTCCAATATCTTCATTAGAAAAATAAAATAAAGCTCTGACCTATTTCTAGGGATGATGCCCTAAAATTGCAATTCTCATGGAAATTTCTTGACTATGAGTCCTGGTACCTCCTGAGTATATCTCGCAGAGCTTTCCATTTCCCCAGAAAATTAATAGTACTAGTCTTGGTACTAGTAAAACACTTCATTCCCTGAGCTGAAGTACACCATGCTGTTGTCAAGGAAAATAATAACCAGACTAACACGAATGCTCTTAAAAATTAGAAAGACAAAGAAAGTAGTAAAATGTTTTCCAAAAGTTGGGTACCTGAAGTTCATTGAGAAGGCATAAACTCCTCTTTTGAGGAACTTATTCAATGAATCCAAGGAAGAAATATTACAGGTAGTATTAATTGTTGGAAATAGTACAGATTTATTTTTAAGTTATTTAAATTTGTAGGCAAACTTGTGTAAAAGAAAAAAATCAACTATAATTTCTCTACAATAATACTGTTTTTTGTTGACTTCTCTAGTCTTTAATAAATGATTGAACATGGGCACTAATGTGGTCCACATAAGAATGGACACAAAGTGACTGCACTATCCTGCCAATGAGCTCTTACTACCATGAAAATGTTATGGTATTAAGTAGAATGTATAATGGAAAGTCATCTCTAGGTTAGACCTGAATAAGGAATTACACTTGTCAAAGGGAGTTCTTCCTTCTGGGAGCAGTTATGGAGACCACAGGGAATATCCAAGCATAAGCAGTGCCTAGGGTAAACAGAAATAAGCCATTCTTAGGATTAACAAATAAAACAGGGACCTAACATTTTACAGATCATTTCATAGAAAAAAACAAATCTTCTGGGTAAATCACCTAGTTCTTAGTAACTCCACTCTGATAATAGCTTAAGCTAAGACTAGAATTTTCTTTAATGAAAAACAAAAGAACTTGGAGAGTTAGGCATTACTACTTAGAGAGCATGGAACATCTGGAAGAGGCCTTACAGAGCATGGAAGGAGAGGCATGTTGGGACCAGACAAACTCTGTTCTATGACTCACTTTGAGGTTTTGAAGAAACATTGAAAAACTGCTTTGTAGCAGATATGTATGCATCATAAGTATTTTCACTTTAGAGTTTCAACATTTTTTTTATTCACGATTTTTAAAAAGTCCTTTGCTAGAGAACCCTTCTGTCATTATTATATTCCTAATTTAGGTGAACCCTATCATGATGGTATTAACGTTTTGATATTAAAACTCTCCCAAATGTCCATGTGTTGAAGGCCTGGTTCCTACCTGATGGTACTATAGGGAGATGGTGGAACTTTTAAGAAGCAGGATCTAGGTGAAAGAAGTTAGGTCATTGAGGGCATAAATTAGGTCATCCCTTGAAAGGAATGTTGGGACCCTGGTCACTCCTCTTTCTATCTCAAGCCCAATGCAATGGTGAAAAGGAACCAGGGACTGAAATTCTGAAGCCATGGGCCAAAATAAACCTTTCTTTTTCAAGTTGATTTGCTCAGGTATTTTGTCACAGCACCAGAAAGCTGACTATGACATGCAACAAAAGCAGATAAACAGCAATATGCACCCTCCAAAAAAAAAAAAAAAAAAACACAACACAACAAAACAAAACAAAAAAAACCTGGTTGAGGAAAAACTTCATTCTAATTAATTTTAAATTCATAAACCTTAAAAAAAAATCTGTTGTGCTAAACCTCAGAGATACTTCAGCTACCTATATTTCTTTGCATAAGAAATTTCTACCCTCCACTCCTAAGTCATGAAAACAGGGTCAAAAAGGTGAACTTCATAATAATATGAGTGTCACCAGCTATGGAGAGAAAAGAAATTTAAAATAAAATAAAATAAAATAAAACACAACCAGTTGGCCTCAGATCTTTCTTCAGTTGGAAAGATGAAGCATCGATTTGGGCTGAAATTTTCAAGATGGGACTGGTGCCTGGTGCATGGTTGGCTGGAACAACTGTGCTAGCCAGGAACTTTTTATTTACATAGCTTGTCCTAGAGGTTACCTTGGGTTTCTGCATGGTATTGTGGTCTCAAAGTATTTGGACTTTTTATGAGGAAAATAAATAGGCTCTACCTCTCCATGGAAGAAGTATCAAAGAATCTACAACCATCTTTAACCTACCATAACCACACAGTGGGTAATCTCAAATAAAACGTATGTGTTCTTTAAATTTTAGGTCAACAGCAACAGTACTAGCTTTGTTAACCTCCTGTGATTTGTCTCCTGAAGCTAAAAGCAAGGTGTGCATAAGGGTAACTCAAGGTTAAAAGGTGGAGTTGACTAGGCCATTGAGTCTCAGTTTTTGCTGGATAGCAGAATTACCTGGGAGGTTTGTTTGTTTTGTTGTTTTTCTTTGTTTTGATTAAATTCAGATGTCTGGACATCTGACTGAGAAAGTCTGATATAATCAGCCTGTTTGGATTGGGCAATGTTATTTTTAAAATTTACTTGATGATTCTCAGCCTGGTAGGTGGCTCCTTCTTGTGCTCTGGAGGCTGTGGGAAAATGAGCACCCCTGGCGGGTATGGAGGGGTTAGCAACAACAGAGTACAGGATCTGACAGGTTTGGGAAAGTCTGTAAGAATAAAATTCATAATTTTTAAATTACTTAAAGCACATGCACAAATGATTACCTGTGTAAATGTGTGTGTGTATATCTTTATGAATATAATATAAATAATACTATAATAAAAATAACAAGATAAATATAAAATAATACATTTACCTTAAAGATATAATTTTAAACATTATACAATGAAGATAATGTAAATTACTGAACTTATTGTTACAGTTAAAATAAAAATTTTCAACATTTACCTCTTCATCTCTTTTGACTTATTCTATAAAGACTAATTTGCTAAGATAAAAATTTGTGTTTTCAGGATCTTGGGTTTGCTGCAAATTAACCATATGATCTTGGTCAAGTTATTTCACATCCTTTAGTTGAAAGGATTGAGATTTATGGTCCTTTCTAGACCTAAAATTCTTTGATCTCCGGAGTATATCAGCAGGGCTATCACATTGTGCAATTCTAGGACCCCAGTAATATCACAGGTTCCTCTAGATTCACAGAGGGCACAGCCAAGCAGACATATGCAATGACCCGGAGTCTGTGGCTTCTCCTTCACTAATGTCCTCTCCTGTGATGTCCATCACATCACCGATACCCCCGAGCTTCAGTGCAGATTGATGAAGTCTCTGGCACCATGAACACCCACACAGGGTTCATCTGTTTCTTCTAGGCTCTGCCTGACATCACCACTCTTTGCAGTTAGCTTTCCAGAGGAGGTTATCTGGGGCCTTGGGACAATAACAACCTAAGGCATTGCTATTTAAACTTGAGGAGATGCCCACAGGACTCTTTAAAATGCAGATTCCTATGTCTCTAAGCCAGATTCTGATTCAAAAGGTCTGAGTATACCATTAGAAATTGCATTTCTACCAAGTTCCCAGTTGAGGCTGCTGCTACTGCTGCTGCTGCAGTTTGCACAGAAGTGGTCCAAAGCAATCTTAATCAGTAAAAGGTGACCTTTGAAATCAATTTCTACTTTTTCTATTTCCTGCTAGTACCTTTTTTCACCTGGACCCTAGGTTGCCTATGTATGCCAAATGCCTTTAAGGAGGAGGGAAAGTGGGATCCAGACATTTCCCTGCTCCTAAGGTCAGCATTATCTGAGGACTTCAACAAGCCCAAAGCATACAATGGTATCCTGCCCACTCACCACTGGAGGGGTCCATCCTGGTGGATGCACTCTAGCCATCCAGCTGTCAGTGCTTTTGGCTAATGGCTCCTTATGGAGCAGCTTCCTGAGGTTCCTGTTAATCCTGCTATTTGAAAAGAGTCAAAGCCCCCATCTCGGCAATTTCAAAGCTTGCTTCTGGCTTTATTAAGTTAGATTTCACAAGGGAGATGGAGGCAGCAGCATCTAACGTTGACGAAATGGCCCTGGAGGAAATTCGCCAATACCCTTGGGTAGCCTCATATTGATCTCCCTCTCTGTCTCTGTTGGAACATCCACTTTTCTCTTCTATGTTTGCTTCAAGTCTATTCCAAATACCACCAGAGCAAATATTGATTCCTTTCTAGTCTGAACTTGGGCTGGGAAATCTCCTATTCAGAAGAAATCAGGTTTAATACCTACTATTGATTGCTTAGCTTGTATTCATTTTTCACCTCATCTCCTTCCTCCCAAACAATCCTGAACTTATTGCACCAAAGGAATTCTGATTTTGTTCATATTCCATTTAGCCATGTGCTTTGAGGAAGGCTGGCTCCACTCTCAGAACCAGTCCTGATTATTCTAAGCTAATTATGGCGGCCTTATTTCCCTTATTAGTGATTGGTTTAAGTATGAGCATATGCCTAAGTTCTAGATAATGAGAGTTGAAAGGAAGGCTGCTGGAGGCTTCTGGGAAGATACACAGAAAGAGAGATACAGGAAGTGTTCTCTTTTTCCTTTGTACAGTGATGTACATAACTGCTACAGCCTGACACTCCTGTAACTTATCTTGTGACCAAATGAGTGAAGCTGATCTGCAGACAAGGCTGACCTACTGGAGATGGAAGACTATCAGAATAGAAGATCATAGGATCATAACCATTGAATCTTTCCATCTCAGACTTCCTCTCAGCTGAGATAATAAATCTTTTATTAGTTAATGCACTTAAAATCAGTGATTTCTGCCACTTGTAGTTGAACTTGCTTTTAGAAAATATTCTACTAAGACATATGAGAAAATTATATATCCATAGGGAAGAGAGTTACAGAATTCAGATTTCTGCATCAGATTCTAAAGACAAACTCACAGCACAATTCATAGAACATCTAATTCTACTTCTTTTCCCCCAGCCATTCAGACCGTAGACCTAGGGAAGTGATAAGCCAATACAGTGTCAGTCTGTGGGGATCTCAGCTCCTTCCAGCTTCCTAACCTTTGCTCCATGCACACTTATGTCCAGGCAAGAGGTTTTGCTCCTATGGGGGCCCACTCTAGCCTTCATGGGTCCTGTCTGGCTTCTGCATCCTGAAGGAGGGTGGCATGTGAATCTCTGTTTCCTAAAGATTTCTCTCTGACTTTCAAGTCAACTGCATTGACTCTGAAGTTCTTCTGAGAAATCTCTATAAATATCTCAAGACTTACTGTGACCTGTTCCTTTCTTTCATATTCAGATTGACTGAAACAGGAGAAAAACAGCTCCACTTTCTTAATGAAGGTCAAATCCAGATTATCCAAAGGAGCCCCCTGGGTGTAGAGTTGAAACTGCAAGAATCACCACACCTAGTATCTCTGGCTCAGGCCACCAGTTACTTTTCTCATTAACCTGGCTGCCACCACCACACTGGGCTGAGTGGGAAGAAATAAATGGCTTCCCTTTTAATAAAGACAGAACCCTCACTAAATGTCCATAGGCCCTGTGATCAGGAAAGAACACTTGAGTAGACTTTTCTAAAGGCTCAAAGAGAACAAAATGAAAACAGAAAATAATGAGGCACTAGCAAATCTATTCGTGTGGGGAGATCGTTCTTCACTGGGCTCATGTCTTGGAGATCTTTGAAGATCAGGGAAAGACACATACATAGATTCAAAATTATGATGTGAGTCATAAACTTCTAGTATTCACTGAAGTTGAACCAAAGGATTTGGTTGCTGTTTATGATACCAGTAGTCTAAACCAGAGTAGTGGACACAATATGAGTTTTTTTTCTCAAAAACTCCCCCCTCCCCCGTCTAGAAATACATTCCTAGACCATCAGCAGTGAACAGGTGGAGACTTTGATTTCAGCTACAACCTACAAAATATTTCCAAATTAAAGCTGCAATAGGATTATGTATAAAACATTGTAGAGGCGCAAAAGAAGAGCATGGAGCATTTGGGGTAAAGACTATATTAATGTATATGAGGCAATTAAGGTTTGGAAAGAAAGAGATACATCTTTATGGGTTGATTTTTGTTTTGTTTTCTGCAGAGAAAATGATATTTGAATTGTAGTCTTGAAAGAGAAGAGTTTTTATCAACTAGTCTCTTGGCTCCTTTAATAAAGGACTTACCCTCTTTGCCTCATGATGAGTGAATGAATAGATGACAGAAGACTCACAAAAATTGGAGAGAAACAAAAAGATAAATGAGTGTATCTATAATCACATTTTGCTGCAAAAGTCAAATGACATGCTGGAGTCAAGTTGAAGGGGTAGGTTCTAGTAGTTAATCTATAACCTCTACAAATTCATCCAGAGAACAGGAGAGACCGTTCAACTAATTTTCAGAAACCGGCAAAATTTTAAAACCCACACTGAAAAACATACTGGACAAGGAAATTATAGATCAATTTTATTGGAAATATATATATATATATATATATATATATATATATATATATATATATATACATAATTTATAAATAAATAGTAATAATTCAAATTCAATAGTTTTGGGAATAAACCCTACTGATTAAATATAGCCTTATTCCTAAAATTTCAAATTGCCATTAGAAAATCTATCATTAAAATGTGTATTAATGGCTTAAATGAGCAAAAGCATATAATCACTTCAATACATAGAAATATGACTAAAGTTCAAAATAAACCATCACACACACACACACACACACACACACACACACACACATCAAACTAGAAATAAAATGAGATTTCTGTTTCAAATCTGTAACCTAATGAATGGATCTGCCAGAAACCTATAGCAGATAGCCACTGGTCAGTGTGGTACTGACAGTCTAAATGCAGTAACTCTCCACTATTCAGCATTATCCTGATTGTCTTAATGAAATGAGGTAAATATAAGACCAAAAGCTTTCCTGAAAAATTCAAATATTTGTATTCTACTGATTAAATACAGCCTTATAAATGCAACCAAAACTAAATATAAGGTTTGGAATTGAGAGAAATTTTTGTTATTTACAGATGACATGATCTTTTGTGAAGAAGACCCTTAGCACTTTACTCCTATGACACAGCAAGACAACACGTGTTCTCAAACAATTCTGCTGCGGTGTCTTAAACTGACTTGTGACTATATCTTAAAAGGAGGTAAATGTTCCTTTAACAACATTCCTAATTTCAAGAGAACCTCAGATTTCTTTTACAGGCTGAGTTAGAGACAGAGAAGGGATGTCATAGTGAATTCATCATCACTGAGGTTGCTAGCAAAATCAACCAACTTTGATAAACACAGAATACTACTTTAAGGGAACACTTCTCTACAATAAAACTTCTTATAAATTTAGTTCATCATAGTAAATATAATCTAGTCTCAAATTATAAGTGAGGGGTCATTAGAACAAAGAAAACAAATATTTGAATTTTGCAGGAAAGCTTTTTGGCCTTCCTAGCAAACAGATGTAGAGAAAAACACAATTTTGGCAAGATTCAGATGAGGAACAGATTTAACTTAAATTTTAGTGCAATCAACTAGCAAATATTCACTAATCTTTTATTTATCATCTAAGAATATGTACTGAATAGTTGGGTATTTGTCTTTTGAAAGTACTTTAATCAATATTCAAGTTGAAAATAAAATTTTCAAAATTTCTGCTTAAATTGCCAACAGAAACCTCTACTTTTTATATCCCACTATCATTTCTAATCATGGTTCAATAAAGAATATGGAGCTTAAAATTCATTTTTTTCCACATGTAAGAGAAACTATTTAAAGCTATGAAGAGAATTCGACAAAGTTTTCTGGATTAAAGATCAACATACAGAAATCAATATAATTCCCACACATTAGTAACAGTCAATTTAAAAACGGTAATAGGGAAAATAATCTCAATACTCTCGGCAGCATAAAGAACTGCAGTGTAGAGTTACCTAGGAATAACTATAACAAAAGATGGATCCAATCTATGGAGAGATATTTATAATTGTGATCGAAGGACAAAAAAGAAGATTTGAGTGAGAGAAGACATCACTGTTATGAGTGAATCATGACCCTCAAAAATTAAGTCTAAGTCCCAACCCCGGACCTGGCTGGAAAAGTGACTTTATTTGGAAATAGAGTCACTGAGGATTTACTTAGTTGTGATGAGGTCTTCGTAAGAAGAGAGAGAGAGGGGGGTGGCATGTGAAGCTGCAGACAAGGGAGGAAGGTGGCCTTGTGAAGGTGAATCAGACTGGAGTTGCATTTCCATAAGCAGAGGATGCCTGGGGCTACTAGAGGCTAAAAGGCAAGAAAGGACTCCGCCCTAGAGGCTTCTGAGAAAGCCTGGCCCTGTCCATGCCTTGATTTCTGACTTCAGCCTCCAGACCTGAAAGGTGGTGTTTGTTTGTTCAAGCCCCCCAGTATGGGGTACTTTGTTATGGCAGCCCTAGGAAACCAATGTGAGCACTTTGAATGAAGTCAAGGCTTCAATACCACAAGGATTCATGCTTTCATTCAACAAATATTTTTTGAGTTGGTACAAATATTACTCTACGTACCGGGAATTTTGTAGAAAACAAAATAGACTAAAATCTCTGTTCTCAGGGAGTTTCCATTGTAAATTCTAAAATGTACATGGAAGAATTGAAATCCACACTCACAAAGAAAGAATAGAGTCCTACATAAAAAGGTATGCTTTTATTGGCATAAAAGTAGACAAGTAAATAAATGGAGCACAACAGAAAACTGAAAACAAACTCATGTACATATGTGAACTTGACACGTGATAGACGTGGGATTATTATCAGTAAGGGATAAGTGAAGTACTTAGTAAATGGGGTTGATTGATTACACTTGATGAAAGGTAACATATAACTTAAAACATGCAATTTAAAATCATTAGGAGAAAGTACGGAAAATTATTTTTAGGACATTTACATGAGAAAAGTTTTCTTTACACACATATACGTTCAAAACATTTTCCACCATTTATAAATATTAGAGCACTGCTATACATAATAGTTGAATTCAGTTTGGCAAAATCATACATGCATGGGATTTGATTTACTTCATTTCAGTCTCTGACGCCTGCCCCCTTTCCTTTCCCATCCTCCCTCCCCCTATTCTCCTTCCTCTATTCTACAGGTTTTCCCCTCAATCATTTATTTATTTATTCCCAAAACTTTCTTTTAAAAGCACAGTTACAATTTACCATGAAATTAAAACATTTATGCCAAAAGACACTACAAAGTTCAAAGACATTAGCAGTCAGGGGAAAATATTTACTATCTCTATCTATCTATCTATGCCATTCTTCTAATATATATTTGCAATATATATATACATTATATACAGTTATATTATATTTACAGTATATATACATATAATGTCATCATATATATATATGTGTGTGTGTGTGTGTGTGTGTGTGTGTGTGTGTGTGTATATATATATATATGAAGAATTTAGTGACTCAAATTCATTAGAATTCTGTAGGTCAGAAGTCCAACATATATCCAAGTGTGAGTTGGTAGGGCCACATTCTTTCCTGGAGACTCTGAGGGAGACATCCCCCTTGTCTTCTCCACCCTGAACCTCTTCTTGGTCCTGCAAGTTATTCCTGCCTTCAGAATGAGCAGCAGCTAGTCAAATTCTTCTCATGCTGCCATCTTTCTCTTGATCTTCTTGACCACAGCCAAGAGGATTCTCTGCCTTTAAGAATTCATATTATTAGATTGGGCCACTTGGGTAATCTAGCATCATCTCCCCATCTCAAGGTTAGCTGATTAGCTGCCTTGGTTGCATCTGCAAAATCCTATTTTGGATTTACTTCAGTGGTGTGTGTGTGTGTGTGTGTGTGTGTGTGTGTGTGTGTGTGTAGAGTGAAACTGAGATAAAGGTAAGAACATACCCATCATCCCCAAAAGTATCTCAGTGGTTTTTTTATAATGCTTTTCTCCCACTCTTCCATCCCATCTTATCCCTTTCTAGACAACTTTTGATCTGCTTTCAGTTACTCTGGATTCATTTGCATTTTCTAGAATTTTATATAGATGGAATCATACAGTATGTATGATATTTTTGCCTGGTTTCTTTCACTCAGTGTAATTATTTTGTGATTCATCATGTTGTTTGCATCAATTGTTCATTCCCTTTCATTGTGGAGCAGTTTTTCATGAAATCCCACATTTGTTTATGTATTCATATGTTGGTGGACATTTGGTTTATTCCTACTTTTTGGCTATTACAAATAAAACTTCTGTGATTACTTATGCATTCATCTTTTTATGGACATATGCTTTTATTTCTCTTGAGTAAATACTAAGCAGTGAAATAACTGGATCATATGGTAGGTAGATGGTTAACTTTTAAAGGAATTTCTAAAGAGTTTTCCAAAGTAGTTATATAATTTTATATTCCTTGCAGCAGTTTATGAGAATTCAAGTTTCTCCATCTCCTGTTAAAACACTTGGCATATATGAAAAGTCCAGCCTTTTCTACTGCAGCCATTCAACAGATGTGAACTTCATTGCAATTTGAATTTACACATCCCTAATTATGAATGATGTTGATTTGAATCCTTTTAAATTTAATGAAACTGGTTGTATGGTCCACAGAACATAACCTGTTTTGGTAAACATTCCAAGTCCACTTTAAAGGAATATGTTGTTTGGGTTTGGATCTGAAGTGTCCACCAAAAGCTCATGTGTCAAAGGCTTTGTCCTCATGCAGCAGTGTTCAGAGGTGATTGAATAATGCAAGCTCTAAGCTCATTAATGGATTAATCTATTGATGGGTTCATAATTCAATGGGCCATTGGGATGTGGCGAAACTTAGGAGGTGGGGCCTACTTGGAAGAAGTGGGTCCTTGGGGATGTGACCTTGGGGACCACATTTTGTCCTCTCCCTGGCTTTCCTCTCTCTCCCTCTCCTTCCTGCCTGCCATGAGGTGAGCAGCTTTGATCCACCATGTGTTCTCTGTTATAATCTCCTGCATCACTGCCACATGAGCATGTACTGAAACCTGTGAAACTGTGGACCAAAAGAAATCTTTCCTTCTTCTTTTTTTTTTTTTTTTTTTTCTCTCGGGTGCTGGGTACTGAACTCAGGAACACTTGGCCACTGAGTCACATCTCCAGTCCTATTTTGTATTTTATTTAGAGACAGGGTCTCACTGAGCTGCATAGTGCCATGTCATTGCTGAGGCTGCTTTGAATTCATGATTTTCCCGCCTCAGCCTCTAGAGCCGCTGGGATTACAGGCATGTGCCACTGTACCCAGCTTTAAATCTTTCCTTCTATAAGTTGATTTTCTCAGGTATTTTGTCACAGTGACAGAAATTTGACTACCATGTGTGTCTTTTACTGTTGTAGGTTAGAATGTTCTATGAATGTCAATTAGGTTGAGATGATAGTACAGTCTTCTATATTTGTGCGTCAGAGGTTTTAAAAATTTTTAAACATATGCTGGGGTTGTGGCTCAGGGGTAGAGCACTTGCCTGGCATATTTGAGGCACTGGGTTCGATACTCAGCACCACTTAAAAATAAATAAATGTGTTGTGTTCATTTACAACTAAAATTATATTTTCTTTAAATTTAAAAATCTGTAAGGAACAAGTTAGACTTTTCTTACTATTATTCCTTAAATAATATTTATATAATATTTATGAGTTAATGTAAGTAATGTATAGATGATTTTAAGTATAATGGAGGATATGCATAGATAAATACAAGTACTGCCCCATTTTCTGTAAAGTACTTGAGAATTCATAGATTTTGATATCCTTTGGGGATATGGGTGGTGGGGGTATCCAGGAACCAATCCTTTAGAGATAGCAAAAGATAACTGTATTAAGTTCTTTATATCCTTACAGATTTCCTGTCTACTTGTTTAATCAATTATTGAGAGAGGATATTGAAACTGAGAATGGATATTAAAATTGATTTTTACATTATATTTGTAGATTTGGTTTCAATTCAATATGTTTTCGATCCATGTATTCTATAAAACAATATTCTTTATCCCTGTTGATAATCCTTGCCAAAAGATCTACTTTGATATTATGTAGCCATTCCATCTGTCTTTTGATTAGTGTTCACAGATATATCTTTCCCATCATTTTATTTTTAACTTATTTTTCTCATTATGTTTTAAATGAATTTCTTTGAGATAGAAAATTGTTAGGTCTTGCTTTTTAAAAATCTGATTTGACTATCTCTGCCTTTTAATTGGAGTATGGCAATTATTTAATGTAATTATTGATAGGGTTAGGTTTAAATCTATCTCGCTATTTATCTTTTTTTTTGGGTTCCATCTGTTCTTTTTTTCCCTTTTCCTTCTTTTGAAGTCTTCTTTTGATTTAATTGTTTTTATTGTTTCATTTTATCTCTTTTGTTGGTTTTCAGCTAAAATGTGTGTGTGTGTGTGTGTGTGTGTGTGTGTGTGTGTGAAAGAGAGAGAGCATTAGAGTTTATAGCACATTTAAAACATTTTCTCAGTATATGTTCAAGTGACTGTACATTACTTTATATAAGGTTTTAAGAACCTTCTGTTGCTATCCTTCCATTTCTTTTCTTTCTGAACTTCACAATATCTTTAGCATGTTTTCTACCTCTGTGTATGTTATAGTCTTCATATTACATTATTGTTGTTATTGTTTTAACGATCAATTCACTTTTAAAGATAATTAAATGATTTTTAAAAATAATTTTTAAAATATTGTAAGTTGACTCCTGGAGTTAACTTACTGTCTCTGGTGTTCTTTACTCATTGTATAGATGTAGATTTTCACGAGGACTCATTTGTCTTCCTTCTGAGAGATGGCCTTGAGTGTTTCTTATTCAGCATATCTGCGGCTGATAGACTTTTCAGCTCTGGGAGGTCTAAAAATGTTTTTACTTCACCTTCATGTAGAAAAGATATTTCGACAGTGCTTTCAAGATGTTGCTATGGTGTCTTTTTCTTGCATTATTCAACAAGAAATCTGATGTCATGCTTATTTTTGTTTTTCTCTACATAGGTATCTTTATTTTGCCTCTGGCCACATTGAAGATTGTCTTTCTATCACTGGTTTTGAACAATTTGATTATGATGTGTCTTGCTGTCATTGTCACGGGGATTCACCAAGCCTCTTGGACAATTCGTTTTCACCAAATTTGGAAAAAGTTTGGCCATTGTTTCTTCAAATATGTTTTGGCCCACTGCCCTCTTTGGCAACTCCCCTTATATGTTCATTAGGCTGCTCAGAGTTGTCCCACTGCTCACCCGATGCCGTCTTCACGTTATTTTAGTCTCCCTTTCTCTTTGTACTGTATTTTAGATGGCTTTTATTGTCTTCAAGTACACTAAGGTTTTCTTCTGTGATGACTCACTATTAACCTCAAGTGGTAAACAGTTCACCTAAAATATTGTAGTTTCCATCTGAACAGGTTTGTTTTAACCCTTTTTAAAAATATCTTACATGTTTCTGCCCAACATATTCAGTATTTCTGTGGCTTTTTTTATTCTATCTTTTTAGCATATGGAATATAGTTATAAATACTATTTCAGCACCCTTGTCTCATAATTTTAACGCTTATGTTCATCCTGGGTCAGTTTCAATTGATTGATTAACTTCCTCCTTATGGTCCAGATTTTCCTGCTTCTTTCCATGCCTGATAATTTTTGATTGAGAGCCAGACATTGTCAATTTTGCTTTGTTGAGTGCTGGATATTTCATATCCCTATAAATTCTTAATGTTTCTTTCTGGGATACAGTTGAGCTACTTGGACACAGATTAATGCTTTCTGCTCTTACTTTTAAGATTCATTAGCTTGGATCAGAGCAGCATTAATTTCAAGATAGTCATTCCCCACTACCGAAGCAAGACTCTTCTGAATATTCAACTCAGTGCCATGGAGTGTAACATTTCCCAATCTGACTGGTGGGAATAGGTACTATTACAAGCCCTATATGAGCAATGTACACTGTTCCTCCTAATCCTTTCGAGTGGTCCTTCCTTTGGCCTTTGATACTTTCTTTACCTGAATGTACTGATCAGTTTTCTGCTGAATCCTCAAATGTGTCTCTCTGCAGATCCAGAGTTCTCCCTGTGTGGAGCTCATTCCTCTCCTGCGCTCTGCTCTGTTCACTGTAGCCACATTTTTTTTCCCCTCTAGACTCCCAACTTCTTTTTTTTTTTTTATAAGAACAATGGATAATTTATTTATTTATTTATTTAAATTTTTTTTATTGGTTGTTCACAAGATTACAAAGCTCCTGACATATCATCTTTCATAAATTTGATTCAAGTGGGTTATGAACTCCCATTTTTACCCCAAATACAAGTTGCAGAATCACCTCGGTTACACATCCACATAAATCAGGAAATCCTCTGCTTTCGACACAGATTAATGCTTTCTGCTCTTACTTTTAAGATTCATTAGCTGGGATACTATTTCCTATACTATGGCTTAGAAATTCCCAAGGCGATAAATTGGGGCAATCTTTGGGCTTAACTCAATTGTTTTCTATTTATCAGGGGTGACTGTCCCTTGTTGCTTGGTGTTCAATATCTTGGAAATCACTGTTTTATACCATTTTCCTCTGATTTTTAGTTGTTTCAGGTAGGAAGGGAAATCCAGTCCATGGTACTTTATCTTGGCTTGATGCATAGCCTCTCATTCTACTTTAGAAAAAGAGGTATATTCTAGTCAATTTAAATGAAACAACAATATGCAATTGGTTAGAAGAACTCTGGCATGTTGGGGTGTTTTATAGCTGTTAAAAGGAATGAAAGATACAGACTTATAAAAATCTGAAACTCTAATAATGAGAGAAAAAATCAGGTTATGGCATAATATTTACATTATGATCTCATATATGTAAATTTCAAAACTACATAATATGATAGATTTTATTATTATTTATATGTTTGTAATAGGTATTATTATTATTTATATGTTTGTAATGTGTTTATTATTATATGTTTGGCAAGTATGACCAGTGAATAGAAAGGATACAGGCCAAATGAATTGCTCAACACTCTGGTTGTGTGAGTAGCAGGGGCAGGGGGGTGCAACTGGAGGTCAACAAGGGTACTTTTCTTCAACAATAATGAAAAATTTTAAGCTAAGATGACAAAATATTCCCATCTCCCTTAGGAAGTTCAGTGTACTGTCCCAAGAATTCAGCCACATAAATGATGAAGTATTAGGCCAGAGGAGAGGTAGATTTGTTAGACAGGAGTGAATTTTGCCTAGGGACAGAGATTCTGGTTGGAAATGGGTTAAGAGTCTTATTTGGAAGGAATATTTGCATGGAGTCTGGTTTTGCTTTGTTTTACGGTGTCTGTGGCAGATCAATAAAAGGACTAGCACTTAATAAAGATGCTATTTTTATCTCAGCGATATAATATCCATTGTCCTTGTCAAATAATAGTTTCTTTTAAAAATTGAATTGGGTTTGGGGATGCTGATGGAGATGGGGCTGATGGCCCCCCAGCTGTTTTTGGTATTGCCACTGACTGAGGTGGATCAAGCGTTATGAAAGCCCAGAAGACAGGCCACAGAAGCAGACACAAATGTGAGGCTTCAAAAGAAAATGGGGAGGCAGGCTGATTAAGAGCTAGTGAGGACCAGCAGCTGGTAGCATCAGGAGAGTTAATTTTTTCATGGGTGGCTCCTTTCTCTTTAGCTCACAGAGAGACAGACTTGAGGTAACTAATACATTAAACCCAGAGTAGGTAAAAACTGCCTCCCCAAAAGGAGAAGGGAGCCCAGGAAACACAGGGCTGTATTCACTTCATCACAGATGGCTTGAGTTGTGGGAATCCAAGAGGCAAGCCGTGAGAAGTCCTCTCCAACTGAAACTAAATATTGTTTTTATTCCTTGTTTTCTAACCATAGTACAAGTTTTACGTGGAAATTGATGGTGTCTAATTAGACAATGTGAGGCTGAGGCTGCACTTACAGCTGATCCCTAACAACCAGCATCATCTTTGTGATATGAGGAAACCACCAGCTAGTGAGAAGAGTCTTATTTTTAAAAGCTGCCCCACAATTTCAGGAACTGAGATCATTGAAACAGTAATGAATTAACTAATTCAATCTGTATTGATTTGGTACCTACTACATGGCCACTGCTCCTTTTCTGGGCAGCATTAGAGCTTTATGGTAAATAAAAAGAAAGCCCAGTCATTTGGTAATATACATACCATGAGCTGACTCTCCTCAATGTTCTGCTAAGAAGGTGTCACAGGGGACCAGGGACCTGGTGAACCTTGTACCAAATTATTGGGTAAAGGGAAAACCTATCCTTTTTTTTTTGTTTGTTTCTCTCCTGAGAGTTTTTTTCCTGGAGCTTTTCAACAATTTTCACAGATCAGTAGTTGAAGTTACAAGATTCCACAAATCCTACTTTCCCTTCTAAAGTCAGAAGCCTAACTCTCCAAGTCACACCAGCCTGTGAATTAAAATAAAGACAGAAGGACTATCACCTGCCAGGATTTCTCTGTCCCTGTACCTTCTCATTCTTTGGTAATTCCAGTCACCTTCTCTTACATCCTCTAAGACTCCTAAGGGTCTCACAGACTAGACCACTTGATCCCTCTGTGGAGATTTAGCCATTTTCCTTACAACTTTCATCTGGAGCTGATGCTGGTGTCCATCTGTGTCCAGTCAGGTTGGAGCCCTTTATTGGAGCTGCTTCTGGACAAGGGCTGCAGCAACCCCACCTCCCATACTACAGGAACTTCCTATTACCATTGCCAATATCTCTGTAAGACCAGTGCAGGTATTAGTGAAGCTGTGTTTTATGATTATAGTTATTGTTATTGCCATTGTCACCATCATAACCATGACTGCCCTATTGAGGCTCGGGCATGGACTCCTGAAGACAGAAGGAGACCTGCTCTCAGAATCACTCCACCCTTCACCTCCTCTTGACTCTTCTTTCTGTATGGTAAAGTTCTTCCTGAAAGTCTCTTGGTTCCTTGTAGGCAGATCTCTGGTGGCCCTGAGTTTCCTTCAAGATGTCCAGATGTGCCCCCACACAGAAATGAACATAATTCAACATGGCTGTGGTTTGAATGTGTCCCCCAGACTTCACATATTCACGTGAAACTCACTCCCTAATGCAACAACGTTGGAAGGTGGGGCCTCTAGAAGCTGACTTGAAGAGGCTCTGCCCTCGTGAGTTGATGAGTGCCACTGTGTGAGAGTGCCGTGGTGTAGAAGCCAGTTCATGTCTCCTCTTGCTCCCTCTCTTGCATGCTCTCTCCCCATGTGATGTTTTTCCGCCATGCCACACTGCAGCACCAAGGTCTTTGACAGAAGTGGCCTCTGGATCTTGGACTTTCAGCCTCCAGAACCATGAACCACAAAAAAAATCCCATTGTTTATAAACTACTCTACGGTATTCTGTTTAGCAGCACAAAATGGACTAAGACAAACTTTATGTTCAACCATTAAATTATTAAAATCCATTAATAAGAAAGGATGGTCACTGGGGAGGGAGCGGGATGTTTTTGAGATTGGGGAAAAGAATGATGGTCATTGTTGGCAGGAAATCATTGAAGTTAGAGGAAAGGACAGGGCCAGGGTGGGACAGGACAGAATCAACAGGTGAGAAAGTTGCCAGGGCTCACTCCAGAGGGCAGATGTAGAGTATGGTGAATAGGTTTCTAGCAGCCTTGTTCTTGGGCCTCTCTCCCTTTCTCTCCCTCCACCTGCTGAAGCATTGCCCCAAGGTGCCCATCCAATCAGACTCTCTTCCCACATGGCCACTTTCTCCTTCAGACTCCTTCCCATCCAAACTCCTATGGATTCTGGGCCTTCCAAGAGCTTGTCATTGTGGAGGAAGACTAGTTGATTAAATCTCTTTATAGCATTAAAAATTAATAAAGCCCTAACAGCTTCTTCCCTGCTGCCTGGAGGCAAGAGTTGAGGGGAATTTCAGTGAGCAGCAGGCCCATGGGAAGCCAGTTTGGCCAGTGGTGCGTTTTATTTCGCTGCTGTGACGAAAGGACCCAACGAGAACAACTGTAAGGGAGGAAGAATTTATTTGGGGGCTCACAATTTCAGAGATCTCAATCCATAGACAGCAGGCTCCACTCCTTGGGGCTTGAGACAGGACAGAAGGTCATGGTGGAAGAGTGTAGTAGAGGGAAGCAGCCCACGTGGTGATCAGAAAGCAGAGAGACTCTACCTCCCAGATACAAATGTATACCCTATAGACATACCCCAATGAACCACTTCCTTCAGCCACACCCCACCTGCCTCCAGTTACCATTAAGTTAATCCCATTGGGGATTGATTAGATTAAGGCTATACCCCAATCATTTCTCCTCCAAACCTTCTCTCATTGTCTCAAATGTGAGTTTTTGAGTGACACCATGTCTAAACCATAACATGCTTCTAGACACATTCCTGAGCAGAAGCTTAAAAACTTTGATCTGCCTGCCATGGGCCCCTCTCATCCAGTGGAACTTGCCCTCAGATGCTCCTAGTGACCTGCTCCTAACTTGGGCATCCGTGCTGAGCAGTTTTAGAGGATTATGCAAAGCTGATTGCACTCTCCAGGGAAAGCCTATAAATGTTGTTATTTATTCTTTTAAATAACACCTCTTATACATCCTAAGTGCTCTGGAGATATACAGAAACAGCACAGCAGGTTCTAGGGGCCCAAATAATTCTTTATCATCTTTAATTTTTTTTCACAACAGCTGCTTATAATAATCCCTTGAAAAGCTAAAAATGCAATCAGCTTCCTGGATGAATTAGCTGCATTACCTGCAGCACCATGTAGAATGCTTTGTTCAGCATTGGTCTGGCTTGGTTTTGGAGAACTGACCCAAGGCTTGCACACAACTTAGGGCTGGGAAAAACTTGATGTTACAATCAGCCTCCGCCAACCCCAGTGCCTCTTTCCAAGTAGAGAAAACACATCCTCTCTACTCCAGGGGTAGGAATACAATGGGCACTCCCCCATTCTCTTGGAGTGATGATGACTTTTTAACCTTTCCTAAAAGTATGGGAAACCAAAAAGGAAGTGGCTACTGTAGAAAACCTTTCTTGACCCTCCCGATGGACTGAAGTGTGGATGCTCTGGTCCACCTCCTAGGTAGGCTTATAAAGATGGCAATGGATATACAGAGTCAGCACAGGACTGGCTTAGAGTAGGTGGTCAGAAATGTTAGTAGTCCCTTCCCATCCCTCCCTTAGGAGAAGACCCATTCTGTTAAATGATAGGGCGGCATCACCCTGCCTCTCCTGGCCTTGGAAAAGAGACTCCGAATTTCTTTTCACTCAACTCCCACTGGATGCATGTACTTGACTTTCTACTCAACTTTCATCAAGATGTCTGGGACCTCAGAATTCCATCCCTGAGGACATTTGCAAAATTCTGGTGAAAAAGAATTCACAGATTTTAGGTGCACTGATGAATGAAAAATGATGTATCCTCTTGGATGCAGCAGGGCAAAGATTCAGGGGGAACACACCTAGATGCTCACATGGAATGCTCTACAAACTAGCTGACAGCTAATGTTGCTGCCAACAGGATTACATTTGAAATGATTACAGATACGAAGGTCTTTCAGTTAGTACTGTGCATCCCAGGATGGTGTGAATGGTCTGGGAGGTGAGTATGAAGGGAATAGGAAATGGAGCAGATTTTAAAGTGGTGAAAAGAAGGAAAATGACAAGAGCTAATTTGTTTTGGCTCTCCTATATACCGGGCTTCATGTTAAACTTTCCAAATATCTCATCTCCTTTAAACCTTGTGTGCAAATTATAGATAAAGAAACCAAGCATAACTTGCTTGAAGTTACATAACCTGGAAGCAGGGAAGCAGTTGGAATTCAAATCCAGGTTTGTCTAATCTCAGAGCCTGTGGTCTAAATTATCTTATGTATTTAAGGTCAGATGAGAAGGTAGTAGGTCCTTTTAAGATTGGACCTTAAGATGTGATTAAAATTTCATATGTGAAGGAAGAAGGGGTTTTTCTGGTGGATACAAGGTCAGAATCAAGTCAGAGAGGTGAGCAGGCATAAGTTTGGAGCAAAGACCTATTTAGCTGGGGTGCAGAGTGGCTTCTTGTCTATAATATAAAGTTTGATATTTTAGTTTTCTATGGAGTGGAAATAACACCAAAAAGGCTATTCTGAAGATTAAATGAGATGGAGTACCTGGCAGGGACCCTGGCACTCAATAAATGGTAGTTCACTCATCTGTTCAACAAAGATTTCCTAAATGTCTACTATATATCAGGCAAGGAAAGAGACCTGTCTAAGCTAAACTAACCCAGTCCTAACCCTTGTAAAGTTTATATTCTCGTAGGGAAGAGTGGCATTAGATCATGTTTCATAGTTTAATAACAGTAGTGATAAGGGTTTCAGAACAGAAGCATGAAGTATTATAACGTTTTATAACAAGGAAGAATGAATGGAAATTACCTAGGGAAAGTAAGTATATGTACATTTGTGTGTGTGTGTGTGTGTGTGTGTGTGTGTGTGTGTGTGTGTGACATTAGGGATCATTTTAAGCAGTGAAAAGCCATGAAGGTTTTAGCAGGAGAGTGACCTGATCGTGATCTGGCATGATCAGATATTACAGCTACTAAACTGAGAATTACTAGCTTTCTGATAGAGAACTAATGAAAATGTTTGAGTAACAGGATGATACCATCACCAGGGCACGTTTTAATAAGCTCATTCCTAGCTGGGCACATTGGAGTACGCCTGTAATCCCAGAGGCTTGAGAAGCTGAGGCAAGAGGATCAAGAGTTCAAAGCCAGCCTCAGCAACTTAGTGAGGCCCTAAGCAACTCAGCGAGACTCTATCTCTAAATAAAATATAAAAAGGGCTAGGGATGTGACTTGGTGGTTAAGAGCCTCTGATTCAAATCCCAGTACTAATAAACAAACAAACAAATAAACAAACTCATTCCTGGAGCCATGTGCATGCATAAGGCAGAGGGATTCTTTTTATTTACTTTTTTTTTCTACTGGCGCCTTACAGTTTTATATATTGATGGGATTTGTTGTTACATATTCATACATGGACACAACATAATAATATAATTTGGGCAATATGACTTCCCAGCATTTCCCCCCTCCCTCCCTTGGAAGAGAGATTCTGAGGCTCAGAGGTCAGTTGGAAGGTCTTGTCCAGGCATGAAGTGATCAGGTTCTGAACTGAACTATGGGCTGTAGAAAACAAGAGGAGGAAACAAGTGCAAGACACATTTTTAAGGAAGGAATGTGAGCTTTATTAGAGGTAGGAGATAATGGAAAGGGAAGCATAAAAGACTACCAGGAAGTTTCAGATCTGGGTGGTTGTAAGGATGAGGGTGTCAGAGCTAGAAATAGAGCAGTCAAAAGAAGAGCTGACTCAAGGAGAAGAGGATGACTTCCATTTTCAACACATCAAGTCTGAGATGACAGCATGTTCTGGGAAGAGTGGAGTGCCTTGCACAGACAGGCAAGAAATCCTAAGTGGGGACAGAACCTGCTATAGAGGGTGACCAGGGGTTGGCCTCTGTGTGTGTGTGTGTGTGTGTGTGTGTGTTTGTGTATGTGTGGTGTGTACCGGGGATTGAACTCAGGGCACTTGACCACTGAGCCACATCCCCAGCCCTATTTTGTATTTTGTATTTTTTTTTAGAGACCGGGTCTCACTGAGTTGTTTAGTATCTCATTTTTGCTGAGACTGGCTTTGAACTCGTGATCCTCCTGCCTCAGTCTCCTGAGCCACTGAGATTATACTCATGTGCCACCGCACCCACAGGGATGTCTTTAATCACTGTCTGTCAGAGGTGGAGGTGAGAACAGAGGAGTGGCCTTGGAGCAGTCAATTAGGGAAAGAGAGACTGAGACACAGCCTATCCAGTGCCATTCCCACCAGGGAGGAGGCACAAAGTCAGCCAAGGACAAGCAGAGATGGGAGCAGGAACAGGGACAGGAACTTGAAAACTGGTGGACTATGGAAGGAGGTCAAATGCTGTCTGCCAGAGCCCACCAAGGGAAGACAGAGAGGCAGGGGACTGAGGCTGCAGATGGAACCCTTGTTTTGGTCACCTTTCTTTCACTACTGTGACTAAAGGATCTGACCAGAACAACTACAGAGGAGGAAAAGTTTATTTGAAGGCTCACGGTTTCAGAATTCTTAGTCCATAGAAATCTGGCTCCGTTCTTTGGGGCTCAAGGTGAGGCAGAGCATCGTGGCAGAAGGAGTAACTCACATGACCCGAAAGGAAAGACTTCACTCTCCAGATGCAAATAGATACCCAAAGCCATGCTCCAGTTCCCACCTCCTCCAGCCACACCCCTACCACTTCAGTTAATCCCATCAGGGATTAACTCGCTGATTAGGCTAAGGCTATAACCCAATCATTTCTCCTCCAAACTTTCTTGCATTGTCTCACATATGAGCTTTAGGGAGACACCTCACCCAGTAACAACCCTGAAGCCACTCTTCACTTCAGTCCCGGAGGGCCCTGGCCCTTCTCAGATTGGTGCGGTCTCCCTGATCATTGGTAAGAAATGCCATCCTGGCCGGGGAGTGAAGGCAGGGCTGGCTACGTAGTTTTCAAAGCCAGGTGCAAATTTTAAAATATGGGGCTCCTTGTTCAAAGCATGGGGAGAAAGTGCAGTTAAAGCCTGTGAAATACAAAACTTTCCCTTTGCTTTTGTGGTCTCTCTTGCAATCTGTCCTGATGGTTTTTAAAATGTTACTTAATGCTGTATTCTCTTGGGCATGGGGATGCTCCCAGCAAGCATAGAGTATCACAGTAGACATGGTATGTGGGCATGTTCTGCCCAGCAACAGCTGGATCATGGTGCATGATCCCAGCCAACGCAGAGGTCAAGCCAGGTATCTCTTCTTCCTGACCCATGGTGGGTGGGTGATTCCAGAGGGATTGCCCTCTCTGCCTTAGGACACACTCAGTACCTGGATCGGGGGGGTAAATTGTCCCCCTCCCCAGAGCACCATGGTGAGGTGCTGCCAGCTCAGGGCAGGGATAGATATCTCCGTGCCTGGCCTGAAGAAGTTGCAAGGTTTGCTTGCCTAAACTTACCCTGCCTGTACCTGTACCCAGTCCCCTGACAGGGAGGGGAAGAGAGGCCAGGCAGGGCCCAGGCACCAGGGGTTGGGAAGGATGGTGGAGAAACCTCAGTTTACTGCGCTCCAGTATCCCATCTGGCTTCATATATGAAACAGAAATTAAAAAGTAAAACTGATAAGAATTTCAGGACAACAACAAACAAGCATTAAACTGTGTGGCCCCACTGGGCATTGGCCACGAAGCTGGTCCCCAGTTCAAGGCCAGCTCAGAGGCATGGGTGCTGAGTGGTTGGCAATCTCCTCTTTCTGCCAGCGCTCCACCCTCCATGTGTGTGCTTCCTGTGGTCCCTGTGAACGCCTCCCACCCCAGCACATGGTGAACCCAAGGCCACAAGGCCTGTGATGCCCCCAGGCTGCTCCAGGAGGTGGGCCTGTCTCTCCCCCTCCCTCCCTCCCTCCCTCCCTCCCTCCCTCCCTCCCCAGGCTTCTCCTTCCTAATGCTGAGACTCAGGCAGGCTCAGGGCAAGAGCTGCTCCAGTGCAGTCTTTATTAGGTTTCCAGTTTCCTGTCATGACAGCCAAGCCCCACAGGAACAAGAGGAAACAGAAATCGATTCTTTATCAACCAGAGTCCAGGCGTTGACTCCAGAGCTGAGAGAGGCAGACAGGAATGTAGGCCTAGTGCTGAGGCCTCAGAGCTCATGGCAATGACCATCACTGGTCACTACCAGGGCAGAACTCAGCCTGTCTGCAGCCCTGGGAGTGGCCCTAGGGAACACCAGATTATCTTGAGTTAGCAAAGGACTTTCCAAGGGAAAGGCATCCTGCGGGGTGGCATCCTGCCAGGAAAAGCATGAAGCCATCCTGAGGGTGCTCTGTCGCCCACCCGCAGCATCTTTCTTCTAACTTCTTTCCCCAGGGGCTCTGCCCTAACCTGGAATTTTGATCTGGGGTGAGGACAGGGTTCTTCATAGTACACTGTCCGTTTTGGACTCTCCCTCCCCACCTACCTATTGGTTTCTCAGAAGGAGCCTTAATCAGGTGTTGGGTAAGTTTCCAGGGTCTAGATTCCCATACGCATCAATTATCAAATGACCTGACTTGCCTCTGGATTCTTGAAATGGTGGGTTGGAAGCCCTGACATGCAAAGGGTCGTGGACAGGGCCATCTGTTTTCTCATCTTGTCGACTTCTCCAGGTCTCTTTGTCCCAAGGAACACTTTCCTAAATTCCTATAATACAAGCATTCTACCTAAACCATTCTACCTAAACCAGGGCTGAATTGAGTCTCCAATTCTACACATAAGCAGGTAGTGAAGTTTTCTAAGAGGTTAGGAAAGAAATGATCAGGGAATAATGTGGAGGAATGGTTAGACCTTCAGAAAGTTGTGGATCACTGGTGTGGTGGCCATGGAAAGCTGTGGCCACCCCTGTGGGAGTGTCCCTATGGCTCTCCCAGAATGGACCTCAGCTTTTTTTGAGAGCCAATTTTAAGCCAGGCAAGCCTCAATGACAAAGTAGAATTTGGGGATTATGAGCTGCAAATACTTTTGGAAGATGATCCAAACCCAGATTCACAAATGTGTTGACCTGCACTTCCGAAGGCCCAGCGAGAGCATGGGACAGCTGGAGGATCAGATACTGCAGGACTGGTGTGTTGACAGGAGGTCATAATGCAGAGAAGGGTGGGAAGAAGGAAATGGAGACACGGCGGTGGCCGCGGTGAGTGGCATTGTGGTGTATCAGATGAAGCACAGACTCTAGGCTTCAAATCCCATCTCTGCCACTTCTTGGCTATGAATTCAGTCAAGTTATCAACTTCTCTTGCCCCCATTTCCTCATCTGCAAAATGGACGTGACAACAATTGTACCCACATCACCAGTTTGTTATAAGGATGAAATGAATTAATAAAGCACTTAAAATCATGTCTGTTTCATCATAGGCTCCATATTTTATAAAACTATTTGTTGAAGCAGGGTGTGGTGGTGCAAGCCTGTAATCCCAGTGGTCTGGGAGGCTGAGGTAGGAGGATTGCAAGTTCAAAGTCAGCCTCAATAATAATTTAGTGAGGCCCTAAGCAACTCAGCAAGACCCTGTCTCTAAATAAAACAAAAGGGTTGGGGATATGGCTCAGTGGTTAAGACTCTGTCTCAATCTCTGGTACAAAAATAAATAAATAGATGGACAGAGAGAGAGAGATAGGTAGATACAACTATTTGTGAACCCTGGAACTAGTTTCAGATTCTATCATACGTCACATTGGAAAGATCATAGCCCAAGAAGACAAAGATAATAAAAAGGGAATTTCCAGTTTATAATTTGTATTTCTCAAGAAACACTAAACAGGCTACGTAATTTCCAACCATTTTCGTATTCCTCATTCTCTTACCCCACACCCTGCTCCTCATTCTTTCCTTTCGTACTTCCCTCCACCAACTCGAACCTCAGCCTCTCTCAGCCCACAACTGTCTTTCTCCTGTGATGGCCATGAGAATTGGCACTGGGGAAAGAATTTTAGTTGCATGATTCACTGACTCCTCACCTCAGGCTGCTACGGCGGCTCACTGGGGCAGATACACCTCCTATAATTAACTACTGCACTTTGAGATCCGTGTGGCCTTGGCATGGACCCCATGCTTCCACCAGCCCTTCTCAATTTGTGAGGGCAGCTGGAGAGAGGGCTCAGGCAGACTCCTTCCTGGAAGACAGGGTGTCCATTTGTCAGCCAACTTGGGCTCAGGGAGTCTCCAGGATTTGGAAACTTTAGATTTCACTGCAGTCCCGCCTAGGAGCTTCCACCTAATCTTCCTTCTCTCAAGAAAGACCTATGATGCCGCTTGATAGCCCCTCCTGGCTTTCCCAGCTCACTCTTTCCTTCCACATAAACATTTCACTAATAGAATCCTGGTGTGCTAAATCCCATCTCAGAGGACATGGCTGCCTCCTATCTCCTTCTTCTCTCACTTCACTCACTGTATAGATGAACTTAGCCTCTAGCTAAGGCCTCCCCGGCCTCCCTTACATCAATTTGGCCTCACCAACACCCTGGAACAGTCTGGTGCTCAGAGATTGCCTCAGAGAACTAGACAGCTGAGAAGTCGAGCAGATGGAACTCTCTTAATCAGGTAGTGTGGGAAGACTTTGTTGGGAATATCTACTTATCATCACAATTGATCCCAGATCTAATAACACTAAAGAACACTTCTAGTTCTTGCTGTGTGCTTGTCACTGGGGAAAGAATTTTAGTTGTGTGATTCACTGACTCTTCACCCCAGGTGCTATGGCAGCTCACTGGGGCAAATATTTTCACATTTTGCAGGTGAAGAAAGTGAGTTAATTTTTGACCAGATGCCTATAAGTAACATATAAGTGGTGAGTCCAGCCTTGTGTGTGCTCCCAGTGCCCATGACCTTTGTGAGCATGCTCTGCCCTATAGCAGAGACGTTACAGCCTCTAGTATTATGGACCTGTGACGCACACAGGGGCAAAGAGGCAATCAGACTGCAACCTGGTACCAGCCCATTCCACCATGTGAAGCTCTTTCCTTCCAGTCACAGGGAAGAACCTGGGTCTGAAGTATGGGCCTTGCTCTGGGCTCTGAGGGCAAGTGGTATGAAGAGCTAGAGAGGGTCCAAGAAAGTAGGGGAACAGCATAGCGCCACCTACTGGAGCACATTCACAGTCCTCCAGAATTATATCATTAAAAAGTAAATGCTTGAAGATGGCTGCGAAAGGAGTGCAGCACTCCCGTGTACTGCGTCACTGAGCAGGAAAAAGACAAGGTAGAATGGATAAAAGCTAGCTTGTTAGGAATTTCCAGCAAAATAGGGGTGCTCCGAAACCTAGAGGAAGGATTTCCATTGCATAAGGACCTGCTACTGGAGCTCAAACGCGAGAGATTTGTCCGCACGGAGGGCCACGCTGCGTATGCAGCAAATCGCCCTGCGGCCAGAGTCTGCGGCGCTCGCTGGGAAACGACGGTAAGATAACAATGCAAAGATACAGCGCTACGGATTCTGCAGGCTCCCGCCAGCTGTGCAAATACTGTACTCAGAGCTGAATTCTGGGCTTGAGACGGGGAAGGAAGCCATCCAATTCGGTTCTCCACATCGGTCAGACCACAGAGGAAGCCAGCGGCCACCATCTTGGAGAGCTGACGTCATCATCTCTGTTTTTGTGTTTTTTTTTTTTTTTTTTTTTTTTTTGACTGATCACAGCTCTTTCAGCTATAGATCAGCGGGGAAAACTTAAGGGCCCCTCCCAGCTCTCCTGTGAGCGCAATAGCCAGACCGAGGGCGGCACGGAGCCGGCGGGAGCTGCGGCTTCGGCAACGGAGCCGGCGGCAGAGGCGGCTGCGGCGAGGGAGCCGGCGGCAGCGGCGGCTGCGGCGAGGGAGACGGCGGCAGCGGCGGCTGCGGTGAGGGAGCCGGCGGGAGCTGGGACTGCGGCGAGGGAGCCGGTGGCAGCCGGGGCAGCGGCACGGGAGCCGGCCGGAACCCGCGGGAGCCGCAGCAGCGGCGTGGGAGCCAGTGGGAGCCGCGGCGGTGCTGGCACAGGAGCCGGCGGGAACCGCGCGGCGCGGGACTCCCAGCTACCGCTCCCACCAGTGCTGACAACTGAGGTCTCTTGCACCGACTCGCCTTGGCATGGGACTCACGGCTACAGCTCCCACCGGTGCTGACAACTGAGGTCTCTTGCATCAGATACGGGGGCGTGGCTACCAGAAGGTAAGCAAGTTTGCTGGGGGTGCTCAGCACCAAGCTCTACAAACTAAGGGCCTGAGGGAGGCAAACAAGGAGAGTGTGCCCAGGCACTAATGAAACAGCTGCTCCACGTGTGTGCAAGGTAGGCAGAACTGTGACCACCGACAAAACAGGTCCAGTGGACTGCCAGACACATCGCTCAGGTTGGGGGAGGGGCAGAGCCGCCGGGCGCCTGCAAGTTACGCAGACCTGCGAATCACCAGCTGATCAGACCCAGCAACCGCGGAGCAGCAGAGCCACCCCGGGCCTGCAAGGTAGGGGCACTTGCCACCCACTGGCAGGTCAGGCCCAACAAATTGCGGAGGGGCACAGCTGCCCCACGAGCCTGCTAGGTAGGCAGAACCCTGACTACCAAGAGAACAGGCCCAGAGGCCGGCCAGACACATCGCCCCGCCCCAGTTGGGGGAGGGGCAGAGCCGCTGGGCGCCTGCAAGTTACACAGACCTGCGACTCACCAACAGATCAGGCCCAGCAACCGCGGAGCGGCAGAGCCACCCCCGGGCCTGCAAGGAAGGCGCACTTGCCACACACCAGCAGGTCAGGCCCAACAAACTGCGGAGGGGCACAACTGCCCCACGAGCCTGCTAGGTAGGCAGTACCCTGACCACCAACAGAACAGGCTCAGAGGACGGCCAGACACATCGCCCCGCCCCGGTTGGGGGAGGGGCAGAGCCGCCAGGTGCCTGCAAGGTAGGCAAACCTGCGTCTCACCAGCATATCAGGCCCAGCAACCAGCGGAGCGGCAGAGCTACCCCCGGGCCTGCAAGGTAGGTGCACTTGACACCCATTGGCAGGTTAGGCCCAGCAACTCTCGGAGGGACACAGCTGCTCCACGCACGTGCAAGGTAGGCGGAACCGTGACCACTGACAAAACAGGCCCAGTGGCCCGCCAGATACATTGCCCCAGTTGGGGGAGGGGCAGAGCCGCCACCAGCGCCTTTTAGGTAGACAGACCTGCAACCAACAGACAGAACAGGCCTAGTGGCCAGCGGAGGGGCAAAGCCACTGCTCACGCCTGCAAGGTAGACGGACCTGTGACCACCGAAAGAACAGGCCCATCGAAAGTACAGGCACAGCGGCCTCCCGGCGTGGTAGGCACATTGCCTCAATTGGAGGAGGGGAAGAACCACCGCCAAAGCCTGCGAGGGAGACTTTGCAGCTATACAAGAGCAATATAAATATATAGGGGGAAAAATCAATAACACAACAGTTTCACCAAGCAGAAAGAAACGCGATCAATATGAAAAGACAAGGAAAGAAAGGACCACAAGCAATGCAGGTCAACTCAACTTTAGAAGAGGTAATTTCTGCAGCAGATGGGATGTCAGATAAAGAATTCAGGATATACATGCTTCAGATGATCTGGAGTCTCAAGGAAGACATTAGACAGCAAAATCAGTCAATGAAAGACCACTTCGACCACTTTGACAATCAATTACATAAACAAATCCAAGAAGTAAAAGATCAGTTATACAGGGAGATAGAGGTTATAAAAAACAAACAAACAGAAATCCTGGAAATGCAGGAAACAATAAACCAACTTAAAAACTCAATTGAGAATACTACCAGCAGAGTAGAACACTTAGAAGATAGAACATCAGACAATGAAGACAAAGTATTTCAACTGGAGAAGAACATAGACAGCTCAGCAAAGCTGTTAAGAAACCATGAGCAGAACATTCAAGAAATATGGGATAACATAAAGAGACCAAACTTAAGAGTCATTGGGATACAGGAAGGTACTGAGGTCCATACCAAAGGAATGAGCAATCTATTCAACGAAATAATACGAGAAAACTTCCCAGACTTGAAGAATGAGTCAGAATCCCAAATCCTAGAAGCCTACAGGACGCCGAATGTGCAAAATCATAAGAGATCCACACCTAGACACATTATAATGAAGATGCCCAACATACAGAATAAGGAGAGAATTTTAAAAGCTACAAGAGAAAGGAAGCAGATTACATTTAGGGGTAAACCAATCAGGATAACAGCTGATCTTTCAACACAGACTCTCAAAGCTAGAAGATCCTGGAATAACATATTTCAAACACTGAAAGAAAAGGGGTTCCAACCAAGAATTGTGTATCCCGCGAAATTAAGCTTCAGGATGGAAGATGAAATTAAAACCTTCCATGATAAACAAAAGTTAAAAGAATTTGCAGCTAGAAAACCATCTCTTCAAAACATCCTTGGCAAAATATTACAGGAAGAGGAAATGGAAAATATCAATGAAAACCAACAGCGGGAGGTAGTACAGTAAAGGGGGGGGGGAATAATCAAAGAGGAAACAAACCATGTTTAGTAACATAAATAAACAAATATGGCTGGAAGAACAACCCATATCTCAATAATAACCCTAAATGTTAATGGCTTAAACTCACCAATTAAGAGACACAGGCTAGTAGAATGGATCACAAAACAAGACCCAACAATATGCTGCCTTCAGGAGACACATTTGATAGGAAAAGACATACATAGACTGAAGGTGAAAGGTTGGGAAAAATCATATCACTCATATGGACTTCGGAAACAAGCAGGAGTGTCCATACTCATATCAAATAAAATAGATTTCAAGCCAAAGTTAATCAAAAGGGATGAAGAGGGACACTACATACTTCTTAAGGGAACCATACACCAACAAGACATAACAATCATAAATATATATGCCCCAAACAATGGTGCAGCTATGTTCATCAAACAAACTCTTCTCAAGTTCAAGAGTCTAATAGACCACCATACAATAATCATGGGAGACTTCAACACACCTCTCTCACCACTGGACAGATCTTCCAAACAAAAGTTGAATAAGGAAACTGTAGAGCTCAATAACACAATTAATAACCTAGACTTAATTGACATATATAGAATATACCACCCAACATCAAGCAGTTACACTTTTTTCTCAGCAGCACATGGATCCTTCTCAAAAATAGATCATATATTATGTCACAGGGCAACTCTTAGACAATATAAAGGAGTAGAGATAATACCATGCATCTTATCTGACCATAATGGAATGAAATTGAAAATTAACGATAAAAGAAGTAAGGAAAAATCATGCATCACCTGGAGAATGAACAATAGGTTACTGAATGATCAATGGGTTATAGAAGACATCAAGGAGGAAATTAAAAAATTCTTAGAGATAAATGAAAACACAGACACAACATATCGGAATCTATGGGACACATTGAAAGCAGTTCTAAGGGGAAAATTTATTGCTTGGAGTTCATTCCTTAGAAAAAGAAAAAACCAACAAATAAATGATCTAATACTTCAACTCAGAATCCTAGAAAAAGAAGAGCAAAACAACAGCAAAAGAAGTAGAAGACAAGAAATAATTAAAATCAGAGCTGAAATTAATGAAATTGAAACAAAAGAAACAATTGAAAAAATTGACAAAACTAAAAGTTGGTTCTTTGAAAAAATAAATAAAATCGACAGACCCTTAGCCGCGTTAACGAAGAGAAGAAGAGAGAGAACTCAAATTACCAGCATACGGGATGAAAAAGGCAATATCACAACAGACACTTCAGAAATACAGAAGATTATCAGAAACTATTTTGAATCCTTATACTCCAATAAAATAGAAGATAGTGAAGGCATCGATAAATTTCTTAAGTCATATGATTTGCCCAGATTGAGTCAGGAGGATATTGACAACCTAAACAGACCAATATCAATTGAGGAAATAGAAGATACCATCAAAAGACTACCAACTAAGAAAAGCCCAGGACCGGATGGGTATACAGCAGAGTTTTACAAAACCTTTAAAGAGGAACTAATACCAATACTTCTCAAGCTATTTCAGGAAATAGAAAAAGAGGGAGAACTACCAAATTCATTCTATGAGGCCAACATCACCCTGATTCCTAAACCAGACAAAGACACTACAAAGAAAGAAAACTACAGACCAATATCTCTAATGAACCTAGATGCAAAAATCCTCAATAAACTTCTGGCGAACCGGATACAAAAACATATCAAAAAAATTGTGCACCATGATCAGGTAGGATTTATCCCAGGGATGCAAGGCTGGTTCAATATACGGAAATCAATAAATGTTATTCACCACATCAATAGGCTTAAAAATAAGAACCATATGATCATCTCGATAGATGCGGAAAAAGCATTCGACAAAGTACAGCATCCCTTTATGTTCAAAACTCTAGAAAAAATAGGGATAACAGGAACATACCTCAATATTGTAAAAGCAATCTATGCCAAGCCTCAGGCTAGCATCATTCTGAATGGAGAAAAACTGAAGGCATTCCCTCTAAAATCTGGAACAAGACAGGGATGCCCTCTCTCACCACTTCTGTTCAACATAGTTCTCGAATCACTGGCCAGAGCAATTAGACAGACGAAAGAAATTAAAGGCATAAAAATAGGAAAAGAAGAACTCAAATTATCACTATTTGCAGATGACATGATTCTATACCTAGCAGACCCAAAAGGGTCTACAAAGAAACTATTAGAGCTAATAAATGAATTCAGCAAAGTGGCAGGCTATAAAATCAACACGCATAAATCAAAGGCATTCCTGTATATCAGTGACAAATCCTCTGAAATGGAAATGAGGACAACCACCCCATTTACAATATCCTCAAAAAAAATAAAATACTTGGGAATCAACCTAACAAAAGAGGTGAAAGACTTATACAATGAAAACTACAGAACCCTAAAGAGAGAAATAGAAGAAGATCTTAGAAGATGGAAAAATATACCCTGTTCATGGATAGGTAGAAGTAACATCATCAAAATGGCGATATTACCAAAAGTTCTCTATAGGTTTAATGCAATGCCAATCAAAATCCCAACGGCATTTCTTGTAGAAATAGAGAAAGCAATCATGAAATTCATATGGAAAAATAAAAGACCCAGAATAGCAAAAACAATGCTAAGCAGGAAGTGTGAATCAGGCGGTATAGCTATACCAGACTTCAAACTATACTACAGAGCAATAGTAACAAAAACAGCATGGTACTGGTACCAAAACAGGCGGGTGGACCAATGGTACAGAATAGAGGACACAGAAACCAATCCACAAAACTACAACTATCTTATATTCGATAAAGGGGCTAAAAGCATGCAATGGAAGAAGGATAGCATCTTCAACAAATGGTGTTGGGAAAACTGGAAATCCATTTGCAACAAAATGAAACTGAATCCCTTTCTCTCGCCATGCACAAAAGTTAACTCAAAGTGGATCAAGGAACTTGATATCAAATCAGAGACATGGCGTCTGATAGAAGAAAAAGTTGGCTATGATCTACATACTGTGGGGTCGGGCTCCAAATTCCTCAATAGGACACCCATAGCACAACAGTTAATAACTAGAATCAACAAATGGGACTTACTCAAACTAAAAAGTTTTTTCTCAGCAAAAGAAACAATAAGAGAGGTAAATAGGGAGCCTACGTCCTGGGAACAAATCTTTACTCCTCACACTTCAGACAGAGCCCTAATATCCAGAATATACAAAGAACTAAAAAAATTAGACAATGAGATAACGAATAACCCAATCAACAAATGGGCCAAGGACCTGAACAGAAATTTCTCAGAGGAGGACATACAATCAATCAACAAGTATATGAAAAAATGCTCACCATCTCTAGCAGTCAGAGAAATGCAAATCAAAACCACCCTAAGATACCATCTCACTCCAGTAAGATTGGCAGCCATTAGGAAATCAAACAGCAACAAGTGCTGGCGAGGATGTGGGGAAAAGGGTACTCTTGTACATTGCTGGTGGGACTGCAAATTGGTGCGGCCAATTTGGAAAGCAGTATGGAGATTTCTTGGAAAGCTCGGAATGGAACCACCATTTGATCCAGCTATTCCCCTACTCGGTCTATTCCCTAAAGACCTAAAAAGAGCACACTATAGGGACACTGCTACATCCATGTTCATAGCAGCACAATTCACAATAGCAAGACTGTGGAACCAACCTAGATGCCCTTCAATAGACGAATGGATAAAAAAAATGTGGCATTTATACACAATGGAGTATTACTCTGCATTAAGAAATGACAAAATCATAGAATTTGGAGGGAAATGGATGGCATTAGAGCAGATTATGCTAAGTGAAGCCAGCCAATCCCTTAAAAACAAATGCCAAATGTCTTCTTTGATATAAGGAGAGTAGCTAAGAACAGAGTAGGGACAAAGAGCATGAGAAGAAGATTAACATTAAACAGGGATGAGAGGTGGGAGGGAAAGGGAGAGAGAAGGGAAAATGCATGTAAATGGAAGGAGACCCTCAGGGGTATACAAAATTACATACAAGAGGAAGTGAGGGGAAAGGAGGAAAAATATAAGGGGGAGAAATGAATTACAGTAGAGGGGGTAGAGAGAGAAGAGGGGAGGGGAGGGGGGAGGGGGGATAGTAGAGGATAGGAAAGGCAGCAGAATACAACAGACACCAGAATGGCAATATGTAAATCAATGGTTGTGCAAATGATGTGATTCTGCAATCTGTATATGGGGTAAAAATGGGAGCGCATATCCCACTTGAATCAAAGTGTGAAATATGATATATCAAGAACTATGTAATGTTTTGAACAACCTACAATAAAAATTAATTTAAAAAAAAAAAAAAAAAAAAAAAAAAAAAAAACTACATGTAAAATTTAAAATCAAAAAAAAAAAAAAAAAAAAAAAGTAAATGCTTTTAAAAGCAGTTCTGCTGAGCAAGGGATGTGCTGTCAAGTTGCATGGTGATTCAAAGGCTCTGTGTCTCACAACCTGCTTGGGAGGTGGGGATGAGGACACTGCTGTGGGGAACAATGGCCCAGCTTCTCTGTTGTCTACTGTAAGTTGGAGTAACCAGCCATGGCTGAACCCTAACCCGACTGTCCTTAGCTCTTCAGCCTGGATATGCTCAGCTCATAACTATAGGCTGGCTCTGACCTCAAATCCCAGCAGGACCACAAGCCCACAAGCTATGTGACCTAACAGGAGACCCTGAACATCTCTTAGCCTTATTAGTCCTACTCTTGAAACGTGGAAATACTGCTCGTATCTTCGCATTAGGTCCTTGTAAGGATTAAAAGCAGTAATCTCTGCACAGGGTCTGGCATATAATAAGCACTCAAGTATATTAGCTCTTTCTATTATTCACTGTTTGCATTATTAACACCTGCCTGAAAGATTAAAGGTGCTAGATTAAAAAAAAAAAAAGGAAAGAAGGTTATGCCTCTTTCCAAAGAGGGACAGAAATTGCTACTGCTTTCCAATATTGAGTTTTTCCTCTTTTGTGGGCATCCCTGTGGTGGAGATGGCCTATGGGAAGTGTGCAGGAGTAGAGTTCTCCACTATGGACCTGGCTCATCCAAACCTCCCATGCTCATGACCCTCCCCACCTGTTCTTTCCACTTTGTGATGAGCTTGTTGGAGATGGCAGAGCCTAAGATGGTTAGAGCCTGGATCTCTGCATGATTGTGTGGAGCAGAGCCCTCCCATCCACCACTGCTGACCCCTGTGGGCTGCCTTATTGTGTTGAGCCACTAAGAATTTGAGCTTGTCATAGCATTTAGCCCACCTTGACTTTTACATTCAGCCAAACCACAAGAATTTCAGAACTATCTGTGACTTCAAACTATTTAGAAATTTCATGAAATGAGGGAATGACAGAAGGCAGTCCCTAAAGCCCTTCTCAGCTCAGACATTCAAGACAGCACATTGCTTCATAATATGCAGTTAAGAAGCAGCCTTCCTCCCCTGCAAGGAACCTAGGAGACTGCTAGTCCTAGAGAAACTGTCAGAGGGGCCTGGAGACAGCACCTGGTCTCTCCTGCAGGGACTCTCAAACCCAGGCCAGTCTGCAGTGCCTTCAGGCTCCACTAGGTCAGAGGTTTGGAGAGAGAGAACTCAAGAGTTGCTGAGGCTCCAGAGAGACTGAGCAGGTCTGTGCCAGTGTGTGTGGGCCATGGCTAAGTTGCTTTGCAAATATTTATTTGTAGATGTTTTTCCTTAAACAGCTGTTGGAGGGAATGTAGTTAGGGAGAGCTGCTGCTAATCTCCATATTTCTGGGAGGCAGTAGCCAGTGCACCAACAATGGTGGTTTCTCTGTTCTCTCTGGATCTCTCTCTCCCTCTCTCCCTTCTTCCTCCTCTCCCCACAGCCCCTCTCCCCATCTTTACAAGTGCTGACCCAGGCAATATGCTCGCTACAGGCCCATCTCATTAAGTAGAAAGGACCTCTCCAGGGGATGATCTCCCTTCTTGAAAGAGCAGAAAAGAAGAAGAAGGGAGGGAGCCAAGTAGGGTAGAAGGACAAAGAAGTGGAAATTCAAGGCAAGAAAGAGGAAGGGAGGGATGGGGGGTGTTAATAGAAATGGTCACAGCAATGTGACTTTCTGGATAGCATTCATTTAGAGATACAGAGAGTCTGGTTCAAATCCTACTCAAGTCAACTATTGATTGATGTCTGTAAAATTTTCAGCCTTTTAAAGTTTTAGTTGTATGTTATGAAACGAGAGTAATACTAGCAAACTCTTTTAGTTGAGAATTATAGGTGATTTCAGCAAGCCCTTTGCTGGTCCATAGCAGGTACTTTATGGAGGGCTGATCTTAGTTTCAGACTCATCCTCTTTCTGTCAGAGTTGGGACAGGCTTCTGGACAACCTCTCCCCAGACTGCCTCTCTTCCACATGCCCATGGGCTACCTAAAGCAATTCCCATGCAAACAGGGCCAATGGGACACCATGCTCAGAGCTATAGAAAGAAAGGGAAAATAGGACAGTGGTTTCCATACCTCCACTAGGTCCAAGCTGAGCCTGCGGTGAGCACAAAGCCTGAGGCCATGTCAGCCATGAAAGTCCTGGAGGAAGATGGTTAGATCCCAGAGTTAAACCACGCATTCAGGGGGAGACCCTACTTGTTCTGGGGGAGATATTTAATCTCTGTACCCTTGGATCCTTATCTGTAAATTAGAAGTAATGACAACTTAGAGTTGCTTAACACTCAAATGAGCTATATATACTTAGAATTATGCCTGCACACAGTGAGCATTCTGCAGCCCTGGTAAAATACAGAAGCAAAGCTGCTGCTCTTGTTGGGGGCTGTATGTTGTGAATAAATTTGGTATTTACCCTACATTCATATCCCCTTTTGGACTACATTCCAAGTATTTAGAATTCAGGGCCCAAACAGATTCAATTTACTTTTCAAGGTTTACCAGGATCTCTTCCCTGGGTCCATCCTTCTTAAGGTAGACTTCGCTATTGATGTGCAAAATCCTACCCCTGCACATTGGCCATGGAGTGACTATTGAGGAAATGGGAGAAAGCACATATGGAAGTTGAACTTGGGGCTGGAGACCCAACCCTGTATGCACGAGACCTTGATGTATAGGATGGATCTAGGAGTGTGAAGAGACAGGGCTGGGTGAGGAACCTCTGTTCCCTTGCTTCAAGATTTATAAATTTAGAGCAGAGAATTTTTGTGCCCATAGGGTTGAGCATCATCTCCTGATACTCATCTCTACCAGCATGGCTTGGCTGATTACAGGTACTGGTGTGATCATCCCTAGCTATCTAGAACAGATGGGCTCAGGTCAAGTGCACACACCAGAGAGCTCACATGCACTCACTGGCAGTTCTAAAGGTAAGGACTCCAAAAGGCTCTAGGATCAGGAGCTTCAGGTGTTCAAGACCACCTCTTCCCCACTGCGGGGCTGCACTTACTCCATTGGTTTTGCTAGACAGACAACCAGGGAGCCCACCATGACCCTGGGCTCCAAAACTCAGATCTCCAAAGATATCCTATTAGTTTAGGTTTTTGGATTATAAGAAACTGACACCCCTTCAGGGCTCCTCAAGTCATGCAGGGCTTGAAGACAAGATGCATATGAGAATAAGGAAATGAGAATGCTTCCAATGTGCTCTGGGGAAGATGAACAGGCTCTGGAAGGAGCAGGCTGAAGGTTAGCCAGGCCTGGAAGAGGGTGGGAGCAGAAGGTCCTAAAGACCCAAGAGGTGCTGGGACTCAGTAGAGGCTTTGGAGCACAATCCCAATGTGTCTCAGCTCCTCTTCATACATTTGCCTCACACCATGCCTAACTACTTCTTTTGCGGTCATGTGGCTTCCTCAATTCCTGCTCTTTCTCATGGTATCTGCTTGCTTAGAACTTGGGCCCACCAATGGCCCCTCAGTTTCCCTTACTCAGTCTCTCTTTACTTCATGACCCTTTAACTTCTGTGGTTCAGTGCTAACTGCTCTGCTCTTTATGCATTGTTCCAAGTCAATTATTTTGGGGAGAAATTATAATCCCAGGCATTAAGGTTCTGTCCTTGCTAGGTTCCGTGGTTCATGCCTGTGATCCCAGCAGCTTAGGAGGCTGAAACAGAAGGATCACAAGTTCAAAGCCAGCCTCATTAACTTAGGGAGGCCCTAAGCAACTTAACAAGACCCTGTCTCTAAATAAAATATAAAAAGGGCTGGGGTGGTTAAGTGCCCCTGAGTATAATACCTGGTACAAAAAAAAAAAATCTGTGCTCATGAATGGGTTAATGTCATTATCACAAGAGTGGGTTTGTTATAAAAGCTAGTTGAACCTCCTAATGCTCTGTGCATGTTCTCCTGCTCTTCTGCCATCCACTATGGGATGATGCAGCAAGAAGGACCTCACCACATACAGCCTTGGACTTTCCAAACTCCAGAACTATAAGAAATAAATCTCTGTTCTTTACAAATTGCCAGATTTTAGTCATTCTGTTGTAGTAGCATAAAAGAGACTAAGACAATGCCCCTGGCTCAGATGCTTACCATTCAACTGTAGTCAATTGAGGAGGCTAAGGATCTTGGATAAGTCTTCTGAGGACAGGTTCCCTACAACATGGACAACAGGCATAGTAAATGCCACCAGCAATCTGTCTATGATGTGAGGAAGGTAACCTGGAGGCCAAGAGCCCTTCCAAGGGCTCATTCATTGCCTCCCTGTTTTAGTTTCTCTCCTGCAGACTTCCCCCATTCTAACTGCAAAGATACAGAAACAGGCGGGTCAGGGAAAGACCTCTGAGGAACTGCTGATCCACACAAGGTCTGATTCTGTAACCCTTTCCTCCTTATCTTTGTATATTTTCATTGAATAGAAGTATATGAATTTATTTAATTTCTCTTTTTAACAACAAAATCAACAATGCTCCAGCAAATATTTGATGAGCAGCTACTATAGTAAAGTTCCTCTGTTCAGCACTGGAATCTCATTTGAAACCAGGGCATGTCAATATTTATTACAAATTTTGTTCTACTATTTGATTTACAACATCTTATTTGACCTTGTAACATCATAGGACAGTCAGTAAAGAAGATAACACCATCTTACTCATTTCATGGGTGAAGAAACTGAAGTTCAGGGAGGCCCAGTGACTTGTCCAAGGCTCCACAGGGAGCAGTAGAAAACCCAATACTAAAGCTCCGGTTGTAGCACCATTCTCAGGGGACTCTATAGCATTCTCTTGTCCTATCGATTAAAGCCATTCATGGCTTGGACCTTCTTCTGTGTGGCTTGTATGTTGTACATGTGCTTTTCCTGACATTCTTGGTTTTGATCTGATTCCCAAGGGGTATCATCTCATCCTGGATGGGTATGGTTCCTAAGGTGTCTTCACCCAGTGCTAACTTCCTAGGCAGGCTAATGACTTTTTCCCAGTATTCAGAGAATGTCCTTCCTTCCTATCCATGTAGTCATCAGGTCTGCTCTTCTCTGTCCATGGTCCTGGACTTGGATCTATTGCTTTGAGTCCTTAGGGAACAGCCACTGTCTTCTGGCTGGTTGGGATTCATTCCTAAACTCCAAGGCAACTGAGCTGGCCTGGCCTCACACTCAAGCAGCAGGTGGGGCAGGATTCAACCTGAGTTTTGCACTTGGGATCTCGATTGGAGCCCCATGCCTACAGCTGGTCAGTTGAATTATGGGATTTCCTGAGCTAGCAGGAGAAACCTTGGGCATCAAGAACAAAACAAAATCTGAGCCATGTTTTAGGAGAGATGACAGGAAAGGTGGAGCCTACAGGAAATTTTTACTTAGTTGCTTTTAATGATCAGGAAGAGAATATGAAGGAGGAAGCTGGAGCTCAGCCTGCCTTGCAGTGGGGAAAGTGGGTGGAGAAGTTCCCCCTTAATCAGAGCCTGGTGGGAAGCCAGGAAAGCTGTGGCTCTCCCTGATTGCTGCTCTAATGGTGACTGGGATGGAGACAGTCATGCAGAAGTGTGTGAACTGTATGCATGTGTATATTTGCAAGCCTGTGATTGCTGTTGCTTTTGCAACCAGTGGCCTAACCAGTGGCCAGGATTCCAGGTGTCCAAGAGTTTACCTGTTTCTCTTCTGACTGCTCAAGCCTGGCCTCTATAGAATTTGTGAGGGTTGCTGTCTCTCTCCTATCACTGTTCCAGGGTAATTCCCAGTGGGCAGGAAGTTCTGCTCCATCCAGTCATCCTGGGACTGGATCCCTTCCATCTTTTTCCTCCAGCATCTTCCAAAGCAGCAATTCTCAAACTTGACTATACATGGAATTGGATGGCAACTAAGTTTGAGAACCTCTGTCTTAGGGCATAGTCCATGTCTGTGTGGTTGATGCTGGATCACAGGCACTCACACAGGTCTGTAAATTGTACATGTGGTTTCCACTGACATTCTGATGGTGAGAACTTGGTCATGTACATAAGCCCTCAATTATAATACTATGTGGCAAGTGCTAAGATCCTTACTAGAACCCAAAGAAAGGGCATCTAAGCCAGCTCTGGGAGTCAGAGGCTACCTTGGAGGTCAAGACCCTTGGTAGCTATGTACGACTGAGTAGCTTAGTTTATTTATCTTATTTAACTTCTAACCTTGTCTATTTATCCTCAAAATGGAGCTAATAACTAAACCTGCCTCAGAGAATTGTTGTGAAGATTATGCAAGGTAAGTCTTATGGCACTTGGCACAGTGCCCACCCATAGTGAGCACTGAATATGTATTAAACTGCTCTGTGACTGTTATTTTCTGGGATAGGTGAGATTGGGAGGATATGGTGGTGACTGGGAGCCTTTATGAGGCCAAGACACTGCCAGGTCTGGCACTAGAATTCCTCTTCTTCTCTTTGATTACTGACCATGATGAGGCAGCTTGATTCAGCTGCCTGGCAAAAGCTACTGATGATGGTGGCGTGGGGTGTGTGTGTGTGTGTGTGTGTGTGTGTGTGTGCGCGCGCATGCGTGCACGAGCAGGGAGGGATAGTAGAGCCCAGCCATTTAGAAAGGAGTGGAGCACAGCCTTGTCCAGAATTCTGGGCTTTGTTCAGAATCTGACAGTAGAGATTGTTCAGGTTTCTTTGGGGCCTCTTTACCTGCCTGACCCTGAGATGCAGCGGAGACAGGAGGGCACCTCAAGCCTGCACTGTCTGCGTGTCTGTAGCAGGCAGGGCAGAAATCATCTGGCATTCTCTAGCTTGGGCTTCATTTTCAATAAGCCTCAGTTCTGAACTTCTAAGTTCTCTCTCTGTCTCTCTGCCCCAGACAAACCTGCCTCTGTGTTTTCTCTGCTGTCTGCGCTGTTCTCTGGAACAAGCCTCTCTCCCTGCAGAGCCACAGGGTCCAACCATACTCTTCAATTCCCAGCACTTTCTCAATTCTAGGATTTCTCTCCTTTTGTTCATGAAATGAAAGTAAAAAAATATATCAAGATGGTACTTGAAGAGGGAGGCTCAGGTACATAGGGGCAGAGCGCAGAGATCACTATGCATTCACTCAGCTGAAGGGTAGAAATAAGAAGCACCCTAGCACCTGGGGTGGGGCGCAGAGGAGACCCACCTGATGAGTAGCTAGAAGTTTCTAAAGGGAGGTCTGCAGGGGTCAATAACAGGGGAAGCAACCATAAGAACGAAGCACATCTCACCTCATACCTACGCTGCTTTGCTGCCCTTCAGGTTCAGACTGTTTTTTAAAAAAGATTTTCAGAGATCCTTTGGCTTCGATACCTGAAAGGATGGTTCCTCCTCTCTACTCTCTTCTTCCTTTCCTAAGTGCCCCATAGTCGTGATGGTCCCGGTGCTGGTAATAGCCAGCCACAGATGGGTTAGCAGCTCCCCCCAGCCCAAACACCTCCTGGCCCTCTCTCTCCACCAAACACCTGCCTTTCAGCCCCTTTCAGAGCATTGTCTTCAAAGATTCACAAACTAAAGGAGAAGAAATCTGGGGGTGGGATGAGGAGAGGGAGAATTTATCTCCGTCTGTCACACGCTCTCCACACCAAATAAAGAAATATAAATCATGTTTCCTCTCGCCATCTGTGGTCACAGCAGCCAACTCTGGGAGGAGGGAAAGCAAAGGAGAGGGAAAAAGCAGAAGGGGTGAGGCTGGGCCACTGGGGGCCACCTGTACACCTGCTGCAGGCTTCTTATGAATCCACTTAGGGTCAGAAAACTACCACAATTTCCAGCTGAGAAATCACATCTTCTTTATACAATGACTCTTGTTAGAAACTTCTGACTGGTGTAAGCAAGGAAGACATGGCGCCTGCCCTCCTGGACCCCAGAGCCTGATGGGGGAGGCAAGCACTTAATGGGAAGCGTGACCAGTGCACAGTATTCGGCATCAGGTGGTTGAGGCACTGAGCCAAGGAGACCAGAGGAGATGTTCCAAAGGAAGTGGCAGCCAAGCTGAGGCTTGAGGATGCAGCCGGAAGTCAGTGAGGTGCAGTGTGTGTTCGCAAAGCCATGAGGGTGGAGCGCTGGATAAAAAGGAGGGGGAAGAACAGATGAGGTGGTTGTAGCTATTCTTAGAGATGACCAGGTAGGGCTGGACCCGGTGAATGGCAATGGGAATAGAGATGGGAAGAAGGTAACAGACCCTAGGGAAGCCAAATTAATAGGACTTGGTGAGTGGTTGAATGTAGAGGATAACAGAGGGATGCAGAGATCTGAGACTCTTTCTTGGAATCAGGAGAGACAGCGTGGTGCAAGATTGGGCATTGGGTAGTCAAATGCCACAGGCAATGGTTTCTGTTTGGGCCATGTTAAAATCCAATTACCCGTGGCCACCCTAGAGCAGTTGGTCGGTGGGCAGTTAGATGAATAAACACCAAGACCACGGAGCTATTTCAGGACGTAGATGTGGGGTCAATTCACATGTATCTTGGAATTTGTAATATTGGCCCATGGCTCTCTCTGACTTGGCTGTCCTTGAGATCCCCGTCAGGATCAGGTGCCTCTCCCATGGTCTCCTTGCTTCTCCATTCTGGGCTCAACTTCATGTGACAGGAAGGCTGTGAGTTTGGGCTCCAGGACTGTGTATGTTTTGTTCACTGTGCTATCATAAAGCTCTTCACTAATGAGTTTCTGAATGAGTGATCTTGTCCATGGGCTGTTCATCTCAGAAGGACAGAAATCATGTTCAAAGTACCACTCTCCTACTGCATCAGCTAGTCTCTGAGTCTCCATGTCTGCCCATCTATAATCTGTTTTCAACACAATATTCAAAAAGAGCTTTTTAAATACAAGTGGAATCATGTGACCCACTTACTCAAGGCTCCTCGAAGCTTTTTACAGGCCTGAGAATAAAAACAAAACTACTTAGCAAAGCCTATCAGGAGCCTCTCCAAGGGGGTCAGTCCACTGTTGCCTTGTTCATTTCATTCCTATATCCTGGGGTACCTTTCCCATCGCTGAGCATTTGTGTGCAAATGTGTGCAACTTGTGTGTGCGCTTGGGTACAAACTTGGTATGCATTTGTCTGCAAAAAGCAGTGTGAATACCCTCCTCTCTGCCTAAAAACATCTTCCCTCCCTTTTCTGGGTTCATCTTCCAAGTCTTTGCTGGTGCACAAGCTAAGCTAGTTGCCAGCCCCCCCTCCCTTTCTGTCCTCTCATTCTCTGTTCTTTTCTTTTCTGAAGTCACCAGAGAGATACTTATTTAAAGTCTGTCCATCTCCTGTATTGTGGGCTCCATGTCTACCCAATGTGTTTTATGGTATCTGGCTCATATTCTGGGTTCACAGAATACTCCAGGAACAAATGAACAAACATGTCTGTTCTATTGTAGGGAGGGACATGTCGGTCCTGTTGTGTTAGGAACACAGAGGCCCTGCCAGTTCAGGTATATTAAGGAAAGGAAGACCTTTTAGTCACCCGTTTGGCCACACAGTCATTCATGAATGCACCTAAACATTTATTGAGGGCCTACTGTGCACTTGAGGCTGCACTAGACTATGGCAGCTCTACCAAGGACAAGGCAGATAACGTCCCTGTTTCCTTTAAGTTTATATTCTAACATCGACAGGAGGGATGCAGGCAATAAATAAGCAGACACATGAACAAAGTCATTAACAGCTTGGGTCAGCCACGGGAAGATAATAAACAGTTCACTGTGCAGAAGTGTCAGGGGTTGGAGTCTCGCTGGTGGAGGTGTTTGGGCCTGTGTGGAAGGCAGCATGGGGCAGCTGAGTCTCTCCTGCTCTTGGCTGAAGGCCCTCTCTTAGGGCAGACTGTGAACAGAAGATAGAGTGGCCTTCTCAGCCAAGTCAGCCAGTGTCCACGGTTTCTTCTTCCCCTGATTTTTCTCTCTAGAGCAGAAGGGACAAATAGGAAGAAAGTGTGAGAGAAAGTGACAAGCTCACACCTCAGTCTCTTTACTGTTCCTCCCTTTAAACTTCTTTGGTGACATTTTAAGAATGGATGTTTTAAGGTTCCCATCAAGCAAAAAGGTTCTTCAAAATGGAGGCAGGTATTTTGTGAATTTTGATAAAGGACTAGAACTGACAGCTCTGCTAGGCAGAGTGAAAAGCTTCATGCACCTGCCTTCCATCCCTTCCCTGTTACTCCCAGCTGTCAACCCTGTCCAAGGACAGTTGCCCTGCAGAGGTATCTGTGCCACCTCCCCCATGGATTAGAGAGAGGAGAGAAGCCAAGGACAGTGGTAAGGTGTGAGGATTGCTTTACACTGGACAGCAGCTGCAGGCACACACTCCAAGGCCACCTCTATGGTGGGGACCACTGGCTCAGGTCTCAAGGTACTGACCTGCTTGGGCCTGGGTTTCCTTGCTGGAAACCAGGGTTGCTGATGGACCTCATGAGTGTTCACATCCTTCCAGGTGCTGGTGTCATCTAAAGACTGAATATTGTGACCCACTTAGTCCTCACAGCAGCCCTGTGTTAAAGAGGTTTCAGTAGCAGTTTCAAACAATTCACAAAAGGGTCCTGCAGAATTGACTCTCACTCTAACACCAGTTTCACATTCTTCCTATGGGCCCAATATGGTGGGTAAGGGAAGGGATTCACAGAGTCTAAGGCTCAGAGTTTAAAGGGCTCCTCCTGGGTTGGTAGTTGGAAGAGCCAGGATTGGAATCCAGGCAGTTTGACTGCAGTTTTTTAACTCTTGACAGGAATACTTCTTTTCCTTGTAGAATGAGACATTGCAAGTAACAGGTCTGCTAGATAAATGTCACCTCCTTGCATTGTCTTGATGGAAAAGTATTTTACTCTCTGCCCTCCAATACTGCTCATATTTTCTTCACTATAGGTTCATTCTGTGGGTTTGGCTACTGCTGGATTTCAACCAGGAATACTCAAAAATTTTACAGAAAACATGTGCTCCCTTGCATTTTTAAGTTGAAATCTAAATTTATTTTATCACAAGTTTAAGTAGTTTCATAAGGTGTTATTTCTTGTTAAAGATATTGCCATTTTATAATAAAAATCACTACATCACCTTTTACATTTATCAGAAGGAAATTGAATAGAGTAGCACATTGATACCTACCATCATCTACTTAAGAATAGAAACAGTCGAAAAAGCAAAACAAAACAAAACAACAGGCTCTTTAGCACTTGAGGATTTTGTTTTATTCCATTTTCTCCTAAAATTTCATTTCACTTCCTTCACAGAATTATACTGTTGCTGTATATTCTTATGATTTAAAGTCTTTTATTGATCACCCCATTATATATACATTAATGTTATTTTTAAAAACAATTCCTATGACTATAGGTTCTAAACAGTAAAATATTTTTCTTCTCCTTGAGGTATTCTCATAATAATTAGCATTATATAATTGATCAGAATATTATACATAAATAAAAAATTATGGTGAAAATATTAAGTATGTAAAGCAGAATACCATGGAAGGGTGTCTCCTAACAAGAGACTTGAGACTCCCTATTACAATTAATTTATGTGTCCCTGGGTGCACATTAATTACTGCTACAACATAAATAACAAAAGCAGAGAAGGTATATTGAGTCACTAGTAAATGGGAGAATTTCCATAGCATATTTATTAATGATTGTTGTTGAGAGAATTATTTATTGTAGAATTTGTAATGTGTTTTCATTAAATTAATCTAAATCTCATAAGCTCCTTGTAGAAATGAGTAAAGGAGCAGACACATGGTTGATGGCAGGAAGAAGTGAAAAATGAGTGTAGATACGCCTCTAAGATGAGTTTCTATGACCTGAGGCAGTGATGCTAAGCAGCTGGATGGAACCGTGGATGCTTTTAGCTTCCCTTCCTCAAAACCATGCAAAATATGCATCCAAGGCTTAAATGAGCCATAGGTGAATGAGCATCACCTGCCAAGTTCTTTCTCATTGAGAATAAGGGAAGTGCAGAGTGTGTGGGGTTGGGATGTTGAGACTTCCCAGGGAGCTCTGGATAAATCTTAAATATTCTAATTCTAACTTGGGAAGAACTTTGCATTTGTGACTGGGATGAAATAAAGCCACCTTCAAAATTTGTTACTGATATTCTCATTACTCTTTGCCCCAAGGGCTTATCCCTCAAGTGTTGGGGAAGGAAAAGGTGGAGTTTTTACACTAAAATTCATCCACTCTCTCAGTCCATGAATTCAGAACCTTCCAACATGATGTATGTGATTATTAATAAAAGTATACATAAGACAAAGAAAAACAAGAGCACTTCACAGGTTTATGGTGCCTTGGATACTCATTGGAGCAGGTACTTCAATGGCTCTTCAAATTCCATTTTATACTCCTGTTTGGAGACAGTGAAGAGCTAACAACCAGTGTTTTGGTGCCTCCTTGAACCTAGGATTGAGACATAGTTAATTTCTGCCATTCAGTGCAAGATTTGGAAGGCAGGACTGAGTCAGAAGCATCTTTCTCAGGCTTCTAGCAGCCTCCCTGGACAAGAAGGCTGTTTTTGTTTTTTGTTTTTCCTGCTGTAAGTCCCAGTGTTTATCCTCCGGCATTCTATGTGTCAAGAAACACTATGGCTTTGCTTTGGCAACTCCTTGATATCACTTTCTAATACCTGGATCATAGGTATGGGGGCCAATTTCCAGTTTCCTTGTGTGCAGGGACTGCTTAGCAGTGATGGTGACTCCAGTCCCAGATGAGTATTAGATCAACTCTCTATTGCTCTAGGAAGCATTCCAAGGACCTGCCTGAAGCCTGCATTTGCAGGAGTTCTTATAATTTGATATCTACCTTGTTGTTGTTGTTTGGTACAAAATTCCTTCTTGCTTGAAATGCCTAAAAAGTCTTCTGCTTCTTACACTAAACCCTGGCTGGTATAATTTGCCTGGTAGAATGTGAATTGTCTCTTTTCTTGATGCTCAGGAGGTTTGCTACCTTTGTGCAAATCTTGCATGATAGTAACAGTTAAAACAGGCAAGATGAATACTTTTTCTTTCTTAAAATGGGGAAAAGTAGCTACAAAAGAGGGGGAGAGGAAGGGAGGAAAATAGAAAGTACTGGAGAAGGAAATTGATTGAATTTATGTTATGTGCATGTCTGAATATGGCATAATGAATCCCACTATCATGTAAAATTATAATGCACCAATAAAAAAATTTTAAAGACATAAAAAAATAAGAGGCGGTGGGGAGGTGGAAAGAGCATTGCAGCATTGCATCTCAGTGGAAGCACGTTTCTTGGCAGATCAATTTTATGAAAAGGTACATATGGATGTTGCAGATATAGACCTGATTCCCTTAAATGTAGCCAGGCCCATGATCCCTTAGAAAATCTTTGTGGACATCTCAATGTTCCACAGTGTGAAGGCCTGAGGCTCTATGAAGAGACTTTCTAGAAACTACGAAGGGTAAATGAAGGCACCAGCTGCCAGTCATTAGCCCTTCATTGTTCATTTGTGGATGAGTGAAGTTTCTGAGAGACGCATGCCTGCGATTTTGCTGTCAGGGTTTAGAGAAGCACAGGCATCAGGTTGGGTTTGATGGCAGAAGGAACATAAGGAAATGAAAGTGTGACCAATGTGAAATCCAGAAGGGCCACTGTAGCTTTAATCAGAACTGTATTTGGCTACTTATCAGTGATTCACGATGATGACTGTCTACCTAGTTCCTAGGACATAATAATGCTCACCAGTATTTGTTCAATGAGTGAACCAACAGTTCCAAAGCTTGGGGGAGGCATGAAGTAGTGAGAGGCTTTATGGTTTAAATTAGGTGAGTCCCCCAAAAGCTCAGGTGTGAGACAATGCAAGGAAGCTTAGAGGTGAAATGACTAGGCTATGAGAATAACCTAATCAATGTGTAAATTCCTGATTAGGGATTAATTGGGTGGTGACAGTAAGCTGGTAGGATGTGGCTAGAGGAGGGGGGTCATTGGGAGCATGCCTTTGGGTGAGCTGTGTTTAGACTCTCTCTCTCTCCCCCCCCCTTCCTAGTGCCTTGTGCTCAGCTGCTTTCCTCCTTCACACTCTTCCACCATGATATTCTGCCTCACCTTGGACCCTGAGGAATGGAGTCAGCCTTCTGTGGACTAAGACTTCTGAAAACGTGAGCCCCCAAATAAAATCATACTCCTCAAATTGTTCTTGTCAGGTCTTTTGGCCACAGAAGTGACAAAGCTGACTCAAATAGAAGCCAACAGTACCCTTTTCCAAACAGTCTTTAGAAGACATTTAGCAAGAGACCACCCAGGTTCGTGAAGATACGTGCTTGGAACCCTGAGTTCCTGTCCCAGCCTGGTTTGTAAGTGGAACAAGACTGGGGAGTTGCTTAACCTCACAGAAATTTATTTTCAACAGAGAAAAAGAAGATTGCCAAGGAATCCAAATTATGGGATTGTTGTAAAGAGTAAATGAAACAGTTTAGGTGGAAGAAATAGCACATTGGGAAGCATAGTATCGGTAATACAATCTTGTTCAGAAATGTGTGTCTTAGCATATGCATTTCATTTTTACTCCATATATGTATGCTATGCAGAGTTAGTAGAAAATGTGGATGTATAACTCTTTAAATAGCAATTTATTTTTCTAGCAAGAGCAGAATTGAACAAATAAGCAATTCTTTGTCTCTACGGAGTATAGAACAAGCACAAGGCAGATGAAGCTAGAGAGAAAAGAGGATCAAAGTTAGATAGCAAGAAGTAATTGTTGGCATGAATGCTATAGAGCCTGGGGCAGGTGACAAGGAAGCCTGCTGATTTACTTCCTCCGTACCACAGGTCCTGTCGGGGCATCTGGCATTGAACTCCCCAGTGGTTGTTTTACCCTCAGGCTTCCTGCATGAAAGGTCTGGCTATTTTTCCTGCCAGTGGCTGGAGCTTGTCCTTTAGCTCTTGCTTTCTTCTTTCATCACGGCCACCATTCTGACCCATTGTACCGGCTTGTCCCCCAACCCACCAGCATCACTAAACTAATGTTTGATGCAGGTGGACACCTGAACTCTTGCATCTCTGTGGAGACATCTGCACATGCTTCATGGTTTAAATGTTTACATTATTTTGGGGTCACTGTCCTTTTTTTGAGCCAGGGAGTGGCAAGCTTTCAAAAAACAGAAGCAGTGGCAATCCCTAAATCTGCACATCTGGCTCACCCAGTGAAAGAGAGACAGATAGACAGACCCATAGGCAGGGAGGAACCTGTCATTTCAGCTTATTTGCATTCTTAAAAAAAAAAAAAAAGACAGACGAGAGTAATGTTAAAATTAGACTGTACTAAAGGCAGTCAGAGTTGAGGGAATTAGTTGGATGCTTCCTTGGTAATTGTCAGTGAGGATGTGAAGGATGTGCTGTAACTGAGAAAAACGGATAACAAACAACTCAGGAAGCCAGAAATAAACAACCGGGTCTTCTCTTTCTTCTGCCTCTTAGAGGCCCTTACTACATGCCTGTGGATGTCTTTTTTCCTTCTTCTTTGCTTTTTTTTTTTTTTTTTTCCTGATGCCCACTAACCCATGATAGGAGGAGAACCCAGCTGGACACCAATTCTAAGATATTTATTGTGATACAAGCTCTACAAGGTTCTGAGCTCAGCTAGAGTCCAGACATAAACCCTACCCCTTTGGATATATAGTATGAGTGGTAAAATGTGCACATAAATAGCTAAAAAGTGATCCAGAGGCAAAATCCAAAGGATGGGAGTACATGGGAGAAAGCCATCAATGGAACTTCCTCTGAACTGGACCTGGGAACATGGAGATAGCCGAGGCATAAGAAAGATAGGAAAAGGGAAAGACAGAGACAGAGACCGAGATGTGGGAATATGAACTCATCCTTTTAATGGCATTAATGGTAGAGGATCCCAACTATCCATGTGATTGAATGTGACACAGATTAACCAATCCTGGACTTGATTTGGATGGATCCTATGTGCACCAAATGAAATAAGACAAGAACCAAGGTACGGGGGCCTTGAATGTCATGATAAGGAATCTACTGAGAGGCAATGGGGAATAATTGAAGGTGTGTATGAATAACAAGATTTAAAACTGGGATTTGGGTAAGATTATATGGTAACAGGGTGTGGGATGTCTTGGAGAAAAATAGAGACAAAACAGGGGCAACAGAAATGATGATAGTCCAGAAATGGCCAGTGGAACAGGGTTGGAAACAGGGATACCTTAAGGACCAACCAGAGAATCTTGGCTGCCTGCTATGGCTTGAAGTGTCCCCCAAGGCTCATGTGATAGAAGCCTCATGCCCAGTGCAAAGGGGCTGAAAGGTGGGAACTTTGCAAGGTAATTAGGTCACAAGTGCTCTGACCACATAACAAATTAATGCCATTTGGGAGAAAGTTGTTTCTGATAGCATGAGACATTCCACCAGTGGTTGATGCAGCAAGAAGGCCCCCACCAGATGTGGCCCTTTGATCTTGGACTTCCAAGCTTCTGGAACCACGAATCACATGAATTTATCAGTCTTGAGTGTTCTATTAAAGCCACACAAAGGGGATTGTGACATTGCTACCAGAATGTTAGGCCACCTACAGCATCCAGAGGATCCCAACTGCCCACAGAGCATTTCCCTGTAAGCCAGTTCTTCCAGCATTCTGTGACCACGTCCAGCCTCCCTTCCACCTCCTCCCTGGGTCTGTGCTTCAGCAGCACCGTTCTCTATCCTCTCAGTGGGTACCGCCTCACTTCCAGACTCTCTGTCTCCATCCTTCCTTCCGCCCCAACCTCTGTCACCAACATCCTGCTCTTTGTTATGCTTCCATCTATAAATGTTAAGACAATTGAGTAGGGAGACCAGACAGCCCCAGAGGATGAGGCTTGGAACTCTGGTTCTGGAATTCTCTAGGGAAAGGCATGTAGGACATGTGCATGCATGTGGGGAAAGAGAGGGTGGGAAGCCAAGCTCTGCCCTGTGGAGCTAGCAGCCAGGAGCAGGGTCTGTGTTTACCTTCCCTTCTCCCTTCTCCTCCACCCCACCCAGATAGATTGCTCAGAATGCTGTGCTGACAGGAACTGCTGCTCACTGCTGTTGGATTTCAGCAAATGATAAAGTGACAGGAAGATTGTACCATGTTCTCCAAAAAGGTCCCCTGGGGAGGATGCTGAGGGAGGCTGATTGATACAGTTAGACTGTGATGTTCCTTAGGGAGAAGTCAGAGGAGTCAGGAGCAAGGAGGGAAAGAGAAGGTGAAGGGGGAGGGCAGTAGCCTGAGAAGGAACCCCTTCCACCTTGGAGAGGTGAGCTATGGTGCTGAGGCTGGGGTTCCTTTGTCCTTGATCAGAAGAGAGGGCAGAGAGCTAGTCAATCAGCAGCTGTAAGAAGCCATGGGGAGCAGGGTGCATCGGGGTGGCAGGAAGGAAGGAAGGAAGGCTCCCTGCTACCTGCTGTCCTGACAAGGTTGACATACTTAAGGAGGGAAGCTGGCTTGAGTTTCCAATTAGAAAGCAACTGTGCTGAGTGGAATCTTCTGGAATCACTCCCAGAAGAATTCTGCCAGGAGAAAAAATGCCAATCAAAGGGAGAGTAGGAAGGCAAGAGGCAGGTGAACTTCGATGCTCACTCTGAGTAGCCCCAGGTTAGGGGGTTTATTAGGCTCATTCCTCTCCCATTCCACGCTTTGGGGAGCTGGCTGATGGAGAAGTCTTGTTCAGAGGAGAGCCCGCCCGCTCTGCAAGCGCCCATCCCTCCCCACATGGCTCATGTTCCAGGGAAGAGAGGGTACATGAGATAGAAAAGGAAAGCACTCCAGGAGGTAATGTGAGACTCTGAGAAGCACTAGAGGGAGGCCCTGGGCACACATCCATGAACCCCTGGCCATGCCTTGGCTGTAGGAAAGGGTGCAGGGATGGCAGAGATGGGATAAAATGGTCTCCCATTGTGTCCGTAAAGAGGGATCTTTGTTTCTGCAGACCTGCTCCAGGGTATTGGTGCATTTAACAGAAGACAGACAAACACTAGAAAAGGCTAAAGTTAAATTCTTGACCTGGGGAAGGCACAGACCATTCCAAAGAAAAGATCTGCTGGTGAGAGGATGCACAGGCTGAGAGGATTGGAGGAAGTAATGCAAAAGATCTAGTATAGCCTGGAAATTTAGCGGGAAAGAACTGGAAACAAGGGATTAGAGAAGGGACCGTAAATTTTGCTAGTATCCAAATGCACCATTATGCAAAATTGAAAATTCCATCCCTTTTTAAAACACTTCAGCAGTATCTTCCAGAAATTTTCTATAATAAATATTTATATTATGGATATAAATATGAGTAGTGTCCTCTAGGGTTATGCAGTATATAGCATGAACAGCTGTATAGTGCAACTCTACTACTGGATATCGCAGAAACTTGTGGAGGCAGATTAGTAAACAGGGATTTTAGAATGCTTTTGTCTGTGTGATGTGATATATGTTCCCCTTTACCATCCTTCAAGAACCTTTAGGGGAAAAAGTTACACTGCTTTTTCAAAGCTTTGGGAGTTAGATTTGTTTTTCTTTTTAATGTGTCATTGTACAAAACCAGGCCTTAAGGCTGGAGCATTATGGCTGAGATTAATTTAGATGACACCCATTTGCCTGCAGAGATAACAGGAGGCTTAGGGTGTGCACTCCAAGGCTGATGACATCTTGACCTCAATGTCACAGTAATCAGTCTCTAAAGTCCAAGTTTCCCTCTTCTGTTAGGAGATCATCAGGCTGGGGGCGCCTCTGGGTCTGCCCTGCAGGATTTCCCATCCATGGTTCAACGTGGGAAGCTTCACCACAGAGAACAAAAGTCAGGTGAGCTGAGGTTCCGAGACCAACTGGGGTAGCTACTCCCAAAGCAGGCTGACACTACACTGTAGAGAGTCTGAATTTCAGAGCCAGGGTGAGTGTGGGAGGCCCTGAAACTAGAAACGCTGAAACCAGGAGCGGTCAAACAGGTGGGCAGGGGTACGGTGTGAAAGAATTCTGGAACCTCCAGTGGATACCTGAGACAGTCCTGAAGGATCCCAGCATGGATGTGGGGGCCAGCTTCACCTCAAGAAGCTGTGCAGGTTTGACCACGCCAAGGAGAATAGCAGGGCAGAGACCTGCCTTTCTGCCACAGAGCTCCCTGGAGGTTTTCTGGGGGGTCAGGTTGGCTAGAAAAGCTTGGGGGGCAAATGTCACAGGGAGAGGACACAGTTTTCAAAGGTGGTCTGGAGCACCAAACCTGCTAGGGGCTGGTGCACAACGCCGCCGTCCTCTAGGCTACGTGATCTTTCAACCTCAGCCCTGGTTCTCCTACACGAGGCAAGGAGGAGAAGGGAGCTGGAGAAGGGGTCAGAGCCATGAATCTTACCAGCTGGCTAAGCAGGATTATCGTCGCATAATAAATCCTGGGCCAGGCGTGTTTATGAGACTCTTGGAAGCTACAGGAACAATATCATTTAGGAAACATTTATGCTCACGAGATGAAAGCCGTTCCTCCCCCCTCCCTATTTATGAGGCATGCTGGGTAATTAAGTGAGAGCTGGGAAGGAAGATGGCTGGGAAAAGATCACCCCTAAATAATCCTGTCTGGTGAGGCCACCATCTGGTCTGTTGTGCATCAAGGATGGCCCCATACGGTTGGATAGTTTATGAGCAGCAAAGGAATCAAGAGACTGAGGAGGAAATACCCAAGAAATATAGTAGGTGTGGGTTGAGCCCTTGGAGTGCGGGGACCACATCTTAGTCCCTGGAGCCCAGCACAGCACCTGGCATATGGTAGGTGCCTAACACATGTTGTTGAATCAATTCATCCTTCCACTGGCTCAAAAACGATTTTATGGGTGCTTTCATGTATCAGATTTTGCCCTTATTCCACACTGCTTTGCAATAATGAACAAGTTGGACAAAGGCTGGCTTTGTGGAGCATATGGCTTAGCAGGGGGATTAAGCATCAAAGAAATAATGACTGATGATAATTTCACTGTGGTGGATTTTCCTTTCCCTACTTTCTATAATTAAGAAAAAAGGGAGACAAAGGAGGAATGCATTAGGGGTAAGTAGACTTTGGGTCTTACAAGACCAAGTTGTCATAAGTAGGCTTGATAACTAAGTCAAGGTTAGAGCAGAGGTGGATATTCTTTCAGCATGAATAGTTTCAAAAGTTAAATTGGCAGCAAGGTTGCCTGTTGGGGATAGACCTGGAGAAGGCCTTTAGCTGGTTAGTCTTGTGTCTGATTTGTTCACATTTGTTTGGTGTTAAGATAACCCACCAGGACAAGAAAGGATAACCAGGAAAGGGAGGTGGAGGTGGAAGCCAGCAGCCACCCAAAGTTGTGAACCAGCTCAAAGTTCTCTCTTCAGTCCTTCACCTTAGGACTCAGAGTTTCCCCCTCATTCTCACCCTGTCTCTGGCAGCAAAACTGTTAACTAGGTTCTTGCCTAAGACATGAAGATTCCCACACACAAGAAAGAGCATGATCATGCCATGAGGTTGAGTGATCCAGTCTTTGTGTTTTCAGAGTAAATAAAGGAGGCTTCAGTCTTGGTCCACTGAGTTATTTTGAATGTGCTTAAATATATTTCAAAAGGCATTTTCCATATCTAAATAAATTAGAATCAGATATTTTTTCATGTCTAATGAAACTCTTATCTGCAAGCAATCATGAAACCCATGAAGTACCTACACAGAGTCAATACGATTGGCTTACTGTAGAGACGTGTTCAGGAGCATGGGGGTGTGTCTTTACATGTGTGTGGATCTCTTGGTTACCATGAATAAGAACCAGTGAGTGGGACTCAGAGCTTTGGTCCTATCTCCACATTTGGAGAAGGTGATGGTTTATCTCTCAGGCAGTCTCCATTAATACCTCCTTCCCCGAGTACACATTCATAGGTGACATCTATACCTCCTCTCCCTTTAGAGCCAGCTGGACTTACAGCCCCTACTGATCCATAGATTGGAGTCTGTGAGACTTCAGAAGTTCAGAAGCTGGATCTCTTGCATCTCTCCAAATGTTTGCTTTTAAACATTCCCTCACAGGAGACCAGCTTGAGTGCCATGCTATGAGAAACCTCCCCATATCCTGGAGGAATATCCCTGCTGTGCAGAAACAGAGAGGCCAAGGCCCCAGAAGGCTCTGAAATAGGAACAAGGAGCCATCTTGAAAGTGGGTCCTGCCCCACTAGACACCATGAGATGAATAGACGTGCAGGCCAGCCACTTTCTTCCCAGATTCCCCAATCATAAAATTGTGAACTAAATAAAATGGTTGTTTTAAGTCACTATGTTTTAAGGTAACTTATTCTGTAGCAGTAGATAACTGGAGGAGACTTACAGAACTTCAGTCCATTCTGCTAGGTGTCTGAGTCATGTATGGACTCAGCAGGCTCTGAACAGGCTCAGTTAACTTGAGACTCCTCTGTTAAGAAGCAGCAATTTCAGTAGAGCCATTCCCATTTCTGGAAGAGAGGAGGGCACTCCTCCATCTCAGGCCCTCCTGGCTCTGGCTAGTGATGCCCTGTGAGTTCTCTTCAGCCCCCACCCCTCTCTCAGCGACAGCCAGCTCGAGCTCCCAGGCCTGGCCTGGCATGTGGGCACCTCCACCCATCACTGTTAGAATAAGCAGCCCTCCCTCTGGGGGAGGGTAAGGGTCCTGTGAGGACATAGTGCCTGGCCCAGAGCCAGCTGCTGGGAGATGGCTGGGAGACAGCGGCAAGGCGATGATGATGGCCTTTTCCCAGCAGGCAGGGACCAGAGAAGGCAGAGGATCAAAAATCGGTGGGACAGCTCCAGAGAAAAGAGTCATATGCCATTAAGTAATCCCAAATTAGGCTTCATGAGTGAGGTAGAGTCTATCTTTAAGACTTGAAAACGTCATTTACCGCCAACTTTTGCTTAGTGCTTCACTTATGCTATTAAGCTTCCATTTCATGCACAAATGAATTACGCAGAGAACACTGTGGCTGAGTTTCATCAGGCAAACAGTGGCCATGCCAGCGCCTTCCTATTACTCTAGTGTCAGCGCACAAAAAGATGTTGGATGCAGTTCTGGCAGATTAACAAATTAGCTCTGCTGCTATTACCTGAAGTGTTGCCAAACTGTCAGGGAGAGTCTAGAACTCCAGGATGGAGAGGTGGCAGTGGGGGAGCTGGCAGCTCCCTGCCCTGCCACAGCCTCTCTGACTCCCCACCAGTTCCCAGGGAGGGCTGTGTTTTCAGGTTCCAGGAGATGCCACCATCTGAAAGTTGGGAGTCCTTCCCTCAGAGGAAGCCCCCACGCATGGCCCTTGGTTTCACGATATCTAGGTGGCAGCCCATCAACTCGCCGGTAGGGAAACAAGTCTCACCAGAACCTCTGACTGCTTAAGGAGCTGACTTGAGTTATGCCCCAGAACCCAGAGGCATGTGCTCATTACCCTTCGGGGCCATCTTCATTAGGACCTGACCAGCTTGTTGCTACTGTTTTCCAGGAACATTATGAGATTTAAAAGCTGTAAGATTTTCCACCCGTCTTATTCAATAGTTCTTCTCGCTCCTAGTTAATCTCACTCACTCTGGCATTAGAGAGGGTGAGAACAGGCATGAGCTTTATGACCTGATTTCAGTGCTTCGGAATATCTCCCCCTCTGGGCTTGCCACGCCTTCTGAAGTTTAATCATTTGAGAATTAGCCCTCTGAGAGAAGGCCTTGCATCCTCGGGAATCCTCTGTTAAATTTCAAATAACCCCAAGTGAACCCCCACGAGCATTAACATTCCAGTCCTTCTCAAAAGCTGTGCCTCCCCTACACCCCCAGCTGACAAAGAGGTGTCACTCAGGTGTTCCCCCAGTTCACAGGTTCACACTGCCCTCTCTGCCTCCACCAGCTTCACTCTCTGCTTCCTGAACTGGACCGAGTATTTCTGGCTTCAGACCTCATGCGGCCACCTCCCTATTGCTGGATATTCTTCACGGGTCTGATCAACCCTGCGCATTCTTTATCAGTCATGGTCAGAACAGTCTCCATTTGCTCTTCCCTAGACTCTCCTGGTTAGATACCTTGATGGTTGCCTGGGATTGTATTCTCCTAAATGATTCCCATATACACCTGGCTCTTACTGCAAGGTTGATTAGCAAGGCTCTGCGGGAAGAACAGAAGACCCTAAGAAAGCCCTGATGAGTGACAAGACACTAAGCTGAAGCTTTGTGGTGGGTTAGATATGGTTTGAGTTTGTGCCCCAAGGGCTAGTGCATTGGAAGCTTGGTCACTAGGGTGAGTATATAGAGGAAATAGGACTACTTGGTGGTCATTAGGTCTTTGGGGGTGCTGCATTTGGAAGGAAATAAGTTAGCTCTCTTGGGACTCCAAGTAGTTCCAGTGAGAGGGGTTTCTATAAAAAAGTGAGCCAGGCTCCTTCTGACTCTGACTTCCTGTCTCACTATGTGATCTCTTCCTCCCACACAGGCTCTTTCTATCGTTATGCCACACACCACACTGTGACATGTCCAGGGAACTCTCACTAGAGCTCTTACTGTCACCATGCTTTGGACCTCCAGGACCATAAGCTAAATAAATCTCTTTTCTTTATACATTACCCAGCCGTGGACATTTTGTCATAGCAATGGAAAACAGACTAATGCAGACTATTTCATGGGTTTGAGCATGAAGTAGGATGGCAAGACAGGAAGTAAAGTGGAGAACTCCAAAGGCAATCTCTGGTTCTTGGCTCTCCACAGGGTTGTTTACAAGCAGCCCATTTTATCGTATTCCTGGCTAAAGTTAAACTCAGAATTTACTTTTTTAATCTTATCCACTGGGCAGGCAACCGATTTTAATTTTTCCAATTTCACTCCCTCCCCTAAGGCATCCCTATAATCACAATCAGATGATCTGTTAATTGGCTTTTCCCATGTCCATCCTGACTCACAGCCCTTGGCTCCCATTAGTAACTACTATAAAAGTCATTGCATTACAGAGAATTACAGTTGGAAAGGGCTTTTCTCTTATAAGGCCAGAGAGATAAAGAATTTTGACCAAGATCACAAAGTCAATGAGTAGCCAAACTGAACTCAGCCAGTAGCGTCCCTCTGCTGTCCCTCTTCTCTGTTTGTTCTCTGGCAGCTGGCCTTTAGGACAGTATTACTTCCAAGCAGTAATTCTTGTTCACACAGTGGCTCTGAGATAGCATAATGACATTACAGAAACTGTAACCTAGGTTGTCTATGCCCAGGACACTCAGATGGCAAAGGGAGCAGGTCCTTTGAAATGTGTAGAAATCAGTTTACCTAAGGGTGGGTATGGGAAAAGTGTATGGTTAATCAATTTCTTTACTTTCTATGTGACTATTAACTTGTTTAGAATAGTCCACAAATCATTTCCTGCTAGGCAACCCCTGAGAATCTGGGTTGTATCATGGGCATTATTTATCTATCTAATAAACACTTTAGGACACCAATAATACACTTACTTCAGTACAAGGTATTGAGGATTCATCAGTGAACAAGACAGACAGCTGCCTGCACTCAGAGGCCTTCCAGTCTAATGGAGGGTACAGATCAATCACTTAGTTTGCAGGGCAAGAAGTACTGTACTATAATATGGAAGGGTTATGATAGAATGTTCATATGTGATGTTTTCCAAACCAGGATACTCAGGGAAATGAAAGGGGGAACCATTAATAATTATCTCAGGACAAATGTAAACTAGGACTGTTAGAGTCTGTAAACAAGTCAGGATGGCGCCTGGCATTTTGCCAGAGGGAGTGTTTGTGAAGTAATGCCAGAGAGCCATTAAGTGTGGAGATTCCTTATTGGTTGACTGCTGTATCTAGTTTATGTTAATTAAGATAAGCCGTGTGTAAGATATATATACCCCTCTTGTCCTACAATAAACGGCTCCCACTCCTGCTGTATCAATCTACACGAGTTGCTCGTCACCCGCCCCCCGGTTATTTTGCTGCAGCCAGACTGCGGCATAGGACCATCCTGGGAAAACTGGAACATCTAGTCATCCTAGTTATGAAAATAAAAAAAGAGTGAAAAAACAATATGGAGGGAGTGGGGTCAGAGATGGTTTCCTAGAAGAAATGAGCTGACTTGCAATAACTTTCCTATACTGAGGATTCCAAGAATTCATATTGATAGGAATATTCTGAGTATATATAAGAGATTCAAAACCTATATAATAATATATAAGTATATATAGTATATTATAAGGATATATAAGTATATCAATATAAGAATATAAGAGAATATAAGTGTGTGCGTGTGCGTGTGCGTGTGTGTGTGTGTGTGTATGTGTGTGTTATAAGAGATTCAGAATCTAACTTTATTCATCTTATCCACTGGGCCTGTAACTGATGTTGATTTTTCCAATATTACTCCCTCCTCCAGGGAATCACCATGCTCACAATCAGATTATTCTCAATTAGCTTTTCCCTCCTCCATCCTCCAGAAACAAAGCCATTTCCACAAGATTCTAGGCAAAATATTCAATTGCAAAAGTAGTCCCTGATTCTCTAGAATGAGTAGAAATTTTTCCTTTTGCCCAAGACCAGGCGTGGTCAGAACAAAGTCTCTTTCCCAAGTACCACACAATGTCAGTTTTTTTTCTATCTGCTCAATGAAGTTTTTGTCCCTGGTTGAATCAATATTTTCCTGCAGCGTTTTTTTTCTAATGTCTCATCTCATATCTTTTCTTCTCTCCTTTCTTGTCTGGCTTTTATGTTTCTTGTCTCCACAGCATGTCCCAGATGTTTTCCCCACTGTTGTTATATCCTCTGTCACTCACGTTCTGACCCATTGCAATATTAGCAGTCTCTAATCTCACACTTCATCCATGGAAAAAACCACATCCATAACAAGGGGAAAAAATGGACACTCAAATGCACAATACCTGTGAGGAGAAAGTGTCCATTCACTGCAATACCCTGCTAGGTTTTAAAGAGCATTGTTAATCAATTAAGCTCTGTAAGAGGCAACACTGTGTATGAAGATGCTGTCACAGGTATAAGGTAATGAAGAATTGAGATGAGAGTCCTCTTAGATACTACATTGGGATGGAACCTCGGGGAGAAAGCCAATGGGCAACTGATGTAATGAGAGGATAATTACAGCAGCCAAGATCTCTCATTGTCTTGTGCACATTCAACTGGGCCATATGCCTCCTCCATCCACATCTCCTTGATCTAGGGAGGTTCTGAGACAACTAATGTGAAAGTCAGACATATGAATTCTTTTTTTTTTTTTTTATACTGGGGTTTGAACCCAGAGGCATTTATCCACTGAGTCACATCTCCAGCCTTTTTTTGTATTTTAGTTAGAGACAGGGCTTCACTGAGTTGCTTAAGGTCTTGTTAAGTTGCTGATGTTGGCTTTGAACTCATGATCCTTCTGCTTCAGTCTCATGAGATGTTGGCTGGGATTACAGACATGTGCCACTGCACCCAGCCAGACATATGAAATTTTAACTTGCATAATTTTAACTCACCCAAACCTAGCAAATTTTTAAATTTCCTATGTGTAGTTAATCTTGCCTTAAGTATTGTCTTTGTACATAAAAATGAGGTAGGATCCCACTGCATTTCACAGTAACCTCCTTCACACAATTGAATTAAGAACAAATGAACAGTAAAGTATTTGCAATGTGGAATTTGCTGTAAGAGGAAACATTTTAAAATTCAGCCACTTTAGGCAGGATATATGTGTGGTAGAGGAGATGGTATGGGAGGGAGAGGGGCCAGAAATAATAGAATTGATTCAAAAGGAGATAAAGAAAGCAACTATAGAGGAAAAGGCTTTGAAATAAAATGGGAAGTGCTTGACATATATCATTAAATCTAGTAGGTAGGTAGAGTTCTAACAGATACCCTGGGAGATCATAGAAGCCCTCACACCAACAAAGACACACTAAAAAAAAAAAATGGATTTTGCAGAGAGGCCTTTTCATTTGGGAGTTGTCCCTTCTGAGATGCCCCCGGTGTGGAGGCCTGTATACTAACAATTGGGAGTGAAAATTGAAGGGAAAAGAGGAAAGTGGTGTGATTGATGGATCCTATTTGGTCAAAGCAGCTTCTTATATGCATTCAATATTGAGCATCTGCCAAAAGACACGGAGAAAGCTCTGCAATCTGGTATCATTCATGATGCCCAAACAAGGCTTTACTGGTGGGAGGCAGATTGGGGTGCAACAGTCTTGGAATTAGAATCAGGTAAAGGCCAGATCAGGGACAGCTCCTGGTCTCTTCTGTTTCCCCCACCATCCATTCTACCAGTTTATTTCATCTGACTATTTTTTGAAATTGGCTGCATTATAGCTTGATGGCTGTGTACAGTTTATCCTCAAATGTGAGGTCAGTTCTTCTCAACTAATCCTTTTAAGTGTTCCAATAAAATACCATTTACAAATTATAAAGAAGTGGTACCCAGTGGAATACACCAGGTTCTTGCTCCATTTGCAAGGTAGCATCTGAACAGAAACTGCTCCTCTGGAAAGGAGCCACCCTCACAAATACACTTCATGTATTTATGGCAAATATAATTTACCTTTGGCTCTGAATCAAAAGCTCTGATGCTCTTCACATGACCACCACGTAGTAGGATAGCACTGAGGAACACTGGCAGTGGCATGACACCAACAGGGGCTGTCAGCACAAGCCTGAGCCACTGAGGCTGGGTATCCCCCTTGGCCAAGAGACTCAGCAGAAACAAGCTGAGATCCATAAGGCAGCATTTGTATCAAACTCTGGGGTCAAACAGGGTGATTGTGGCTGAAATATGAAGGATTTAAAAACCATTCATACCATCACTTCTGGTTTATTACCCGGACTTGTATTTTCTGCAGAAGGGTTGATGGCTTTGGTTTATGAGAACCAATTAACTCGTGACAGATTCCTGGAATACCATTCTGATTCTCATTCTCATGCCTTCTCTTCACCACCATCCGTTTCTAAATCTCTCTCTCTTTCTCTCTCTCCACACACACACACACACACACACACACACACACACACACCTGTACCCACATGCACCCACACATACATCCACAGATATTCTTCTTCTTCCTCTTTCTATAACAATTTGAACCTTATTTATAGATTAGAAAATGGGAGGGTTTGAAGCACTGGGCCCAGAGCAGAAGGGCGGGCTGGGGCTCCACAGGCTTCCTGAGCCATCTCTGGTATGTTACAGCTGAAAGAAACCTTGGCGCCACCCAGATGGCTGAGGAAACTGAGACCCAAAGATGACAGTAACACAAGGCATCCACGACTTTCTTGTCCAAACCAAAATAAAACTGGTTTCACCCACACCTACACTCCTCCAGTGCCAGCCTAAACCTGCACCCAGTGGCATCTGTTTACCTGTGCTCCACACAACACCAGAGGAACACTGCCACATCCACTAATGTGAGGTTTTCCTCACAAGACAGAGGAAGGAATGAGAACAGCCAAAGAGCAGGGGCATAGTTTTCCAGGGTGTCTCATTAAGGTCATCTGGCCATTCACATTCCAGAGGAGGACAATTGAAATTTCAATTACTGTTATGACCTGAACAGAACCCTACAGCCATCTTAAGAAAGCCAGATGAAAACCAGGTTTCCTTCTCCAGCCACTGGTCCTTCTACTCTGGGCTTACTGCTCCCCTGTCTGCTGGGACCTCCAGCTCCAGCCCATCTCCACTTCAACCTCACAGCAATGACACCAGAGCCCTTGCTCCGGTTCACAGTGGCTGTCGAGAAGGAAGGAGAGGGATGGAATACGTGACCAGCAGTCCCGAAGTCCCGGGCACTGAGCCCCAAACCCAAATCTCCCTCCCTTCTGCTTAACACAAACCCAAGCCAGCAGAGGAAAGCCATGCTGAGGTCACCACATTCCTAGTGGATACAGAGCGTCTTTGTCCAAGGCTGCCAGGCCTCTGGCTCTGGCTGACTCAGGCTGAACATTCTCTCCCCACTGAAAAATGAGCATTCGCAGAATCTCAGGACACAGCAGTACAAGAGCAAGTACACACACCCACAGACACATGCACATGCTCACACACACATACACATACACATACACACACACACACACACACACACACACACACACACACACACCAGCTAGGAGCAAACACTGAATAAAACACACTTGACATAGAGCCCAACTTGATCTCCAGAAGGAAAAGATTCCACAAGAGCAGGGTCTCAGGGTTTGACCATTTCCAATTTCCTTCAGTTTTTTTTTTCTCTATGAAAGGGGAATAACAATACTTATCTAGAATGATTGTTATGAAACTAGAGAGAAATATAAAACCCTTAACCTAGTAATTGGATTGATAAATTACAGTGTATGCCATTATTATTAGTTGGGACATCTTTTATGCAACACTTCCTCCTTTCTCTGATAACATTCTTCTGACCCAGAAAGGAGGATGTCCCCAGTCCAGAATTCCACTGGCCATCTTATGTTAGGGTCTGTAAACAAGTCAGGATGGCGCCTGGCATTTTGCCAGAGGGAGTGGTTTGTGAAGTAACGCCAGGGAGCCATTAAGTGTGGAGATTCCTTATTGGTTGACTGCTGTATCTAGTTTATGTTAATTAAGAGAAGCTGTGCGGAATGTATATATACCCCTCCTGTCCTACAATAAACGGCTCCCACTCCTGCTGTATCAATCTACACAAGTTCCTCGTCACCCCCCCCCCCCGGTTATTTTGTTGTATCCAGACTGCAGCAATCTTAATGGAAAAAAAATGCCATCAGGAGGCATAGGACCTGGCATGGGCCAGCTGGGGGCCTCAAGCCCAGTTGAGTGGGAGTACTAGCCTCTGCTGGCTGTCTGGACAAAGAAACCATTGGTAACTGTGTTTTTCCAAAGTTCTGATTATAATTTGAGCTCACTGATGCTGTTCTCACTGACCAACATCTTGGCACATGGCAGGGGTGGGGAGAGGGATGAAGGAGAAGCAGGAAAGAGCTTTGTCTCATTGCTTCAAGCCCAAGGGAGCTCTAGCAACTTCTAACTCATTCCAAACTTTAGGTAATACATATCCAGGGATTAACTCACTGATTGGGTTAAGACTCTCATAACCCAATCATTTAACCTCTAAACTTTCTTATATTGTCTCACACATGAGCTTTTAGGGGACACCTCATATCTGTAGAATCAGAGCAAGAGAGAAATTCAACTGGTCAGGTGGCAAGGACTATAACTTGCAAACTGAATATTGTATAGTATGGACTGGGAAGAGGAATCTGGCCTGTAGACCCCAGAAGAGACTTAGAGAGACAAGCAGAGAGACACAGAGAAGTAAGACAAAGCATGCTATAGCACCCAGACCTTGCTTGAGGCCCAGCTACATTTTTTTTCTTTGGCTGTTATGAGATAACCCTAAAGCCTGGAAATACATCCACGACACTAGCTTGAGTTGGTTTATGATACTTGCAACCATTTTTTCTCCCCTAGAAATGGTAATGATGATGGTGATGATGATAATATTATCACCATAATGATGATTATATGCACGTACAGATAGAATATATCTTTGACCTCTGTATCCCCAAAGTTACTTAAGAAGATGGCTTAATGTCCCCCCTCTAAAAAGATCATGGTGTAGAACACCCCAGGGCAACTGGGAAACCTTTGCCTGGGTTACTATCATTAAATATGAAGGAGAAGGTTGATTGAGAGTGAGGACAAAAACATCTGCCTGGTCCTCCTCTCTTCCTGAAGTTTGTTTTGGAATGTACCTTGCTTGCTAAAAACTACATGATTCTTTGGAGCTCTGTCATTTACCCTGGGCAAATAGACTTTCTGAACTTTAGAAATGTTTAAATATTACTACCACTGTGAACTCGGGTATGTAAAGCATCAGACACAAAATTGAGTTTTCAACGGGTGGTAGCCGTTATTAGTAGCTTTCCCTATGCTTTAGTCAATTTTTTCACTGTTGTGACCAAAAGACCTGAGGAACAATTTTAGAGGAGGAAAAGTTTATTTGGGGCTCATAGTTTCAGAGGTCTCAGTCCATAGATGGCTCACTCCATTTTTTGGGGCCCCAGGCAAGGCAGAACCTCATGGCTGAAGGGTGTGACAGAGAAAAGCAGTGGGAACATGATCCCCAATGATCCACCCTACCTGTCTACAGTTACCGCCCAGTTAATCCCTATCAGTGGATTAATGTACTGATTAAGTTAATACTCTCATAACCCAATCATTTCACCTATAGATTTTCTTGCATTGTCTCACACATGAGCTTTTGGGGACTACCTCATAACTAAACCATAGCACCCTATTTGTGACCAACATCCACAAAACCTCAGTGCATATTTCCAGGGTTCTTGTAATAATCACCATTTCCAAATATAAGGAAAAGCATCCTCTTGAGGCAGAAGAATGTGGACATTTTCTTTCTCCATTGCTAGTGTAAGGCAATCCTAGAATGAGAGGCAGTAGAACTGGCAGCTTTCAGAAACCCTAACTTCACTTTACCCTTAGCCGGTACCCTCCTTCCTCTACCTTTGGGCAACCACATTTACTGGTAGTCAATATTTTACTAGGTACTCTGGAAGGATATAAGGATATAATTTGTTCTTTGTTCCTATTCAAATAAAAAATTGAACCCATGGTTCTTCTAATTCTCAAGAAACTTACTATGAACTTTATATTTTTATAAAGCAATACCAAATGCAATTAATGTGGCACAAATGAAGTGTCTGCATGCAATGTAGGTCCTGAGGTGAGAGCCAAGCAGATTAAACTAAGTTCTGATCCAAGGTTGGAGAAGATAAGAGTTCATATGATGACAAGGAAACTGGGAGGGAGGAAACAAGTTGAAAAAGTGTAATGTTCTTCACTCATCCTCCAGGTATTCGTGGGAGGGCACACTTAAGAAATGAGAAGCTTGGGCCAGAGAAGAGGCGGGCGGGCATGGCTGGTGATATATGTTCTCCTGTTATCTAGTGTGCTGGGGGTCGTGTGAAAGAACAGATACCCTCACACAGAAGCGTTCGACTTTGGCTGCACGCTGGAACCACCCAGGGAGCTTTAAAAATAAATACTGATGGATACTTGGTCTTATCCACAGAGAATCTGATTTCATTGGTCTGGGATGCTGCCCAGGAGTTAGGATTTTTCAAAACTCCTTTTGATTCTTATTTGCAGCAAAGGCTGAGAACTGCAGCCCTACACTAGGAAGCTCCTCTCCTCTACACAAGGGAGAGGAGAAGGAAGCCGATCTCTTACTGTGAATAAGCTGGGTGTGGAAAGCCGGATGGTTTGGGGCCAAGGGTAAGAGAGAGAGTTTCATAAGTATAATCCTCACAGTTCCTTAGAGTCTGATCTTACCCGTAAGAGTGACCTAAGCTCAGGCCTCCTTCCAACACCTCCTCTCTTGACACACTGCTCAGACCCCCCAGGCTGACACCCGTGGGGTCAGTGCCTGGAGGAAACTTTCATTGCCTGTGTCCTGATAGACCATTCATTGTGAGAAGGAGGTCAAGCTCAGTTGAGTGGGAGGTACTAGCCTCTGCTGGCTGTCCGGACAAAGAGACCGTTGGTAACTGCGTATTTACAAAGTTCTGATTATAATTTGAGCTCATTGATGCTGTTCTTACTGTTGGCACATGGCGGGGTGAGGAGATGGATGCAAAGAGATGCAGGAAAGAGCTTTGTCTCATTGCTTCAAGCCCAAGGGAGCTCTAGAAACCTCAACTCATTCCAAACTTCAATGAGTCTACCCAATGAGCTGCAAACCTAAGTATTTTGAGACTACATCTCAACTTAGGTTCACCTGTAATCAGCATCTGTTAGGTGAGACTTCTTGTGGTTCATATAAACTGATAAAAACAAAGTATAGACCACATGGTTTACACTAATAGAAGACACAGTTTGAAGTGGCTGAGAGATTCATTCTCCTCAGTGAACACACTCCACAGCCACGCACAACCCTGAAGTCATTTTGAAGAACATGGCCCTGCCCTACCCCCTTAGGTAGAGTTGATTTGATGAATGTTGAGTTTCTGACCCAAACTGGGTCAATCAGAGAATTTCCCCAGGAATTAGTGAGGCTCTTTCCATAACTCAAGAGCTACAGGGGAATGTTTCCTGCTGGAGGCACAAGAAACAGAGGAAGGAGGATGAGCTTCATGGGATAATCAGGAATAAATCCTCAACTGGCAGCAACCCCCACCTGACCTGAGGCCCAGATACATCCTTGGGTTCTATAAGACATTTGTATAACCTTCAGTATATGTATAAATTATCCTTTAAAATGTGAGCTGTCTTGAGCTATTCCTGTTATTTAGAACTAATAATAACAACAAAAACTTACATTTATATACCCTTTGCTTATGTGCCAGACACTGTTCTCTCTACATATTAACTAATTTAATTTTCACAGCAGCCTTAGGAGCCAAGCTATGTTATGATCTCCAATTTATGGATGGGGAAATGGAAACACAAGAGATTAACTGAGTTGCTTGAGATTACACAGACCAAATATTATAAAATAACACAGCCCACGTGGATCCATATTCAGATTCTGTTTACAACTTTCTTATGCAAACTCCATCAAGAGGCAGCCACTCAGTTTGTAGTTAATAGTGACATGAGATCTGTGACAAAGTGCCCAAAGAGGCACAGTCTTCAGCTTCCCACCTCCATCTGAGGGGGTGGAGATAGGAAAGGCAGATCAGGATGGAAGCCATTCTGCACGGAGAAAACAGTATGGAGGTGGAAGTGGCCTGGCATGGGCCAAAGCATCACCTGATGAAGAATCACCTGATTGCCAGGAGGCCTGCAAGGGGGTCCGGAGACTCACACTAAGGTGATCAGGCAAAGGGAAGCCCTGGAGATTTTAGCAAAAGAGACCCTTGATGACTGTGGAATTAAGAGCATCGCCGTGTGCTGGGAGAGTGGATGGAGGCAGGGAGCTCACTGGGAGGCCCTGGAGACCTCGCTAAAAGAGAACATGAAAGTTGGGAGAGAGCAGGAAATGAAGATGGCACAGATCCCTATTTTGGTTCCACTTTCAACATGCTCTGGTTTGCTCCAGAGGCTCAAAGACTATGTGTTTGGTTTTTTCTCTCTTTCTACTTAAAGGACCTGCAGTTCAAGGTAGGAAAAAAATCTAGTCTACTTTTCAGTCATCAGGTGGTCACATAGATGGAACCTACTGTGAGCACAGGCCTGGACAAGTTCCCTAGAGGGTTACAAAGGCAGAAGAGAAACAGGCCTCTGCCCCAGACCAGAGAACCTGCCTGTGGATCATGAAGTACAGCCCATTTGCCTGGCTGCATCCCTCTCCTGGTTTCCACTGAGAAATACAGACAGGGACAAAAGCCCCATGGTGCTTCAAAACCTTTTTCTGTGGTGTTTGCATAATGTGGAACCTTCACTGCTCAGGAGGCAAATGATGGGGAAAGGGGGGAAAGATCCATGACTGAGCCTCAAGCATTAAAGTAAAAAATGGATTTCAATAAAACATGATATAAAAACAAGAAATAACTGTAAGTGGAATTGAAAGCAAATGACATAAAACTCCAGCACGAGGGTGCTCATTGTGATTCTGGAAACTTCACTTCTTGCAGCTGCATAGCCATCAGTATTCAAGGCTTTTTTTTTCTTTTTTTCTTTCCACTACTGTGAATTTGTCACTTGTGGTGACGTATGGCAGCTCTCTGGTTTCAGATAGTTTCTGCTGTCCTTCTAAACCTCAAGCAACTGAGGCTGGACAGGTGCCCAATCTGCCCCAGGGAGAGGGGAAAGAAAAATATGGTTCTAATCAAAGAGAAGGTCAGGTACAATGTGAGAAGAGACCCTCCTGTTCTCTTTCCTCAGCCTCCCACCCCATCAGTAAAGAGCCACAGCACCCCCGGGGTTTCCCTGAGACTTCTTTACTTACCAGCAAAACAGAAGCCATTGCCCCAGCTCAGAGAAGTCTCTTGAAGAGAGGACAGGTAAGGGGGATGTCAGGAGACTCTGGCTCCAGGGTCATCAAGTTGAGAGGGAATCTGAGTAGGGTGAAGACCAATTGGGGGTATGTCCCCGAGTGACAGAAAACTCACAGAATCACTGCAAACGTAACATGGGTCCTCTCCAACCAGGATGAGTTTTGCCATGGGAACACAAAAGCTGGAAGCCCTAGCAACTGACCTCCATAAATTTTCCTAATACAATCTTCATGCCCCGGTTGGACATCTTCATCTTCTGGAACATTCTGTTCTTCCCTCTCTGGGAAATCAGCCAGGCCATGCCAGGCCTGCCAGCTGTCTCTCTTCTGACTATCAGAGTTGAAGGAGGTGGGAGTCAATGACCTATAAAGTCTCCTTCCACTCCCAGGGCCTATGACTCTGCACCTTGAAATTGCTAATATAAAATGTGACTTCCTGAAGGGATCATACCAGGAAAGTCCCTATTTGTTGAGGAATGTGGTGTTAACTTCTCCTCTTAAACCTAAGAAGTAGGCATTATTACCCTATTTTACAGTTGAGGAAACTGAACTCACAGACATGAGGGGAAATTATAGAGTGAGGAGGTGCAGTGGTTATAGGCACAGTCCAAATTCACAAGCTGACTTTCAGTCTCATCTCTGCTCTTCCAGCAAAAAAAACCTTGAGCAAAACCTTGACTTACCCCCTGGTGTGGAGTGATGAGATGGTGCCACAGGTAAGGCAGTACATGGGAAGCCCTTCCTGAGAGGTTCCTTCTGGTGGTTGTGGCTTTTGTAATAAGCAACTTACTCCAGATCATACAACTAGCAAAAGGCTGAGGTGGGGTGAAAGGCTGAGGTGGGGATGGAAACCTGATCCCCCCATCTCCAAAATTTATGCCTTTTCCATTAAGTTGTGCCCTTTTAAGTGAGTGCATTGAGAATGATAAAAATAACCATGTATTAAGCTTCATAATATGCTAGATATGGGGCTGGGAATTCCATCCCTGTTCTTCCTATTTATAGATGTGAAGACTGAGGCGAAGCCTCCATACTACTCAGCTCCAGCTAGTGCTTGCAGAACCAAAATTTGATCTCTCAGTTCTCTAGAGTCAAGTTGTTAACCCTGCACATGCTGCCTTCCTGCTAGAAGATTTTTAAAAATCTCTGCATCCAACACCCTACTAAAGTTCTGAATGCACTCAGAGGTTACATCAAAGAAGGATTTTGTAAGACATGAGCTGCTCCAGAGTGGAATGGAAGCCAACCTGAAGATGGAGATTCCCATGGCTTTGTCAGATTGGGCATTTTGGGGGGAACACAACCCACTGCAGAAGCCAGCTCACCAGGCCCTCCAGACAGTGGTGATGGAGAAGGCTCTGTTCTTCAGAGCCTGGGCTCAGGGAGACTTTTCCCCACCTTCCTGGTGTGGGCTGGATCAGTGGGTGACTGATTTCCTAGTCCCCCAATCCCCATCTGTGCCCATCTGTGAAGAAAGAGAGCAGACTGTGGAACTTTACATGAGCAATTGCTCAGCCTGGAGCACAAAGGCAAGTTCTGGGTGGTGCAGGGATAGGAGAGTAACTGGGGGCCCAACCTGTGAGAGCCCTCATATTACCCCAATGAATCTTGTCAGGTGTCTCTGTAGATGGTTTGATATTACAATACAAGTGGAAGTGCTCAGTTACTCCAGATGGAGGACAAGCTTCTCCCTCAGAGGAGAACAAAGTCACCTGCCACCAGCAATATTTTGTAGAGAATTGAACCCTATTCTTTTGCTGATTCACTGAAGATGATGACCACCAGGTGCTCCATCCTAAAGGCCTCTCTCCAGGAGACACTGTACTGGAGAGGCCAAGAAGACTCTCTAGAATGGTTGAAGTGCAGCTCCTGCCAGGGCTTCCAAGAGGATGGGTTTAGCCTAGCCAGCCTGGCTTGGAAATGAGAAAGTCGGCTCTGTGTCAAAAGAAGCGCTTTTGAAGTTTCTGCTTTCATCTCCTGATGCTCCCCCAACCAGAAGTGACAGGGAGGGATAAAATGCAATTTATTCACCAACCCAGGAGGCTCATTTCCAAACACAATAGCGGTGCCAGGCAGCAGGCCTTCTCTAGGAGAAAAAAAAAAAGAAAGAAAAAAAAGAAAACCCCCAAGAAAAAAGAAGCCTCTGAGGAGAAGCAGGCCATTAGAGGGTGACCCACTGGGCAGGTCCAGAAGGCAGGGCCACAAAGCAAGCCAGGGGCTCTGGTTAATGCCTGAGACATCTTTCCCCTGGGCCTGTCAGGGAAGAGAAAAATGGCGGCCTCCTGGGGTTGGCTCTCGAGTGATGTTAGAAATAAGGGGTCAAGTTAGAAACAAAACCACAGGAACCAGGTCTCAGACAAATAAAGTTGGGGCTCACTCAGCAATTCCTCTGGTCCCAGGGCAGACCATCCTGGTACTGTAACTTAGCAGGAGAGTTTGGGGTATAGGACCATTGCATTTTTAGGCAATCCCCAAAAGTCTGAGAGAATCTTCTGGAGCCACTCTCATGGCAACAGAAGACAGTCACTTCCCCTCTCTGAGCTCTCCTTGCCTCCACAAAAAGGAGAAAAGAATAACTACTGCACCCCACTGATTCTGGATTAAAGAAACTAACATGGAAAATAGCAAAGCAGAGCTAACATTCAAAAGCAATCAAGATTTTTTTTTTTTTACTGTTCCCTCTTCCTAGAATGTGCCTCCCTACCTTGTTCTCTGGGAAAACTTTGAGTTCATCCCATGGTATCCATTTTGAAGAGGAGACTGTTCCTGCTTCTCCCAGACTCTAAGGCACAGCATCCTCCATGTCACCAACATGTTGGACAGGGGTTGTTCAACAGAATTCATCTTAGAACCAAACACCAAACGTTCAAGTCGATATTGGGACAGAACCAACTGTTACATGGAATTCAGGGAAACAACTGAAATGTTACTGGCAATACTCATTATTACAATTATACCACAAAGACTTTTAGCTGTTAAATTTTAGAGATTTGCCCTTATGATTCAGGAGCAAGGAACGGTCCCAAAGTGTCACAGTCCCTGAACTTCTGAGGGATGCTCATTTTCATCTGGGGTGAATGGTAGAACAGGACCTTTACATTTAGGGTGTGCTTCATTTCTTTCCAAGATGTGTTTTCTTTTTATGCTCATCTTTTTTATTATGTCTCAACAGAAGATGGTTATCATGGATATTGTTGCACATGATTTTTTAGGTTTTTTTCCCCACATAAAAAATCCCGAGATTGATGTACTACTTTTAATTCAAACCCAAAATGTGAAGAATTTGCAAATAGGAAAGACTCTTCGTGTAAATGGAATTTTAAAATGAAACACTGAATACGAATTTTAAAGGTCATTTTGATTAATATGATGAATGCTAAAACTGCAAACAATTTTATAAAAGATAAGAAGAATGACATAACCCAATCTCTACATTCAGCTTTTATTATTATTTAAATTTTTACAAATGTTTCTTTGTGCAAAGATAGGAACTCCTTTCACTGAAGTTATTCAGTGAACACATTTTATGTTTCGTTTTCCATTTAACTCTTTTAAGGTTCTGAATCATGTTTTTGCACATAAAGGTAATAGCTTTCACAATGACCATGAAGTACTGCATCATTTTAATCTTGCCATAACAAATATATATTTATTCTTCAATGGAGAGGTAGAATTTTAACATATATAGCACATAAGAGACCTTTCATTTCAATTTTCATATACTTGATTACCTCCATGCCCACATTTCAAAGGGAATTTTTAAGTGGAAGCAAATCTTAATGGAGTACCTATTTGTGTCACTGATGTTGATACATTGACTCTATATGTTAGTAACTCAGGTTTTCACAGTAGCTCTACAAAAGCCTCAGAAGAGGCCAATATGGACCTCCAACACCCAGCCTTCCAAAACTTTACACTGAAATCAGACCTGGGAGCAGATTCTGGGCAGAGCTGGAGGTCAGTGCATAGTGCCACCTGAAGGAGCATGCTGGGCACTCTCAGCACTGCCTCCGTGAACATGGCTTCCAGGGCCTGGGCGCTCATCTATTCACTTCCAGCTTCTTTCATGTAACCTGTGGCTACACACCCCCAGGCTACAGTGACATTTTTGATGCCCTTCCCAGGTCGGAGTTCTCCTACACTCCCTAACAGCCTGCCTAGCTTTCCTCATTTCCTGGAAAGTACCTTGAGCCGGTAGATCTCCCACTTTCACACGCTGCAGTGATGTTCCTGTTTCTCTGCATCATAATCACGATCGAACACCTTTGCTCATCCATTTCCTATCACAAATGTTTTCAGGGGCACAAAGGGCCAGAAGAACATCAAAACAGACGAAGTAGAACACATTACTGATCCTTGCAGGACATGGAGTGGCAAAGGGACACAGAAAGGAATTTGAGAGGTTTTTATTGGATAAGAACATATAGGAACTTTAAAAATATGAAAAAAAAAAAAAAAAAAGCTGGGCGTGCTAGTGCATGACTGTAAATCAAACGGCTCAGGAGGCTGAGGCAGGAGGATTGCGAATTCAAAGTCAGCCTCAGCAACTTAGCGAGGCCCTAAACAACTCAATGAGACCCTGTCTCTAAATAAAATATAAAATAGGGCTGGGAATATGGCTGAGTAGTTAAGTGGCCCTGGGTTCAATCCCTGGTACCAAAAACTAAAATCAAATAAATAAAAATAAGAAGAATATGAGGAAAGTTATACATAAATAATTTCCAAGAGAGTTGGCATTAAACAGACAATGCATGTGTAATAATTATGTTTGCCTGGGTCTTTGTCTCCACCAGACGAGAAACTCCTGGAGTTAAAGGGTCAAGTCTTTCTATTTGTGTATGCCCACGTCTTTAAAGTAGAACCTGCTATATCCTCAGAGCTTAATAAACATGAGATGAATGAAGGAGTGACGAAATTGTCCCCAGGAACCGTGACTCCTCATCTGCAGATCCCCACTGGAGATGGAAAAGCTGACCGAGAACAGCCCTCTAGGCACCTGCTACCAGCTCTGCCCTGGAGCTGCCTCTTCAGTTGCCTGCTCAGGCAGCAGGAACTCTTAAGACCCCACCACCAGGGTAGCAGGAGCATGGCTGGACACAGAAGAGCAAAGGAAACCCTGACTTCCCAGTGCAGAGGAAGGGAGTGCACACCAGCCTGTGCCTGGGCTGCTCCTGATTCTATTTTTGATAGCCCTGTCTCCGTCTAGGACCTCACTTGGCAAGAGCACTGCAGTCTCCCCTGCTGGAGCGCACAGGGAGCGTGAGGCTGAGCAGAGTTCAGAGTTCCCACGCCTGTGCAAGGGCAGGTGCCATCTTTGGCTCCCTGGGGTCAGGGAGGCCTGCAGGACCATCCTCCCCTCCGTGAGCTCACCATAGCGGGCACAGATGTGTGGACAACTTTCCATGCTTCCCAGTCGGCGTCTTGCTCTCCATCTCTCACAGTTGGCCACTCTCCTGGACTATTCTATATTTAACTCTCTAAGGCTCATTAACTACAAAATTTCTAACTTTACCACCAGACCAATTCAGAGGAGTTATTTTTTTGGCTACAGTTAGTTTTCCTTTTGAGTATTAATTTCCTTTAACACTTGCCCTATTAATCACTTTAACAATGAAATTAAGACAATTATTTTCATGAGGTAATGGGTGATAAAGAGAGGATGATACACATTTATTGCACAGTAGGCCAGAGCGTCCTGGTGAAAGCCAGCCTGGTCAATAATATATTAGGTGGGAATGTGCTTCAGGAGGGTCAGGCTGAGGACCGTTCCGTCTCACTGATTTAAATACGCCTGTTTCTGTCAGTGCCTCTGCCTTTACGCTTTCAGGCCCCATAAACTAGGGTGCCAGTCACTGAGAGTGACGGGTTGTTATTTTTCCTCTGGAATCCAGTAGCAGCCCCAGAGGCTGCAGCCCCGGGAAGCCAGCTTCTCCCTATTCTCCTCCACCCTCTACTTTCTCTTCTCTTCTTGGTCCTCTTCTATCTCCCCAACTCCAACCTTCTTCACTTCCTGTAGCTTCCATCCTTCTGCCCCTTCCCCCTTCTCCTTCCCTGCCCTTGCCCTCCCTCCTGACCTCTTCCTCATCCTCCCCCTGCTCACCCTTCCCTAACCAGGGAGAAGCATGAAGTCTGTTTTTCTGTTCAACTCCCCTCCCGTTTTTTTTTATGTTTGCCAAGATGCCTCTGAGGTCTCTGGATCCCTAGATGTTCTTGTTTACTCCTCCTGATTAATGGAGTCTAATTCTCATACAATTGCAGGGTCCTTGGGCACAGAGTGCAGGGGCCACCTGCTTGATCACAGACAGTAGAAATGGCACGGGACCCAAGAATCCCAGCTTCCATTCATCTTCTGTTTGGGTCATCAGTGACTGGAGCTGAGAGCTTCTCTCACTTCCTCCAGTATCCACCCCTTCCATGGGCACACCCCTCCAGTATCCACCCCTTCCATGGGCACGGAATCATGCAAAAATTCCTGGGGAGAGGAGAAGTCCATTCTTTTGGCCTAAAAGTAAGAGTTCCATCAAGTATATTTCTGGTCATATGCACAAAAGAACTGAAATCAGAGATTCAAAGAATACTTGTTGCACACACATTCATGGCAGCATTATTCAAAATAGCCAAAAGCTGAAATAGCCTGAATATACACCAACATGGAAAGACAAAAAGTGGTATATACATGCCATGGAGTATTATTCAGTCATAAAAAGAATGAAATTCTAGTACATGGCACCACATGGATAGATGCTGAAAACATTATGCTAATAGAAATGATCCACACAAAGGGACAGACATTGCATACTTCTGTTTACGTGAAGTGACTACAAGAAACCAATGTCTAGACAAAGAAAGTAGAACAGAGGAAACTAGGGACTGGGGACAGGGAATGGCAAGTCATAGCTTACTGAGCTTCCATTTACGATGATAAAAATGTTCTGGAGGGCTGGGGCTGTGGCTCAGTGGCAGAGCTCCTGCCTCACACATGTGAGGAACTGGGTTCGATCCTCAGCACCACTTAAAAATAAATACAACAAAATAAAGATATTGCATCCATCTATAACTAAAAAATGTTTTTAAAAAAGTTCTGGAAATGGAGAGTGGGCATGGTTGTCCAACGTTGTGTATTTATTTAGCATCACAGATACACACTTGAAATGGTTATAATGGTAAAACTCTTTGTTATATTTGTTTTCTACCATTAAAATGTTTTTTTAAAGGAGGAATAGGAATTTAAAGTATTTTTTAAAGTAATTATAGATATTTTAACACTTTTTGATTATGGAATATAAACACATGCGGAGAAGTTTACAATACAGTGATATGCATCAAGATGAATTAACACAAAGCAAACTGTGTGGTAACCACACCCAGGAAGGAAACAGAATGTGACCAGCACCCTAGAGCCAACTTCCCCTCCCAACATTTCCCCCTCCATTCCTTACCTTCCAAAGACAACCAGACATGGTACTCCCTTATGCTATTTTAAAGTTTTGCTATCTATATGATTAACTCTAAAATTATAGCTTACTCTTGCTTATTTTTTTAAACTTTATAAAACAAAATTCTGTGTGCTTTTGTATTGTAGTTTCTTACACTTGGTATGTACTTGAGATTCATGTGTGAAGATGCAGTTTGCTTCTCTCCTTGCTGTATAGTATTCCATCATGTGGAGACACTATAGCTTATGTATCTGTGGGATTGTTGATGTGCATGTGGCTTGTTCCCAGCTTGGAACTATGGTGCTCGGAATACCCTCATAGATGACTTCTCAGACATGAGCAAGAGTGGGAAACTGATGAAGAATTGTCAGGGCAGAGCTGTTCAAATGTAGGAAAGAGCCAGGGTGTTTTTCCAGTGCTGTTCCAATTTTTATATCTAACAATAGCAAATTAGGGAAATGATTTAAAGAACACTTGCTGATGTGTCAGAAACTATATGGGGCCAGGGGAGGAAAGATCAAAAAGGGAATAAAAACTAAGGTAGACACTGTCAGTGATTACCAGGGACCCTTCTTTCCATTTCCATGAGCCCTTCCCCCAGCACTTGTGATTCTGCCTTAAGGCCACCTTCCCTGTCTGTCCCTGGCCTGCCCTGTGGTTGCTTGTCCAAGGTGCAGACAGCCAGCAGTGCCCGGTAAGTCAGTCCCTCCACCACCTTCCCTGCCTCCTGGTGACCCCTAGCCATTGGCTGACAGAAATATAATTAGGAATTTTTGTTTCCTTTCTGAAAAACTTTGAGATTCTTCATAGGATCAGGTTAAAGCCACCATCCACAGAATTCTGCCTGGAATGACACACTGGCTTGGCTTTCCTACCTTCTGTGTCCTGCTTCCTCACTCCATCCAGAATCTTCATTAATGAGTCACTTGCAAAAGAAGCCTTGTGTTCTGGAATCTGCCTCTGAGGACCCAACCTAAGAAAAGTGCCCACACCTACAAACGCCCATGCGTGGGTTCTGTGTGCCTTGGTCTCCCATCCCAAAATAAAGGAACTGAATTACTGATTCCACGGATCCAAGCTTCCACTGTTGTGTGAAACTGTGGTGATATGGGGACCCCCATACGCCAAAGTGACAGTGAGAGAGACAGGAATCATCCATCCAGGAAACCAAATCCTCTGAAAGCCCTAAATTCCAACTTCCCCTCAAACCCTTGATATTGACATCTGTCCCCAGACCAGTGTACCTGTGTGGGGTGGGGGTGTTGAGAAAATCAAAATTACAGCAGACTCGGGAAGTGGAGGGGGGAGGGATGAAGGCTTAACGTGCTGGAGTGGTAGCTGGTGGGAGCTGTCACACCATGGAGCCAGTCTGCTATGCTGGGAGGAGCCGCTGCCAGAAACCCAGGGACTCCAGGCCCTCACCCCTCTCCATGCCATTTGCAAAGCAAGGACACACACTGAGCACTTACCCATGCATCTCTCATCCCTACCAAACCCCCATGGTGATATGCATGTGCCTCCTACACATGAGCAAACTAAAGGTCAGAAAGTCTAAGGGGCATACCCGGGGTCACACAGCTAGAAGTAGGAGAGTGGAGTCTGAAACCCAAGTCTTCTGACTCCAGGACACACAAAAAGGGAGGAGCGTGGAAGACCTCAGTACAGTGGTCCCCTCAGTACCGTTACCCAAGGTCTGGCTTTTGTAGGTCAGCTAGGATCAGAAAGTATCAACTGGAAAATTCTAGAAATAATGTATACATTTTAAGTAACTTTTATTATAATATATTGTTATAATTGTTCTATTTATTAATTGGTGTCATTCTCTTACTAATTTATAAATTAAACATTATCATAAGTAGTATATATAAGAAAAATCATTGTAGGTACAAGGTTCAGGACTATCTGAAGTTTCGGGCACCTACTGCAGGTCTTAAAATGTGATCCCACAGATAAGGGGAGAAATTACTGCATAGCAAAAGCTAATGTTTATTGAGCATCTACTATATACCACACTGTTTACCTTTTGTCATGGTTTGCATATGAGAAGTCCCCCAAAAGTTCATGTCTTGTTCAATGCAAAAATGTTCAGAGGTCTAATAAATAGATTATGAGAGCTCAAACCTAATCAGCAGATTAACCCATTTGATGGATTAATAATTTGAATGGATTAATGGGTGGTAACTGAAAGAAACATCAAGGCTTGCCATTGGAGCAAATGCCTGTTTATTGAGGAAGAGATCTACATATTTATAGGGCCAGGGGTTGTTTGACAGTTGGGTGCTTTTGATTGGAGGGTAAGGATCAGGTGAGCCAGCAGGTCTAGTCTGATTGGTGGGTAGGATCAGGTGAGCCAGCAAGGCTCTGATTGGTGGGTAAGGATCATGTGAGCCAGCAGGGCTCACCACTGGATGGCTCTTCTTGGGGGATGGGGAAGTTAGTCTTTGGAGCCTGGGCGACTCCCAACATTCCCCCCTCTTTGTTATTAAATGAGAATGGGCGTTGACTCATTCTGGCTGCTTCCTGCTGAAATGGGGCGGTGTGGGAGAAAGAGGAGGGAAGCAAGGAGCCCCCACAGGAGGGCAGAGAAGACCAGTATCAACTAAGGTTCCTTGCCACCACAGATCCATGATGACGTCAGTCCATTCAGCATAGGTCTCGACTGGAGGTATCACCAGTAGCCAGGAGTTGGTAATTCCTGAGGAGAAGCTGGTTAAAAGCTTGATTAGAAATTTTACCCACCTGAGTCTGAATGAACTTTATGATAGGGGGAAGGAATAGGCACAGGAAGTTTTTATAGCCCAAATCTAATGGGGTCTCTGGGTCTGCAAGCTGCCTTGTTGGCCCAAGGGGGGTTAAGTGTTCAACCCTGAGTGGGGGGTTGAGTGTTCAGCCTTGAGTGGGGGCTTGGGCATTTGGGCTTGAAGAAAACAGGTGATATAGAACCAGACAGAGGGTTTGAGAGGCCAGGTCATTCTGCAGCTAACTTTGTTTGGCATGCCCTGCAGGCCCTGCAGACCAGCCTGTCCTGCACCTAACACCCTCAATTCCACTCTTCATTCCTAGTCCAATCTAGCTCCCTCCCCTCTCTATTAAGGCTGCTCTTCACACTTTCTCCTACCTGGGTGTACCAGCTACCATATTTCCCTTTGAGAGCAGTCAGATCTCTCCAGGTTTTATGTGAAACACTTCAACTTTAAATACTGATACTTGGAATTCTTACGAAACTGGGAGGCCCTCTGGAGCCCTGTGTAAACTTGAAGGTGGACACACTAAGTGCCTGCTATCACACTTGACATAGATGTTCCAGCTAACCACTGGTCTGAGCAGCGAGTCTCAGTGGTACTTACGTATACTCCAGCTGCCGTCAGAAGATGGTGACTTCTTCCCCTGGGAACTTAAAACTGAACTCAGACATGCACACACATACACATAGGAAAAGCAGAAACTCTATCAAAGCCTGTAACTAGCTCATGACACCAAAGCTTCTCACTCTTCTATTGGCAAACGGGCAGGACCCAAAGAAGCACCTTGGTTTTTCAGAAGCAGGGCTTGTGGATCACCATAACAGGGCAACCTCCACACAGGATGGAGAAGTTGAGGAAAGGAAGGATTTAGAGAGCACTTCAGACAGGGGAAGACAGAGTGATGATAGAGCAGGTGGGCTGGACCAGAGCACACCCAACACCTCACCCAAGGAGAGCTCAGGTTGCCTCCCAGGACAGTCATGGACTCACTGAAGGTAACTGGGTAGGGGTAGATGTAAGCAACAGGAAGAAACAACTTCACCAGGAACCCAGGCGTGGGAACGCTGTTGGAGGGCGGTGATGGGAACACTAGCGTGTGCACATGCCCAAACTGTACTCGGCAACTGTGTGAAGGGTCCTGCATACAGTTACACCTCAATGAAAATGGGATGGTAAACAAAACCACATGTTTCTCCTTAGGCCCAGAAGGCAACTGGTAAAGTGCTGTCTTATGATCACACTTATTCAGGGGTCACCATGCTCTGGACACCTAAGTGGTTTGTCAGAAGGACAACACACAATGGTCCCACTACCAGCCAGATCCAAACAAGTAGGGGGTCTGTAAGGAAGAGAAGGGGGTCTGGCTGAAGGGGGCCCGTAGGGTCAATTGCCTTGAATAAAGGGCAAAGATAGAATCCAAGAGGGGCCAGAAATAAGTGTGGAATTAATTAATGACTGCTGTCCCTCTGGTGGTCAATACCCCTTTCTTTCCAAATGGCTGCATGGGAGATCAGGATATGGAAGACGTATTATATAGGGAGAGGGTTTTTCCCTCCACTAGCTCACATGCCCTTGTGGCAGCTATGAGTTCAGCTTGTTGGTTGGTGGTATTGGGTGGGAGAGGTTTTGCCTCTATGATGGATGAGAGGAAAATGACAGCATACCTCACTACTTTAACCCCTTTGTATATAAAGGAGCTACCATCTGAGAACCAGACGAGGTCCGAAGAGGGCAGGGGTCCCTCAGAAATGGTGGTAGGGCAGGGTAAAAATCGTCTCTAATACCTCCAGGCATTTGTGGATGGGATCTTGTGAGGGAGAAGATGGGAGGAGGGAGGAAGGGTTTAATGGAGAGCAGGGCTGAAAAGAGATGGAGAGATTTTCAAGGAGAGACAAGGAGGGATAGAACTCTGGAAGGAGGAAGTGACTGTAGCCCCTTGTAAGTGAGAAAATCCTTTAGATGTGAGGAGATGAGATGGTTATCAGGGAGCCAAAGGTAAGCTTGTGTGCTTCTTTCTGGAGGTCATGGGCTGCTGCTAGGGCTCTAGGCATGGGGGCCAGCCCCTGATGGTGGGGTAGAACTGTTTGGATAGGTAGGCCACTAGTGCAAATGTGGGGCCATATTCCTGACCCTGAATGCCAGACTTTGTCCCTGTTTTTATATAGAGGGTGAAGGGTCAGGAGAGGTCGGAGAGATGCAGGGTGGGTGTCCAGGAGGGCCTTTTAAAGGGCTTCCCTACCGCTGAGAGTAGGGGTTCATCTCAGATTCCAGGCCCTGAAGTACACAGCCAAACCCAAGAAGGAGAGTCATCTTTGGTCTTTGGTGTAGGTATAGACACAATTTTCTGTCTACTGTAATGGCCTTTTTCCATTGAGAGATAGAGAACCCTAGATACATGCTATTTGGGCCTTTTGTGGAGAGGCCCAATATCCCTTTAAGGCCAAGAAATTAAGTAGGAAAACTCTGTCATCTGTTGAGCGCCCTTTGGACGGCTAGAAGAATTTGTTTGCAAGAGGTGCAGAGAGCAGGATTGGATCAGAGCAAGAAGAAAGCCTGAAAGAGATCCCTTAGAATGGAGGGATCCAGGGACCCAAAAAGGGGCCATCTGCTTTGGTTGTCTAAGGGATAAGTGGGCCAGACCTGGGTGCTCTATTTGATCCAAGAGGCATTGTAGGGGAGAGTCGACCACAGAGAGGACACATTACCCATGTAAGGAGGAGGGAAGAGGACATAGAGAAGGAGGAAACTGATTTATTGGCAAAAGGGGCATCCCCGCTAGAGCCAAAAAATCAGGAGTGCCTAAGCGGCAGGTTCAAGCTGCAGAGATTGGTCATCACCGAATCCTGACAGTTGAAGCTCTCATCCTGGACGGAGCCAGAGCCGTGGGAGACCTTGGCCAAGGCTTTTCGGGACCCCTCCTGGAGAAGCTGGATACTCCCAGGGCCGGAAAGAGGGGAGAGGAAGGGGAGGGTAAGTGTCTCTCTAGCGGCCGAGTCTTAAGGTGAGAGGATTAGGACTTTCGAATCTGCCCAAGGAAGGAGTCCCTGAGGGCCACAGTAGCCTTAAAGGCTGTGGTGGGGTGCTTTCCTCCCCGCAGGTGGGCAAAGAGATTTGCCTGACAATAGTCAACATATTGCAAGAGGGTGGATTCGGGGCACTGGGGGTGAAAAGATTGGAGGTCAGAGGCCAAGTTTTGTCCAAAGAGATGTGGACTATCTTGAAATCCCTGAGGAAGGACAGTCCAGGTTAAAAGCAAAAAGATATCCTTTAAATCTATGACTAAGAAGTGGGTGGCAGTGTGGGGGATCTGAGATAGCAGGGTGTATGGGTTGGGAACCAAAGGATGTATGTTGTAGGCCCAGAGAACTTTATGGGCCTAACGGAAGTGCTGATGAGTTGTAGGTAGGACCCATTGGGTTTTTTTTTACCGCTAGTATGTGAGTAAGGGGAATGAGCAGGATGGAGGTACCCCTTGCTAAGAAGGTCCTGAATAATCAGGAAATGGTGGGGGATGGGTGGGTATCCCATACAATCAGGTCAACTAGGTTAGTATGGTGTTTCATGTCAGTCTCACAAGTGGAGCAGAATGGCCAGTTTTCTGCCAAAAGGGCCAGAAAAGATAAACAGGCCGATTCTGGGGCCTGACTGATGCCAGGAGCCCATATGTTGATTGTTGTATTGAATTTAGAGAGAATATCTCAGCCAAGCAAAGGAACTTGACATTGGGGCATAACTAGGAATGTCTGAGAGGTTGGGAAGTTGTCTATGGAACAGAGTAATAGGGCAGTCTTTCTTGGATAGATGATCTTTCCCCCTACCCCAACAATAGGAGAGGTGGACGGCACTGTTTGCCCCCAGAATTCTGTCAGGACTGAGAAGGTAGCTCTGTCAAGGAGAAAGTCAACCTTGCACCTATCCACCTGAATCCGCACCCTGGGTTTCTGTCTTTTGATCATTACGGCCAAGGACAAGGACCCAATGCACCGTCAATTGATTTTCATGCCCAGAAGGTCAGAGGGTTCCCTGGCCATAGGCCTCCTACGAGATCTAGGACATTCAGAGCCCCAAAGACCTTGTTGTTGACATTTAGGGCATGGGGTACACGGAGTGCATGGTGTGGGACATTCCCTGGCCCAATGTCCCTCCTTGCCACACTTAAAGCAGGCGCCCAGGGGGGTTTTGGGTGATGGGCAGTGACCAAAGGAAGCACCCTGCAGGACTGGGCAAGCATCTAAAATTTCTCAGTCGGGGGGGTGTGAGGGCCTTGTTTGAGCTTTTTTAGTTTGGCCCAGATGTCGGGGTAGTTCTGCTAGAGGAAATATGTCATAAGGACATTATGGCCATCTGGGGTTTTGGGAGTTTGATCTGGGGCAGCAAGTGGCCCCAGAGGGTGATTGGGATTAACTCGGTGAGTTTCATCTGCATGGGCTCTGGCAAGTTCCCAGACTCTGGTACATTCCTCAAGGAGAGTATTAGCCAATAACATATAAGTGAGGCTATAAGCTGGGAGAGCCCTTTTGTGATGAATGAGCCAAACCTTTGCTCAAGTTGCATGGGATCATTCATAGAGAATGGGACATGTACCTGAATAATGCCCTCAGGTCCAGCAACATCTCTTAAAGGGGCCATGATTTGTGAGACTAGGGGAGGGACCTAGTTTGGGGGAAACTAAAGGTGTTGGCCGAGTTAGGGGGAGCACCTGAGCGGGTGGACGGAGCCGATGGGGGAGGTCGGTAGGGAGGGGGTTCATCTGCCAGATAGGTAGGGGTAAGAATGAAGAAGAGAAAAAGCCTCAACATAGGGGAACTCCTTCCACTTTTTCGAGCGCTCGCAGGAATTGAACAATCTCTAAGAATTGTGGGATCTAGGGATCCTCCTGGGGGCCATTGACTTTGATTGTCTAATTGATAATAAGGCCAATCTTGTGTGCAGAATTTAATAAGGGGAAGTCTGCAGGGAGGGAAGAAGAGGCCCCCATAGGTCAGGAGAGGGACAAGGGTGGTTGAGAGATGGGGGGTGGGGGAGTGCCTGTTCTTCCACTCCTCAGTACCTCCCACTCATGAACCAGGTTCCAGAGAGTCCACCGAGACCATGAAGGTCGTGGTGGGGTGCGTTCTCTCCCCCAGATTGGGCGTCAGAGGTTTGCCGGACGATCATGGTCAAAGCCCCTGTGTAGCCCATCTGAAGTTGGATACCCGATAGGGGAACTCACCTACTGAAGATCTGGTGTTGTAAACAGCACTCGAAAGAGTGGACGGCAAGCCTTGAGAGAGGGGGCCCTCGAGCAGCGAGGCATTCCCCCTCCCAGGTTTTGGCACCAATGAAAGAACCATCAAGGCTTACCTTTGGAGAAAATGCCGGTTTATTGAGCAACAGCTCTGCATATTTATAGAGCCAGGGATTGTTTGACAGTTGGCATGGGGTGCATTTTGATTGGAGGGTAAGGATCAGGTGAGCCAGCAGGGCTAGTCTGATTGGTGGATAGGATCATGTGAGCCAGCAGGGCTCTGATTGGTGGGTAAGGATCATTTGAGCCAGCAGGGCTCTGATTGGTGGGTGAGGATCATGTGAGTCATCAGGGCTCTGATTGGTGGTAATGTGAGCCTTTAGGGCTCACCATTAGACGGCTCTTCTTGGGGGATGGGGAAGTTAGTCTTTGGAGCCAGGGCGACTCCCTACAGTAACTATAGGCAGGTAGGTTGTGGCTGGAAGAAGCAGGTCACTAGAACCTAGTGATGTCATCTGTCTCTTTGGACTCAAGCTCTTTCTGTTTCCTGGATGCCATGTCCAGATGGCTTTCCTCTGCCACACCCTTCCACCATGATATTCTACCTCACACTGGGCCCACAGCCATGGAGTCAGCCATCCATGGACTGAACCTCTGAAACCAAAATAAACTTTTCCTCCTTTAATTGTCCTTGTTGGGTATAGAGGTTGCAGCAATGCAAACCGACTTACACACCTGTATTACCTCATTTAAGCCCCCATGCGATCAGTACCATTGTTAAACCCACTGTACAAACAAGGAAAGTGAGATACAGAAAGACCAAGACACTTGAGCAAAGTCCCATGGCTGACCAGTGCAATTCAGAACTGTCTTGGCTTAGCATCTGTGGTCTACAGGAGGGTGCCTCACTCCTAACCAAGAGCAGACACTCAGTTCAAAGGCTCTGATGAGAGTGCTCGGGGTCCAGCACAGACAACACTCTAGGAAACAAGGGTTGAGGGCAAAAGCAAATGGATATGGTGGAGGAAATTTCAAGTGAGTGTGCGGACAGCAGTTCACACCCAAACCCAAAGACACTTAAGTAGGAATCAGCTTCCCAGGAAACTGAAAGAGAGAAGTGACCCTCCACTAGGACAGGAAAACATGTAGCAGGAGTGAGTGGAGGGTGTGTGGGCAAGATTAGGCAAGGACCCCTGAGGTCTTGTCTAGAAGGGCCTGCTCCCTGGAAAGAGAGGAAACAAGAGACCAATTTTTGCTTTATATTATGGCCAGATTAACAAAAAGTGGTGAAATGTGATCCTTGTAATCACATAATCTGCATTCACTTTGTCCCATAAACCCTAGTGAAATAGGCATGTCCTTAAATGACAGCATGTGATCTGCTGCTAAAACTGTGGCCTGGGAGGACTGCAGAAAGCACAGGGCTCCTGCTGGGCATGGAGGACATGATTTGGAGGAGAAGAACTCCTTTGTCTGCCTGAGGGGCCATGTAGGCAGGACACCTGGTTAGTATGCAGGACTCAAGCCAGCCTCATGAGAACTGACCGCTGATCTAACATATTGTTTGTTATTCAAGTAACATTGAGCATTGAGTACCACTCTTGGTGGAATCCTGTTAGCTCTGGGAATACAGCAGTGAGTTAATAAGATCTAGTTTCTGTCTCCGGAACTCTGTTTGGGATGAGTTTGGGGACAGAGAGGTATGTTAGTTAGTTTTCCATAGTTGACTTTCCATGCCCATGACAAAATACCTGAGAAAATCAACTTAAAAGAGGAAAGATTGATTTTTAGCTCACAGTTTCTATTCCATAGGTGCTTTACCCCTTCACTAGGAGTTGTGGTGAAGCAGAATCTCAAGATATGGAGCCTGTGGTAGAAGCAAAGCAAGTGATTGAAAAGCAGAGAGAGGGAAACAGGACAGGGTTGAGGGTAAGCTATGCTCTTTCAGAACATACTCACAGTAACCTACTTCCTCCAACTAGGTCCTTCCTTCTAAGTTTCCTCCACCTCCCAATAATGTCACTGCCTATGGAGCCAACCATTAACACATGAGTCTTTAGGAACATTCCAGATCCAAACTGTAGCACATTACTACAGTGTGTAGGGTAGAGAGCACTGTGCCAGGAACACCTCAAAGGGCACCTGGCCCAAACTAAGGGTCAGAAAGATCTCATGGAGGGAAGAATACCTGAGCTTTGATCTAAATAGGCTGGTGGGAAAGGGGAGTGTTCTAGACAGAAGGAGTAACACAGACACAGAAGTGAATGGTAGCCACCTCTACCTCTGCAGAAGTTCAAATTGTATAAAATCCCAAGAGGTCAGTGAGAATGACATAAGGAGGCCAGTCCTTCTTCCGTGCCACGGTGTCCAGATCAACACATTCTTCCTAATGGGGACACAGCATCATATGGTGCAAATGGAGGAAGCAACCATCTTTGAAGACTATTGTCTCCAAGCTGGTGCTTCTACTGTGCCTTCAGTGAGCTGCTCCAATACTCCCTCAGCCTGATAGTCTCTGGATGGTGCATAATATATGACCCTTAGGTCCCATGGTCCTGGCCCCACTCCTGTAACTCCTTTGCTATATAAAGTATACCTCCCTCCCCAGCATCTTATGATGTCATCTGTAATATTATACCAATGGCACAAACACTTTTTCAAAGTATCAGATGCTGATGTTAGCTGTGTTTAGAAAAAGAAAAGCCAAACTCGGGATATGGGTCTAATCCTACAAAAAGAAGCTACTGACCCTCCAGGATGGAAGAAGTTCAGTATAGTCAACTTGTTATAAAATGGCTGATTGGTCTCCTCAAGTTATAGCTTTGTACTGGGGACTCAGCACTGGCCTCTGTTGGCAGTTTGGAAGCTCATCAGTGACAGTAGCTAGATCAGCCTTACTTGATGTGAGTCCATCTGAAGGCCATTGCCTAGACAGTCGGCCAGCTCTGGGGATGCAGCAGTCATTGCATGAGATCTGGCTTCTGCCTCCACAGAGCTATTTGGTGGTGTTGGAGCGGGGGTGGATACAGCACCAGCACAATTACGGGAGCACACAGAGTGGAGAAGGGACTATGCCATGGACATTTTGATGAAGAGATGAAGGTCTTCTACCATTGCCACTTCATTCACTTTACCACCAGGCCAGCACTGGGGTGGCCAATGGCAGAATCCTGCTATTACCAGCCAGCCAGGCCTTTGTAGACTTGGCTTTTTTGCTTTCCAGAGGGCCTTCACAAGTTTGTGCCCACACCCACAGGCACATCAGCATGCCACCACCTCACAACGCCTTGATCCTAGTACTTTCTCCCCTTTGAAACCTTGACCAACTGGCATGAGTCCCTCTGTATGTGTGCACATGTGTTTATACCTCAGGCCACTTCTCTCTCCACACAAAGTGGATAATCAGTCACACTGTCCAAACATCTGCTCATCGGATGGACTTACACTTGCCTTGGTCCTTTTTATTTTATTTTTTTAATAATTAACTTTTATTTTGAGATAACCATAGATTCACTCATAAGCAGTTTTTAAAAAGTAGGGAGAAGTCTTGTGTCCCCTTCACCCAGTATCAAAACCAGGACGATGACATTAACAGGGTCAAAATGCCGAAGGATTCCATCTCCACAGGGATTCTTCATTTTGCCTTTTAGCTGCTTTCCCCTTCCCACCTCACATCTATCCTGAGCCACTCCAAACCATTAATCAATTCTCTGTTTCTTTAATTTTGTCATTTCATGAATATCATAGAAATGGAATCATACAGCGTGTAGTTTTTTGAGATTGGCTTTTTTTTCCTCTCAGCATGATTCTCTGGAGATTGATCCAACTTGTTGTGTACGTCAGTATTTTGTTCATTTTTATCGCTGGGTAGTATTCCATGGTGTAGATGTCCCTTGGTTTGTTTATTCAGTCACCTACTGAAGGACATTTTGAGATTGTTATAAATAAACCTGCTATAAATATTTATGCTCATTTTGTGTGAACATAACCTTCATTTCTCCAGGATAAAAGCCAAGTGCATTTCCGGCACCTGGGGCAGTTGCATGTTTAACTTTGTCTTAAGAAATCATAAAGGGGCTGGGGTTTGGCTCAGTGGTAGAGCACTTGCCTAGCATGTGTGAGGCCCTGGGCTGGGGTTGTGGCTCAGTAGTAGAGCACTTGCCTAGCATGTGGAGGCCTTAGCACTACATAAAAATAAATAAATGAAGATATTGTGTCCATCTACAACTAAAAAAAAATCAAAAAACAAAAAAAGAAATCATTAAACTGTTTTTCAGACAGGCTGTACCCTCGTTACCTTCTCACCAGCAGTAGAGTGATCCAGGCTGTCTGCAGGCTCGACAGCATTTAATCTTGTCCGGATTTTTTAATTGTAGCTGTTCTGATAGGTATGCAGTGATATCTCATTGTGGTTTCAACCTGTGCTTCCCTAATGGTTAATAATGGTTAATAATTTGAACACCCTTTCCTGTGCTTATTGCCATCTGTATATCTGCAGTGATTTTTTTTTTTTTAACGTCTTTGACCATTTAATAGTTGGACTGCTCATTTTGCTTTCTGTTGAGTTTCAAGAGCTCTTTATATAATTTAAATACTATTCCTTTGCTGGATATGTAGTTTGAAAATATTTCCTTCCAGCTTATAGCTCATCTCTTCAGCCTCTAACAGAATTTTTTAACAAGGCAAACCTTCGAATTTTGAAGAATTCCAAATTATCAATTTTGTTTTATTTTATGGATTGTGCTTTGTTAAGAAGTCTAAGAATTCTGTTTAACCCCTAAAGTTATTTTCCTGTTTTTTTCCCCTAAAAGTTTTACAGTTTTACCTTTTATGTTTAAGTCCATGATCCATCTTGAGTTAATTTTTTTATAATTTGTGTGTTTTAGGTTGAGGGGTCTTAGTTTGTCTTTTTATTTTGACTTTTGTTTTGGCCTGTGGCTGATCAGATTCTCCATTTCTTAGAAATCCATCCTTCCTCCACTGAATTGCTTTTGCACTTTTCCTAAAAAATCCAATGAGATATTTGTGTACAACTATTCCTGGGTTCTTTATTCCTCCACTCATCTAAGTGTCTATCCCTCTGCCAATACTAAATGGTCGTGATTACTTTAGCTACATGGTAAGTCTTGAAATCAGGCAGACTGATTCCTCCTACTTTATTTTTGCTTTTCAAAATTGCTTTAGCTATTCTAGTTCCTAAGTTTTAGTATATTCTTATCTATATCTTCAAAGAAAAAAACTTGCTGGTAATTTTGAAAGAAAATACATTAATCCTGTATATAAATTTTGAGAGACTTGTTGTATATTCTTTGGTGAATCTTCAATCCCTGAACATGCTATGGTTCTGCATTTATTTAGATTTTTCTTTATTTCTTTTTTTTATTTCATTGGTGTTTTGTAGCATGTAAGGTCAGTGTATGTTCTGTTAGGTTGACATCAATGTATTTTTTGAGTGATGGCAAATGGTATTATATTCAATATTTCAATGCTCATATCTTCATTGTTAGTATATAGAAATACAATTAATAATTTCTTGTATGTTTTGTATTGTGACCCTGTAGAAATGACTTATTTGTTTCAAAAAAAGTCTATAGATTCCTTGAGATTTTCCATATAGACACTCATATTGTATGCAAATATATTTTTATTTCTTCCTTTCTAATCTGGATGTCTTGTGTTTCCGTTGAAACCTGGAATCCAGGGATATTATGAGAGCTTAGCTCTTATTTAAGCATCACATGTTAGCTGGCTTCCTCTGACCCCTCTCTGGCAGGAGAAGGGTTGGTGTGGCTCCTATTGCCGAGTGAATTTTGAAGTTCAGGTCTCTTGAGTCCTAGGGAGACAGGGGCTCCTCTTCATGCTAGATGTAGTGGGAGTCCTGGGACCTCACTAAGTTTCCAGGGATAGCATCCTGGCTAGCACGGTTATTGACACTACAGATGGGGTACAGTGCCCACCCTCCTCTTGGCCTCCTCTGACACCACCCAAAGGGAAGGTGAGCTCCTCTTCCTGCCTGGTGGGGACTCAAATTTAGTGTCCCATCTGAATCTGATCACTGCAGTGACAGAGTAGGGTGGGGAGGGACACAGGGAGTAAACATCCCTGTTCTGCTTGGCCTCCTCTGCAGGCTCCTTTGAAGTGGTAGGCGCCCCTCCTGACAGCCCAGCAGGGCACAGGTCCAGGCTCCCACTCGACAGCTGTGACTGGATGAGACAGATTTTCCTGAGGGTCTAGCTGAAGCAGAGTGGTTATTGTCTACAAGTTTTCTTTCTGGCTATGTCTGCCTTTTCCCAGGTTCTTAAGACTAGAAAGAGCCTGTCTTTGTTGGGGATTTAAAATCTGTGATTATTGTCTTTTCTAGGGTACCAACTTCTTCAACCCTAAATCTAGGATAGTTGAGGCCAAAGGAAAACTCCAGAAACTCACCTCCATGTTTTCCCTTGGATACCCAAGTTGTGCTTCCATTGTCACGACTAAAAGTTTAAAGTTCAATAATCTGTCTTTCACTTTGAAGAAGATGTGCCAGCATGGGGTTCCTAAAACTTTTATGGTGGCAGACCCCTGGGACTCCCCAGAGTTGATCTCTCTTGTTCTTGTGCTCACATGCTCTATCAGGCCTCCAAGTCTTCCCCAGGAGAGACTTGACCTTCCACAGAGCAACTCTCTGCATCTGAGGAGGCTAAAGGAGTTGACATGTGGAGGCTGTGGCCATACTGCCCTAAATTGGGCTGCTAGTTCTTTTTTCGAAAAGGCAACCAGGTGAGCCAGTGCCATGGCTACCACACACAAGTATCTTACTCATCCTCAAGAAAAAATGAAGTCCTCCCCACTGAACAGGTGAGGACAATAAGGCTTTAAAAGTTAAGTTCATTTATCTCAGTTTCTACAGTTAGAAAGCAATGCAGTTAGGCCATCTGAGTGCAGAACCCACTACTAAACCACCCAGGACAATCTAACTCATGCAAGCATCGACTAAATGGTAGTACATTATTATTATTTGCTAAAGAATGAGTGTGCACAATACTGACATGTAACTGGCTATACAAACAGGAAGAACTGATAGTGCTCTTAGACAAGACACTGCAGAATAAAAACAGACCTCAGGTGACTAGGAAATAGTGCCAGCCTGGGAGGCTTGCTGGTATCAGCTGCAAGAAGGACAGAGCTCCTCTGGCTTCTTCCCCAGGCTGGGCTTAGGTGCCCTTCCCCAAAGCAAAAGCCTGGTCTCTCTGTGTCCTCCGCTCAGATCTGGGTGTTACTATAGGTGTGGTTGGGGCTTCCTTGGGAGAATGAGCAAGAAAGTTCATCGTCCATGCAGGTGTTGACCTTGACTTTCAACTCCAGAGACGACAGGCATTGGGCCTCACACGTGGCTCTTCCAGGGCCCTTCCGAAAGTGGGTCTTTTGTGGAAGAGAAAGGGTGCCAGCTGAGTCACATGCATGCTGTCTTTAAGAGCAAGCGCTGGGCAGGGATCCAGCACCCAGCAAACCTCCAGACAGGGTGCCTTGTCTCCAGCGGTGGGACCTCAGCCATCTCTTCGCTCCTCCCACACACTCCTTCCTCCTCCTACTTCCCTGGCCCTGTGCCCACTCTTGCCCACTCCTCCTCTGTCTCACACACAGCAGGGATTCAGAGGCACAGGCATTTTTCTTCCATGAAGGAAACAACCCCCTCAGTCTGACGCCTCCCTGGGTCGATAAGACAGGGGATGCTCAGCCAGGCCTGGAGTCAGCTTAGGAGATGGGCTGTCTCTCTGCAAAGCTCTGGTGATGTAACTAGGCTCAGCCCTCCTCCTCCCTATTCGGAGAGGCGATAGGCAGGCTGTCTCGCTGGGATCGCCTCGCTGTCTGGGCCTTGACCCAGGCTCCAGGCCGCTTTCATTAGCAACAGCAGCAGCAACAGCTGCTTGCATTTACTGAAGCTCACTGTTTGCCAGGTATTAGGCAAACACTGTAAGCTCTACCTCACCCAATGTGCATAACAACCTCCCAGTTGGTACTGTCAAACCTCCGCTGTACAGATATAGCCAACGTAACAGCACTAGGTACTTAAATTGCGTTACAGCCACTGTTCTAAGCCCTCAGTATCCATGGGTTTCACATCTGTGGATCCAGCCATCTAGAGATCAAAAATAATAGAAAAAAATTGTGTCCATATTGCAAAGTATCGGACATTTTTTTTGCCATTAGTCCCTAAACAATATATTGTAACAAATATTCACATAGTATTTACACTGTACTAGGTTATTATAAGTAATCTAGGGATGATTTAAAGTATATGGGAAGATGTGTATAGGTTATACACAAAATACTACACCACTTTCTATAAGGGACTTGAGCATCCATGGATTTTGATATTCATGAGGGTCCTGGAACCCGTCACCCATGGATATCAAAGAATAATTCTATTTAATACATGTGTTATGTGCATATATGTATGTGTATATAAATATATCCGTGTGTGTACGTATATACAAATTCACTCATCCTCATCAATTTCATGAGATAGGCAGTATTATAATTTCTGTTTTATGGATGAGGAAACAGCCATAGAGAGAAATGACATGCCCAAGCAAGCATGTATAAGGACAACTGGCTCTGGAGCCCACCCTGATAACCACTGTTCTCTCCTGCCTCCTACTACTCCAGCAGTGGAGATTCCCAGAAACCTGCCCAAGGTCCTACCTCCTCAGGAACCAGTACAGAACCCTAATTAGCCGCAGCTCCTACCAATGGACATGTTGCTGCCTCTCATTTGGATGAGAGATGTGATCTCATGACCTAGAAATCAAGCTAACTGGGCCTGAGAAGAAACACCTCATCTTTGTGGCTGACCCCAGCAGCCCCTGTCCCTCCCCCCAAGCTCTGTTCTGAGAACAGACCCCAGCAACCATGCAAGTCTGCCCAAGTTCACAAGCCCGGGGTTGAAAGCAAATCCAGCTACAAGCAGAGAAGATTGGAATTAACATCTGAAATCCCTGCCACAGCCCAGAAACCAACAATCTGGATTACTGTGGGAAATAAGATTTAATTCTCTTCCAGGCCCTGACAGGCTCTGCAAGGTTGCCTCGGCCCTCCTCCTCCTCCTATCACACTGTTATCTTCTTTCCCAGAAGACAGCACGGCTTTGAAGGCACGTCTGGATCCATTCGTGGGCACCAAGATAAAGACAGTCCGTCTCCCTGCCCAGAATGGCTGGGTGACACTGTCAGAAACTCTCAAGTATAACTCCAATTACCAAAATAAATGATAGGGCGCTTTCTCTCTCCTGCTTGGAGCGCTCCATTAAGCAAATGAAATAGAAGCATTCCCAGACACTCCCTTTTCCTTCTCCCTCTGGTGATTAACTGCATAATAAAAATGGTATTAAGTAAGCATAAATTTCAAAGAAGCCATCTAAGTGACAAACCATCATGAGGACAATAGTCAACAAGGGTCACATATTTTTAGGTGACCTTGATATCCCATCAGACCACCTCCTCTCTTTCTGGTCTTCTCAGCCACCTTGTCTCCATCCTACTCCACAGTCCCAATTTTCACCGGAGGCATCACGGCTCATGCCCCAGGAAGAGCCAAGTGACCTCCAGACTAGGATTCCTGACTGGTACCCAACTGAGGCACTGGCCGCCACCCTGGACGAAGTTTTGTTGAGGCTCTGCTTGGTGTTAAAATCACCTTGTGCTCCAGTGGTTTGCCAGGGACCTGAGTCCTGATCTTCTGCCTTCTCAGTCCACTGATTACTTACTGCCAAGCCCTCAGCTCTTGCCAGGAGCCTAACCTCTTGCAGGACCAGCCCTGAGTTTAGCACATTCTTTTACACTGGTCTTGCTTTCCTGGGTCCTACTTCCTGCCTGCCCTGTACTCTGTGGTCACTTATACCTCTGGGGCTCTTTAGGTCCTCATCTCCTCCTGAGCTTATCCTGTCATGTACAATGTGCAAGGGGTACAAGCTCCCAGGTCCCAAGCCCCCTAGAGCAAAATATTTCCTAATAACAACTCCCTTTTCCCTGTACATAAACCTCAGGCCTGTTAGAACCCACCCTATGCATTTTTCTTCACTGTTGGGGAAGAGGGTGCACAGAGAGACACTTAAACACTCCAGTCACCTATATAGACTTATACACATGTTTATATAAACTTAAATACACACATATTATGCATAAAAGCACAGACTCACAACCATGGATGCACACGTGAATACGCACAGGTAAACAGCCATTTGCAGAGATCTGAACCACATAAACACAGGCACACATACACACTTCCATACATGAGTACACATTAGTAATTACAACCAAGTAAGAATTTGCCTTATGTAACTTGGTAACTTTGGTGTCTGAAGAAAATAGGCGTTCGTTTAATTTGTTTTCAGTGAATGAATAAACGGGGCACAAAACTGACCTCCCGTGAGAGCCACATCAGTGACTAAAGGAACACACCTGGGACCCCAAAGCCTGAGTCAGGCCCTGGGAGGAAAACTGAGCTTTCTGCCTCCTGGAGAGGAGAGCACAGCAGGTGGAGTGACAAGAACCCCTAACCCCACCTTTCCACATCCTTGGTGAAGTTTGGTCTGTGCAGAGCCCAGGTGTCCCTCCAGTTTCTATCCCAGAAGCCCCATCCCATCAATCAATCACCCCTGATTCTTCACCCCTCTCTCACAATGCACCCGAATCCCCACACTACAGAAAATCTTGTTTTGATATTACACAGCAGGCTTCCTGCTTCTTTCTTTCTTTCTCAAATTCTTTGACAGATTTTTAAGAGCCATGTCATGCCTGCCAGACTGTCCCCATCCCCCGCAGTATGTCAACTGTATGAAGCTGGGGGGGCGGGTGGCTTCCTCCCCACCAAGATGGACTATCTCCCAGCCTCACTAGTCACCAAGCTGTGAGTCACCAGAGAGAGAAGAGCTCCTCTGCTTCTCAGCTGTCCTGGGGCTTGAGCACGTCTTTGGTGGTCCTCCCCAGGTTCGCCCCCTCTGCCCCTCCTCAGGCTGGGAGACAGAAAATCTTGTTTTGATATTAACATCTGCTGTGTGGCAACCTTGGGAGGGGTGACCTTATATCAGTCACTCATTAACCCTTTAGCAGCCCTGTGTGATACAGACTTTTATCCCCATTTTTATAGGTGATGAAAGTAGGCTTCAGAAAGTTCAAGGTGACATAGCTGGAGGCAGTGTCTGAACACATATCTGTTGGGCCCTTTGTGTCCCATCAGGTTGAACCTAGATGGGACCCATCAGGTTCTTCCTAGAGGGTGTTGTACTAGCATGTGCCTGACCATGAGCCAGGAGACATGAATGGTAGTTCCAACTGGGTGCCTATTGGAGCCTCAGTTTCCCCATGGATGAGGATGGGGCTTTTGCTCCTGACCGACTCCATGGCTTGTTTTAAGCAGGATTGCTTATTGGGTTGTGCAGTTTGCAGCCTGCACAAAGGGGCCCTAGGGAACTTCAAGGTGGGCTGAACTCCAGCCCAGGCTTCTTCAGCCAAACTCTGCATCAGCCCCAAGGGGAGGCCTCATTCTTTCTAATGCCCATGAAAGTTCAGTATAGGCTGGGGCAGCCCCAGTTTTAAGAAACAAAGAGCATTAAATACCTTGGAAAGTATGCAGGAAAAACATCTCACTGTAATCCAAGCTGCTGGGACTCCAAGCTGCCAGTCAGAGACTGCGTTTGTTCCCGCAGCTCCTGCTCCTCTCCTATCCAGATGCTCCTATCCAAACGGAACCCAGGTGCACAAGAAGGAGGCTTTTGGAAGCCGCTGATTTCTGTGAGTTTTCATGCTGAATGGGGGGCAGAGGGTGGGGTACAAGGAAGGAATAGACGGCTACTACTTGATTGGGAGGTCTGCATTTTTCAAAATTATTTTATTTAGCCGGGTGTAATCCCAGAGGCTAGGGAGGCTGAGGCAGGAGGATGGAGTGTGAGTTCAAAGCCAGCCTCAGCAAAAGCAAGGCGCTAAGCAACTCTTTGAGACCCTGTCTCTAAATAAAATAAAATAAAATAAAAAAATAGGGCTGGCAACGTGGCTCAGCGTTGAGTGCTCCTGAGTTTGATCCCTGGTACCACTGCTCCCCCCGCCCCCCAAAAAGAATGGTTTAGCACCAAGAATCTGTCCTGGCAGGAAAAGAGCAAGAGGACTGCCCTCCCAGGGAGTCCCAGGGAGCAGAACTGGGACTGAGGGGTTGGAAGTGGCAGGTAGATAGATTTTGTTTGAGCATTAGAGAAGTATCCCTAAGGGATTTTTTGAGATGAGATCGGCTTTCTGGGGAAGGAGTGATGCACCACATCTTTCCTCAACCTCTTCCTCTTCACCTCTCCCTCTCTGTGGTCCAGTCACACTGGCCTTTAAGTCCTCTATCTTCCTTCCTTCCCACTTTCTTCCAGCTAAATCATTCCTGTCCTTCATCTTTTTTAATACCTAAATTAAGGTACCCATTGTACACACACACATGAAATCTGCACTTTCTCATTGCATGACCAGGGTCAAAAATGTATTAACAGCTGATGGCACTGTGTTTTTAGGTGGAAAGTCCTTTGCTTAAGAAAAATATCCTGGTGATCCACTTCAGGTAGAAGGAAGGGACCTTAGGGAGTGTCAGGAACCTATGTAGTGGGCAGAATAAATTGCAAAACCTTCTTATGAGAAAGATGAGAGAAATTCATATTTCTCTAAGAAGAGAGTGTTGAGAGGAGTCAGCCAGTCCCTGTAAAGCTGGGGCCAATGTTGAGTAAGTTTGGGGTGAGGTGGAATTCTGGGTATCTGGAGAATGTTTTAGGAATGCTTAATGTAGAATCTGAAGCTGTTTGGATTATCATAATATGAACCCCTATTCTGATATCTCCTTCCCACAAAACTCTGCAGGGTGGTCCAACAACCCACAAATTGCCTTACACAAGTGAGTGGAAACTGTGGGTGGGGCTGAGTTTCACACCTGGGTGATACAGTGTAGAACAGCAATAATAGCACACATAACAGAGATAGGTGCTCCATGAATGAAGGAAGCAGGAATTGGCTGCAAAGATCACAGGAACCTAAAACAACCCACCCCTCACCTCCCCGTGGAGTCCTGGGAGAACACAAAGTGATTTGGGGATCTGAACTGAGTTATCCAGATTGCAGGCATTCTCAGCTGCTATTTGAATGGTATTTAAATGTTTGTGCTCTCACTTCCTCAATGTTTGTACTGTCCCCGATAGACTCACAAGGATGAAAACTGTAAATTCTAATCTTGCTGGTGTGTCCCGGGCCCCTAATCCTATAGTAGACATAGCTATTCATAGGGTGGAGGATGGATGGGTGGATGGATGTCACATCATTGAGAGGCTTAAATATATACTAGATGAGACATTAGGGATGTTGTAGAAATAGTTAAGAATCATTTAGGAAGATAAGGGAGATAAAATTGAAGATTTCCTTTACTTCAAAGGCTTCCTGATGCATGGGGCAGTGTAGGATTCCAGCGATCCTACAGCGAACGTGAGAAAGAGAGTGTGGCTGAGGGCCTCCATATGCAGGTGGGTTCCACCTTTCTGTACACTCTTTACAGGAAAGGGGAGCCATTTCCTATGATCAAGATAGGAACTAGACCCTCTACAATAAAGTTTGCTTCTAAAATCTGGGGTTCTTTTAAGAATTAATTAAGATCAGGTACTCTTTTTTGTTTTGTTTTGTTTTGTTTTGAGTTCTAATTTCGTACCAGCACTGTACTCACCATTCTGCATGGACTGACTACTTATTTATTCCTCAAAACCCAAGTCCTGTGGATGGATAGTATTACCCCTATTTGACAAACAAGGAAGTTGGGCTTCGTCCAGTTAAGCACTTGCCCAAGATCATCAGGTGCCAAGACTTGAACACAGATCTATTGGCTCTCAATGCTCTTCACCAATTGGGGATTGCCAGACCTTACACCAGCATCCTCCACTCCAGCTCATGTTCAACAAGACAACACATGCCACCCTAAGAGGTTTCCAAGAGGAGGAGGGTGAGAGGTCCATGGCTCAGACACAGGATCTCTGCAAAGCTCTGAGCATCCCGTTTTCACAGACCCTTGTGGGGCCTTTGGAAGTGGAGAGATGCCCTGGAGGCTAATGCTCCAAGCCATAGCCTGCAGCCCCATTCTGCCTAGGCCTCCTCCAACTGGCAGAAGGCCAGGAAGTCGGGGTCAATTTCCCAGTTCAGTCATTTCTGGAAACCTGGGTTTAAATTGCTGACAGATAAACTAACCATGTCTCTCTCCCAGCCTTTCCACACGACTGTGATTCCCGAAACCCCCGTTAACTTCTCTTCTCACTTTGATCAAAGCCCTCTGGGGTGCAGGAGAGGAAGGGGAGGAGAAGGGCCTGCATTCCTCCTGGCTGAGACTCTTGGAAGGTGGCCAGCTCTGACTGCTGAGTGAGGGGAAGGCAGCACGCACGCTCGACCCTGGAGCCCTGGGACCAAGTAGGAGGTGGGTAGTTGGAGCCAAGAGTGGGCCCTCAGCTCCAGCATCAGCCCTCCCCCTTCTGTGCATTTCTCACCCAGAGGAATGAAGGTGGACTCAGCAGGGCCTGCTGGGAGCAGGTCAGGGAGCGGAGCGCCTGGCTGGAGGCAGTGTGTGCATGGACTACTCTGCTCAGTCCACCAGCAACTCTAGCTGGAAGCCAGCTAGCAGGCATCCTGAAGGTTTCCCCAAGGTCTGGGCTCTGGAAGCTTCTAGAGCCAGGCAAGGGAAAGGAATGATTTGGGGGAAACTCCCTTTGGTGATGTAAAGCCTTCTCTAGCTGTTGGACTACCCAATATTAGAAAAGAAGGAGGCAAGGGAATTAAAGAAGGAGGTTGGGGGTGAGAGAATGTGGCCTGGGAGAGTCTCTGTCTGGTAGGGAGGAGCTTCTGTCTAGAGATGCCAGTCATTTTCCCTCTGATCCTAATGGAGTGTGGGTTTGCCCACCTCTGAGGCTTGCAGGGAGGAGCCAGGCTTCCCTTCCAGCATGGGGCTTCATCAAGAGCAAATTAAGAGGGTCCCAGGATACCACAGGGCACATGATGGGACTTCAGTCTCTCATCTTTCAGAAGCCCCATGTGTTCACACCAGTAATGAGAAGTGGCCTCAGGAAATTAAGAGCTGTAGGTCGAGGTCCTCCTGAAACCAGAGAGATGAGAGAGGCACCCCCTATATTGGTTTATATCCCACCACCCCTGATTATGGTCGTCTCTGGCTTAGGCCCAAGTCCCTGGTCTGACCAGCCATGACCTCCTCAGGTTTCTTCTCCACACTTTGGCGAGAGTTCCAAAAAGGTTATGGAGGAAATTTCCTGGGCCAGGCTCCGAGAAGCAGGGGAAAGCAGGCACTTCCTGGACTCCCACTGTCATTTCCCCAGTGTAGACTGGAGTCTGAATCCTCTCTGGGAGAAGCTGCTCCCACACTCAGACCCTCCAGGGAAAAAGCAAAGGGGTCTCCATCTTTATGGTATCAGGTCTTGTCCTGCAGATCCAGCCACCTCCAAGACAGAAAGTCCCAATAGGGTTGCTTCTTTTTCTCCTGCCACCTACCCACTTCCACTCACACACCTGAGGTTACTGCCCCAGAGACCTAGCCCAACCTTGGTCTCATCTACACGAACTTATTATAATTTGAAAAGAGCATTATTTGAAGAAAAACCTTTCCCAACCCAACGAAAGGCATTTTCAAAGAACACACAGCCCAGCGAGAGGCTGAGCTGCCTCGTAATTGCTCCAAAGGAATGTTTTCAATCTCCAGGCCCATCAACACCTTCTGTAATCTTTGCTTTCAGCCCACGCTCGTGGATACAACCCAGAAAGTTCTCAGTTCGTTTTGGGAGCTCTGCGCCACGCTGTACTTGTATTTGTTCATTTCTTGCACCAAATTAATGGCACTTTCCTGAAGCGGAGACATGACTCAACCCCAGGAAGGCAGCCAGAGGTTTTCAGAGCCACAAGGACTCTATTTCACTTGTGTTCTCCTCCAGCTGTGGCCTGGGGTCACAGACAAAGGCACTAAAGCGCTCTATTTATTTATTTTTAAGAGAAGGGAGGTCGGGGGAGATCAAGGTAAGCTCATGCTCACTCCTCCCCCCGGCAAAGCCCTTCAGAGCTCTTGGGTGCAAAAACAGCCGTGAGTGGACCCCTGGGCAGTGTCCTTATCCCCCCTCTACCACCACATGCCCCCAAAGACCTGTTTGCTGTGGGCTTGTGGTTCCTAGGAAACAGGCTGGCGTAGGACAGAGAATACTGGGAATGGTGACTTCAGAGGCAGAGATCATCTCTGTCTCAAGCTGGTGGTCCAGGCAAATGTGTCACCTTCTCTGAGCCTCTGCTCCCTTACAGCATGAGGGAACCATCATTTTCACCTTATGGGAGTAGGATCTGTGCAGAGTAGGGTTCACTGATGGACCCACGGCATACCTCTAAGGGGCTCTGGATAAGGGTGGAGGCATTTCTTTAGAAGCCCTCAGCTCACAGGTTTGTGTAAGCAAAAATCTGTCTAAATTTGGTATAAGCCATTGTGTCTGTCCTTAAATGAGAAAAAAAAAATAGAGAGAGGGAGAGGAAAGGGGAAGATTTGGTAGGAAAGAAAGAGCAGGGTTTGGTTAGAAGTTGAAGTATTTATGTGCTTGGACAGTTGAGGTTCATCTGGTACCAGAGTGTTGGTACTTTTCCTCCTCCAGTGATGGCAAGTGAGTCCAAGCAAGGCCTGGGAGGAGGATGGTCACGTGGATCATTCTAGAAGGCTGACCTTTTCATCTTGCCCTAGCAAGGGTAGGGCAAGAGGCTACTTCCCAAGAGTGATTCCCACCCCTTAATATCATCACCTGGAGGGTTAGGTTTGAACATAAGAATGGTAGGGGGTGAATCTAAAATGGAGAGGCAGGTGGGAAGGCCCAGGCTTCTCCATCCTAGCATCTGCTGTCCCCAAAGACCAAATTAAGGTAGTAAGAGCCATAAAGCCACAAGGACACACGGAGTCCTGGGTCTCACAGCTGAACCAGGAGCAATAACTTAAGGCATGTTAACTCGTTAACTCGGAAGAGAGACTGAATTGACCCCTGAAGTGTGTTTCATTCTCAGCAGATAGTTTACAAAAAGAGGGGGCGTGTTGCCGTCCGTGAGGGCCCCAGGATACACCTCATTGTGGATCACGGTTCTTATCTTTCCTACTGATTGGTCCCGCTCTCTCAAGTTGTCCAACCCCAGACACAGGAAATAAGAAGACACTAAGTCAGAAAAGATCTAGGTCCACAGGGCCTGGATGTTTGCTTTGTCCTCTGAGCCCTGTGGCTTTCTCCGTGGGGCTAGGCAGGGTCGCTCCTACCTGCTCTGGGCTACAGCTACATACAAACTGCCAGGTATTTCACATCGGAAGTTTGGGGCCATTTATGAGCTACACTCTGAAAGCTTGCCCCATGGCCTGCCAAGTAGATTTAGTTTAAAAATAACTCCTTGCAGCTCCGGTTGACAGTAATTTGTGGAATTAAGATGGTGTCAGAGACAATTTTATGAAAGCGAGTGTTGTCCCTGGTGATTGTGTTTCCTGAAAGATGAGCAGATAACTCACCACAGGACATTCCATTAGCCTGCATTACCCTCCCCAAAGCCAAATAAAATAGACCCCTGTTTTTCTCCAAGATGGGCCTCATTTTCAGAGCTGACAAAACTGTTCTCACTGGACCCAAAGATCAAAATGTGTGTTCAACGGGGATGAAGAATTACGCTGATGTGGACTTGGACTGTTCTTAAAGGACGCTCTCCTGCTTTTAAGAAGCACATCTCCGCTCATTAGCCAGGAGACCTATTCCAAGAGAACTGCTCAGTGAATTAATAAAGACCTTTTCTGTTCTGACTCAATAAAACCCTAACTCTCTTAACAAAGGAAGAAAGTTGTTGGCTTAAAGAACTAGAAATTTCAATGTTAGGTTGACTTCAGGCACAGTTTGATCTGGGGCTCAAATGATAAGTACCCAGTCTCCTCAGCAGTTTGGATTTATGTTCTTAAATGTTAACTTCATTCTCAGCAGATTTTTTTCTCCTTTCAACAATAACATAGCTACCACAATTCTGGACCTTGTACTACTGTAATTCCAAACCCACAGGTAAAGAAAGTCAGGCTTTTCTATACAAAAGTCCTGATTTTTTTTTTTCCAGATTATTCTGTCTTAACTTTGGGATCCATCTCTAAACCCAACAGTATAGAATGATGTTATAGTCTGAATGTTTATGACTGCCCCCCATTCATATGTTCAAACCTAACCCTCCAGGTGGTGATATTAAGAGGTGGGAATCACCCTTGGGAAGTAACCTCTGAATAAGATTAGCGTCCTTATCAAATAGGCTTGAGCTAGCTCCTTGCACCACATGGGTATTCAGAGAAGGTGCCATCTATGAGAAATGGGACGGACACCAAACCTGCTGTCACCTTGCTCTTAGACATCTCTGCCTCCAGAACTGTGAGATCTAAAATTTTGTTGTTTACAAATTACTCAGACTAAGGTATTTTATTGTAGCAGCCCAAATGGACTAAGTCAACTGGAGAGCAAAAGGCCTGGTGAGCAGAGCAGAAGGAAGTCCTGGGGGTAGAATCACAAGTAGAGCAGAAAATCACAAGGGCCTTGGGGTCTCCTGAGGGTTACACTCAAGGGCAAATGATAAGAGCCTGCCAGAAGGGGTTAATTTTTCTCATGTAATGAGATGTCTAGAGTCTGCCCAGGAAGCATTCAAGAACCTTCTTGGACCCAGCTCCATGAACCTTGTTCGTGACTCTCATCTCATGGCACAGGAATGACGACGGCTCCATAACCCAAGCATGGAAACTGCTTTCCAGGCACAAAGATGGGGGAGACCGAGGGGGAAAGGATGGTACCAGCTAAGTCTGTTTTTTAATCAAGAAAAACAATTTTCCATGAAACTTCTACCTTATCTACCAAAATGAGCATATAAGCAAGCTTAGCTTCAGGACACTCTGGGGAGAGGAGAATTTTAAACCAGGAACATTGCAATCGCAAACAAAATTGGGATTCTGAAGAAAAAGAGGAGAATGGGTATGAGATAGGCAAGTAGCAATATCTGCAGTCGTTGCTTGCCATAGAGGCACAAAGAAATGTGCACATTCTCTGAATCCTCATGTGGTGCAAGGAGCAAAGGGCTAGCTCAAGCCTATTTGATAAGGACACTAATCTCATTCAGAGGTTACTTCCCAAGGGTGATTCCCACCTCTTAATATCATCACCTGGAGGTGATGGGGGGGGCAGTCATAAACATTCAGACTATAACATCATTCTATACTGTTGGGTTCAGAGATGGATCCCAAAGTTAAGACAGAATAATCTGGAAAAAAAAAATGTGTCCCTGTGGTGGCCACTTCTCCTTTCCCAGGCTAGAAGATACTTCTGAGCTCCTGCCTCTAAGAAGGATCAGCTCTTGTAGTGGTGTGGGGCTGGGCTTCCCTGGGGTTATCTCTAGAGGTGTCTCAAGCCACCTTGCTCAGCATCTACAGAGGTGCCCCAGCTTTCTTGGAAGATGGTTCAGCCTTTAATTCAGAACTGATGACAGTTGTTAAAAACTTTTTTAAAAACATTTTAAATTTTAGGACACATTTTGCATTCTTTTTACAGAATTATAATTTTGGAGATTAGTACTGAAAAAAATCTATATGTACATCTTTATGCATATGGAAATATATTTAATATCAGTGCAAATGCATTGCATCTTAATCATGTATGTGCACACACTTCCCCAGGGGAAGTCTGAATGTTTATGACCCCCCCCCCCGAAAGGAATTATCCTTAGAAGGCCCTGGGTAGGTGTTTAAGACCAGTCTTAGAACGTTATTGCCTTGGACTTCCAGACAAGTAGAGTCTGCCACATGGCCATAGGTAGGAACAGCTACCTGCCCTGCCATGTGTGGTCAGTCTTAGGGAACAGCAGCAGGCAGGTGATTTGGAGTTGTTTGAAAGACCACAAGCTATTACAGTATTTTATTTTCTACTTCATGGGATCTGAAAGTCACAGATGCTGAGTTAGAAAGGAGCTTGGTGATCATCTGACCAAATCCCTTCATTTTTTCACTGGTTCCTTGAGCAAATCTCCTCATATAATCTCATCATGTACAAAAACTCATCATCTAGAGAAATACAATGGAAGCCCACAACTCCCTGTGTATTTAGAGGTTTAAATCAGAGACCCAGCCATGATTTGAACAGAAAGACTTATTTGGAAAGAGGGGAAGAGAAAGGAACTGGAAGCATATTGCTCCTCTGCTGAGAGGAGGAAAACTTTTTAACTGATTGGATTTTTTCCTCAGCTCTTTACTTAATCATTATTTCAGACTCACAGAAAGGATGCAAGAATAGCACAAAGAAATCTCATAGACACACTTTACCCAGATCACACACTTGGGATGTTACTGCATTTGCTTTCGATAGAAAGATCAAGATGTGAGACAGAGAGAGATGGTAGATGGAAAGACAGAGAAATAGGAAGATAGAGAAAGGTGTAGAAAAAATAAAATTTTAAATCATTTGGCATGATTCAAATTCTCCCATTATTCTAACAGTGCTCTGTAAGGGGAAAGAAAACCCTGGTCACAGGTGACATTCAAGTTTGTGATGTCTCTAGTATCTCCATGAATCTGGAAGAGTTCCTGAGTCTCCCCTTATCTTCCTTGGACCTGACAGTTTGATAAATGTGGTCTGGTTATGTTGTATAATTTTTGGATTTGCTTTAAGACAATTAATGTTCTATCCATAGCCTGAAAGAGAGGATGGCTGTGATTTCCACTTTGCAATTAACATCAACAAGTCCCATCCTTGCATAGGATTCCCATCCCATTGCAAGGAACAAGTAGAACACCTAAGAGGTATGAAGCCTGAACTCCAGTATGGGATAAGAGTCCACTTTTCAAAATCTACTCCACTGAAGAGAACCCAACCCTTTCATGAGCTGTACTCCATCAGGGAGAAGCCATTGTGGATATTGCTTATTTTCAATAACCAACTCCAGGCCTCCTAGTCCAGAGTTGTTTGTCACAATTGAAGGATTGTTTTGTTTGTTATTCACTAAAGCCTAATTAAAACCAAGGTTAGCAGGGCATCTGCCAGCATCCAACCTCTTCCCTCTTGCCTTCCCTGTCCCATCATCAGTTGACAAGATTCATTGGCTTTTAGTGCATTAGGCAAATTTGCTCTAATTGCAGAGAGGGGAAGGAGCAAGGGGCCCATGGCACCACCCGGGCGCTACACTATTCCTTTCCTGTAAGTCACACAGACTTCAAGAAAGGGGCTTAAATTGCCTTTATTGATTTGTCAGCCTCTAATAGATCATTTTTCACCGAGCAAAGGACAGGACCCTCAAAGAGAGTTCTTTCTCCTTCTACAACCCTTATCATGGGTCTTGTCTCAGTGGGAAGGGTGTCTGTGGGGTCTAATGACATGCTAGAGAGAATTAAAATGCAGACATCAATTTTCCCAAAGATGCAGCTGCGAGGGGTCCTCTGGGACCCGCCTCTACCTCACTGTTGCGAACTAGATTTCCTGACCCCAAAGTTATACACAGAGAAGTGACCCCCAGGAGTCTAATTTCTTTCTATATGGGACTTCAGAAGCGGAGCTCACTGTGGCTTCACATCCAGTCCTCTGGGGCAGCTCTTTCCCTATGCACCTTGGAAGAGGAATAAAGTATCACATGACCTGCTGTGGGAGGGCAACCAGCCAATAATTCTCTTGTACCAGTCTTTAGCTGACATTCTACACTCAGAAAACATGGTAAAAATTCCTTTAAAACTGCCTGTGGGACCAGCACCACCAGACCTTCTGTAAGACTGAGTATCCAAGCTCAAACTACTCACAGGGATGGAAATAAAAAATAGGCAATACACACCACATCGTGGGGAGTTCTACCATGGAACACATACAGTGTATACAGTGGGCTATGAGGCATTGGCATTAAGGAGAAAAACAGCCCAACTTTTTCCTGGACCTAGAAGCCTGTGTCCACATGGCAGGCAGGTTGAAGTTGGTGTTCACAATCCACACAGGTCAGCACTTAGCTAGCGTCACGTTATTCTATTCAAATTGGCTGTGTCCCTGCCTAATGCGTCCTCCTCATCTAGACTGTAAACACCAGGAAGGCAGGAATACTGTCCTATGTGTGGGGAATTCTTCAAAGCACCCAGCCGGATGCTAATACCACAGGAAGTCCTCCAGGGATACTTGGTGGGTGACTAAATCCAGCAGATGGTACAGCTGTGAGGACTACCCTGTGAGCTATTGGATACCCGCATCTGTGAGAACATGGAAGGATTCTGGTGGGGATGGCGGACCCTGAGTCAAAATGCCAAAACCCTGGATATTATTTACCAGGACCTTATATCAAACGCCTTACAATAAAAACCTTTCATGGCTTTAAAGGTATTCCTCCCCCAAAAAAATTTTTCCTGAAATATTTAGTATGAAAACTTCCAACACAACTAAATTATTTAGATGGTCATTTGTTTGATCTAAGAAAATTGAACCTAGAAGTAAAACTGACATATACCTCATTGGTTATGGAGGGGGATATTTCTAAGGGTCTCTGGTGCAGGTGGTATATTCAACAAGGAAGGGTGGGTGTTGTAGGAGAAAAGGGAAGAAAGGAAAAGATGAAAGGGAGCATATGGGGAAGAAGGGGAGGTCAATGGAGTGGGCAAGAGGAAGGATGGCTGTCTGTAATGATTCTCTGTGTTCCTCTTCACTTCCTTTGGGGCCGGCCTTCTTCCACCAGGCTTCACTTTATGAGTTGAAATTTTTTGGTGTCTATCGTTTTTATTTATTCTTTTTTTAATTGGTGATTATTATCATTTTTTTAAACAAGTTCTCACTAATTTGCCAGAGGCTGGCCTTAAACTTGTGCTCCTCCTGCCTCAGCCTCCTAAGGATTCATATGGGACTACAGGCTTTGGCCACCATGCTGGCTTTATCATTTTATGGCTCCCAATGGAGGGTACCAGTCCCACATAACTCAGGAAGGGAGAATACCAAGGTGCAAGGCCAGAGGATTTCTTAGTGAAAGAGTTCTGAGAGCAGATCCTTTGAGGATATGATGATGGGGAGGCCAGGACTCCCACCCTGTGCATCTGGATACAGAGGTCCTATCTGAGCATCTAAAGACTGGGGAGCTCTTTGGGCGCCAAAGACCTAGAGCATCACTAGGTCTTCACCCCCACTCTGACTCAGAGGTCATGCTGAGCAGGTCCAAGGAAGAGGAAATAGGCTGACCCAAGAGCCCCATAATGTGGAACAGCCAGAACACTGGTGAGTGTGATGAGCGGAGACAGTTGGGTGCACATTCACAGCCAGAGAACATTCTTCAGGATTTTCAACTGTCTTCCCCACAACAATGAGCAGGGAGAACCCCAGACATCAATGGTAAAAACAGCTAAATAGCTCACACTCTCCCTCAAATCTGTCTGGCTTAAGTTTGTGGGAATGTGGGGGAGAGTCGCATTTGAACATGCAATTTGTTTTGGTGATGGTGACAGGAGGTTCAGCACTGCGGATTGAAGGCAGCTTTCCAGAATAAAACCCCTTTTTATCTCATTTATTTTTAAATTTTGTTCCTGCATACTTTAATTACAGCAGTGCAAAAAAATGTAAACCAGAGTAATAGTTTAAGGGGAGCAGATCTCCTGGAGAAGTTTTGTACAACGGCAGGAGGGGACAGCCCTAGCTGTTGGGGTGAATGCTGAACCCGGTCTCAGCCCTGCCACCTAGTGGTGGTGGGAAAGGGCACAGAATTAAACTGTGTCATCTGAGGGGCAGTTTCCTCATCTCTATCTCAGGGCCAGGCCAACCTGTTGTTCGAGCCTCAAAAGGTTGTTATGGAGATAAAATCAGAAGATGTCTTTGAAATTACTTTGTAAGCTGAGAAGTACCACCCCTGCGTAAGACACTGGTATTAGGGGCTGAATAGAGCTTCCCATGGCCAAGAAATCTGTCAGTGAGGACTAGAAATACTCCCCCTCGCAGCGACACCACAGGGGTGAGAGGGAAAGAACAGCTGCTCCGCATTCCCAGCTTGTGGGGAGAAAACACGGTGTCATCAGAATAAACCACATAAATAGAACTCTCTGGGAGTCGTGCACCGCTTGTTCCCACAGATACCACCAGCCACCCTTCTCCTGGCCACCTACTCATGAGGCCTGAGAGGACAGGAGCCGTGACCCTGCTTTACAGAGAGGCAAACTGAGGCCCAAGGGAAAAGTGCCTTTCTGTGTTCACAAAACAAGTGAACTATAAAATCCCAGGCTCACTCAGACCAGCCCTAAGCTCTTCCTCCCTCAGGATCCCCGGACTTCCAAAATAAGTCAAGGCCCCAGCTGACCTGTGTGAGCCACCACTCTGAAAGGACAGATGGGTGCATTTCATCCCCCAGCCTCCTGGCTCCAGGGAGCCAGCTTCTTGTCTCAGGAAGGAGATGGACTGATTGCTAAGCCCTGCTGAGAGGCATCCACAGAATAAGTTTGGCCCATCTCGACCCGCTGGTTGTTTGGAACCAATGGCCAGTGAATTAAAGCAAGGTTCTAAGCCCCCTTTACTCTTGGAGGGTCTCAGAGAACCCCACTTCCTGCAGCTGGTATAATTGGAGTGTTCTGAGTGGATTAGATACCCCCGTCTCCTTTCCTCAAATCCCCTGCAAACCTCTTGGAGAACAGCTCTGGGCTGAGGATGTTAATAAATCACAGCTCAGCACATCAGGTCACTGGGCCCTTTGCACACCTGGGCCTTCCCTGAAGAAGTGAACGGCCAGCCATGCAGAGCCTGTCAGCTAGGACTCCAGCCAACCTGGACCCCTTATCCTGCCCTTGCTGTGTCACCAACTGCTGCCCTTGCTGACACCCCTCTCTACGGTGGCTGATGATGCACATCACTCATTTAGATACAGCCCCTGCTCAGAATGTATATTCATTCTAGACTGTTCCACAAGGGCCACCCAAAGGCTAGCAAACTGGAAAGTCTTGCTGGCACTCTGCTACAGTCTATGGTTATTATTTGTCATGGCTGCTTTCATGCTACATGGGCAGAGCTGACAGCTCTGACAGAGGCCATATGACCCTTAGAGCCTAAAATACCTATTACCTGCCCTTTATAGAAAAAGCAGGTTACTCCTGCATTATACAACTGTCTTCCTTAATTCTAACAATTGCACCATGAACTAGATATTTAATGCAGGTTTTAATAACCTGTCCCAAACCCACAACTAATAAGTGGTAAGACCTGTATTTAAACCCAGATTTGTCCACTTCAAAGCCCAAATACATAAGTCTGCCCATCTGTGGCACATCAAGAGAGAGGAAGTTGACCAGTGGTTTAGTGAATGCACTCATCTTCCTTAAATGAGTGAGCCAAGTTTAAATGAGGACTGGGTAAGGTCTACGTCACCCTCAGACTTCCCTTAGGCCCCACATGGCCGTTGCTGCTCTTAAGACCTACAGGGCAGGAGCTCACAGCTTATAAATAAACCTGAAACCCAGAAGAGCCAGGCAGGCTGGGAGCAGCCCTGGCCAGGCCAGCCAGTTACCATGACGACAGAGTCATTTCCATTACAAACCTTGCAACAGGCTTCCAGAAGGTGATTAATGGTTGACCTCTGGGGGCTGGGAACTCTCTAGGGGAGTATTCTCTTTAGAGTGGGGCAAAACTTGGACCATCTACTTCTCCTGGGTTTGGAAGGTTGAGGTGAAACGTTCTAATTGGGAATGCAGAGGTAAAGTATTCCATCCCGTCCCCTCGATTCCTAAAGTCAGCTCTGGAAGCCCCTGCACACTCCACCTTGAGCTGGACAGCCGAACCCAAGAAACTCAAGGCCAGACCAAGGAAAAGGAGAGAAGCCAAGGGGAAGATGTGAGGCTGGAAACCAGTAAATTCTTGCTGGACAACCCACTCACCAAAGGGAAAAGGTACAAAAAAAGAAATCAATGAGGCCAGAAACAGGTAGTAAGAGGCGGGTAATCCCTACCTCCTTTGAGTCCAGAGAAAAGCCTTTTCTACAAACTCAAGAAGAGGAGGTGGAGAAGGACTGGCTGCTTGCCAAAGCAGTGACCCATGCTGTGAATTTCAGCTGCGGGTGACTTGAGAAGGCTCAGATGTCCCCATGTCCCCTCACACATCGATGGGTGGGTGCTGGCTGCCTGCCAAGTGGGGTGACCCGGGTCCTACACCCCAACCTTGGGATGTCTGTTGTAGAGCCATTCGGGCTCATTCATTGACAGTTTTTCTCTCTGCTGACATTTGGGTGGCTCTGACTGCCTAGTCATTGTTTTTGTTTGACCATTTTCACGGTCGTGAGTCACTCCCCCTGGAGCCCGCTGGGGGCGGACAGGCACTCGCTGTGATGCTACAAGAATCCCTGCAGCTGGTTTGGATCTGTTTCATCCCTGTTGCTGAGATGGTGTGACTCTGGGGTCGAAATGGCAAGAGGGTGTGGAGAGGAAAGCCTAGGCGTCAGCTCTGCAGGACTCTTGAGCACACTGCTCTGAACAGCTCAGGAAGAGGCTCCCTGCCCTCATTCAGCCCTCTCCTCTTGGGAATTCAGAACCAGGGAATCAGGAATCCTGTCACCTATGGCACCACCAAAAGTTTCCCTGAGCCTTTGCTATGGTCCCATGTCTATGCAAATACCCAAGACACTCCAGCAAAAAATGTTGTCATGAATGGAAACCACAGTTCCTATCCATCATGTGAGATCTGTCCATTTTTTATACCTCAAATCATCTTTCAGTTTTAGCAGGAAATTAATCTCGGTCAATTCCAGATCTCTCATTTTTCACTTTATGGGAGTTTGCACTGAACTTAGGCAGGGGCCACCTAGTGTTATTGCACAAAGGAAGGGTGGTGATTCCATCTTCCAAGACATCTCTGGCTGCACTGGCATGCACTCATACATCCTGTCCTGTCTGGGCTGTGGTCCTCAGGCCATCGGGTCACTGCGGTGTTCTTTTCCCAGAATAGAACATTTCTTGGCCTGCGGGCTTTTCTGAGCTGTGCCCACACTCTCAGCTGCATGCCATACATTCTGCTTCCTGAGTGCTTTTTGAAGCTGCCTTCCATAGCCTGGACACTCCTTTCTGGGGACACTCATCAGAAACTACTTTTCTGCCCCCTGACTCTCCTCCCTTCTTGAGCACACCTAGATGTATGTCAGTTCCATTTGGTGGGGGATGCACTCCAGTCCTGATGACTTGCATCACATTCCAAATCTTTAGGACTTTTTTTTTTCCTGGTTTCTCATTGTATTGCTTTGAAGGCTGGGCTTCCACAATCAAAATACAAGAATTGGCTTCTGGATTTGTCATTACTCCATCAATGCCTTGCTTACTGCCTTTGACAAGGGTTGAACCTGCCACCTCCTTGCTCTGTGAAAGTCTAAATTCATCTCAAGGCTTCTTCAAGTTCTCAGGCGGCTATGTTCTCGTGGTCACCTCCTCTAAATCAGCTCAGTCTATGCTGCCTGGCTGTCCCTGCCTACCCTCCCCTTCTTATAACACAACCTACAAGTGTAATCAGCCCCTTTATAGGATCCACAGACACAGGCTCCATTCACACTGGGCGTCCATGCCTCTGTGGTTGTCAGAATTCAGTGAAAGTTTGGTAGTGACAAAGAAGGGTATTATTGAGCATCATAAATATTTAGAAAGCATATTAGCTCCCTGTTGAAGATCCCCTCTGGCCTCCCTCCAGAGGCTGAGGTAGGTGGCTCCATTTTCTTTGAACTGCAGGCTTCTGCCCCTTGTTGAAACTCCTCGTTCCCCCTCCTCCATTCTCAGCTCTCCTTACTGTCTTCTGGATCATTCCCAAGAGCTCCAAACTCCTGTCTCACATGCAGGCCCCCTCTTCCCTGCTCCTGAGTCAGCACTCGGCCCCCTTCCACCTCCGCACCCAACGCTGCCTGCAGCAAAGGAAGACGGGCCTTCAGTGTGCGTCTGCTTATCTTAGAAGGAAATTATGATTGTAGAGAATAATCGTTTCTCTTCTTTGCAAAATAAACAGGCACAAAATTCCTATTTGGTATGGCTATTAGAAACAAGAAGAGAGAAAATGTCTGCTATCCCCCCTGTTGGAGATAGGTAGGAAAAAAAAATTGCCTAAGGCTGTAATCGCTCTATTATCTATGTGTGGGTTCCCCTCTTTGAGGATTACCTGCAGCCTGGTTTTCATCTCAGTCTGACTTTCCCTGCCATTTAGGATGTGCCTGGTCTTGCTCCCCCATTACAAGTCCATATGTCTTCAGGGAACAGAAATTAATATTAATATTAGCCCAAGTAGCAAATGGTTAGGAAGGAAAATATTGTATGGCAAAACTAAATGGAATGATTTTTAAAATAATCCACAGGAAAGAAATCTCCTCCATTTGTAAGAGGGAGGGGACTATCTTTATCCAAGGATGTGCCTCTCAGAACGCAAGAGTCACATGTACCAGGGCTCAGGGAAGCAGCTTCAGCAGCACTGGGGTGGCCCAGCGAGCTCCTGCCTGTCTCCCCTTGTCTTTGTCCCTGTAGTGGCTATTGGTCCCTAAGCATCCCCAGGGTACTTGCACTGCCCAGGGCTCCTTTCTGACAGCCTTTCCCCTCCCCTGCCCTCTGTCAGATCCTACCTGTTCTGCATTCCCTCTGTCTCCCCAGGGCCCTGTTCTCAGCTGGGAAGCTGATAAACTGCACTCAAGTGATAATGGATGGTAATAAGTTAATGTGTTACCCCTCCTGGTAGCATTTGCATTTTGACAGGGTCTTTCTGAAGAAAAATCGTTCTTAACAACAAAATGACTGGAATTGGGAGCATTCCAGCACCTGCGTCTGGTGGCCCTAAGGAAATATATTTGTAAGGAGAGGCATTTTGATTCCTCAAATCACACTGTTATTTCTTCCCAGCCAGAGACTATTAAGAAGAGACTTCTTAGGGGACTGCCGGGTGAAGGCCTTGAGAGGCAGGCCCGGGACAGGAAAGCCACCCCACCTCTGAGAAAAGGAAAAGACATCCACAGGAGGCACCAAGTCCCCAAATAGAAAGGGGGTGGGGTGGAGGAAACCCCTGAAGAAAAGAACTGACATTTCTGGGCTATGAAAGTGTCCGCCTCTGCATTAGGAGTCTGGCAAAGGCTTTGTAGCAGAGACTGCTTCTGGGGCAACGTCACATCAGGCAGGCTGTTTCCATGGGGCTGACTGCCAGCCTTGGGGTGGGGGGTGGGTGGAGAAGGGGGTGAGGTGCACACACCCGCTGCAGAATGGCTGGGTTGCCAAAGGCCTGGAGAACCCGTGGGTCAGCTAGGCCCACCTCTGAGCGGTGGCATCAGCCTCCTGGTGGCCACAGGTGTTCTCCCTCAGTGCTGGCAGATGCATCCTGGACCATTGCAGGGTCACCAGCACCAGCTGTCCTCAGCTCCCTCAAGCAGGCCATGCTGCTTTCTGCTTTAGGGCTGAGCTGGCCAGAAGCAGGGCCTCTATGCATGGACACTACATCTTAGCCAGATCCCACCAACCTCCTCTTACTCCTTGCAGGACAGGTCATCTTGCTCCTCAGAGAAGCTCTCTGTTCTTCCTGCTTTCCTCCCTCTCAAGGAGGACTGCTCCTACATCTCAGACACAACACTGCCTGAACCCAGGTCTTCCCACCCCAGCTCCCTTTTTGAGGGGATTCAGATGAGTAGCACCCACAGAAGAGTGGGCGGCCTTGCAGTCAAGCACTTGGCTGGTGCGTATGGAACACAGGACTGGTTACTTCTCAAAATAAATAGCACTTTCATATAATAACGGTGAGAGCTGCCGGCTGGGACTGCAGGAGCTGGCCTGTCACAGAGGAGGCAAGACCTGAGAGGTGTTGGTCAAAAGACACAAAATTTCAGTTAGACAGGAGGAATAAATTTAAGAGATCTATCAAGCAATATGGCGACTGTAGTTAATGACAGTATATTGTACACATGAAAAGTGCTGAAGAGTAGCTATTCTAAGTGTTCTCACCATACTATGGTTTGGATATGGTTTGAGTATGTCCCTGTAGGATTCGTGTGTTGTTATCTTGGTCTCCAGTGTGGTGATATTGGGAGGTGATAGGCCTTTAAGGGTGGAACCTAATGTGCCGTAATTTGGTAATTCATGATGCCACCCTCTGAAGGGATTAAGGTAGTTCTCAGGAATCCATGGTTAGGTCTCTCCAGAGTGAGTTGTTTTTAAGAGTGGGGCTGACCTCTGAATTGCTCTCTGGTTTCCTAACTGGCAGTACTTCTGCCACTGCCACAGTGTTATTGACTATTAGACTCTCACCAAAGCTAAACCAATGGGTCTCCTTATCTTGGACTTTCAGCCTCCAAAACTATGAGCTAAATCAAACATTTTTCCTTATGAATAAACCTGCCTCAGGTGTTTTGCTATAGTAATGAAAAATGAACCACTGTATTCTACCAAAAAAAAAAGTGTAAAGTGATGCATGTGTTAATCAGCTTGACATAGCCGTACTATAATATATACATCTATTGAAACATCATGTTGTATACCAGAAATACACTCAATTTTTACTTGTTGATAACAAAATAATGTAAAATTTAAAAATACTATCAGTCCAGGTGGTCCTAGAGGTGGAAATAATGCATATGACTGTTACAAGTAAGTGGTCAAAAGAACTTTCAAACAAGGAGCATTATCTAAAAATAATGGGCTATCTTGGAAGCTAATGAGATCACAGTCCCTAGAGGTGTTCAAGCAGGGGTTCAAAACCACCTACAAGAAAGACCTGCTGGCAATTGAGCACTGGAAAATGGCTGTCTGAGTTGATTTCTGATGGCTGTTTAAAGACCTGGTGTTTGTACAAGGCTTCTCATTGGATGGAGATATTGATTGGGCATGGTTACCCACTTAGAATCACCACATCAGGTTGGGAGGGACGGAAAGGTAAATTAACATTTATTGAAAATCCATTATGTACTGGACACATTATCTTTAATCTTCACAAGTGAACGAGGAAGGGTTTATTATTTTTGTTTTACAGTGAGAAACCAATTTTCAGAGATGCTAAGAACCTTGTCCAAAGTCACAGTGTGTCTTAATCTGCCCAGGGATCCAGGTCCATGGTGGTTACCCTATATTATGGTCCCCTTCTCCTGAAGAAGCAAATGTCACATCTTCCTTCTACTGCCCTCCTAGAGCCCATTCTCTTCTTTGCCTCCATGGAAAGTGAACTTGTGCGGTGGCCTGAATGACCAGTCAGATGTGTCATTAAAGCAGATTCATCCGGCAGGATTCACGTGTGGTTGTGCCAAACAACCCCCCACCCCAGCCAGGGAGGCTTCTGCCAAGCAATTAAGAAAGTGTATAAGTCCAGGCAAATGGGACCTGTGATGGGGTTGTTTAGAAGCCTGGGTGCTTTTCACTCTTGCTGCTGCAGGAAGAGGCGTGATATCGGGTGTCAGGGAAGCTGCCACCTTGGCAGTTTACAGGCAAATTGCAGTATTGTTTACAACAGCCTTTGCATCCCTAGGGGGATCAGAGACCCAGCCATGCAGCAGCTTCCCTAGGAGGGAATCACCAGGTTAGACAGTGATGTGGGGCCATTGAGATCATGTTGTATACCAGTACAATCGTGGAGAGAGAGGACAGGGAAGCAGGGGGCCAGCAGGTACGGTTCCTGGCAAGATTCCTTCCCACCTTGGGTCATTGCTGGTGGAAATGTGGCTTTGTTCAGGCAATAGCACTCATACTGAGTAATCTAAATGCATCTTTAGTGAAACCTGGCTCTCTTCCCCCCCCCCCCCCACTTTAAACTCATGGGGAAACTGAAGCAAGCCAGAGTTGAAAAAAGGCTCAAGAGTTAGCTCCAAGTGGGACTATCTGGGCCTAAGTCCAGTGGAAGCTGATACTTAACGAATTTCTTTGCTTCTTGTTTCATTGTAAGGAAAATCAAGGTGGCACTAGGAAAGCCAGCCATTCTCAGAAGGCACACCGAAGTAGGCAGACTTGACTGAGGAGGAGCAGGGTGGAGATCAGGGAAGTCTGCAGCCCCCACCTACCCAGACCTTACCCAGCATGAGGCTGGGCTCATCTCCTTCTGTTTTCATAACTGGGCCCAACAAGACTTTCAGTTCAATTGGGGAAAGTACCCAAAGACAAGGCTTCTTCCTCTACCAACTGGAATCTGCTTAGCCTTTTCTCTGCAGAATCATCCCAGTGGGCATGCCTCTGTTGCAGACCCACCTGGCCTATCTCTCTGTGATCCATCTTCATGGAAGGTGAAGAAACCAGATATTCCAAAAAGCCTGAACCCTGAATGAGGAATTCATCTTAGCAAATGATCAGAGATCAAATGTCTTTTCCATGTGCTGCTTATGAGATGGTTAAAATCCTAGCGGCTCTCAAAGCGGTAGGATAATGACTTACAGAGGCTCAGCCCCATGGCCTGGCAGGGAATGGGTTAGGCAGCTGAGCAAAGGTGCCACTGACAGCCAGTAACATTTCATCTGCATAACAGCTGTTCCCTCTTCTCCTTTCAAGGGTCCTGACATGGACCCGAGACCTGATGCCCTGACCAGGCCAGGGACAATTTCCAAGTGAAATTCTACCCTGTGGACAGGAAATGTGCTCATTCATTTGCTCAACTTGTCAGCCTGAGCTTCTATGTGCATTTCCACCCAGCAGGGATGAGGCAGGAGGGGTGAGCAGGCAAGTTAGAAGTAGGGGCACGAATTCATAATCAGGATTTACCAGATCCTCTTAGAGGGAGTCAGCATTTGTGGGGCAATGAGATTATTTACAGAGCTATGAGCAATAGCAATAGCTGGTGGAAAAACAGAGACTCAAGAAGCAAGAGAAGGGAGCAGGGGTGGGAGACGACCTCCAGGGACCTCGTGGAGCCTGTGGAAAAATGATTTTTGGACCACAGCAGACCTCAGAATATATCCTTCAGGAACTATCAGTATCACATCTTAGTTCTGAATCTTAAAGCTTGAATGGAGGAGATATGGTTTATAGATTAAAAAGAAAGGATTTGTGTTTCATTTGCAGCTAAGGAGGATTTTTTCTTCCTTCCCCCACGTATAGACCAGGTGACAGTGCAGAAATTTCAAGACCCTCAAAAAAAGGAGCCAGGAGCAGACTCTGCAGTTCCTCATCCTTAAGATGGCCCTGGCTGGTCAGACAAGTGGAACTGGAAATCAGCGGGTCACTCCCTGCCAGTCTAGGGAAATGTTCCCAAATCCCAGGGTGATTCTATCAGGGCCAGAATGGGGACCCCCTAGAGGCTGGTCACCTCTACACTTTCTCACTCCTCCCTCTCCTTGCCCTGATGCCTCTCTAGCCCTGTGTTCACATATGTTTGCAGGGCAAATCTTCCAAAGACTTCAAACCCAAGAGGGTGAGGTAGGGGGTGGAGGAAAAGAGTGCACTTTGCTGTTTACAGCTAAGTCTGAAAGCCTCAAACTGAAGGCATCAATAATTTATACATTCATATGCTTTAGAGTATTTCCCCTTTTGTCACATTTCTGGCCAATTGATTTCCCCTGGCCACAAACTTGCTGCTTTTAGAACATCATTAATAACAAATCGACTCTGGTAAAAATCTGCCCTGGGAGAGTGGGACATTGGCTGCGAGATGTTCCTGACCTTGTTTCCCCTGAGATAAGGGACTCTGAGCAGTCATAGCAGCAGAATGCCTTGGTGGCAGAGGGGCTAGGGAACAGAGGGATGAGGGGGCAGCCCTATTCCTCCTGAGTCTTTTGCCAGATCCTCTGATAGAGCTAATAAGGGAGAGAAAGACAGACTAAGGGTGGGGTAGAGAGGGGAAGGATGGTAAAGGGCAGCTCAGGGGGCCTCAGAATAAGCAGACAGAGTTGGCAACCTCTCTAATAGCCTTCCCTTCCCCAACCGCCTCTCACAAATTTCTCTCTCTGTTGGTTTCCATGTCTGATCCCCAAGTCCTCATGGGATAAGACTAATCAAGGACCCTGGAATTAACCAAAGAACTGAGAGCTCATAGTGCAAATGGGAGCCTTTAACAAGGACCCGCTGAACCTTGTCAGGAAAACCAGGAGGCTGCCCAGGTCCGGCCCACTCAGAGCCGTGAATGGGACCCAGAGTGTCTTTGATGTGGCTTCCTCCTCAGAGTCCCTTCTATGGCATCCTCTCCTGAGCCTGAAGGTACCTCGGGTCCAGATAGCCTCCCCATGCCTCTTCAGCAAGTTCCTGGGCAGCACCTGGCTCATTAGTGGGTACTCACTAAGACTATTGAATGAGCAAATGAAAGACAAATGTTCTGACAAACCATTAATGGCGGGTAAAATGTCGCCCCTGTCTTGGACTCTGGATTCATAGAGGTCCCAAGAAATGAGGCTCTCATCATGGGTTTTCTGGCAAGTTGGGTGAACAGTAAAATAAGGTTCTTGCCTGATGGGTGGCCCCTCAAATCAGATGGCTAGGGCCTGTTTCACCTGCATAAAACTGATTTTGGTATTAAAAATAAATACATAAATCAAACTCTTTACCATTTTACTGGGTAGAGCCATTATTCTGGAAGCATTTAATAGAGACTAGGAGAAAGTAGCCCTCTTCCTCTGCTCCTGAGCAGGGACATGTAACCCCAAGGGATCTGCTCCAGAAAGACCACACCACTCAATACCCATCGAGCCTCCCCTGCCCCACCAGGGCAAGCGAGATGCTCCTGTGAGGATCCCTGTGACAGAGAGGCTGTGATCCAAACGGGGGTGAATAGTCTAACATTTCTGCTTTTATCACCAGCCTGGTGAGCATTTATGTCAGTCAGAATCGGGGCCTCCCGGAGGGCTCTGCTCTGCTGATCCCACGGCAAAGGCCTTCCTGTTCCCTCTCAGCCCAGTGGTTTATATCCCTGGAAATCTCCTGGTTGGCCTGATATTGATTTGACTTTGAAAAAAGAAGTCAGGAAGAAATACGCACACCACAGGCCTGAAATAGAATCTGTCCCTTGCAGTTGTAGTAAATGCTCCCCCACAGCTGAGTCCATTTTGAACATGGCTGCTCTGGGTGGGGCCCAGCGCCCAGAGCTGCCTGCTGTAGCCAGCCTGTGCCTTACAAGACTGTGGGGGCCCAGCTACAGTGGGCAGCTTGTCACAGTATTTTATGGGCAGGATAAATATTTGTGTTATGTTCACACACGCAGCTTGGAGCCTGAGCCTGCTTTATGGCCAGACCTAGGGAGATGGGCATGCTGTGCTGCGCCAACTACAGGGAATGTGCTTTCCTGGTGGCATTACAAGGAAGTCGTGTGTGCTTGAGGGGAAACAGAGAGTTGTGGGGGCTGCACAGGGGAAACTGAAGTCATAGATTCCTCTAGTTCAGCTTCTGTCCCAAATGGGTTCACTTGGGCTGGACCACCTCCTGTCCCATGAGCTGTCTCATCCCAAGTGGAAGTTAGAGTTATGGAGGGTCTAAAGGGATCCAATCCAGATGAACCGCCTGAAGCTGGAGTGTTGACCATTTTGCCTAAAATCACCCAGCCATTAGTGTCTGCTTCCACAAGTCTCTTCCAATTTTAAATCTCAAAAGAAAGTCCTCTTAAATGTCCATGGAGAACTTTGCATAGGCTATACTCTCCAGTCAGGTGTTTAAGACCAAGTTGGCCAGGTGTGAGATGTACACTTGTGTCAGCCCTACCAAAAGTAAGTATAGCTGGAGGCTATGAAGGAAGGGTTCTTACATGGGAGTGCCTAATAATGATGATCACAAAGGACTCTAGAATCACATGTTTGTCCTGAGTTAATCTGAGCCTGATCTCATAGACTTACAAATCTTTCTAACCTCCTACATTGATAAACTCAATCTGTTTTTCACTGATATGATTATGAGATACTGTCTTTATGGTTTTCAGAAACTGGCTGAAATACTACTTGCTTTTGTGCAAAGGGTTCACAGAACAGTAATGCTTTGTCTAGCCTACTATTGTCTTAGCATGATCCCTGCTCTATGTCTGCCTTGTCTAGTCACCTGCCATCTGCCACTGTGGACCTCTGGACTGTTCAGATGCTGAACACTCTTAACTGTCCACCTCCCACCTGATAGAGAACAAGGACTTTCGGTTACTTCCCCCAACTTTGCCCTCTTTCAGTCAGAAGCAGCTTGGAGATGTCTGTTGCCCATTTTTTCCCTCAGAAATGGAATGTAGAAATTGACAGTGGGAGAAATATAACAGTGGTTTCACTTTATACCTTGAATATAGCCCTTGCTGCTCTACCACTGTGACTTATTTTTTAAATGGACATGTTTAATTCTCTTTAGCTCTCCATGCTCCTCCCTAATCTCTCCCTCTCTCTAATCTCAGAGGAAACAGGATTACCTTTCTTCCCCATTTTTAGGTATATTTATCTGTCCTTAAGTACACACCCACCATAGGAATGAAGTAATCCAGACTTCAGGGATGGTACCAGAAGATATTAGAAATGATTTTCTCCCAAATTAACAAGTGAATTACAACTCCAACAGAGAACAAGTGGAATGTAGTCTTTGAATCACCTCTTTAAAAGCCCCCTGTTCCTGCTGATGAGCAGAATCACAGCCTCTGGGACAGGAGTGTGCTGTGTTTCTCCTTTGCTAGCAAAGCAATAAAACTTCTTTTTCCTTTTTCTTAAAGAAAAAAAAAAAAAGAAAGAAAGAAAGTTCTCTATTCTAAACCTCAGAGCATTTTCCAAACCTCAATCTTCTTTTTTCCAACATCTCTAGGAAGCATCAAATCCCTTCACCTGGAGGGACATCCTGCCTTGGGCAGAAGGGTAAAGCTGGCTAACTGATTCATCTGCATCCTTCATTCCCTGTTCTACATTTCTCCCCTACATATTCATACTTCCCATTAATTCCCCTAGAAAGAAATTGACTTTTACTAAGCACCTAACATATGCCAAGTTGTTTTCATTTACAGCAACTCTGTGAGGCAAGGATTATTATCCCCATTGCAAGTGTAACCATCGTGTTGGGTAAACAGGACCCATGAGATAGACTCGGAAGGAAAATTTGTTTTTGTTTACCACTGTCCCTTTAAAATTATTTGAGTGCTTGTTCTTTCCCTTGATACTGGACAGAGATTTTTCTCTAACTTTTCCGCTCATTGTTGGAAAATCTAAGTCATTTTAAGTGACTAATATAGTTTCTCAAGTCAGTAATTATAAGTATCCAGTTCAACAGAATAAGCACATTGATCTTTATACAAAGATATATGAGTTAGCATATCACAGGTTTGTGCTGTGTTAACAAAGACCACTGAGAAGTCAGTGATTAATTTACAAGTCTTATTTCTTACTTATTTGGTGTCCACTGTCGGTCAAGAGACTCTTCCGGGCAGCTGTCTTCCATGTGGTGACTCAAAGATCCAGGCACTTTGATCTGTGATTCCATGACCAGTCAGACTTCACACTCTGGGCCACCAGGACGGAGAGCTTAGGCACCTGGCAGGGCCTTGCTGTGCCTGTCTGAATGTGGCACACAGCACTCCAATCACATTCCTTCCCAAGTTAACCATATCGCACACTCTAACTTCAGGAGGTATGGGAAGGTACCTCCAAAGGAAGAAAAATGAGGAGAAACTAATGGACACATGGTTCTGTCTCTGTCACTAAGGTAGCTCTTCTCCCCAGCTGCAGAGAGGGCCTCTTCCATGGAGAAAAGGGGATGGTGCCAGCTTCCTTCTTTTACCCCAAGCACCTCCCCTTGGGTCAACTATGTCTGATCCTTGTGAGTGGAGCCATAGGAGGGAGGAAAGGAAGAACAGGCAGGTTTTCTTCTAGCAGTTACAGTAGTGAAATGACTTCAAAGGCACTGAGCTTAGAGGAGGCTAATGGTGCCTTACCCCCTCACATAGTGATTCCATGGCTTGTCAGACCCCCCACACACCCATACACACACACACACACACACACACACACACACACACACACACCTGGAAAAACTGACAGCATTTTCCATGACCCAGGCTCTGCATTGCATTCCTGTTGGATATCCGTCTCAGGGCCTGGTTTTCACAAAAACCTATTGGACTTTCATGCGATCCCTTGGTCAAGACTCACAGTGGATTCAGGCAGTTCTACATCATCCACAAAAACACCTCTTGTGCACTCTGATCAACTGCAAGATTATAGGCTAGTGCAGATGCAGCAGTAAACTTCTTTAGCTTTCTAACTAAAGCATTCAGCTGGCCAGGCCCTCTTGCCTTTGAGTTCCATGGGCAGGAGTCAGATACAAGATCTGGCTCATCCTAACTTCATTGAATAACATTAGGCTCTTCAAGGGGAACTCTCTATTGACTTGAGGTGAAAGGAGAGTACCTCCAGCCATCCCCCTTCTGGAGAGAGGAGCTCTGAACAGGGCTCCTTCTAGAGGCATGTTTTAAAATCCTCTCTTAATTTTCAACCAGTTGACAATATACAATTCTCTCCCTCTGGGAGAAATTTTAAGATTTATGAGAGTGGATTTCTGCATAATGCCTTTATGAATTCTGCATGTGGTCTAGTGTACCTTATTCAGTTTAACACCCTGTAACACCAGAGACAATCACCCAACCCACCTCAAGTTGGTTTAAGAAAAATGGAGCATTTATTATAAGGTGTCTTAGAACCCAGAAGCAGGAATTCAACTTGAGTTTAGGAATTATTATAATAGGGACCCGAAGTCCTCCAAGATTCTGCACAGCTCACATTTCTGCTTTTCTTCATAGTCTCTGTTCATCCCTTTCATTGATCAAATAAGTTGACTTTCTTCTTTCACTTCTCTGGTCCTGTCTTTGGAACCTGGAATCTCCCAAAATTTACAAAAAGACTTTCTATTCTCTCAGGCCTATCCCTAGAAATCCTGAAGAAAGGGACACATGGGTTTAGCTTGGTCACAGAGACCTCTCCTAGACCAGTCACTTGGATGAAATGGGCGGTGGACACTCTTTCAGCTGTTTAGTCATTAGAACTTGTGCCAATGTGGTTCAAACTCTAACTAACCTTCGTAGCATTAGAAGATGGAGGTAGGGTTCTGGTTTGTGCAGAAGCCTATAGAAAGCCAGTCAGCCAGACAAAGTCTCTCTTTTTGCTTCGTTTACCAATAAAGACTTCTTTTCTATCAATCATAAAACATTTATCTCATATTTCCTTGAATGGTGAGATACTTGTCTGAGAATCTTACCTTTCAAACACGATTACAAGTATCTGAGGACTGGGACTGTGTTTTAGTCACCTTTATAAACCTTACATCATCTCAAGCACTCTCCTCCGTATAACATCAATTCATTATATTCATCAAATGTAGAAGCAAATGAATGAGTGATTCTAGGGGACATATTCCTTCCTTGTGAACCAATAGGAAGAAACTATGAGATCATATTTGTTACCTGTGAGTGATCAAGGAAAAAATATTTATTGATTTAAGGTAGAATTTCTTGTTTGCCTTCCAGAAAATTAGGTTTTGTATATAAATAAGGTAAAAGTTTAAAGTAAATCCTTCATCTCCATGTCCTGGACCATTGGCCTTGCATCTGCCCAGCTCATCTTCACCCACTGTACTCAGGTACTGGAATTTGCCCAGAGAGGCTTCACCAAAGCTATTTTCTCAAAAGATTTCACTCTTCTGTTTTGTTTTCAAATGAGTTAGTTCAGAGAGAGCTCCTCCAAAGCAAGGCAAATGGGATGAACAAGAAAAGGAAGGTCAATTGGAATCGCCTTGGCCTTAGACTTGCTTATCCCACATGGCTATAGAGCAGAGGTAGTTTGGAGTTGAGTAGAGATACTTCACTAAATGGATGGAGACAAGGGAAGTCTAGGGAGAGTGTCAGAGGGAGCAGAATGACCACAGAGAACCTTATTCTGAATCAGAAGGAAGGCAAACCTGGGAGAGCATCTCAGGATCTAAAAATCCCATTAAGGATCCACTGTGGAGAGAGAAAGGTGGTGCTTGCTAATTTCAGGAAGTGACTGAGTAGTTATAAGTTCCCCAAATTAATTGATGGTTTTAAGGAAGAAATAGAGTGTAGGTAACACTGAGTCATAAACCCATCATTGGGGAGAAGGAAGACTATTAATTCTCATGATTCCTCATACCACAGGACAGAAAAGTAATAGTTCAAGTTGTGTATGATGAAATCTAATGCTGTGGCATAATTTTTTCTCATCGATCGGTTCCCAGCCTATCTCCAGTGATTTATAGGAATAATGGGAGGGAGTGCTTGCTGCAGGATGGCCAGGGCTGGAGAGGTTTATGCGCAATACTGGTTTCTAGAGTTAATAGATTTTCAATTATGGTCTATGGAATAGTGTTACACTAATGGAGGCAGCAAGCCTGAACCTGAGCCACTCCTAGCTCACCAGACCCTACCCAATGCCCCACACTAGGCATCTGAGAAGGATGCGAGACCTTCCGACCCTGATCGCTGTCCTGGATGTGTCTCCTGGAGAGTGTCCAAGTCCTATTCTCCATCAATAGAAACGTAATGGCTTTGAAATACTCATTCCCACACTTCTGCAGCTGAAAAACTGGGAGAAATGGCTTATATAACCACCTATCCTACTCAATGCAATATGGTAGCCTAGCAGAGATTTGACCTAAGAAACAGTCTAGAACAAGAGGCAGGAGGTCTTAATAGAGCCAAAAGTCTAACCAGGAACAAACAGTTAAAGAGGGCTCAGGATTAGAAACCAGGAGAATAAGAAAATATCAAAGATCAGCAAAAACTCTTTAGGGCAAGAACCAAAATCATTTCTTATTCATCATTCTATCTTAACCCATTTTATCTCATCATCCTATTTTGATATTATGATATATAATACATAATGCAATTATATAATATATTATGATAAGAATAAAATTATATAATACAACAATTATTATATTTATAATTTTAGAACAAAATTAATTAATATATCTATAAACTCTAGATTTTTATTAAAATTAAAATCCAACTGATTTTAATTCACCTGCATCAATTTCATTGAAATATTCACAGAACCATAAACTTGTGACTTATGGGTTAAGCAAAGTGTTCAATGTAAATGGTCATGCAAATATTTACTGAATAAATAAATGAATGAAACAAGTCTGTAAAGTCTGTTACCAGGACAGCAAAGACTTTTACAGCTCACCAAATATTCATATGCTCCTGCATCTCCCCAACCTCTTGCTGTGAAGTGGGGTCATTGCTTAGCATAGCCAAGGGACTACAAATAGAGCAATACAGGACACTGAAGGATTAGTGCACATCTCTCCAGCCATTTCCTCCCCTGCAATGGTGTCTGTGGAAATCTCCTGCTTCAAATGAAACAGCACAAGATGTGAGGACCCTTATTGGGTTGGTTCTGACCAGCCTTGCGTAGATGGTATGAATGAGGAATAAACCTGAGCTGTGTTAAGCCATCACGCTTGCTTTAGCGTGACCTGAATAAATACAATAATCTACATTTGCCAGTTGTTGTAGTCAGGTCAGGCTGCCAAAGCAAAATACCATGAATTGTTTTTCTTAAGCAACAGACATTTATTTCTTACAGATCTGCAGGTTGGAAATTCCAAGATCAAAGTTCTAGCAGATTTGTTGTCTGGCAAGGGCCTTCTTAATAGATTATAGAAGGCTCCTTCCAACTGTATGCTCACATAGCCTCTCCTCAGTGTGGAGCAAGGAGAGAGAGTCTCTTCCCTTTATTGTGAGAACAGTAATCCCACTGTGGGAGCTCCACCCTGGTGATCTCATCTAAACCTAATTACCTCCCAAAGGTCTCACCTCCTAACTCCATCTCACTAGGGGTTAGGGCTTCAGCACTTGAGTTGGGGAGGGGGAAAAGGCCTCTCTCCTTGAAAGTTAAGACATCTGGTTCACCACCCTTTGGCTCCATTACCCTTTACCTTCCTTTTCATTCCCCTCATTCATTACAGATTTCATTAGCTGGCTCCAAAGTACCATTGGCTTCCCTTCTCCTACCATCATGTTTTACCTCTGTGCAAACTATCTTGGACCCTAGGTACAAAAATCCCTTGACATCAACAACATTCATCTACATGAGCATCAGCCACCCTCCTATGGCTGTACTCTAGGCTGTTTCATCCCGTAACTTCTATCTTTGAAAATGAAAATTCCAATAGATAATTTCCCACCTCTTTTTCTCTCCTACCATGCTGTTGCTAGACCAATCTTTCAAGTGCAACCCACATACCTTTCTCTCCTACTTGACCCTCATATTCCTCCTGATGTTCTTACCACAGTGCATGGCCCTGTGGTAAGGGAATTATGACAAGATATTCATGATGAATGAGCAAAATGTCTGTCCCTTCACACCTGGTGAATTCTTCCCTTGGCCCTTCAAAGTGCTGTTTAGTAAATGAAATCACATATTCCTTTTGCAAGAATGTAGCTAGAAACCAAAAGGTTAGAATTCTAATGCTGGCTCCTTTGCCTGTATGATCTTGGACAGGTCTCCTGACTTCTCACTGAACTTTGGCTTTCTTGCCTCATTTTCACTGAATTGTCAATAGGGATAAATACAATCATGAATGTGAAAGTGATTTAAAAATGTGAAGAACACTACAGATTCACAGGGATCATGGATTTCTTATTGCATGCACTCTGTAGTCAGAAGGGAAAGTTGGGCAAATGTTCAAAATATCAAATGCCTTAAAAGCCAACGAGGAACCATCAAGTCCCCAGATCAACACAGCCTGCTTCTTTCAGGCTTGCTCATTCCTACATTGACCAGTCACTCATTCTTTACTGTTTTCTCCTACTCAGGAAGATACGTGCTCATAGTCATGGAGTCCAGTCTCTTGGTGGAAATAGACAAAAAAACATTAATTGCAATCAGTGTGATACGAGCAAAATAGAAGTATGTGCTGTACGCTGGGGATGGAGGAACCCCAATTCTCTCTCTGGGGAGAGAGAGACAGGAGAATTTCAATACTGTCATCCATTGTGCAGATCAGCTCTCTGGGGACACAGCAGTGAGGCAGGATCTGGAGGAAACTCAGGCATGGGGCAAGATTTGAGTACAACTGGAAATGGAGCTCCCTTCCTTAGCTTCCCCCCCAATTCTCTGTCTTGGCACCACCTGTTCACAGCCCCTCAGGTTCCAGCTATGTATGTAATTACTTTTCCAGCCATCCTGTGAAGTACAGGGCCATCACTGGCTTCTGCGTGAATTACAGCCAGATTCTGCGACAAAATTCCTTCTTCTTCTCACCATGCCACACTGCCTGTCATACCTGGAAAAGATGTAGTGGAGTATCTGAGCCTGGGGAGGGGGTCTGAAGGCCTCTCAAAGCATCTATGAGTGGCTTTGGAGCTTCAGGGCAGGTTTATGATCCTGGTGACCAGTTTACCTTCAGCCAGAATCCCTCCTGTACTGGGGACTCCCTGCAGTGTAGGACAAAAAGAGCTCTGCCTCACCATGCCAGATGCCCCAGCCCAATGCAACGGAAATTAAATGCTGTCTGCACAGGAGCTGAGCAGAGGCACTGCATTCCCAGCTGGCTAGGCAGGACTTGGGATGACAGGGAGAGCGGAAATTACTTCCCAGTGATGAGAGCCTGACAAAGCAAGTGCAGCCTGAGGTTCGGCTGCCTGACAGACAGGCTGTCCTCCCAATCCCATGGGCATGAGTCCTCCTCCTTGGATCCATGGAGACCTCTGGGTCACCCAATCCCAGTTCAGGCTGCTCTATCTAGGGGGCATTTCACCCCCTCTTTATCCTAGACAACAGATACTAAGGAAAATATAAATCCAGATATTTTACTGTCTCAGGGTAGCAGAGCAAATTTTGAAGAAACAGTTGGGGCACTTGTAGTAACCTGTAGACAGAAAAGATTGAGGTCTCAAAACTTATTCATTCTCTCTGGCTATCCCCACCAGCCCTCCCTAAGTGTGTGGGAGTTGGGGTAACTGGAGCAGGGGAGAGCATATCTAGATGTAATTTTTGATAGCAAAGTCAGCATTTTCAATTACCTTTCACTTATTTCTCCCCCTACCTTTTTCTACTTGTAACTATGGAAACTCATAATAAATGTCCATTTAGATACACAAAGGAAACAATTTTACAAATGAAAGATAATCTATTTTCATTAGCCCCACATTCTGCCAGTTCTACTAGTCTCTAACCACTGGCTCACTGTTCTGCGTGGGCGGCATTTATGGCTTTGCAGAGAAGAGATCATATAACTAGAAACCAGTTTAGCACCTTGAAGCCCCTCTCTCCTTGCCTAGAATGACCCCAGCATACTTTCAAACTCACCTCAGTAGGCTGCCAGTTCAAGGACAGAGCTCTGAGAAGTTACAATCGTCCCTGAATGCTCAATGTCACTGACTAAATGGAGAAAACCCAATCAGATTCATTTGAAAAGGCGCTGTATGGAGCCAAGAACAGAATCAATCAATATTCATTTTCTTTCTACTGAAAAGAGATGACAAAGGAAGTTGTCCAACAGAGCAGTCTTTCAACTTGAGCAACACTAATGGATGGGTTATTTGGCAGGTAGACTTGATTTCCCATACCTGGCTCCCTCCCCCATGCCCTCTCTCGTCCTTCTTATTAGCTCCAACTCTGACAGGAAACTGTGAGCCATCCCAGATTTCCAATAGCACCCAGACCCCACTTGAAGGTTAATTAAAAGTTCTGACTCCCAGAACAGATGAGACCTCCAGAACAAAATTCTCTGAGATCAAATACTGCTGAGACAAGATCTCGTGCTGTCCCTGGCCCTTTGTAGTACAGCAAGGACAACCAGAAGGACCATCCTATCCTCAATAAAAAACAAACAAACAACAACAAAAAAAAAAAACAAAACAAAACAAAAAAAAAACAGATGGAAAATTGATAGGTCAAGTCCAACATGGCAGGGGCCATATTTAGAGATGCAAATCCCAGGCTTCAGAGGAAAGTCCTTTTTTTGCTCCTTAAAGCACAGGGGGCTCTCTCTCTCCTTCATGAAGGAGCTCAGAACATGCTACCCCCAAACATGCCATTTTAGCACATTGGTTAGTTTGAACTAGAAGCAATCAAGAAACAGCAGGTGCGGTGCGGGAAGGGCTCTCTGACCTCCTGTTTCTTATGTAAAAGCAAGGCACAAAATTCCCCATGAGAAATGTAACCAATACAGAATAAAGTATTCTCATCACAAGTGACTGGGTGTCCATGCTGAAATGATGCTATTACAAACAAATCTAATATAAAACCCTTCTCTTCCTTTTGGTTCCTTCACATATTTCTTAATTATTTTCCCACTATTTAACACTCTTAGAAGTCTGAACCCCTCTTCCTTTTCTTGTCACTTCTCCCCTAATTTCTCATTCTTTGTTAAGTCAACTCTTGACCCTAGAATTTCATTCAGTCTCTATTTTCCCTCTGAAGGCTCCATGTGGTTGTAAAAATATTTGATGAAAAGTTTGTCTTTCTCCTACTAATCTGTCTTGTGTTAGCTTAATTCACAGGATCAGCCACAGAACCTAAGAGAGTTGAGGAAAAGTTTTTCCTGCCCTATACACATCTGGACCCTTCTAGAACCAGGCCTGATAACCTGGGTTCTCTAGAATTCTGGAGACTGAGGCAGTCTATACCCCTGGCCCTGTGGTTGGGTAGGTGAGGGCACATGGATGCTGATCCCATCTCTCTTTCTCTCCTCGAGGGCCAAGACAAGAGTGATTAGTGTCCCCAAATTCTGTTTCAGAATTTTGCCTAAGCCACAGTGTCCAGTTCAGCTTTTGCCAGGGCTTGGTGATGCCATGCTTTTAATAAAGTAGTACTTCTCCTGTTTGGTTGTTGTTCTTTGTGCACATACCCCATCTGTCAGCTCCCTTGAGGGGACTCATGTGAGTGACACCTGCCCCCAACAGTGATCTTACCTTACAGGAGAACCTGGACAGAAATCACACAGAAGACTGTACAGTTCCTCCTTCACATCCAGAAGCTTGGTGAGAGCATCACTCAGTGTTCAGACTCCAGGTCAGCCTGGCAGAGAAAGGCTTGGGACCCAGGTTGTGGAGGCAGGATATGTGGCAGAAAGGACACAACTTTGGAATCAGGCAGGCCTCAGTTGGGTATCAGCTCCCTGACTACCTTGACTTCAGTCTCATTCCTGGGGTGTGGATGGGGGCGGCCTAACCTTGTCCCTCAGTTTCCATATGGCAGCTTTTCATCCCCTCTGCTGCTGCCCCCAGTTTCCTCCCTCCCCACAAGGCCAGCCTCATTTCTACCCAAGAACCTTTCTGTCTGGATCAGAGAATGAAATCAGGATCAGCCCAAGGGAGAGGAGCTTTAAACAAGAGTATCCATCTGGCTCCACAAAAAGATAAGGGCAGGGTGGGGGAGGGGATCTGGGATCATCCCCAACAGCCCCTGCAGCAGAGACCCCTCCCCATCCCCAGGGTCTCCATTGTTAGGCAAACAAAGTCCTTGGTACTAGGGTGGACTGGATGCAAATTGAATTAAGTCTCCATCTGTTAGTTTATTCATTGCAAAGATTGTTTTTTTTCTTTTTCTTTCCTTTTTTTTTTCTTTTGATTCCTCATATTTCATTCTTGCAAATGAGTGGGTAGAATAACATTAAGACTCCACAGAGTCTTAATGGGCAAGAGGTGGCTCTGCTCTGACTGGAGCTCCCCATAACCTCTCTGCCACCTCCAAGGGACACTCTCCCCTCCCATCCTCCTTTGGATTCCTGTTGCCTCAGTTCTCCTAGAAAAAGTACCCAAGCTGTTGATTCAAAATAGATATTCATTTGCATGAAATTAGCATGTTGCTCATTTAATGTTCCATTCCACCCCCAGTCCCACCATCCCAGGTCCTGTGAGGGATGCTCTCAGGTCTGGTTGGGTGTGGAAATATGAAACTCCTAAGCCCTGCTCTCTGCTGGGTTGAGGTTGCCCTGTGACAGCAGGTGGTTACCTTTGAGGCAAAGCTCTGGGCACCACCCAGGCTCTCTCACAGAGCTAGTAATGCCTGACATTAGAGTCTCTCAGTGAAAGTTTGATTGGGAGGATAAGAGAGGAAGAGGTAGGGACCCAGGAAATATTTGCAACAACAAAAACAATAAAAGACCACCATTTGCTACCCTTCCACCATATTCCAGAGATCATTTATATCTTAATTCTAATCTTTATCATAACCCTTCAAGATATGATACTATCATATCAGTCAGGACTCTCGGGGTAATATTTAAAAATATAACTCTAACAGGCTAATAAAAAATAAGGTTGGGGGAGAGGTATTGATTTATGTAACTAAACAAAAAAATCCTAAATCTGGGGATCTTTAGGTATCAAGTCCTTCTGCAATGAACAGATAAATGATGTCAACAGGACTTTTTCTTTCTCTCTCAGCTCTGCTTTCCCCTTTGGCATCACTCTGAAAAAGCTTTCTTCAACCAGGTAATTCTCAGCAGTTCCTGACTTCAGGGGAAAAAACCTCTTTCTCAGTGACTGGAATCCAGGTCTAGGGCATAATTTCACTGGCCTAGATTAGGTCACATGACCAACCACTGATCATTGATTCATTGGGGGATAAACCAATCACTATTTTGAGAGACATAATGATCTTATAAGGCAAGCTCAAGCCATGAGACCATCTCCAGAGAGGAAGGAGTATGGCATTAATGTATACCCACTTGCAAAACATGAGGCAGGCATAGTGGGTCCCTATTACAGATGAAAGAAGAACAGATGCTAGGTAGAAAAAACAAAAAAATGTCCACCCCAGATATTATGCTCTTTTATAGGAGAGAATACACTTTAAGAAGGGTAAATCAGTCATATATGCCTGTAATCCCAGTGGCTTAGGAGGCTGAGGCAGGAGGATTACAAGTTCAAAGCCAGCCTCAGCAACTAAATGAGGCTCTAAGCAACTTAGCAAGACCCTGTCTCCTAATAAAAAATAAAAAGTTTGGGGGTATAGCTTAGTGGTAAAGCACCCTGGGTTCAATCCCCAGCACCCTCGTCCCCCCCAAAAGAAGAGTAAGTCATTTGCTTAGGTCACATAGCTAATAATGTGCAAGTTGCCATTCAAATCTAGGGTTTATCATCTCTAAACCCACATACTGCACCTCCTCTTTTCTCTTATACTGACATCAAGAGGGAAGAGACAGAAGGAAGAAAGGATCTCCCTCTCTATCCTGTCCACATTTGCCTTGGAGATCTGTGTGTGTCTATGTATGTGAATGCACCTTGTATCAGTGTGTGTGTCATTCTGTAAGAAAAAAAAAATCAGAAATTGACTTCTGAGCTGCTGTTATCTTCATGTCCCATGACTATCTTCAGACATGAATACCATAGACTGGGTAATTTATAAAGAAAAGAGATGTATTTGGCTTATAGTTCTGGCATCTGGGAATTTCAAGAGCAGGGCACTAGCATCTGGTGAAGGCCTTTTTGCTACATCATAACATGGCAGAGTGCATCACATGGTAAGACACAGCAAGGATGCTAGTTCAGGTGGCTCTTTCTTAGAAAGCCATTAGTCCCGTGAAGGGGACACCACACTCATGACCTCATCTAATCCTAATTACTTCACAAAGGCTCCGTCTCCAATCACCATTAACATTTGACATTGGAGATTAAGTTTCAATATGAGTTTTGGACATGAAAAACACCCACTCATAGTAGTACCTCCCAAACTGCAACTACACAGTGCTATCTGGGTTGAGCAATTCACCACTATACATGGGGTCTGGTACCCCATCAGCTCTGTCTCTGCTACATCCCCCTATGCATCCCTTAGGATTCTTTGATGGCAAGCAATGAAAATGTACTCTGGGTAACTTGAAGGATATGAGATAAAGAACAGAATGAAGATCTGAACAATTAGGTTCAGGAAGGACAGAAAGAAGAACTACTCTAGGGACCTCAGGATTCAGAGTGATGGGGCACCTGATTGAGCAGGTAAAGAAGTGTGAACTGAGTTTGTTCTCTGCTTCTCAAGCCTTGCCTCTCTGTAGGAGGTTTTGTCTGCCTGGAGAAAGGGCAACGTTTTCTTTTTTTCAAAGATGCCACAATGGCCTTAGCTTTGTGTCTCTTCCAAGTATCACAAAGGACTGGCAGGGGTCCTCGAAGTAATAAACAATCTGCTCAGGTTGCTGTCATCAAAAATACATCAGCACCCCCCCCCCAAATTTCTGAACCATTTTCTGTATAGTTCTACTCATAGCTCATATTCTAAGAAAAGACTGGCTAGTTCCAAGCCCTGATAGATGGTCCCATTCTCATAAAGACTATGGCGAAATGGGAGACACCCCAGAGGAAAAATCAGCATTCTATACCAAAAGAACGGAAGCATTCCTAGGCAAACCAAACCAGCAGATGTTTAACACATCTTCCGAGTTGGATAGGAAGCAAATGTTTTCCCTTGTTCAATGCTGCCAATGTTGCCAAGCACTGGAGGGAATTGTCCATATTGAATTCCATGTGTATGGAACTTTCTAGAATTGTGGGCAGAATCCTTGTCTTTTCCCTACGTGTTTCCTGCCTCACCAGTCTTCCTAGATATAACACACATCAAGCTATATATTCTTAGCTTTTCTGCAGAAGGTTCAGGTAGATCTCTCAGCCCAGTATGGAGTAGAAGGACTCCTGCTGATGAATCTTCCAATCTCGCTTATTCCTTCTTATCAAAGAAAGGAAGCCTAGATATTCAGAAAAATTCTGCCCCACTTGGACAATCTCTTGTACCTCCTCTTTCACGTTCCCTTTTTCTCTATCCCATACTCCTCCATCTAAAAGCTACCCTGTCTCACTAAAGGAAAATGTCTTCAACACCTTTGCTTTCTGTGTTTTGCAAACTCAAAGGCTTAAGTTTAGTAGAATGTTGATAAATGTTTTTCTCTAGGTTTAAGAGGCATGAAAATGTGAGGTTCTAATTTTAGTCCACAGATCTGGACTAGTTTCTTTACTAGTTATCTTTGAAGCAAAAACATGAGTGCAATTTTTCTCCCAATCTGACCTCACTTAAGGAGAGCAGAGCCTTCCTTTTAATGTGTCTTTGACCTTGCTCCTTACAGGAAAAATTACCCTTGAATTACTGTGCTAAGCAGCTTTTGACCCCATCCTGAGCCTGGCTCACATTTAAGAGCCATCACATTAGCTGTGTCTTTGCCATCCAGAATAGCAGATACCAGCTCCTACTAGATTCTTTTCCATCCTCAAATCTCCTTCCTGATTCAAGTGGGCAGTGGTTGGTCTCAGTTCATCACCACACACTTTCCACTTAATTCTTGTCCACCCTGATCTTGATTCTCCCAACTATTAATCTTGCTACTCTTTTCTCTGTTTCTGCCCTTGGCTTGACCTTTAGACTTAATTCATGGCACTAATTCTGTATTTACTTTCTTGGTACTTCTCAGTCACTCTTCTGCTACTCTTCTGTCCCCACCTAGCCTGCTGCTGCTGGACCTAGAAATAATCAGAAGGAATTTGTCATATTTAGGAAGCTGTCTGAAAAGCAGGGAAGAGTGACACTAGCAAATGAAACAAAGGATAGGTGTGTTTTGGAGAAATGTCATTTCATCAAAATATAAGGGTCTTACTCAGAGCCATAATGGAAGATCCTAGTTCTCCTTTGGCCCAATTGATGCTATTAGGTGATATTAGAAAAGAGATAGTGCTGGAAGCCATTCCTGTGCTTAAAAGTCTTAAAGTAAATCTTAGTGCAGGTTGTGCCCAACTCTCTTTAACTAGTGAGACTTCCTGTGTAATATCAACTGATCCTGGACTCAATTCCACTTCAGCATTGACAAACTAGAAGAGAACAGAGGGCAGAATGAGGAAGATCTGCAATGGTTGGGAAGCATGGTGATCAAGAGGACAAGAACCTGTCTGCTAGCATCACTACCAGCTCCAGCAAATCTTTCTTTGTCATTTCCGTGCTGGAGATATGGAGGGGTTCTAGAATTGCACTGGGTCTTCCCAGTGCAACCCAAGAGGTCTAATATTTGAGATGAAACAACCAGCAAAATATGACTTCTATGCTTTGAATTTTTGTCTTCCTTAAAATGCAGGTTGAAACTTAGTCCTTGATGCAATAGTAATTTGCACTTTGGGAGATGATTAACTTATGGACTTCCACCACATGAATGAGATTAGGTACTATCATAAAAAGGCTTAACAGAGAGAGTTCACCTTTTTAGTTTCCTCCATTCATTCCACCATGCAAAGTTACACTATTTTGCCTCTCTATAGGATGCTGCAATAGGCTGCCATCTTGGAAGACAAGTGGAGGTCCTCACCTGTTGCCACCTTGATCCTGATCCTGAATTTCCCAGAATCTAGAAATGTGAGAATATAAATTTCTGTTCTTTATAAATCACCTTGTCCAATTATTTTGTTACAGCAGTATAAATGGACTATGACACTGGTTCAGGGAGGATCAAAGTGATGAGCCCAGGTGTAGCACACAGAAACTTGGAGGCTAAGCAGGACAAGAGTATGGTAATATTGAGTGGGGGAGGTCACACTGCACACCAGCTTTGTGTCCACCAATATCCACCTTGGATTATCCCTAAATCCTAAGAGTCTCAGTTGTTATCAAGCCCAGGATGTCCCAAGTGTCTCTCCTGAGTTCTCTACCTCTTCTCTAACTTCCTGTAAGATGTTTCCACCTGTGTATTCCAGTCAGGTCACACTCCACTTGCCCTAAACTGAGTCATACCCCAATATTTCCGTGTTCCAGAGAATAACATGCATATAGAATTTCCTAAGCTGGACTTAAGTATTCTCCCTGACTCCTTCCCACCCTCAGCCATCCATTGAAGCTTGCCAGTTCTACCTCATAAATATTTATCAAACATGCGCTCCATCTCCATCCCTATTACCCTGGCTCACATTCAGGCCACCACTATTCTTGTCCAAGGTCCTGCAACAGCTATCACTGACCCAGCAGCCAACTGACCACTCTCTCCCTTCTGGATCTCATCTTCCAAGCCATTCCTGTGCTTAAAAATCTTACAAAACCCCTTTTGCCAATGATGAAGTCCAAGTTCAAGGCCTTGTCTATCACACCTTCTGTGACCTACCTTTGCCCACCCCTCCAGCTTTACTCCTCAATATTGTTTGTGGCATCTCATGCTCTAAAAACCCAAAGACACTTGCACTTGACCCTGCACACTCCTAAATGAAGCTCACCTCTACATCCTATGCCCTGAGCGACCCCTCAACAACAAGGGCAGCACCCTTCCCCTGAGGTCTTTAATTGAACAAAGACTCTTTGAGGCTCAGCTCCCGCAGTGCCTCTTCCAGGAAGCCTTCATTACACACAGTTCACTTCATTACAGATTAACAATGTTTTTAAAATATTTGAAAAAGATTAAGAGATTCTTTCATTTTCCCATCCCCTCATATATACCCATTTAGGTGCACAGAATTCGTGCTGTCATGATGCATGGTGTCTATCTTTACCATTGATTATACTACCTTGTATTATAGTTATCTGCTTCTATTGTCTTACTATTTAATAGTAGTCTCCATGGGAACAAGAGCAACATATTACATCTCCCCAATCTGGTTCATAGTAGACATTAAATAAGCTGTAAATGAATAACTGTATTAATAAATAACAAACAGAGATCCTTTGGTTGATTTAATTCTCTTTCCTCACTTCTGAAGAGGCAGCACTGTTCATTTCAATCCTCCCAGCTCCCTTGCAAGAGAGTTCATACTCATGGTCCATGTCATGTGCTCTGGGTAGAGGCAGCTGAGGCATCCTGTATCTTCCATTTATTAACTGTGGGAACTTGGATGAGTTACTTAACCCCCTATGAGACTGACACTCCCTCATCTGCAAAATAGGACAATGGAATCCACTCAGGTGGTTCAACAAGGTCATGGATGGTTCTGTGCTTGGTACATAGGAAGTGATTAAAAAAAAAAATCCAGGTTATGATCATTCCACAACCCTATTCCTTTCTTGTCTTCCAAAGTCCAGAGGCTATGGGAAGGGACATGATTAAGCTTGAGGAGGAGAAACAAATGAAATGTTTTTAGTGCACCTTTAACTTGAAGTTTCTGATTATGTTCCAGGAAAATATTGAAGAAGAAGGTGCTTCGTTGCAATTCTAGCTGTCCTCCTCCTCCTTCTTCTTCCCTTTTCTTTTTTCCAAGATGAAATCATCACAAAAACTCACAGCCGCAGCCAGAGCACTGGGCCATTGCCAGTGAGCCTGGACGAGAGAAATAGCGCTGCTGCTCACTGCAGAGGATTCGGCCACAGAGACAGAGCTCATTAATGCTAATGGCCTTTGTGCAGCTAATTAGCAGCATATCACACTCAATATTTACCCTTGTGTGCATACAAAGTTCCACTTTCTCCTTGAGAAGCAAGCTGTTTCTCTACCTGACTCATGGCAAGGAAACCTCTGATGCCAGGCAACAGCTTCCTCTTAGCCTGGATAGGTTGGCCAGAGAAAAGCTGAGGGGACTGTCATCCAGGGGCCTGGGAGGGAGGCAGGGAGGGAGCTTGTCGTTCTCCTTCCCATCCTGGTGGAATGTTGGGTTTCCTGAGGGTGCCATTTTTATGACTCAACAGAGCAGCTGTCAGCCCCAAGAGTTCTCACCACAGTCAGACACCTACTCCTCTCTTTGGAGCCAGTGTAGGCCTCCTGCTTGCCAAGGGGCCTGGGGGAGGATGAACTGCCAACAAAGCCCTTAAAGGGACCCATCTAGGCAGAGGCCCCTAGGGATGTGCTCACTCTCCCCTCGACTTTTACCGGAGCTTCTAAACAGAACATGCCCTATGCTTAGAGCGGGAACACAGGATGGATAAGCCAGGGTCTCTCTTCTTGGGAGCTCCCTATCATGTTACAATGTGTCCAGGAGGGTGCACAGAGTAAGTATGAGGGAAAGACCGCTGGGGTTGGACCAGGGGTACCAAGAAGAGCTTTGTAAAGGAGGAATCACTAAACTGTTGAAAGCACTGTACATCCTGAACAACAGACCCATCCCTATCACAGAAGTCTGGTTCCCGCCTCCCCTTCTTCTGAAACAACAGACGTGGATCTGAGGAAGCATCACAGCTCTGATCCCGCAAGAAGTGAGGCAGATAGGAATGCTGCCTCAGGGGAGTGCGTGTGTTCTGAAGACCAGCAGGCTAATAATCGCTCCATTAAGAGGGACTTGGTCTTGCTTCCCTTAGGGGCCTCCCCTCACTGCTCACTGCAGTATTCTCATTCTCTGAATTCCTTCCTAGCTCCAAACCCACCATCTTGCTCCACAAACAAATGCTGATGACATACATGACCACAGGGATGGTGATTTCCATCATGCCCAAGAGATGTTGGCTGAAAACCAATCCCTCAACCATGTGAATGGGTTACCTGACCAATTTCCAGCCCCTAAATGCATTGGAGTCCTTGTCCTTCAACCAATTGTGTTTTAGCTAGAGCTGTTTGGGGGCCAAGTGGACCACTGGGAAAGAGTCTATCCCTGTGGAGGCCTAGAATGTTGGGTGGGGCCTGCTTTAAGGCAGGAGCTGAGACTAGATGAGGGTCTCTTGCTCAAGGAGTGGCCACAGAATCAGTGGCTTCTCAGCAAACGTGAGGAGTTGCCCACTCATCCATCCATATCTCTCTCTCTCTCTCTCTCACACACACACACACACACACACCCATAGCCTCCTGTCAGCTTCTGCTCACCAGTGCATCATTGAAGACCAGACATGGAGTCATCCAGCAAGACTGAGTGGATGTGCTCCTGTAAGCCATCTTCTTCCAGGCTAACGGATGATATTCTGTGTTATTAAAGAAGGACCCAGTGTTAGTCACCATGCTATGTGCCATGGTGTAGCTGAGTCTATGCCAGGATGATGCAGGTTCAGTGGGGGAGGGATGGCTTTCCTTTGTGGACTGTTCCTATGGACATTTCAGTAGGTCTGAGCTGGCCCAAGGCTGAGTTTGACACAGAAGGATGTCTGGCCCCATCTATGTGGCCCTGCCTGCTGCATGGAGCTGGCTTCTAAGCAAACAAAGACAATGCACAGTCAGCCACGGTTTGTAGTGGAGACAGAAACAGCCCTGTTGTCAGTGCAAGTGCTGCCCTGAGAAGTCTCAACCCACCTCCACTGACCCAGTTTGGGTACACCCAGAGCCTGGCAGCCAACACAATGCCTAGTCAGATGTGAGCTGAGGCTACTTCCCACCATTATGGCACAAGGACACACATGTGGAAGTACACATGCACACATTCCTAGGAACTGCCTCACCTTGCTCAGAGAAGGGAGCTGCACATAGCTGTCAAACGTCAGAGTTGAGAAGAAATATAGAGAAGAAATCTAGTCATCCGTCTTAGAGTCCTCTTGACAGTTGGCTGAAACCAAGGCCTTGCTCAATGCTGCCCAGATTGTTCACAGCACGTCCCGGCTCCTGACCCCTAGGGCGGTGTTCTTCTCAGATCCTCAGGTTGCCTGCTGGCCCGCACCTTCAGCAGATCCTGCTCAAGGTCCAGAAGCTGCTCAATTGTCAGAAGCTGACAATCATGACTGGCAGAAGAGGTTCTGAGCTTTTGCCTCCACCTGAAGCAGCTGGGTCTTGTGTGTGCTGGTTAGTGAAAGAAAGCAGAATATGGCACCTAAAATATGCACTGAAGTCAATCAAGATGCAGCAAAGGCAGAGATGGCGCACTACCCTCCCCTTCTCTGCCTGAAAACACTATGTACATTTCCTTTTGTGCGGTGTTTCCCCTCCCTCTCCTACACCCCTATCCACAGAGACAGAAAGTCAACACCAAGATGGATCTGCACAAACAGATCTTCCTAAAATAATTCTTACCTTCCATTTTGCTGACCCAACCACCCCCAACCTGTTTTGGCTAGTCACTCCCCACATTTTATCGCCCTTTGTTAAGCCCCAAGTTATAACCACTCCTTTGAGTGACTCATCAATAAGTTTTATTGTATGGATGCACATTATACGTATAATGGCTTATTTCCTCCAATTAACATATCTTTCCTTAGTTTAATTCACAGGCCTCAGGTACTGTACATAAAAGGATATAAAAATGGTCTTTTTTATCTCCCACATTAGAAAGCCAACTCTAACAGCTGTTGACCTAGATCTAAATCCTACTGAAATTTGCATGAGCTAAATGGATTAATAACCACCTCACAAATTGTTGAGATTAAATGAGGTAATACAGATTTAAAAAACCTGGCAAAGTATATGCTATATGCTATATATAAAGTATAAGCTATTATTTTTATTTGATGTTTAATATAAATACCTATTCCAGGGCCCACCCACAGAGAATCTGTACATCTGTATTGGGAACCCCAGTAGTTCACATTAGAAAACTTCCACAGTGGTTTTAATTGGTGCATGGGGTAGGGGGTGCCTTTTTGGACCATACTTGAAGAAGCACTGCTTTCAAGGTTGGGAGAGTGTGTATTGACCCCATTCTGAAAGTTTCGATGACCCTATTAGCTTTCTTGTTTAGATTCTTAGACACACATTTCTCAAAGATCTCTCCTCTGCGGGATGCTTCTTAAAAGACTGATTCTTGGTTCTTACCCTAACTTGCTGATTGCAACTTTTGAGCTAAGGTTGGAAAACAGCCTTTTAAACGCTGCCCCCCACCCACCCCAAGGTGATTCAGAAGTATGCTGAAGTCTGAGATTCACTGACAAAGAGCAGGTTTCCCTGACCAGGCTGAGCCTAGCCCAGCCCAGCCCAGCATGTGAAGTGCTGATCATTGCAGATCCCCCGTAGACTGGGGCTGCTGACCAGGGAGCCCAGGGTCACCCTTTGCTCCTCTGCACCTCGCCCACTCAGAGCTGACACTCCATAGATCTTGTTCCCAGCCTGGGTGGCATTTCCATGCTGGCCCTTCATTTCTTGCCAAGAACAGAGCTGGTCTCTCTGATCCACTGGCTCTGGGCCCAGCCAGGCCGTAGGTGGCATCCTTAAAAATGACTTGGCCCCTTCTCCCTCAGGACTGTGAGGAGTGCTATGGAAGGAAAGGAGGGAATCAGGGGCATCATTTCAGTGACCACTATGACCAAGTTTGGGGAGCAGCCAGGAAGACAGTCCCTAACCCAGACAGCCCCTCCCACCCTGCCCAGACCTTTGTTACTCATGCAAGGATAATTCAGTTACTGAGAATGCAGACTGGAGAGATAACCTGATTTAGAAGCTGAAACCATCTGAATGGGGAGGGCAGCTGGGTGCAGGAAACAGTTCTTATTAACCCAGGATCGCTGGAGCAGTAAACAGGGAAAGCGGGGGCTGGGTAGAGAGGCTTTGGATAGCTGCCCAGACAGGATTATTGGGGTTAGGTTTGGGGAGGTAGAACCCTCACCCTCAGTCTATCCAAGAGCTCACTCACCCCTTAAATCCTCTGTGAATTCACTTTTTCGAGGGTGTTAAGGTAGCCATCATCTGGCTTATATAGCCATCCAGGGAGGAGATAAGCTGAGAAACTATAAAGTGCCAGGGAGGAAGAAACCTTCTCTGAGATTTAATTTGAGTCATTGATCACCACCTCCCCTAAGAACAAGTTATTTCAGTGTGAGCTGTCATCTGTGAACATGGGTGGCTTGGCTGCTGGGGGACTCTCTGGGGAGGAGAGATTCAGGGGCACTCAAGGTCAAGGTCAGAGGCCAGAGGACCTTTCCTCCCCTCCTTTTCCTTCATGTCTGCGAGCCAGCATCCCTTGGGCAAAGTTCAGGGCCTCGCTCCTCTCCCCACCCAGCTACAGCTTGGTGCCTCTTCCTGCACCTTTCTCATGGTCTGCATTGTCTGCAAGTCTCCCTGCAATCTCATTTCCATCTATCTCTGCATCTTTGGAAGAAGATGCTTTGCTTTAAAGTAGACTGGCCTGCCCTGGCAAGGAAAAGCAGTGACTAGGGAGCTTAGAAAGCAGCTGCCTGTATTTATCTCTGTCTGCTTCTTACCTGGCATAGGGAGATTTTTCTCTGCAAACAATTCATCTTTTTCTAACCTGCCTATTCCACATCAGGTGAATGCAAGAGAGTGAAGGGAGCTGAGGCCAGTTCTGGATGTTTTAGATGACATTGGTAGACTGGGATGATGGAACAGTGGAGACCCAGCCCCTCCATATGTGCTAGCTAGAGAGCCCAGGCATCTTACCCCTCAAGAAACAATAGATTCACTGCAAAGTGGGGGACTGGGGTGCACCCCACTCTGGGAGCAGCTGCCTCTAAGACTGAAGTTTCTGCAAAGGACAGACCAGCAATGAATGAGTTAAAGGTAGCCAGGCATCCATCCTCCCCTTTCCCTTCTCCCACTGGACTTAAATGAATAACCAGTCAGCAAAACGCCCCCAGTGGAAGGAGTCCAGAATCATCCACTCTGATCCCAGGGGGCATGTGTACTCCTCACAAAGCAAATCAATTCACTTAGAGTACAGGTGGGGCTGGGGTCAGGAAGCTGGAAGAAGATAGTTTCCCAAGCCCTCAGGCTGGGCAGCCACTGGGCCCTTGACAGCATCTGCAGCCCCTGAGGCTTTAGCCAAGGTTTTGGGTAGATCAGAGAATGCTGTGACCCACTATGGGTCTGGAATCTCTGTTCTTCTTTCCTGAGACTTCATTATTATTAAGAAGTGGAAGCAAAGCCAGTGAGGTGTACACACCCATAATCCCCACTACTTGGGAGACTGAGGCAGAGGATCAAAAGATTGAGGCCAACCTGGGCAACTTAGTGAGACCCTGTCTCCAAAAGAAGCAGGTGTTGTTCACTATTGACTTGAATGTCCCCAGTGTGGTCAGGCAATAAGGAGCCTCCTCACAGTTAAACACTCTCTTTGGCTGATGGGTTGATTCAACTACAAAGAAGTAAGGAAATCAGATTTCAGAGAGCACTGGGAAAAGCAAAAGCCCCAGAGACGCACCTCTCTGTGTAGCCCACTTCATCATCTGCACAGCCCCGGCCTCTCCCTACACCCAGATCTTGCCCAGAGGGAGAGGACGCCCAGGGCCTCCCTCAACACCCCAGACTTCTCTGCCTGATGCTTTGTCCTCTTGAAAGGCCTGCAGATTTACAGTTCTCAGCTGCAGGCATTCCACCCCCACCCTTTCTTCTCCTCTCTGCCCCTGGACACCCTCCTCTGAGTTCATCTCTCAGTCTGGTCCAGCGGTTTCTGATGTGGGGGAGGCAGGAAGCAGAGGCTGACGTGGCAGCCCAGGAAGCCCAGCCTAAAGGGGTCACTCCTTCCCTAGGTCAAGCCTCACTCTCCTGAGGCCTGCACTCCTGTGATTTACTATTCAGAAGCCAGTCCATTAAAAAAAAAAGAAAAGAAAAAAGCAGACATATCCATTTCATTTTGACCTGCAGTTGAGCAAGGGCGCTGCCTTTCTGTAATACTCTGTCCTGTGATAATCCTCTGGCTAAGCTTGCAGTGACGATATTTAGGAAACCAAATTAAGTCTCCTCAACCCAGGCACAATGGGAGCAAATTCCAAAGAATCTGTAGAGATGTCAACTGGTTACTCGTGTGGGAAGAGACAATGGCTGAGGTGGAAATACTGTGAACTGAAGAAAGCCTCAGATGAACAGAGAGTGGTAGGTGGATCCTGGCCTCATGGCCCATTGCTGAGGCATAGACCAGAGGCCATCCTCCTCCTGATGGAGAAGGCTGTGTCACTCCACTGGTTGCTAAGTTCTCTTTGAGGATAAAGTATTTCTTTGGAAGCTAAAGACATTGTCAAAATAATTGTTAAAGAATAATGGGCCTGGTAAGCAAGTTGAGAACAAGCTAAGGAATGAGGGAGCCAATATGTGTCTGGGAGCTAGGAGCTGGCACCAAGCCCAGTAAGCAATTGTGTGTCCACAGGGCCAAGGGCCCAAGAAGGATAGCCATCAGTCCTCACCTGGAGGCCAGGACCTGGAGGAGAGCTCAAGGAGGGATTTGTGTACGGAAAGGCAGGGACCAGAGTCCTGCCTGGCAGATGCATCCGATTCCTCCCAGGAAGTCTGGGTCCTAGATCAGCTCAGCATCAGGTAGAATCTGGCCACAGATCAGGGAATCTGACTGTGGTCATGCCCTGGCTGTCTCATCTCCGTGTGACGTAGTTCTGATCTTCACTTAGTGGCAGGACAATGGGGTACTGTTGAAATAGCATGCACAGACCCTGTACCCCTGAACAGCTGGGCACCCCTGAGCAGGCAGTTGACCCTCTGTGAGCCTCAGCTGGCCCATCTGTGAAACATCCATCACAGAACTTTGCAGAATTATTCTAAGAATCAGAGGCACCAAACAAGAAGCCCCTCAAAAACTGTTAGCATCAAACACTATTTATCTTGTAAATTGTCCAGAATAGTGTCATTTATTCTATGTTGTCATAAATAGTATTAAGAATCTAATGAGCAGAACCATGCCCATTTCTCAGTGTACCCATTCTTCTCTTTCAGTTCAGACCAGGAGCAAGCCCAGCTCCCTGCTAAATTCAGTTTTCACACTCACCTCACCCCTTCCTCTCGGAGGCAGGACCCAGGAAACCTGAGCTTACAGGTGAACCCAGCTGTGGATCTAACTATGAGAAGGGAAGGCAGAGAGAGGCAGGAGAACTGAGGTGTCTTAGAACTGTTCATACAAACATTTGCTTAGACTCTGAGGGCAAAAAAGATTGATGCAAAATCCCATTCCTAACAGCAAGTAGCTATATGTCAGTGTTGCCTTAAAGATTGGAACTATTTCTAGGTTTAAGGAAAGTAAGTAATGTGCCGATTCAGTAATCACGGCTATGAGAAAGATGAGACAAAAATCTTTCTCTGCTCATCATATAGCCAAGCCCAATTTACAGCTCATATATCTGGCCTGCGAGAGAACCATAACCCAGCAGGCAGGGAGAGCGAGCAGGCCTGAGAAGGGAACTGGCCTTGTTAGAACAAAGGAGGAGGAGGAAAATGGCCTGAGCATCCATGGCTCCAGGAAGGGGGCTCTGTGAGGGCAGCCAGAGGACCCTGGAAGAGAGACACCATCTACCAGGCAGGCCGGAGAGCTGAATGTACTTCATTGAAAGAAAAATGTTCTAATCCACCTAACTATTCTTCAGGACCAGCCAGAGAAATTGACAATGTTGATTCATTTAGCTCAGCAGTATTCAGGTCAAAATCAATCTTGTCAAAAATCCATCACCCACACTCAATAAGTAAGAAAAGGGATACAGGCTCCAGGGGAATCAATCACACCCCAACAGGGAGCAGCTGAAAACAGATCTATCATGGCCTCTGATGGAGCTTTCCATTACTCAAAGTGCTATTTCCTGAATGGGCCATAGAGGCCCCACCCAAGGTCATGGGCATCAGCTCCAGCCCCAAAATCACCCCAAAATAAGAGGGCACAAGAGCAGTTGGTCAGTACACTGGTCATCTCTCTGAAGCCAGAAGTTTCTAAGGCCTTGGAGCAGATTTATACATATGTCCTTTTTTTTTTTTACAGGTTCAACACTCAGCTGCTGGTATGGCCTTGCAGAAGTTACTTCATCCATTCCTTGCCTTCAAGAATTGGTCAAAAATTAACTCTCCCATAGTCTCCTGATCCCTGAGGCAGTGTCATTTCTATAGGAAAGAGAACAATAGCCTGTTAGCAGCTTCTCTGCTGCACCAAGCTTGCTCAGGTCCTTTACTTCCCTGAGGGTGGCCTCTGCAGAACTTCCCAGCCTCAGGGAACAGGACACAGAAGCTAACTCTCCCTCCTCTTTGTTCTTAGGCCAAAAAGCTGCCACCCCATAAAATTGGCATTATGGTAAGCCTGATTCCCCTCAATTCATAGGAGACTCTCTAGTGGACCTGAGAGATCTCTTCATGATGGAGAAGACAGATCCGCTCCACCACTCACCAGTGTGTGAGCTCCATCCAGCCAGGAGAAACCAAGCTAGTGCATCCCTCGGGCTGGCTGAAGATCCAGTGAACCCCAGTGAGGAGCTGGCACACAGATGGTGCACTGGGGATGAAGACTTTCACCAGACAAAGGTCCCTTGTGGTACAGAGTCTTTGCTTCTGGACTTACCTTTCCATCACTGAACTTCTGAGAAGCACTGTCACTCACTCATTCATTTGCTCCCTTACTTGGAGCAGTACCAAGGACACCATGTCACGATACAGGGTCTCCATCTAAGTGCAATGGGAAGCCACCAAAAGCAACATCATCTGATGGTACATTTTTAGAAAGCTTTATGAGAAGTGCTGTTTGGAGAAGGGATTTGAGCTGGGCACGAGGGGAAGGAGCAGGAGGCTTTTCCAGAGTTCCGAGGACAACCGTGGTAGTTTTGTCCAGGGAAGAAGCAGTGGGTTTGGAAGAACAGGTACTAGGATCTAGGAAAGATTTTGGCAGTAGATTCATCAGTATTTGGTGAATTAGATGTGGAGCTGACAGAAGAAAAGAACTGATTTCTGTAAAGTTTCTGTCTCAAACTTCTGGGTAGAAGGGCTTCTAATTATTGTTGGGGAAGACTGGGAGGATTGGGTCAAATTGAGAAAGTACAAGTAAGAGCTCTTCTGACTTAAAATGCATATTAAACATGGAGAGCGGAGAGTAAGTGGAGTTGTTGGCTTGAAGGTGTTTATTTAGAGTGAGAAGACTGAATGAGATAAGCTGGGGACAAGGGGGAGGGGAGGACCAAGCCCTGGGCAATTCCTCTGGAGGAATCCATATCCAAAGCCACCAGCCCTTTGGGGATATATAGTTGTCAGAACAGAGTCACATGAGTAAGGGATGGAGGGGATTTGAGGTAAAGGGTTCCTGAGAGGACAACACTTGGGAGAGATGGGAGATAGTCGCCTTGTGAACACACGGAGGCGGGCAGATTATACCTATACCAGTCCCAGGAAAAGGCAGAATTCTATTGTCTGCAGACCTCTGCTTGCTGGGTAAGTATTTCTGGGAGGTAGGTAGCATCAAGCCTCTTATGCCACAAATTTTGAATACTCTGATTTGAAGGGAATTGGAAAGCAGAGGAGAAATCTCTGTTCCAGGTGCAATGTCAATGCTATGCAAATATGCCCCAGGAACCCCTACTTCTGGAGGCTTCCACAGCCTATCAGGGAACAGTACAGCCTATCACACAAAAGGGACACATTATCATGGATACTCAAAGGCTTGTTGATCTCTAGAACTACAAGGCCTCAGCCCCCTTCACGGACAGCAGCATCTTCTATGTTTAATTTGGGGTGTTCCCAGGTGCCTGAGCTGTGCAGTCTCTTTGCATCCTGCCTGCCACAGCCCCAAGACCTGCACAAAGGGGCAGCCCCTCCTTCCAGAGCCTTTCACACCTCCCTTCTAAGGCACTGTGTTCCCAAAGCTGCAGTACCAGTAGAAGCCACCTGATACCTCCACACCATACTGGGGTCTACTGCAAATTGACAGGATCCTACATTTTCCCTTCGTGTGCTGTAGATACCAGGGAGGGGGCAGCCCACAGACCCAGCTGTACATCACACCCAGCCACACCCCAGATCCCTTCCAGTGTCTGTCAAACCAAGAAAGATTCAAGGAGCTGCAGTAAACAAGTTTACTAGCACCTAACGTGATTAATCAACAGAGGATGGTGAACAGATGGACAGACAGACAGCCGTGGGCATGAAGGGAAGGGACCACTAGAGATGGGAGAAGGAAGATGTGGAAGTCCTTGCTTAGATACCAGAGGGAAGGAAGGGCTGACTGCAATACAGGGCTCCCTGTAGGGAACAGCAGGGTCCCAAGCATGACTCAGGCCTGAGGGTCTGTACCCCACCTGTCCCCATCCCATATGTACACCTGCTTCAAGAATGATGAGAGACCAGGAAAGGGAGCTGTGAGGAAGTAGGTAATGATCTCAATTTCACAGCTGGGTGGGTTGGGGCCCTGCCGAGGGAATTAGTTTCTGGGACAGGAAAGCAGCTTCAACTTCTCCATCTCCCTATCTGGTTTGCCTAGTCAGGTGTTAAGATGAGTCCAGCCAGGGGACCCAGGCTCCAGCGCCCACATCTGAGACTCCCTCACTGCATGGCAGCCTCCACCTCCTCAGGTACGCTCTGGTGCCAGGCCACACCTGCTCTTCTGGGCACACAGCTCACTGGCTGTTTTTAAAGACGTATAATATTGACAATGACAGCCACCATTCACTGGCTGCTTCCTGCCTTTATGGCCTTTATGCTTGATACCAACCTTATGAGGTGGTTACTGTTATTCCCATTTCACAGATGAGGAATCTGGGGTTCAGAAAGGTTAATTTGCCCAAGCTTTTATAGTTAGTAAGCTATAGAGCCAGGAGCCCAACAGCTGTGTCTGACTCCAAATTTCATACTCCAAACTCCTTTGTTATATTGATTTCCAGGATGAACAAGTCATGTGCTGCAGTAAGCAGCTGGGAAGGGGGAGCCATGATTCACATAAAATATCAGGAGAGGGGAAAGGGACCCAACCCACAATCCATTAGGCAGAGGGCAAAAGAAGGGACTCAGAATGAGTCGATGTGCCCCAAGTCCTCCACTGAGACATCCTGTCCCAAAAGTACACAATCAGAATCCCCTTCCTTGCCCTTAAGAGTGGAACCATTTCTCCTCCAGGGCAGATTCTCTCCTGTCCAGCTGGGCATGAGAGGGTAGGTGGACTTTCTTCTCCTGAGCTGACCCAATATCAAATAGAGGCTCTCTCACCAATCCTCCAAAGACAGGCAAAATGACTAGGGTGCCGAGTACAACAGAAAACCAGGTGCCTCTCAAAGGATGAAAAGGATACCAGGCCTGCCACCACCTTCAAAGGATCTAGGCCATCTTCATGTAGCCAAGCTTGCCTGCCTCACCTGCTGGCCGTGGCCCCCAGAGCCCCTCCTCTCAGCCCTGAGAGGTGAGTTCATTTGATTGGGTCCATGCAGACCCCTGAGCCAGTTCTCACTGTCCCATGTGCAGCCCTCTCTGTTCAGCACAAAGCTAGTCATGGTTCCTGCCTTGACCCTATGCAGAACTTTCCCGTTGGACCCGGGGGTGACTCTTCACGGCAATCTCTCTCCCTTCCCTGGGGCATCCACCTTACCTCCAGGACAGCTCCCAGGTGATAATGTTTTCTCTGACTTGACCATCCTGCAGCTCAGATCCCCCCCTACCCATACACCCACAGAGGACACAGAAGGAGGGACACCCGCTTTCTAGAATCTGGAATCAAATGACCTCTCCTAGAGCCCTAAAACAACCTGAGCCTGGTGTGTGCTACCAATTAGCACGCTCTGGCCTGCACACATCACAAAACTTGACTAACTGTGACATAAAGCAGAACTTTTCACTTTAATGTGCATAGAAATCACATAGAGGGTCTTTTTGAAATGCAGCTTATGATTCAGTAGGTCTGGGTTGAGGTCTGAGATTGCACTTCTAGCAAGCTCCCAGGTGATGCTGATGCTCCCGGTCCAGGTTCCACACTTTGAGTAACAAAGATTTCAATATTTAAATCTCAAGGATGAAGAGGTCTAGAGCTAGGTGGCTCCACAATTGGCTCTATACTCACTAATGTCTTCATGAGGCTCCTCTGCACCTTCATCAGGACAAGATGGCTGCCGAAGTTCCAAGTAGGAAGAGTGCAAGGATGAGCAGAAGATATTTCTTGCTTTGGTTTTCTTACTGGCTAGAACTGGGTCCTGTTGCCCATCCCTGGACCAATCACTATCAGGAGAGATCCTGTTGCCATGACTGACTTAGCTAATTGCATTTCACCCCCTGGGACTGGAGATATTTCTACCTGAGCAAAAATCAGAACTCTATTAGCGAGAAAGAAAGAGAACAATTAAGATGTAGGCAACCAGACTGCCAGGAGGGTGCAACCCATTACCAGTCCTCTAGCTCCCTTCGCCCTTCTCTAAGGTGAAGACTTGAGGGACAAGGGAGAGAATGGCCAGCACAAAGTAAAGCAGCAGAAACCAAAGGCTTTGGGGGTGCAGCATGGGTCTGCAGGGAAGGAGTGTGCTTATCAGAGAAGGGAAGTGGACATTCCTGGAAGTCTCACCCAGGGGCGTAGGGAGGGCTCCTCTGATAACGCCCATGAAAGCATTTGGTTAACAGCCAGATGCACTGGGAAGCAAGCAGCTGTGGTCGCCATTAGTGTCACGCCTAGACCCATGGAATGTGGGGAGCAATAGAAGCAGAAAGAATGTTCTCCCCACAGCCTGTTCCCCCAGCCACACGACCTCGGCGACTCTGGTGGGAATTTTCCCTGCTCCCAATTCTCTCCCTCTTTGTTGATTGTAATGGCTCAGGGATCAGCTGACACGCTGGCAGGGCTGGGTGGGCTGGCATGAGGCTTCTGCCTGAGGAGAAAGAGGCACTTGTTTTGGAGGAAAGACTTCTGTTTCCCAGTGGTGAGAAGTCAAAGAGCCAGAGGCCAGAGGGCACACTGGGGACACTGTGTCTTCTACTGAGGGGCCAGACCGCGGGCACAGCTGCTGTGGCCCGGCATCTTCACACATGTTGTTCCTTTCCCAGGAGACGCTCTTCCCCCACATTGCTCACATCTGGCATCTGACTCAGTCTAAACCACCCTGCAGGGAAGTTTCCTTGGCCCTGACAAGCTGCAGCAGCCCCTCCCCTGCCTGTCACTCTCTCTGACAGTAGCTAATTTTTCCTTCTGTGCTCATTCTCTGCAATACATAATGCTGGTTTATGGTCAATCAGTTGGAATCTCCATGAGGGCAATTCCATCATGGTGCTGCCTGCTCAGCCCAGGGAGTGGCACGCAGTACTCACACAGTCAGTATTTATGAAATACGTGAAGGCATGAATGAATGGGTACCATTGAAACTGATCCCAGTCTCCAGAATGGAAGAGCCATAGTGAACACTTACATGAGGCAAAAGAGGTTCAGCGTGGCTCTGAGGGGTGAACTCTCCAGTGGTGGCGCTGGAGAATCCCAAGGAGGATGAGGAAAAGAGTGAGCAGCATGTGCCCGTCACTCTAGGTGATAGGAGGAGGAGTGGTGATGTTCAGTTGTATGTCAACTCGACTGGACTGAGGAACCAAGATAGCTGGTAAGCAGCATTCTGTGTGTGAGATTAACATTGAATCAATGCACTAAGAGGTCCTGCCTCACCCAATGTGGGTGACACCAGCCAATTGGCTGAGGCCCAGAGAGAATAAAAAGAGAAAAGAAAGGCAGGCTTTCTACTCCAGAGTCACAGCATCCTTCTTTTCCTGCCCTTAGATATCAGAACCTCAGGTCATCTGACTTCTTAGCTCTGAATTTCCACTAGCAGCCCCTGGGTTCTCAGGCCTTTGGCCACAGCCTGAGAGCTGTCAGTCATGGGCTGACCATCCTAGGGACTTCAGTTTGCAGAAGACCTGTTGTGAGACTTCTCAGCCTTCATAGTCACGAGATTCAATTTCCCTAATAAATTTCCTCCTATCTACCTACTTTCCTACCGTATTTGTTCTGTCTCCCTGACTAATGCAAATGATTAGATAACTTCAGGAAGGTTCCACTTGCCTAAGGAAGGCACTGACTCTGCGACCCCTCATCTGGCACAGTAGTAATAAGTTGCCTCGGCTTCAGCTCCTCTGACCACAGATGTTGCAGGTCTGATTGCAGAAACCCCATCAGTTTGGGTGGCAAAGGAGGGTGGGAGAGGAATCAGGGCTGCGATCCTGGGCTCAGGGTCCCGGTCCACTGGGCCATGTGATGAGGGGGAAATTGAGTAGAATGCGGAAACCATGACCCAGAACACCAGACTCATCCCCTGGAAAGACCAGAGCCGGATGGTGGGGTGGGGCTTGGAGAAACACCGATCCCTCACACCTGGCTCAGAGCTTACTTAAGCTGTTCTAGTGACAGCTTGAAAAGGTACCCTGTGCATCCTGCATGGTCCAGAGTGACAGGAATAACCACCCATGCCAGAGAGTGCACAGGAGATCAATCAAGCAGCAAGTCATAGAGAAATAGTCAGCTTGCCCTGCTGGCCCTTTCCTGCTCATCCTGACTGTGCACGGGGAAATCCATCTAGCAGCACCACGTGGTTCCACCGTAGCACTGTGATATTAACCATGCCAAGAAGCACATTATGGTTTGGACCTTAATTGGCCCCCCACCAAAGCTCATGCATGTATTAAAGGAGTGGTCCAGGGTGGAGCCATTGGATGTGGTAGACCCTTTAAAAGGTGAGGCCTTGTGGGAGCTGTTTAGGTCACTGGAGGTGGGCCCTTGAAGAGAATTGTAGGACCTGCCACACCTTCTTTTGCTCTGGCTGTGAAGTAGGTAGGTGTTTTTGTTCTGAAACATAACTTCTGGCCATTGCTATCTGACAAATGGGTTTACCCAACCATGGGCTCAAACTCTAAAACTGTGAGTCAAAATAAACCCATTGTCCTTATAAGCGAATTATGTCAACTATTTGTTGTAGTAATAGAAAGCTGACTAGCACAGCACTGGAGAAAGAAGTGAAGAGCAGAATGGAAGGGAGAGCAGAATGATTGTGTGTGTGTAAGGGGTGGGGGGTGGGGGTACCCATGCAGAAACAAGTTAAAGGAACAGCCAGGAATGAAGGCTGTGTCAGACAGGTAGGTATGTGACTCTGGGCCATCCCACCCACCATTCATTCTTTCATTCATATAATATGTGCTGGCACCCACTTTTCCCCAGGTGGTGTGCTAGCCCTTAGATTTCAATGGTGGATGAAAGCCATGCAGTTCTTGCTCTTACAGTGCTTATTGTCTACAGAGATTCAGAATCGAATCAAATATTCCCAAGTACTAACTGTGGTTAAGTGCTGTGTTGAGATAAGAGTGTTTAAGAGGCATCAGTCAGACAGGCTTTCCTGAAGACAGGAGATCTGAACTGATATCTGAAGGAAGACGAGGAGTCAGGCAAAAAGTATTCTGTGCAACGGGACTGGTATGTGCAAGGATACTGAGGTGGGAGTAGACAAGAAATATGTAAGGAAAGAAAAGAAACCAGGGTGATTGACAGAAAGGAGGAGCATGATGGCTCTGGGTTTCTGTGGAAGAGGGCCTTCCTGGTGCACCTCTGTTCACTACTCTCAGGATGAGAGTCAGCACAGCTCAGCCAGTGACTGGCTGAGAACACGGAACACTCTGGAGCCTGCTGGGTCTCCCTGTGCACCGAGGGGGCCTACACAAACATCTCAGGGAACTTTGGAAGGCCCTGTGTGCTGGTCTTGTTTCACCCACACACTGTGAGAGTCGTCTAAAGATAGAGCCACACTGCTGGCTGGCAGGACCTAGTTAGCCTCCACTCCTCTTACCAGGATGGTGCTCCATGTCTTCTCCAGGATGTTCTGGCCCAAGAACCAGGGAGCCACATGGTGCTGAGCCAGCGTTCCAAAACTTCCAAGTGTCTGTTCAAGGCCAGGGCTTTATATGGCTCTCTATGTGTCTTCTTCTCTTCTTCTGTTCCTGCTGTGTGTATGTGTGTGTGTGTGTGTGTGTGTGACCCAGAAGTGCAACTTACAAGAAAGGACACAAATCCCAAGTATTTATTTTTGTTTCACAAAGTTAGTACACTCTAAAATGTGAGCACACACACACACACACAAAAAAAATTCCAGGTTGCTTCTAGTAACATTATTTGTAATAACCCTTGAACTGAGAGGATATTACATTAGTAATATCAAATACTTCTTAACATTCATTCATGCATATAAAACAAAGTTATTTGTTTATAACAAAAACAGATATAAAAATAAATAAATAAAATGTGATATAGTCATAGAACAGAATACTACATAGCAATGAAAATGAGTAGACTGTAGCTGTATACCACAAAGTAGATTTGAAAACATTTTGCTAAGTCAAATAATCCAGACACAGAAGACAATATTTTATGACTCAACTTACATGAGTTATCTAGAATAGACAAATTCATAGAGAGTATGCATCCTGTTATTTTATTTTGTGATCATACATCTTCTTCCTTCTTTTTCTGTCTTCCTTTTATTTCCTTTTCTGTCTTTCCTTTTCCTTCTCTTCCTTTCCTTCCCTCTCTCTCTTGCTGTGTCCCTCCCTCCTTCCCTCTTCCTTGTTTTATCCCTTTCTTCCTTCCTTTTCTCTTCTACCAATTCTTTCATTCTTCTTGTAGACATTCTTTCAATATCTGTAATATAACTTTGTTTTATATGCATAAATGAATGTTAAGAAGTATTTGATATTACTAATGTAATATCCTGGCATCATTACTTTTTTCCCATGAAAAAATATACTTGATAAGAATATTACAAGAAAGGGAAATTACACTCACTCTCATATCTCTCATGGAACTAGATGCAGTTCTCATAAGAAAATAAGAAAAACTCAATTCAACAATGTATATAAGAAGAATAATATACCATGGCCATAGGTGTTATCTTCTATGTTATCCTGTAAAAGCTTCATTATTTTACATTCCATGTGGAGGCTATTGTTGCTCTTAGATTGATTTTAAATTTAGTGTGAGATGGAAGGCAAGATTCATTTTTCCATAGACATACTCAGTGACCCAACACCCTTTATTGAAAACACCATCTTTTACCCTTTGCACAACAGAGTGACTTTGGAACATGTTCCAAAGGACCACATATGTGTGGGTCTGTTTTTGGACTCTGCACTCTGTTCCTCTGATCTCTTTGGCTCTCCTGGCATCATTACTTTACTTTCATAATGTCTTTATATGGATCCTCTCATCTTCAAGTAAAGTCATCTTCAAGACTCTGCTAGCTATTCTTGAATTTTGCATTTCCACATAAAAACCAGCCTGCTGATTCTCATATGAAAGAAAATGTTACTGGCATTTTCATTGGAATTCTATGAAGCTTCTAGGGCAATTTTTAAAAAAAATAAACAAACCTATAATAGTGAGTCTTACAATATAAGAATATGACACAGCGTTCTATATAGTTTTTTCCTACTCTCCATAATGTTTTATGGTTTTCTTCATATTTATTTTGTCCAATTCATTTCTAGTTATTTGATAGTTTTGTTATCATAATGGCCTTTCTTAAGTTTCATTTCCTAATGCTTTCTCCTGGCATAAAGAAATGTATGATATGTCAAGGTAATTGTACTGTCATGTGTAACTAATTAAGACAAAACAAACAAACACAAAAGGAGATGTTAAAATCTGACTAAAAGCATTTATTGGTTCTGATAACTTGCTTGTAGATACTTTTGGAGATTATACATAACAGCCATGTCATTTGTAAATAATGTTGCTTTCTGTCTCTCAGGACCTTATTGCATTGCTGGAATATCTAACACAGTGCTGAATGACAACGGATAGCAGACTTTATTCTCTGACCACTAATCTCGGAGGAAGCGTTCAATACTTCACCATAAGGTAGGCTTTTTGAAGACAGCCTTTATTGGGTAGGGGGTTCCCTTCCATTCCTAATTTCCCCAGTTTTTTAATTTGATTTTGTTTTTTAAATCATGAACAGGTGTGAAATTTACCAAATACATATATATACCCATTGAATTGATTATATAATTTTTCTCTTTTAACATATGAATACAATGAATTGTTTGATTTTTCTTATGTTAAACTATTCTTGAATTCCTTTATCCATAAATCACCTATGACCATGGTATATTATTCTTCTTATATACATTATTGAATTGAGTTTTTCTTATTTTCTTATTACAGCTGCTTCTAGTTCCATGAGAGATATGAGAGTGAGTGTAATTTCCCTTTTTCGTAATATTCTTGTCAAGTCTAGTGTCAAAGTAATGCTGGCCTCATAAGACAAGTTGAAAAATATCTCTTCTTTTTCTATTTTCTTAAAGAGTTTATTTAAGGTCATCATTTTTTTTCTCTAAAATTTTGAAAGATTTTATGAGTGAAGTCAATTGGGCCCAGTGTTTTCTTTGCAGAAGGTTTAAAATATGGATTAATTTCCTTTAACAATATAGAATGTTCAGATTTCCCATTTATTTTTTTACATTTTTATTTCCCCTAGAAATTTATCCATTTGATCTAATTCTTCAAATTTATTGACTTGAAATCAAGTCATCCATGACATCGTCTTGTTAGTTCTGTAATATCTGTAGGGTTTGTGGTGATGACTCCTTTTCCATTCCTGATATTGGTTGTTTATTTCTCTCTTTTCAGATCAGTCTAGATATGGCTTTATAAAATTTATTAGACTTTTCAAAGAACAGAAATTTGGCTTTGGTTATTTCTTTTATTACTTTTATTTCATTATTTTCTGTTTATTGATTTTTGTTCTTTGCTATTTTCTTTTAATTTTCTTTCAGATTATTTATTGTTTGTTTATTTTTAGAGATATTTGTAAGAAAATTTAGATAATTGACTCTCAGTCTTTCTTTTCTAACACATTCACTTAAGACAATAAATATAACTTCTCTAAGATTTTTAACCATTCGTGTACTGGCTGTCTCAGATGCTCTGATAATTCCACATAATCATTTTATAATTTAATCCAGATTTTATACTTCTTATAGGGAGTGCTAGCCTAATACATACTAGTATATTATAACCAGAAGCATCTTTATATTATGGATTTTTAAAACTCACAATCATAATGGGAAGGAATTAAAATAATTTTAAGTAGTGGATATCAAAATATACTCTTTAACTTAATGAACCTATTCTACAAAGGATGCCTGCTAGAGACATTTTAGTGGAAGGATCAAATCTGCATTTTAGAATGTTGAATATTAATGTAATTAGCACTTATGATTAATTACTATGTTAAGAGGCATGGTAACAAGGTGGTTAGATATAGGTTGTGAAATCAGATTGCCCAGGTTTGAATACCAGCCCTAAGACTTCCTGGCTATGTGACCTTGGACAAATTATGTCACTTTCCAAGCCTTTATCATTTTAAAATAAGGATAATGATAATAGTTATCTCATGAGGTTATTGTGGAAGAGTAAATGAGATGATGTCTACTATACTTAGGACAATGCATAGAACATAGTAATAATAGGTAACATTTACAAGATTTCTCATTATTAATTATATTTTGGATACAATTTAGATTTAGAAGCGTTAAATAACTTGCTTAAGGTCACCTAGCTTATAAATGTTAGTGCTAGGATTGCCTAGCATGAGTGAGGCCCTGGGTTCAATCCCCAGTGCCACCAATAAATAAATAAATAACAGTGCTAGGATTTGGACATAGATCTAGATGCCTCCAAACCCAGTGACTTAGTATGAATGGATGTAAAATGAGTTGGTACGAGGGGGGGAATGTTGCAAGGTGGCTCACGCAACACTCCAAACTAAAGCCACAGGAACCTAAATTTGAGTGGTGACATAGCAAAAAGGAGAGGAAGGAAGAAATCTGAGAAGCATGATGAAGGAAGCACGGGATTTAATGACTAATTAAATATGGAATGGGAGTCAGGGGAAGGAGAGTGAGGAGTGAGAGCTGAGTCATAGTGCTAATCCTGAGTGACTAGAACATTCATGATACAACAGACAGAAATAGGAGAATTTAGAAAGGAAAGGAATTTTCAGGGGAGGTGTTACACTTAGTTTCAGACAGACAGGGAGTGAGCCATCACTGCAGATACAGAATCGGGACTTGGGAAGAGGGCTGGGCTATAGAGATCTTCCCTTGAGTGGCATTGAAAGCTTCAACAGTATATGTGATCCCTAAGTGAGAGAATAGACAGGAACAAAGTCCCAAAGATTGAACCTTGGTACACAGCCAATGTTTATTTATGGATGTTCTAGAAGGGAATAAATTGACATGTAGATAAGGGAACTGGTGGATGTAATCTACTCAGACTTTCAATAAGCCTTTGGCAAGATTCCATTTCAGAAACTGTTAAGAAATCAGGGCATGATGGAAAGTTGTTTTGTTAGGGGCAAGGAATGAGTTCAGAAACAAAGAATAAGGATAAATGGATGATCACTTCTCTAGGGAGATAGCAGAAAGGATCAGTGCTAGGTCTTTATCCTTGATCTTGATAAGGGCAATAAAATCTCCATGTTTGAGTTTGACAAAGAGATTAGACTACAGAGAGACTGTCTCTGTAGATGGACAAAACCCAATCACCCTTCTGGGTACTTGGTCCCTTCAGTTTTGGGTTCCCCATAACTGAGACTTGAATTGCAAGCTCAGGTCTGGCTTTGGGGCCAATTCCACCTATAAGCTGAGGGGCTTCAAGGAGCTCTAGCCCAATGCCCTGAACCTCAGCATTAAGTCATCCCTCATTCTGGGATCTAAAAGGCTTCAAATATTACCTGCTCCAGAGTCCCAATCTTCTACTTGGAGCCCCCCTTTAAGTACTCCAGATTTATTGGACTGCTACTGCAGTCTTCCCAGAACTGGATCTCAGGTCTCTCTATGGAGCATTGTCCAAAGAGACTTGTCCCTTGTCCAAAGTGGAGATAAGGTACCTCTGCAGTACCTAACAGAGTAGTCACTAGCCGTATGTGGTTCTGGAGCACTTGAAAAGAGATTAGTGGAAAAAAAAAATGAGTGTTTGACAAGGGAACTGGTGGATGTAATCTACCAGTTAAGAAGAAGCCCAGCCCTCTTCCCAAGTCGGGATTCTGTATCTGCAACTTAATTTTAATTAAAGTTTCAGTAGATACATGTGGCTGCCCTGCACTCACATATGAATAGCAGAAGCATGCTCAGAGACTGCCCACCCTAGGCTGAGCTGTGCTCTCCTTCATGTGTTTTGACACACTGTTGCTGATGCTTCCAAGTCCTATCAAGTTGTGGGAAAGTGTTAAAAGAAAATAAGTGGCAGATCCGTTTTAAGACAGGCAATGTTTAGGGATAAAAATTCTAGCGCATTTAAATAAATGAAAGGATTTGGAGCCAAATCCAAGAAACCCATTTAGATTCATCAAAGATTATTTCTGAGCTCAGTGTCGGCTTGTTATAGCCCAAAAAGATTGTTAAATATTGGACCAAGTTTCCTCAGTCTGTAGGCATGAGGAAGATCTGACCAAAATTCATGTAATCAATCCATCAACAACAACACTCAGCGAGGTCACCACAACATTTCTTTATCAAATGCTGAGACAGAAGACTGGAAGAGAGCTCAAAAGCCTAGTGTGTTGTTATCAAGGTGGAAAGTCACCTTAGAGATTAGGGATCATTTAATGGCTGGGGACAGAGACCCAGTCAACCTGGTTTAAGAAAAGGGGCTTGATATAAAGATAAAACAACCCCTTTGCTCTACATACAAAGACAGGAAACAAAGCTTTGTGGAACTGGAGAGACCAGAACTAGAAACTCGGGGGTTGACATTTGTTCATCCATCCCTTCGGGGAAAATGACTTTCCCCTCTCCCTGCCCCCTCCATCGCGTCCTTTCTGTCTGTACCTCCATGGCTTTCCCATAACCTAGACTTATGCTTTCCAACTTTGGATTTGGGTTTTTCAGCACAATCACATGGTTTTCTCCTCATGTTCCCTTCATCATCTGACTCAGTGTCTCCAAATCCAAACCCAGATTCCTGGAAGGAAGCTGATTGTTCACTTGTGTCCCATCGGCTGTAATTAGGGGAAGCAGAGTCATGTGGCGCTGGGGCTGCTCTGCAGTGTTAGAGGGAAATTCTATAAGAAGGAAGATGGGTGGGGAGGCAAAGAAAACTACACCTACCAGCCTCCAAAAGCCAAAGGAGGGTTAGGAGTTTCCCTGGCATCTTACTTCCTTTGATTTTTTTCTATATTTTTTTACATTTGAATAATAGTAACAAAATTTCTCACTTATTGAGTATTTGTTATATGTTAGAGTGATGTTTACAAATATTATATTGTATAATATTTTGGGAATCAGAATTTCTTATTGTCTTCCTTTTACTTACAAGGAAACTGAGTGAGGTTCAATGAATCTAAGTAATTGGACCAAAGTCAAATATCTAGGGTGTGGGAAAGTCAGATTTGAACTATAATATTTCCAAATTAAATGTCTTTAACCTCTATGCTAGACTTCTTCCTATTTCACAAGTGGGGTAAAACATATTGGAATTGTCACACCAAGAGATGATAGAAGCAGAGACTGTAAATGTATTAGGAAGATATTTTTTAAGTTACAGAATTGCTAATAGACTAGGACTACCAAGGAGACCCACATATCTGTACACACACAAGCTGAACCACCATGTGGATCAATATCATGAACAATGGCAGTATCTGGCAAAGCACATATAGGCATATAATAAACTTTTATTGAGGGAAGAAAGAAAGGCAGGTATCCAGGAGGATAACTATACCTTTTAACAATATGTCCCTGGAGATGTCTATTTCCAGTAGACAGACTTCTAAACTGGGCAAAACCAACATGGTAACTTCAAATTTCAATTGAGGAAAACATTCAAGATATAGTGGGGAGACAGAAAAATAAGCAATGACCTTCAAACACTGTGGGAATACTGTAATGGAGATGTGTATAGATATGAAAGCGTCTCGAGGGTATTTAACACAGACGGGCTCATCCATGCAGTGGTTGTGGGGTGGGACTTCACGTTCCATCTAGGAGGGACAGTGTGAACACAGGCATGGACACGAGCAAAGGCAGAGGGTATGTGCAGGCAGCTAGGTGTCCCTGAGAATGAAGGATGGCAAGCCGGGTGGGAGGTGAGTGCCGGGGAGTTGGCAAGGGTGGATCTTGAAGGACCTTTTATGCCATGTTAAGCAGCTTGGACTTTATCCAAGTGATTAAAGCAGAGAATAACAGGGTCAGATTCATGTTTTAAAAATAGATTTTCCTGCTCTAAGGAGGATTGATTTAAGGAGGAAAGGCCTAGGGGCAGGGAGACCTATAGGGAATCCAGGCAAGAAATGATGAGGGCCTGAACTGGGACAGAAGTTCTGGGGACGAATGAAAGGAAGAGTTTTGAAAACTATTTAGTAGGTTAAATTGGCAAGATGAGTAACTGACAGTGAACACGGGTGAGGAAAAGGTGTGACAGCTAGGTTTCTTAAGGTTCTGACGTGGAGTCTGCATGGGCGAGGAAGCCAGTCGCTAAGACGGGGGAGTGAGGAGGGCATGTTCAAGGAAGGAAAAGACAAGCGCTTACTCCATGTGTTGAGGAGCCTGAGACTGGTGGGATGAGATGTCTGGAAGAAAGTTCAGGGGAGAAGCTGGGCTTGAGGTTGCAGATTTGGAAATCACCTGCCAAAACTTAACAGGTGAGCTCACCATTGTGCAGGAAATAAAGTGAAAGCCCAGGACTGGATTCCAAAGGATATGAGCCTTCCAAGAAGAGAGTGAGGGAAAGTAGCAAAGAGGTAATTCCAGAACAGCCAGTGAATCAGGGGCTCACAAACCAAGAGGAATGATGGGGATGGTTTTACAAATGCTGGAGAGACCAACTGGTCCATTGCAGTGGAAAGACCCAGTAAGATGACATCTAAAATGTATTTCTTGGATTCTGCAATTCACCAGCCTCAGAAAATTGTAGAGACTGGTATCCAATAATCAGTGAAGTAGGGGCAAAGGTCAGTATATTAACTAGAGAATAGAGTTCTTCAGAGCCAAAGGAACAGAGGACCATGATCACCTCCCATTAACATTAATGGCTGTGAGGTGCAAGCCAGGTGGAAAGTCACAAGTGGCAAATATGAAAATTCTGGTGGCCAGGTGGAAGCTGGGTAAGATGGCAGATGCCTGTAATCCCAGCAGCTTGGGAGGCTGAGGCAGGAGGATCACAAGTTCAAAGCCAATCTTAGTAAAATGGAGACACTAAGCAACTCAGTGAGACTCTGTCTCTAAATAAAAAGAGGGCTAGGGATGTGGCTCAGTGCCTGAGTGCCTCTGAGCTCAATCCTCACTACCTCCCCCGAACCCTCCCCAAAAGAGTAGTGTGAACAGAAATCAGATTATAAGGGAAATGTGCTGTTGGTCAGAATGCAGAGGCTCCCTGAGCTGGCTGGTAATTTGAGAGAGAAAAGTATGAGACAAAAATGAATGAAGGGCATAGGGGGAAGTAGGGACAAGGAGAGGCCTTTCATTTGGTTGTTTAAACCTTTGTTTTGCTCTGTTTTCTGGTAGGATACCTTGGACATCTTATAGGATGGGAAAAGTGGAGGGGGGAAAATATCATGGTAAGGACAGCGACTGATGAAGCAGGAGCCCAGCAGAGACAAGAGAAGTGAGCCTGAACTCAGCTAAGGAGGATTAGCCTCACAAGTTGAAGACTTCTTTTAGAGGAAGTGAGCTCACAACAATAGAGATAGGCAGGTCCCAAAGTGGAGAAGAGCCCAGAGAGCATGGCCTCAGACTTAGTGAAGGAGGTGGAGTCCCCTCCTCTTTAGGGTAGGTGTGTGAATTTGGAGAGCTCAGGTTGGCCGAATGCCCTAGGGGATGCAACTGGGAGCCGCAGAGACAGAGACACGGTCAAGCATTCACTAAACCAGGATAGGGACGCTCTTAAGCTAGTAATAGCATCAAAGGCTATAGAAAGTCAACTGAAATAGGAAATGAGACTTAGTGATTAAGAGACATGGATCAAAATCCCCACACAAAAGAGAAAGTGCAAAAGGTCTATTTGCAAATAATATGAAGAATTTAACTCTTTCCACAGATATCTGACCCTCCTCCCACCTCAAAAACAGTTCAAGGTCTACTGGTGGTGGTAACTTGAGGCCATTTGAGGGAGGAGACTAGAGGAGTCAAAGGCTCTGCCCTTCAAACACAAGTCATCCTTGATTGACACTTCTAGCCCCAATACTGAAAAAACCTTGAGCCCCATTGCCCCTAACCCACCCAATCAATTTATTAAACATAGGTGAGCACCTTTAAGGTGTCAGCACTGGCCTCCTTACATTTAGGGACGATGGAGAGAAGAAAACGAATGAACTGCCCTTTTAGCTTTTCAGTCTGGGGTAGGGACTGGTCATCTAGTGCTCAATCCCCTCCCAGCAGCTAGTTACACCTATAGGCAGCCAACAAACACTAAACCTTCCTCAGGCAATCAGGAACCTGGGAGGGGCTTGTGTTCTCTAGAACTACCTGTAGGACCATCCCATACCAAATGGCCCTTCATTTTACTGGCTGCTTAAAATATCCGAAGATACATTCTATGAAGTAAACGAATCAGCTAATAATAAGGAAATAGCCCTGGCAGGCAGAGATGCTACTAAGAATAAATCAGTGAGTACAACCCAAAGGGTGGCTATGGGGAGACTCAGCCCCACAACCATGGTAAGAGCCCTCTCTAGAAGCTTCCATGTGCCTTGTACACAGGCAAAGAGACTTCCAATTGTTCTGATCACACAAACCATTATGTCATTGGTTTTTCTTGTTGTCCAAGAATTTTCACAATTGTCTCACGAAAGAGTGGATCAAATATAAATGTAAATGCAAAATTATGTACAGATTTGTCAGCACGGATATTTAATCACCACTTCAGCTTATATTCAAAATGCCTACCGAGGAGGGAGTCCTGTTTTGTAGGGGATTGGAGCGCTGACTGCATCATAGCCCCGGTTTTGCCTTCTCTGGCACTTCCAAAGAACATCTACTATCTACTCATTATACCTTGTCTGTCTAAATCCTGCCCTTCCCTCAGAGTCCCCTTTCTTCATGAAGACCCCAAGGACTACATGGCTTTAGCTCATATCAGTGTTATTGGCCAAGCTGCTATAACATGCATTTGATTAGTATCTATTTGTATATTGTTTATTTTATTTCATTTAAGTGAATTTTAAATCTCAAAACCAATTCAACTTCTGAAAGGCATAAATTATCCCCCCGACCCCTCCAATGATTAGGACTTAATGTTTCTTCTGTGTCACTCATTCATTCAATGTTTTTTGAGCACCAGCTATTTGGGATCCTGGGAATACAATAGCAAACAAAAAAAAAATCATACTTTTAAGATGCAAATGTGAGTCAAAGACAAGAAAATAGACCATCTCTAATAAAATGTGTTAGTTACCAAGATAAGGAAATACTACTAGGTGCTTGAACACATTGAGAGGTGTCCTCTGGCCAGTCTCAGTCTGTGGGCCAGCAGGAGGGAATGGCGGTGGCTTCATGTAAGACAGTGGTGACCAGACTGAGTTCTAGAAGTAGGATAAGAATTGTCCAAGTCAATGTGTGTAGTGGTGGGTGGGACAGGGATTCCTATGGAAAGGAGAATTTTTAGTGTTTGAAAATCCTGGGTTCCACATGTGGTTCTGAACAAGTAAGCTGTAAGGAGAGTAATGGGCAAGACTTTGAGGAACTCACCATCTGGTCCAAGAGATGAGACAGACCATGAGCAGGCTGAACGAGCGCCTAACCTTGCAAGGGGTGGGGGGCTACGAGAGGTTTCTCTAGGTGGTGACAGCTCAGGGTAATGCCAAAATGAGTAGAGTTTAACCAGGAAAGAAGACAAGGAAGGACATTCCAGGCAGAAGGAAATACACATTCAAGATCCTAGATTCTCCACAGCCATAGCAGATATCTTATTATCAGCATTATTCTGTTTCTTTCCTCCTCCTCCTCCTCCTCCTCCTCCTCCTCCTCCTCCTCCTCCTCCTCCTCCTCCTCCACCACCACCTCTTCTTCTTCTTCTTCTTCTTCTTCTTCTTCTTATTATTATTATTATTATTATTATTATTATTTTTCTCCCTCCTGATACTTTAGAATCCATGGCCCTTCTCTGGCTCTGCTTACCTCAGCTCCATAGTCAAGCCACACTCAGTTATTTTTTTTCCCCAACTGGAGAAAGGAAGCAAAATCAGGAAAAAGGAGAAATAAGATTCTCGATTCTCCCTGGGAGGCATGTTGGACACTGAGAGTGGGGTGAGATATCCAGCAGCTATGGAATTTTATTCTCAGATAAAGACTCTTTCTCCAGTATGAGCCTCTGTGGCTTGGTAAATCATTTTCTGGTATTAGCAGCAGGTACCCACTTAAATCCTGACCTATGAGCTTCTTGAGGAAAAGGACCATGGTTTTTACTTGTATATCTTGCATAAGGTATTATGCAATACCTTGCATAAGACCTTGTTGTACCGACACCCACTAAGTTCTGAATGACTGATTGACTCTCTGAGTTCCCAGTTCCTACTGTATTCTATTCATTACTGAGTATTAGCTTGGATGCCTTTCATCTAAACCAAATACCCCCAAGAGATCTATTCCCCAAATATTCTTGCTTCTTTCAATCTAAGCCAGCCTCTTGGTAAGTCATGGGTAGAGCCAAATGCTCAATCTTGTTTCTAATGTATTTTGCCAACCGAGATTGCCTGAGTCAGGTAGGACTCAGAGAATGATCATTTTTATATGGTTTCCTATTTTTCATCTTCACCAGCATCTATTTATATAACTTTTCTCCCTTTTGATAATTTGAGAGCCACATATTTTAAATTTTTAGTGATTATCCTTAATTTTAATACCATGTTTAATTATACATTCTTCAACATATCTAATTATTTAATATTTTTACTCTTTACTTAAACATGTTGAGAACAGTAAAATTAATAACTTACTGAACAGCACTTCTCCCTTCTTGCTCTTTGAACCTAGAGCAGGAATAGGCAAACAAGCATTCCCAGGTCAAATCTGGTTCACTACTAGTTGCCGCAGTTCAGCTGCAGCAAAATAACCGTGGGGTGACGAACAACTTGTGTAGATTGATACAGCAGGAGAGGGAGCCGTTTATTGTAGGACAGGAGTGGTATTTATACATTCCAAACAGATTATCTTAATTAGCATAAAATAGATACAGCAGTCAAACAATAAGGAATCTCCACACTTAATGGCTCACTGGTGTTACTTCACAAACCACTCCCTCTGGCATTTTGCCAGGCGCCATCCAGACTTGTTTACAGACTCTAACATTTCTCTGGCAAAATGCCAGGTGCCATCCTGACTTGTTTACAGACTCTAACAACTAGTTTTATTGAATATACATTAAATTATAAAGGTTTATTGAAACACAGCCGTGTCCACTTATTTATGTATTGTCTTGTCTACTTTCAGCCTACAATGGCAGAGCTGAGTAATCGTGACAGAAACTACAAGTTGAGTATCCCGTTTTCAAAATGCTAGGAACAAAAGTGTGTTAGATTTCAGATATTGGCATATTTTTAGGTTCATAATAATATATTTTGGAGATGGGGCCAATTCTAAACATGAGATTCATTTGTCTTTTCTTTCTTTTTTTCTGTGATTTATCTGCAGCCCCTCACATCTTATAAGCCTAGCCTTGAGTTGTTTGTAGTAGTTAGCCTTCTGTCACTGTAACAGAATACTGATGATAATTAACTTATAAAGAGAAAATCTTTATTTTGGCTCAATTTTGGAGGTTTTGGTCCTGATCACTTGGTTCCATTGTTTTGGGACTGTGTCAAGGCAGCCCACATAGTAAGAGCACATGGCCGAGAAAGACCACTCATTTCATGGCCAGGAAGCCAAAAAAGAAGAGAAGGAGGTCAGGGTTCACAATCCCCTTTGAGGGTACATCCTCAATAACGTAATGACTTCCCACTAGGAACTATTCCATTAGAATCTACTACTTTCCAACAGTGTCATCCTAGGGACCAAGTCTTTAATACATAGATCTTGGGGATACATTAAAGATTCAAATGAATTGTGCAGCTATAAACATTGAAGTGGCTGCATCGCTCTAGTATGCTGTTTTTAAGTCCTTTGGTATAGATCGAGGAGAGGAATAGCTGGGTCAAATGGTGATTTTGATCCAAGTTTTCTAAGGAATCTCCATACCGCTTTCCAGATTAGTTGCACCAATTTGCATTCCCAGCAGCAATGGATGAGTGTGCCTTTCCCCTCACATCCTCGCCAACACTTATTGTTGTTTGTATTCTTGATAACTGTCATTCTGACTGATGTTTAAATTATTAAACAAGAATAAAATTATGTCATTTGCAGGTAAGTGGAAGGTGTTGGAGAATATCATGCTAAGTGAAGTAAGACAATCCCCTCCCCCCAAAAAATCAAAGGCCAAATGTTCTCTCTGATAAGTGGATGCTGATCCTTTATGGGTAGTGTGGGGGCGGGGGGAGAATGAAAGAACTTTGATTGGGCCAAGGGGAGGGAGGGAGGGGAGGGGACATGGCGATAGGAAAGATGGTGGAATGAGAAGAAAATCATTACCCTAGGTACATGTCTGATTACACATGTGGCGACTCTACATGATGTACAACCAGCAAAATGAAGGTTGTGCTGCATTTGTGTACAATGAATCAAGATGCATTCTGCTGTCATATATACCTAATTAGAATGAATAAATAAATAAAGGATTCAACTGATAGTAGAACTTTATGCAATATTTTTTAGCATGCTTGTATTTTGACTACAAGGTGCACAAATTTCCACTTGTGGCAGTCATCATGGTGACACTCAAAAAGTTTCAGATTTCAGAATGATTTGGATTTCAGATTTTCAAATGAGAGATGATCAGTTTATTGATGACTATGAACCCTTCATATTTTTTATCTGGTCCTTTACAGAAAAAGGTTACAGACCCCTGATCTAGAGGTTTAATTTTTCCCTTTTTCAGTACCAAACAAGGTGTTAACCATTAGCTATTAACAAAACAGCTAATAGTTGTTAAATTTATTGCTGTGTTATTTCTATGCTCACTGTCATTTCTAGTATTCCAGATGCTAGAATTCTCTCTGAATTTTTCTCCTTTTTTCCTTTAATGATTTCTGCATATGACTATGATATTCTCCTGCTTTTTAACTCAGAGAATGACAGTTTAGTAGGATACAAAATATAAGTTAATGGTTAATTTTCCTGAGCACCTTAAAGGTATTATTCCTTTATTTTCCTTCCTCTGTTAATGCTTATGGGATAATCTCTGTCAGTTTTTGTTCTGGTACAACAGGATCTTGTTTACTTTAATATTTCTCTTAATCTTTCCTGTTTTGTAGCTTAACTACAAGTCCAAGTATTTATCTTGGTACTCAAGTTGCATTTTCAATTGGAGAATTCATGTCCTTCAATTCTTTCTTCAAATATTGCTTCTCTGTCATTATCTCTATTCTTCATTTATAATGTTCCTAACAAGGTTTTTCATAGCTTTCCATTCTATTTTCATTTCTGCTTGCTTTATTTCACAATTTTTGTTGGTTTTCAATGGATATTGTTTCTTTGATTTCTGTGAAGTTTCTAAAACATGTTTTTAAAAACCTTTATTAGAGAGAGCCAGATAATTAGTTTCATTTGGAAATAATTTATGTACTGATTGCTTGTTTTATTTGGCTATTTTTTATTATTCAATTTATTTATTTTTTCTTACCCCCCCCCCTGGTTTTTGTTTTGTTTTGTTTTGTGGTTCTGGAGATGGAACCCAGGCTCTTGCATATGCTAGGCAAGTGCTGTACCACTGAGCCAAATCTCTAGCCCATTATTAGATTTCTTCTCTGGTTTAGAATTTTGGTTTACAGAGATCATTTTTAGTGGCAGGGTTTTGTGTACTTTTCATCTCTCCTTCCCTATCTAGTATTTCATATTTGTCTCCACTTGATGTTTTGGCACAAAAGTATAGAACCAGAGCTGAGTGGTAGTGTGGCGTGGTCTGTGAAGATACGAAAGATCTTGCCAATCCAGACAGGAAGTAGTAAGTGGCTTGACAAAGTACCTGCTTAAAGGCTATGTCCATCTGCTTCTGACTCCCTGAATCCACAGCTTCCTATTGAACAGTGCCTCTTAAACCATGTTCCTAAAGCAACAGCAGTAGTTTCTGGAAACTTGTTATGAATGTAATTCTTGCACTTGGGCCTACTGAATCAGACACTGGGGATGGGGCCCAGTGATCTGTGTTTCCACAAGTCCTTCTGGTGATTCTTATGCACACTCAAGTTTGAGAACTGCTGCAATCAGACCCAAGCTACTGGCCAGGGGTTGCTATTTCAGTATCCTTGCATGAAGGGGACATTGTGCAGGTCAGCTCCATACTTTAAAAGGGAACCTATTCTGGTCTGTCTCATCAGGGTCTCATTTCAGGGTAATAATCAGCACCAACCTGCCTATATTGTCTTCTAGTTCTGGACCACAGAAATTTTTATCTTATTTTTGAATCAACCGACTTCTTGTTGGCTTCCTCTTTTCATACTTTATATGGTATTATTCTGTTGAAGGAAAAGGGAGTATGCCAAAAGTTGAATTTACAGAAATAGCCATAAGGTCCAAAGCATAATCCACAGTTACCTCTTTATTGTTGCATTAACCATAATACCACATTCATCATACACTGTCAATTGTATGACCAAAATTAAATACCTCACACAGTTCACCATGTTTTGTGACCTAGAGCAAGCAGCTCTGCTCTTCTGCACCTTGATTAATTCACCTGTAAAAGGAGAATGGTGATGACTACCTGAGAATTAAGTCTGATAACATGTGAATAATCTAGCATAGTGTCTGGCTCATAATCGGTTCTCCAGGTTGTTAATCATCTCTCTTTATGAATCTAAAGCTTGTGCTAAGCTTAATTTTAACATTTTTAAGATTTAGACAACCGGCTTTCCAGTTCACTTACCAATTTGCTGCTTATCAAAACTCGTTTCATCACAATCCCCACTCAACAGAACATAATGACATTCTTAAACAGAAATATTAAGAGGTTCTTCCCCAGCGAAAAAGAATGGGTCACCCCCTCACTCAAGGGCTGTAGGATGGGAGCCACTGGCAGTACTACATTATGTAGCCTCACAGGTGATGCATGCTTAGGGTCAGGGTCCCCAAATCAAACCCCCCTCCACATGAATCTACCAATTAGGCAAAGGCTAGTGATCATAATAATGATCAAGTTAATGCGTGCAGGCACTGTTCTAGGCACTTGACATGTGGGTTTGTTCTTTTGCTTTTTGGTATCAGGGATTTAACCCAGGGGCACTTTTCCACTGAGCCATGACCCCATTTTTTTTTTTTTTTTTTTTTTTGAGACAGAGTCTCACTAAGTTGCTGAGGGCCTTGTTAAGTTGCCCAGGTCAGCCTTGAACTTTCAATCCTCCTGCCTCATCCTCCCACATGGATGGGATTACAGGCATGAGCCACTGCATCTGGCTGACGTGTGTTTTTTCATTTACCTTTTCACAAGAGCCTGTAAGGTAGCTGCTAATATGGTCACCATTTTATAGATGAGGAAATTAGTTACAGAAAAGTTAAGTCACTTGTCCAAGGTGACCCAGGTAAAAACTTGCAGAACCAAGATTTGAACCAGGCAGTGTGACCAAGCTGTTAACCTACAGGGGAATCCAAAGAACCGAGGAATAACATCTTCCTTGGTCAGTCATCTGGGCCTAAGTCTCTTTGTTTTGCAGCTCTGATCATTCACAGCCATCAGATCCCATTTTCATTCAGCTTCAGCGATTAGATTCTACCAGAGTTCTGTTTCCATCAAAAAATGGTAGCAGTTCTCCGTGATACAGGGAAGAACAGTTCCCTAAGGCGCAATCAGTGGATCCTCAAGACATTTCCCCGGTGCAAATGTGCAGCTGTCTTGATGAATATCTCTCGAAGCCACTGGCTGCCTGTCCAAGAGTATTTTAGGCCTCTTTGTTCCTTTCTCTCTGTAGTGGGTCTGTCTCTGCCTAGTCTTTTCTTCAACCAATTCTGTTTGCATCAGTCTCTCTCTCCCTCTCTCTAGCAAAACTGCTTTCACAATGCAGTGACAACTTCCCACCTTCAGTGGAACCTATTTTGAAAGAGATGTGCATTTACAGACAAAGTATCTTTTACTTTCCCCAGTTCTTGATTTCCTCCCCTGCAGGCAGTTTTGCTCCGGAGGAATTTTCTGCCTACATTGCTGCCAAGGGTAGTTGAGACATTTCCACCCAACGGGCAGCTGTCTACTTTGTAGGTTCAGGATTTAGGAAAGCAAGGAAACTGCCAGAGCTGCCCTGGGTCACCTGCATCTCAGGCACCACACCAGACATCAGAGTCTCCAGCTGGGATGATTCCATCTTGCATTGACAAAAAATTGCTGTGATTTTGATCTATAAACAGTTCAGAGAATGGGTTGAGGAAGAAAAAGAAGAAGCCTTTGATTCTAGTGTTTAGAGAAGTTTCAGGCTTCCACACTTGGGAAGAGGCAGAAAAAATGAAGGAGATCACTCTTCACTCAGGTCTAAATGAAGGCAGCTGATACCCACTGCTAGCTGTAACATCATCCTCTTCTTTTCCAAAGTGTCGATTCATTAAAGCTAATGAGGCTCCTATGCTAAACTGAATGCTGATCAGATTCTGAGCGTGCACCTGTCACAACACCAGCTCTCAGTCCCCACCGTGCCGCAGAAAGGTGAGTGGCAGAGGCTCTAGAGCCTCTATGGCAACAGAGAACCTGATCCTGGACTTGACAAGAGCTGGCACCTGCTTTGCATACAATTAAGTGCTGTCCAGTTCAAGTTGAAATGCCCAGACAGACTTCCCTCACGCTCTTTCCACCACAGGCCTTCTTCCTGCTGGGCAGTATTGTCATGTCTACTGAGGAACCACCTGTGAGCACCTTTCCTCTGAGGCACAAATGTGCAGTCACTTGCACTTTCTGTCTGCTCACCAAGTGGGAGGAAGAAGCGTTGCTAGGGGAGAATGGAGTAGGGAGATGATAATTTCTATTTCTTCATCCTTAGTAGAGTATAAATTTTAATCATGACCATGTTTGGGAAAAAGGCATGAGGACAGGTGCAAGGTGAGAAAAGGGCAGGGAGGGAGAAGTGTTGGATGCTCCCTTGTATGGCAGTTTTTCTCCTTCATTCCGTAAGTGTTTATTGAGCACCTACAATGGCCAGGAAATGCTCCGGGCACAGCAGACACGTTGCCAACAATATCGCAGTGTCCTCCTTCTCTTAGAGCTTTTTCTCCTGGGCAAGATAGGTAATTTGAGAAATAAGTTCATATTAAATGAATTACAGAAACGTATTCAGAGTGACTGGGATTGGGCAGTGCATGCAGAGCTGTATCACTTTGGGTGGTCAGGGAAAGTTTTTCTGAGAGATGATATTGTAGCCAAGGCTTTTCAACAAGAAGGATGGGTCTGGAGGAGGAGAATTCATGGAGCAGAGGCAAGCCTTTGGGAGAAATGCTCCCCTCCTTTTCAGACCAAGAACTGAAGGGAGGCCACCATGACTGGGGTATAGTGATCAAAGAGGAGGGTACGCAAGAGGCAGGAGTCAGAACAGGTAGGTTTCATTGGCCATAGTATTTATTTTATTTTATTTATTTCTCGTGTGTTATACATGTGAGGATGAGATTTTCTAGCATTCCGGGACATATGCATATAATAACTCTTTCTCTTTGGATGTTCTTAGGTCTAATCTAATCCATCACAGTATGGATAAAGCCTATACCTTTCACCTCTGTTCTCTTCTACTGCCATCTGAGTCAGCTCAGCTTTGATCCAGACACAGACCTGACAAATGCCAGGAGACTGAAGTCCCCTCAACCCCATGATGGCAACACGCTCCAGCACCTGCCTCTGGTATGGGAGAGAAGACTCAGCAGCCAGCTCTATGATGAACTGTAGATTCTGAGCCCTGTGTCTCCAGCTCATCTCCCCAGACTTCACACAGACCTTTCTCATAAGGTTTGGGTGTCACCAACCCAAGGTGAAAAGGACACCTAAGGCCCTCTGGAAGTGGTGTCTCCCTGAACTTGTTGGATCAGCAGATATCAAATAAGAAGTTCATGGGGCCACGTCTCTCTGGCTTTGACCATGGCCTGTCCCTTTTCCTCTTCCTCCCACCTCTTCTAATAGCCTAGCTTCATCTGTGACCATACCCTCTCCTTCAACCAGTGCCCAGAAGATTTTGATTCTGTCTCCATAACAACTTGGGTCTCCATCCTTTTTTTTTTTTTTTTCCACTCCAGTAGTAATTATCCAGGCCTGGGCTTGAGCTGACGCTTTCCTATTTTCTTAGAGATAACCATGGCCCTCCCAGCCACCAGCCATTAGCCCTTTACACCTGTGCTCCTTCATGCTATCAGACTGCTCTTCCTCAGTCACGGGTCTTCAGTTGCCTGTGGGCTTAGGAAGCCTGGGAAGATGTCTCAGTCTATGCTGCAGGACACAGCTGCAATTCCTTGGCTTGGTTTTCAAATTTGACCCACCACTCACTTCCATTTCCACTTATTCCCACTGTCAGGCCGAGGCTCTTCCTACTTACTCTTTAAGGTCTAGCAGAGTGTGGGTCCTCTGAATTTTGCGTGCACTAGGAGTGGAACCAGACCCTCTGCATGAAGTGGTGGCTGGGACCCTGTGGTGGAGTTAGACTCAACTCACCCATGGACTTGCTGTGTGACATAGACAAGGAACTGAGCCTCCATAGCTTAGTGTTTCCTTCTCTGCAAAATGGCAAATGATAATTTTCTACTCAGAGGGTGATAATGGGGATTAAAATAAATTCATCCATGTACACCTTGCACATAGTATATGTTTAATTAAAATATTTTTGGTCAACAAATACTCAGTTCCTACTGAGTATTTGAATAAGACAGACAACATTCCTCAACAAACTTACTGCAGACAAGTAAACCAGCGGGGTACAGCCACATATGTGTAAGTCCTGCAGTTCTGGAGGCTGAGGCAGGAGGATTGTGGGTTCAAAGCCAGCTGCAGCAACTTATTGAGGCCCTAAGCAACTTAGGGAGACCCTATCTCTAAATAAACTATTTAAAAGGGCTGGGGATGTGGCTAAGTGGTTAGATGCCCTTAGATCAATCCCTGGTACTGAAAAAACAACAACAACAACAAGAACAACAACAACAACAAAAAAAAAAAAAAAAACAAAAGAAAAGAAATGTCTAAACAAATACTCAATTGATAAGTTTAAGTACTGACAAGAAAAATTGAAATTAGTCTATATAATGGGTAATGCCTTTAGCTCTTAGGAAAGAAACACTTTATCCTTTGTGGAATAACACTTGAGTTAGTTTTTATCACCTCTATCATACTTCTTTTAAAAATAATTTTAATTGGCCAAGTGTGGCAGCACATGCCTATAATCTCAGTGCCTCTGGAGGCTGAGGCAGGAGGCTCATGAGTTCAAAACCAGCCTCAGCAACTTAGTGAGGCACTTAGCAACTCAGCAAGACACTGTCTATAAATTAAATATAAAAAAAGACCCCTCTTAGCTGTGACAGTTTCTCAAACAAATTTCATCCCAGGTACCAAAAAAAATGGTTTTTTTAATTGTGCAAATTTATAGGGTACATTGTAATAATATGATGCATGTATATAATTGTAATGATTAAATTGGGATACCTAACATTTTCATTTTCTTAAAAATTTTTACAACATTTTTCTTACCAGTTAGAGGTAACGTGTGCTATTTCAGTACCTACATATAATACGTACTGATCAAATTAGGATAATTAATGTTTCCATCTCTTTATTATTACTTGTGTTTGGAGCTTTTAAACTCCTCTCTTCTAGTTATTCATAAAAATATGATTGTTTGTTACAAACAGCAGTTGTCTTGCTATGCTGCAGAACACTAGAACTTACAACATGATCTGTGTTTTATATTCTTTATCTGCCTTCCCACTGTCCATACACTCATGAGTGAGACTCAAATAATCACTATGATACATTCAGATTGACTTTTTAAAAAATATCCACACATGAGAGAAAGCACACAGATACTGTTATTTTTATGGATAAAAAAGATATCGTTCTTTTTATGAAGGAATAATTTTTTTTTTTTTTTTTTTTTTTTGCTTTTTGAGGAACCCCTATACCATTCTCCCTTCTCCAGAGTGATTGTGTTAGTTTTTCATCATGTGACAAAAATATTCAACAAGAACAACTTAGAAGAGGAAAAGTTTATTTGGGCTTGTTGTTTTAGTTTCAGTTCGTGATCAGCAAACCCCATTGCTCAAAGGAAGCAGAACATCATGGCAGCAGGGCATGGTGGAGGAAAGCTGTGCAGCTCATGGTGGGTCAAGAAGCAGAGAGAGAGGGGAAGGGACCCCAGAGCATGCCTCCAGTGACCCACCTCCTCCAGCCATGCCCCACCCACCTACAGTCACCACCTGGTTAGTCCATTCAAACTAGGAGGAACTTGTTAGGTTACAGCTCTCACAATCCAAACATTTCACCTCTGAACATTTCTGCACTTACACAGGAGCTTTGGGCGGACATTTCATATCCAAACCCTAACAGTGGCTGTTACAAACTATCATAATCAAGACAGCATGGTATTGGCATAAAAAAAGGCAATACGTTGATGTGGGGCAAATCGCCTGCCTGCCTTTGTATTGGAGGTTGTAGAGAGTTCTAGTTGTTCACCTCAGAGCCATTATTCTTCTTTCGTCTGGATGAAAAAGACCCAAATTTTACTGGGAATCTCAGATGAGCACACTTCCTGGCTTGTTGTGTAGTCAGGAAAGTCCATGTAATGCAGAAATATGTGGGAGAAAGTTCTAGTTTTTAAGAATTCCAGGAAAGCTCCCTAAAAGAAGAGGAGTAGACATAGCTGTGGTGCCCTTTCACACTTTGGCTTTCTTTTTATTCCTACCCAGGACACAGATATGATGCTAAAGGCTCAGTAGCCAACTTGTGCCCACTTGGCAACAAGCGTATTCTGTTCTGCATGATCACATAGAAAGATTCTGTGTTCCTACAGACATCATACCAGTCCTAGACTCACTCCTTATATTTTGGAGAAAAATAAAACCCCAGTTTGTCATTTAAAGCAATTCCAAACACCCAGCTCTTTATGCATCAACTGGTTCTCTCAATAACTGGGACTGCTCAAGGACAGGTCACACTATGCCTAGTTATTTTTGTGGCTTCGCCTTGCCTAACACGTTGCTTTCCCTGCAGTGTGTATTTAAGAAATGCTCGTTGAATCTTCAGCAATAGGTACTTATGCTCAATTTTTTCATAAAAGTGTAACATTTTCTAATAACTTTTACTCACAGGATTATTGCCTGGTATCCTAACACCAGATCTTTAGGAATTCCCCCGTATCCTTTCTGGCTAAAAACCCCAGTTACATGTAGCTGCTTTTCTAAGTTCACTTAAATTCCAAGTGTATTGTTGATTCTCTTGTAACATCACCAAAACATCCCGATCTTTCTCTCGATCTTCCTGATGAAGCAGAGCCCTGCACCAGCTCCTCCCCTCAGTCACTAGTTTTCTCACCATCTCTATCCCGCGTCTTACTCCATGTTATACATCTGAGCTCCCTAGAAGCTAACGTGGGGCAGGGGGTCACCTATCAGTTCTGGCAGGGTGATCTGGATTCCATTCCTGGCTCTGCCCCCTCACTTATTTTGTGAACTTGAGAAAGTTCACTTTACCTCTCTGTGCCTGAATGTTCCCATCTTTCTACAAATGATCCCTACCCACACTATACTGGTTGGATGTGTAGGTTAAATAAACTTTTCTCATTGTTGAAAGTTCCGCAGGTAAATTAAATACTCAATAGTAAAAATCAAACAAACAAAAAGCAATTGTTAATGTTCCTAGTCTAAAACCTGCTCTTCTCTCCCCAAAGGTTTCAGCTTTTTTCTTTCATTCATTTCTTCCCATCCTTGCCACTGGGCCTGCTGGCACACTGTGTCTATTATTGTCTTCATCTTCATCTCACCTCTCTACTAGCTTGTCTTTATATTGATAAATCATATTTAACTGCAAATAACAAAAATTACAACTACTGCAGCATTAAAATGTAGGGTCTATATGATCTGGTTAATAAGAATCCTGGAAGTAGGGAATCCAGGGCTTATGCAGCCATTTGACAATACCCCCCGGAGACCCAGGGGATCTCTCTCTCTCTAGAGAATACTCAGTTCTGCCACCCCAGTGTGTAGATGGATTGCTAGTGGCATCATGGCCACAAGATAGCCTTCCCACCCCTAGACAGAAAAATCGTGTAGTACAAGGTTCCTCTATTCTCAGGACCCAACTTCCCTAATTACTGGCATTTTACATTGTTACTGTGCATTTGCTACAGTAAATGAGCCAATATTAACCCATTATTATTAATCAAAGTCCATAGTTCAGCCCGATTTCCTCAGTTTACACCCAATGTACTTCTTCTGTCCCAAGATCACATCTCTTTAGGCCCCTCCTGGCTGTGACAGTTTCTCAAACTTTCCCTTAACAGTTTTAGGGAACGCTAGTTGGACAGTTTGAAGGATGTCCTTGCATTGGGCTTTGTTGAAGTTTTCCCCACCACATGGGGGTGACAGGTTTAGGGAGGAGACCAGGGAGGTAACCTGCTGCTTTCCTCAAGAGCACATTCTGGCCACGTGACTTATCGAAGTGATGTAACCCCCGCTGCTGTTGGGGTGTCCTCATCCAATCCTCCACACTGACATGAGGCTTTCTCCCTCCTTTCCACACTGTACTCTTCAGAAGGAAGTCACCATGTGTAGCACACAACTGCAGATTGAGGAGACACATTCCCACCCCTTTATGGTGAAATATCCACCTAAATTGATTTGGAATTCTGTGCAGAAGACTCGTTTTTTTATCCCTCATTTATGTAAGTGTGTATGTATGTATTTATCAAATCATTTATTTATGTCAGGATAGATTCATGAATATTTATTTTATGCCTTGGGTAATGATCCAATATTTCTTTATTTTCTTGTTCAAATTCTTCCAGCTTTGGCCATTGGGAACTCTTCCAGTTGGCTCCTATGTTCTTTTGGATATGTTCCCATCATTGTGGGTGGGGGTGTGTGTATGTGAGCACTGCCTTACTTTCTGAAACTATGTGACACGTCCAGCTCATCTTGAATACTTTCTAACACAGTCCTCGAATAGGCCATTTCTCTAAGAAACCCTAGTTCCTTTTAATGGGAGAATAACATTAGAAGCCAAGATCTGGGCACTAGATGTGCTCACTGTGGGCAGTTGTCTTTAATTACAGTCTTAAGACTTCCTTCCCCATCTCTCAAATGAATAATTATTTTGCTCCTCTTCCCACCTCCAGTTTCTTTCTCACTATGTCTGCCCACACAGAACTGAGAGCAACAGGAATGCTAGACTCTCAAAAGTTAGGATGGAGTGAATATGAAAAACAAGAGACATGCTTCTATAAAGACACAGAAATACTTTGGTTGGAAGGGGCTGGATTCAGATTCTGAGGGTAAGAGTAGTACTTAGCCCAGACTTTCCTGTTTCTGAACCCATAAGTGGTAAAGTGAACCGTCCAGCTAGAAACGTGACACTGATTAGTGGCAGCACCATAATTAGACTAACTCTCTAGAACTTTCTCTGTTGCTCTCTTCCCTAAAAGATGATGCTGTGAATTCCATGGCTCCTTTCACCCCCTTGGTTAGTACCTAACTGGCCATTGCCTCAGTGTGATTCTTACCAAGCACAAATGGTAAGTTTGCTGAGGACAGAGCTGGATGTTGACGTTCTGTTGTAAATTCTCAGGACTGCATGACAGGAAACAGCAGAGATGTAAGACACCACATTAGCCATGTAGAGAGAAACTTTGTCCTCACTCAAGTTGGAAGGCACATGTGTCTTGCTGGTAATGAGGCACCAACCAACACAGGTGTCTTACTTCGGGGGTCCCTTGGGGTGCCAGCTACCTCTGCTACTCATACTGGAGGGAGAACACCGATTTGGGATGTGAGGCTGTTTGGATGGTGTTGTTTTTCTGATGTAACCCCTGTTGGTTTCCCTACCTCCCTTTTCTCTGCTGCCTTCCCTCCCTCTGGGGAGCAATTTGTGTGTCTCTGGCTCCTTTTAGGCGGGGACAGAGTACTAATTAGCTGTCTGATTCATCTCAGGCCACCTGTCCCAGGGCACTTGGCTGTAAGACCAGACTGGGCGTGGCCAAAGCTCTTCAGAGCAGGGTAATGTCCCAGGGGTCTGGACAGTCCCGGTGTGACGTGGGCCATGCATCGTGCAGCATGATGAATGACAAGGAATATTCTGCTCCCGCAAGGCTTGTTCCCCATGCCACAGAGGCAATTGCAGAGAAAGCCATTCTTGCAGCCTCTGGGAGCTTTTCATTCATTTCTCCCCTCCAAGTGGAATCCACTCCCAGAGGATGCCCGGCCAGCTGACAGGTCTGAGGAGTGGCCACCCTTTCTTCCTTCTCACTGTCACATTTACTGACAGGACTCATTCCCATTCCAGTCCCTGGGGAGAAATCTCAGCCAAGCATCTTGAAAGAATCACCTCTGCTGGTGATGGAGACTTCCTCCCCTCTCTTTCTTCTCCCAGCACCCCAAATCAGGCAACAGCGCCAGCTCCCTGCATGAAACTGGTTCCACTGAGGTCCTGACAACCTCACTGCAAGGCATACCTTGTCCCCTCCTGGCTTCTCCCTCAGTCACTCTGCAGCTCCCCTTGCTCTCCAGGACACCTGCTTTCCTCCTACCTTACTACTTATTCCTTCTCAGCCTCCTTTGCTCCTGCCCACAAGTGTCAGACACCTTCTTCAATTCCTCTTGCTCGGAAAATGAGATTTATCTAGCACCAGGGTTCAATACTGTCTGTAGGCTGAAGACTCCTGAATCTATCTACCATGTCCAAATTCAAATGCCTCTTAGCATCTCTGCTTGGAGAGCAAGCCATAGGCTGGCATCCCCTAATAAAATTTGTACTATGGCACTAACCATTTTTTTAAGCTAATTCAAACATGATCAGGCCCTACACAGCTTTATGCTCTTCATAGTATTGGTTTTGCTAACTTTTCATACTGACGTGAATTATATAATGATAATAACAATGATAAACAGAATAAGAAGAACAATAAACAATGTTTATTGATTTCTTACTATGTGCCAGGCACCACACCAAACACTCTCTACACATTGTCCCATGTAACTCTCATGCAATCCCCTGAGGAAGAGACTTTTATCCCTTTTTAGTAGCTAGAGTGTTCAGGCTTTGGGAGATGAAGCCATGTGTTTCAGTAACACCCCCAGAAACAGCAGAGGCAGAATTATAACCCTATTTTGCTTGACTCCAGAGCCCCAAATTTCAAAAAACTCACTTTAATAACAGATTCTTCTTGTTAAGTCAGACTACAGCCACAGCCAATTTTGTGCCAATGCTGCTTCAGGAACTCATAGGTGCTGCCCTCCACGTCCTTTGGCCTTCAAGTCTCAGTGTGGAAGTCCCCATGCACGTCTTATGCATTATAGATGCCAGACAGTCTAATACAATAATGTTTGCTCCTGACTGACTGAGCCCAATTTGTGCTGAGAAGGGATAGAGAGCAATCGGGAAAAAGCTTGGGTCCTGAGGGTGCTGAACCCTCATCCACCAGTGAATGGCCAGGAAACAGTCGTCCAGGTCTACAGCATCAAAGCCACCAAATGTCATCAGATGTCAAAAATCCTTTAAGCTGAGTTAGAGGTGAGACCAGAAAGAGCAGAGGGCTTGGGCTGAGATGGATACCTCATTGATAGGTCTCTCTGGGGGAAGTCTGTCTTTTCTCTTTCTTGGGTATGATTAGAGATTTTATTCAGGCCATATCTGAGAACTCCAGTTCATAAGGTGTTATCTTGGTGCATCTCTGAGGAAACGAAAGGGCTTGGCCATTGTGGCAGAAGAAAGGCAGCAAGAATCTTACCCACAGGAAAAGGAATAGGAGTAGAAGCTGATCTTACATGAAGAGTGAGTAAGAGCAATGTCAAGGCAGGTGCGAAAATAGACTGCAGCCCCACAAAATGATCTGTAGTCTCTGTGTAAAGAGGACACAGAGTATGTAATGTGTTTTTGAAAAAAAAAAATCTACTGAATATCATTAATTGTTTTGTTTTATCCATGCTTTTAATGATGCATTATAGTTGTACACAATGGTGGGATTTGTTGTTACATATTCATACAGGTGTAAAATATAATAATATCATTTGGCCAGTATTACTCCCTCAAAATCCCCCCCAACCCCCTTCCCACCTTCCTCCTCCTGGTCCCTTTCTTCTACTCTACTGATTCCTTTTCAATTTTCATGAGATCCCTGCCTTACTTTTCTTTTCCTATTTCCTCTCTAGCTTCTAGATATGAAAGAAAACATTAGACCCTTGACCTTCTGAGTTTGGCTTATTGGCGTAACATGATATTCTCAAGTTCCATCCATTTTCCTGAAAATGACATAATTTTTAAAAATGATTAATTTTTTAAGAAATGATTCTGGTTCCTGAAAGGATAAGTTTCAGCTATGGAGTTAATTTTCATAAATTTTAACAATGATGAATGAGGCATTATAGGACTTACCTTAGTCTCTAGCATCAAGGTAAATTAGAACAAGACTGTTATTTGATAAATCTCAATCATAGAGGAAGATGCCTGGTTTCTTAGAGAAGCAAAACCCAATACTGGGAACCATCCTGTGGGACCTAGAGAAGGAAAGGAGGACAGGGAGACATCTTACTTTGAAATGGCAGATGGTTTGGTCCTAAGCAAAAATGTGATTCATTAGGTTTTATGTATCTTTGGTGAACAGAGTAGGGAAGGTAGGTCCAAGTATCAAATTGCCCATTTAATTATTTTTTGAAACTCTTTCTTCCTAGGTCCTGCATGATTGCAACATAGCCTATCACTTGCACACATGTGTGACATGAAATCCCCTCAGAGCAGAAGCTCCCAGATAATGGTCAGCCTGTGACACCTGCTGAAGACGTTGGGGTCCCAGTGTGTTCTCAGACTTCTTGAGGAGCTGAAACAGAGGCGCCAACACACCAGGACATGGTGCACAAAGAAACCCCATGCTGTCCATGCTCTCCAGGTGGAGGAACCTGATGGCTTTCTCCTGACCTGGGGGAGACTGTTTCTGCCTTCTAGGTTTCCAGCAAAGTTGCCACGCTATATTAATCAAACATGCTATATTAATCAAACATTTGTCCCCTGCTAGAGATAGTGTGGGATAGTAGTTCTTTTTTGTTTAGGGCCTCACATCAGTGAGAAACTAATCAGCAGGCTGTTGGCTGTGGACCCAAACATGGGAATGCACAAAATTTGAATTCAATTTCAGAAGATTCCCAATCTTCCTAAATTTCTGACCAAAACTCCCTACTGGGTTTTGATTCAGATCTTTCCAAGTTCTCTTGGTTTCCGCTTTTACCAGCTTTCTTATTCCATGTTCTGCTTTCATAAAAGGCCCCTACAGCTCCCACCTCTGGCCAGGGTTTTCTAGTATATGTGTCCATTGCTGGAACTCAGCCGATCATAAGCATCTTCCATAGTGACCTCTCTAGGGAATGCCAACCTTCTCCCTTGTCCTCCCTTTTCCTTGACTGAGCATCTTCAGACACTTGGTTCCTCTCTGTCAAGGGAAGAGTCATCCAGGGGCTGTGACTAAGCCCCACACCCCTACAGGGTCCCCAGGCTCCCTGGGAGACTTAACTCACTAAGCAGTTCTCCTATTTGCTCCTGCTGAGGCTCTGCACAGGCCAGCTGCTCCTCTCGGCAGCCCCAGCTCTCCTTGGCACTCTCAAATAAAGCCAGATGCCTGAAGCCATGTCCAACTCCAAGGGCCCCAGAGGGCGACCTGCACATATCACTGAGTGAATTGCCTAGATTTACAAGGCAGAGTAAGAACGAGAGTGGCACATGGGCCTTCTGACATTCCACCCCCTTCCCTTTGCCCTACACCAGCAATTCTCAGGCTCATTTGTAAGGGATGTCACAAGTAATTTGCTACCAAAAGTAAGTACCAACATTTGCAAATTGCTTACTGTATCATAAATTTCCTTTGAGAATCAGAATAACAAAATCATTTTAAGCAGGCCCTTTGGAATCCAACAAGGGTCGGAATTTTGGCTCCACTGCTATTGTTTTGGTGACCTTGGGCAAGTTTTTCATCTCCTTAAACCTCAGTCTACTTGTTTGTAAAATGGAGTAATCATAACATCTCCCTGCTAAGGTATGCAGATTAAGTAGACAAGATGCCAAGTGCTTAGCACAACATCTGGCAAAGAAGATAACAACAAATGTTGGCTAAAATTATTATTTATACTTAGATTTGTATTTGTATATGGAAATAAATTCAAGAATCTGCTTGTAATAACAGTACCCCCCCCTTTTATTCTGAGAAGCTTTCTTACAGCCGGAAGAGAAAAAGGTGAAATTGCAAGCTACACATAAGGAATAATATGTAATAATAGCCTATTTTATTTTTTGTCACATCTATAAGTGAGTTATCATCACTGATGTACCAATCATATCTGTGGTGGTTACGACTTACTATAATCCTGCATTTTCCCACAAAACACAAATATAAGTGTGTGTGTGTGTGTGTGTGTGTGTGTGTGTGTGTGTGTGTTGTTTCCTCCTGGTTTCAACTACACTCAGCACATCTCAAGGAGGAGCCTCGCCTGTCAAGGATATCGGGGCAGATGGAAACTGACAACAGCAGCACCCATGTGGCCTCTGTGGGTCTCCAGAAGACCTGAGCTATGAAGTCCTAAAGGAGACTCTGGACGTGGAACAGGCAGCTCTGAGCACCAGGCAGCCCCGGGGCCTGCTCTCCCTGCCTGCTGCACCAGAGCTCCCCTGGCTGTGGCCGCCTCCCTGATGAATATGGAGGAGCTTCCCCAGCTCTGACTGCAGCCAGGCTTGGTTTCTCTCCTCCACTCCCCTGCTCTCTGATCAGATGTCACTCTTTTTATTATTATTATTCCCTCTGTTTGACAAGTGATTTAAACACTTCACAGGAGTAAGGAAAAGGGGTGGGGGTTGGTGGGGAATCTTTTCTTTGAATCCAGGGTGTTCGCATTTCAGATTAGCAAATAAATGACTATGAGCATATAATTAAAACTAATAGGTTAATAAAAGAACATTTAGACCTTTCTGGAAAAAAACAGTGAAAGCCAATGACTGTCTCCTTTTGAGGCAAACTGGGAGTATAATAAATAACCCTGCAGAGAGTTACTCTATTCCTTGCTGCAGAGCTACTCTAGTGGCTGGGGGACAGGGCCAGACATCTTCCACAGACCAGAAGATGACTCTGGAAGCAGAGCCAGGTCTTCCTCTGGGGAGGCAGGACAGCTACTGCAGAATCAGAGTCATCCCTGACCCTCCTGTGTCTCTGAGTTTCAGCTCTTGCTCTGAGCACACATTAATATTCTTTCTCTCCCTCTCTCTTTCTTTCTCTCTCTTCCCCTTCCCCACCCTGCTTTTCTGCTCAGCTGGGACTATAACTCAGCCTGAGCCAATTTCTCCATTCTCCAGACAATGGGATTTCAGAGTGTCTGTGCCATGACAACTTCTCTGGCAGCAGTATGGGGGTCTGGGGACAGGGAGTGGTGTGAGAGGGAAAGACAGGCAGATAAGTCATGTTCTCTCCAGGAGACTGACCCTCTCTAGCAGGAGAGGCTCTGGCCTGGAGGAGTAGCCCCAATCAGAACTCTTAACTATGCCCTGCACGGAGTTGAGGCCATGTGGGATGCGTGGGGTGAGGTATATGCACAGTGTTTAATCAGACTGGCTGAGGCAGGGCCTAACGAGCTACACAAGACAGAGGGAAACTTGGCTATGATCAGGCTCATTCTCTTTCTGGAAAAAGTAAAGCTTGAGGCATGCACCAGAGCCCTGCTGGCTTCAAGTCCTGTTGAGATGGACCATGGAGTAGCCCTGATATGGTTGAATTATGTCCCCCCAAAAGGATGGGGTGAATACAATGTCTCGACATATGACCTTATTTGGAAATAGAGTCCTTACAGATGTTAAGATGAGATGAGGCTATATTGGAGAAGGATGAACCCCTAATCCAATATGACTTCTGTCCTTAGAAGAAGAAGGGACAGACTCCAAGATGATGACCATGTAACTGTGGAGGCAGGGACTGGAAGAGAAATGCTGCCACAAACCAGGAATGCCTGGAGCTCCTGGAAGGTGGAAGATACAAGGAAGGATCCTCCTCTGGAAACTCCAAGGGAGCGTGGTCCTTCTGACACCTTAATTCCAGACTTCGGGCTCCAGAATTCTAGGAGAATAAATTTCTGATATATTTAGACACAGGCTTGTCATAATTTATATGGCAGCTGTAGGAAACTAATAAAAACTATCAGTAGCCACCTTAGTCACTAGTAAAGTCTTAATTTTACTAGGAACAAAAATCTCAAATCAAATACTTGGAATAAAATAAGCAGATCTCTGGGGGTGATTGCTCAAGCCATTTCACTACGGAAGGCTCAGGAGCCAGATCCCTACCCCACCCTCAAGAGACATCTCATTGTCCATTTTGATAGTCAGTAGGAGCACAAATCTGACCCCTGCATGAGGGAGGCTATCTCAACAGTTTGGAAGAGACCAGATTAAGTCTTTTTTTCTCTCATTGTCCCTTTTCCATCACTAACAATAGAGATAGCAATCATTACATGTCCAGGCATTGGCTCAAGCACTTTATAAGGATTTTCTCAAATGTGGCTGCCCTTAAGTAAGTTCTGTGGCATGCATCAACCCAGCACACTAACACAGAGGAAAATAAGGGTGGAAACCTTTCAAAATCTTACAAAGGGCCCTGGAATTCATCCTCAGGCATCATTACCTCCATCACATATATCCATTTACTCATCCTAGTTCCCATTTTCTACAAAGTAGTTTTTTGCTTATGTTTTTTTTTAAGTTGATGCTATTTTCCCAAAACTGAAGTGAACATACAGAAAAGCTACCTGGCATGACAGGAGGTCCAGAAAGAATTAAAGAAGTATCAGGAATCCAAGGCATGGTCATACCAGCTCTACTGTTGGAGCTCTATTACAAAATAAATAATGTAAGGACCACTCTCCAGGGACCCCCTATGTAAACAGGGCAACAAAAAGCAGGGAGCACAGCAATGTCCCTGTAAGAAAATAACAGACAGATGGCCTCACCCTCCCAACCTCTATAAGAGCAAGCAGCAGCAGAGAGGAGAGGATGCAGGTAGGATGGAAAGCACATCCTGGCTGGTCACCACCTCACCCTCACCTAGCAGAGTGGAGCATGTCACCCACAGGAGCAACTCAGGGAGCAGCCAAGCCTGCTCTGGGAGTGAGCAGAACTAACATTCACTGGAAACTGGGTCAGAAAAGGAGGGTGATATTGATTTTCCAGTCTGCAGAGTTAAACTTTAGGAATGGCCTCCCTCCTGCAAATATACTCCCCCTCATTTACAGTGGTAATACCACTTCCCCATCTAAGGAGTCTGTAAGCCCTCACTTAGGCATCCCTGTGACATTGGCCAAGCCACTGCCAAGATTTTTCTTTACCTGAAAAAATGAAAATATAAAGAAAAAAAGTAAATTACATCAAGATCTTGAGGACAAATGAAAAATGTCTATGAAAGTAACACAAAAACTATATGCAGAGGGCTGAGGTTGTGGCTCAGTGGTAGAGCACTGGCCTAGCATGTGTGAGGCACTGGGTTTAATTTTCAGCACCACATATAAATAAATAAATATAGGTCCATTGACAGATTAAAAAAAAAACTTTTAAAAAACTATATGCAGAATACTTTAACTGTTAGCAGCTTTGATATTTAAATAACAATAATAAATAGTTATTATTATTATTATCTCATAAACTTCCAAACATTGCTGGGGCAGTTGAAATAGTAGGGAACATTTCTAGGCTGCTAAGGGTGGAAGAGACACTGTATCTGTCAATCCTTCCTGACTTGACAGTTCAGCCTGTAATCTACATTTTTAACTTGCAGAAAAAGGAAAATACAGACATAACCCCAGGAGAGAAACCAAAGAAAGGGGGGAGCAAAGATTGGGCCTAGAATTTAGGTGTTTTGATTTTCTGTCTTCAGTTAAAGGTGTTAAGTCCAGAGAGAAAGAATATCAATAGTTGTTTTGTTTGGCCAACAGAGAAAGATTGTGTTAGACCCCTGCTGACCCACATCTAATCCCCCTCCCTGCAGGACCAGAGCAGGGCTGTTTGCTCAGAGTTGTGAGCAGTTTCTGCACCTTGAGGCTGCAGCAAACAGACTAGACAGAACTAACTCAGCAACAACCAACACTGCTCACCCAGCCAGAAAGCTAAAAGGAAGTGCCTAAAGGGAAGAAATTCATTCGCCTCTCTTACTGCTTGGTCAGCCAATCACAGGAGCTGCTTCAGACAGAGAGCCAATGATGTAGCTTGGCAGGACAGGGACCAATCATCTCCTTTCTCCATCTAGGCCATTGTGTCTCAAACCTCCTCCTTCTGTGGGCTGTTTACCAGGGCTGCCAGTCGCCTGGGAAAGCTGGAGAGGAAGGGAGCTTAGAGCCCCAAGTCAGATCAGCCTAGGGAGCAGAAGGACTGGGGCAGAGATACTGATGGAAAACATCCAGGGCAGAGCCCATCTCAATTCATCAAACCCATTAATATTTACTAGCTGGCCACCCTCTCTGTACCAGGCACTGGGAATAAAAGCACAGTCCCTATCCTTAAAGAGCTCAGAGTCCAGTGGGGAGAAACAGGAGAGTAAAGAAACACAGAACTTCCATCAGCGGGTGATGAGAGCCAGGCGGGAACAAGACTCTATGTGAGCAGGTAATGTGGGCACTGCTTATGGGGACAGGTATCAGGAAATCTTCCAAGAGGCGTACAGTCACACTCAGGAGCTTATCATCATCTGAAAAGACCCTGTGCCAGCTTGAGACCCTCGCCACACCATACCCACCTGTGTTCTGCTGCTAGGGCGGCTACAACAAAGCACCACACGCTGGCTATCTTAAACAACAGAAATGTATGGTCTCAAATTTTTGGAACCAAAGTCTGAGATTAAGGTGTGAGTAGGGTTGATTTCTTCTGTGGCCTCTCTCTTAGGCTCATAGATAGACACCTTCTCAATGTATGTTTGTCCAAATTTCTTATAAGGACCCCAGACATACTGGACTAGGGGCCACCCTAATGACCTCATTTTACCTTCTTAAAGAGTCTATCTCTAAAGACATTATAAAGACTAGGGTTAGACTTTCATCAAATAAATTTTGAGGGAGACACAATTCAGCCCATAACACCATTATTTTCCATAACTATTGTGAAGTTCCTATTTAGCCACTTCATCCCCCAGAGAACACAGTGACCAGGGACTTTTTGTCCTCTAAATCTTCTGTATTAAGTGCCTGTTGACTCAGACTTGAACCAGCTCCTGTCAGAGGAGAGGGATGTTGAAAGAGGAGGTTTGATGCAGTGGCCTAGATGGGGAAGGGAAATGATTGGTCCCTGTCCTGTCAAGCCACATCGTTGGCTGTCTGTCTGAAGAAGCTGCTGTGATTGCCTCAAAAAGCTTCATGTCACTTAGCATCTTAGAACGGTCTCTTTTCACTACTCAACAGCCCTGTTCACTGGCCTCATGCCCAAGGTATTTGATAAGTCATTTTATCTGTGATAAGTGCTAGTATTTCTTTTAGGCCTGGCAGGGAGAAAGCGAGTGAAATAGCCATCCATCAACCAGGGCCCACACAGGCCACCCTAGGGAAGGTACTAGGTGCCCTGAGTCTGCTGACATGGGTATGAGGAGAGATTCTGCAGTCTTTTAGATCAGAGGGCAACACAGCAGGACGCCAGGCAATTTCACTGAAGGTAGGGGAGGCATCTGGTTGGGTATTTCACAAGTCAATATATTAAAGATCATGCAACATCCTCTAGGAGCACTGTGCTAGGAAAAAGTGAAGATGAATAGGCCAAAGTCAGGTCCACAAGAAGCTCACAATTTTGAGAAGATTGTACACACAAACCTACATAGGGCTAGTGGTGCATTACAGCCATAAGGCTCTACAAGGGGCTGATGCCTAAACAGAATTTGGAGAGATTAACAGAATAAACGGAAGCCAATGGGAGGATAACAGGATGGGCCAGGAGGGGTATTGAATGGACAAGAGTACAGATACGTGAAGCATCAGATGCATGGGAAGATCTGCAAGCAGGTCAGTGCTACTAGAGCCAGAAGTGTGAGGGAGAGAATGACAGGGGGTTGGAGCAGGGGTATGGGGACAAAAGAGATGGCCCTTGGCCAGCTCATGGACCATGCTAAGTGGCATGGACATTCTCACTGAGTTTTCAGGCTGCTTTTGTAAGAGCACTGGGCTCTTCAGTGATATTTAGGATAAGGATCAAGACTGATCAGACTGGACATTCATCAAAGTCTTTGACTCTTACCTCTCATATACTGGAGTTCCATTTGAAACAAAATGTTCTAAAGCTTACAAAATCAACATCTTCCATTGCTAAGGGTAGTCCTGGGATAATTTTAAGCAGAAAATTACATAGTGGTAGTATAAGACCTGAAACTGAGGAGTGCATGTCTAGAGGCAGGGATCCCAGTTGGGACATGTCTGCAATACTTCAAGAAGAAAAATAGAAAGGAGTTGAGAGACTGGAAGGAGGATTAGAAGGTGAAACTGATGGGACTGGCTGACTAACGATGAACACAGAGAATGAGAGAGATATCTGGAACGAATACAGAATTTATGGCCCAGGTGACTGGGTGCCTGGAACTGGGATTAGAGGGAAGAAGCACATTAGGTTAGACAGTTGAGGAGTAGTGTTGTTCATGTGGAATCTAATGTGCCTGAGTAAAGGAAGATGTCCATTTTGTGGACTAGAATACTTCCCAATATAGCCCAAGCTCCTAAATACAGTTCCTTGAACATTATATGAAGATAGATGCTAGTAAATATACCCTTTTATTTTAAAACGTATATATCAAGCCTTCAAGGTTCTGTACACTCTCTTTTGGATGGAATTTCTCAATATGGTCTCCTTGTACTTCTAGAAAGATGTAAAATCAGGCTGGCATGCCCTGTCCACAAATGCTCTGCACCCCCACACTTGTATCTCTTTGAAACCTCAGAAATAGATTACGGACATAATTGGTCTATCCCACATGGGATGCAAATAAAATGCAGTAACAGGCATGATATAGGATGTGCCCACCAACCCTCCATGTCTGCTGATAACCTCCCCCCATGCCCTCCATCTAATGTGATTCTCCCCTCCAGACCCAGGACTAGGTCCATTTTCTCCATGAATCCTTCTCTGCTTTGCTCCCATATGGAAGATAAACACAGTTTTTGATTTTTTTTGTATTTGTTTGTTTATTTTTGAGAACCTTTCTGTGAGTGCTTTAGGGGAAACTTCACTCTTTAACACTCCTCCTTGTCTAAATGTTATTTTCCCAAAGACCAAGCATCCCGGTCCTACAACATTGGGCACCATCGCACTTGTTTCTCAAGGAGTGCTGACCCAAGAAAGTCCCCCATCACTACAATAGGTATTCTCAAGAGAGTCAGGGAACCCTGTTCAGGAACAATGGCATCTTGCTTACTGAAGAGCTCTGGACCCAAACAGGCTACCAGAAGCCACAGTGGGATATGTTTCTAATCAGTTTAGTGTTTCTTTGCCACATCTTTATGTTTCTGGGTTTCCATCACACACACTGAGCTTGCTTTCCCCTGCCTTATTTTTAGTCCTCCCCTCTCCCGGATGGATTCTAATTCTACAGCCCTAGGCAAATGCTTAGCAACAAAGCCCAGGAGCCCAGGGCCACTTTCCAGTTCTCTAAGCAGCACTTTTTTCCTACAAAGTCCTCCCTCTTCAGTGAGTAGTGAACATGGAGCATTACTCCTTAGTTCCGCAACAGTAGTTCTTTTCCATTTCTTCCTAGTTTCTCTGCATTTGAGAGTACCCAGGAAACCCCCAGATAACTCCAGCATGGATAGCCACCTCTTTCGGGACAATTGGGATGTTCAGTCATTTTTTTTTCCCCACGCACCATCTTGCATCAGATCAATAGTGATTCTTTCCACCCCTCCCAAATATAGAAAGATTTATATAGCCCACATGGCATACTTGCAAAATACACATGAGGCCTGATAAATTACACAGTATTTATTATGCTACTAAAATGATACCCTTTGCTTAATTAAAGTAGCCATATGCTGCAGTGCAAATCATTCTCATTCATTCAAATCCCAAAATATGTTTAAAAAGAAAACCAAAGAGGACAGCTCGTAGTAGTTAGGAAGAATACAAACAGATTACAGTTTTGAGGCCGTAACTGCACTAGAAAGAGGCTCAGTGTTTCACCCTGAAGCACACCAAACATATCCATCCATCTATCCATCCGTTCATTTAACAAATAGTTTTTGAAAATCCTATGTTGTGATAGGCATCTTATTGGTGAGAAGCATAATACCTAGTTCTTTTCTTCAAGAAGGACACAGGCTAGATGACAGACCATGAGCAAACAGGACGTAAATGTGGTCACAGTGAGCAGGTGCCCTGGTAGGATGTTAGAGACTTGTCTATACTAAGACTTGTGTCAGGAGGCCTTCTCAGAGGAGGTGCTATCTGGGTTATAATCTTAAAGGACAATTAGGTCTGGAAAGCATTCCAGGTGGTGGTGGTGGTGGTGGTTTGTCCATTACCTTGTTTATTTTCTTTTTAGTGAATAATGGATCACAAATGTGGGATGGTCTTTTTCACTTGTTTTATTAAGATGAATATTTTCTATTTTCCCCTTACCACTACAACCTGGTGGTAGGCTCCAAGAGGGTGAATGCCTGTCCATCTTGTTCAATATTCTTACTCCAGCACATATGATTAAGTAGTGAGAACTTAAGGGGGGCTCAAAAAATTTATTTAATTAATGAATGAATACTGACTAATAAATAGCATGTGCAAAAGTCCAGAGCTCCATGCTACCTAGGAGGGTGAAAGGCCATCATGACATATCCCAACACCTCTTCTGTCCTCACCCCTCTACCCTCTGTCCAGCCCCCCTAGCCCCTGCCACATGCTCACCCCACCCACCCTTCCCACAGGAACTGGCATCTTCCCACTGGCCTCAGTAAATAAGCACATTTTTGTCCTGAGAGAGCAGCTGTGTTTCTCCATGACCTCAGAGCTAATGGCCAGTGACTCCTTGGCCATCTGCAGGGAACCGTGGAGAACACACTCAGCCATGACCACCTGACAGCCTCCTGTTGCCCAGAGCCATCACAGAGGCCCATAGTCACACTTGCTCTTTGGAACCACACTGAAGCCAGATTTGGGGAAAAAAAACATCAACTTGATTTAACTCCACTTCACATGGTCCTAGGCAATGTACTAAACAACTTTGAGCCCCTTCTACATCTTTGAAAAAGGAGATAAAAATACCCATTTCATAAAACTTTCAGATTCAATTGGTCAATGTATGCAAAGTACTCAGCATACAGTAAATGTTCAATACATGGAATTATTATTGGATGATGATACCTAGACTTTTCCAGTTCTAAATCTTTGCCTCTGCCACCAACACTCACAAATGAGCAATTTTTTTAAAAAAAAAATATTTTTTAATTAGTTATAAATGACAGTATAATGCATTTATGCACTTGATATATCATACATAGATGGGATATAATTTCTCATTTTTCTGAGTATACATGTTGTAGAATCACATTAGTCATGCAGTCACATATATACATAAAGTAATGTCTGTTTTGTTCTACTGTCCTTCCTATCCCCACATACCCTCTTCTCCCCTCACTTCACTTCCCCCTACCAAATCTAAGTGACTCTATTCTTCTCTAGTGCCCCCCACCATCGTGAATTAGCATTCTCATATTAGAAAAGATGTTCAGCATTTGGGATTGGTTTATTTTGCTTAGCATGATATTCTCCAACTCCATCCGTTTACTGGCAAACGCCATAATTTCATTCTTCTTTAAAGCTGATAAATATTCCATTGAATACACACACACACACACACACACACACACACACACACACACACACACCAAATTTTCTCTATCCATTCATCTACTAAAGGACACCTAGGTTGGTTCCATAGTTTAGTTATTACGAATTGAGCTGCTATAAACATTGACATGCTACATTACTGTAGTATGCTGATTTTAAATCTTTTGAGTATAAACTGAGGAGTGGGTCAAATGGTGGTTCCATTGCAAGTTTTCTGAGGAATCGCCATACTGCTTTCCAGAGTGATTGCATCAATTTGCAGTCCTTCCAGTGATGTATGAGTGTATCTTTTTCCCTACATCCTCACCAACATTTATTATTGCCTATATTCTTGAGGATTGCCATTCTGACTGGAATGAGATAAATCTTAGTATAGTTTTGATTTGCATTTCTCTAATTGCTAGAGATGTTGAACACTTTTTCTTATATTTGTTGATAGATTGTATTTCTTCTTCTGTGAAGTGTTTGTTCAGTTCCTTAGCCCACAAATGAGCAATTTTATCCCCATTATTTTATGTAATCCTCACAGCTATTCTGTAAGACTGATACTCTTATCTTTATGTGCACTGAATTGATGAGGCACCTGAGTCTTAGAGAGATGAGAAATTTTTCCAAAGCTCATGTTGGCAAGCTGGAGCTGAAACCCAAGTCCATCTGAATCTAGGACCCTCTCTCTCATTCACTGCATTGTGAACTAACTTACTGCCTCCCTCCCATCTGTAGGCTCTCCTTGGAGGCATGAGGGATAATGAAAAAATGTACCTGCTCAGGGTAATTTGCCGCAGGGGCCAATGCATATTGCTAAGGAGAAGAGGATGGGCACGTGTGGCTATGACGCCAGGCCCATTGTGTGCTCCATCATACCCTCCCACTCAGGTCATGTTGGTCTCTAGCACTTTCCACAGGGAAGGAGAATATCAAAGGCTTGGCCACCTTGGCCTGGATGGCCAGCTGAATCAAGGCCTTTTCTGTCAAGTTGGATTATTCCCAGGTCCTTGTCAAGATAAAAGGGAGATGGAGGAGAGTGTCTATTCTGAACATAATCTGCATTTGAATGTGAAATCCATAAAATGGATTGTAGGAGACTGTGTTTTTCAAACATCACCATGGAGATAGTATTAATTCTAGTATTCTTCAAGAAACTTGCCACCCCAAGAAGAAGAGGCATTTTTATCTTCTTGATAAAAGGTACCTTGAACCTGAATGAACTATTGGTTTTAACTATGTAGAAAATTCTAGAGTCCATGCCTTTACTATTATGGGAGCAATACTTGGAAGACTTTTTAACAAAGCAATGAGACTTACTGGAGAGAATGGAAATAAGGCTGAAAGAGGGACTAGCTCTATGAGGGCTCTGAATGTCATCATTTGGTCACTCACTTACCACCTGGTGATCTTTGCCACATCCAAGTACCACCTGTACTATAACAATTGGCTTTCTGTGTCCATGGGCTCCACATCTGAGATTCAACCAACCACAGATTGAAACATTTTTTATTGCATCTTTCTCAACACGGACAAACATTTTTCATGTCATTATTTCTTAAACAATACAACTATTGACATAGCATTTACATTCTATTAGGTATTGCAAGTAATCTAGAGATGATTTAAAGTATAAGAGAGGATATGCCTAGGCTATATGCAAATACTATGCAATATAAAGGAATGTGAGCATCCTTGGCTTTTGCTGTACAAGGAGGGATCCTGGAACAAATTCCCCATGGATACTGAGCAAGCACTATATTTATATAGTGATTTTTTTAAACATTGAATTTAAAACCACTTACTCTTATAGCAGCCTCATTCTAAGAAATAATCATAAAAGTCATATATTTTATGTCCCATTTATATTTATATAAAAACAAAAATATGTATATAACAAAATTTTCAAGATTTTTGTCCTCAAGACCCCCCCCCCCAACAACATAACCTCCTGAACCACTTGGACTTTGGTACCCTGTTTCAGAGTCAGCAAGCTATCAAGAGCCACCCAACATTCTGAATGCAGACAAGATCTGAGGAAAGTTTGAGGGAAAATGATCTGTTCCATTGGTACATACTAGCAAACTCATCCCAAAAACCTGTCAGTGAAGGGCATTGGGGGAGGCACAGGTAAAGAGGCAATGATTCACTTTTCTGGGGTATACCTGGGCCCTAAGACACGGAGCTGTATGATGGCATAAGAGGCATAGAAAAATTACGGTGCATCTTCTTGTAGTAGAAATGTAAAACCATTGGTAAGTAATTCAAAATATTACATTTGTATTATAGATATGTTAAGTTTAGTTAGCAAAGATCACAGGAACATTTCATCAAAAACAGCCAAAGTTTTGGAAATTCCATCCAGGATGTAGAATTCGCCCCATGCCCGGAGCAGAAGATCTCAGAGTCCTTCTCCTCCAGCCCATGGTTCTCTATTCTAGTCATACCTGAGGATCATCCAAGCAACTTCAAATATCACCTAGTGTCTTGACAAACAGAATGCTAGCCCTGTGTAATTCATAAAGGAGAGAGGGATTTGGGTTCATAATTCTGGACTCCAGGAAGTTCAGGACCATGGTTCCAGCATCAGCTCAGCTTCCGAAGAGGACCTCCTGCTGCTCCAACTCATGTCAAGAAACAGACCCACAAGCAGAAACAGGTGAGAGAAAAGACAAGAGGCTGCCTCTCTTTATCACAACTTACTCTTAACAAGGAGAACCCCACGCCTTTCAAGAAAAGAATTAATTCCTCTTAACAATCCAATCACCTTATAATGGTCCCACCACCTTTCAAGGCTGTTATGAATCAAATTTCAATATGCATTTTGATGGTGGCAAATCACATCCAAATCATAGCAACTGGGTTCAGACTCAACCCAAGAGTTTATCTAGACTACAACCTCTGAGGATGAATACTAGGAGTTAACAGTTTTGAAGTCTCCACAGTTGATTCCAATGAACAGTCAGTATTGAGAACTACTATTTTAGGGGTACTTTGATGGGAAAGTACAAGGAACCCTGAAAGAGAGTATTAAGGAGTTGGAGGTAGTAAGCACAGTATCAAAGGGATTGAGGCTGTTCCACAGTCTAAGGAAGAGTCCACATATTTTCCTTCCTACATGCTGGAATCTCTGCAAATTTATGCTTAGCACACCTACAGCAGAGATATACAGTGGCTAATGCACCTCACTAGTAAGTGCATACACAAGAGCAATGTGAAAGCAGCCTTTATCTCTCAAACCTTCAAACCTTGTTTACAAAATCAAGTCAATCCATGCTGCAACTCTGAAGGCAGAGAGAAACTCAAGAACTAGAACCAGGTACTGTAGCACACACTTGTAATCCTAGCAACTCAGGAGGCTGAGACAGAAGGATTTCAAGTTTGGGGCCAGCTTCAACACCTTAGCAAGGCTATAAGCAACCTAGATAGACCCTGTCTCAAAATAAAAAATAAAAAGGGCTGAGGATGTGGCTCAGTGGTTAAGTGCCCTTGGGTTCAATCTCCAGAACAACAACAAAAGAACTAGGTATCTAATATTTAGTTTTCTATAAAATTAGGTCAACTTCTAACAAACAAGACATATCGCATTTGGGGTTCTATTTCTACTAATTAATAGGAAAGAAATCACAGAGATAGGAAATATGTTCATTTACCCAGATGTACGTACACATATTCCTACATGCACACGTGAGCACATGCGAGTGTGTATGTGTACATACACACACATACATACCAATCAAGTTAGCCTAAGAAATTATCAAAGTTAGCTACCTCAAACTGTCTTGAGGGATCTGTAAACCTTTTGTTACTACTACCTTGAATTTCTCTTCCCCCAGAGCCTGAAGGCCAGGGCTCCTATGGCCCCCCATTGGGAACAGGCCCTCTGTCCTAGATTGGAGGGGCACTTGGCAAGGGACAAAAAGAAATCACCGTCCAGCTCCCAGGGCAGTACTTTCCTTGCTTCACAGTTCTTGCTCCCTGAACAAGAGGCCACTCAGAAATCAGAATTGTGAAACAAGGCGGCACTGTCCCCTGGGCTTGGGCTTTCCAGGCTTGGGTGAGAGCAAGAGATGAGAAGGCTCCCAGGGCCACTGAGGTCGGCAGAGAAGCTGGCACCTGGAGAAGAAACATTTCCCAAGCAGCTGGCCATCCAAATTGATGCAGAGACATGCCCTGCTGTCCTCCTCATGCTCTGAGAGCACCTTCTCTGGAGCTAGCCCTTGCTGCAAAGAATCGTCTCTTTCCCCATGGCATTCAACCTAGCCTGCCCTGCTTTACAGCACCCGGAGTAAGTCAAGCTAATCCTGAGGAGTCCGAGAAGGGATCTTAAAGTAGAGCTGCTGCAGCCCCACCCTGAGGTGCCGGCTTCACCTCCCCACAGATCCACTCTCCTGTCCACAAGGACCACGGGAAGACATGTCATGCAGCCAGGCTGTGAGTGTGCCACAGGAGGCTCCTCACCCTCAGATCCAGCCTCCCATTCAGAATTAGTGGCATCAGTTACTGAGGACCTTTTGAGAGGATCAGTAATTGTGACGACTCAATTCTCACCCTGCCTCCTGATCAAATTTGCCACTGAACATCATCAGCAAAAGTCCAAGGCTTTGCTATTCAACTTGATCCTAGGTCAAATGGCTTCACCTGCCCCTTAGATGTCCTCCATGCCACACATACATCATCCTCATTTGAGTGGATGGTTTTCTGGGGCTCATCATCTCTTCTTCTTCTTCTCCCCCCCCCCCCTAAATAGTGTTCCTCTCATCCCCACCCACCCCTTTTCAGTTCAGGTGATTTTATCTGCAAGTTACAAAATATTCTCTTGGAACCAACCAACTTAGAGAAAAAGGAGTTATTGACCCAAAGGACTGAGGAAGGGAAGTCTTCGGGCTGGGATCCATTCAGAGGCTCCAGCTCTGTTCTCTGCCACTTCCTTTCATGTGTCCCTCTCTGTGTGTTGACTGACAGTCTTTACAGTTGCAAAGTGGTTTTAGCACCCTCGTACATCACAAATATATGCCCAATACTGAGAAGAGAGAGAGAGAGAGTTTCTTCATCTGGAGAATAGGAAAAAACAGAGAGCTCCTTCATTAAGAGGATGCCACTCTTCTGGCAACCTCCAGCCAAACTCCTTTGGGAACTGATGCAGGCTGGCCTCTTCTTATATAACCTTACCCATATGGCTAGTGATGAACTGAGGAGAGGACACCTGGCTCAAAATAAGCTAAGAATAGAACTTTGTCCCATTGGCCACAATGATTGGTCTGTGAATGGGCATATAACCCAAGTCAGGCTAATTCTAATTCTTTCTTAGGAATTTTCTAACTGAAGCTGGGGTCAGAAGACACCTCCCTCTGGTTGTGATACTATATGTTAACCTTGGTCTGGCATCCAACAGCCAGACCAAGGAGAAGCCATTTGAGAGAAGGATGCTGGCAATTAGAGAAACCAAATCAAGAGGTGGAGACAGAGAACATCCTGATGGAATGGGCTGCCAAAGGCCACTTTGATCTCTGCTCTTCCATTGTTTTGCTGATATCAGACAATAGTTCCCTTCTAAAGATCTCCCCTTACATCCTGCATGCCCAAGGCTCAGTTTATAAATGGCAAGGGTAAGATCTGGGGATCAATTTCTCTAAGTCATATGGGGGCACAGGATACTTAACAAATTTGGGATTCTGTTACAAAGAAGAATCAGGAAAGGATTGCATGTTGGGTGAGCAAAACATTAGTAACCAGAGGAGCCCCAGCATCAATAGATTATGTGAATTCAGACATTTATCTCTGAGCAATGAAAGGAAGAATTCTGAATCAAGACATCACATCCACTAATTTCCAAAGACAGACAAGCTGGTCATTTCTTTGCAAAATACAAGCTGAGTGGGCTCATTTACTACTCAGATGTCCTTTGGGGTCCAACGTATCTGAACCAGTGACATCCAAGGAAGCATGTACAGAAAGCCCAGGCAGCAGCCACACTGCCCAGAGCTACCTCATCTTCCTTGTTGAAATGGGGCAGAATTTATCCCAAACCACAACACCTCCTATGGATCACAAACAGGAAAGGGCAGAGGGTATCCATCTGCGGAGGTTCTTCAAAGAAGGCTGTATTTACAGCAGCCTCTGTTTTCTCTTGTTCTGTTTTTATTCATTTATTTAACAAGCACCTTAGGCGCCTCTACCATATTCCTCTAAGAATATTTTGCCTCTACTTTTGTATCTCTCTGCACCATCATTTCTCTACTCCTTTGTTAACCTATGGTTCTTTTCTTCAGTATTTTTTCCCTCTCAATTCTTTTCTCTCCCTTTGATGAATTCCCCCGTGTGCTCTGTGTTGTAGCTTCCCAATTTACTTTATAAAATTCTTCTGCCCCAGAACCTTGGAACTTCCTCCTGGACAGAGAAGGAAACAAATGCAATAGAAAAGAGAAAGAAATAAGGTGTTATCCTTAGATGCGAGATCTCTGTGACCTGGAAAATTCTGTAAACGGACCCCTGGACAGAGGCTGACTCTGAAGGGACAAGATCAACTGCTGAAGTCCCAAGCTCTCCAACTGGGAGAAGGGTCTTCCAGAGAAGGTCTATTTCCAGGAACCAGCCATTGATCTGCAAGGAAGTAGAAGATGGTAAAGTGCTGGGCAGATTGTTACTGCACTGTATGAGAACCAAAAACAACAGATGGAACCACACTAATTTTCCAAAGCTTTAACCAAACTGGAACTATGTCCATGCACCTTGTTTCATTTTTTAAAGGACTAAATCAAAAGCATAGTTTGTCCTTTGCAAGAAAATCCTCACGAGCCAGATTAAAGTAGGGAGGAGTTTATATGTCTTCTAAAACTCCACAAAACTGCTCCAAGTTCAACAATCATTTCCTAATTACCAAATCCAAGAGCTTCTTTTGAGTCCTCATCCTCCTTGCTTCTATGAAACTTCTTCCCTCCTTCTCTTCTGGCCTCCCTCTATTTTTCTTTCTTCCTTTCTTTCATTTATTCATTTAATTCTATTGTTCCTTTCTTCCTTGTCTATTTTCCTCCCCTATGGCCCTCCCCCCCTTTCTGTTTTTGTGAATAGTTTCTTTCTGCATTCTGATCTCCTTGAAATGTCCTCTACCACTGGCTGTCTTTCTGGCTCCCCTATCTCCTCACTCTCTTTTGCCTCTTGGTCTCCTTGCTGGCTTTTCCTCAACAGCTTTGGTCCCTTAAATATTTGCATTCCTTCTACTTCCTCTTCTACCCTGTTTTCTTCTCATACAACTTCTCCCATGTGTTCTCATCACATCATGGTTTTATACCACCCGACGCAGCTTCTCTTACAACTTCAAAACACACAATTTTGACTGCCTAAAAGGCTTCCTAACAAACATTTCAAACCCGAGTTGTTCCAAACATAACCCACTGCCTTCCTTCCATAAGCCTTTGCTCACTCTGGCCTCCTCTAACCCGGTGAAGTCTTCCTGTTCAGCCCATCTGGAAAACTTGGAGTCCTCCTGGAGCCTTTCCATCACCTTCTTCCCCTTCCTCCATACCTGATCAGCCACTGAGCCCTGTCTCTTCTAAACTCTAACGGAGTCTCGCATCTTCATTCTTTTCTCCAATCCAGTATCACTGCCTCTATCCAGTGCAAGGCATCACTCTCTACTATTAATTATAGAAATAGTTTTTGATTGCCCTTCTTCAAGTCCTGTCTCTACCCAGACCATCCTTAAATAGTACAGGATTATTTTTCTAAAACACACCATTAGGAGCCTCCTGCTCAGATAAAGTTCCATGCCTCTTGCATTCATGCCTTGTGTCCTAGCTCCCATCCCACCAGTCCCCTCCATGTATGTTTTAACAGTTTCTTGGAACAACACCTTCAATTACCTATCCATTTCTCCACCCATGATTTTCCCTTTTCCTGGCATTTCTCTACCCACCAAACATCATCTCATGCTCTGTCTACATGGCCACTACATTCTTTATCTGCCTAACATCTAAAAAATTTAATATCAGTGAGTGAATGAACGGAAACTTGAAAAAAAACATATTCCTCCTTTAAGACTGACTCTATCATCACTATCCCTGGAAAGACTGCCTGTCTTGCCTTGGTTGGATTAGAGTCCCTCTTATTTGTTTCCATAGTAACATCTATGTTCCTTCTTGTACTTTGTTTCAAAATGTTTTGATGTATTTAATATCTTTTTTCACCATATTCTGAGCTCCTTGAGGACAGGGATAGTGACTTGGTTTCTATGCAACCCCAAAGGCAGACAAAAAATAAAAGTCCTTAAATAAATGTTTGTTGAAATTAAAGGAGATGAACCAAACTAGTGCTTCAAAATATTCAAGAAATGGAATCTTCCCCAGACGGTGTTGTTCAACTCAAGATGCATGGTTTTGGAGTCAAAGTATGTGTGAGATGGCAGGAGGGCGAGCATCTGACTTCAGTGGGGCAGGGCTGAGTTGCTGTTCCCTCTGAGAGAGCAAAGAACAAAAGGGATCTGACTCTGTCGTTCTTAATAACGCGTGGGCAGCAATCAGGGCTTAACAGCAGTAGTTAGAGCAAGTCTTCTTATGTTCTGTGTGCAAACTGGGGAAAATAAGCAAACACAACAGCAGAAACCAATGCAATTGCTCTGTTTTCTATTTAACGGTGCCAGCAAGCAGTCCATTGATGCTAATTGCTTGGGGGGTAGGGGGCCTTCCTGGTACCCAGGGAAAGGTGAAATAATTTCATAAGAAAAACCTGAGATACAAGCTTACATGCCAATATTTATACCCTTTCCAGGACAGGCAACAGAGACTTGAAGAGATAGGAAAAGCAGTTCTGTGCCAGCCAAGGAAGTTGTCAACCCAGGGTGAGCCAAGAAGAGCAGCCTTTTACCAGGAAAATCCTGTGCCTTGCTGCTGCTCAAAAATATCTGACTTACAAATGCTTATTTGACTCCCATGAAAGGAGGCTGAATTCCCACAGGGCAATCTGGTGTCAGAAAACCCCAACTCATAGGAATACTAGGAGAAGAAGAAGAAGAAGAAGAAGGAGGAGGAGGAGGAGGAGGAGGAGGAGGAGGAGGAGGAGGAGGAGGAGGAGGAGGAGAGGGAAGTAGAGAGTGAGGAGGAGGAAGAGGAGGAGGAGGAGAGGGAAGTAGAGAGTGAGGAGGAGGAAGAGGAGGCAAAGAGGAGGGATGGGGTAGGGGAGAAGGGATGGCTTTCCTATTTGTTTGCCTTTTAACCTCACCTGGTTGAATTACCAAGAAGGTACACACCAGCTCTGCACAGATTTCTAATGCTGCCAAATAGCAGTGGGGAGAACCTGTGACATCGGGGAGCAAGCAGTGATATGGGGGTGGGAGGAGAAGATTTGTACTGAGATCCTTTGGGGAGTCTGGGGTCTGACTCAAGAAAATGGCAGGTGTGAAAAGAATAAACTCTGAAAGTGGCACCTGGGAGATTCTCATGTGTTTTCTAGAATTGTTTTGGAGTCATGCACTGGAGGTCTTTTCACTAGCAATGAAGAGGCTTTCAAAGTTGAGCATTCAAAACCCCAAGCAGCAGGTCTTTTCTTTCTCTCATTTATTACATGCACTTCCTTTGGACCACTACTGGAATAATGAGTAATATAGTAGCTATCCATTGGGACGATTATGAGCTTGTTTTTCTCTACAAAGCTTGGCCATAAAGTTTACTCTTTCCCTCAGAGTACACCCCCACAATGAGCAGATAGGTCATGTGAGGACAGAAAGCTCATGAGATTGCTAGGATGAGAAAACGGGGCCTAGAGTAGGGGGACCCAAGAGTTAAATGGCACCATGGCAGAAGCCACTGCTGCCACCTGTACATCAAGGTGTTTACCAGCTCTATTAGCAGAATAAAACCCATCAATCCTGATGTCAACAAAGCAGAAATCTCAAACAACCATGTTAATGGGTTTATTAAAAAGATATAAGCCAAGAGGTAAGAAAGCCAACACTGGGGAATCAACCAGAAGACAATCAGTAAACCATCTGAATTTCCTTGTAGAATCTGAGGACACCGAAATGTTTAAAATCAGAGACAGAGTAAATACCAGTATAGAGTTGTATTTTAATTGTTTTAGAACTTGCTTATGTAGCCAAATGGTATCTACAAGCTAGTCCACATAAGCCAAGTACCTCAAAGAGAGGGATATAGCTTCCTCCATTGCGCTTGCTGCCTCACACTCCAGATTCCTCCCACTGCATCTTTCTGAGAACCAATCCTCCCTCCATGAAGAGGTTGCCATAGAAACTACCCAGCTAGGGCAATAGTATCCATCCCCTGGAGGCAGTTGATTAAATGGTGGCAGATAACCAGGCCCAAAATGGACCTGTCAGAGCCCTTTCCTGGATTTCTTCTTCTTTTCTTTCTTTCTTTCTTTCTTTTTTTGTTTTGTTTTGTTTAACAGCTTTATTGAGGTGTAACTGGTATACAAAAAAAAAACAAAAACAACAAACAAAACTGCACACATTTAATATATACAATTTGATGAGTTTAAACATATACATACACTCAAGATATCATCACCACAATGCCAGTTATAAATGTATCCTCACCTCCAAAAGCTTCTTTTGTGTCCCTCTGTTGTGTTTATTTTGGTTTGGCTTTGTGTAGGGTGAGTGTATGTGTGTATGTGTGTGTGTGTGTGTGTGTGTGTATGTGTGTGATAACACCATAACATGAGATCTACCCTCCTAACAAATTTTAAAGTGAGAAGATGCAGTATCTCTATCAGCATATGTTGTAGAGCAGATCTCCAGGTCTTATTCATCTTGAATAACTGAAACTTATACGCATTAAATAGCAACTCCCCATTTGCTCCCAGTCTCTGGCAACCACCATTCTACTTTATTCTTCTTTGAGTTTGAATATTTTAGAGACCTCATGTAAGTGGTGCATGCAGAATTGGCTTTTCTGTGCCTGGTTTATTTCACCAAGTGTAATGTCCTTCAGGTTCATCCATGCTTTTGTACACGGCACATTTTTAAGGTTGAATAATAATGCTTTGTATATAAAGTGCCACACTTTATCAACTCACCCATCAATAGATTGTTTCTATATCAATAGATTGTTTCTATATCCTGCCTATTATGAAGAATCTGATAAAGGCTTAATATCCAAAATACACAAGGAACTTCTATAGCTCATTAATAAGAAACAAATAATCCAATTTAAAATTGAATAGACAATTTTCCAAAGAAAACATACAAATGGCCAAAATGAAGGAAATGCAAATGAAAACCACAATGAGATATCATCTCACACCCATTAGGATGACTATTCTAAAAATTAAAAAAGAAAAGAAAACAAGTGTTTGTAAGACTGTGAAGAAATTTGAATCCTTATACACTATTGATAGAATTTAAAATGACATAACCACCATGAAAAATAGTATAGAGGTTTCTCAAAAAATTAAAAGTACTTGCCTCCCATGTACAAGGTCCCAGGTTCAATCTCCAGCAACACACACACACACACACACACACACCCCAAAAAGAGTAGGAAAACCATATGATCTAGCAACTCCACTTCTGGGTATTTATCCAAAAGAATCAAAATCAATGACTCAAAGAGATCCCTGCATTCCCAAGTCCACTGCAGCATGTTTCACAGTGACCCTCCTTGGGTTTCTATAGCTGAAACTGGGGAGGAGGAGCCAGTCTTTCTCCTAGTGCAAAGTCAAGAGAATGTGAGCTCCTACATCACTTCCCAAGAGATGGAGCTTGAAAAGATGAAAGACTGTATTCCAAGATACTGAGAAGACTCACTTTACCTAAGAAAAGCCAGCTTCATTTCTTGAGGGAAGAATGAAACTCATGAAGTGTTCCAATGGCATGTGACCCAAGTGCATCCCAGCACCCTGCACTGTATGAAATGTTTATTCAAGGGACATCAGTGTGTAGGCACTTTCCCTGGATGAGCCACCTTGCCAACTACGCTGTTCCAATGAGTGTGGCTGTCGATAAGGGCAGATTTGTCAATATCAGTGATCGATGTGATAATTATAGTCAGTAAAGCTAACCAACATTGTTTAATGGGCATTTGCTCTTGTGACCCTTGGTTTGGTGGCTTCTACCCCATGGAACAACTTACAAAGGAGGCCGAGGAGAATCTTAGGGGCTTTACATCTGAGTCCTTTCTATAGGAACGGGTATGCATATGCATGACAAGGCCTAGGGGACACCAGAGACATGAGCAGTGATAAAGTACACTAGTGAACATTGGACTTTCCAGCATTTGTAAGGTTGGTTTTATGGTAGATTTGATATAAAATGTCCCCCAAATATTTCTTTCTCTGAGTTTTTGCCCTTGGCAATGTGACTTTGTAGATCTTCCCATGAAGAAGTGGACTGTATCTCCCTACAGTTACTTCTGGGCTGGCTGACTTGTTTTGGCCCTGAGATTAGGACACAGTAATGTCCAGCCTAAGCCTAGGCCTCATGGGGCCATTCATGCTTCCACTTTCTCTCTTAGAACTTTAATGCTGCATGGAAACAAAGCCAGGCTACTCTTCTGGAGGATAAAAGACTATGAGGAGAAAAGACACTTTGTCCCAGTTACAGCCATCTCAAGATTGACTAAGAGCCAACCCCTCACCCCCAAGTATGAGAAAGTATCTAAATCCCCAGATCTGTCAGCCTAACCCACAGATGTGTAAGTGTGGTGAGTCATGTCGACACCTCTGGGTGCGTAAGTGAGCCCAAATGAGACCAGACCAGTGTACAGACCTCACTGCTCTGTACACTCATCAACTGTCACAAATACTTAATAGTTTAAGAGACAGAGTTTAGGGGTTTTGTTACACAGCAATAACTAACTAAGACATCATTTTTTAAAATGTTAGTTAAATAACAAGCTCCAAAGTGGTGCTTGTTGAACTTAAGTCACAGAAAAGGGGAAGCAGTCTCAACTTCCACAGTAGATGTCACAACTGCACTCATGGGAAAGAAGTAAATTCACATCTCTGCAGCAGGCCACTGCCCATTCTTCCTCCACTGGGGCCCTTGTCCTGCTCTCCTTTATATAAGTCTTCCAATCATTTCATACCTTGAAGCCTCCTTTCCATCTATACTCTTAAGTATAGGGACCTAAGTAATGTTCATTCTTCTCTTTGCAGGGGGAAAAAAAAAAGATATATGCAATATATTATAAGACAATTTCTGTTGCAGTTAGGTAACACAAAGTAGTAATAAAAAGTTTCACTACTAATAAGAGTGAGCTGCAATCCCCGGACAAAGGAGGTGACTTTGAATATCTCCATACAGAATCTAGCACTGGGTGTTCTCTCAATTCATGCTAGGTAACGGCAGTCTGAAATCAAGCAACTGAGCACTGACCTACCTATTATGTACTCGGTGGTATACCAGGTGCCATGGGGGAAGGCACAAGAAGTTAACACAAATAGGTATAGTCAACGTGATCAGGAGTCAGGGAGACCTCTCTGCCACATTCATTATTAGTTGGGGTCATGCTATCATGTGAGCCAATTTCTGTTTCCAAAATAGTATATTGACTTCCAAATCTTTCTAAACCACATTGTGGAACAAATAGATGACCTCTCACAACATTATCTGATTTTATAAGCCCACATCTCCATGAAATAGGGACACTGTTTCTAGCTCCCTTAGGTATGTGAAAAGGTAAAATTAAAATTCACTGATTTAAGAAATGGATTTTGTTTCATGAAAAAACACAAACCCTGTCCCTGCACATTCAGAGAAGTGTTCCCAAGGGGATTCTCCATGTGCATTCATTCAATTTTATTTGCTTATCTGTGGTTCAGTTTTCATGGGTTTTATTTACTTTTTTGCAAGTTTCAAAATCTCTCTGAGATATACCTTAATGAAAAGTAGCAAACTACTTATAAGGTTTATAAGATGTTCAGGTCATGAGAATTAGAAGTCATTATCTGTTGCGAAGGCAGCAAATGGTTGTCTGAATGCAGTTGATTTTGGTGATACATATTATAATGGAACAAATTACTAATGAAGTGCTAAATTACTAGAAACATCCTCGTTACTTATTAAACACTTCAGTTAATTAGGATGGGGAAAATAAAGGGTTGAAGCACATTGTAATGCCTCCTTTGAGGCCAGGTGAGAAGTGAACAGATGTGAAAACCTGCAGCCAGCCCAGGCCAAGGACATTGTCTCAGACATGGGGGCTTGCAGTAACCCAGAAGAGACAGGCTGGGGAGGAGCTGCCGACCTTCCAAGTTCCAAACAGACCCAGGAGTGTGAACAGATGTCTTTTTGTGTCTAAAATGGGTGGCACTGGCAATCCAGTGACACCAGCTTGTTTTTACTTAACATAGAAAAAAAATGCAACTGGAAATGACCGAAAATGGGGCTGGAGAAAAACAATAATGATACACATACAGGAAGGTATTTAACGTTGTCTGTTTTGGAAATTCCCATTTTTTAGAGATAGCTGAGAAGTACAGATGTTAATAAGTCTTCCCTACTCTCAACCTCCCCCTCCAATTTCCCCCACTTTGTAATCTTGTTCTGATAACTGCATTCCAGTATTGTTATCTGAGCCCAACTCCTCTCTACTGGTTATATTCTGGCTTATAAAAATTTAGCAACCAAACTCACGCTGCCCCACCCAGGGGAGGAAAGTCACATTTCAGGCTCCAGCCATCATGTGGTAAGCATGACACAAACCCAGAGTCAGATCCCAGCTGCTCTAGCCCAGAAACTGGCAGTGACAAGCTGTGTGACTGGGGGATCCACTTTGCCTCTTTGGACCTCAGTTTGCTTGTTCATAGTCTAAGCATATCTACACAGGATCAGAAATGCAAAAGATAAAAGAGCAAAGCTCCCTGCCCTTAAGGAGCTTCTTTTACTGGAGAAACAGTTTTGTAAATAAGTAAATAAATACAAAGTTATAAATAATTATTTTGAAAAGGCATAACCGAGATGTTAGGAAAACAATGAGAAAAGAGCATTAACTGTGTCTAGAGGAGCCAGAAAAACTGTACCAGGAGATGTCTGAGCAATCTTCAAGGATGAGTTGGGCTCGCCTGGAAGTCGAGGGCCTCCAAGGCAGAGGAGAGATGAAGGCGTGAGGACTGCATGGAAGGTGCTGGAACTGAGCATTATTTGGAGTGACAGTAAGAGGGTACAGTTGGCCCACAGTAAGGCTGAGAAGTAGACAGGAGCTAAGGAGTGATGGGCCTTTTCTGTCAGGTAGGTCAAGGAGGTTGGGTCGATCCTATAGACAGTAAAGAACCATCAAGGACACGTTAGTCACCTTTTTGTTGCTGTGGCCAAAATACTTGACAGAACAATTTAGAGGAGGGAAGATTTATTTCAGTCACAGTTTCAGAGGTTTCAGTCCATGGTTACCTGGGTCCATTGCTTTGGGCCTGAAGTGAGGTAAAACATCATGGCGGAGGGATATGGCTGAGGAAAGCTTCTCAGCCCATGGTAGCCCGAAGTAGAGAGAGAAAGAGGGGATGAGGCTAGGGACAAGTCATAATCCCCAAGAGTATACACCAAGTAACCTACATCCTCCAACCACGCCCAGCTACTACAGTTTCCACCACCTCCCAGTAGTCCATTTAGCTATCAATGGATTAATCCACTGACTCATGATCCGATCAATTCCCTAAACCCCCGCCTATGAGCACTGCTGCATTGGAGACCAAGCCTTCGACACATGAGCCCTTGGGGGACATGGAGATCCAAACCATAACAGGTCTTTTAAACAGGAGAGTTACCGGACCAGTACATTCAGGATCATTCTGAGCTGTGAAGGAATCATGGGACAAGAGGCAGGTAAAAGTCAGAGGTGAAGGAGAAGGGTGTTACCATCGGACAGAACAGAGATAGAAGGCAGTGGCAGTGCAGAAACAGAGTCAGAAGACTCATAGAATGAGTAATTGGAAGAACATGGTGATTAATTTGAGGTGGAGTGTGTGGGAGAAGCAGATGTCAGGTTACCTCATAAAGATTCTGTTTTGGATATATTGATAGAGACACAAGGACTCTTAAGACTGAAGAGGGGGAAGATGACACCCGATTTCTGTTTTGGACCAGTCGTGTTTGCAGTGCCCAAGAGGCCGCAAGATGAAGTAGGCGGGTAGGCAATAAGAAGCTGAGAAGTTCTGAATTAATGGTTTTGCTCTGGGGGCCATACACAGGGGTAATGGTTGAGGTCACAAGAACTGATGAGGTCACCATGCAGAATATACAGAGTGAAGAGACAGCAAGCAGCAGCTCAGAGCCATGTGGAAGAAATTGCATTTAAAGACCTAGTAAAAGAAGAAGCAGGAAGAAACTGTGTGGGGACTGTCAAGGAAGTAGAGAAGCCAGAGGAAGGGGTCCCAGAGGCCTGGGGGATCCCTAAGGGAGCAGTGAGAAGCATCGCGTGGAAATATTCAAGTGCTAACTGGGAAAGACTTCACTAGTTTTGGCAACTGGAGGGTTATTGATGATTTCATAATGAGCAATTTCTAGGAATGATATGTACAAGATGGATTACAGAACGACAAGGTGGTGTTGGTGAGCGTGGTCTATTTTTCAGTGTATTTGCAAAGAAGGGAAGGAGAGGGCTTGGGCATGCTAGAGAATAACACAAAATAGCAGGATTATTTTTAGTTTAAGGTGGAAGAGATTTTAAGCACATGCACACAAGGAGATGAGACCCGGTGATCACCAAGATTCCTTCCAATGCTCTTGTCCTTGGATTCTAAGGACTACCTAAGAACAGAGAGGAAATCTTCTGCTGTTGGTAGATTCCCAGTATGATAAGAAATAGAAACTGGAAAATGCCAAATTTATTCAACACTGTCATCTGTCTTTCTGCCCCTTTCTCCTTCCCCTGCCAGGATTCTCTGATGGGCTCTGAGGACAGGCAGTCCTAGGGGAGAGCTGACTAGGGCCCTAGGGCAAGGAGACCACCCAGGCTTACAGGGCAGCCCATACAGACTGAGGCTCCTTGGCCCTCCAGCACTCAGAGCCCTGCCTGGTATTCATTCCAAGGTCCTGACAGCCTGCAGGCAAATCAGGAGGAGGGCCAAGAGAAAAGCAGGAAGCAGAAGAGCAGACAAGGGAAGGGAAGAGAGCAGGCTCCTTCCCCCTCCCCGGAGTGTGCAGGCGATCTTACATTAGTTATCTCCATGGCTTTTTTCCTTGTGTTTGGTTTAATATCCTCAAGGGAATACAAGGATGAACATGACAACAGAAGACTCGAGCACTCAATCTATTTTAATCCTTTAACAACATATTTCTGAAATAATTTTTAGAAGGTGTTTAGACTTTCAGGAGGAAGACTCTTATCTTCAGTGAATTACTATTTATTGAGGCTTTAATACATATTTGTTTATGGGTTTTTATTTTTTTATTTTATTTTTTTTGGCAGGCTGCTTTTTTGTGGCTCATTAAAGTGAAGATTATCTTTGGGGGAAGAAAAGCGCCAAGTCTGTGGATAAAGAAGTGTTAGAAACATAAGTAAAAACTTCCACATGATTGGTTTTAATCTCACCTGCTGAGGTGGATTTTGCTACTTAATGACATATTTGGGGAATGGATTGTAACACCAAAGGTCATCCATAAATAGAGCTCAGAGAGAAGGGAATGAAAATCACAAATTAGATTCACTTGCTCTGCTAGATAGGGACACTTCCAGTCTTCCTGCGATTTTGTGACACGGAGAATCAAGCAATGGTTCTGGAATCTGCCTTCTGGGGAGGAGAGGAGGGGGAGGCTCGGTCAGTTTTGTGTTTGCTTGTTTTCTCTGTCCAGTCATGTGAAGAAAGTTGGCTGGGAGGTTTTCTTCTTGATTATTGTTGTCTATGACACAATCACTACATTATACTGGAGCCTTTTGAAAAGCCGGTGTACAGCTCAATTGCCCCATTCCCATTGTGCCTGAATGGAACACCGTGTAGCCCTAGGGAAGCCCAGGATTCTCTGCAGCAGCATGGGAGAGGGGCTGCTGTCTTCAGAATTTTCAGAGAATATGCCAAAACTTGCAGAGGCAACAGGAAATTCCCAGGGGCCTTTGTACTCTTTTTATGAAAAGAATTAACCTCAGCTCTTGAAAATTCAGCTTTCAAAAATCACATAAATGGTGATTATAACCTGGGAGATAGAGGCCTGGGAAGTTTGTCCTCCTCTGTGTCTCTGGCCCTATAATGAAGAAGGTAAGGATGGTAGCCCTAAAACAGAGCTCCTCTCAGTCCAAATCTTTTTATTTATTTATTTTTTTAGTTGTAGGTGGACACAATACCTTTGTTTCTTTTTATGTGGTGTTGGGGATCGAAACCAGTGCCTCACGCATGCTAGGTAAGCGCTCTACTACTGAGCTACAACCCCAGCCCTCAGTCCAAATCTTAATATTGTGGACAGAACACAAGCTTCCAGGCCAGAAAGATCTGGATTTCAACCTTACCCGTGACACTGGCTAGCTGTTTAACAGAATTTCACCAGCCCAGACTACTCCTCTATAAAATGGGTGATAGTAGGGCGTGGCTCACAGAGCAGTGAATGGATAATATAAGCAAGTCAAATGAATTCTTAGTAATGAATATTTGTCAAGTGCCTGTTGTGCACCAGGCACTGTCCTGGATACACAGGATACTGCAGGGAGTAATCTTCACATAGAGAACTGATACATTCAAAGTGCCGAGCATGGAGCCTGGTCAACTGATAGGACTGAGACCTGTATAATACTAATTGTTTGCTTGAAGAAAGCCACACCTCAGTCCATTATACATCTCAGAAATCATTACACTCAACCATGGAAATTTATTGAAAGCAGCATAGAACTAAATCATGACTGTAAGGCTTTGTAGCAGTCTCTCACCTTTACTCCTCCTTTGCAACTGACAGTGGCTGGAACCTAGAGCCATCTGTTGCATGCAGCATGAGTTGCATTGTTGGGCACCCAAGTTGCAGACGATGCCACTCTTGGGCATGATGAATCCAGGGGTTTGGGACTAAATTGTTAAAGGGAGCTAAGCATTGTTGAGTAATTTCTAAGGGAGACCACCACCTGAGTGGGAAAGAAGTATCCCCAAACTTTGCTCAAAAAATTGGGCTCACTCTCCTCAGAACTGTTGAGTCAGGTATAATATGTGGAATATCCACCTCTGTAATCACCTTATGTAACCTATACATAACAAACATGTATTTATGTTCCCAACCACTGTGCTAGATCTATGGACACAACAGTTATATAAGTCCAGTTGCCTTTTGATAAGTTTTTGGTCAAGAACCAAGGTCTTAGCAAACTTCCTCTGTAAAGGGCCAGGTATGAATGCATTAAGCTTTTTGAGCCACAGTTTCCATTTGCAATTACTCAGTTCTGCTTTTGCTGGGAGTGAGGGACAGCAACAGATAATATGCAAATGATTGCTCATAGCTGTCTTCAAATAAATGTTTCTTTACAAAAACAGGTGGCAGGCCAGATTTGGTCCATGGGCTGTAATTTGCTGATCCTTGCCCTCAAGAGAAAGGTAGATATGTAAATAGACAGCACCCTCGAAATGTAAAAAATGAGCTGGGCCAGCGGTGCACAACTGTAGTTGCAGCAGCTCAGGAGGCTGAAGCAGGAAGATAGTAGGTTTGAAGACAGCCTCAACAACTTGGTGGGATTGTAAGCAACCTAATGAGACTTGGTCTCAAAATAAAAAACAAAAAGGGTTGGGGATGTGGCTCAGAGGGTAAGTGGCCCTGGGTTCAATCCCTGGTTCCAAAAGAGAGAGGGAGCTGTGGGAAGTAAGTAAGTAAGTTAGTTAGTTAGTTAGTTAGTTAGTTAGTGGTCATCCTTGCAATGTAGTGAGAACTTTTCTCAAAATAAAATAAAATAGACTGGAAATCTAACTCAATGGTAGAGCCCCTTAAATTCAATCCTTAGTACTGCAAGAAAAGAAATGTAAAAAAATGCTTCAATAGGGCTAAGCAGGGGATGAGTACTGATACTGATATTGTCCAAATGTTTATGTTCCCCCTAAAATTCATTTGTTGGAAGGTGACTAGGGCATGAGTGGGGTCTGTGCCCTTAAAAAAGAGACTTGAGGGAGGCTGTCTGCCCCCCTCACCTTGTGAGGACACAGCAAGAAGAAGCCATCTAGAAAACAGGGGAGGCTCTCCCCATACACCAAATATTCTGGTGCCTTAGTCTTGGACTTCCTAGCCTCCAAGGGAAGACTCTAAGTTTGTAAGTTTAATTTATAAATTGCCCAATCTAAGGTATTTGTTATAGCAGCCCAAATGGGCTAAGACAGGTAACTAAGATGGACTAAGATAGGTAATCTGGCCTGGGACTTTAGATAAGGTATCCTGTTTAGGAGCTTATACCTGCTACTGAGGGTGGGCACTGGTAATGTCTTTGCCTTTTTTGAAAGAGCAGACCCTCTAAGGACCACTGCATTCCAGTTCAGGAGGCTATTGCAAAGGTACAGGGAGGAGAATAGGAAGATCTGAACTGGAACAGTGATTTTTTGGAATGGAAGGGAGGGGAAGATTTGAGAACCATAAAGCAGGTAAAGTGTACAGGTCATGGCAACAGAAGATGGGGCAGGAGGGAAATGAGCGTGCCAAGGATGATTCCTGTATTTCTGACCAGAGTGGTTGGGCAATTATCCACCAAGGTAGGAAGTTCAGAAGGAGTAGGATTTGAAGTAAAATAATAAGAATAATGAGGAGGAGGAGGAGGAGGAGGAAGAGGATGTTTTATTTCCTTGCAGGAAATTAAAGTCTAATAAGAGTCCATCAGATGGTTAAACATACCTGAGCTTTGACTATTGACAGCCGCTCCTAACTAGGTTCCCTAGCTGTGGTCTTGCCCCCCCCCTCAAATCCATTCTCACTCAGCTACTTCACTCTCCATCTAAACACCAACCTGACCGTGTTCTTCTCAGACAGCCTTTTTGTTCTCCATCTGTTTTAGTCAACTTTTTTGCTGCTGTGACTAAAAGATCTGACCAGAAGAATTTTAGGGAAAAAAAGTTTATTTGAGGCTCACAGTTTCAGAGGTCTTAGTCCATAGAAGGCCGGCTCCATTCCTTGGGGCTCCAGGTGAGGCTGAACATTATGGCAGAAGAGTATGGCGGAGGGAAGCAGCTCACATTGCGATCTGCAAGCAGAGAGAGACTCCACTAACCAGATACAAAATATATACCCCACAGCCACGCCCCCAACGAACCACTTCCTCCAGCCACACCCCACCTGCCTCCAGTTACCACTCAATTAATCTCATCAGGGAAGGATTCACTGATTAGGTTAAGGCTATGACCTTCTTGCATAGTCTCATGTGAGCTTTTGGGGACATCTCACATCCAAACCATAACACCATCCTTAATAGGATAAAGTTTCAATTCCTTAGCTTGGCATGGAAGGTTCTCCCAAGCTGGCCCCTGCCCGTCTCTTCGGCTTCATCTGTCACCACTGCCTATTTCCCACCAGTTCCTCCAAAAATAGTCAGGGCCCAGCCCAGGCCAGGTATTTGAAGATCCAATGCAAATCAGGACTACTAAGTCAGTGTCCCTGGGGACTGGGCCTTCCCAACCTGGGCAGCAGAATTAATTCTTGTGGGAGAGGAGGGTAAGAAAGGTTGGATTTGATCAGTGCATGCTATACATGTGGATGGAAATATCACACTGAGCCTCATTAATATATACCATTGCTATAGGTTGATAAAAAAATTTTAAAAATAAAGAAATGCTTATTGTTAGTAGTAGTAATAGGATCTCCATTTCAGCCCAGGGGTCCTTAGCAAGACTGCCAACTTCAGCCTGGCAGTTCATCAAACTGGTTATCACGGTTAGGCTACTTCTACAGCATGCCCTGAATCTTGAACGTTTCCAGAATTTTCAGTGGAAAGGAGAACAGTATGTGTAAGGATGCCTCCTGTCCCATTCTGCTTTGCCATTAGCCATGCCTGGTGAACTCCAGGCACTTGGGAAATAAAAGCTAGCTCCTCCTCCCACAAACTCTAGGGACCCCATTAAACACAAACTGCCTGGAATCCAATTCATGGCTACTGTACAAGGAAAAGTGATCGATTTTCCTTGACTGGGGAGCAGGGGCTGGTGGTTGTACTGAAGTTCATACCCATCAGACATCCCTTCTGAAGCAGATGTGCTTTCTGGGAGGCTCCTGGCATTCAGGGCTGATGTTTAGGTTGTCAAATCAGTGGTGAGCAGAGCAGTATCCTCCTCAAAGATTATAGGTCAAAGAAACAAAAAGAAAAGATTTTGGAAAAGAATTTGCAGGAAGGATGATCACTGACAGGAGACTTGTTCTAGCTGAACAAACACACAGCTGAAGGAAAAAAACATTCCTCTGGCTGCCTGTGGAATGTTTCAGCCTTTATTCTGCACGCAGGGAGGATTTGCCTGCTTACCTGGTGCATTGAGTTACCAGCAGTATGTGAGAAGAGTGATTTCAGACCATCTTTCATGGTTCAATAAACTGCAAATCTTTCTCTTGTGGAGTTATGATTCCAAAAAACCTCTGCCTTCCCCATTTGTTCAACACTCAATGACTTTGAGTAATGAGAGCGGTGTCCCCAGGATGAAAGCTGTCAGCCAAGCCCCAGCCTGGCACCTCGCCTGGCCCTTCTTCCCCAGTGTGTTCCTCTCCTAAGTGTCTTTGAGCCAGACCTGCAAGGCACCACAGGCCCACATGTCCAGCCCCAGGGGGAACCCACCAGGATCAAAACAGCCCTTCCCGTTTACTACCAGGCTCAGTTTTGTCCGTTTATAGACAGTCGTGACTTGCTGAAGCTGTATAGGACATTTGATGGGACACTTGCTTTTTTGCATAAGTTGGAATTTTAGAATTCACAAACTCAGATTTTTTTCTTCTTGAAGGAGCCAGTAAACACGGTTAAATTCTGTAAATCGCCAGAACAAATAGGTATTGAGAAGTTTGATTGCAGCCATTGAAGCACCGTGGATGCCTAACCATTTTAAGGACAGTGAGAGGAAACTAGAATTAGACTTTCAGGCATTTGTCTTCACAACTAATTCAAATCCTGTTCTACTCTGTGATGATATTTCTTCCTCGTTATTTCTTCAGTGGCCTTTTCTTGTGCTCTCCTGAGTGTGCAGAGAATTCCAGGCAGTGGGAACAGGACTTTTGCTGCTAGTGCCATTGTTCGCATCATTAATTGTCGTTGATAGTGAAAACATGGGCTTGGACAATTGGTAAAAAGTAATTATTTACCATCTGTTGTAGGCTCTCACATGTAATTACTTAACAATGGAAGTAATCATATAGGAAAGGTAATGAGAACAGACAGGTGAACGGTGGACATTACCAAAAAGGAGATTTCATCCTAGTTACAGCCAATACTGCCTTTCTCTTCTTTCTCTCTTTTACCTTCTTGGCTCCTTTTTCTTTTTTTTTTCTTTCTCTTTCTATCATCTGTGTTTTTCCTTCTCTTTTCTCCCTTCCTCCCTCCTTCCTTCCTTTTTTAATTTTTTTTAGTTGTTGATGGACCTTTATTTAATTAATTTATTTATATGTGGTGCTGAGAATCAAACCCAGTGCCTCACACATACTAGGCAAGCACTCTACCACTGAGCCACAATTCCAGCCCCCTTCCTTTCTTAATTTCTATCTTCCTTCTTCCCTTCTGCTTCTTTCCTTCCTCCTTGTTCTCCTCTTCTTTCTTCTCCCCAGTCTTCCTTCTTTCCTGGCAAAGAGATCAGTGCATCAGGCGCCCATTGTCTGCACCAGCTCCCACCTGGATGAGCCTTGCTGAGTTGCTGTGCTCTTCCCCTGGTCTAGGCTGTCTTGTCGAGACATCCCATTCTTGTCTAGTTGGGCCTATGTCGTGTAATGTTGTAATGATTTGTTTATATGTCTCTTGTACATCCCATTTACACATCTGCTCACTACTTGGCTCACAAGTTCCTGCAGCAAATAGATCTTGTCTCTTCAGGGCTCACTGCCGGTTGTGTAACAGACACTCAGTAATTTTTTTTTTTTTTTTTTTAACGAATGCATGCATGAATTTCACTCTTTAAGTCAAATAATTTAAAACCCAAATTATACACCAGCATGAAATAGTTAAGATTATCATCAATGTGGATGGGAAATTTCATAAGCATAGGAAAGTTTATAAATAAGGGAAAATTCCTTGTCCTTGGATCATCATAAACCAGAGCCCGTGGGTATGATTCCCATTGGCATTTAGGCCCCTTTACTGTAAACAAAAGGCTCCAAGACTAGTTCTCAGTCTCTTGTAAAAGGGCGTCTTGACAAGCCTAATTTCCCTTTACCTGTGTTACTAGGTGATGGCCATGTAGGGAAAAGAGCCCCTCCCCAAGCATAATCATCAATTCTTCCATTCATTTGGTGCTTGCTACTTGGGTGCAAACCTTGAAAGGTACTAATAAACACATACTTTGGATGTCTATATTTCCAATGACTCAGTCTACTAAGGGAAATATCTTTTTAAAGCATGTGAATAATGACACAGCTGCTTAACTTCAACACCTAATAAAGGCACATGGTACTAGGAGAACACAGAGGACTCCCACCCTCGTTAGCTGTATACTAAGCAAGCAGAGCTGCCAAATGGATTTCAGGGTGGCCAGGCTGGACTTGAGAAGCTGAATGGGGAACCTAGATTATCTGTTTGTAGGTTTTCTGTCAAGGGTATTAGGGCCAGATGGTAGAGAGGCACAGTTGCACACAAGTTCCCTGGACTCTAGGGTACAGAAAGCACAGCTAAGTTGGGCATAGTGCCTGGGAAATGTCCTTTACCCCTTATATTCAGAGTATCCGATGATGTGTGGCATGGTCACTAGGGACTAGTGAGGCTTCCAGAAGGTTATGTATGGTCAACAGACCATCGTGAGCCTCCCGAGCCATTTTGGCCCTCTCTTCCACTTCTCCTCTACCTTCCCTTCCTTAGAAAGGTGCTGGTAATAAGTGTCAGTGTCCCAGAACATAAGTTAACCTGAGTGCTTGATCTTTCCAGTTTTGCTACGGCTTCAAATCAAGAAAAGCATTGAGATTTACAACCTCTGCCTTGTGGCACTGCCAGGCCTTTCTTTAGAAGCTGCTTTATATTCCCTCTTGAGCTTAGCATGCCATGTTTTCCTTTGCATATTAAAGGAAGAAAATCGAGGTGATGGACGCGTTCCCTTACTACCAGAGTCAGCTGCCAAGTTTCTGTGGCTGACTTTATCGCCTCCTACCAACATTAGATCGCCAGCGTGGTCTTCACAGGGAGAATGTAAAAAAGTGTGTTTCCCTCACTTGCTCTCCTAGTGAATCACCTGGGAGGTAACCAGGAAGAAATAAAGTGAAACTCCCACACAAGTGGGTCCGAAGTACTGTAGATTTGATAAGATGTTAAAGCTGTGCTAAACGGAGAGGACAAATTGTGTTTTATATTTTACTGCAGCTGGAGACTTTATGCTTAATAGGTTTTTTAATATAGTTTGACCTAGTACTGTCAAGAGAAAAACTATATTTTGTTCCTACCTTACATGCAGGACATGATTTCTGCAGATAAATAATTTGCAATGCAGTTTCTATTACTCAGACGGTGTTTCACACATCTGTTTTATGTTTCATTAATGGTACAACAAATGAAACCATCAACCATTCTGTTTCTCTATATTAATTCAACGTATAAGAAAGATGGGTGATGACTATAGACAGTAAGGCCGATTACTGTGTCAGGGAAATCTACTAGTTTACTTATGGATCTGCAAAGGCTGCCAAAGCACAAATCACCACACTGGCAAATGGCGATCCAATTTACTGTTTAAATCAAGGCCGAGCGCCACAGTCTAATCCACAGTGGAGCAGTTTAGAACCCATTAAGTACTAATTTAACTTAATCTCCAGTACCAAACTGATGGTGAATAAGTCAACTGGAATGGGATGTTCCAGTGGGATAAGGGCACTGTAAAGAAGGTGGTGGACAGGACTTCCCAATCTTCTTTAAAAGGAGGCAATCTTGAGTTGGGCCAAAGAGACTACATTGTTTTCGGCAGTGATTAATACAAGAGGTGTGTGTTGCATTATTTACATCTTCCATATTATAACAGTATTATAAAAATCTTGGATAAGAAGTTCAGTTGGCTTGGAGTATAAAGGAAGTCAAGGGTTGAGCCAAGAAGTTAATTATGAATTCAGTGTGAGCTTGACCATTATCCTCCATATACAGCAATGGTGCCTCCAAGGTGCTCTAAAGCACATTTCCTTTGCAACCAAGTTCCAGTAATAATAATGTCTTTGTATTAGGAAGGACACATCCCAGCATGTGGTTCTCTTCTAACCAAATCATCCACTTGTGGAGGAGTTGGCTAAAACCATGAAATGGGAGTGCCTTGGCTTGGATTGAAGGGGCACAGTTCTACAGAGAACATCTCAAATCCACCCACTTCATTGGTCCTTTTCTCTCCAGCCCCTTGAATAGTGTCTATTATGATGCTTGCTGCTGATCTCTAACATTCTGAAGGTCTTTATCTATGGTATTTGCCACCCACTGATATCTAGAGTACTCTTTTATCTTAGAATATGTTATAAGGTCCTTTTGTAATTAAGGTGTGGAGTAAAGTCAGAATTGGGATTTTTACCTTCTTCCTGCATGCAACGTGAAAAATCCATGGCCACGAAGCATGGCACGTGGATGAGGGATGTTGAGAGGACATGTGTGAGTTAAGTGACAACACTGGTGGCAAGATAACAAGAGAAACTAATTCAGATGGGGTGACAAGAGTTGACCTGTCGGAGATATGTATCATAATATAGCAAGGAACGCCAACAGTGGCATCTAATCCAACCAGTCCTGGGGGATTGTGACTGGGAAATGTTTCCAAAAAAAATTAATAGTTGGCCAAGTAAGAATTAGAAAGGGTGGGAGAGTATCCAGAGGCCCAGATGGTAGCCTTAGAAAAACAGTGTGTTAGGGCCAGGGGTACTGGAGTCTAAAGTTCAGGTAGGGCACAGCAAAAGTTGAGGCTGAAGGAGTCAGTTTATGTAAGACCTTCTATGCCATAGTAAGAAGGCTGCACCTTCTTCAACAGATGCTGGAGTGTACTGAACAGGGTTACAGGTTACACTGGGGAGTGGCAGGGTGTTGAGAGCCACAGCCAAAGGGGCCCCAGCAAACTTTCAGATTGCCAGCTGATGATTGGCTCACAGCGGCCCCAGCAACATCTAGCTGATTGGCTCCTCTGCAGTGATGCTCATTGGGCTGTTTCCCTGCCCTTTCAGACCACAGAGCTGCTCACTGGGGGACTTTTTTGGCTCCGCCCATGCGACCCAGCCAATCGGCCTCAAGAGCAGGAGGATTGTGGGAGGTGGAGAGGCTGGTGGTTGAGAGAGAGGCTTGTGGGAAGCCGGTGGTGGCAGTTGGGCTCTGAGGGTTTTTCCTGAGGAGCTGTTTTGTTTGGCTTGTGTGGTTCTAAAAATAAAGTTAGTTTCTTTTGACAAGTGGCTCCTGAATTGTGCCCAGCCAGACTGCGGCCGGTATGGGGATCGAACCCGCGACCTTGGCGTTATCAGCACCAAATGGGGGCCCCTGTGTTTGTGGGGGGCGGGTGCAGTGTTTGTTTTGGTTTGGTTTTTGGAACCAGGGATTGAACCCAAGGGCACTTAACCACTGAGCCACAGCCCCAGCCCTCCTCCCCCACCTTTTTTTTTCTTTTTTCTTTTGAAACAGGGTTTTGCTAAATTGCTTAGGGCCTCAGTAAGTTGCTGAGGCTGGCTTTGAACTTGTGATCCTCCTGCCTCAGCCTCCCAAGCCTCTGGAATTACAGGAGTGTGTCACTGTGCCTGATGCCAGTGCACTTTGCTATGGAAAGGATGACACAGAGGAATAAGCCATGAGACAAAGCGAGTGAGAAGGTATCTGCAGTAGTCTGGGCAGGGGGAGATGAGGGCTCAGGCTAGGGTTATGGGGTTGAGACTGAGCACATAGAATCATGAATCATTTAGGAGGGTTGGGGTCTCCAAAAGGCCAGGAAGGAAAGAACTTGAGACAGGAAGGAGACATAGGCATAGGGAACTCCCTTTTATAACAAGTCACTGAGAGGACAGAGCTGAGATTTCAGGGATGACATTAGTCAAGGCGCCGGTTAGATCAGCAACAAAGAGGACCTGGAGCCCCTCCAGGAGGCCCTTCCCCACCTCACCCAGCTCTGTCTTCACTCACTACTGCTGTGAGTGGGTTGGTCTGACCTGGAGAAGAATTGGTGGCCTGAGGGTTGGGAAGTCAGCAGGCCTCGCAGCAGAACAGGAGTGAGGGCAGAGACTAGAGAAACAGGGTAGGGCAGCAAAACCCAGAAAGTGGCTGCAGATTGCCTGTTGCTTCTACCCTCCAGGAAAGACCCCTTCAAAATTGGTACAGTGCACTGCATCTGCCCAGAGCCCCATTTACCTGCGACACTCAAGTTAGGGTCCACAAACCCTAACTGCCCACCACGGATATCCTGGGCAAAGAGGGATCACATATGATGCCAGCAAGTAGCCCAGACCTGATTACTGCTACCCCCAAGTTTCCCAGGGTCATTCACTTATTCTTTCACTCAATAAACACTTTTTGTAGCCCATGAAGTGTCAGTACTGCCATCAGGCATTATGAGGTGAAGGGGGTTCCATAAAGAAGACTCAGATGTGGTTCCTACCCTTAAGAATATTATAGTATCATGGGGGAGACAAGATAGGCACAGAAAGAGCCATGGAGCCCAGTCCAGGTCCATTGGAGAAACGGAGACACATGTCATAGACATTCCTAAGAGGGAGAGATGAATTTCTTGCTGGGGACATTCCAAAGGTTCTGAAGAGAGGATGGCCTTCAGCTGGGCCTGGAGGAGTAGTGGGAAATGGCCATCCTGGTAGAAGAAACGAATAGAAAAGTTTCAGGAACAGGAAGGCCAAGGAGACATCGAACAGATTGGCATATTTTATAGGAAGGTAGCGAATGAAGACAAAGGGAGTAGGCTGAGGGGGGGCCCGAAGGACTTGAAATGCCAGAGTTTGGACAAAACTCTGTCAGCCACAGCAAGCCCATGGGTCATTTTGAGCAAGGAACACTATTTTCAGGAGGAATCCTCAGGAAGCTGATTTCTTGCTCATGACTAGCCCTAAACCTTGAGAAATGTCCCACGCCTTCATTTCCCCCTGCCGCTCTAAATGCCAATACTCCTTTTAAGCTTGCAAAAACCCAATTTTGCTGGGAATGTAGTGAGCTATTGACTGATTCTCCTTTTTTTTATTTTTTTCCCACAGAAAATGCCTCTTGTGCCTCTCTGATAAGTCTGAAAGGACACAGGCTCTGCAGGTGCCAAGGCTAAGCCATATTTGGGTTAGGAGAGGATGTGTGGAAATTAGAGCTTAATAATTTAGATGAAGGACTGTTGTGTAACATGCACGAGGAAATATTCATCCCCTTCATGCGGCTTATAGAAATACAACAAAATTTCCTCAGGGACAACCCGAAATGTTGGAGAAATGTTAATGGTGCCTTCTGATCTCAGGATGTACTCCTGGGTCTTAAACTAGAACACCCTGAAGGTGACAGTGTTCCTTTGAGAAGGGGCAAAAGGAAAGGACATGAGGCAGGATTCCTCCCACCTGACAGCAAAGCTCAACTTCAATGGGTGAGAGGCCAGCTGTGGATCTCAGAGCAGATAAGAAGATGAGGACTGCTATTCCTCAAAGATTAGGTCAGGAAAAAAAAAAAAGAGATTATGTCTGTAATTTTTCTTATGATTTATTGAGTAGGAATTACTATCATTTAGCATTTGGAGTTTCTTATCTTTGTTGCAGATAAGATTCCATTTTTTAAAATTTTTCTTCTATTTATTCTGTCCTTTCTCTGTACTTAGTTGCCTTTGCTTGTAAACTGCACCAGGTATCCCAGGGCTTAGTGGTCTATAGGTACAAAAGATGTCCCATTAATCCCAATAGTATAAGAACCCTGTTCATAGAAGCCTACAGCAATATGGAATGACATAGATGTCAATGTCAATCTATCCCAGTCCCTGTATTGTCTGAATGTCTACTCTTTCCTATCTTGCACCCCAGCTATAAAAACATTAAACATCAAATACATGAAAAGCTGTTTTTTTAAATTACACACACGTTCATACACACATGCCAACTTCTTCCATATCTTAGTCCATTTTGTACTGCTCTAACAGAATACCTGGGACTAAGTCATTAATAATGAGAAGAAATTTATTGGCCTATGGTTCTGAAAGATGGGAAGTCCAATATTGAGGCACCAGCATCTAAAGAGGCCCGCATCATTGAATCCCAGGGCAAATGTGTGTGTGTATTGGGAGGTGAGAGGAGTACACAACTATGACCCAAATATATCAGTCAAGCTCCACTGCCCAGCACATTGAAGATCTAATTTCCAACACATGAACTATTGAGGAATACATTCAAACCATACTATTCTGTCTTCTCACAAAACACAACAATTTGTGTACATGTTAGCTCATGGAGACAATTAAGGCCTACAATCCTCCCAGCTTCACAGCCAGCCCACTCTAAATTCTACCCAGGATTAGGCCCTCCTGCTATACATTGAACAGATCCTCCCTGCCCCACCTTGTCATGATGCTGGTTTTACATAGTCATTTGTAGCTTAAAATCAGTTTTTACAATTGGCACTCCTCTGGTGTCAACTGTTGAAATCTGTTTGCCAAAACACTGTCTCATGCAAGGCTCCAATTTGTTGCTGAATTGCTGCTCTTTGTCGTGAAAGGACAGTTTACCATTTTGGGCCAAGAATTGGGTTTATAAGTATTTATATAGCAATTTGTAGAATAGCATTTTAAGATGACTTCAGCATAGAGTTGTCAGGACAATATTTGCCTCCTGCAGAAGGATGAAATGGAACAAGCACGAGCTTTACTGTCAGACGTGGGTTTGAATTCCACCTTTGTCATTTATTATCTGTGAGAATTTAACTCCTGTGTCCCAGTTGCACAATATCATCCATAAAATATTGTCATGAGGATTAAAATAGACAACATATGGAAGATTCATGGCTAAAGGGACTCAGTAAATAGTGGCTGCCATTATTTATATTATTATTCAAATAAATTGCATGGCTTAAGGCTACAGAAGAGAAACATTTAAACACCTGGGGGTAAAGCAGTAATGGTCTAGGTAAAGCACTCACACAAGCCCTCTCTGCTTCTATACTCACAGCAGACATCATTAATCAATAACCATACTCTCCCACTAGGCTACTCTTGGTCTCAGAATCCTCAATGCAGTGTTACAAGCAGCCACTAGGGCTATTTAGTTAGTAAACAAAAATGCTGGAGGCCTAGTTACATTTGAATGTCAGATAAACAATGAATGGTTTTTCAGCATAAGTATGTTCCATGTAATAGTTGGGACATAGTTATACTTTAAAAAATTGTACTAAAATTATGGTACTAAGAATTTTTCATTATGTATCTGAAATTCAAATGCAACTGAGAATTTTATATTTCACTTAGTGATCCTTGTATGCAACTGGGAATCCTACATTCTTTTAGAAAGCCTTGTTTACATCTAAGTTGTAGTTGACTTGCCATACCTGACCTCTATATAAATCACGGTTTTGAGCTACCCAATTATTAAAACTCAGTTCTAACAAGTGTTAAGAGATAAAGATTACCTTTTAGCTTATGTAACTGGGAATCGCATCAGGCACCAATGGATTCAAGAGCTCAAACAATGGGTTCAGTTTCTACCTTTCTCTACACCCCTTAGGCCTGCTTCCCTGAGGGCCTTTTCAACCCAGTTCTCTCCTGCTGCCAGAAAAGAAGTCTCCCTCAAGGGCAGATTTATCCATCCCCAGTTTAATAACCAGGGACTTTCTCCCAACAGCTATATATCAATCCAGCGCAAGTCTGGTTGACATAACTGCAATCTTTTTTTTTTTTTTCTGTACCAGAGATTGACCTCAGAGGCACATAATCACTGAGCCACATCCCCCACACTTTTTAACATTTTTTTTATTTGGAGACAAGTTCTCGCTAAGTTGCTGAGGGCCTTGCTGAATTGCTGAGGTTGGCTTTGAACTTGCAGTCCTCCTGCCTCAGCCTTTCAAGTTTGGGATTACAGGCTTGCATCCCCATGCCCAACCCCTAACTTCAACCTTATGCCTGCCTCTAACCCTTTAACAGTTGCCAACAGGACAAGCCTATCTGGATTATGAGCCTATACCTACGAATTAAGAAATCTTCACAGGAGGTCCACCAGGATCATTTGGCTTCTTCTTCTTCTTTTTTTTTTTTCCTACCTAAGAAAGCAGGGTACCAGGCAGGAAAACAAAATAAAACGGAGATTCATTTTCATTGTGTTGTCTAATTCAAGGATTAGAAAAATACTTCAATATAGAGAATGTCAAAATTTGCTATTATGTACAATATACTATATAAAACCTAAGGTACTAGAGTACTTGTGAAGGCAAAAAAATAGTGACCTGTCACAACCAAATACCTTGTCATAAGAAAGATGCAGGAGGAGACAGAGAGAAAGAGAGAGAGGGGGAGAGTTCTGTGAATGATTGGCAGAGACAGTAAGAATTGCTGGTAAATGCTCTTAAATGCTCCTCAGGGAAGCATTTTTGACTCAGTATTGGTTTTCAAAACAGTTTTGAAGCACAGAAAAATTCCATGTTTTCCTTGTACTTTTGAAGCACCTGCCAGTCAGAACCCAAAGGGTTGATGGCGAAAATCCTGGAAGAGTTAGTCCCTTTCCAGTGCTCATAGCTGTATGGTGCAGAGTAGAAGCAATGACTATGCAATGAGACAGTTGAAGATTGGACTCCAGCTCTGCCACTTGCTTGCTCGTGAACTTTGGGTTCAGCACTCCTGCATTAGCTGAGTAGTTATTGGGACAAGGGCCCATCCCCAGGATAGTCAGGGTTACCTGGGGCCACAAAGTCCATAAGCAAATGAAGCCCCCAGAGCAGGAAGTTGAGAGCAGAGCAGAAAATAAAACCTGAACAGACCACCCACATCAGAAAGTAAGCTCACTTTTATCCTCACCCCCATTGCTGTGTGGAATCCTAGAACCCTGTGGGACATATTCCATGCACAATAACTGTAGCAAAAGATAAGTGGTTTAAGAAGGGCATATCCAAAATGCTATGCAAAAACAGAGATGGGGAGGTGGATATAGTAAGACCCGAAGACCTTGAAGATGTGTTCACCAAAACTAGGTGAGCTCCAAGTGTGTTTTTGGAGGACAGATGGACCAAATGGAAAAGAAGTAGCAGCCCAAACAGACACAGAGGCGTGAGGATGCCTGGCAGCCAACTTCTTTGACTCTCACACTCTCAGGTTCACTCCCTTCCTACTCTTCTGTTCTGTTTTGAAAGGGACAGATATAGAAACAATTTAATGTATTGATTTAAAAAAAATAGGAAGCAAAACAGACACCATTTCTTCTTCCAGTGGCATAAATCTCATAATATCATTGTGGATCCCAGGGGAACCGCTTGGGAGCTTTGGGAGCTGAGATGTGTGGGTAGTGTAGACCAAAGGGATAGATGGAAGCAGAGGGAAGGAATGAGAAAATCTGAAAAAACGAGAGGAACCTGGGATGCAAAGTCTCATATACTGTGCAAATCGTGCGAACTTGATATGATAAAGGAACCAAACAAGGTTGTCAAGTGGTGTTGTTAAAGGTCAAGTTACTTTCATAATATGAATAACGTAGCCATGGGAGACAGCTTCTAAAATGGCTCCCAATGAACACCGCTTTCTGGTATTCACGTGTTGGAATGACCCTTTTCCCCTTAAATGTGATTTGTCTCTAAGGAATAGATTATAACAAAGATAATGGAATGCCTCCTCTGAGATCAGTTATGGACCAACTGTGTCCTCCGAGTTACTAGCCCTCTCTTGCCTGCTTGCCTACTTACTCTGATGGCAGCCAGCTGCCATCAGAGCCACACCATGGAGAGACCCACATGTCAAGGAACAGCAGACGAACTCCAGCCAGCAACCAGGGGCAAACAGGCTTTCATCCAGCAGCCCACAGGAAACTGAATCTTATCAACACATGAGTGAGCTTGGAAGCCGACACACCCTCAGCCAAGCCTTCAGATGAGAAGGCCCCCAGCCAGCACCTCCATTACAGCCTCATCAGAGACCATGAGGCAGAGAGGCAGGTGACTAAGTTATACCCAGATCCCTGGCCCACAGACCCTGTGAGATAATGAGTGTTTGTTGTCTTACGCTGCTATGCTTTGGGATAATTGGTCCCACAGCCATGTACAACTAATACAATAGCTAACACGTCTTTAGCTCACCCTCCTGCTGGGCACTTTGTCAAGCACCGCACATGCGTTAATAATCTCATCCAATGTTCAGGCAGCGGAGCTGTGTGAGGTAGAATCATGATCTCATTTTATAGATGAGCATCCTGAGGCTTGGCCAAGTTAGGGAACTCTTCCAAGCCCACATAGGTGGCTAATTGAAGATTCTGGTTTTCATTTTTCTTGCCTCGGAATGCGGGTTCTGAATTACTCCATTTCACTCATTTGCAGGAGAGGGCTGAGGGGGTGGGAACCATGAAGGAGCTGAGGAGGTGAGAGAGGCATGGGCTTCTAAAGTATCCCTGATTAAGTCTGCAGAAAATTGGAGGAGAGTAACTAAGAGCTGATAATTTTATTTCACCTTTAAAGGCTATTAAACACAACATACTGTAATGGAATTAGTGACCTTATTAAAACATTTACTCACACATTACTACTTGATAAAATTATGAGTTAATAAATCTCTTTACACCTACAAACGATACAACAAACCATTCATCTGAAGGAAAATCATCTGTTTCCATTGACTCTCTGGTTCATTTCAGGAGGTCCTGGAGTCTTTAAAAAAACAATCAGAGACTTGGGGTAGGAAAGGAGATCCCAAAGACTCGTAGTTCCATGGAATCCAGGACACTGCCAGATGCCCCTCATGCCAGCCCCATCTACCCACCCATATCTCTGGCCCACTCTTCATCTGTTCTTCTGGCAGAACATTGGAATGCCCTCCAAAGCCAAAAATATTTACACAGTTGCCTGGGAAGAATAGTAGCCTTGATAGGAGGGCAGAAATGGGAGAGGGTAGAAGCAAAGGAAAACTGTCTGCCCTCCAGTCTTGCTGGTCTTCTTTTGGAAAGGACCTGCAGACCTGGCACAGGAAGGAGAAATCAAGCACCTGGCAGCAGGTGCAGGAGATAGGACAGAGGAAAGAAGGGATGGGTGTGCCCAAGAAAGCTTCCTGGCCCACAGATTCACATCTTTTCTTCAATGAGGGGTTACATTATGTTACCACTGCTTCAATTCATTCATAGTCTTTCCCACACTATCATCCATCCCTCTTCATCCTTTGACCTAGGAGTCCTTCTTTTCTCTCTAATGATCACCAGCAAAATGGCTACAAGACCATTTCAGAGACATCCCAGAGTCAGTGGTGCATTGTAAATAAGAGGTTTAAGGAGTTGGCAGAGTGGGATAATGAGAGAGAGGGAAGCATTGGTTAAAACAAAACTCGTTAAAGTGCTATACCAATATATGGGAATGTCAAATTTTTAGTGACAATTGTATCCGACACCTGAGAATACATTTAGTCATCCTCATCAGCAGTCACCTTAGTGTATAAACATAATGCAATACTATAGGAACGAAGAATATGACACAAATTGCTTGAATAAAAAAGTGGCCAAGAATTTAACATTTGTTAAAATAATTAGTTGTGGTTACATTTTTCTTAGCTGAAAACTTCAACTTCTGTTTCTAATATTAAAACTGGAGTCAGATCAGGCAGAGGTGTGGCACCCTTCATGCTCCTTCCTGTCCACCTCCTCTTAAAGCCAACACCCCCATAGCACTAACACACAGTAGAAATCAACCTTCTGCAGAGCTTGAACTGGCTGCACACCCACTGTACATCAGGTGGTAAATTAAGACCGTTAAATACATTCTTCCATTGAGTCCTCCCAATAACTCCAAGATGGTGTCTACATTTCACAAAGAAAACTGAGGCTCAATGAAATTAGATAATTTACCCAGCTAGGAAGTAGTGAAACAGGAAGTGAATTCAGGCTCCCTGACTCCAGCATCTATTCTATTAACCCGAGAGTGGTTCTGCCCTGGAATCTCCTTACTTTTCATTTCCAGGCTGGACCCCTGAGTTCTGTCTTACAGGAGCTAGTGGCAGAGGATGGAGCCACATACATCAGGCTCCAATTTAGTAGGGATCATTCACCATTGTCTCTCCAAAGCCCAGCTCTGCACCTGGCACTAGGTAAACTACAATACATTTTAGTTGCAGTGAATTTCAAACAACTGAATTTATTTTTATTGCTCACAAATACTTCACCAAATTTCTGTTTTATAAATCATAATCTGTAAACATGTAAACATGTTAATTGTTCCTTGAACAGTGCAAAACTAAATGGCCATGTGGAGGCAATATTAGTTGTTGGCACTATTTTTAAATTGGGTTCCCCCCAAAAAGCAGGTGTTCTATTTTGGTAAATAATTTCAGAAAACAGAAGTGAGAAACTGGGGAGAGACAAACAAGGGACGAGGGAAAACTGACAGAAGGAATTCTGGAGTTGGGAGCTAGGTACCACGTGCATAGAATTGCCTATGAGGAAGATAGAAAAGGAGGGCATTTGCCTGGGGTTCCAGCCCCACCCCCTGGGGGGGAGAATTACTGTACCTCCACCTCCAGGATGCACATTGTGAATGTCAAGTGGATTTCTAAAGGACTTTCAGGGGTATGGAAATTAAGACATAAGAATGCCACTAAGGTGAGGTGCTAGCAGACGGCACCTGTGGGAAGCAGGTTGCTGAAGCACTGGCTAGGGAAGGAGGCAGGTTGAGAGCATATATGGCTGGACCACCTAAGCGCCCATGCAGGCTGGGGCTTTTGGAGGGGAGGCACCCTGGGTTAGATGGTGGACATCTAGGGTCTAGCCTCCCTCTAATTAGAGATCCATTCAAATTAAAATCCCTCCTTTTAAAAATGCAAATATCAGAGAGATCCAAGTTTAATTCCACTGATCATTCAAGCCTACTGTGAAAACATAAATGGGATTGACTTTTTAAAACCCAAAGAGCCCTGCTAGGAAGCAAGAGTTAGGATGGAAGATGATGGGAGAGGGATAAAGAAAGGTAACCTGTGGCTGTAAATGTGAAGCAGGGTCCTTTGTAGGTTCCAACACTGGTTACACAATTTAAAGCTTGTGTAATGTATCAGTGAAACCAGAAGCCACATTACAGAACCAACAATTCTAGGGCAGTCTTAAGCCTGCATTCTTGACCTCTTATAGTAAGTGTAAAAACACACTCAAAAGCAGTGGCAGATGACGATCCTTATAATAACTTTAGGAATGTTTTAGAATCCTCAGCTGTGTATGCAATGAGGACTTTTTGTTTCTTGGAAAGCACTGGGCTGTGCATGTAATTTGGAGTTTATCAAAAACTGTTCCTTGTGTTTTACTAACTTGTTCAAAGTGTGTGTGGTGTGCGAGGTAGGAAAGGAGAAGAGACAACAGGATCCTTGGCTGATGCTTATCAGAAAGGAATATGCTGAAAGAGCCCTAATCACTGGCTGTGTGGCCGGGGGGGGGGGGGGGTGGCGGTAACTGCTCCCCATTAATAATAATCACAGTAGCAAACACTAACAGTTTTTGCTATTATCTGGCACTCTGCTGGGGCCAGAACTACACTAAGCACTTCATACATAACTAGTTACAAACTAGGTACTAGCCTTATGAATATTTTACGGATAAGGAAACTGAGGTGCAAAGACATCAAGGAACTTGTCCAAAGTCACACGGTGAATAAGTAGTGGGTCTGTGACTCAATGCAGGCTGCCAGCTCCAGACTCCATCTCTTCAGCACATAGAGGTATTTTCAGAAGATCTGTTTGAACCCTTCATGGCTGAAAAAAATGAAAGACTATAAGGCAAACACCTGTGCACACATTAAGCCATGGCTACCTGGGATAGGACTGGTGCTGGGGCTAAGCCATGGTGCTCTGGGCATTTTGTTTTTCCAAAGGGAGCCTGACAGGGAAGAATGCTGGGTTACAGTCAAGCAAGAATACCTCTGTGACAAACATCTAGGAGTGACACTGCTGCATGCCAGGCATTTCACATATTCTGTATTGGTTAACTATTACCAGTTTGCTTTCCAGAAAGGCAGCCCTGTATGATGCTCTTTTCCTAGGCCTCAAAAATCTTTCCCTAGACTTTAGACATAATTCTGCCTCCCCTTATTCTATGTTTCCTTGTCTGTTTACTCGTATTTTGATGGTCCCTCCCTCTAAAATGTCAGCACTCTGAAGCCAGAGACCTTATTCTCTCATCTATCTCAGAATCCAGAACAGTACCTGGCACATGATATATACTCAACAAACATTTGCAGAACAAACAAATAAATGAGTGTGTGGTGGAAAAATAACAGTTAAAATGTGCTGTGACAATCCCAGTACCATGAGTACCACAGTCTTTGTTCTGAGAGCTCCTTAAACTCAGGGAAGACTTTTCATGTCAGGTGGAATAACAACTGGAAAAGATAAGAATTGTCAGCAATCCACATCTAGACAGTAGATTTGGGAGTGAATGTACTTAAGAGGTATGTAAAGTTGTGAAAAAATGGGAGACATAATCCAGGCTTGTCTGTAGGAACAAGAAAGATCTTTTTGGGCCACATTTTTTTCTATGAAACGGTCCTTGCTGTTTCCAATATCAACCATGATACATTCTATTATTTAAGTCCATTTTCCTTGCCCATTTCTTAGCTTTGTACATTCTCCCCATCACTTCCAATCGACCAGCAGGTGACATTTCCACCTGCTTAGGACAAGTTTCTCTTGCGGAGGGTAACTTGGATCTGACTGGCATTTAGCAGTAGTAATTGTGCAGAAGAAGGGAACCTAATTGGGATATTCATGTCATTATTCTTAAATGTCACCTCCCTTGTCCAAATTATTGCAACTTCCAGAGCTATTTTTTAAGCCTCATTTTGATAGCATGACACATCTGGGGTCACATCTCTCTATGTCAAACCCTGAAAAGAAGTTAGCACCCTCTCACCTCAGCTTCCAAGCCTTTGTTTTATTAGTTAGTTCAAAGTCTCCATCTCTGCTCCAAAGTGCCTTCTGGAAGTTGTGGTTGCAGCTGCCCTGTGTAAAGTCCCCACGTGGGCCCTGGATGCTATGTCCACACCCTCAAGTTGATTTCTTTAGCAGAACAACTAAGCCAACATGAAACAAGTAGGCTTTTTCTGATTTCTGGGACAGCTGCCTTACTTAGATTGAATTATATTTAAATAACTTAGGTTTTAAGAGGATCAAATGGGGAATGTTTTCTGAATGGGTCAAAATGAACTTCCTTGAATCCCTGCTCTGAAACCCTGTTTGCTTGAAGATTTACGGAATAGCTCATCAGTTAACCAGTAAGTTCTAGCCTAGATTTGGGCCTCCTTTCAAAATGATTTCACAAGCCCACAGACCCTCACTAGATTTGGGAGAAAAGTCAGGACCCAGTTGTTCTTTACTGCATTTTTAAAGTATGCCATTAATGAATTTCAAATAGCAATTGCAAAAGGAATTTGGCCCAAGTGTTCCTGTTTCTGTGCATTTTTTTTTCTTTTTTATTCCCCAGGGGAAAGCTAGACTTCTCTCCAAACCCTAAGGTGTCATTTAAGTCACCATCAAAGAAACAGTGTTCCCTGGGAATGATTCCACTTTTGATCTTTTTCATATGTGTTTAAAGAGGTGCCTGGGTCCTGAAAACCCAACACCTGGCACAAGGAAACACTTAACCAACTCACCGTGACCATGCTCAGACATTGCTAGCTTCAAAAAGAGAAGTGTAAGTCACTGCTTTGTTCCAATTCCTGAACATTGGGGAATAAAAACAAAGATGATGATAATGATAAAAGATCTAAAGTGAACTGCAGGCTAGACACGTGACAGGTTCTATGCTATGCTTCGTATCATCTCATTGAATAGTCCAACTTCTTTAGTGTGACTCAGCTGAAGCCTGGAGACTTTGTATCCCACAAATTCCCACAGCAGGATATTGGCGGAGCCAGGATGTGAAGTGGAGTCTGATTCCAAAGCCAGTTCTCTGCCACTCTCTTCCCTTAGCATCCCTGACAAGTCCTTACAAAGGAGACAAGTTTTCTTCCTATCCACCACTGTCCTTCAATGTGTGGGTCAACTCTTTGCTCCTCCTAGGAGCTGAGATGTGGGAATGCCAGGCACAGCACAAGAAAAAAACAACCAACAAATAAAACCAATCAGTGCTCTTCCTGGCTGTAAGTGTATTTTTTTTTCAAATCTTTAAGTTCCTAAAGAACACTGCAGTGGCTATAATAAAATGTGTAGAGAGCTAATAATATTGACTCATGCAGAAGTAATCATTTTTATATGAGATGGCATCCAGGGATGAATTTAGTAAATAAAAAAACCTCCCTTCTATAAAAGCAGATTTAAGGAAATAATTGCTTGCCAATTGGTAAGCAAAGGGAAAATTTAAAAAATGTCTGTTTCTATTGCAACAGTGTTCACGTGTGAGGAAGGAAGCAGAGGACAGAGCACCTCATTCCATACAGTCGGGTCACATTTCTTCATTCACTGCAAGTGTTGCTGGGCCATCTACTATGTGCCTGGCATTGTGCCCTAGATCTAAGTTGGGGAACAACACAGCCGGGTCCCTGCTTATGATCCTCCTGGTGTGACTTCACTGTCATAACTCCCAGGCATATTAGCATGAAACTTGTTTCTCTATTATTTAATAACATTTTTCTCAAGCTCTTCTGGAACAATCTGGCCAGTTCCAGAAAAAATTCCACTCCCTCTGGATGAGAATGCATTCTCTTTAGGGTGAAGAATCAGTTCAGGTTTTGCTCCCTCCCTGTTTGACTTTCCAAGCGGGGGTATTTAAATGACCCATAGGTCATTTCCAGGGGCTTCTAGGAAAAAATGGGATCCTATCCACGGCAGTGCTTTCTTCACTCTGGCCTATGCCAGGTTGAAACTCACTGCATTTGGCCTTCATTCTCAGGTTCAGGACCTCCCTCCTTGGTCTCTGCTGTTACAATGACCTTGGGACTCTGGGCACAACCACTTTGAGTCAGTCATCCTTGTCCCAAATCCAGGCTGTTTTGATTCAGTCCATGTTCTCTGAGCCATCCTCTCCCCCAGGATGGATCTGAGAACTTTTCTCTGCTTTCTCCATTCACTCTGAGAGCCATGGTCCCTTCAGAGGCTTCCCCGAGGCCTACCTACCTGTGCCCCTCAGCCGGCCCCACTATTCCCTGTGAGCCTTTCCACAGGCTTTCTGCTACTCCGGATTTCCCCTGGGAAATCAGGGTTCCTTTCTGCTTTGGGCTCCTCACCTGCTGACCGAGGCATTGATCACTCACCCTGAGGCTGAGAACAGGAGCCCCTTTTCTTTCCTTGATTTTTCCCTCCCAATTCTCCAAACTCTCCTTCAGCCCAGAGAATTTTTAACCTCCTCCTGGGTAGTAAGAAAAATCAACTCTTACATCATCAGAAATTCTTTAAAGAAATGTTGTTTGTATATATGCTAGTTTCTTTAGGACTTGAATTCTCAAAACCTATTTTGCAAATAGATGAAATGAACTTTGTGGACACTACAGACCTCTTCTCAAAAGATACTGTTGAGAAAATGAACATACAAACCGCAGAGGACTTGTTCCAAAATGTATTAAGAACTTCTACAGTTCAACAATACAAACATTTCAGTTTATAAAATCATCAAAAGACTTGAACCTACACAGCATTCAAGACATTATAGGAATGGCTAATAAACATATGAAAGGATTCTGAACATCTGTGGTCATCAGGGATATGTAAGTTAAAATCACCAAGAGATACCACTTCACATTCATTAGAATGGTTAAAATTTACAAGACTGATTGATAGAACGAGAGAGTCAAGGAAGTAGAGAACCCGGAATTCATACACTACTAGCGAGTGGAGGTAGAGGTAGAAGTTCTTGTCAAATGTTTTGGCATTTTCTTATAAATTAAAATACACCTATCCTATGACACTAACCAAAGAGGAATGAAAACATAGATCACAAAAGTCCTTATACCAGAGTGTTCATAGCAGCTTTATCAACAATAGCTAAAGCCTGGAAAGTTCTGTCATCTGTCAGCAGAATGGATAAACAAATGTGCTATATCCAAACAATGGATTGCTCTTCAGCAATATAAAAAAAAAAAAACTACTCCTATGCACACTAATGTGAGAAAAACTCAAAAAAAATATGTTGAATGTAATGAGCCAGACATAAAAAATATGATTCCATGGGTATAAAGTCCCAGAGCAGATAAACCAGACAACTCTGATAGAACGAAATCAGGAAAGGGGTTATCCCTGGTTGTAAGGGGTAAAGGGAGTCCTGACTACTCAGGGCCCTGAGGGAACCCACAAGAGCAGGAAATGCTCTCCGTCTTCAGCAGGATGGGTGCCACCCACTTACACTCATTTTTTAAAACCTAAAATTTGTACATTTTGTTGCATATAATTCCTCTGCCAACTCACACAAAAAGGGAAAATTCTTTTCTCCCATAATCTTAATTTTTACAAATCAAAGCTTTGATTTTTTTTTCCCAAGACTTCATGTGTCTCTCCTGAAGTGGTTGCTTCAAAAAGCTGTGTGTTGAGGGGTCTGGGGGACTAGCCAGGCTGCGGTTAGGTGTCCATGTGAGCAAGGGAGCGGTGGCACACCACCAATGTGACAGGACACATGGGCTGTGTGCCAACCTAGGGAGAGACAGATAATAAGCAAACAACCAAGTTGTGTATGATGATAACTTCCAAGTGCTATGACTGAGTAAGGAGCAATGATAGAGAATAATTTAAGAGGGAAGATGACGTGAGCAGGGTGGTCACTGGAGGCTTCTCTGATGATGTGGTATTGAAACTAAAAAAATAAAGAGTAGCTAATCAGGTGAAGTACTGGGGCCGAGTGTCCTGGGTAGAAAAGGTGACACAGACAACATCCCTCAACAGAGGAGAGTTCATTGTGGGCAAAGAACCTGCAGGAGATGGTTCCTGTGTGTTGATTCAGAAGACAGTGGAACTAGACACGTTAGGAAAAGAACCCATGTAAGCTTTCATGGTGCCTGTGGAGCCTTGACTCTTGGTTCTAAATGTAGTACAAAGTTATTTAGGATTTTAAGCAGGCAAGTTTCAACTTATGTTTTTTTTTTTTTAAGAAAATAGCTTCACTAAAATATGAGTGATACATAATAAACTGCCCATATTAAAACTATAAAATTTTAAACATTTTGACACATGTATAAAACTGTGAAACCATCAACAGAATCAAGATAGTGAATACGTCCAACATTCCCCACATCCTCCTCTGTAATTATTTCCTACTACCCTGCCTTGTCCCTAACCACATCCCCAGGCAACCACTGATCTACTTTCACTATCAATCAGTTTCATTTTCTGGAATTTGGTGTAAAAGTAATTATACATAACGTTCTCATTTCATATGGCTTCTTTTACTCAGCATAGTTATTTTGAGATTAATTCATGTCAGTGAGCTTATCAATGGATTATTCCTTTTCATTGCTGAATAGTATCCCCTTGTCTGAATAGACCATAATTCGTTCATCATTTACCTTTTGATAGACATTTGAGGTTTTTTTTTTTTTTTTTTTTTTTTTTTGATTTGGGAAAGGCAATAATAAAGAATAATTGTTTCAAATTTTTGGCTATTACAAACAAAACCATCATGAACATTTTTGTACAAATCTTAATACAGACATACATCTTCACTTTTCTTGGGTATATAGGAGTGGAAGATCTGGATCAAATGGTAAATTTATACTTAACATTTTAAAATCCAGAAAACTCCCTCCTCAAATGGCTACCATTTTACATCTATGCCATTAGTGAAGGAGAGTGACAATTACTCCACATTCTGATCAAAATTTGAAATGTTAGCTTTTTATAATTTTAAATATTCTATTGTAATATGAAGTCTTATTTAATAGTGTTTTTAATTTGCATGTTTTCAATGCAGACCAATTCTAATAAGGTGGGTCATCTTTTCATGTTTGTCATCTGTGTATCTTCTTTGATAAAATCATCTGTACAAATCTTTGCTGTCGTGTTGACTTTTTAATTGAGTTTTGAGAGTTTATATGTTATGAGCATAAGTTGTTTATCAGATATATAAATTGCAAATATTTTCTCTTGGTTTGTTTTCATTCACTTAATGGTATTTTGGAAAAGAAAATGTTTCTAATTTGGTGAAGTCAAATTTACCAATTTATTCTTTCTTGGGTCATGCTTTTGATGTATAAGAAGCCTTTGCATACCACTTGATCAGACAGATTTTCTTTTACATTTCCTTCTAGAAATTATATAGATTTAGTTTATACCTTTAGATATATTATCTGTTTTTAACGATTTACATAAGGTGTTAGATGTAAGATGTGAATTAGTCAGTTTTCCATTGCTATGACAGTTTTCCATTGCTATGATCAACTTAAAAGAATAAAATGGTTTTTTTTTGTCTCACCTTTTCATTTCATGGTCAGCTGGCTATGTTGCTTTCAGACAGAACATCATGGCATGGAATTCACAGTGGATCAAAGCTGATCATCTCCCAACTATTAGAAAACAAAGGGAAATAGAGGAGAGGATAGAGCCCCAATATCCTCTTCAAAGACGTGTACTGGAGTGACCTAATTTTTTGCCACAGGCTCCAACTCCATCCCCTCCCAATAATGTCATAGATTGGTGACCAAGTTTTCAAACTATAGGCTTTAGGAGGACATTCAAGATGCAAACCATAACAAGATGTCACTTTTTTTTTTTTTTGGCTTATGAGTATCCAATTTTTCTAGTACCATTTTTAAAAATCTTATCCTTTCTCCATAGAATTGTCAAAAACTAGTAGATCACATATGCGTAGGCTTATTTCTGAACTCTCCATTCTGTTCCCTTCATCTCTTTGTCTAACTTTACAGCAAAGCTACCCTGACATTAATTGCTGTGGGTTAATAGTAGGACTTGAAGTATTCTTATAGTAATGGCAATGTAATTTCTCTCTTCTTTCACTTTTAACCTATTTGAGTTTTTACATTTTGAGTGCATTTCTTGTAGGCAAAGTATAGTTCTTGATTTTTATTCTATCTGATAATCTCTGCCTTCTAATTGGTATATTTAGACCATTTGCACTTACTATTTTGTTTACAGATCTTTTGGGTTTAAACTATCATCTTCATATCTGATTTTTATTTGTCCTATTTATTTTTAAATACTTTTTCTCTCTTTTCCTTCCTTTTAAGGAAGTTGATTATTTTCATGATTATATTTTATCTCCTTTGTTGGATTATTGGCTGTAATTCTGTTGTGTTACTGTAGTGCTTGCTTTAGGGTTAATAACATAAATCTATACTTAATTAACATCTAGCACGAGTGAGATTAGATCACTTTATGTGTATCAGATTATCCTGACATCTGTATATTTCTAGTTCTCTTCTCCTTACTTATATGCTAATTTTGTTATAAATTTTATAAGTTATAATCTCATGGTACAATTTTATTATTTTTGTTTTAAATATCCAGTTATTCTGAGAAGAGATTTAAATAATTAAATAATATATATTTTTTCATTTACCCAACTTGCATATCTTGTGGTCTGCACTCCTTGGTCTAGATTCAGATTTCCTCTAGTCTCACTTCCTCCTGAAGGATATCCTTAATTTATTTATTAATTTTTTTTTTTTGTATTGCAGAGACATTGGTGGTAAGTTCCTGATCCTATGTGATCTCTAATGACTTTTTTCCTATTATTCTTCTCTGGTGTCTTCCCAGCCTTGACAGGAACTGACCAGTGCTTGTTTGAAGACTAACGGGGACATTCTGCAGATCACCAAAGTTGTCTCTTCTCCCATACACTTTTCTCTTCTCCCATAATTGGTCTTAAGAACTCCAGCTGGGTTGGGATTGTGGCTCAGTGGCAGAACACTTGCCTTGCACATATGAGGCACTGGGTTCGATCTTCAGCACCACATAAAAATAAATAAATAAATAAAGGTATTGTGTCCATCTACAACTAAAAATATATTTAAAAAAAAAGAACTCCAACTGCTTTCACTTTCCTTGACTCCCAATTCTTGTCTCGTCAACTCAGGAAACCCTTGTACCATGATGTAGAAAGAAGCAAGCTAAGAGCTGGAACAACTGTAGGGCTCATTTCTGTTGCTTCCTCTGTCTCAAGGGTCAGTGTCTTTAATTGCCTAATATCTTTAAATTGTCGTTTCATATATTGTTGTCTAGTTTTTAATTATTTCAGGTGGGAGAACAAACCGAGTCACTGTTGTTACATCTTAGCTGAAAGCGTATAAATTTGTATTTTTAAAGACTTTGATCTGTGAAGAATAAATGGGAAGGTAAGTGAATGTCTCTGAAATTCAAGTTGTTGATTTTTTTTTTAATCAGTAAAATATGGTCTTATAGCTAAAATCTATCTCCTTGTGTTATTTTAAAGATTAAATGAGATAACATGTACAGTGTGCAAAGAGAATTCATTCCACTCTTTTCCCCAGTATACAGATGTAAACAATTTGAAAATATTCATTTTCTATCTCCAGGTACAAACACATATTAAATGTTTGCTGTTGAAAATTCGGTCCCCTTGTCAGATGGCAAAATAATCTAACTGACAATGACATCAAGGTGTCCAGTTAAACAGAACTAGTTTAAAAACAATGGCAGCAGATGTATACCTACTGCCCTAGTAAAGTCTTACAGGAGAGTCCTACAATGGATGAGGGAGCCCCAGAGAATGGTGAAGGGACTAAGGGGATAAAACTGGGAGGGAACTTTTACAGTTTGCTTTGAGGCTTGAAGGGTATTTGTGGGACAATAAAATGAACTTGGAACCGCCTCTGATGAACATGTTAGCAGGAATCATGCATGCTTTTTATTTCAGAGCACACAAAAGTCTCTAGAACAAAACTTCCCTAAAAGGAACACATTTCGAGACAGCTGTTAATTGTCCAAACAGGGAGAGAAGATAAAAAAGGTCTGAATTTAAAAATCAGAGGCTTGATTTTTATAGTTCTTGAACATATGAGCACAAGTGAATTATCTTCCTTTTTCTATGTGAGAATTGACTCTCACCCCTCAGCCCTCCTGAATAAATGACTTGCAACAATCCACCTTCATGTCCAACTATACTGATGGACATGCTTGCTCTGATCTTAGGTTGTATCACTTCCAATACTGGCAGCCTTGAGCCAACTCTAAGATAAGTGCTTATTATTTTAACAGTTTATCAAGTAATTTCCAAGAGGCTCCTCTATGCTGTTTATGTTGGAAAGTTATTTTTTGCCTAAGATTATATTTATTCTGAGCAGTGGATGCGGTGAGAGTCCATGCTGATCCAATGCAGTTTACTCCAAATTTCATGTATATGAAAGCTCATTTTGGGGGAAATTTTCATTTTTTAAGCAAAAATGGCTGATTAGCAAATCCCACAGTGAGGTAAGTCCCCAGCTCAGCCCTTCAAATGTTTACTAGTTACTTTTTGGCTGCTGGAATATTTACCATAACAAGCAAAACCTTAATCAAATCAGCAAAGGTTTTCAATTACAATGATCATCTTTCCTCATTCTAAATTCATGGCAATGATCTCCATCAGCATTGATGTCTGGATGCAAAGAACAAGGAAAGGGAAATAGAACTTTTTTTTTTTTTTTTCATTGAAAGAGGAAGTTACAAATAATGATGAGTTTTTTGCTTTTGAATTCAATAGCTCAGCTAACAAAAATGAACATAGTGTTGTCTCTCAAACCAAAGTGATTTAATTCCCTGAAAATAGTCAGTCATATCTGCTGAACTGGTCCCCTCTCCCTGCATATTTTCTATTTCAATCCTCACTTTGTTCATGAAACAGCAATGATGATTTAGAGTGACATGTTGTTGCTATGGAATCTTATTTCTCTCTGCTTTTAGTCTATTGAGGACGTGTGAGCTCTTAAATGTCTTTGCATGAGTTATGGCTCAAACTCACTGATGCACTGATGGGCTGGGCAGCTGTTCAAACCCAAACTCAAACCAGGGATGGTTACAGAGTCAAAGGTTGGGGTGAGAGCTGTGCAGCACATAAAATAAAAACCAGGCAAATGTTTAAGTCATGGCCTGTAACTTTATCTTGAAGGATTTTGATGATTCAAGCACTGCTGCTGTGGTTTGGGATGGTTTTAGCCTCAGCATCCACAGTTCTTACTTATTCCATGTATGAGATTCTGAGATATTTCTCCTCTCTAATTTTCATAAAGAGAAGGGTTCTGCATTGAGGAAAGTTTGTCTCCTTCTGACCTGGCAGCATATATCTCTATACCTTAAAAAAAAGATTCAGCTCAGTTGCCCTGCTATCAAACGTTGGCTGTTACCCCACAGAGGAATTTCAGAGCCAATTCACTGGAATGCTCTCTCTGCAAGGACAGAGACATTATTTGCTTTATTTACTGCTTTCTAGCCAGGTCTTTAACTTAGGGATAATAGGTGATCTATACATATGTGTTTAAAGGGTTGAATAGAATAATAGAAATTTATTATTGGAAAGGAGCTGAGTCCCTCTGATTCTACTTCCTAACCACTTCAGGTATCTCTTCTACAGAATGATGACTACTGGTCTCACACCTTCTGGAATTCCTGCCCTCATGAGACACCCAGCCCCCACTGTATAGAAAGCATTTTGTCCCATCTGCAGAGATCTTTCATTGTTTGAAAGTTTCATCTTACATGGAATCTCCATCATCTCCTTTGTTTTCCTTTCTTAACGCTTACTCTTTCCTCTAGCATTTCTTTTTTCCTTTCTTTTATCTTCTGACAATGCTTCAGTAGCAAAAGGTGGGTCTCACAAGCCCCTATGGAACCCAATTGGCAGAGTACGCATGGCTGAATGGTGTAACACATAAAACCAGGAAGGTGCTCTCTTACAGAATAGCTCATTTTTAGGACACTGTTCAGACCTACAATTTTAAAGATTGCATGATACTAATAGAGTAATTAGGCTTCATTATAGTGTAGGAGGTTACTGGACCTTAGGGGGAAAAAATCTCCATTTTAATTTGGCCTGACACAAGGTTTTGAAGAACTAAGATTCTCAAGGAATTATATGTTAATTTTTGATCAGGTCAAATTCTTGGAATTGAAACCTTAATTAGTCATACAGCTCTTTTTTAATAGAGTACCTACTCTGTGCCATCACTTAATTTTCCTATACTGTATTAAGGCTTTATTACTAAACTCTAAAGATTTATTGAGTGGTAGTGCCCTGCAAATGTTATCCCATTGAATTCCCACAATGAACCTATGAAAGAAGGTTTGGATAGTATGCTGACTAATATAAGAGGAGACGTAGGTTCAGCAAAGATGAATAACCAATGCTAAGGTCACCAGCAGAATGTCACAGGGTCAGGCTTCAACCTCAGATCTGTCCAGCAACAAAATGCTCTTGATCTCTAGGCCATCTATTTCCAATGAGAAATCATTTTCTGCAGGTTCAGTTTGTTTTTGCATACCTCACAGTGCCTTTCCCCAGTCAGGGCTCAATAAATAGATGTTGAATAAATGAACACACTTTATGGGTATTGACCTTGGATCAGAGGATGATCCATAACTTGGAGTTTTGTGCCTCAGTTTTCTTGTTGTGTTGGTCCAGTTGTTGTTGTTGTTGTTTCTGTGACCAAAATACCAGACAAGGACAACTTAGAGGAGGAAAAGTTTATTTAGGCTCATGCTTTCAGAGGTTCAGTTCATGGTGAGCTGACTCCACTGCTCTGTGCCCAAGGTGAAGCATCATGGTGAAGGGGCATGGTGGAAGAGTGCTGCTCCCCTCATGGCAGTCAGGAAGCAGAGAGAGAAAGAGAAGGTGTTACAGGGAAGATGAACCCTTCCTGGGCATGCCCTCAGTGTCCTACCTCCTTCAGCTACCTACACCCTACCTGCCTACACTTATCACACAGTCAGCCCATTCAAACTAGGAATGGACTAAGCAGGTTACAGCTCTCATAATCTAATCATTGCACCTCTGAACATTCCTGCATTTTGAGGGGGCCATCTGATATCCAAACCATGACACATGTCTGACATGAGGAAATTGGGCTGAATCATCTCTAAGTTTCCTCCTGGTCTTAAGAAGGTATGCTGGTAGTCTGGGAATGAGGATGAATTGGAGCTTAATAGCCACAGACAAGAGGGAAGAGCATGATATGGGTGACAATATGAGCCAATACAGCATTCCTTTGAACAGAATGTTCCCTCTGCCCAAAATACCCTTTCCCCACTTGCTTGCTTGGCAAATGTCCAATGAGCAGCTCAGCTGGCCTCCCCTCTGTGAAACTGTCCTTGACCTCTACCTCAGAACTCTCCTCGCACATAATTATTTCCTCTTAGGGCCCCCAAGTACACTGTACACGATGTGTGATTATTTGGTTATGGGCCTGTCTTCCCATCCTGGCACCCAAGACTATAAGAAGCTCCATAAAGGCAAGAATGGCATCATATTCCTCCTCAGAGACTTTCTTAGAGCCTGGCATGTAAAGCAAGCCTTCAATAAATGTTTTTACAGTGGTGGAATGAATTATTAGGGCATGCATAGAGGAGTAGAAAGGGAAAAATTGGACCTTAATGGAGAATGTAAGAAAATGTAAGAAATTAAGTTAGTAAGATAGGATGAGGGCTGCAGTCCAGAAAGGGGCTTGAAGGCCTGGGCCACAGACGATACAGAACAATGGTACTGCTCTTAGGTGGGGAAGTGACAGTGAGAAGAAAATATCAAAAAATTAGGGTAAACATGGTTCTCATTTATAAAATGAATAAAGGTAATGAACTTGCTGCTTTCCTGTACATGCTGTTAATAAATCCATATCCCAATTGCTATATCTGACATTTACATGTATAAAAAAATCACAGAATAGTCTGATTTAAAAATGTTTTTTCTTATTTTAGGTAAATGAACTTTTAATAAGTTACTAACAGAGTAAACAAGTCTATTAACTAGGATAAAGCAAATTTGAAAAAATCTAGCTGGTGATTCCTAGTATATGTAGGACTCAGAGCAGTGCCTTACCCATATCAAGTATTCATTTAGTATTTGTTGAATGTCAAATTGGTATTGCATTGTGGCTGACTTCACTCTGGTTATTCACATGAGCAGAGGAAAACAGCAGTCCCCAGATCTAAAAAAACAAACAAACAAACAACAACAAAAAAACCACCCAGTGATTGTTGTAGAAGATTACAAGCTTAAAAAGTCAATTAAAGGTTGAAAGGCTTTGGTGTTTATGTTTGGAATATACAGCATATAAGGTTTTTTTATCAATATGCTTATCTTTTTAATTCTCTGAAATGAAAAATAATATTAAAATATGTGCATTGTAAAAACACATGTCAAATGACTATGGTAGATAGTATGCTCAGAAATGCATTCCATCACCAGCCAGACAACCCACACCCAGTGGAAGAAAATGAACCTGTGACTTTTTTTTAAAAGCCCAACAGGCCCCCTTTTTCCTGATGCATTGTGGAGAAGCTGTGCTGGAAAATAGTCTAATTGGTTAGAGCTCATGGGTGGAGGAGTCTAGCCCTGTTTTCCCAGATGATAGGCCTTATTACCATGTTGTTGCATTATTTTACAATTTTGGGATTTAAACTCATAGGCTGTTTTAGAATAAAGAATATTCTTCCTAATGTGAAGAAGAGTTGAAAGATTGTGTGTGTGTGTGTGTGTGTGTGTGTGTGTGTGTGTGTGTGTGTGTTTTAAGTGGGGTGGTCTAGGACAAACCTTCTGGTGTCTGATTTTGAATAATTAAGCCTCTGAGTAACTAAGCACAATGCTATTAGACAAACAATATGTAGGGTTACCTGATACAGAGCATAAGGACCTCATTGGGGCCATCTCTGCCTCCACATTTATGCCTAGGAAAGAGTGAGGCTTTATCTAGCAGTCCTAGATTCTTATAAGGATTTCCATAATTGTATAGCCCTGCTGGTGCCTTACTTTTATCTATTTGTGGGCCTATGCAGTTCTCCCAAACTCGTTTTCCTTATTCATATTTATTACTTTTGAATGTGTAGCTAATTACTAGGATATTATTTCAGACATAAATGGAAATCCCTCTCAGTCTCCTGTATTCTCATCTGTAGTGAATATGCAAGGGAAAGAACAGAGGAAAGGTGACAGGCTCTTTCCTTATACTCAGAAACCTTGTCATAATGTAAATTTTAGCTAGAAATTGGCTGTTATATACTAGGTCTTTGAACCAAGTCCTGGTTATTAAAATTCTAAAAGATCTCATGATAGCAAGGTCTCCCTTTTTGTGTATATCCTTATAGGTGCTTGTAAATTTGGTGGATAAATCTGAATCATGTTGAAAGGATCCCATTCCTCACTGATGCTCATGTATATTTCAAAGATAACTTATATTCATTCCTGATTTTGATCTTCCATTGGTAGTGGCTCCTAACTCCCTGGATTTATGTTTCTCTGCCCCCAGCCTCTTTGAAAGTAGTTAATCTTCCCCCCAGTTGTGAGTATAGTGTAGTAGAAAAGAACATAGGCTTTGATGCCTGTGGCATTTATTGGGCTGCTCATTAAATATTTCTGATTCTCCCTTCAGGGCACAATTGGTTTTTCCCTCCCTGCTCCCTTGCAGGAAGAGATGTTCATATGGCTTGTTTTAGTCAAGGAAATGAAAGTGTAAGCTATGTGGCCACTTCCAGGTGGAAAGTTGATGGGCTTACATGTGATTTTCCTTGTTGCTTTCTCCTTTTCTTCTGCTCTATAATCAGAAAGCTTGGAGATGAGACAGAGTCATCCTCATCTGGAATCTCTCTAGTCAGGACAATACAGAACAAAACCCTCAACTCACTGGGCGCAGTGCTGCATGCCTGTAATCCCAATGGCTTGGGAGGCTGAGGCAGGAGAATCCCGAGTTCAAAGCCAGACTCAGCAAAGATGAGGTGCTAAGCAATTCAGTGAGAGTCTCTCCAAATAAAATACAATATTGGGCTGGGGTTGTGGCTTAGTGGTTGAGTGCCCTTGAGTTCAATCGCTGGTATCAAAAAAAAAAAAAAAAAAAAAAAAAAAACAAAACTAAACCTCAATTCACATAAAATAATTTATTATTTTTAAGCCACTGAAACATGAGGATTAGCTTTTATTCCTGTACAAACCTAGCTTGTGTTGACTGATACAGGGCTATGCATTCCTGGGCTCTGATTCTTGAATAATATGTAATTTATCTGGACACCTCAGCGAGTCTTGTGTAGATTAAAGAAAAGTTGGTGAATAGAGTTATTTGCATATATCAATATTCATTTCCCGTCATTCTTCTCCTTTATTTATAAGGAGAAAGAGGGTATCTTATATAACACTTGATTGTGCCTAGAATGAGCCTGGAATGTAGAAGGTGTTTAAATAAATAAATGGAAATATTTAGATGGTGCACTTAGGGAGTAACTTATTTAAAAGACCCTTTAGGCTGGGTACAGAGGCTCAAACCTGTAATCCAAGGTAGTTGGGAAGCTAAGGCAGGAGGATCTCAAGTTTGAGGCAAGCCTGGGTGACTTATCAAGACCTCATCTCAAAATAAAAAATAAAAAGGGCTGGGAATGTAGCTTAGTGGTAGAGTATACCTGGGTTCAATACCCAGTACCAAAAAAAAAAAAAAAAACCCTTTGGGAATTACTTTGCAATATGACCCAGTTGTGTTTTCTATAAGGTATTCCAAGGCATTGTTGGACAAGGAGACAGCCTGAATGAAGAAAGCAACACAGTGTGCATTGGGATTTTAACTCTTGCTCAGCCAGTAGTCAATCTGAGTGACGCTGAACTGAATAGGCAATTTGTAGTATCCTGAGCTGAGGTGGTATGACCTCACTGATCTCCACATCAGCCAGACCTTGGAGTGTTGGGTCTGTTCTGAACATCACATTTAAGAAGAATATTAACAAATTGGAATATACACAAGTGGCTGGTGAGTGGGGCAGGTGCAGAGGAAGAGCAAGATGCTGAGAAGTTGGGAAGCTTCTGCTTAAGGCTCCACACTTCCTAATGCTGTTGGAAAGTTAATTAAAATAGAAACTATTTGTATTCTCAGTACTTTAGTGGACAAAGTGAACAAAATGTGGCCAGTAGATGAGCCAGAGTCTATGTCTTGACCTTTTAATAAGAAGAATAACTCCCCATTTACTTGTTTACAAATCACAGGGGAAAGAAAGCAACCTGAAATTAGTAAGCAAATGGAAAGGCATTAAAATGGGGGGTTGTCACCCCATTTTATCATGAGCTGCATTAGCAAAGGCAGAAAGGGACTGAGCATTAGACAGGAGGAAGAGAAGGCCACAAAAGGAAGAGACAGGGAGTGATGAGCAGGGAGCCAGGACAGATCCCTTCTGCAAAGATCTGGGGGCTCCTATTCCAGAGCTTAGAGGAGGAACCTAATTCCAAAAGAAGAGGTGGTAGGCATAGTGCCAGGGCACCTGAGCTTCACAGACAATAAACAGAACGGAATTGGTATGAAAACAGAAATTCTTGAGTTAAAGGATAGGAGACTCAGAACCAGAAGAGGTTAGGTTCAGAGATTAGTCTGAGATATTGAGACCCCAGACTTTCGGTAAAATGTCTTATGATGAAATTTGGCTTAACTTACTAGATCTGTAGTTGTCACCCCTGTAGATATTTTTCCCTGAGCAACACTCTAGAAAGGTGGCTTTTTTTTTTCAGATCCAAGGTAAGTAGGTCAGGAAGAAGTCATTGATGACATTTTATCCTTCATTCTACAATAAGCATTTGAACACATATTATATGCTGGTTAGCATGCTAGGTGGTAATCATTCAGAAATCATAGTCAAAGCCTCTGTCCTGAAGAATGTCACTGACTAGCGGAGGTAACAGAGTTGGAAACAGACAGTTACGGCTTGGATGTGAGGTGTCTCCCAAAATCTCACATGTGAGATAACAGAAGAAGGTTTGGAGTAGAAATGATTGGGATATGAGAGCCTTAACTTAATCAGTGAATTGATCCTTGATGCGATTTACTGAGGGAGGTGGGGTGTGGTGGAGGAAGTGGTTCATTGGGGGCATGGCTATGGGATATCTATTTTGTATCTAGAAAGTGGAGTCTCTCTGCTTTCTGATCACAGTGTGAGCTGCTTCCCTCTGCCACACTCCTCTTCCATGAGGTTCAGTCTCACCTTAAGCCCTGAGGAATGGAGCCATACTTCTATGGACTGAGAACTATGAAACTGTGAGCCCCCAAATCAACTTTTTCTCCTCTACAATTGGGTATTTTAGTCACAGTGGTGGAAAAGCTGACTAAAATGTAGACTACTAGACTAGAGTGTGTAATGCAAGTCAAATGATGGAGGTAAGATTCTAGAAGCTTCTGGGAAGAGCAACTAAAAGGAAGGAGGTGAGCAGGAAAAGGTGGGAAGGGTTGGAAAGAAATGACTTCATTCATTATCAAGTCTTAGAAGATGGGTAGACATCAACCAGGCCAACAGAAGTCTGCCCATGAGGATGGCATGTGAAGTTACTCCAGTCCATAATGGGGCTCGGGAAGAGGCAAGAGGTGAGACTGGGGATTGGGCAGCCCCAATCATGGTGGACTTTCCTGGGCACATACTTCATTCTGAGGGAAATGATGAGCCTTTAAAGGGTTTTATGTAAGAAAGTGACACTTTCAACTTTTTATAGCCATTCTCTTTAAGAAGATGGCTCAGGGGACGGGGGAGGTGGATTTGAAGATCAGAGAATGGAGGTGAGAAAACGAGTCGGGAGGCTGTGGCATCAATTCATGTGGAAGATGATGAAGGCCTGAACAGCTTTCATGGCACTGATGAGAGATCCTGGGCCCAAGTCCCAGAACAAAGTAACCTTGATTTGATTTGTTGGTTTGTTTATGGATCTCATTCTTCCAACAAACATTAGAGTGACATTTATGGTGGGGCACTGAGGGGGCAGTGAGGAGCAGCTGGGGCCAGCGGTCTGGTGTTTGTCACATTTTTCCTTCTCAGAGGCTCTCTGAGTGGAATCTTTCCTCTCGATTGCTCCTTTGCTGATGTAAGGATAGATAGTTGTTGGGGTTGGAACCTCCCATGCTCATTCCACAGATCTTGCTGATGCAACAGGGAATTTCTCCTCTGGAGTGTGGCTGGAATGAGAGCCATGTCTCCTGGGAGCTCCCAGGAGCTCTCAGACTCTGTGAAAATCGTGGCACCCAAGGGATAAAGGAACAAGGATAAAAATGAGTGCCAGTCTTTGGAAGACAAAGGATGGGGGTTCATTTGACCCAAACTGACTGTAATTCAGAACTCTTTAGAATCTGTAATAGTGTGGAGCCAGCAACATTATTGTCTTAGACAGTGTTTCTTCAGGATGGTGCTGTAAGAATTCCCAGGCAAATACAGTACAATGGCTGCATCAGAGAGATTTGATTCTTTTTGTAAAAAAACTGTGATGTTGATGTCAGTGGGTAAATGGAATGAATGACTGTTATCCATAATGAATGTCTGCCAATTTGCTTCCTCCTTTTCTTAATTCTTCTCTCATTCTCTAAGATGCTTGTGCTTAGGAGAGAGGGTGGCACAAGCTCTCGATGGGTTTCTGGCCCCAAAGATTCAGATCAACCTGGAGAGATCTACAAGGCCCTTTTCTCTGGTGCTGGGCTTGATGACAGTTGTGTTTGGGTGTGTGACTAAGGAAAGCAGTACAACCACACAAAGGAATGGGGCTGAGATAAATGGACAGGATTACATTGGGGAAGTAAAGGTAGAAGAGAGAGGAAGGAAAATATTTTTTTTCCTTCTTATTCTAAGTACAAATCAACTAATTTTTCTAAAAGGTTAGTTGCCCACAACTACTATGATGATCATTCAGAAAGTGTGAGTCCTTAAAATAAGAGCAAGCTTCAACTTGTGCTTAGCTGATCAACCAGTGCTATACTACTGTCCCCTGATCTCACCACTAATGTCTTTCTATTATCACAGAAGCTCAAAGAAGAAATGATTAGGGAGCCTAGTATTATTATTGTTGCAGCTAACATTTATTAGGCACCCATTCTGAGCCTGAAGTGGTTTTTTTCCCTGTTAAGTTTCCTAACCTAAGGACCCTCCTATACCCCACTCTCCTTCTCTGTCTGTCCTTCACTTGGTTTCTGGGCAGCACTCAACAGAGCAACACAAACTTCCTTAGCAGAACTTCCCCTTCTCTCCATCCTGAGATACTGCTCTCTCCCAGTTGGTCTCCTGCCTCTCTATCATCACATTTCATTTTGTTGTTGTTGTTGTTGTTCTATCCACATTTTTGGCCAGGTGATCTCATCCTTCCCCTCAATTTATTCTGTTAATGCTGATGACTCTGAAATACGACTCTCCTGTTAAGACCTCTCCTCAGAATTCCAGGCTCTTTTATCTGACCTGTCACTTGATATCTCTACTTGGATATCTCCCAGGGAGACCCTACTTATCCAAAATTGAACTATCAATTCTCCTTCAACTAAATCCTACTTCTGTCTTCCGCATCTTCTCCTTCTCTCTCTTCTTTTGGTCTACTAGCAATCTTGGTCAATTGGTCACTTCTGTTGCCACCACTTTCCAAGTCTCCCTCATCTCTTTTCTGAATTTCTGCAATGGTTTCTGACTAGCCTCCCTATACCCATTCCTGCTTCTCTAGGAGCTATTGTTCTCCATTCAGCAACTGGAGTGGTTATTAAAATCCCTAAGACAACTCATGTCCCTCTGATGCTGAAAATACCCCAGTGGCTTTCCTTGAACTTTGAACAAAATAAGAACTCTTTACTTTAGCCAACTTCAAGGGGGCTTATGTGCACTGCTCCAGCCTTATCCTGCCCCTCCCCAACTCACTCTTTCTATGCAGGTCTCTGGCATTCTATTAGTTTCTATAACCAGGTCTTGCTGAAGGCAAGGGTCCTTTCACATTTCTGGAATGCATCTAGACTTTCTCTCTGCATGGTTGGTTACTTTACATTCTGTAAACTGCAACTCATCTATCACCTCCTTAGAAAGCCTTCCCTGATCCAAAGGAGACCACTACTGCCACTCATCATCAAGCAATGCTTTTTGTTTCTTATATCTATCTCCTTATAACATTTTAGTTTCTTTGTTTTTTGTCTTCTTAACAACCCTGCAAAAATGTATTTTCTGTTCATTTTTTTATTCCTAACTACTAACACAGTGCCTTGAATGTGATAGGTGTTCAACATAGATCCGTGGAATGGAAGAATGACAGGCTTGTGCTATGCCTCCTATGTATATTATTTTTAATGTTCACAAGGAGTCTGAGAGAGAGAGATTACCCTAATCCCACTGTATGGATAAGAAAAGAGAAGTTTACTGCTGTGGGTAATTTTACCAAATCCACAGAAACAATATATGGAAAAGCTGGGGTTTGACCTTGGGCTGGCAAAGTCTAGGAGCTGACCACATGTGGCAAGCTATGTAAGAGAGAGAAAGTTTTTGTGTCTTTACCATAAGCTTAGCTATACTTTGTGATTTATAATATCTTCATATCTTTATATGGAGATCCTGGCTCCTTTCTCCAGTCTTTTAAATCATCTATCCCAAAGGGTTTTTTTTAAGGATAAAACAAAAAGTTAAGGAACTTGGAGTTTAAATTCAATCAGGACCAAGGAAGCATTTAAATCCATCTTTTCTCTGTTAGCTTACTGTGACTTCCCATGGTCTGAGTCTCATGATTTGATCCTGTTTCATCCCTTCATTGACATTGAAAAGAATAGAATTTCCAAATTGGAAGTTTGTGATAGTTCCCCATGACTCAGATTCCCACAGCTCTATATAATATACTCACCTTTAAGATGTCAGCCTTGCTCCCATATTAGCCCAAATAACAACTTTGGGTAGTTTGGAAAAGAGTATGCCTTAATCTCTATCAAAATCCCAATGATGATTTTTATAGAAATAGGAAAATCCATCTTAAAATTCATATGGAATCTGAATGAATAGTCAAATACATTTTTAAAAGTTGGAGACCTCACATTTTCTGATTTAAAAACTTACTACAAAAACAGCAATCAAAGCAGTGTGGTACCAGCACAAAGGCACACATATAGACCAATGAAATAGAACAGAGTCCAGAAATAAACCCTAACACACATGGTCAAATGAATTTTTCAAGGGTTACAAGGCCATTTGATCAGAAAAGGACAGTCATTTTAACAAATGGCATAGGGAAAAACAGTCACACACACACACACACACACACACACACACACACACACAAACAAGTGAAGTTGAACGCTTACCTATACCATACACAAATATTAACTTGAAATGGATCAAAGACCTAAATGTAAGAATTCAAACTATAAACTCTTAGAAAAAAACCTAGGAGAAATGCTATAGGACATGAATTTGCAATAGTTTCTCATAAATGGCACCAAAAGCACAGGTAACAACAACAACAACAACAACAACAGAAACAGATTAGTTGGACTTCATCCAAATGTGAAATTTTTGTATTTAAGTGGATACTGTCAACAAAGTGAAAAATTAAATGAGAAAATATTTGCAAATCATATTCTGATAAGAGATTGATATTTAGTAAATATGAAGAACTCCTACAGCTTAACAACAAAACAAACAACCTGATTAAAAATGGACAAAACATTTGAATGGCTTTTTCTTTGAAGAGGTATAGAAATGGCCAAAAATCACGAAAAGATGCTCAGAATCACTAGACATTATGGAAAAGTAATGATTAGGAAAAAATCAAAACCACAATGAGATACCACTCCATACCCATTAGGATGACTATCCTATAAGAAAAAAGAAAAAGAGGAGAAGGAAAAGCAAGAGAAGGTGGAGGAGAAAGAAAATAACCAGAGTTGGCAAAGATATAGAGAAATTAGAAACAGAGGGGATGTAAAATGGTGTGCAATCTCTGTGGAAAATGGCATGGAAATTCCTCAAAAAAATTAAATATAGAATCTCCACGTCATCCACCAATTACATATCCATGCATATATCAACAAGACCTGAAAGCAGACACCCAAACAGATATTAATACACATATTTCACAGCAGCCTTATTCACAATAGCCAAGAGGTTGAAGCAATCAACTGTCAATAGGACAGATGAATGTATAAAGAAAACATGGTATTTTGACACATGCTACAGCATAGATGAACCTTGAAAATGTGTTGCTAGGTGAAATAAGCCAATCACAGAAATACAAATGCTGCGTGATTCTTTTTACATAAAGTACCTAGAAGAGTCAAGTTCATAGAGATAGAAAGTAGGATAATGGTTGTCAGGAGTTGGGGTGGGAGAATTGAGAGTTAGTGTTTCATGTGCACAGAGTTTCATTTAGGGAAGAAGAAAGTTCTGGAAATGAATGGTGATGATAGTTGCACAATGATGTACATACACTTAATGCCAAGAACTATACATATTAAAATGGCAAGTTTTATGTTATGGATATAGTATATTTTACCATAACAACAACAACAACAAAGACAGGAAAATAATTTTCTCAAATTTGATTTTTGATTTAGAGCTAAACTCTTGTAGTAGCCTAAGCTAGGCTAAGCTGCTCAGATTCTCCTTTAAAAGGGTCTTTCTCCAGATGGTGGGGCTACACTCAGCTCTCAGTCTTCACTTGCAAATTGCCCTAGACTGGAGATAGCTTCCTCTTCCAAGGTCAGATCATAATTCTGGGGTGGCTTGAATTTGGTGACTGGTCAATGTGAGCATATTGCAACTAGTTTCAGTATTCTCCCAAGACTGAGGCCTTGTTGGGCCTTCCTGTGGCTCTCTTTATCTTTCTTTCCAATCTGTTTTTTTCCCCAACAACACAGTTGTTGATCCTGAAAGCACTCCCTAATAAACTTCTTGTACCAAAAAAAAAAAAAAAAAAAGAAAGAAAGAAAAAGAAAAAAATCCTTTCTTCCTTGATGCTTTACTTCCATTGATGCCAGAAAAATTGTCATAACAACTCTATTAATATATGAAGAGTGGGATTTGAAAGGCATCCTTTGAAGTTGTGCAGTGCACAACTTGCCACAGAGAAGCAGTGGTTCTGGGTCAACTGTTTCATTCCCCTGCTTTTGGGAGTTCCTAGTATCTTTCAGCTGAATTGACTGTTGAGTGTCCAGGAGTCCTTCGTCAAGACGTGAATCAGCTTTGAATAGGGAGGGAAGCATGTCGCTTCAGCCCTACCATGTAGTAAAGCTTAGAAGTAATTTCTGGTATCAACCAGATCCAGAATATAAGAAGCTAGGAATAAGCTCTGAGGACTCCCTAGAGACTTTTACTCTTTAGGTTTGGAGTTTGATTACACCTCCCGGGCCTGATGCTTTCCTGGCTCATGCTCAGTGCTTTGGACACAACGCTTTCCAGCTTCTTGTAGTCCCAAGTCATCTGCATTGGTTTTAAGCTGCTGTGCTTCCCACAATGCATTTTGCCCATGTCAATAGTGAAATAGAATTCTTACGGTAGCTGTGAGTTCTGGGATCATACCTGGGGTCCCCCTTCAAAACAGCAATAGGAGAGAAGCCTTAAATAGGGGCACTTTACTCTAGACCAAGTTCATTTTTCAATGCTGAGTTAGTGCATAAGATAATGGAGAGTGACCAGGAGTTGATAACTATATTTAATTTATTTTATAGCCTGATAACAAAGTTCTCATACTGAAAGAGAAGAAAATCCCTTTAAAGTCCCCTTCCTTCTTTGCCATTATCTATACTTCTTTATCATCCATTGCTAGGGAGAGTGGTCTACATCCCTGGCTCAGTGACGTCTCCCTTTCCCACTACTCAATGAATGCTCTTGGAGACCACTAAGGACTTGCTAACAATTATATCCAGGAAACTCTTTTCATCTTTCTGGACCATTTCAAGACTTTCTTTCCCTTTAGGTTTTGTGACACTGTCATGATGTTTCAATTCCTTTTCTTTCTGATTGCTTTTCTCTATCTCTTTGGTAATTCCTTCTGCCCATATCTTAAATTCTGATGTTTTGTCTTCTATACATCTGCACTTGTATATCCCTCAAACACCTCAAACTTAGTGTTTCTTGGGCCTGGGGATGTGGCTCAAGCGGTAGCGCGCTCGCCTGGCATGCGTGCGGCCCGGGTTCGATCCTCAGCACCACATACAAACAAAGATGTTGTTTCCTCCAAAAACTAAAAAAAAAGATAAATATTAAAAAATTCTTTCTCTCTCCCTCTCTCTCGCGCTCACACATACACTCTCTCTTTAAAAAAGAAAAAACTTAGTGTTTCTACAGCTGACATAATTTTTCCTTTGCCCATTGCCTAGTCTGAATCTCCTCTCCCAGCTACTCCCTGTTTCTATCACCAGCAGTTGTTCAACTGCTCACATTGGAGACTCTGGAGTCATCATTTTTTTCTAGACCTTTGTCAAATATCCTCATATTGCTTCCCTGGACAAAATGACAATCCTTTTTCACCCCCGAAGTCCCTATCCCTACCCCTCCTTATTGGTATTTACTGCCATTTATATACTAGACGTCTAACTATTTCTCTCTTCTCCATAAGTATAGAAAGTGAAGAAGGTTAAGACTTGCTTTTGTCCCTCATGTTTATAGTAGCATTAGACACTCAGTTGATATTCAAAACATATTTGTCAAGTACATAAAAGGAACTTGGATTTCTTCCTCTGCCTCAGACTCGCATGGAAAGTTCTAAAGTTCTGTTTTGTTCTTGTCTGTGCTCCTCTTTGCTTCGTTTCCCACTGCCCCACTGCCTTCAATTAGGACGTTCCACACCACCCTGGCCTCCTTGCTGTGGCTGTCTTCTTCGACCATGCTCTGATTTACTAACAAACCTCCCTCTCTAGCACAGTCTGGGTGTCTTTTTCCTGTTTCCACCCCATGGATGTTTTGCACAGTAGATGCTCATTGATGTGTGTGTGCCTGACAGCTTGGGACTCTCTCTGAGGAGAGAGCTCTGGGGAGGGCAGCAGTTTTGTCCCATTTTAAACTGAGGTTCAGGGAAGAATTGAAATGCAATGCAGTGCAGAGCTGAGGAACTGGAGGCAAGTGAGGCACTCTGTTAAAAGAACATGGGAGAGATACTCAGTGTGGACTGGAGTAACTGGGGCAGAATTCTAGAATGAGTCATTACAACAGAGATCAACAGCTACATGGGGCAGGGAGGGGCTGGAGAGAGAGAGAGGGGAAAAAAAACTCAGTCATGCTGAAGTGAGATAGGATTTCCACACTTGTCTACATTGAAAAGCTAAAAATAGGGACATTTGGGAAGAAAAATAGCGAGGAATCTTTTAATTTTGCTGACAAGGGCTAAAAGGAGGGAGGTTTGCAGGAAAGAGTGTGTCTCTCACTATCGGTGGTAAAATTAGAAAAAAATTTGTTCTGGGTCCTCCAACCTTCATATCCCATTTAAGCCCTGGCCTATTCACTTCATCTTTCTCTACTATCAGAACCTCTTCTTTAGGAAAAAGCCTGATATGGTCATATACATATATTTTAAAAATTTCATGGGGTAATTTTGCATATTAGCACACGCGCGCGCGCACACACACATATGAAGAGAGAGAGTCAAATTTCGGTTGCTGTGTCAAATACGTTAGACATGCAACTTATAAAAAGGAAATTTTTATTTTGGCTCACAGCTTCAGAGTTTTCAGTGCATGGTTGCTTGGCCCTGCTGCTTTTGGGCCTGTGGCAAAGTTGTACATGGTGGTTGTGGGGAGCATGGCAGGGGAAACAGCTTAACTCCTCACCTCTGGGAAGTAGAAGAGAGAGAAGAGGGACCAAGTTCCAATTTCTCCTCCAAGGGACCACCCAATGGATCCCTTCTAGTAGGCTCCACAACCTAAAGTTTCCACCATCTACCAATATGGCCACCCTAGGAACCAAGTCTTTAGCATACGTGCCTTTGGGGGACAACCCAGATACAAACAATAGCATATATGGTTCACTACACCAAGTCACAGTGGTTGTTCAACAAATATTTATTAAAAGATGTTCAAAAAAGCATTATTCATATTATCAAAATCTGGAAACAATATAAATAGCCAGTGTTGGGGGAACAACTGAAGAATCACCCGTAGAAAGAAATATTAGTTTTAAAAATATTTAGAAAATCTTTTTAATAACTCCATGGAAATGCTTATAATGAAACATTAAGGAAAACAGGGAGACTCCACAGACTCCAAATTGCAACTCTAGTATACCCATTATAAAAGTCACATGGATGGATAGAAGACTTATAAAATTTGTGGGTATCTCTGAAATCTGTGGGCCTTGGGATTATTTTCAGAGCCTTCTTTCTACTTTTCTGTATTTTTGAATTGTTTATAATTGATGGAAGATGAATATTACAAGAGTAAATGGGAAGGATTGGTTTAGGGGAGAAAGCACTTTTAAAAGTCTCTCCAGATCACAGTGTGTTGATGTGGCCTGCTTGGTAGAGGACAGGAGGAGAGGGGGAGGAGATTGGGCCTCTCCAGAGATGAAGGGTGGCCGCTCAGCCAGCAGAAGACAGGTTTCTAAAATGTGCAACAGCAATAGGGAGCCTGCTCTTTAAACAAAATGGCAGTGCTTGGTGATGCTGGCCCATGACATCTTCCTGGATCAGGGGGTTTCACTGGGCAGAGCTACAGGGCAATCCCACTTCTGGACATCCTCCTCTTACATGCAAGCCTTGCTCAGGTGCTGAGACCTGTTTCTTTTCACCCTCACCCCTTCTTTTTAAAACACAGCTGAAGGATTAATTTAAGTCTTTGTGTTTTATCTCAGTAATATTCTATCTTAATATCCTTAAGAATCGATGTTGTGTCCTGATGAAGGAAAATATTATTTAAGGTTGCTCCTATAATACCTACAAAAAAGGTATAGGTACATAAAAGTCTTGTCTGTTTTAAAAATAAGACCACAGATTTCAGTATTGGTAAACAAGAAAAAGGTTTTCTTCAGATTATTTCTAGAAATTTCTTTTAAACATCTGCATTTTCTTCTACTTAAGTTGCTTTCCACCTCCTTCCCCTGGGAGCTGCTGCCTGGTCTTGTGTTGCCTCTCTGTGGAAGAGCAAACTTCAAAGCCAGGATAAAACAAACAAACAATACAAAAAAAAAAAATCCAGCAAGAGTAACCACCATCCTTCTTCAAATTTCTAATTTTCTGCACTTGGGGGAAAAAACAGTAGTCCTGTGTTGCAAGGCTCTTAGGATCTAAATGGAGGGATTCCACAACTTTGAAAAATCTAACCAAATCATCCAAGATTTTGTTTTTATTTTTACTAGTTATTAAAATATCCAAAATCCCGATTAAGAAAGACAGAGTGGCAGGAGGGACCGTGAAAGCTTGAGGGGAAAGTGTGAAAAGAAGAAATCCCACTTCTGCCAGGGAGACTGCATGTGAAAGAGCCCGGCTCCCTCGGTAGCTCCAGGCCGCGTTTTGCAGGCGGCTGCATCTGCCTCCCCTGTCTCTTTTACCTCCTTGATGTTCGGCACTATTTGTGGCCGGCGTGGTGGAAGGACACAGTGAGGTTCTCACCCCCGCCCCCCGCCCCCCGCTCCCATCCCCAGTTCCATCAAAGCGAACCCGGGCCAGCGCAAGGATCTCCGAGTTGCGAGTGTGCTGAGGCTGGGACTGTCACTCATTCTCCGATCAGCGCGTGAACGCAGCTCGGCAGCCGCTGGCAGGAAACAATTCTGCAAAAATAATCATACTCAGCCTGGCAATTGTCTGCCCCTAGGTCTGTTGCTCTGCCGCCGTCCACACTCGCTGCAAGGGGGGGCCACAGAATTTATCGCGGCAAGAACATCACTCCCAGCCAGCAGATTACAATGCTGCAAACTAAGGATCTCATCTGGACTTTGTTTTTCCTGGGAACTGCAGGTACATTTTTTTGTTGTTAATTCTCAATCTGATTTGCTAATTGTCCCTTCCACCTACGCCTCCCATGAGGAACACTGTTATTTGGGGTGGCTTTATGTGGAACGCTAAGACGGGTCATTTTCGTTGAGCTGAGAAAGGAGTGCGTCGCCCTTGCTGCCCAGCCGAACCCCGCGCCCTCCCGGGTTGCGCTGGACTGGGGCTGCTTCCCCGCGCCGCGAGCGCTCCGTGCCCCTCCTGCGCGCCCGTCCTTCCCACTTTGTGTGCGGGCGGCGATAGGAGAGAGCTGGTCGGCTCCCGGGGACGCTGCGGCCGCGCTGGCGATGGGCAGCGCTCCTTCCCTGAAGGCGGGCAGCGGGGCGGGGGATGCCGCGGTTCGGGTGGTGCCTCCGCACAGCCTCGCATTCCGCGAGGACGGGGCTTGTCAGCCCCGGCTCCAGGAAGAGTGAACAATAAGGCCGGGACAGTCACCCCTAATCGTTATTTCCCCGGGTGTAATAAAGTGGGACTCGCTGTCTTCGCCCCACCTCCCTGGGCCGAATAACGGTTTGTAAAATGGGGCGAAATGGGCAGAATCGCAGGGCTGTGTGGCCGTTGTTGCACCCCCGTCCATATGACGTTAGTTTTTCATTTGCCAAATTGCTGGTTAGTTGCAAAGCCTGCCCTCGGCCGGGAGCACGGAGGGATGGGAGGGTCGAGCGCCGCGTTTTGACAGGAGGAAGTGCAGAGGGGCGGAGGGCGAGGAGGGCGTGATCTGGACTGCCTGATGTGTGTGTGTGTGCGCGCGTGTGCCTTTACACGCACCGCGAACCCAGTTTTGCACGGTGCCAGAGAAGAATGGCAGGTAGCCGCCCGAAACACCTCGCCCCAGTCTCCTTTCTTTGGGCGAGGTTCCCGATCCTGGCAAAGTGCGAACAATAGGGAGCTGGGAGGAAGACTGTAGGGACGCTGCCGCGGGTAGCGGGGGCTGTGCCGCCGCCCAGAGAACCTAAGCAGCCGGGAGGGAGGCGCATTTCATTTTGACTATTCCATCTCGGCCTCCCTGCAAAATTCTTCTGTGCGTGCCCACCCTCCCGTCCAGCTGCTCCCCCACCCCACCCAAGGATTTGCGCTTTGGCGCTGACATACGGGAGGGGACGAAGAAAAGGAGCTGGGGCCGCAGAGGGTTGGGTGGGTTGGGCGGACAGTCGGTGAGGAACGTGTGCAGGAAAGCGCCGGCGGAAAGCCTGGCGGCGGGGGCAGTGCTTCGCAAACACCGCTGCCAGGTGCCGCCGTACCTGCCCTGGAGGGCAGAGCCCCGGTGGAGAAGCGCGCGGGGCGGGCCGGGGAGCACCCAGCGTCCCCCGCCGCAGGCGGCACCGGAGCAGCGGCGGCCGCCGCCTCCAGCCAACTCGGGTCCCTCCCGTGGCGACCAATCAGAGCTAGGCTGGCTGGGCGGGAAGCCGCGAGAGGCTTTTCTTGCGGCGCGGGTGGCGGCCTGAACTGCCAGGACCGTCTCCGGTGTTCCAGCCTAACGGTCTCGCTAGCCCCCGGCCGGGAGAGACCCCGCCCTGAGGCCGTGCCCCGCCTGCCCGTCAATTTCTGAGGAAATAAAATGGAGACTGGGTGGTCACCGGGCGGTCTCTTAGTCCCGCACGCCGGTGCGCACCCACTCTCGCCTCTTTTACGCCGACTTGGAATATCCTCGCGCTCCCTCAAGCTCACACCCTCTCGCGGTGGTGTCCTGGCCCCAGCGCGACGCCTGGGAGGTCCGCAGGGAGCCGACTAGGAGCTGTGGCCAGGCTCACCGACGCGCGTGCGCTGACCCACTAGGCGCGGGCCGGGGGCTAGACTGGAGGCGAGGCTAGGGGCAGGGCAGGGCGGGGCGGGGCGGGGCCGAGCCTTGGCTGGGAGCTTGGGCTGGGTCCTTGTGGCCACCTGGCTGGGGCCTCCAGGGGCTTGCCCTACTCGTTTGCGTCGGTGGGTCTCTATGACCAGATCTCTCCAGGTGGGGTGGGGTGTAGATGGGGAGGTGTGTGTTTTTGAGATCTCCTCCCCTCTGGGTGGGAACGTGACAATGGAGACCTGATCTTCAGTGCGCCTTTTGGGGGATCGCCGGACCATCGTCTTCATCAGCGAGATGGGTGTAACCCTCAGTATTTAGATCCCATGGGAGTTACAGGCGGCTAGCTATACGCCCAGGGAATCCACCTCGGGATGTTGGTGGATGCTCAGGCAAGGGTGGCATTCTAACCAACGTTCCCTGGAATGAAAACGCTCTCTTTCCTGGACCGTGCGGATGGGAAGAAGACAGAATATAAAAAACGTAGGGGACTGCTTAACAAAAGAAAGAAGTTGAATGGTTGGTTTTACGAAGAGAAATGATTTTCCATTGGAGTATTGTTTCTACCATAGTTTAAAAAAATCTAGAAAATTCAAGTCAAAGAGTCAGGATGAAAATGAAAACAATATAACACACACACATGCACACACGCACACAAGTATATTCGTTTTCTTATTTGTCTTCAAATGCTGTAGCATCTCCAGAGACAATGGTGATTGTCCATGCATATGACAATTTAGATACAAGGTGTACTAACCTCAGCACATCAGAGAGTCAGGTCACTGTTTCTCATGTTTGATGTCTTCTGCTGCTTGGGAATAAAGTGAAAGGATGTGGAATTATATAGTAAATTTGTGTCTATTCTAGCAGCACTTTTGGATGTAGTGTGGAAAAATTGTTTGCTTGAATAACCTGGAATGGCTGAGTCACATGATTACTTGGTAATTTTACAATATGCCAGTTTAACCTGCAAAAGTCAAGGAATGGATAGGACTTTTAAAGAAAACAAACAAGATAGCACCAGAGTAAGAACAAAGAGCACCTTTGCTACATTATGAAAGGTGATGTACATATAAAGTACATTTAATATCCTTTGTTAAATGAATTAAGATGAATTTCAGCAAAGTTTGCTGGGAGTAGTTACTGAGAGTTGCATTTTTTAGTAGATTTAATGTGTTTCTTTGAACAGAACTTAACTGACAATGACAAAACTGTAACAATTCTATCCAAAATCCAAAAAAAAAACCCTAAACATTATATTCTTAAGATAAATATTGGCATATTTTAAAATATTGAAATTAGTTTGGAATTCATTTAAAACACAACAGAGTTAAAAAAAATGGGGAATAAAAAACAGACATTGTAGAGGGGTGGCCTGTCATTTACTCAAGTTTTATTTACTGTTCCCACTACAAAGAAGATACTACCGAATTCTTGCTAAGGTTTCATTAATGTACTTTTTTTTTTCTTTTTGTTTTCTGAAGATTGAACCCAGGGGTGTTTTACCAGTGAGCTAAGTCCCCAGCCCCCTTTTTATTTTTATTTTTTGAGATGGTTACTGCTTAGGGTATCATCAAATTGCTTTGGACCTTCCTTGCTAAGTTGCTGAGGCTGGCCTTGAACTTGTGATTCTCCTGCCTAAGCCTCCCAAGTTGCTGGGATTACAGGTGTGCTCCACTGTGCCTAGCAGTTGTCGTTAGTCTAATACTTTTGGTACTCCCTTCCTCTCTCCTCAAATGATTGCACTTGATGACTATTTTTCTGAATACCTTTACTGGGACCTAAAAAAAAAAAATAACATTGGAATAGAACAAAATGACAAGACCTATCTTTCTTACAGTGATGGAACTTCCTCCATTTGTTCTTATGCCAACTAATTAGCCTTGGAGTTTGTTGATTTAATTGGTAACTAGTTCCTTGAGCTTGATAGTTGAAGGATTAAGGGAGTAATTGACACACACACAAAGAAATCTCATAAAAAAAAAAACATGGTGTGGTGTGTTATTTGCAAGGGATGTGGGTGTTTACCTCAGGCAGAAAGCAAGCAGAGGAAGCAGTAAGTCACAGGGAGCCCCCACATCCCAAGAGTTTGCATAGCTTTTCTCTTTGGAACCCTTTGTATCATTAATTAAATTCCTTAGATAGATAGCATGTAATTTAATGTACAGAGTCTGTATCTGTATTTTTCTGGTCATAGGGAACAATTCTTGATATGTAGGTCTGGGGTTGTGGCTCAATGGTAGAGTGCTGGCCTAGCACACGTGAGGTACTGGGTTTGATCCTTAGCACCACATAAAAATGAAATAAAGATATTGTGTCCACCTACAACTAAAAAATAACATATAAATAAATAGCACCATTTTGTCATTTAAAAACTGATCTTTAGACATGACAGAGGATTTTGTTAGCCCCAGAACTCTGTTTCTTAAATTCTAGATAGCATTTTGTAAACTTCACATTGCTTGAAATATGGACTTTGGGATTTCTGGTGCAACCACTTAATTTTTTAAGACAGTCAAACCTCTCTTTAGTATTAGTTTGATGAATTCCCCATATTTACATCATCAGTGTTAAAGACTGTGGCCACTCTCCAGGCTGAAAGTAGCTTCAATGCCACTGGCAGACCTCCAAAGGTATTTTACAATCCTTCCTGACTTCCTGTAAAATGAGTGATTGACTACCTGTTGCTAAAGAACAGTTAGAACTTCCCCTGATGATCTTGGGTTTGTGGTGATGGAGACCAGAACCAATTGGCAGGGAGGGGAGGGCAGGGGCTGCACCTGTCCCCATCTGTCTACTGGTAACAGAGGAGACAAAAACATTTAAAAGGGGCTCTCCTGTGCTTTTGAAAGATGAAATTTTAGAAGTTTCATGGTGTCAAGATAAATATTTTAGTGTAAGTTCTATAAATAATAATTCTTCAAATTAGCAATCTAACAAATACATAGACTAAGGAATGCCTGGAACTTTTAGAAGAAGAAATAGCTGCAAATTACAAATCAAGTTTTGCTTATCTTAAAACTGGGTAACAAATTAAATAAGATTGGAAACACTGGTCATTTGGCTGTATAAAATAATAGTCGTTTGGGCTATGAAGCAAAAAGACTAAAATTGAGATATACCTTTGGTTAAAAGGAAGAATTCTGAGTAAAATTCAGCTGAGAATTGTATATGTTTCTTAACTTGTTCAACAAGTCTGTCAGCAAAATTGTAAGAGGCAGCCTCTTAGGGAGGGTGAAATGACCAAAGGCCTCTTTGCTTAATGATTAATTTTCTGGAAGGGTCCAGGCTTTTTAATATTTAAACCATTTTAGCAAAATTGTTTTCAATAATCTGAGTTTACTACTGTTTACTACTGTAGGACATTGGAATGTGGAAGTTAATCTGAAGGTCATAGTCCTGTCACCCTTGGCCCCTTATGTTATTGATTCCTGGTGCCAAACCTTCAAACCATTTGCTGATGTAAAGGGATGTAAATTATCTGGCGTTGGCAGTGGTGCCATTATGCCTTTCATTTCATGTTGTTGAAATACCGTCCCTCGCTGCAGATGCTCATTAGGAACATTACCTTTTGATGTTGGTCTGGGTGCCAAATGGCAGCCTTTCAGGCAGTCTCAATACATTATACTTAAAACACTCTTAGGCCACTGAGTTAACTGATTTTCAGTTAGGTGGACATACTTTCCCTGCCTGCAGTATTAATTTAGCTTCTGAGCAATCAGAAACTAAAAAAGCCCTGCCCCAAAGAATCTATCTATAAATGTGTTTTTGCGAAAGAGAAAGTTTTAATGAACCCGATATGTATCCTTTTCCTTCCACCTACATGTAATACTTTCTTGCATTCAAAGATTGCATGGCAGATGTGGCTCAGAAGCCTTCTGTATAACCTGTGTTTCACTATGTACTCTTGAGTATTTGATTTGTAGCCACAAACCCAGCAACATCTGGGTTCCCCTTTTTCTGTTGTGTGTCATTCCTGAGATAATGCATAAAAAGCCTTTTGTTACATATCAGTCTCTTCTTTTGGTATCTGATTACCTCATCATTTAGGAATATTCATAGTAATGTCACACTGTTCGAGATTGTGTTACAACATTAGATATTCTCTTAAATAGTTGATCACATATGTTTATTGAGTGCCAGCTTTTAATCATCAGCTCTGTGGGGAGTTACAAAGGAGTGAGATGACATAATTTCTGCTGTCAGGGAACCCTGGGAATAGACAAGCCTGGAGATTAGGAGAGGCATACAATCCTAGAATGAAGCCCCAGCTCTACCCCTCATCCTGGACAAGTTATTCTCCAAGTTTCAGTTTCCTCTTCTGTGCAATGGGAAGATCAGTAATGCCTGCTTGGGAGTATTTTTGAGCTCACAGGACTTCAATGCATGTAAGCTATTGTTTATTAGGAAAAAGGATATATATGGATCAAGAAAAATATTTAGACATAGTGCTCTTATTTTAGAATGATTTTAAAAAGGGTATTATGAGACATGATTTATTCAGTGATTAGTACCACATTAAAAAAAAAAAAGGATTACTAAATGTGCCTGCACTGTCATGTTGGCTGTAAATACTTTACAGGGGGAAAAGTGGTTTGATTATAAAATTGAGAACCAATAGTAATAGGATAGATCAAAGTTTATAGGGCCTGGAGTGCATACAATTTTGAGGACCCTCTTTAAGGAAAACACGAAACTCTCTTGCTTGGACAAAAGCATAGAAAACACAGGATCACAAGAGCACATTGCCAGGTTTCCTTCTCCAGAGCCTTGGAAGGAGCCTGCGCAATTCAGGACCCTGAGGAGGCCTAGCCCTGCTAAGGCACTGTGCTTTGGTTTTAGATCAGCTTGCTTTGAGCTTACAGGACTTCAATGCATATAAGCTATTGTTTATTAGAGAGGAAGAATACCCTTTTAAAAATCATAATAGCCTTTTAAAAATCATTCTAAAATAAGAGCACTATGTCTAAATATTTTTCTTGATCCATATACGTATAGGCAAATTGTTCCAGTTTGTTAAGCCTGTGCCTCATAATAATTGTGTAAAGATTGGGAAGTCATAATCGTATATGGAAATCAAAGTTACTTTTTAAAAGAAGCTTTTTGACCTTTGTTTTTCAGAAAATCCTAAGTGAGATCTGAGGTGTTCTGCTGTGTCTCACTGCTGATATTTTGCAAATGACTAACTGGAATAAAATAGAATAATTGCTATTATTATTCAAATGAGTCAGACACAGTGTCCCACTGGTTGGGCAGGAAGTGGTTTTGCCAACTAAGGGCATAAGATATTAGAGAGAAGAATGGATATTTTGGTTTAGGTATTAGCATCCACCATCCATGTTTTCATGGAACTTGTAGTCTAATAGTAGGGAGAAAAACAAATATTCAATAAGTAACACACACATTTATAATTACATAGTCTCAAATCTAAGGAAGGGAACAGTGTGCCCTGAGAGTTTGTGAGGGGGAAATTTACTTTTGATTGGGTTGGGGAGGGAGGGGAGGAGGCGGCATTTAAACCACTGTGTCAAATAGGAAGGACAGATGGTATTCCTGGTTTTTTTTTTTTTTTTTTTTTGAGAGAGAGAGAGAGAGAGAGAGAGAGAGAGAGAGAGAGAGAGAATTTTAATATTTATTTTTCAGTTTTCGGCGGACCAACATCTTTGTTTGTATGTGGTGCTGAGGATGGTATTCCTGTTTTAAGTCACGATTGACTACTTAATTCAACAAACATTGAATGACAGCAAGCGTTCCTAAATTCTTTCATTCAAAACACCTTCCTGAAGTCTTGAGAAAGTTGAATAGTTTCAAGAATAGTGCTGGGTTTCAGATTATAAAGTCCATGCCTCTAGAGCTTTCCAGGTGGGGGGAGAGAGACATACTTATAGAGACATGGCTTAAATGCTATTGGATCACAAGGAAGGAAGCAGTTAATTCTGCTTGGGACTCCGGTGAGCTGGGTCTGGGGGATGAGTTTGCCTTCACTAGATGGAGCAGGAAGAAGGGGTGATTCATGCAGTGAACAGCCAGTAGCCCAATGTGTGCAGTTTGGTTTGGGGAACAGGGTGGGTGTTCTTAGAGAGAAATGATCTGAGATTAGGAGAAGATTCTATTAGGCCCAATATTGTTAGGTCTTAAAGTGGAAACAGGCTGAGAAAGGTGAAGTGACATTGGTAGGTGGGGCTGGGACTATAACTGACATTAGTTGGCTGTCTTTCATCCTTTTCTAAAGTCAGGGCAACTTGAATAACATCTAGCATCGAAAACATGCCCACAAATGCTTGTTCCTGTGGCCTCTGAACTAACTTGAGTCTGCCCTAAGCAAGGGTGTGACCTGCTGGAGGAATGACATCCAAGGCTTTGGAGTCCGACAGGTCTGGAAGAACCATACTGACATTTGGCAAGCTGGTGAGCTCCTGGGTCAGCCTTCCCTTCTGTGGCCCCCACGTTCCATTGTGGGTTTTGGTGAACTTGAATGAAATCACATATGTAAAGCAGGTAAACAGGTACTCCATAGGTATCTAGTTTAAAAGTTCATCTTGAACAAAGATTTTATTTGAAATACTTCTTATAAAGGTGAATATGATGTGTAAAGTTCTGAGCTTCAGATTGATGGGTAAAACGAAGTAAATTTAAGAACACTGTACTGGTCTTGCAGAACCTTTCAGATGGGGAGAAAACACTGTTTCAACAGCTAAGAAATCATGAAAGATTCTTATACGAAAAGGGCCTAAATGAAGAAGGCAGACAACAATTTGAGACATAGTTAGCGAGGCAGAAATTACATGATGCATTACCTTGGTTGGTTTAATGTCTGAAAAAAGGTGTAGAGGAGGGAAATCCTAATCTGGACCTTCAGGCTAAGGAAGACCTGTTTGCCCATAGAAAGAGATGGGTCTGGCTAAAGAATTTCTATCAATTAAATGCTGGGTGTTGGGGGCAGATTATATTAAAATCATAAATGCTAGGCAAAAGAGAGTGTTGCTGGTAGAGATATTGAGAAATCACTTTTGAAAATGTTTAAGGGAATAGTCAGTGGTAGCCATTGAACATGTGCTGTGCTACTCTGTCAGGTTAACTGGGAATCAGTAGAGATGGGAATAGGAACAATTGGTAGAGGTCATGGCTAGGGAATTTTGGCTTTATGAAGCATTCATTATAGTGGCTGGACAGAATAAAGGGTCCGTGAAAAAGGTCTTTGGTTGTTGTATGAAAGATGAAGAAGAGAATGGAGACCTAGAGGCGGGGGCAAAGAAAAGCCAGGTAGAGCTGGCTCAGGGGCCAGCGAGGTCCAAAGAGAATACTTTGCTTTATGTAATAAGAAGACTTGTGTGTGGGGAAGGGAAATCGTTGGGCTTAGATACAAAAGATCTGGGTTTAATATTTGGCTCTTGTTAGGGTTCGGATGTGGGGTGCCTCCTAGAAGCTCATGTACAAGACAATGCAAGAAGGTTTGGAGGAGAAATGCTTGGGTTACAGCCTAGCCCTAACCGGTGAATTAATCCCTAGTGCGATTAATTGAGTGGTGAATGGAGGCAGGAGGCTGGAGGAAGTGGTTCATTTGGGTAATGACCATGGGGTATATATTTGAATCTGGCCAGTGGGGGGGTCTCTCTCTCTTTGCTGCTTGATCTTTACGTAGGTTGACCTATTTCCCTTTGCCACACTCCTCCGCCATGACCTGGATGTTCTGCCTCACCTGGAGCCCTAAGGAATGGAGTCAGCCTTCTATGGACTTCTGAAATCTGAGCCCTCAAATAAAGTTTTCCCTCCTCTATAATTGTTCTGGACAGGTGTCTTTGTCATAGTAGTAAAAAAGCTGATTAAAACAGCTCTGTTACTAACTACCTAAATAAACTTATAGAAGGTACTTACCATCTTGCAGTAATTTCCTGATTTGAATAGAAGAATGAGATTAGAAAATGTGAGAAATGAATCACAAATGAAAATGTTACAACTCTACCCTTTATCAATAGACATGTACCTGAAGAGTTTGATAAAAATCTAATTTTATATACCAGAAGAGCTTGTTAGAAAGAAACCCAACTGTGATTTGTTTTACAAAGGAGATAATTTTGCAAAGAGACAGTTGTAATGACTTTGGAGAAGGATAAAATGGGAACAGTTGAGATGTTAGAGATGACAAATTAACCAGCAAGAGTGTATGATAGATTCAAAATGGTAGATGACTGAGAAAATATATTTTTTTTAAGTTGCAAACCTCCAGGATTGAAATAATCATGGTTCTCTCAATATCACAGGAAAATTAAGCGGGGGGGGGGGGCAGGTTTTAGAAGAAGTTCGGGCATTGGGCATCCTAATATCTTAATTGATGGGTTAGTATTTTCCAAACTGTGGGTGGTAAAATCTCTTTACCTGGACTCCATAAAGTTTAAAAAAGAAGAAAGGCATGGAGAGATGAGGGAGGAATGGAATGGAATGGAATAGAAAATAAGGTATGTCTTACATAGTGAGGGTAAATATGTATTTAGTTCAGGTGTGTGCACGTGTATGTGCAATTCGTGACTGGTTGTGATGAGAAACATTAGACTCAGTAGCTGTCAAAGCTACTGTCACAGAAGAAAGAGTATAGGCCAGGTAAGAAGATGAAGTAATCTGTTGTAGAGAGAGTACGTTAGATGATACAGGGTAGAGACTTAATGGATTTGAGGGAAGGTGAGAAGAAATGACAGCAAATAAACCTCTCAAGCAACCAAGCAGCCTGTTAGCTGCCAGATATAATACTGGGGAATGGTATTGGCTAAATTATGTTGTTATATCATGTGCATGTGTGAATTAGTAATGGTGAATTCCACTACTATGTGAAATTGCAATGCAACAAACAAAAAAGAAGAAGGAGAAGGAGAAGAAGAAGGGGAGGAAGAAGAAAGCAAGCAAAACCAACAACAACAATAACAAAATTCATAAGAATACTCTAAATTTGAAACCTTGACCTCAGAGAGCTTACTGTGCGTTTGGAAAGAAAAAGAGAGCTAGAAATATCGTGTCAACATCTGCAGCAAAATAGGTGGCACCTAAAACTTCTTTGGCAGACTGAAGATTGCCTGGGAAGCAAGAGTGGTTGGAGAACTCCCCTCATCTAAATGAGAGCTGGAGACTTTGAAGGAAGGATTCAGTTCTGCAGAGAGAAGGGGTGGGTGTGTTGCCAGAGGTGACTGGAGGGAGTCCAGCTAGTGGATCAAGAAGACAATTCTACATTTTTATATTCTTTCACTAGAGAGAAAGCACCATGAATTGTAATTTATACCCAGAAATACTTGTGTTGCAGTTTTTATGTAGTATCAATATGGTATCTACAATTCAGCAGCTAATACTAAACGAATGGAGGGCACAGAACTTAGTGGTGTGAACACCAAGATTAGAAAACTGGAGTAATGTGAAATGCAAAAACAAAAATCTGGGAACAAATACTATATTTAGGTGTAACCCCAGTTTTGCTTAGAAACACTTTTCACTTATCCTTCATCAAGATTGGAAGACAATAGGTTACATTTTATGTTGCCTGAGTTTCCTATAATGAGAATAAATTGCTTTATATTCAGTTGTACAACAAATCGTGCAGTAAAAAGAGATCAGCAGTACTTCCGTGGTAAAGAGTTCAGGGGAGGTGAGCATCAGTGGAAACTCTCCATTAGTTTCAGAGGAGCACAGTGACCTTAAACGGATTTCAGTTGTGTTGTGAAATTCAAGTTCTTCAGAGTCAAAGGCTGAGAAAGAGTTGATCCAGGACAAAAAAGAAAGGACCAGAAGAGGTGCTGCATGGGCTGAAATGCTGAGGGCCATTTGGACTTAACTGTGCACCAAGAGAAGAGCCAGAGAGGGGCAAGGTGGCCAGAGGCCTTCAAGGACGACTAGAGGAATTCATGTGTTAGGAACTTAATAAAGTCAGGATTTTTTTCTGCAGTGATTTCATCTATCATGCAAGAGGGTAATTTTTAGATACAGTTTTCTCTTCTTGCACCAGTGCCTCATGATATTCAGACTTTATTTCTATAACTTTAGAAAATCTTTCTGTGTATAACAGTGTTTGGATGCTTATGCTTGTCACAGATTGAATGTATTGTTTTTATGAGGTCAGCAAAAGAGTGGAAAGGGTTCTGATTGACTACTTTTTCTAGTGTTCTTTTATACATATTTCATTTGGGGACGTCCACTGTTTGCACGAGGTGCTGCCAATCACTAGTTAAGCTGAAATTGCTCTGTTTCAATTGGATTTAGGATGCAACCTGGAAGCCATAAAGATATTATGCCATGGGCACAAGAAGATGTATACCCAATGATTTTGAATTATCTTTCTTAATTTAGTATCTCCTTTTGGCATTACAGGGGCAGTGCATATTATAGTGTGTATTCTAGGGGCCGTTGGTATCAAACCTGCATTCTGGACCATGGCTCCTCTGATTTCCATGTCCTTGAGCCAGTTATTTAATCTCTCCAACACTCAGTTTGTTTATCTGCGAAACAGGGATAATAATACCCATTTAATAGAGTTATTGTGAGGACAAAATGAAGTAATTTATACAACTAACTGACACATAGAGAACTCAGTAATCTTTTCCCATTTCTTTTTCTTTCTTTTTTTTTTTTTTGCTAAAGTTCACAGTGAAGGGATACACAATTACTGTTGGATTTAAGTATTGACTATAATTAGAATCACATTTCCCCATTTATTTTTCATTTTCTGTGAGTTCAGGATCATAACGAGTTACAGTTAAATTAGAAATGTATGGTTGATTGCTTAGTTTTTACCTCCTGTGAAAGCAAAGTTTAGTAGATCTTGATCTTTGAGAAATGTAGAATTTTAAAAATCAAATTGGGGCTGGGCGTGGTGGTCACACCTGTAATCCTAGGATTATGGAGACTGAGGCCAGCCCCAGTGATTTAGTGAGGCCCTAGCCAACTTAGCTAGACCCTGCCTTAAAATAAAAAAATAAAAAGGACTGAGGATGTAGCTCAGTGGTTAAATACCTCTAATTTCAATCCCTAGTACCTAAAAAAAATTAAATTAGTTTATATAGATTTTACTTTCTATTTGCATGGGGTTAACATTAAACTTGTCCATTAGCTGCAATGGTGGAACCACAAAATTTAGGATATTTAAATACAGGTTTGTTGCTAAAGTTCTTATTGGTGATACTTCATTAATCTGAAAATCATTTATCTGGTAACTTTTAATTTGTTGGAATATTAAGAATCAAGAAGTAGGGAAACAACCCTCTGAATAACAAAAATAGATATACTAATGCCCGTGCATTGAATTGTATGCACTTGACTCATGTAGAAGCCCTTAAACCTTTATTCAAAAGGAGCCCTCTAGTCTTAATTTCCTATCTACTGCCACACTTATAAAGACCCTTAGATTTGGATTAGAATCGAGATAACATGCTTGCCAGGTACAGGTACACTGCCAGTAAGGAGGCCTAGTAACTTGAATAAAGAAAGGATGGGAAAACTATGAAGAGCAGATTCCAGATTACTAAAAACATTTCAGTCAGAGCCATTAGTGTTTGGTTAAGGCAAAATGTCACAAAATGCTGAGGGAATGCCTACATCAGAGTGCAGTATAAATTGTAAGTGTCCACCTTTAAGTCTCCTTTGGAAGAACCAATTGTGGCTCATTTCAAGGAGCAGGTAACAGTGACATGGATTCAGTTGTTGCACATCTGTCTTATGTGTTCAGTGGTGTGAGGTGTCAAAGGAGAGTGGTGTGAAGTGATATCAGGGAGTTTCCTCATAGGTGGAGAGATGGAGCAAACACAAACCTAGGTACTGCTGTCTGAACCAATTGCAAGTTGGAATAAGGAGAGGTAATGCAATTAGTGCTGCTCGCTCACCACACATTATAATCCCAGAAGATTTCGGACAAATGGGGTTTTATATTTCATCTTCTAGAGTCACCTTGTTGTCTACAGTTTCTAAGTTTGGTTGGTAGTCCTTAGCTATTTACTTGCCACTAAGAGCAGGAGAGCCAATTTTTTTCTTCTAAGTTACAATAAGTATATCTTGAGATTAAAAATCGTAACTACTCAAGTTAGTTGTTATTCTTCCCTTCTTTATTGAATTTAATTTTTATTTGTCTACATTGCCTAAAAACTAAGACTTTTAATGAAAAACATTAGTCCCCTGCCTGAACTCTTCTGTCCTTCCTTACCCCTTCTCACTCCTCCACCTCTGATTTTGACTCCTGTGAAGCAACCACTTTCTACTCATTTAGTTGTTCTACATTTTACCTCCATATTTATACTTTATTAATTCTTCATTTTTAGGTATTATTTATTGCCTTTTTTCCCTTATGAAGACAGTGCTTTTATATAACTTCTAAGACCCTCCTACATTTTTTTAACCCCTGGTTTCCTAATATAACTATTTTTGGTTAAACCAATATTTAATGTTTATGTTATTATGACCACGTAAATGTTATTCACAGCTGAGCCATCAGCAATTCTATGATTTCAGTCCCTTTCCTGTACAGCTTTCTGTCTTTCCTGGGGTTTGTAATGGCCTCCGTTTTCCTTTGCTTATTTTTCTATATACTGTCACTGATTATCTTCAGGTTTTCAGACTGAAGTATAAATTTCCCCTTAAAATTTTCAAACGTGATTGTTTCCTTTTTTCTCCTGGGGACACATATTCTGGACCTTATGCTTCTTCTTCACTTCATCTACACTGTTGGCTTTGTAGGCTTGCTATAGCTAACGTGTATTTGCCTGGCATATATTTCTCTAGATTGGAAATTATTTTTCCAAAGAATTTTGAAGGCATTGCTGCTCCATACTTTATAGCTTTCTGTTGCAGTGGCCAAGTCCAGTGCCATCCTAATTTCTATATTCCTGACACTTGTTTATGTCTCCACTGGAAGATTTTAAGATATTCTGTCTACAGTGTTCTGAAACTTCTCAGTAATGTGCTTTCATGTCTGTTTTCATTTATTGGAGTGGGTTCTCTGTCGAACATTTTAGTTTGAAAATGTATGTCCTTCAAGTGTTGAGTAACATATATTACTTATTTGATATTTTTCTACCTTTGTTTTATCCTGTTCTTTCTGGCATTGTCTTTCAGAAGTCGGAGTGACCATCTCATTTTTTCTTCCCTTCTCATCATATTGTTCACTTCTTTGTTTCCTTCTCCCTGCTTTCTGAGACATGTTCTTAGCTTTTTTCATTTTTTTTTCTGTTGAATTTTCTATTTTGCTAACATTTGAAAATTCTACGAATGCTTTTTTTTGTCCTCTGAATGTCTTGTGTAGTATCCTCTTTTCTTTCTTGATGCACTATCTTTTATGTTGCTGAGGATCTTAGAAATTTCCTTTGCTTCTTGTGTTGTCTCTTCCCCCCTCTGAGTTCCTCTTTATTATGTTTTAGTATCTCCTTTCCTGTTTCATACTGTATCATTTTATTGCTCAAATTCTAATGATCCTTGACTGCCTATTAGTGATTAGAGTGAGACTCTGCAGAGTTATAGAAGATCTTTGTGAGTGCGCTTCACCTAGGGTGATTGTGCAGAGTTATCTGGGATATTAAGTGGAAAGTGTCCACATCTACTCATTTGTACTTACATTTTCTCTTGAGTGGGTCAATTTAAGAGAATTCAATATTTTGTAACCTGCAGGGCGTGAAGTCTGACTTTTTTCTCTGAGTGGGAGAAATAAATTGGTATATTTTTTTTTCAGTAGTCAGGATTTCATTTACTTCCCCATATTTTCAGCAGAGCACATCTGCCTTCAACATTGCCTGTTGTCTCCTCTGGGTCAAACTCTGTAGTTGTTAAAATTCCAGTCTTCTGGGATGGAGGGGAATGGGAGAAGAGGTGATTCCTGGCTGTTACCTTCCTATAGCTTGCACTTGTGTGTGTGTGTGTGTGTGTGTGTGTGTGTGTACACTTGTGTGCTTGAAGTTAGTGGCAAGAGAGGGTGTATTAGCTTTAATTTCAGAGCTGAGAACCCCTTGACAACCTGTCTCTTTCAGGGTTCATAATTGCTACAAGCCAAAGCAGACTTTTGAAATCTTTTATCTCACACATTTTAGTACAGAATTGTTGAGATCGAAAGAATCATGCAGAGTTCTTAAAGGAAGAGGTAAAAATACTCTAGGGGTGCATCAAAGGCAAAGATATAACAAGAGGAATGTCAAGGCAACTTCAAGGCATTGACAGTTCAAAGAGTTAAGGCCAGTCATAGATTTTTGAGGAACCTTTTCTGAACTTAAGAGTGCTCAGAAGATTCCAGGGTGGCCTGGGATTCCACACTTTTTGGATATAAAGACAGGCTTGGCAGTGATGTGAACCAGAAGAAGAGCAATTTCGTGAGCATATTTGCAAATGGCAGTGTCCCAAATTTGTTGGGCAGCAGAAACATTTGGTTAATCCGGTATTTATGGAATAACTCCTGTGTTCCATCTAGTTGGTCTAGGAATTGGAGGTAAAAGGTGAATATCTTTTTTGGGCGGGGAAGGTACTGGGGATTGAACTCAGGGGCACTCAACCACTGAGACACATCCCAGCTCTATTTCGTATTTTATTTAGAGACAGGGTCTCAGTTACTTGAAACCTTACTGTTGCTGTGGCTGGCTTTGAGCTTGCATTTCTCCTATCTCAGCCTCCTGAGCTGCCATTGCACCTGGCAAAAGGTGTGAATATTTTAAAGCAATATCATCCATAGGTTTGTGAACAATTCGACAGCACATTCTAAACTGTTTTTTTGTTACATTTGTAATATGTATTCTAGTGGAATGACACCCAAAACAACCTTGAAATAAATTTAAAAAAGATAACAAAAAATTATTTATTCCTTACTTCAGATATTTTTTTTCCTTTTGTGTATGTGGCTTAAAGTTACTCAAAGCATGTTTAAAATTCAAATTTTTCATCAAAGAAAACATCTGTCATAATGAAGCAAGAAGAGACATTATGTGATCTTCTTTGAAGATAAGAGATTGAAAAGTAAGTCAGTTAACTGCCCTAGATTACAATTTGAGGTCATGTTGAGCTAAATTAGTTTTGGAGTCAGAATTCAAATTGTTGGTCAGACTCAATTAAGATAACTGTACATGAAGGCAGTCTATGTGATAAAAAGATTTTTTTTGTTTGTATTTCTTTGTAACTAAGTTACATTCTAAGCATTATTTCTTAAGATATAAACATTTCACATAGTAATTGACTGAGCTTGTTAAGAGTAGTTTTTTATATAAGTCAGAAACCTGCATAATCAGTTATTGTTTGATTTTCTATAGATGTTTAGAATAGGTCCTTTTGAAGTCACTGGGAGGTAAATTAATATATTATGTGTTTGCTGTCCTGTGCAATATTAAGAGAATAGCTGTCACAAACAAACCTAAGACATTTAAATTATTTTATATACCCATAGTAATAAATGTATATTTGGAGCTATTTTAAGAAAACAAATTATAAATATGCATAATTATTTTAACAATTGATATATGTGTTTCTAAATAATAAATTGTTTGTTTGTGATAAGACTACATAATTTTAAACCCACTTAACTAGCACAACATGAGAGATTTAAAATGATGACTTCATTATTAATTTAGTCTTCACTTTCATCTTTTTATTTTGATAGACTAAAACAAATAAAGTAGTATTTTATTTTTTATTCTAAGTTTCTTTATTTATCATTTAAATATACAAAGGAAGAAAATGACTTATACCTATAGATGAATTTAGTAGTATTATGTATCTGATGCTATCTGGAGAATTCAGGTACTTTGATTTGTACTAGATGGACGCTGGAACTTCATGAAAGATTTGCTGATGCCCTTGAAATGATGCTAATGTCTGTTCTAGAGAAAACTTAATGGAATACAGATGTTATTACCTGGTAATCATTTGTCCCTTATATGTATATATGTAACATATGTTTGTGTGTGTGTGTAAACAGTTTTTTAGGGGGGCATACTGGGTTTTGAACTCAGGGGCACTTGGCCACTGAGCCACATCCCCAGCCCAATTTTGAATTTTTGTTTTTTAGAGAAAGGATCTTGGGCTGGGGATGTGGCTCAAGCGGTAGCGCACTTGCCTGGCATGCGTGCGGCCCAGGTTCGATCCTCAGCACCACATACAAACAAAGATGTTGTGTCTGCCAAATACTAAAAAAAAAAAAAAAAAAAAAAATGTTAAAAAAATTATCTCTCTCAAAGAAAAAAAAGAAAAAGAAAGGATCTCCCTGAGTTGCTTAGTACCTCGCTTTTGCTGAGGCTATCTTTGACCTTGAGCTCCTCCTGCCTCAGCTTCACCAGTTACTGGGATTATAGGCATGTACCACCATGCCTGACTATATATAATATTTTGACTGAAATGCATTTTGAAGTATGTCATCCATATTCATATACAATCTTAGAACTATATCTACAGAGGTTTTGAAAAAAGGACATAAAAATCCAATTTACATTTTGATGTTTAATGCATTGATTTTAAAAAATCCATATCCAAGGCTAAACATTTGAATTGTTGATGATTTTTTTTTTTTGTCTAAAACATTAAGTGGAAATGTGAGACAATTGTATGATTGGAATTTCTTAATGAGACTTTGTAGGTGGAGACAAGCCAAAAGCTAAAATAATGAGAAATGTGAAATTTTAATTAAGGACAGTCTAACAATCCTACCTGATAGGTTTGTGTTTCTTTTGAAACTTTTTCTTTTTTTTTTTTTATTTTGCATTTTATTTTATTTTATTTTATTTTTGGTGCTCATTCTCTTTCTTTTTTTTTTAATTTTTATTTTTTTTAATTTTTTTTTCATCTTTCATACATTTGATTCATGTGAGTTATGCTTTTCCATTTTTACCCCAAATACAAATTGCAGAATCACATCATAGTAGAAATCATCCAGGAAATATGTGATTAGAAATGCTCTTAATGTATGTAATATCTTTTCTTTGTAGCATTGTTTTCTTGAACACATTTTAATTTTCTACCAAAACAACATTGAATTTAATAATACTTTGGAAGTCACAAGTTTGATAAAGGTATAAAGTTTTAGATGAATTATTAATAAAGTGTAATTTTTTAGCCTTAATTTGGAATTTATAACCAATCTTAAAAATCACACATTTTCCAAAGATCATTTGTTATTATAAATGAATAGCAATTCTTAAAAAGAAAGTATAACTAATCTTGTTCCACACAATTGAGTTTCCTAGATTTGGGGAAAAAAGATTAACATATTGGTGACCATCAATTTAACTATGGATCAAAGGTTCAAAAATCGAAATTGTCATTGTTTACAAAATATTGGTAAATTAGAGCTAAAGCGCTTGGTGCTATTGTGTAATCTTCTGTTTAAAAATAAACAGTGGAAATAATTGTAGAAACCTCTGGGTTTAGAAAAGCTTGTTGGTGGTTCTTCACATCCTACTAAAAAAGCAGGCTGTCTTTGCATATTAATCACTCTGTGAAAGGAAGCTTGCCTTATTTGCATTGTGCATGCACTAAGAAGTCCAACAGTATGCCTGAGAAAAAAATGGGGGGATTGTAATTGTTGTTCTCAAAAGGGTTTTTATTCCATTCAAGTGGAAAAGCTGAATGCTGGAGAATTAGTGCAGTGTTTTGTGGAAGAAGAGTCCCTTTTGGCCACTGCATTTTGTGTGATGCAGTCCCACTGTGTAAGGAGCCTGAATGTTGGGGTGCAAAGGAGAGTGACTCATCCTTCTATGATGCAATCTATGTTTTGGTAGATCTCTAGACTTTTGTAAGCATTTTCTCCTTGTTATGCTTGGGAAAAGAGTTAGAATGAAAATCTGACAATATATGCAATATTGGAAATCTCGGGACAGGAATCAAACATGAACCAAAATATCTGAAATCTATGTAGCTTTTGTTTGAGGGCAGTGGAGCAGAGGTAGAGATAAACAATGTAAAATTAAGTAGATTATGTACAAGTATCATTTTTTTTTTTTTTAGAAAATGTGTGATTTGGTTAATGCCTTGCAGATATAATTTGCCCCAAATTGATTTTAAATGATATATTTGTAATTATCTTAATAATGATGGCATCTTTCTCACTTCATTGTGTTCTTAAGACTCATTGGTTGAATGTAAATATTGAGAATAAACAGCAGAGATATTCTTAATGTTATTGAAGATTTCTTTTAACAAGATCTCAGAAGATGAGCTACTTTTAACGAGTTTTTTTTTTTTTTCATGATAAAGTGTACCTTCTGAAACTTTCTCCTAGTCTTCCCATTGGAGCTAGTTCTCCTGGTACAGTCATCTTAGTCAAAGCTCAGCATGTGCCTTAGTTATTTAGGAGGTTTGTTACTTGCAGTTGGTTTAATCTACTTCACACATTTTTAGCATCTTTTAAAACATTATGCATAGAATATGGCATTTTTCAATTAGATTTAATTTTACAAGGGGGCAAATGTGCTATTATCAGTGAACACATATTTTGACAAAACAATTGTGTATAGTCATAGAGACAAAGTCCATCATACTAAATGATTTTTGTTAAGTACAACATTTGCACACAAGTTTCACTCAAAACCACTTGGCTTAGGTATATTTAACTATCAGTGAAGATACTTGTTATCATCCTCTACAATATTGTATGGATTGGTAATTTGACAGTTGAACACAGATCCCTTGATGATACCATTTCTAGTTTATTTGAATTGCTTTCTATAATATTCATTTCTATGGAAATTGTGTTTAATTTGGGTTTATATAGAGTATTCCTTAAACTTTTAGTGTGTTTTTGTATTGCTCTTCTGAAAAACAGAAGTTACCAAGAAGCAGTTTATGAAGGTAGTACCACACAAATTTTGACTGGTAGAAGACAAGGAACAATAACAACATGATTTATATCATTCAAAGAAATTTTGGTAGGTCTCATAATGTTTCCTTTCAAAATGAATACATAATTGATATGTTTCTGTAAGATTTTCCTACAGACATAGAAATAAATTAAAATAAATTTATTTATAGATCTAATTAATTTTATTCTGGACTCATGAATTGGGGAAACATATTCTACAAAATAAGATTAAACCTCCCCCTGAGCGATTGCAGAACAGTGAAAGGGTTTTATAAAGTGGGGAGCAAGAAAACAGAACAATAGAAAAAAAGCTGACTGGTTAACATAAGGTTTGTTCAATTACTTTTTGAGGAGTGTTAAAGTAGAGGGGACTGTATTATTACCCTGACTCAGGTAGACTGAAATCTGTCTTTAGGAAGAACTAGCCTGTTTTGGGATCTATTTCCTTCCTGAAAGTTTTAGTTTAATTATGTGGATTTAGCAGGAATTACCTCATTTTGGTTTGGTTTGGTCTATTGGGTTCTAGTGCAGGAGATCAGTTCAAAACAGTGTCCTCTCATAATTTTTGTTTTAACAGACATAACTGTTAGAGTTCATAGTTGATGATTTAAATGTGAATGTTTTAATAAAAATGTGGAATGGGGCTAGGAGTATAGCTCAATGGTAGAGTGAGTGCATGGGCGCTGGGTTCAATCTTTCTAGTACCACCCCAATATGTATGTTATGTATGTATGTGTTATACTTTTTTAGGATTGTTTACATTCGTAAATATGAAAAATACGTACCAATAAAAAGAGCTGGTATCAAAAGCCATGGTATCATCTTTATACTCAGAGAAAGCATTTCACAAAACGTAACACAACTTTATAATACAAACACTCATTAAGCCAGGAATAGAAAGGGCTTTCTAAACTTGATAAAGGACATATATTAAAAATCTAGAGCTAACAAATAAATAACCAATAAGCACCAAAGGGTCAAAAGATGCTCAATGTCATCAGGAGATGTAGGTCAAAGCTTCATTGAGATACTCCACAGTAGCTAGGATAGCAGTACTTAAAAAGAGACAGTAACACTATTATTAGGGATGCTATGGAAAAGTTAGACACCTCAGTAAGCTGCTGGTGGGAAAAAAAAATGGTACAGCACCTTTGAAAAAGAGCCTCGCAGTTCTAAAACAAAATTACCACGTAAACTAGTGATATCACTCTTCCAAGAGAAATAAAGGCACATATATGTCTGAAAATATGTACACGAATGTTCATGCAGCATTATTATTAATGATTTTCAAGAAGTTAAAACAACCCAAATATCCATTAACTAATGAATGGGCAAAAATAAACTGTGGTTTAGCTATAATATGGAATATTTTGGGCAAGTGAAAAGGAATGAAATAAATGATACATACTGCAACATGATGAGCCTGGTTGTTCATATTCATCCATCATTCTTACTAACTTTTTAAGTCATATGCATTATATCTTTTTGAGGATAATTATAATAATTTTATTCTGGCTTTTTTGACAAAACTATTGAATATGAGCATGTTAGGAGTACCCCTGGTACAAATAAAAATACCTAGCATCTGGAATCATCTGTCTTCTAGGAGATGAGAGACATTCATATCTTCTGTCTATGTCTTTTCTACACTTGATCTTAGCCAAAAGGCCGAGAAGCGATGTGTCTATGTCTTTTCACTGAAGTATACTGCCCTTCATTTTGTGGAGCGGTTACTCAGGATAGTAGAATATAGAGAATCACCCCTTACTTTAGCTTGTAATTTAATTGTCCCTGGAAGATGCTTGTGGCAAAGGTTTAATCCCTAGCTTGGTGCTACTGGGAGTGGATGGGAATTTTAAGAGGTGGGGCCTAGTGGGAGGTCTTTGGGTCATTGGGACACACCTTCAAAGGCATTGTGGGACTCTGGTTCTTTTCTTATTCTCTTTTGCTTCCTGACCATGAAATAAGCAGTTTTAGTCTGCCACATGCTCTCACCTGATGTGCGGAAACCCTGCTCTCCCAGAGGCCTAAAAGCAATGGGTCTGCCTAATCATGGACTGGAATTCCCCAAACTGCAATTCAGAATAAACCTTTTCTTTTTGTAAGTCGATTATATCAGGTATTTGTTATAATGATATCATACCCCTCTCCCATTACTTAATAGTTTTATGATAGAACTACAGAACTATCTTACACTGACTGCATGCATTAGTTTTCAGCATTTCCCCCTTGCCTCTGCCAATTTGATATTAAATTTTATCATTCATTTCTTGTGCATAGAGAAAAATGGAATGATATATTATTTAGGGTCTTAACAATCTTTCATTCATGAATCACAAAAGAAAAACATTCATTCATTTTTAGTCCTGTCTGTCCTAAATTGTTACATAATACATACAGTTGTATTTTATAACCAGTCTAAGATGGATTTAAGATGTTTTTCTTGGCATGTGAGACTTATTCAGTGATCTTAAATAAAATATTGATTAGATAATGCTGTGGTGATTAATATGAAAATGGTTAAATGATGTTTAAATGGCATTTGCTGTGCTTGGCAAACACAGCATTGCTCTTGTGGAACACTGTAGGGATCTGGGGTGGGGCAGCTGTATCACTAAAATCTTCCCTAGTGGTCTTGAGCTAACTGCAAGTGCTCTTGAGTGCACCAGAATGCTTTGTGAAAGGATGTATTGTGCTTCTACCATTCCCAGAATCATTTGAGGAGCCACAAGGAGGAGGTAGTTAACCCCTGAGGATTTAAGGAATTTGAATAATCTGAAAGTTCATCTTATTTAACTTACTTCTTTAAAGCAAAATTTGCAAGCATCTCACATAAGCATCTGTCTTTAAAAATAAGACATCAAATGGAGGTTAAAGATCAAAACTTCTTTGTATTGTAATGAAATTAGCTGACTCCCATCAACTGACTCTCATCTTTTAGAGTGAGCTTAACATTTATTGAAGGAAACATTCAGGTTTTTATGTGTCTTTTCAGACATACTTAATAGCACAAGTAGCTCCAAGCCTATAATATGATTTCCCTCCCAAGAGTTTCATAACTTATTTTGATTGGAACTTGATACGCATTTTTTTATTAAATGGTATAAGTGGTGGATTGACCATAAGGCAAATCTTCATTTCTTCTACAGTCTCTAGCAGAATGTCTTGCAAACAGGTTCTCTGCAAGTTTCCTACAGACTCAATTTTTATGCATTCTTGTATTCTGTGAGTTTTTGTACTTTTGACTGATAGGGGAGATTTAAAGGAGGAATGGATTTTGTTCAGTTGAGTTGTAAAAAGGATTCTAGATGGGAATGTGTGTGCACAGGCTTAGAGGCAGTGAAGAAGCAAGAACTGAGAAGCAGTGGTCTTGCTTATCAAGTGGGGAAGTTGCTAGGCCCTTGGAAGCTCTACAACCTTGATGAGAGCATGTTTTGGGATGTGGGATTCCTTGCCCTTGTCTTGGAAGTTGGGACAGATTACAGCCTGGACCAGTAGCTGGGAGGAGGGAGGAGCTGCTGCTGCAGAGGCTGTGTGAGGTGATGAGGTTGACTTTGAATTCTGATTGTGAGAATTAAAAGAAGGCATTATGCAAGAGTCCTGCAAAGGGAAGATTGATGGACTTTGTGACTGATTTGGATAGAGGGGAGGGAAGAATGGAGATGATTTACTTTTCAGTCTTGGGTCAAGGGAAGAATGAATGTCACTGGGGAAGGGGAAGAGGGAGAACTTCTTATTTTTCCAGAAAGTCATAGTTTGGCCCGGGGCAAGATAACCTTGAGGTTGCAGTGAATTGTCTAGAAAGAAAAGCCAAGTAGACAGCTGGAAATAGACTCTTAGAGTTCTTATGAGGGATCAGGTTGGAGCCAGACCTGTAGCCATTAAACAGAAGATGGCTCTAGGGGATAAGTCTGTTTAAAGCAGCAGAGAGGACCAAAGACAGAGCCTTGCCAAAACTCACTTTCTGAAAATGGGCATATTTTATATGGGATAGTTATTTAAAATGGCTACTGAGTTGTTAAAGAAATCACTCTTTTGTGTATTTCCAAAGAATTAAAACCATAGAGCTGCCATTTTCGTATCATACTCTTGCCTTGAAGTCTCAATCTCTCTTTACATTCATGCACTTTGGCTCTGTTTCAATGAAGACTTTGGCAGTCCATACCAATTTCTTGTTGGAATTTTTATATTTTGGTGCTGGTGGTTAATGACATAGATGATAGATGGGAAAATATATGCCACTAATTGATTTCAAATACTCAGGCATAAGTGAAATTTATATTCTGGGATACTGGAAGAATTTATTAAATAAGATTCTTAGAGAGCTACAGAAAATGACCTTGAGAAATCATGGAATGAATAAGAGTCTGATTCTTTTTCCAAATGGAATGAGGATGGATTCTTCCCGGGGAAAGATTGAGAAGTTTTAATACTCGTCCCAAATAAGTTTTAAGAATGGAATATTAAGCTGGTGATAGGGGAATCCAGAGAAGAGAGTCAGGATCTAATGTAGGTTCACTAATAACAAGTTATATCGGATGATATTTCTCTCTTGGCCAGGATTTCTACACTGAAATGGGGTTGATATTGGTTTATTATGACAGTTGAATGGAGAAATAGAAGCCTGATGCAAGTAATTAGTTGAATGACCATACCTGTTTTCTTCAGCTTTTTCGCTGCTGTGACTAAAGGATCTGACTAGCACAACTGTAAGGGAGGAAAAGTTTATTTGAGGGCTCACTGTTTCAGAGGTTTTAGTTCAGAGAAGGCCGTCTCCATTCCTTGGGGTTTGAGGTGAGGCTAAACATCATGGTGAGAGAGGCAAAGTCTTTAGCATTTCTTTAGTGGCATTAATGTCTTTTTAATTGCAACTTCCTTAGCCCCAGTTTTATTCCCACCTTTCAAGTCCAAGTTTTTCAAATCTTTCTGCTCTGCTTTCTGCTCCTGAATATCACAATAAATTTGGCTAAAAGCCGCCAGTAACATCCATGCCACCACCCAAGTGCTATGCTGCCTAGACATTTCTTCCGCCAGATTAAGAAATTCATCACTTTTAAAATCAGCTTTACCTAAAGTCTCAGGACATGAGCAAAATGCAGAAAACTTCTCAGCCAGAACATAACACAAATGGCCTCTACTTCAAATTCCAATGGAGTCCTTCTTTTCTGAACCCTGTTGAGCCCTCTCTTCACTGTCCACGGTCTGTTTGGCTTTTTGGTCTTCTGAGCTCCCACCAGGATCAGCCAGTAAGCTCCACTTAGAACAAACCAAAGCATTTCCAGCTTGCACTGATACCCATCTCAAAATTCCTCCCATCAATTCCAAAAAGCTCAAAAAACTTATGAACCACATGGTCAGGTTAGTCACAGCAACAACCCCACTTCTCAGTACCAATTTCTGTTTTAGTTAGCCTTTGTTGTTGCTATCATGAAAGGATCTAACCAGAACAACAACTATATTATTTGAGGGCTCACAGTTTCAGAGATCTTAGTCCAGAGAAGGCAGGCTCCATTCCTCCAATCTCAAGGTGAGGCTGAACCTCATGGCGGAGAGAGTGGCTGAGGAAAGCAGCTCACATCATGGTGATAGACACCAGTTCCAGATAGAAACTGTACACCCCACAACCACACCCCCAATTAACCACTTCCTCCAGCCACACCCCATCTGCCTCTAGTCACCACTCAGTTATTCCATCAGGGATTAATTCACAATCCAATCATTTCTCCTCTGAACCTTCTTGCATTGTCTCACATGTAAACTTTTGGGGGACACTCCATATCCAAATTATAACAATACCCATTCATACCCATAATTTGGAGTTTTTTGTTTTTTGTTTTTTTCCACTTTGCAGGTTTTATGTGTATGTGTTTTTATTGAACCTTTCTCCCAATTTATGGGCTTCCTTTTCATCTTGCTGATTGTTTTCCTTAGTTTGGTGTAGTTCCATTTGTTTATTTTGGCTTTTGTTGTCTGTGCTTTTTATTTTTTATACAAAACAATCACTGTCAAGACCAGTATTGAGGAGCTTTCTCCCTGTGTTTTCTTCCAGGAGTTTTAGGATTTCAGGTGTTACACTTTGGTTTTTAATCCACCTTGAGTTTATTTTTGCACCTGGTGTCAGATGAAGATCTATTTCATCTTTGTGCGTGTGGAGATCTAGCTTTTGAACAACATTTTATTAAAGATTCTTTGTCCCGTTGTGTCTTCTTAGTGCCCTTGTTGAAAATTGGTATACCATTTGGGTACAATTCTGAGCTCTTTATTCTGTTCTGTTTGTCTGTATCTCTTTTTAAGCCAGCGTTATACTGTTTTGATTACTATAGTTTGTAGTAGATTTTGAAGTTAGTTACGTTGCCTCCAGCTATGTTCTTTTATGCTCAGAATTATTAGGTTACTCTGCTTGGGATTTTTAATGTAGTTACATACGAATTTTAGAATTGTTTTTCTATTTCTGTGGAAAATGTCATTGAAATTTTAATGAGGATTGCATTGAACCTGTAGATCACTTTGAGTAGCTTGAACATTTTGACAATATTAGTTCTTTCATCTATGAACATGAAGTATCTTCATTTTTGTGTGTGTCTTCTTCAGTTTCTTTCATCACTGTTTTATAGTTCTCTGTGCACAGACATTTCATGCCTTTGGTTAAATTTATTCCTAAATGTTTAAGTTTTTTTTTTTTTTTTTTTTTTTAGTACTACTAAAAATGGGATTGTTTCCTGATTTGTCTTTCAGATAGTTCATTGCTAGTGTATAAAAATGCTATTTATCATATAAAGAAGTCTAGCTTCTTCCCTTCCAGTTTGGATGCCTTTTATTTCTTTTTCTTATCCAATTGCTATGGCTAGGACTTGCAGGATTATGCTGAACAGAATGTTGAGAGTGGGCATCCTTGTCTTATTCCTGATTTAAGAGAAAAAGCTATCATATTTTCACTCTTGAGTATAATGATAGCTATGGGATAACATGTATGGCCTTTTTTTTTTGTTGAGGAGATTCCTTCTGTACCTAATATGTTGAGAGCTTTTATTATGAAAGGATGTTTATTTTGTCAGATGGTTTTTCTGTATGTAAGTAGATGATCATATGAGTTTTGTTCTCCATTCTATTAATGTGGTATATAAATTATTGATTTGCATATGTTAAATCAGCCTTCAATTTCAGGGACACATTCCCCTTGATCTTGGTGAATAAGCCTTTAAATGTGTTGTTGAATTAGGTCTGCTAGTACTTTGTTGAGAATTTTTTCACCTTTATTCATCTGGGATAATGGCCTGTAATTTTCTTTTCTTTCACTGTCCTTCTCTGGGTTTGGTATCAGGTTAATGTTGACCTCTTAAAATGAGTTTGGAAGTATTCTCTCTTCTTCAGTTTTTTGGAAGAGTTCAAGAAGTGGTATTGGTTCTTCTTTAAGTATTTGGTAGAATTTAACCCTGAAACTAACTATCAGGTGGTGGACTCTTCTTTGATGGGAGATCTTTAGTTACTGATTCAGTATTCTTATTTGTTATTGGTATGTTCAGATTTTCTATTTCATTATAAGTTAAGCTTAGTAGGTTTTGTGTTTCTAGGAATTTATACATTTCTTTAGGTTTTCCAGATGACATATAATTGTTCATAGTAGTCTCTTCTAATTCTTTATATTTCTGTGATATCACTTATAATGTCTCTGCTTTCATTTCTGATTTTGAGTCTTCTTTTTTTCTTAGACTAAATGTTTTTCAATTTTTATTTTTTTAAATACCAATTTTTAGTTTTATTGATCATTTTTAATGCTTTTATGGTTTTTATTTTATGTATTTCTGCTCTGCTTTTTAATTATTTCCTTTCCTTTACTGATTTTGGATTTAGTTTTTTTTTCATTTTCTTTTGTGTTACTTGAGATGTAACATTATTTTTTATTTGAGCTATTTCTTCATTTTTAATGTAAATATTTATTACTATAAACTCCTCTTTTAGAATTGCTTCTTCTGCATCCCTATATTTTGGTATATTGTGTTTCTGTTTTTATTTGTTTTCAGACATTTAAAAAATTACTTTGATTTTTATTTTACCCACTGGTTGTCAAATAACATTTTGAATATTTTCTAAATATTTTTTGATTTTTCAGATTTCCTCCTATTGTTGATTTTTAGTTTCATGATATTGTAGTCAGAGAGAACTTTGATATGATTTCAGTCATCTTAAATTTGTGAAGACTTGTTTTTTAACATAACATGATCTATCCTAGAGAGTGTTCCATGTGTACTTGAGGGCAATGTGTATTTTGTTGCTGTTGAATGGAATATTCCATATGTTTGTGAGGTTCAGTTGGTCTAAAATATAGTTTATATTGTCCTTTCTTACTGATTTTCTGTCTGAATGATCTATGCCTTGTTGAAATTTCCTACTATTATTATGTTGCTGTTTATCTCTCCCTTTAGTTCTGCTAATATTTGCTTTGAATATTTAGGTGCTCTGATGTTGTGCATGTATATATTTACAATTGTTATAATCTCTTGATGAACTGACCTCTTTATTATTACTTACTGGACTTCTTTATCTCTTTTTTTGCAGTTTCTGATTTAAAGTGTATTTTGTCTGATGTGAGTATAGCAACCCCTACTTTTCTGATTTCTAATTGTACACAATATCTTTTTCATTCTTCTACTTTCAATTTTTGGATCCTTAGATCTGAAGTGATTCTCTTGTAGACAGTGTGTAATTTGGTCTTTGGAAAATTATTATTCAACCATTCTGTGCCTTTTGATTAGAAAGTTTAACCCACTTACATTCAAGATAAGTATTGATAAATTAGAACTTTACTACTCCTATTTTATTATCTTACATGGTTTTGTGCATCCTTTATTCCTTCTCTTCCTGGTGATTTGATAATTTTCTCTAGTGGAGTCTTTTGGTTCCTTTCTCATTATGTTTTATGTATCTACCATAGGTTTTTGCTTTGTGGTTACCATGAGACTCATATGGTAACTGTAATAGGCTACTTCAAGCTCATAATGCAACTTACATTTGATCGCATCCAGAAACTTTACTCTCCCCATCCTGCCTTTTAAGTTTTTGATGTTACAATTTACATCTTCCAATATTGAGTATCCTGGCTTTAGCTGTAGTTATTTTTAGCATTTTTGTCTTTTAACCTTTATACTATAGATAGACATGATTTACATACCACTATTATAGTGTTAGCATTTTCTGAACTTGACTGTGTATTTACTGTTACTGAGTTTCTTACTCTCACATGTTTTGTGTTGTTAATATATATCTTCCCCTTTTAACTCCAAGAATCCCCTTTAGCATTTCTTATGATGCAGGTTTAGTGCTGATGTACTCCCTCATCTTCTATTTGTTTTGGGAATGTCTTTATCCCTCCTTCATTTCTGGTTATTGATTTTTTAGCTGGAGGCTTTCTTTTTTTTCCCAGCACTTTTAATACATTGTCTTTCCCCCTCTTATTTTGTAATGTCTCTATTGAAAAGCCTACTATTACCTTCGAGGGAGCCCCCTAATATGTGATGAGTCTCTTATCTCTTGCTTCTTTTCATGATTTGGCTTTAGGATATTTTGGGCTCTATGAATCCTGGTGTCCATATCCCTACCAAGGGTTTGGAGGTTTTCATATATGGTATTGCTTCAAATAAACTTTCCTCCCTTCTCTGTCTCTCTTTTTTATCTGCATCTCCTTTAACTTGAATAGTTTATATTCTTGATCTTGTCCTATAGGTTCTTCTGCTTTCTTCATTGTTTTTCATTTTTTTTCCCCTTTTTGTTCCTCTAATTGGCCAATTTCAAATGACCTGTCTTCGGGTTTGCTAATTCTTCTGTCTTATCAATTCTACTTTTGAAGTTTTCTGTTGAATTATTTCAGACCTGTCATTGCCATTTTCAGCCTCACGTTACCTGCTTGATTTTTTAAAAAGTAGTTTCTGTTTTTTTAATTAAACATCAGTTTTTGCTCATGTATTATTTTCCTAATTTCATTTAGTTGACTACTTGTATTTTGTTGCATCTCATTGAACTTCGTAAGGTGATTATTTTGAATTATCTTTTGAGAAATCTGTAGGTGTCTGTTTCTTTGGGTTTGGTTGCTATAGCTTTTTAAATCCCCTTTGGGGGCATCATATTTGCCTAATTCTGTGCCATCTAGGTAGCCTTGTGTTGGTGTCTGTGCATTTGATGGAGCAAGCACTTCTTCCAATCTTTACAGACTGGTTTCAGCAGGTTAATGATTCTGTTAGATCTAACAGGCTGATGAAATTGCCTCTAGGTCACAGTTGCTGTATCCTCAATGGGGTTCGTAGTTGATAGGCCTGTTCCTAAAGGATCTAGCAGGCATGGATTGTCTGTAGTGTCTAGGTGAAGTGGACTGTCTCCAGGACCTTAGTCCATAGGAAGCTACAGACACTGGGCTTGTTGCTAGCTTTGCAGATAGATGTGACTTCCTTTGGGTCCCTGGGAAGGCTCTTGCTGTGTTACTGGGTGGGTCCCTGGGCCTGTACAACTCCCCTCATAAATGGCTGAGAGGGACTGAAACAGAGTCAGAGAGATGCTGTGAGGTCTACAGTGGAGACCTCTGTGGCTGGCCTGTCCAGAGGACTCAGGACAGTGGGCATGTCTCCCTTTGTGTTTTCTGCCAGTGGAAGACTAATCTATGTCTACTGCTGAGAGGGACTGGAGCCAAGTCTCAGAGCTCTTTCTAAAGTCCACAGCCAGGACCAAGGTCAGCAGGTTTGTCATCTTCACCCAGGGCACAAGTGGGAGTGACTCCTCCTAGTTTCTAGGGTGGATTGCTTTGATAATAGGATCAAAGCAAACAGGGCTGTAGCTAAACAACAGGGAGATGTGTGAGCTGATGCAGGGTCTGGAGCCAAGGCCATGGTCCACTGGTCTGTCACTTGGGCACAATGCCTTCTCAAAAGAACCTCCTAGGTCTTGGGCTGTAGTGGGGTTTCACATCCTCATACTGGGTCCCAATGCTCCCACAAAGGCACCTTGGTCTGTGCACGGCTGTGGAATTACTGGGCTGCAGGGGGATACTGTCAGGGACATCCTATTTAGCCATTTTACTGATGTCCTCCTGTGTTTTCTTACTCAACTTTTGAATCAGCATTTTAGATGAAAATTTCACATAGGTGACACAGATTGGGAGCGAGAGTTAATATGATAGGTGATAAAATCAGGATGCCATATCTCAGTACACTGGATTAATGAGCTCAGTTTTACATGATGAAATTTCACAGGAATAAAAGCAAAATTCACACTTAGAGCCTGCAGTGTGTTTCATAATTCTCTTCTCTCTTCCTTACTCCCTTTGCACAGCCATTAGCAGAGTTAATCATTCCTTTCTCTGCGTCCTGTTAGCACTGTGAGCTTAATCCTTTCAGAGCGGCTTTTCACATTGAGCTGTTCTCCCTAACTGGTCGCTGTCCACCCTGCATTGTCAACATTGTCCACATGACATTGTTGATAGATCTTTAGAACTGGTCAGACTCTTACCGTGGCAGATGTTAATGGTTATGAACAGGTTACATCCACTAATCGATCCATTGCTATTAAAGTTTCACAACAGTAAAAAGCAAACAAAACAAAACAAAAATGACTGGAGTGGGCAGGTGCAGAGATTATGGAATTATCCAAGCCATTTTATAGATGAAGGGATGAGGTGAAGCAGGGGGTTACCCTGTGTGCTGGGTTAGACACAGGACTCCTGACTTAGTTTTATTCTCAGTCTGTGTGTTTTTATATTTTTATTTATGTGAAAAATATATTTTGGCAATAATTTTAGACACATTTTGTATTGTCATCAATTAGTAATTGTGCATGGTAAAAGATTTTATGATTAGAAATATAGTCTGTAAAAATTGATACAGTAATTTAAGTTTCCATTACTTTTAATGGTGAGTAATGCAATTGTTCACACGTTTGTTGCCTTGTTTATGTAAGTTTTAAAGGAGAAATATTCATTTTAGTTAACTTTATTAAGTCTTTAGGGCATTAAATATATTTCTATACTATCTTAATGTTGAAGTATTTTTTATTGGAAATTGTTATTTCGAAGTCCTCTTGGGAGGACTAGGGAGGAGGGAGCCCTGGAGAGGGTGGGGAGAGGGGCTGTAGGGAGGATTCATTATTGAGTTCGTACTTTGCAACTATTTCCTAAAGGCTTCTTTGCTTAAAGAAGGTACCAGTTCCCTGATTACTACCTCCCATCTATAGAAGGAGCTAGTTTTATGTCTTCTAATCATTTCTGTAAGTGGTTGTCTCCATATTGCTAAATAATGCATTTTTTTGTTTTAAACATATTTAATGTTTTGAAAGGGTAACTCACTGACATGGTTGAAAAATTTAAAATATAAAAATACATATGGTGCACACAGAAAAAAAACCTTTTTACCCTTTCATCTTCTAGGAAATTCTTTATATTGATACATCAGCAAATACAAAGATTTTTTTTTCCCACTCCTTGTGTAAACGTATACTGCTGTTATTTTATCAATTTGAATTATTATTTATTGGCTTTCCATTAGGATAAAAGACTTGTCTGTGTGTCTGTTCCTGTATCTCTCTACTTAACTGAACTCTTTTCTCTCAAAAGAGGGGCCATAACTAGACCATAATTCTTTGTAGGTTAAATTCTTAACTTTAAGCAGCCTGACAATGGTTTGCTTTTCGCCATTAAATGTGGATGGCATCTCTTGATTCCAACCTTTTTAAGATGGCATTGATAGTGACATTTTCCTCCCTTCAGCTATCCCCTTCATCTTGCTTCCTCCAATTTGTAACACCTGTCTCTTTATTTGTATTTTTACCATTAGTCATAACACCGCATTCTGTTCTTTACCCGTAATTAAGCTGTGGGTGATTTCTTTTTAATTTTTTATCTGACAAGTATGTATGTATGTATTAAGGAAATGACACAAATTATTTGCAAATTGGATAAATCCAAGTCACAATGTATCCCTTTATTGCTCTTTTTCCCTCCTCCCCTTTGAATGTTGCATGGTTCATCCAGTTTGGACAAATTCCTAGTTCACAAATGTGTCCCTTAAGCTCAACGTCTAAGCTTTTGTCCAACTGTTCTTTCCACCTACAAGCTTAAATTTTAAAAATTGAAAAAAAAAGTTTTACATTATGATGATCAAATAAATATTGCCAGATATTATATTTCCCTTTTCATACTGATTTTTTTTTTTTTTTTTTTTTGGTACCAAGGGTTGAACCCTGGGGCCCTTAACCCTTTTTATGTTTCATTTTGAGATAGGGTCTTGCTAAGTTGCTTAGGTCCTTGATAAATTACTGAGGTTGGCTTTGAACTTGAGATCCTCCTGTCTCAGCCTCCTGAACTGGGTTTATAAGTGTGTACCCCAGTGCCCAGCTATTACTGATTTTTAAAAGATTCTACTAGCCTTCTTCTTTTTTTTTTTTTTTTCCTTTTTCTTGTATTATCTGTTTTTATCACCTTCTTAAGTTTTTCTGTGTCTCTAGAACTCAAGGGTACTATCCAGTCTGCAGAGAAATTTTGTGCAGGGAAATCCTTAATTCCCTTTCTGCCTGCAGCTTTCTTCCAGGATGACTGACCCTGGATCATTTGTACAGCTGTTCCCCCAGGATGACCCCTCATTACTTTTCCTGGTTGAATCCAGTTTGGGGAATTTAATGTCTGTTTCTTCTTGGATTGCCATGTAACTTTGAACAGATATTCAAGTATTTTCTAAGAAAGGGAGTGAAAGGTAAACTTTATGCATACTTAGTTCATGCATTTCTAAAAATGTATTTGTTCTGTTCATGCATGTCCAGTAATGTCTTTATCCTGTCCTGTTGATTACAGGGATGACTAGATATGACTTCTAGACTGAAAGTAATTTCCCCATCATAACTGGCAGGCTCTTCTCATTATCTTTTACCCTCCATAATTCTGATGCAAAGTCTGATGTCCATCTGACTTTTCATTTTCTGTAGATGATTTCATTCTTCTCTCTGGAAGCAAGCTTATAGAATCTTCTCTTCATCCTCTGTGTTCTGAACACATTAACGCAATGTAAATGTGAACCTTTCAAAATTCACATTCCTGTTTTTTTGGTGGCTGCTTTCAACCAGAAGACTTATATCCTTCATTTTGATAAATATTTTTTTTATTAATCTGATTACCTGATAATTTAGCCTTCAGCTGTGGGCTGATGGGGGTGAGAAGGAAGCAGCCTGGTCTGTAAGTTTTAATTAGTCTTCATTAACTGCTACCCTCTGTTGGTGGCTCTGTGTCTTGCCTGGAGTACCTGGCGTTTCTGCATCCTGAGCCTGTCTGGGTTTCTGCAGGACAGGTCAGCTTCTTCCTTTCTGCTGGGCTTCCTTTACCTGGCCTCTTCAGGCACTATTACCTAGAAATCTGTTTTAATCCTTTTGTATTGATGGTTCTCTTTCCAGTCTCTGCTCTTAGGATTTTATGCTGTCTTTGTCCCTTTATTACAACTGTAATGGGATTTTGTGTGGGAAAAGAAAGAAACTCATTTCTTCTGTCATCCCGAAGTTGGAGGGGCTCAGTCACTTCTTGGGCTTGAGAGGGTGGTCCTGCAGCCCTGCCTGTGACTGGAGGGTGGCTCCTGTCTCATTCACCTATTTAGTAGCCTGGAGCTTGATGGTGCAGTCGACAGGAATGCCTGTTGCATTTCAGTAATTGTGAAAACAGAATTGTATTTAGGAATGATAAAGTAATCTCTTTACATTCAATTTTGATCTGACCTTTATTAATGGAATGAATATGAAATCGTTGCCTACTTCATCTCTGCTCCTGGAGTACATAGAAATTAAAAGGACTTGTGAAAAATAACTAGGTTTCATGGTGGACTTGATACCCATCCACCTTACTTTGGATTAAAAGAATCACAGCTTCAGTGATTTCATTTTCCACATCAATCTGAGGAGTTCCTCTGAGTGTACTTTTTTTAATTGCCTAGTTTTTTCTTGTAATTAGAAAGCTGCTAGAACTCACTACACTATTTTCGTATAAGCTAAGCTGAATTTTAACTAACATGAGGATCTTGTGGTGGCATAAACTAATGTTTACAACAGCATTTTATATAGTGTAAAGTGCTATACATGTTTGAGTTTTTGTTGATATTACAAAGTGGTAATGATCAGAATTGGTTTTTAAGCAGCTTTACTATTTTTAGCTGGGATTAAGGCACTAATTAGCATGCTGCTGTCATCCGTCTTTGCACTTTAAATGGAGAAGGAATTATTTTGTAATAATGGAGCTGTAAACCTCAAATGGCAATTGTAGAGATAAAGCAGCTCTGGATAGTATATAGTTATTTTCAGATGTATCTGGCTAATGTAGCTTTAGGGAACTATAGAGGACTGAAACCTTGTAAGATTTTAGGCCATATCTGAAATATAAATGTATTATGGTCCCGCTGTAAAAGCCTGCTGACCCATATCTGGTTCTGTTTGACTGGTTCTGTTGAAGTCATCAATCAGCCCTGCCTGACTGGGTGGGAGTGTGGTGGAGCCTGACCACCAGAAGGGCTGAGACATTGAGTTATCCTTGAACATGAGAATCTCGCTCTTTGTACAGTCGGAAGCTGTCTTCTTAAGACCCTTCCCCTCTGTCTACTCTTTTTTTTTTTTTTAAGGTCTCATTATACACTGAATCTGTTTGGTAGAAACAAAAGGAATGTAATTAAATTAAATCTGTTTATAACTTTAAATTTGTTTCTGGTCTTTATCTGTGTATTTGTACCCTTTGCCTAGGTGTGGGCAGTGTGCACAACATGATGTTCTGCTTTCCCTGCTTAGCCTTATTTTACATGTCATTTGTAAAACTGTGTGCGTACATAGGTATTTTTTTTGTGGTAGGAACACGTAACACAGGATCTTCACTGTACAACATTAACTGCAGGCACAGTGTTGCATAACAGATTACTGTGATTCCATGTCTTCATATGCACTGTTAACAATGACTGAGTACTGATAACCTGGATGTGCTGTAATATACTTTACCCTTATTTCACTGATAAAAATTGACTTGTTTCTATTTATTATCATAACATTATAACATATATCATAACAGTACTAATGTAGACATCTTTAGGTAAAATATTTGCTTTTGGATTGTTTTCTAGACTATATCCTCAAATAGAACTATCAGGTATAAGGTTCTGCAACTCTGGTTTATACAGTCCTGCTGGCTTCAGGAATAATAGGGCTGGGTATTGCTTTAGTCCACATTTCTTTTTTTGGAAGGCTGGGCATGTTCACCTGTAGCGATTTACCCTTGTGTTTACTGATGGAATGGAGAGCCCATGGTATGATACTCAGATCTGAATCCATTAGTTGTGTCAGGAAAGTTTGAATGTGAGAGATCATTGTCTAGCCTGCTCTTCACATGGTGCTTTTCTAGGGAGTAGATTTCTCCATCTGAAATACAGACACTGTTAGTAAAGGTGACACAAGTCCAGTTGTTGGCAGCAAATCCTGTGGTCAGGTTACCTGTTCAGCTTTCCTCCCAAGAACAGGATCCAGAAGAGGTGCTTGGTGGGGAGTGTGCATGAGAAGTTTGGGCAGGATGTCAGAATGAGAGGTGGGTGCATGTGCAAGGATGAAGGAGGCACTGTTTATAGCTTTCCTGGCTTCCTCCCATTTATGCAAAAGTTAATCCAAAAAAAGGGTAATTACCCTATTGGGGAGCAAGTATAGAAGAGCACTGCCTGAATCCCAGAAATGGTTATTTTGAGAAAATAACTTCACAGAATTAAAAGGCTATTCTATTACCACCAAACTCAAACATAAAAACTAACGGTAATTAAATAGAAGGAACATTAATTAATTACATAGTGTATTAATTCACCACGAGATAGATTTATTTGTGTTGTCATGGCCTTTGTTTCTAGAGGGTGAATTTTCAAAAGAAAGGTTAATGAGACCATGTAAAATGTCATGAAGAATGCTTTTGCATTCTTTGGTAAAATTGTTGCTGGGACATTCCCCATTAATTTTAGTTTTCCTTTTCTTAAGATCCAAATGATAAGTGTTCAGAATTCAGAGCTAGGAAAAGGTTGATTTTTTTCCCCCCTGAAACGTATAACTTATTTTATTAAGTTGTAAGATATATGCAATTATATGTAAGCTTCTCTCTCCTCTCTCCCTCCCTCCTGTTGTCCCCCGCCCCTTTTCTCTTTCTCCTGGTTGAAGGATAAATGGCAAGCAAATGAATGAGTCAAAAGGGAGTTAAGACATAAAGGAATTATTTAGGACTGCTCGTTCCTGGAATGTCTCTCATAAGAACTATAATTAAATTAAGTAATAAAGAAGTTATCCCCTTAAAGATTATTTTCAAGTCTCAGGCCATATATTTTGGTGGTAGCTAATTGATGATTCCATTTCAAATAGTACAGCATTGCGGATCTTTGTGTCTATTCTTATGAAGGCCCCCAAATACAATATTTTGTGTGTGTGTGTGTGTGCGCAACTAAGATGTTGTTTCTTTCTAGATCTTTTCCAGTGTTCTGCTAAGAGTGGGCTGGCCTGCCTAACCTCACAGGGTAAGAAGTGCCAGTTCTGGTGCTCAACAGAGGGCAAAGCTGGGGTTAGATTTCAGGTTCAAGTCCTGGAGGCCCTGAATGTTAGAGTTGGAAAGGACTCAGAGAAGAGACCGGAGGTCGAGAGAGGAGGCATGCTTCTGCTGCCCTACACAGCCTCTGAGAGGCACAGCTAGAGCTCAGTCTTCACATTCCACATCCAGGCTCCTTTCGTGTGCCCTTGTGATGTTTCCATCATAAAGCATCCACATTGCAGGTTACTTCTCCCAGCCTCCCTGATTTGCCAAGGCACAGTCTGTAGATCAGAGACCCTGCATGAGGTGCTGTGTCAGGGCCTTCAGAGCATTAGACCCTGAAGATTGATGGTGGAAAAATGGGAGTTCCTACTCAGATCGTTTGCCTTTTATATCCTTTCATTATTAATAACAAAAAATTTAACCTTTAGGTTCTGCTAATAAATGATGGTGTATCCCATTTAGGAAAAAAGGGGGAAAATCCTGGGTACAAGTATAGTACTAGATCTCTAATGCTCTGAATACATTTGCTCCACCTCCTCCCCCCAAGCCCAACTCTGGCCCCATCTGTTCTTCCTGCACTCACTGTGATTTAAAATAGCGGCACTTACTACTTTCCAAACACGCTCCACACTAAGATGCTTTTATTTACTCCCAGCTCAAGTTATCACATTTATCAAAAGCTCAAAACAAGTATCTCCTCTTGCAGTTGATTCTGAATGCCTTTTAAACACACAAAATTTAATTGCATGCGCCCCATCTCTACTCTGCTTTCTCCTCCAGGACTTCACTTTCCAGAAAATGATCTCCCTGCCAAGTCAGTATCTTTTGAACATTTGGATTCTACCAAATAAATGAAGTAACATATTTTTGAAAAGAAGTTAAGTATTCTTCTCTGTACTTCAATGACACATGATCATCACTTTTGTTCCTAGTAGATTGAACCAAAAATAAAAACAAAAACAAACCGTCTGTATTTCAGATCCTAATTGAACTGTTGAGGTTCTGTACATTTAACTCCTTCAAAGGGGGGATTTATGGTGGGCCATAAGGTTGGCATGAACCAGGTATTCAAAATGGAAGAGGGGAATAAAAATATAATGTAATTAATGTTATAGGCCTCTTTCTGCTGTTTTATTATTATTACATTTGGTTTGTAATTACATCAAAAAAATCAGTCTAAAACAGTGTAACTCTTATAAGTGGCAAAGCATTGCTACAAATAAAATTTAAGATCTCTTTATTTTGTAGCTATGCCAATGGCTCATGTTGGCAGTTTTTATTCTATTGTTCCATTGTTCAAAAATGTGCCCAAAATGGAACAGATTAACAAAAGGGTCATGTTTTCTGGAATATTTGCAATATCTATACACTATACATTTCTAGAGAATACTGGGGGAAAAACTGTTAAAAATATAATCTTATTTCCTCTTTTTTTAACTGTCTGGCTACTTGCTTTCAAATTATGGAGACTTTGAGTCTGTCTACATTTCATATTTAGCAGACAGAGTTTTCTTTAAAAAAAAAAAAATTAGGAGAAAGTGGATAATGCAGATAACCCCAATTAAGAGGAAGCCAGGTCCCACGTGGATAGTGCCTGATTCGTTATAAATTGCAGCTTTAGAATTTAGAAAATTGTGTTATAAATCATGATGTCATTTCCAGGTAATCACGTTCGGGCAATGCCTCCCCTGAGAGAGCCTTCCTGTCACAACAGCTGCGTCACCCACCAGGCTTAGGAGAGGTTTGGACAGATCAGGATTGCAGTGGGACTCTTCGGTTGATTATGCACTTCTTGGTCGTCATCTCTGTCAGGAAGGAGTCAAGGGAGTTTGTTTACGTTTAAACCAAATCACCAGTTTACCCATTAAGAAAATTTATTTAAATTACAACACTGTTGGTCATTATTGCAATTGGCTATCTTGGTATGCTTTCTATTATAAAGTAAATTCAAAATCTCAAGTTCCATATAAAGAAGAAGCATCGCCACACAAAGGAGTCTGCACATTGGCACAGTTGCCCTGTTGCAACATTCTGCAATGAACTAATTAGCTGAGACCTAGTATATTTTACTTTATTTTTTAAACGTCATAGCACTCTCTGCACAATGATTTGCTTATTCGTACAGCCAGTATTCTTTGAGTGTCTGCTGTGTGCCAGGCAGGCACTTTGCTAGGTCTTGGGAATAATGTATGAGTAACAAAAAAAAAAAATAGCCCTTGATCTCCTGGAGCTGATGGTTTCATGGAAAGCTGGGCATTAAACAGATAATCACACAAATGATAAGACTACAGTTAGGATAAATATGACGAGTGAAAGGGATACAGAGCTAAGTACCTAAACTGGAGTAATATTGCTCTTTTTCAAGGCTCTGACACATAAAAAGCACAGTGAATGGTGGGAGTGATGGTTGGAAGTATTATTGGTATTTTTATGAAGTCATCCCAAACTAAAGCATGATGAAGGAGGGACAGACAGTGCAGACAAGTGGGCACAGGCTGGGGGATGAGGTCATGAAGTAGGGTGAACTCTAGCTGAGGAGGGAGGAGGCGTGACTGCCTGAGTTAAATGCCACCCTCCTGTGTCAGGATGGCACCTTCTATGGTGCAGAGTGACTTTGCCCTGAGGGATCTTTGAGTGTTCCATGGTGAGAGATGAATGGCTGATGGGTCACAATTGCTGCAGGGATGTTGTCTTCTAGAGTTACCTTCCCAAAACTGCTTTTTGTTAAGCTCTTCAGTGTTAGAGGACAACACTGCAGAACTCCCTGTACACACCCACACACCCAAGCCTTTGTATACATGTGTATGTGTATATGTGTGCAGTTGTTTCTTTATCAGATCTAGGCACTTAGTTCATAATTATAAGAAAGGAGTCTTCCCAGGTCTCCACCCTGAAGTCAGAAATCAGGCTGCCTCAGGTCCAAAACTCTTCTCTGGCAGGTTCACCCAGAGGTGAGAGACTTTGAGAGCCCTCTGGTTGCTTTCTAGAGAGGTTATGCTGTATGTGAATCTGTGCTTTTTTGGTGTAGCAGGGGGATAAGAGGAAACAGCATCCCAGATGTGCTCCTGGTCTGGAGTGGCAACCTCATTTACCATAGTGCGCATCTACCCCACACAAACACCCCAAAAGCAGGCATGTCGACTCCTGGCTGACCAACAGCAGTCTTTCCTGGAGCATAGATATTGTGCTGGGAATGCTCACTACAGTTCAGGAAAGAGTTGGATGTAAGAGAACTGAATTGTCTCCTCAACTGACATGGAATGGCAGATTCAGAATTCAGATTATGTTTTCCTTACTTAGGGATTTAGCTAAGTGGTTTTCATCTAGAACCTCCTATAATTCTTTTTAAAATTTATTTTTTATTGATACATTATAATTATACGTAATAGTGGAATTCATTATGCCATATTTGTTCATGCATGTTGCATAATTTTATTGATCTCATAATTAGTGTGTTACAATTATATATATGTGTGTATATGTGTATATATGTACGTCTATATGATTCATTGTCGGATCCTTGTACATGGACATAACAGAATTTGATAGATTTTATTCCCCAGTACTTCCCCTCTCCATCTCTTTCTCTATTCTATTGGCCTCCCTTCTGTTTTTGTAAGATCCCCCTTTCAGTTTTCTGTCTCCCTCTAGCTTTTGCATATGAGAAGAAACTTCTGACTCTTGACTTCCTGGATCTGTCTTATTTCACTCGGCACAGAACCTCATGTACTTCTCACATGAGGTAGGCCTAGTTATGACCATTTTATAGATGGGATAGTTGAAAACAACACATTCAATAAATAGCCCAACAAGGTCTCAAACTTTGAGTTTCGGTTTTGAGGCTGGGTTCCTTAACTAAACACTCTTGTCCTATCTGTTCTCTTGTTGTAGAGCCACACAGATACCCACTTACTTGTCTCATTTGTAACTATTTCCTCAGAGGCTGGTATGGTGCCTGGTCCTGTTCAGGTGGATTAATACTCATGGGGTTACAAGTGACAGAAATATAACTCATATCAGCCTAAGCAAAACAAACAAACAAACAAAAAAAAAACCCCAGAGTTCGTTGGCTCATATAGATAGAAATCCAATGGTAAGGTACAGTATTTCAGACATGGCGGGAGGCTACAGGCAGATGATGTCATCAGGCTGCATTTTCTTCTGTCTTTTGACTGTGCTTCCCTATGTTGGCTTCTTTCCCAGAAAGGCTCTCCATGGGGAGGCAATTAGAGCAACCAGCAATTCTAGACTACTGAGCCCAGAAATAAGAGGTTGCTCCTTCAAGCTGTTGTAACCAAAGCCCTAGGGGTGATTCTGATTAGCTTGGTTTAGGTCAAATGCCCACTTCTGAAATAATTACTAGGCTAGAGCAATGATGTCTCTAACCCTAGTGTCAGAGGGTGGAAGAGGATTCAGCCCCACCCAAACCCCATGGACTGATAGTGGGGGAGCAGTGGTTCCCTAAAAGATACTGGGCAGGAAGAAGTCTATGTCCATTGCAAAAACTATTATATAAATGTTTGTTGAGTGAAGGAAGGAATTAATAACTGCTCTGTTCTGGAGAACCTTCACAGAGATATTATTATCTAAAAACCTCACATAGGATATTAGGGATTAAAGGATATATTAAGCCTGCAGTGCATTTGTGTTGATGAAAATAGGAACAAATGCATAACCCTGTCAGATAAGGTGGAATCTGTTTTGCAGAGGAAGACAGTTAAGTCAGTGCTTCTATTTAGAGGAATGAGGACTTGAAGGGGTGTCCATCCAGTCATTTTAGTTTTGTGCTCCTCTTCTACACCCCTCAGGTACTGGGATAATGGAAAGAGGAAGGGACTGTAAAAGGGAATGCATTTTTCCATGCAACATCCCAACTGAGTTTCCTGCGCTAGAGAAGAATAAATGTAGACACCTGTGGGCTCCTGAGAGGGGGGAGTCAAGTAGAATTTCTTGGAGATTACATTTTTTATCTTTAAGGTTCATGCACATTTTGGATTCTGGTTTGTGATATTTACATGATCCTTGTAATAAATTAATATTTAAAGGTAATTACCACTGAGAAAAAAGCAAAGCAAAACTGCAAATACTTCTTGATGGTCTTAGTGGAACAGGAAGATGCTGTTTAATAGAATCTTATCAATTTTGGAAAATCGGGTTGAATTGAGGAGAGCCAATACTACAGATTAGTTTCATGGTCCAGGTGCTCCCTTTGGTCTTTATATCATTGCTTAGATGAGAAGCTTAGAGTATTACTATAGTAGCTGGGGAGAGGAGTCCTAGTCTTCTATTGAGGGTATCTCCTATCTTGGGAAGTGGCCTCTGGTCCACTGACCTCTGTCAGAGAAATAAGTCCAAAGGATTCTCTGTGTCAGATGAGTTATGATGATGGTGCTTTCAATTTTATCACTAATACTTTAATTTTCATCACACATTAATAAATTGAATATCCCAAACAATTCCTAATCTTAGCCCTTGTCATCAGAACTTTTCATCCAACTCGAAAACTTCATTTTTACTGTAACTGGAATGTGTGCCCCCGCCCCCCAAAAAATTCAATTTTGTTTTTGTTGTTCTTTGTTACCTTTCAGCAGTTGCTTGAGTGTAAGTGTTTTAAAGTTGGCAACTCTGTGAGCCATTATATCCGTAAGATGAACAAAGGATTAATTCAGTATGGAGGTTCCTCAAAAGACTAGACATGGAACCACCATATGACCAGCTAGACCACTCCTCAGTATTTATCCCGAAGAATTAAGAGTCAGCATACTACAGTGATACAGGAATACCCATGTTTATAGCAGCACAATTCACAGCAGCCAAACTATGGAGCCAGCCTAGGTGTCCATCAATGGATAAATGATAAAGAAAATGTGATACACACACACACACACACACACACACACACACACACACCATGGAATTTTGTTCAGCCATAAAGAATAATGAACTTATGTCATTTACAAGAAAATGGATGGAATTAGAGACCATTATGTTAAGTGAAATAAGCTAAACTCAGAAGGTCAAGGGTTGTTGTGTTTTCTCTCATATGTGCAAGCTAGAGAGGAAAAGGAAGAGATAGGCAGGGGGGAGGGAAGTGGGGATATCGTGAAAATCAAAGGGAGATCAGTAGAGGAAAGGGACCAGAAAGTGGAAGGTGGGGAAGGAGGAGGGAAGTCTTGGTGAGTGATATTGACCAAATTATAATGTTATTGTTATGTGCATGTATGAGTATGTAACAACAAATCCCATCATTATGTACAAGTATAATGTACCAATAAAAGAGCATGGGAAAAAAGAATGGATTCATTCAGCTTACCCAGATGGTTTTTTGTTTTTTTTTTTGAAACTATTTATTTTGTGATACTGGGCATTGAACTCAGGGCTTTACACATGCTAAGCAAGTATTCTACCTCTTATCTCCATCACAAGCCCATTTTTTTTTTTTAACGAATACTTTTTCTCCCATGAGGAAGAATAAGCATTAAACCCCTTGTTCAAAAATTCTGATTAGGGCTGTGGTTGTGGCTCAGTGGCAGAGTGCTCGCCTCTCACATGTGAGGTACTGGGTTCAATCCTCAGCACCACATAAAAATAAATAAACAAAATAGAGATAGTGTGTCCATCTATAATTAAAAATATTTTAAAAACAAACAAAAATCTGACTAGTGCCTTTTACTAAGCCAATATAGAAGTCATTTACCTGTGTACCACAGGTTTGCTGTAGAAGAGAAATACTTAGTTTAAAATGCACATAAATTATTTCTAACTGACCTGGGGTCTCCTGATTCAATCTCTCCTGCATGGAGTGGGGAGTAACTGCTGGGAGGGGATGGAGACTGGAGTGTGCTTGCTGACCTGACAGGCTTTGAGACAGGGTATCTGCCTTCAACTTCTCCCTCTCACCTCATCTTCCCATTTCTGAGTATTTTCTTACTCTGTTCTTACTCTGCCATTTTGAAAATGGAAGTTAGGTATCTTTCTAGCACATGACAATGTGTCCTTTACAGTGTCATTCGGGAGGGATGCCTTTCAAATTGGTTATTGTATTTTCTTTTTTCCCTGAACCTGTTTTAACCACTTTAGGGCTTCAATAATTTTTCTCTCAATGTGTGAGCTTTCTTTCTATAAAGATCTTATAACTAGTCTTGAAGATAGCTTTGAGCAGTCTTTTTATTTGCTTATTTTATGGAGTTTTATGTCGTATTGCTCCTAGCCAGTACTTGTCTCTTTTTGGTTTCAAAAGATGCTGGCAGTGTTTCTTCTGACTTTGCCTGATTGGTTTTTCAAAATGTCATTCTAAGACAAAAAACTCTGCACTTTTTGCACATATTTTTACATAGAGTCACATCCACCTGAGTCTCATTTGCATTTTTTTTTAAACCAGCCTCTGCTCTTTGATTGACTGTTGTTATTCACCATGGGATACATTAATTATGGTCAAGGTAATCCTGCCACATGGGTTGAGGGGACTCTCTGGGACAATGAGTGTTATGTCTGTCTCAGTCTTCAATGCTTTCAGATTATAATTAATTTCAATCATTCTCTTGCACATGTGCATGCTTTTAAAACCTCAGCCTCTCATTTCCTGTTTTGGTTAACATTCCCAATTATAAATATAACTTTATATCATTGGATTTTCAACAGGTAAATAAGTAATTGTCCTGAGAGTCCATTTACCATGATTTTGGTTATTTTTGTGCTAAGGTGAATTAGATGTGAGAGAGTTGTATTCCACTAAACAGAACTTTTGATCAACAGCATGTATGCAAAAAATTGAACCAGTGGGCTTTTATGTAATCAAAAGTGAAACAAGAGAAGTAGACAAAATGCTTGAGAAGGTTATAAGACAAACATAATTTTTAAAAATTGGCCCTTAGGGCCTGCAGGAGTTCTGAACGGTCCCAGATTCCAGCTGTGGAACAACATTAGCATTGGCCGTTTCTTGCACAATATAATCTTACTAAATAGTGCACCATTTTCACTTTAAGGGGACTATAGCCATGATATTTAGAGGATGATACATTTTCCAGTTTTTTATGACTTTTATGAAAAAATAAAAAGATACAAAACAAATTAGCTGCTCTGAAAGCAGATATTCTCCTTATCTCAATGAGTATGACAGTCTCCATTACAGAAATCCAATGCTTGCTCCCCGCACCTCCCTAGTCTCAGAGTAGGACTCTCTGCCTTCATCAAGGCCACTTTCCAAATAATTGTATTTTAGGTTAGGGACTAAAAGGTGGTGCAAATGAAGGGATCAGGGAATGTAAGACCTATCTGTCTTCTCAAATCATTATCAAATAGTCTAGAAGCATCATGCCAGCATAAGGAATAGACCTGTATAAGCAAAACGGTGCAAATAAAGTTGTAGAATCTTAAAGCTATAGGACCCATTCCTGCTTAGCAATTAGCTGATGAAGTCCAGGTTAAGGACTTATATAGGGTCACAGAACCCATGCCCATGTTTCCATTTGCACAATTCTGAAAACAGGTGATATTTCTTTGAATGGGTGGTGTCTTATACTTGCTCCCAGCTGTGCAATGGTTGCAACCTAGCTGTAATTGCCTGTGCGTGCCTGTGAGTATCTGAAGTATCAGCAGCACAGTTTGCAGAATGGGTATTTGCAGCTTGGGAAAAAAAAACACAAGAGAAAATAACGGAGCTTTTAAATGAAGTACTGCATTATCAGTTCTGTTTATGGCACAAGGTAGTATTATGTGGGAAACCGTGAGCTGGGGTTGTTTTGAGTCAGAATATAAAATAAGTTCGTGTTTTGGTTTGGATTTGAGGTATCCCTCAAAGCTCCTGTTAATGCAGAAGCTTCAGAGGTAAATGATTAGACTATGAAAGCTGTAACCTAATCAGTCTATTCTAGTTTGAATGGAGTGACTGGTTGGTAACTGTAGGCAGGTGGGACGTGGCTGGAGGAGTTGGGTCACTAGGGCAGTGCCCTGGGATGGTGCATCTTCTATAAGGCCCCTTTTCTTTCCTCTTTCTGCTTCCTGCTCCACCATGAACTGAGCAGCTTTCCTCCCCTGGGCCGTACCCCAGGATGTACTGCCTCACCTTGAGCCCAGAACTAAGGAGTCAGCTGTCTACAGGCTGAGACCTCTGAAACCATGAGCTTCTAATAAACTTTCCTTCTTCTAAGTTGTTTTTGATGGATGTTTCAGTCACAGTGATGAAAAAACTTACTAAAACAGTTGGATTCCAAATGTGAAGAAAGGTTACGAATTCTTAACTAATTTGTTGTTCTGATACTTTGTTTTGTACTTAAGCCCAAAGGTGATATATAGTAAAAATCTGTTTGTGAGAGCACTCCTTTAATAGGTGTAAATGAACATTTGAAGTGATAAGGCGTTGTGTCAATGTCAATGACAGCTTTTATCTTTTCCTTAGTATGTAAAATGATGGTGCCTCTTGCAATGTATGTCGATTTCAAGTCTGTGAATTATGACAATTAAGAGATGCAGAAATTCCTTCTTCATTTTTTTATTCCAGGATGCTCCACCACTGTGGATTCTGCAGGTAAAAAATGACATTTTTCAATGGTGAATCAGTGATTTGTCCTGCAAACCAGGCTGTTTACATTAAAATGCTCTAATACTGGCTTTAAGAATAATCATGGATGTGGAGTAATTTCCATGTGGCCATTTCTATGGCTTCTGTCCCTATAAGCAGAGGGATTTCTTCAGAGTACACTCAAAGGCACTGCAGTGGGGTGAGGATTATGGCCATGATAAATTGAGCTAGGGAGTTTTAAGACAGGATGAACAATGACTCACTTTAGCAGTTGAAAAATTTTACTGGTTCACACATATAATTTTACTTTCTACAAAACTCTCCCCATAAGTTAGTTGTAATCTCTCTCCCTAAATGATTGTTTTGGCCAGTTAATATTGGAGGACTCTTTCCAAAAATTATGATTTTTTTTTTATTTTGAAGTATTCAAAGTGAAGCCAGTCTTCCTGGTAATAGTTCCATGAGGACACCAATTGTCTGTTGAAGTAATGCAACTTAAAGCCTTTGTCTGGAGACAACCCCTCTCTCTGTGTTCTGCATTGTGATCTTACATCAGTAGGTTAAAAGTCAACCTGGAAGGGAACCAGGGCATGCCCCTCTTTTATACACTGAAACCTCTGAAACTAGGAGACAAAATAAACCTTTCTCCTGTAAGTTGTTTTTCTCAGGTATTTTGTCACAGCAGCTGAAAGTTGAATAACACAGGTAGTCTTTTTAAAGGAAAATAATTTTACAAAGAACATTATTGTACTTTTCTGATCTATTGGTAGATTCTCCTCACTGACCTTCCTGATGATTTGGTTGGTTTTAGACACTGCTGGGTATTACTGGGTCCTGTACACAGTGCCAGAGACTCAGGAACGGTCCCCAGGAACTACACACTGTCCTGTGTTGTTTTGACAGACTGTTCTGAGGCCATCACAGTGGAAGAGCACAGGCTTTGGCTGTTCATGGAAATGTTTAGCCTGAGAAACTGAGCCTTGAACTTTATAAAGGAGGAAGCTCTTTGATGTTGTTTGGTATGAGAGTCATCCTGATTTGTTTTTTCCTTGTAAAATATGACATTCTCATTGCAAGACCACATCCATCGACTTATCAAAAATTGTCCCAAACTGAACCTGCTCAGATCTGTCAGACTAGATCTTGACATTTGTGGAGGCAGGAAGTCTTCATTGGGTTCGTTTAATTGGAAGGTCTTAGATTCCCACTGTGTGTGAGAGTAAGCACAACCAGACATGGAAGAATAACAGGAGTCTCCATGAGTGTGTAATTGAGGGTGATGTAATGTTTATTTTCCTCTGAATTCCATTATCAGAATAGAAAGAACTTTTCAAAGACCATGTATCTAGGTTTCAAGGTTGAAAATGAGATTAGGATCCTAAAGATGTTGAGGTTGTGGAAGATGAAAAGATGAACCCTGACCTAGAAGATTGCTTTATTTGTGATCATTCAAAAGGGGCTACAGCAGTGCTTAACTTGTGTATCTGTGAAAATGGCATAGGAATAAAATCAACAAAAGCAGAAGGGAACAAGATGACTTCCCTTAAAGTACAATGAAGCTCTTGCTTACACACAGAATCTGCTGTCTCGGGGGTGAACTGAGGCCAGAATACAGGCTAAGCCATGGATACTTTCTTTGACTTAGGAAATTGAACGACTTTTTGAATTAAAATTGGAACTATTAATTCATTTAGAAATGGAAGGAGAAATCACCTAATGAACCAAGGTCATATTTTCTGACAATATGAAACTGGAATAAAACTGGAATATCAAAACCTTCTCAGCTTCGATCCTGAACTAAATTAGTTTTCTATTTGATTCATGTCTCTGACTGTGATATGCTAATTATAGACCCTTCTTATATATTTATTAAAATAGGATCTCAACTGAGCAATTCATTCTGATTTGGTTTTAAAAAATAACTCTGAACTCAAAAGAATTGAAATGCATTTCCTCCTGAATTTTCTATAAATCAAACTTTTCTTTTTCAGGCAGATCGGTTTTCAATAAGGTACATATGAATTAGTGAGGCTTGAATCTAATTGCTTCATTTTCCTTATTCTGGTGAATAACAGGATCATATAGCTTTTCAATCCAATATCTGATAATAAAACCATCTTACCTATTATTTATGAGTCATATTCTATTCTCAGGAGTGCATTTGCCTAATGAACAAACATCAGCTGTACACCTGAAAGAATAATTGTTCTTATGGAAATAATTACTGATTTATAATTAATGACTTTTCTGAGGTGGAAAGATCTGTTCTTTCTTATTTGTTTTGTGCTACACCAAAATTACTTTTTTCAGTTAAACTGGAAAAGCCATTTGGTGAGAATATCAAATATTTACTTGTAGAGTAAGTTACTTAAAATATTAATTTAATTGAATTCTAGTAATATACATAGCAAGTGCATGGTACCAGCTGTAAGAAGGGTTTGAGTCAGATGACGATGAAGTTATTAGATGTCATATGAACATTTGAAATAGTAACTATTACAGAATGCTGGAAGAGGGGGGAATCAGATGATCTGGATTCATGATGGGTATAGGCCTTAATTTGGGCCTTCAATTTGGGGGAGTGTTACAGTTTGGATCTGAAATGTACCCCAAGGCTCATATGTTGTAAAGCTTGGTCCCCAGCTGGTGGTGTTATTGGGAGGTGGAGGAAACTTCAGGAGGTGGGGCCTCCTTGGAAGAATTTGGTCCCTGGGAACATGTCCTGTAAGGATATAGTTTGTCCCTGGCTCCTTCTTGGATCTCTTTTGCCCTGATTCCTGCCTGCCATGAGTGAGTAACTCTGTTCCATCAAGCCCATTCTGTCATGGTGCTCTGCCTCCATGGGCCCATAACAATGGAGTCAACTGACTGAGGATTGAAACCTCTGAAACTGTGAGCCAAAATAAATATTTTCTCCTTTAAGTTTTTTTCCCCCCTCAGGTATTTCGTCACAGCAGCAAAAAGTTGAATAACACAGGTAGTCTTTTTTAAGGGGTTAGGGGAGGTGTGGAAAAATAGGATGGTAGTAGTGGTACCGTATCTAGCAAGGGCAATGGTAAAAAATATTGACTGTGTTATGGGAATTTTCAGCAATTTACCTGGGTCTACCAAACAACTGGCCTGTACTCATCAAAACCATCAATGTTTTAAAGACAAGGACAGGCTGAAGAACTGATTCAGATAGAAGGAGACTATGACAATGAAATGAAGTATGTGATTCTGGATTGGTGCTTGGCTTGGGGAAAAAAATTTTACAAAGAACATTATTGGGAAAATTTATGAAATTTGAATATAGATTGTACTTGAGATACTAATATTTTATCAGTGTTAAATTTCCTGGACTTCATTAATATATTGTGATTATGCATTACATCCATATAGCATCTATAACAAAATACAGCAAACTGGGTTCTTTAAAACAATAGAATTATACTGTCTTAGGGTATTGGGGGTCAGAAGTTTGAAATCAAGGACTCAGTGGGGCCAAGCTTCCTCTGAAAGTTCCATAGAAGGTTCTCCTTGCTTGCTTGCTCTCAGCTCCAGTGGTTGCTGATGATCCTTGCTGTACCTTGGTTTGCATCTGCATCATTCCTTTCTCTGCCTCTGTTATCAGTGACCTTCTCCCTGAGTGCCTGTGTCCTACTAATCCAGTATGACAGCATCTTAACCAATCCCACCTGTAGGATCCTATTCCTAAATATGGTAACATTCTGAGTGCCAGGGGAACAAAATTTTTCGGAGGGGGAGACACTATTCAACCCGGTGCAGATTAAATATGAAAATGTCTCAGTGTTTAAGAGATAGATGCTGAAGTATTTAGGGGTAAGGATCATGATGTAGGCAACATATTCTGAAATGGTAATGAAATAAAATTGTAAAATTATGTGTATATTTATGGAGGCAACAAAACATATGTTGAATAATGTGAATGATCAATGAATTTCAGTGAAGGATGTATGGGCTTATACTTTTGGCAATATTTTGTATCTGCATCATTCCTTTCAAAACCATCAATGTTTTAAAGGACAAGGACAGTATTTCAGAATAAAAGTATTTTTAAAAAAGCAAAAGGAAAATCCCTACAAAAAACATACATACACATATTTTCCCCTGGATATTGTCATGTCTGAGATGGTGCTAGAAATTGCTAAATCTGTTGCTGAGCATCTTAAGGAAGCTGCTCACATTGAGAAGGACAGAGCCAAGGGATGGATTTTTGACATAAGCATCCTCAACGAGTCCTAGGATCTGTATTATCTCTGTTCTTATGGGAGACTGTATGTGTATGTACATATACACGTACACACACACACACGCACACATGCACACCGTCTCTTTCTTTCTCTCTCTCTCTCTTTCTTTTTTCCCCCTCTCTATATATATACATAAATGCCTTAAGCAGGTTTGAGTTGGGATTTTAGTTTCTTGCAGCTAAAAAACCTCTTGCCTCAAATGATACACTATTTTAAGTCTGTGTATTATGTTAGTCAGGTTAATGTCAATATTAACTGAGTTAATATCAGTATATCTCATTTCTTTGAAATGAGCAAAAATGCACCTTGATATTTCCATATTTATAAAGTAGATTAAACTTTCCTTTATTCAAATTCCAAGGCAGTTTTCAAGTTTGGCATTTTGCCCAAGGTTTTGATTCATAATAGCTGACCTAATTGTCCCTTTGAATGTCCCAGATTACACATTTCTTAGACATTAGTAAAAAATCTAGATTTCCCCTTATGACTTTTTAGTCATGAAAGAAGTAACTCTCAACAAGAATGTGGGTTTCTTTTTTGAAAGTTCTTGTTTTGTGACTTTAAGTATTAATAATATTGCATATAAATGGTATGCCAAGCAGGCCTGAGGAACATGTCTAAAATGTTTTGGTTTTAGTTGATAATAAGTTTTAGACAGTAAAATGCAACATATTTTGCACTTCTTAAAATAAATAAAATGGAGTCATGTAAAATGTAATATGGTGCAGCTTTTTCATAAGAGAAACAACCTAGCTCAGGGCAAGCCATTAGATGGAAATAGCATTCTCTCCAAGCAGATGGGCCGGCTCCACCTAATCCTGCAGAGGACCAAGGGGACTTGTTTGTGCACGGAGTTTGGGTCTAATGGTGGGAGAGCCAGCTTGTAAAGTTATTCTCGTGGGGCTCATTCTCTTCTGCCCAGCATCACCCCTGACATGAACAAAACAGCCACGTGGCTCCTTTATTTAAGATGAATGTATGCTGCCATAAAGAAGGATTTTATTGGACATTGTGACGTGGTGCAGAAAGAATGTAATGAAATACAAAACTGTATGTTCTAAAGAGGGTCATAGAAGTAGTTTGGGCTCCATTTTCTGACATTCACCATACTATGAAATGTTTTGAAGAATCAGTTATTGTAGTAAAAGGCTGGGACTCCAGAGTATTAGAAATGTCTGCTGGATTTCTGTGAGCATCTCTTGGTTGGAAGGATAGATACACTTTCAGGTAAGCACACATCTGGAGGAGTTAAGGGACACAGAGCTGGTGGAAATCTGAGCGTGGGAACCAGAGCACCAGGCCTAGCAGAGCTGGTGGCTGGAAGGGTTATTCTGGACCCAGTGCTGCTGGTCTGGGGTTCTAGAGCAGGTGCTTCTGAATGTGCCCTCCAAAGCTTCAGGTGAGCATAGTCTAGTGACATCTGTCTGCCAGAGCCACTGCCAGCTGGTGTCCTGCTTCTGCTCACTGTTGTGTCACCTTCCAGGCCACACCTCCTCACAGTTTCTCATTTCTTTTAATGTTCCCCGTGTACTTCTGGCTCATTAAGGTCCCTCTAGCAACTTCTTTCATCCTTAAAGTTTTTCTTCTTGCACCTCACCCTTTCATTCTTTCAGTGTTTTCTAGTTCAGATCCCTAAAGATTATGGCCCAGTTCGTTTTTGTATCCCTGGCCGTGGTCATTGCAGCTGCTATCCCTGCTCCAGGTAGCAGCGGGCAAGCAGAGTAGGGCATAGAAGACATGATTGACAAGTGCTGCAACTAAACACTGCAAAATTCTTTTGTTGTGATCCTCTGATGTCATGGGAACTTTAAGATAGCTAATTTTGGTGACTCTTAATGTATGATGGTGATTCCTAATAGATCTAGACAGGTAACTGGGAGCAAACATTACCCTTAAACTCTAAGTGTTGGAGTTAATGCCTTTACTTTAGGCTGTCTGTCATAGGAGTGTATGCAGAAGAACATTTTCCTTTGGGATAGAGGTGGTAGAATGAGGGAGCTTTGAATCAGGAGCCTGAAGTTATTGGGCATTGAGCTGGCTTCCCATGAGAAAAGCCATATCAGGATGATGGTGGCATGCCAAGTTTTAAATATTTGATTTAAATTGATTGGAATATGATAACAGCTTTACCTGGAAAAACCCAAGGAAACGTCCATAAATGGTTCACTTTATTAAGCACATTTGTGGTTTTATTTAGGAGGTCAAGTTCATGCAAATAGTAATAGTAATTCTTGGGCCTTTACCACGATAAATCAGACACTGAGCTCAAGCACTCTTCCTTACACATGAAATCTTCACGACAACCTTTTGAGGCAGTTGTGCTGATTACTTTACAGCTGAGGAAATTAGGCTTTGGAGAGGCTAAGCTACTTTCTCAGGGTCACAGAGGTGGTGTGAATTTGAATTTGGGCCCCTGCTTGTAGACACAAGGGACTTTCTCTGCTGGAGCTGCCCCCACTGCTACTTTCAATAACTCAAGAACTTTTACTTAGTAATGACAATGACATCCAGCCTTTGGGATTCTCTCCAGTGATTTAGGACAGACCTGTATATGATCTTGCAGAATTTGTTGGGAAGAGCTTCCAAGACTGAAGTGAAGGACACTTGGGGACAGACACTTGGGGTGTGCATATTGCTTGTTGAATGGCCACCTCCTGTGAACTTTTGCCAGTGCTTCCTGGTAGCCCTCAGATTTGTAGGCAGCAATCAGTACTCAGCCAGAGGAGGGAGATCATGAGCAGGCTGGAAATGTCCCTTTCACTGGTCCGGAGGGCATGTGATAGTGACAGAAGGAGCAGATAAGCTGTCTAATTTCATAAGGAACTTAGGGAAAACCAATCAGAAAGAAGATGGGGACATGTGTGCAAACAAGCATTTCTAAATGATAAATTATTTCGGCATGAACCAGGCAAATCCTTGGGGCCTGGATTTTGTTGCTTGGATTTCACTGATGAATATTTGTGGCAATGAATCATTGTATTAAAGGAATCTGTTAGGTCTAAGAACAGACCTAGCACTGTTTCCTTCCAATATGGAGCATTAAGTTTGGTCAGCCTGTTTCATTGATCCATGAATCAGAGGATCTCGATTTGTTACCCTGCTTGCATGTCCCGCAGTCTGCATGGAGGGAGAATAGATGGCTCCATCTCGTCTCAGAGGAACTGAGAGGTTCTTACTATAGCTCCAGAGGGCTTTCTTTCTGTCCCTTGGAGCTGGAAAGGGAATGAGGCAGACTGGGAGAAAAAGCAATTATAATCACATATAATAATACCCTTGAATAGAAATGTGATTGTGTTTAGATATATAGGGAGTTTTTGTTTTTTAAAGCAGACATTAAGTTATCATGTTTTTCACCCCTCTAGACTTTATTTTTAAGATTTCTTTTCTCTTAAACCTTTAAATAAGAACAAAATAGAAATTGAGTCTGTTACCTTGACTCTTGGAAAAAAATAATGGTTAGTATTCCCATGGTGTCACAGCCAGCTTATTTAGCAAGTAGGTAATTCCCAGGACGGAGGTGACTTCATCAATGAATCTGACGAACAAACAAAAGCATCCTTCACTTGTGTCTAGAAAAATAAAATAATTCTGATACTTTTATGTTGATAGTAAAATCATCCACTGATGTGTGTGTGTGTGTGTGTGTGTGTGTGTGTGTGTGTGTGTGGTGTATGCATCCCCCAAAGCTTTGAACCTGAAGGGGAGAAGAAATATACACAAAGTAAATATGAGGCTTTTTTCCTTTTGATTTGTGACAATGACATACTATATATGTTGTATCTGTATCAGGTGTTTTTCTCTTATCATACTGTACTAGCAATATCTCCTCCTTGAAAATTTTCCAATATTACAAAAATTGAATAGACAGTGATCTTGGCAAATCTACTGCAAGTGATAGTGTCAAATATAGGTTAAACAGGATTCCTTTGATTTCTCCCAACAATACAAGCATTAAAGTATGGCAGTAAAAAAGAAAGAAGCCAATATACTCTCAATTTGTCCATTTGCTGCCATTTATACCAGTTATACTTGAAATAAATTTCCACTGGGTAAAGCATGTCTAAATATTCCTGACACTTAGACCTTTTCTTTTTGACGCTGTCCCACTGGCCTGAGTTAGCCAAGCTTATGGAGTGCTATGACATGTTCTGTCTCTAGAAATTAAATTTTTTTTGAATTGTAGTAAAAAACACATAGTGAAATTTACCATTTTCATCATTTTGAGTGTACAGTTTAGTACAGTGATAATGCTTCATATTCTCTATCTTTTATATTTTTAAAAAATCTCTTTTTCTGTGATAAAGAAGTGGGGGAATAAAACGGGACTTGGAAAGTACCTTCATTTCCAAGAGAGTTCATTTCTCAACATCTAACCTCTTGAACCATATAGATGAATCCACTTAGGCAATTTTTGCTTTGGGACAATATTGCTCACGTGTGCTGCGCAATATCAATTCTGCTCCTGATAATTCCCAAGTCGAGGGTCTTAGATGAGGCTACATACATAGAATTGACAGTTTGCGTAATGCTTGTCATGAAGATGTAGGCCATGGCCATTCAACATTCAACATGCCTAAGTCAGCCACTACAAAATAAGCTTGGGATATTTGGTTCTGTTAGTGATGGATCCATATAGATAATAGCCCTGGATTGAGTCAGCCATTCAAAATACTGCTTTGGTTGTGTTCAGTTTTTACAATTTTAAGCAGATTGAATCAGTCTTAGATGACTTATCTTAAAAGATCAGTTTTCATAGAGTCCTTATAAAATTGCTCAGTAATCTAGTTTTACTGGACTATTATTTTTGGAAGAGCATTTTCACTGTTAAAATTACTATTTTCCAATGTGGAAGCTTTTCCTTCCACTCTTTATAGGGAGTAGAAGGAAGAGCTTCCACAGATTTATGCAGTGAACAAAGGTAAGAGAATAAGTTTCTAATCTTTTTTTGTGTTCATGGTGCTGGGGATTAACCCCAAGGCCTTGCACATACCAGACACACCCTCTGCTACTGAGTGTGGCAGACATACACACTCCCAGCCATTAAATTTCTAACTTTCAGGAGAAGTAGAAGTTGTTCTTCTCCCTTTCCATGTTCTGGCCCTGGATTAGAGGAACCCTCCATGTGGAATGCCCCTGGATGAAATGTGATATTTGGTCATGGTTAGGGAGAAGTGACACGTCATGTGCCATTATACTGACAGCTGTGCCCGATTTGGTAGGCTGTGGTCCCTACCAAGAACAAACCCTAGCCCAGTTGTGCTGACAAATCTCACAGATATTTTGAGACTCCACTCTACTTTCCACGGTTCTTGGAGGAATTTTTAGTTCCAACAGTTGCCTGATTTCAATAGTTGGTGATGACGTTTGTGCAGAGTCTTTCTTCCTCTTTGAAGACTTACTCATTTCCACTTTTATCCTTATTTACTGAAGGTACTGTCTCCTGAATAATTTCTTATTTCTTTCTCCCTTGGCTCCTTTTCTTTGTCCATCCTTAAATACTGGTATTATCTTAGACATTGTCTCTTCTTTACACTCTCATTGGGCCATCTCCACCACTCCTGTGGCATCAAATACTAATAACGTGTGTGTTTATGTGCATGCGCATATAAACATGTGACATAAAGTTATCATGCAGCCACATATACGTGTACCTGCAGTAGGCAATATCACTCAAGTTCTGGGCCCCATTTAGTCAACTCTCATTTAGGGATAACAATCTAAAGTTGCTACAGCACCTAAAATTACCTACGTGCACACTGTTGGATGGAATGTGATAGTATAACCATCATGGAAAACAGTGGCGATTCCTCAAAAAAACCGAACATAGAATTCCATGTGATTTAGCAGTCCCACTCCTGGGTGTATATCCAAGGGAAATGAAATCATTGCATTAAAAAGACATCTGCATGCCCATGTTTACTGCAGCACCATTCACAGTAGCCAAGATATGGAATCAGCCAAAATGTCTATTGACAGATGAAGAGTTTAAAAAATGTGGTTTATAACACATGAAATTTATTCAGTCATAAAAAAGGATGAAATCCTGTGAGTTGTGGCAACATGAAGGGAACTAGAGGACATTATGTTAAGTGAGATAAACCAGACACAGGAAGATAAATATCACATTTCTCACTCATCTATGGAAGTTTGAAAAATTGATTTAATAGATGTAGAGAGTAGACCGAGTAGAGCAGAGGTCATCAGAAGTGGATAATGAGAGAGTCGATGAGGGACACGAAATCCAGTTAGAGGGGAGGAAGTAGTTCTAATGTTCTGTAACAGAGTAGGGCAACTATAATTCACAACAATTACTGATCCTTTTCAAAATAACCACAGAAGGGTTTGAAGGTTCCCAACACATAGGAATGATAATATTTGAGAAGATCTGAATGCTAATTACCCTGATTTATATATATGTACTGAATTATAATACTTCACACCATAATTGTGTATAAATATTATATGTCAAAAATAAGTATATATCTATATGCAAAAAATAAGCAAAAATGTCTTAACTCATTTCATATGGAACATATAAAATATGTGTGTGGCACATAGGAGTAAACTATAGTAAATATGAGGTGTTTATATGCAGTTTGAGGAAAACTATAACTCATTACATTTTCATGATATTAATAAAACACAAATAATTTTTAATATTGAAATTTTGTCAGACCACAAATAAAATATCTGAATTTTAATAAAAACTTGTGAAAAAATGTTTTGATGTCCAATATAGATCTCATCTATTTCCCTTTCTTTTTCCCTCCCTTTAACAAAACTCTATCATGTAAGTTCTTGTCTTGTGTTCTTGATCTCTGTGGAGGCAGAAGTATGGAAGCCACCCTGGACTCTTCTACCTCTGTTTCCTGTTTGGACATCATGTCTGTTTGGACATCATGGCTAACATTCCTCCTGATATTTCTAGAATTATGTAATACCACAATATGACACAAGAGGCTCTCTACCACTGAGCTACATACATACATCCAGACCATTCTACTTTTTTTTTTTTAATTTTTTTTTTAGCTATATATATGACAGTAGAGTGTATTTTGACATATTATACACACATGGAGTACAACGTATTCTAATTTAGGATCCCACATGATGTGGAGTTTCACTGTGGCATATTAATATATGAACATAGGAAAGTTATGTCTGTTTTATTCTACTGTCTTTCCTATTCTCATCCTTCCTCCCTTCCCTTCATTCCCCTTTCTACTTTTTATTTGTAGACAGGGTCTTGCCAAGTTACCAAGGCTGACCTTGAACTTGAGATCCTCTGCCTTAACCTCCTGAGTCTCTTGGATTACAGAGGTGCAAAACCACACCTGGCTTGTTTAGTAATTTCTTAATTGGAGGGTCCTACTAGTCAGCAACTGCTAGTTAGTAAGATAAGAAACTTATAGTAATAATAGCAATAATAATGGTACATCTGAGTATGTATCACATGCCAGTTACTATGATAAGTGCTGTATACATATTTGAGTGTATGAGCTGACTAAATGAATCAGACCATCATTTCAAAAGATTATAAATTAGTATGCTATGGTCCATTCTCAATCCAAATTCACAGAATACTCTTATGGAGTATGGAGTGAATAGCCATGGTTGTTAGGATGGCCTATGGAAATGTCTGGCTGGGAGTCCAGGAAGTTAACCATGAATAGAGAAGACTTATTAATGTGCCTGGGGAGATGTTTGGTAGGAAATGGAATTAAGCTATATGATCTTTTGGCTTTTCATTTGGACTTAAGTCTTATAGCAGTTGGTACAGGAAAGTAGTCTTAATATAAACTGGAGTATGTTTTTATCCTTTCTAAACCTCAAGAGACAACCAGCTTTAGGAATTCCTGTGAATTTTTTTCTCTTCTTCAGAATTGAGGAAAAGTCTTCCTATTTACATATCATATCAATTAAGGCCCTGAAAATCTCTCTTTTATGCAAAATGCAATTGATAAAGTCATAGTGATTTTCTAATTGTCGCGACACTAAATACATTGCCTTATGCAGGCTTACACAAATTGTCATGGTTATAGTATTGTAAGAACTCTTTGTGGCTTTTAAAAACCTGCTGTAGACTATTTGACTCTGCTTGGCTAGCCTTCAGGATAATAATGCCATTTACTAGACTGTATTAAACCCCCAACATAACAGAGATAGAGAATTAAACTGAGCCACAGCTGCAGCACTGGTTGTTTCTGGCTGTAGGGGGAGATGAGAAGCCTGATAATGTATTGAACAGAATCAGCTCATCACTGAAATGCTCAAAGTAATCTGTAAAAAAAAAAAAAAAAAAAATGTAGTAGGAATTGTATAGTCAATCCAGTGAAATTAACAGACATTCATGAAAGTAGGTCTGGTGTTAGTACATCAAGTCTAAACTTGAATTTAAAACATGCACCAGGACTAAGCATATGTTGGAAAGAATTGGCTTATGCCAACAGGCCTCTGAGTCATTTTGCTTAGGATAAGGCTTCAGTGCACACATGGGCTTGGGGCAGCCAGTATAATTCTCGGGTTCATGGTGTACAGTTCTCAGAGGTACATATTTTGCTAGCTTAGGAGACTAGTGGAGAGAATAGAAGATTTCTGAGCATTATCAGAGTTGATGAGCTCTCTAGGTTGTTCTTTCCCTTCTGGATAGGGTGAGTTCTTCTGAGACTGCATAGATAACCTCCAGTACCATCTCAGATAAAGCTGTGTGTGCCATTTAAGCTTATGGGATAAAGCACGTAACCAATGACTTCATATAAACCTACATGATAGAATTTAAAGATCCTATTTTCAGAACTGAGAATAAGTGAGTTTGAGAATAGAATTTGGTAGAGAGATTGACAAGGAAAAACAAGTAGAATGCCATGTCAATTAGGAATAGGTTTGTACATATGTGACCAAAAGCCTAAAACAACCATGGCTTCAAAAATATAGTTAATTTCTTTATTAGATAAAATAAACCCAATAGTAGGTAAGTAGTCTAGGCTAGGTAGGAAGGTTTCACTGTTCTGTCAGGGACCCCAAAAATCTTATTATTATTTTTTTAACTCCTAATACTACTAGCCTTCTACCTTATGACCCAATATGGCTGTCAGAACTCCATTCATAGCATCACATCTATATTTTAGCCAGTTGGAAGTAGAAAGTAACAAAAAGGATAATCTCGGCTTCCTTGTGAGGAAGCTTCTTGGATATTACCTGTCTCTTTGGCAGAAACTTGGCCATCTGATCGTATCCAGTACAGGAGAAGCCAGAGAATGTAGGCAAAAGTTGAGTGGCAGTGTACCTCACTAAACGTCCAGCTCTTATTGCCACAGAAAGAAGATGAACAATTACTAGGAGAAGTGCGTCAGGCTCTGGTGTAACTGCTAGATACTATGCTACACAAAGACTAAAGCTGCAAGAACTTTAATAAAAGGTGGCACCATTTACCTGGGTCATCTTTCTCATCATGGAGGAAATCAGAATATTTGCTGAAGAAATTCTTATTAGAAAAGAAATATTCAGTAGTTGATTGAAATTGGACATTTGAACATTGATTCCCTCTTAAGAGCAGCCTGACGATTCTTGTGCAAGCAACTAGGAATGATGTGGCTCAGGAACAGAGAAACGGAAATGATTAAACGCCAACTTCGTGACTTTTATAGCAGTTCATTCAGCCGTCTACCCACAAAGCACTTCCCAAGGAAGTTACAGCCAAGAACTCACTTGGCCGGGCTTGTCCATTTTTCATTCATTTCAATGACCATCTCCAGGAAAAAAAAAAAAAAAAAAACATTCTGAAAGAAGAAAATCCATTGAAGGACTTGGGGAGTATGAACAGAGTTTTCCTTTAATAGAAATTTGTAAAAAAGAAATAGCTTAAAACCATCTATGTGCGATTGGGAATTTTAGGATTCTGCTTTCTCTCCGAATCTGGGTTTGTACATTTAAGTCAAAGCAAACACACACACACACACACACACACACACACACACACATATATTTATGTATGTAGTCAAGGTCAAATTGATAATCTCACAGATTAGAACCATATTTTCTTGTTTTAGTGGCCTTGAATGAAAACAAAGTTGGAGATTTGTGTGTGTGTGTGTGTGTGTGTGTGTGTGTGTGTGTGTGTGTGTTTTACTAGGGATTGAACCCAGGGCCTCACACTTGCTAGGCAAACACTCTATCACTGACCTATGTCCCTTACCCTTTCTAAAGTTTGTTCTGAGACAGTGTCTTTCTAAGTTTCCCAGGTTGGCTTTGAACTTGAGATTCTCCTGTTTCAGTTACCTGTGTGGCTGGGATTACAGACTTAAATCAACTTGCCCTGTTTGGAGGAAATTCTTTTAAAATAGCCTTCCCTGAAACAGGAGAGGACTATTAGCATTCAGTAGATTGCATATTTCTCCTCTTTTGGGGATCAATTCATGTTTATTGCAAGGGACAAGATTCTAGTCTGATCATAGGCCAAAAAGTGTTTTGTAAACCTCAAACCTATTTTGAAATAACTTCTTGGGCAGATCCCATAATTCTCCAGTCACTTTCATGTACTGAAGAGTCTGGTCCAGTTCTTCTTCACCAGAGGTGCCTTTTGTCACTTTGGGCATCCATCATTCAGCTTCAGGTAGGTGCAGGGGAGAGGCCAGAGCTTTACCTTGGGAAGTCGTCCAAGTCAACAGCCTCTGTCTCTTACAGAGGTATGGCTGGCCCAAGGACCAGTGTGGACACTGCTTGGGGCACCTAGATGACATCCTTAAGTCAGGAGAACTTGTCATTCACTCTTCAGCTTTGAATTTTAGCTGGAACTTGGCACAAACAGGCAAATTCCCATTCTATAGCCATTCATACATGTGGTACGTTTCCTCCCCTAGATATTTTTTTGACCCTGTATTTCACCTTCTCACCTCTTTTTGTAGTCTCTTCTTAGTTCATCGTTGGCTTCATCCTGTGATTTTTGAAGAGGTCTACTTGTTAATCTGTATTATCCTCAAAGTCTTGGGTCTGGAAAAGGTTACTATGAGTGGGTGAGTCCCAAGCTTACATATCCTCTAGACATAGTCTAGCCAACGGTTTTTTAAACCTCAACGTGTTTTGACAAATGGTTTGCAAAAATAATATAACAATATATGCATTTGTTTTACCTCATTATGCTTTGTATTTTCAACAATCAAACTGGGATTACAAAACTACAGTCTTATGGTATGGCGAAAAAAGGAAACAATTTATGCCGGGGGTTATGTGCTACTTGTGTTTTGCTTAATGGCTACTGGAGAGAATCTGAAATTATTTACTTCCACTTTTTGCCTAAAAATGCACTGCATTGTGAAGGTTATCTTGGAGCTCTTCATGAGCTGTTTTCTAAACAAAAGTAAATGAGCTGCTGCTAGGTGGAAGGTGCTTTTAAGAACCTTAAGTAATTGCTTCAAATACTCTGTTCTTCTGGACCATCCGTCCATTTGCCATGCATAGACCATTAGGGAAAGCTGTTGGAATAAATCTTGAAATAATTTAGAATCTCACTGGAAATAAATGGCCAACATCTTCCAGATTGTTTCATCATTGGTTTCGGGGAAAGCTGTCCTGGTTGAAAATGGCTTTGTCATTTAAATGTTTGACAGTTTACTATGCAAATCACTGGAATTAATTGCTTTGCCCAACTAACAGATTCATTTAGATATTTAGATATTTCCCCAAACATTTTTCATCAGGATTTGTTAGGAACATTGAATTGTACTGGACGTTTTAAGAGATAGAAAATAAATGGAAGCAAGCTCTTGCCCATGTGTTGGGTTAGAGTTTGTTAGTTATTATATATAACTTGAGAACAGCTATAACAACAGCTGTATGTATTTATCCCTCCCTTCCATATTATTTGTTGAGCATCTACATATGTGTTATTGCCGGGTTTCTGTTCTCTCAACTAAAAGGCCCAGGGGTCACTCCAGTTAAATTGGGCTAACTGGGCTGTGCAAAATAACCACACAAGAGACACAAATACCTTTTTCTTTGGGGTTGCTGTGACGGCTCCTTTGACCTTAAGGGTCCGCAGGAAGAGAGAGAGCAAGAGCATGTGCTGACCCCTTTTATTGAGGAGAAGCTATTCAAATGAGGCAAGGGGTCAGGTTTCAGGGGGCTGAGTCTATCTTCATGATGTCCATTGTCATCAGGTTGACTGACACCTGGGTAGGCCACACCCAAGGGCACAGTAAGAGAAGGGGACACACACAAGGCACTTCCATGGAAGATTCTATCCTAAACAGGGCAAGGGGTTATATTACAAAGGAACAGGTGAGCATAGCTTCACTCATGGGGCTGTAGCAAGACACATCCATGCATGAGACACAGACCCTCAAACCCAAAGAAGAGTGGGGAAAACTCTGCCACATTTCTGTGACTGAGCAACTCAGCACCCAGCCGGGGAGTGTGACCCAGTCACGTGCAAGGTTGGTCTTCCACATGTTATGCACCCTTAAAAGTGATGGGATGACAGTGGCAAACTGTAAGTTAGACTGTGTTCTCAAAGAGCTGTCACTCAGATTGGAGAAGAATGAGGTGGAAAGGTACATGAGCGAATGAATCAACAAATGAATGAATGAATGAATGAATGAATGAATGAATAGGCCTATGAAGAAAATAAAATGCTCTATCCTATAAGGAGTAAGTGAGCAGAGGTTTAAGGGTCAGAGAAGGCCCTTTCTGATAATGGAAAGGAGACAAGGATAATAGAAAAGAGCCAGCAATGAGAGAGGGGGAGACGGAGAATGAGTGAGTTGTAGATTAGGATGGGTTGGCTGCTCCTTTAGGGCAACTTTTGTGAGTAGTTCTGTAGCTGTGCCCACACTGCGCGCCTGGTACAGTCTGCATATATTTCCGAGTGGGCCGCCCTCATCAGTTAATGCTTAGTGAACCGTCAGCAAATATTTATGGAGAGCCTGCTGCGCTCAAGAACCCTTATTAGGTTCAGAGCTCTGAATTATGAGCTACAAGGACTTTCAAAAGATAGTATTCTATGCTTTCAGGGAAATATTTCAAAAGAATTACAAATTAATTTGAGAAACTCCAGAGCCACCTTAGAGGAGCACTGTAATTCTAGGTAGAGAATACAAAGCCACGAGATTAAACCAGATGGGCAGTCATTTTCTTTCTCATTACTCCACTCATAGGAATTGTGAAATGGTCAAAGGCACATGTCTACAGCCTACTGAGCCCACAGTGGACCTAGAAAGAAGATAACTTAGGAGTTAATAATGATTTTTATTGACTATTTTGTTCTCCATTTTTCTTGAAACAACTGATGTCTCTGACCTATCCTTGTGACAATGTAGGAGTGATCATAGAGGGGGACCTGTGGCAACAGGCTTCCTTTCGTGGTAGTGGCACCCTTGAGGATGCAGATGGGGAATAATCAATGTTATTTTGGAAAAATAAGAAATGAACAGATTTTGTGTAAAGTTTCAACAGTGACCTCAAAAGATGCTGGACACTTTGAAGGTGCTTGTGTGAATGAACACTTTCTATAGGAGAGAGCACAGCTCGGCCCCATCCAGACAAATGAATAAATGCCTTATCATCTTGTAGCCTGTGTTTACTCATCTTTAAGGTCATCATAGTCACGACGATAACTAGCATTTATTAAGCACCTGATAGGCACTTAGCTTTCAATGTAGCCCTGCTAAGTCCCATTTGTATAACTGGAAAAACAGGCTCAGAGTGAGTAGGCAACTTACCCTCATCACTTGTTCAGTAGGGGGCAGAGCTGGTCTCATCTCCACATGGCTCAGCCTCTAAGCCTTGCAGACTTCTTAGAAAGATGAGCGCTAATGACTGCCAAATGCTGTCAAGGCTGATGGGAGCGGCACCCCGGATGGTGTTTTCCTTTTACACCTGTATACCGAGGTCATCTGGAGATCCTGCATGAACACAGGGAACAATTTGGTATGGCAGAATTTAATTTTGTGCCATACCAAATTAAATATTAAAATTACTGACAGCCTCTTCCACTTTTACTTTACACACACACACACACACACACACACACATACACAATGGAAATGTGTATTTGTTTTCCAAATGAAGAAAACAAATTTGCGGTCTTAAAGATTATATAAAACATGTCAATGCAGCACGTAGGAGGAAATAACTAAAAGGTAACTGAGTAGAACTAGAGGTGTAGGAGTTTAAAATATTCATGTCTCATCTAATAGACATCATCAACAACAACGATGCTTTGCAAGCACAGTACCATTCTGACACCAGGAGTTCCCTTGTAGGAGTGGGAGCTGCTCAATATCAGGTTAATTTTGGTCTGCATCATGACCTTGAAGAAGATATCATGGATTTTAATTCTCATAATCATTGTCCCATCTCCAACAAGGACCTGCTGAATGATAAATCAATGGTGTAGGTAAGTCACTTGTATAAAAGTTGATCTCAAACGACTGCTTTTGGCATTTAATAATTATTGTGGTGAATTTTCACTGGAGTGTGTAAGAGTTGTCTCACCCCAGACTGTTGAATCTAGGAAATTATTAGACAACACCTTCTAAATAACCCAACACCTGAATCATATGACTTCAGAGAGTTAACTTTTCTAGGAGCGACTTGAATTTCTTTAATAAGATTACATTTCGATGTAAAGTCATTTGACTGGTCCTTTTGACATTCCTGGTCTTGATACTAATGTAGTTTACCAGAAACTGACTACCTAGATTTATGTAGAGTAGAATGGGAGGCCCCTTTCAGTATTGGACTCAGAGGACATGAATCACATGGGTGTGGAAGGCAATTTCCCATAGTGAATAGATGCATCATTTATTCCTAAATCACCAGGAGATGGGGCTTTAATTTGTACCAAACTAAATCTATGAATTAATGTTTCCTACAAAGTTGTCTACAAATAACCTGGATTTCTTGTCAAATCATGTCTACATTTCTCATTTGCTATAGATTATAGTATTCTTATATTACCTAATAAATCTAGCAAGTGTATATCACATTTTAAGCAATTCACTGTCAATGCTTTATGCTATCTGAGGGTGATGTTTCCTCTCAAAATTATTTGGGCAGTTACTCAAACTGGCCATTTTAGTGTACTTTATGCAAAACTATTAAGAGAAATAAAATAGCATAATAATTGCTTAGATTATTTACTTTAAATCAACTTATTTTTTCCTGTTTACTCAGCAACATGTAATATAGTTTCTTTAGCTAATATCTAAAATTATCACTATAATTCAGAAAATGATACTTCTTAAATATTACTGGCAAACACAAGTTCTAAGCATTATGAGGTGAACTCTTTTATTTCTTTTTTCCACATTTTTTTAAATTGGTGTGTTTTAGTTGTATATGGATTTGTTGTTACATATTTGTACATGCACATAATACATAATATAAAAATATAATTTGACCAATATCATTCCTCAATTCTTCTCCCTCCCTCTCGACCTCCCACTCCCTGGTCCCTCTCCTTTGTGATCTCCCTTTGATTTTCATGAGATACTCACTCCCACTTTTCTTTTCCTTTTTGCTCTCTAGCTTCTACGTATGAGAAAATATGGGACCCTTGACCTTCTGAATTGGGCTTATTTAGCTTAACATGATGGTCTCAAGTTCCATCCATTTTCCTGCAAACGACACAATTTCATTTTTCTTTATGGCTAAATAAAACTCCATTGTGTATATATATGACATTTCTTACTCATTCTTCCATTGATGAAAAGCTAGGCTCAATCCATAGTTTGGCTATTGTGAGTTGTGCTGCTATAAACATGGGTATGCATGTATCATTGTAGTAAGATGACATTAATTCTTTAGGATAAGTATTGATGAGTGGTAAATCTGGGTTATATGGTGGTTTCATGCCTAATCTTTTGAGGAAATGAGGTGAACTCTTAATCCTAGTGAGTTGAGACATGAGCAGACCTGATGTTGCCCCTTAAGCATAGAAATCCTGAGTGTACCTTTTCTGTGACTAAGGTAAATCAAAAAAGGCAGTGTTTTGGGGGTATGAAAAATAAAACTTGTGCCTGTGACAGTAATCACAAGATTGGTTGATAATTAATAACTCCAGGTGCTTGGAACTTATTTGGGGATGTGCTTCAATAAAATGAGGGAGAAAATCAAGAAAGAAGGTGCAATATTCAGGGAGATGTGTCTGTCTCCAGAGGGTGAAGGGAAGTCTTAGGGCAATAACAGGATGAAAGAGGACCCAGTTCAGGTGAGAGTGGAATTCAGGACTCCTGAAAAGTGCTCTGTGGGGAGAAGGGGCCTTTGGTTTATAGAATAGCAGATGCGATTGAAAAACATTAAGTTGTAACAGGTGAATAAAGTAAGGTAAAAGATGATAACTAGATCTCTAGAAGCTATGTAAACACCTATAGCAGAAATGAAATTAATTTTAAAAATTAATTTAAAAATTAAATTTTTAATAATTCTATAATTTAAAAAATAATAATTGTAGTAATCAATTTAAAGTAGTACTTTGAACAGTACAGCTCTTATTTATTTATTTTTCCTTTTTTTATTGGTTGTTCAAAACATTACAAAGCTCTTGACATATCATATTTCATACATTAGATTCAAGTGGGTTATGAACTCCCATTTTTACCCCAAATACAGATTGCAGAATCACATCAGTTACACATCCACATTTTTACATAATGCCATATTAGTAACTGTTGTATTCTGCTACCTTTCCTATTCTCTACTATCCCCCCTCCCCTCCCATCTTCTCTCTGTACCCCATCTACTGTAATTAATTTCTCTCCTTGTTTTTTTTCCCATTCCCCTCACAACCTCTTATATGTAATTTTGTATAACAATGAGGGTCTCCTTCCATTTCCATGCAATTTCCCTTTTCTCTTCCTTTCCCTCCCACCTCATGTCTGTGTTTTATGTTAATTTTTTCCTCCTGCTCTTCCTTCCTCCTCTGTTCTTAGTTGCTCTCATTATATCAAAGAAGACATTTGGCATTTGTTTTTAAGGGATTGGCTAGCTTCACTTAGCATAATCTTCTCTAATGCCATCCATTTCCCTGCAAATACCATGATTTTGTCATTTTTTAGTGCAGAGTAATACTCCATTGTGTATAAATGCCACATTTTTTTTTTTATCCATTCATCTATTAAAGGACATCTGGGTTGGTTCCACAGTCTAGCTATTGTGAATTGTGCTGCTATGAACATCTTTTAAGGTCTTCAGGGAATAGTCCCAGAAGGGCAATAGCTGGGTCAAATGGTGGTTCCATTCCCAGCTTTCTCAGGAATCTCCATACTGCTTTCCAAATTGGCCGCACCAATTTGCAGTCCCACCAGCAATGTACAAGTGTACCCTTTTCCCCACATCCTCACCAGCACTTGTTGTTGTTTGATTTCATAATGGCTGCCAATCTTACTGGAGTGAGATGGTATCTTAGGGTGGTTTTGATTTGCATTTCTCTGACTGCTAGAGATGGTGAGCATTTTTTCATGTACTTGTTGATTGATTGTATGTCCTCCTCTGAGAAGTGTCTGTTCGGGTCCTTGGCCCATTTGTTGATTGGGTTATTTGTTATCTTATTGTTTAATTTTTTGAGTTCTTTGTATACTCTGGATATTAGGGCTCTATCTGAAGTGTGAGGAGGAAAAATTTGTTCCCATGATGTAGGCTCCCTATTTACCTCTCTTATTGTTTCTTTTGCTGAGAAAAAACTTTTTAATTTAAGTAAGTCCCATTTGTTGATTCTTGTTATTAACTCTTGTGCTATGGGTTCCTATTAAGGAATTTGGAGCCCGACCCCACAATATGTAGATCGGAGCCAACTTTTTCTTCTATCAGATACAGAGTCTCTGATTTGATATCAAGCTCCTTGATCCATTTTGAGTTAACTTTTGTGCATGGCGAGAGAAGGGGATTCAGTTTCATTTTGTTGCATATGGATTTCCAGTTTTCCCAGCACCATTTGTTAAAGATGCTATCCTTCCTCCATTGCATGCTTTTAGCCCCTTTATCAAATATAAGATAGTTGTAACTTTGTGGATTAGTCTCTGTGTCCTCTATTCTGTACCATTGGTCCACCCGCCTGTTTTGGTACCAGTACCACGCTGTTTTTGTTACTATTGCTCTCTAGTATAATTTGAAATCTGGTATGGCTATAATACCTGATTCACACTTCCTACTTAGAGTTGCTTTTGCTATTCTGGGTCTTTTATTTTTCCATATGAATTTCATGATTGCTTTATCTATTTCTACAAGAAATGCCATTGGGATTTTGATTGGCATTGCATTAAACCTATAGAGAACTTTTGATAATATCGCCATTTTGATGATGTTAGTTCTGCCTATCCATGAACAGGGTATATTTTTCCATCTTCTAAGATCTTCTTCTATTTCTCTCTTTAGGGTTCTGTAGTTTTCATTGTATAAATCTTTCACCTCTTTTGTTAGGTTGATTCCCAAGTATTTTATTTTTTTTGAGGATATTGTGAATGGGGTGTTTTTCCTCATTTCCATTTCAGAAGTTTTGTCGCTGATATACAGAAATGCCTTTGATTTATGCATGATGATTTTATATCCTGCCACTTTGCTGAATTCATTTATTAGTTCTAGTAGTTTCTTTGTAGATCCTTTTGGGTTTTCTAGGTATAGAATCATGTGGTCCGCAAATAGTGATAATTTAAGTTCTTCTTTTCCTATTTTTATGCCTTTAATTTCTTTCGTCTGTCTAATTGCTCTGGCCAGTGTTTTGAGAACTATATTGAATAGAAGTGGTGAGAGAGGGCATCCCTGTCTTGTTCCAGATTTTAGAGGGAATGCCTTCAATTTTTCTCCATTCAGAATGATGCTAGCCTGAGGCTTAGCATAGATAGCTTTTACAATGTTGAAGTAAGTTCCTGTTATCCCTAGCTTTTCTAATGTTTTGAACATAAAGGGATGCTGTACTTTGTCGAATGCTTTTTCTGCGTCTATCGAGATGATCATATGGTTCTTATCTTTGAGTCTATTGATGTGGTGAATAACATTTATTGATTTCCGTATATTGAACCATCCTTGCATCCCAGGGATGAATCCTACTTGATCATGGTGCACAATTTTTTGATGTGTTTTTGTATCTGATTCTCCAGAATTTTATTGAGGATTTTTGCATCTAGGTTCATTAGAGATATTGGTCTGTAGTTTTCTTTCTTTGAGGTGTCTTTGGTTTCGGAATCAGGGTGATGTTGGCCTCATAGAATGAATTTGGAAGAGCTCCCTCTTTTTCTATTTCCTGAAATTACTTGAAAATATTGGTATTAATTCTTCTTTAAAGGTTTTGTAAAACTCCACTGTATACCCATCCGGTCCTGGGCTTTTCTTGGTTGGTAGTCTTTTGATTACTTCTTCTATTTCATCCATTGATACTGGTCTGTTCAAATTGTGTGTATCCTCCTGACTCAGTCTGGGCAAATTAGATGACTTAAGAAATTTATCGATGTCTTCACTATCTTCTATTTTATTGGAATATAGGTTTTCAAAATAATTTCTAATAGTCTTCTGTATTTCTGTAGCATCTGTTGTGATATTGCCTTTTTCATCCCGTATGTTAGTAATTTGAGTTCTCTCTCTTCTTCTCTTCGTTATGTACTCATAATAGTGTGAGATTTACTAATTTACACAAAAAAAGAATATATCGAGGAGATGTGGGTGGTATAAGAAAATGAATCTTTGCCTGTTGTGGCATAAAGTTAAAAGATACTGTCTGAAACTGATAAATCAAGAAATATCCATTTCTTGTTAGAGGTGTGGAGATAACTCCAGAAGAGAATTAAACTTGATGATAGGGAATAGGAATGAGACTAACAAGGGACAGGTTAGGGCTCTGCTGCTTTCTAACATACGGCTTCCTGCTAACCTTTTTGATTATTTAAGTACTTTGCATCTATTGATTTAGTGGAACAGTTCATTAAAAACAATGTTGTGGTTTTCAAAATGTCGGATAAACTGAACTGGTGATGCTGATGGAGGAAAAACTTTGCCCACCTTATTATGGATGTTTGACTCTAGCCTGACTTTCCCGTGGGAAAATTACACGCACTATCTCATGTAATTCTCACAGTGACTCAGGTATTGTAGGAAATATGGGCTGGGGACCCAAAGAGGCTAGCTTTGCAGGTTACTAGCAATTTACACAGCATGCAGCTATGTGCCTCACAGACTGGTGTCATTATCTTTATCTCACACTTGTAGGCTCAGAAGCTCTATGACCTTAAGTACATTCTTTAAACTTTCTGTACCTCAGTTTCTTACACTGATAGGAGAAGTACCTGACTAAATCTCTTAGTGGAGGCTATAGCACCATGCCTGGATGGTAAGCTCTTTTAAGTAAACTGTGTGGTGTCAGTCATAATATGACCAGATGCTTGACTTAATTTCCATCTTCTCTATAAAATGAAAACAATAATTCCAGATTACCCAAGTATACAGTGTTGGGATGTACATCAGAAGTATGCCTTGGGAGTTCTCTCAGATCTGTGCTCTGAGAAACCAGGAAGGAAGAACATCATGCACAGACCCTCTGAAACATGGTCCCTTCCTGATTAAAATGGTGTCTTTCATTGATGGTTAATACTGAATATCTTATAAGTAAATATAAGGCATTTTGTTCTTGTGTTTGGTTTTTGAGGAAGTTATCAGTCTCACTGGAGGCCAGACAGATCTGCAGCTATTTGGTTAAGCATTAAATTCGGTTGTACATGGGTATATCACTAGGTTTCCAGATCTTGTTAAGGTACAAGGAAATCCCTTTATCCTTTGTTATACAAAGTGGTACTTGAACTCTTGCAATGTATTTTCCACTTGATATTGCAAAAGAGAAAGTTTAGCTAATCCTTATTCAACTAGGGATTTGAAATACGAAGCAAGAGCAAATGAAATAATTTTATTGGCCCCATTGCGCAGCTGAAATTTGTGAAAAACCTCACCTAGACATCTAAGGAAGTCATAGCTAGCATTTTTATGCCTCCTTTGCATGAAGCACTTTGACATGCACTGTCTCATGTAATTCTCTTAATCTGCTATAACAGTCAGTCCTTGTGTGTTTCAATAGTTGTGTCCTGTCAAGTCACCAACACTAACTGAGTCAAGGCCACCTCATCACTCTGGGGAATAACAGTGTTAGATTCCTGTGAACCCATAGTCATAATATTTATGTCAACTGATCTAACATAATCTTGTTTTATGTGTGTTTCCATTGAAAGACACCTTATTTAACACATTTGTTGATTCATTAATGTTGACCAGCTGATGACCAACAGCATGATTAATTGGTGACTGAATTAAGCTTGTCTAATATGTATTTTCTTGATAAGGCACATCACAGTTTTCTCACACTTGGGAACACTAGAAAGTACTTCAGTACTACCTTGGGGGCCATTTTAGACAGCAAAGTCACTAACAGAAAGCACAGAAATGGGGCGGGGGAAGTAGTATCAAATATATGGTAAAAGGGATGCTTTTAAGGCAGACTTCTTCCTTGTTGACTTTAGCTAGGAACACGGGCTTTGAGTAGTGCTGTGCATGTGACCAAGTCAGCATTGCAAGTGTTGACTTGGGGTTAAAATGAATTTTAGAGACTAGGCTAATTCGTAGATATAGAATCTGCCAATAATGCCTGTATTATCATCTTTTATTGTAATAAATTAAAAACCAAATCTTAACCTAAGTGACTTGCTTAACTTCCTTGAAAGTAATAGATGCAAACACTAGTTTCTATACTTTCTGCATTTGCTTGGTCCTGGTAAATGTAGGAATGCAGGAGCGCAGCAGAATCCCTAGTGGTACCTCATTCAGGGATTAACTGCTCTGTCACCTGCATCTTGTCAGCTGACCTGCCCATAAGAGGGAGGGTGTAGAGAGCCTTTCGGGAAGTTTTAGAGACAAGACCTGGATGTGGTTTACCTCTCTTCCATCCACATTCCTTTGGACCCCCCTTAACCACAAGGAAGGCTGGGAAATATTCTTTTCCTATCTGCCAAAGCAAGAAAAGGAGCTGAGTTTGGTGACTATAATAGCATTTTCTTCCTTGCAGGAGGACATGACATTTTTATGCCATTTATGTATCCCTTATGTCATTTTTCTGTATCCATTTAAGAGGTATGAGAAACTTACACAGCTTCTACATGTTGGGATTTGGTGGAAGAAAACAGGGGAAGTTGAGGTTTTGTTCTCTGTGCAGTAAAAGCTTGCTGTGTGTCAGGGAAAAAGAGCTGGTTATTTTCTTATACTTAGCTGGGTATTTCAACAGAGTGTTTTCCAAAATTAAAAGAGTTTTCCAAATGAAACGACTTGATTTAAAATTAAAATAGATACAGAGATGCATTTCTTTCCCCTTCAGTAAATTTTCTGCAGGCAGGTTTTTGCCTCCCGTAATTGAAGGCAACCATAATAACGAATTTGATTGCGTGGCTTCTTACTATTACTTCTGAGGTAATTGCCAGATTGGCACACACAGTAATTTGTATGTGAGAGGTGATCAGATGTGAACATTTCCATTCAATCATCTCCCCAGAATTCAGACACATCACTGCTTCTGGCTTCAGAATTAGGACCAGTAATTGTAGCTCTGGGATGAGCGGCGCATCTGAAATAGTCTGTTTCATGTGTGATCAGTAACGTTCTCGAACTTGCTTTGGGAGGCAGAGCTGAGCAGATCCCTGCCCTACTCTCAGTACCTACAGTAGCAGCAGCAATAGTAACACTAATCACGGTCATAGCCATGGCGTTAGTAATACTAGTAGTAAGAGTATAGTGTGTTCTTGTGGTAGCGGCAGAAGCAGCAGCAGTTGTTATTTTGGAAATTTAGCAGAAAATGTGCAGATGGAGGTGGGGATGGGAGGGCCCCCAGCTTCACGATGTTCAAAAGATGGCTGAGAGATTAGGATGAAAATTTAGAAGCTTCTCACTTTTGATTTCAGCTCTAAATTTGGTACTGTTTAAATTTACCCTTCAGTAGTAGGGGACACATATTTTTCCACACATATTACTCTGTGAAGAGAACAGTGGTTATTCTCTGGATAATGGAAAAGCGCATGTGAATTAAAGGCGACCAAGCCATAAGACTATGGGTCTGTTCTCCCTTCAGGAGCTGTCTTGATAAAGGGATATGTTTTCCCAGCTTCCTCACGCATCTTGAGAAAGTGTGTGCTCTGAGAGATCACCACTTTTGTTATTAGCCCTATAATTTTTTTTTAATTCATGGAATATTAACTACTTAAGATGCCATCCACATTTATCCCTAAAGAATGATCATGATACATTTGACATTTGTAACTTCCTTCTTTCCATTATGAATATGTGTTCCTTTGGCCTCTCCTTGTCTCATGGCAGAATCCTCTAGTCTCTAATTGATGAAGATGGAGGAAATGGGCATGTGTTCAGTCTGTCCCTGAAATATAATTAGGAAACATGTCTTTGTATTTTTTTTTATTTTGTTATTTGAGGGTTTTACCATTATAAAAAGTGCTTCAATCCCCCTATTTGTACTTAGTTAATGTGCATTTATTGAACATCCTCTATATTCACAGCATTTTTTTTCAAATTTTATTTTAATTTGTTATAATACAACAGCAGAATGCATTTCAATTCAGAGTACACATGTATGGCATAATTTTTCATATCTCTGATTGTACACAATGTAGTCACACCATTCGTGTCTTCATACATGTACTTAGGGTAATGTCCATATCATTCCTCTGCCTTTCTTACACCCAAGCCCCTTCCCTTCCCCTCCCTCCCTTTTCCCTTCTAGAGTTCTTCTATTCTTCCCATGCTTCCCCGCAATCCCCATTATGAATCAGCATCCTTATATCAGAGAAAACATTCGGCTAACTTCACTTAGCATTATATTCTCCAACTCCATCCATTTACCTGCAAAAGGCATGATTTTATTTTCTTTTAATGCTGGGTAATATTCTATTATGTTCACAGCATTGTAACAAGCACTCCTAGTAGATATTCCAGAAATGGCTCTAAGAAATCAATCCTACGTACCTGGTAGAAGTTAAGAAGTCTTTTCCTATGGTGGTCCTGGTGTCTCCTATTGTTTTAGACATATTTTGTTGGATATCACTGAACACTCATAGATAGAAAAACTCCTGAAAGTTATAATTTGATTTTGATTAAGTTCTGACTTGCAATTTATTCTGATATCTTGGCCTAGTTCCTTTGAGGCTTGGGCCTTAGGGCTATCCTGATTTACATGATGGATAAGCTGTCTTTTATTGTGTGCTATTGACAAGAAAGGAGAATTAACCTCAAAACCAAGGTGATAATCAGACTCCAGTAACTCACGCACATGTTGGGGGTGGGGGGCAGTTTCTTCTGCTGTCTTTTTGCCCAGCTGTGGGCAGGTAACATCATGTGGGCAGCTGGGCGAGGAAATCCATCTCTTAGGGGTATGACCTAGAGACACAATAGAATTTTCTTTTCCACATTCACTTACGCTTGAAGGCCTGGGGTCTGTGCAGCTCAGTGGTTGAACATGTGTTTAGTATGTGTGACCCTGGGTTCAATCCCTAGCACAACAAACCAAAGCAAAACAGCCCCCAAAGCCTAAAATCCTAAAGGCCCTGTTGTAGCCTAGTGTTCAAGATGTAAAACACATTAATGGACCAGCTGGGGGGAGTCTCAGGACTCACCATGACACTTCAGCTTGATTAAGAATGGAAGCCACTTAAAAGTTGTAAGAACTAAGCATCCAGCCGAATTCCAAAAGTAAGGTAATTTATTTGTACATATGAATTGCTTGTGAGGTTTTGAGGTTCTTTCTTTTCTCCTTCTTGCTCATCTTTTTATTGGCTCTGGTTTCTGTAGACCTGGAAGATGTGTGATTGGGTGGTGGTTGCAATCTGCTCACATCTTATGGTGTATGGTGGGAGAGATGATGAAGATAAAATATCGTTTTAATATTCTTTTTTCCTTAGTTGTCAACAGCTTTAGGGATTTGCAAATAGCTTGTGGTTTATAAATATTAAATAAGGGATTCATTATTGGAAAGCATTGATGGGACTAGCCAAACCCAGGACCCAAGTGATTTAAGCCATCATGATGCCATTTATGAAGAGAAATTCAGGGCTGAAAAATAGTTTCTGTTTTCTTTAACCATTTAAGAATGCACGGAAAATATTCTGTTATAAGGAAAAAGTGTGGGCCCATACTAAGAACACCTTGTTGATAACCTTCAATTTCAGGATTCTCCAACCATTTTTATAGTAGAGAAAGCAATGTTAGCAATACCACATTTACCTTGGGGTGGTGGTGGTCAGACTTTTTAATTCTCTGAGTTTGCAGAGACAAGAATATGAAACAGTGAGACATGATGAAGATAATCTAATAATAAAACTACCAAGGAAATTATACTCTTTACTGTGTAAGAGACTTGGAAACACCCTTAGACCTTCCAGTGGGCATACACCTTGTCTAAGTCCATAAATGCAGTGATTGCCGGTTTGGTAAGTTTGGTTATGTATTTTCCCCCCTTTAATTCTCCTTAGTTTTTATGCCCAAAGCAGCCATCCCCACAATCCCCAAGTGCTCAACCCCCCCGGGATGCTTTAGTTTAAAGCCCCTGCACTTCAGTTTGGGAGTCCTCATCTGCTTGGCGTCTACTGCTTCTTGCTTTCCTTTCTCCAGCACCTTTCCCTTCTCCTCCCAGCTCAACTGAAGAGCCACCGCTCTCCCTTTCCAAGGCTAGATTTGTCTGCCCTTTTTCCTTGTCAGGGCAGCCCCTCATTGTTCTCAGCCAGTCCAACCTGGCAGCTTTCCCTCTGCCTTGCGCATCTGCCTCTATACTCTGCATCTGCCGCCCTGAAGCACCACCTTGCACTTCCTCCCCCTTGGCCTCTGCCTGCTTCTTCCTTCTTCCCTTTATCCTTCACCATCCACCTCTGTCCCCTTTGCTTTAGAGCTGACCTCCCTCCATGGATTCCTTCAGTGTCTCTTAGTCTTCCTGATGTCTTAGGGTTCATCTTTCTTGCCTGCTCACGTTATTTGGTACTTTTAACCACTTATTTCTTCTGGAACCCACTTCCCTTAGGGCTTTTGGCTATAATCACAGCCCTTGCTGTCCTTACCATCCTTCTACTTGTTAAGTATCCCCCTAAGCCCTCAAGCCTTGGTAGGAAATCCAAACTATACAGAGAGGCCCAGATTTCAGGATCTTTTTGCAGTGGCTCTGTGTACCCCAAGGGAACTTGCATCTAAGATGAAAAACGACAGGTTTTAATAATTTACCCAAAGCTAATTAATGAATAAGTAGTAGAGACCAAACTAGAACCTTGCTGACTCCCAGCTCAGAGTGTTTTAAGATGCTTTGTCAGGACCACATTTCTGGTTTCTATGACTCTTGTCTTCCTCCCCTCCATAAATACGGGCTTCAGTACTATTCTCGCTTTTCCCCTGTGCTTTTTCCTTTCCTCCTTTCATGTACTCATGCTTCTACCATCTAATTAATATGACTCCAAGTCTACCTTTATCTCAACCCCACTTCTCATTTGTATATCTCAGCTGTTATCAGGTACCCAGGGCCAAACCAATGCCTTAGGGTTCACAACCACTCTCAACAACATTCATGAAGCATCTTGTGATCTCCAAATTGCTCTCCTAAACATTTTGTTTAATTGTCACCTTAATTTGGAGAGGACAGTATTATCAGACCCTGAATTTTAAAATGAGGCAGTTGAAGCTCAGAACAGTTATGTGAATTGCTCAGAGTGACACATGGAGGAAAACAAGAGCACTGGCCTTGTGAATTCAAAGTCCTTTGCTCTGTTCTTGCACATGGCTGCCCACGGTGTGCCTCCTCTTATCCTAAGGCTGCATTCTCCATTGCCTTCCTCTCTTCTCCCACAACAGTAATAAAATAGAGAAACCAAAATGCAAACCTATAGCAGCTTCATGCTTGTGCTGGTAGGAAACTTCTCAGCCACAGGGAGCCTGTCTTGGTCATCTCTGAGTCCCTTGCCAGCCCAGTGTCTGTTACAGGAAAGGATTTTGTTTAGCAAGTGCTATGGGTTTGGGTTGAATGGTTCAGAGTTCAGTTCTCCCCTCACTCAACCAAATTTAAAACCTTGCAATTGCCTGACCTTGCTCATTCTGTTCTAACAATACACTGAACAGGTGAATCCTGTGTATCTTTCCTTTACCAATGCCTCAGTTATTTCTACACTGCACTCTATTTCTGCATCAAACACACATGCTCTTTTTGACCTAGCCCTGCAGTGTCTCTGTGGCTTCCTCCCTGGTCCCCAGCCTGCTAGCCTCTGGCTCCTCTAGTGTCAGATAAATTTCCCTAAAACACAGCTCTCTTCCTAGACTCACACTTTTTTTTTCTTAGAGTGTGTGGGAATTTTAGAGACTGTCTGGCCCAGCCCACCCCCAAGAAAAGAAAATAGTCAAACATGGTCCAGAGACAGACTCACCCTTGCCAGTGTGGGCACCAGTCACGACTCGGGGCTTCCTGACCTCCACCAGGTCTCCGGGCTCTGCATCACTCCCATCTTGCCATTCCCTCCATGTGAGATCTTCGCTGGTCCTCCTGGGCCTGCCCAACAGCCCACATTCTTCTTCTCCATGACCCGGTTTCAGCAAGCTGTTCCAATGTTCGAATGATCTTTCCCTAATCCCTCAATCTATGATCTAGCCAAAGTCTGCTGCTTGCCATTCTCTCAACATGACTCCTGCTTTCCTGCTCCTTGTCCTTTTGAGTCACTTCTCCCTGTACAGAATCCTTTCATTGCCCTTCACTTCTGCTAAAATCTCTCTGTCCTCCTGTAGTTGAAAAGGAAGGGTCTTTCTCATCTCAGAGCTCACAGCCCTTTGCTTCTCAGCTTCAGATTTACTTTGGTCTGCCATGCCTTGTGTTTATTTTATGCTCATCTTCTCTTCCTGCTTATTCTAAGCATCTTTAGAGCAGGGAAGAGTTGTATCTCCTTTACCCTTGTATCCTGCTCCATCCAGCAGAGTGGACTGGCCTGGCTTGGTGACTAGACAGTTGGAAACTGGACAGGAAGACAGTGCTGGGGAAAGCTCTGACCAGCTTTATGGGAGCATCGGACTTCAAGTCATTCTCCAAAGAACTGTGGGGTTTAGCCTCAATATATGTCATAAAGATGCTGAAGGGGAACGTTCTCTCTTCTCTGTCATTTCTTGCCACCTGCCCCATGGCAGTTGCTGAGTATTTGAGTGATGAGACTGTTTCCGCAAGGGGTGAAAAACCAGTCTTCCTTCAGGGTCATACCTCATGTCGCTGGCTCTGATGTCCTGGAGGGCAGAGGGTATTTATGTCCTGGGATGTGGTGTTAGATTTGACTAGTACTGTGGACCCAGGGAGCTGCATGGCCGTCTCTGGGGTGCAGATTTCCCCTCATTTATGTAAATGCTTGTCAGTTTTTCTGATGGATTTACATGGAAACTCCCTGATTTTAAAAAACAAAACAACAACAAAAAATATGTTCCATGTCCATTGATCTTTGGGTGTTAAGTGACGTGAGTGGAATATTTGTGAGGTGGCAACAATAAATTAGGTTTGATAGGTTGTATTGTTCATATTTGTTTTTGCATTTGGTAAATATGGGCTAACATGAGCTTGATTTTCCTGGAAGAACCACTTCTGCTGTTCTCTCATTCTCCCCTTACCTCTTCATATGCTACAGAGAATGTGCTGGAGGTGAAAGCTGACATTGCTCTTATCTGTATCAGGAGAGATGATGAAAGATATAATTGGCCTTCACCAAAATTTATTGCTCCTCAACAGTTGGATCCCAGCAACTTGCACTGTGTCTGTATATAGCCAATAATTGAACGTTTTCATTCATTTTCTTCAGTCATCTCAAGGACCAAATTAACCAGAAAAGTTGTATAATTCAATTACTGAGCAAACAAAAAAAGCAGACCAATTACCTATCATTTGCTTTCTGAGCCTTAGGAATATAGTCTAGATGCTGGGTATAAGTTGGAATGTACTGTTTTATAGACAGATCCTGGAAAATGCTAGTTTACAGAGTGTTATTTGTTTTGAGTCTAGACTTTAGGCCACCACTGTCGAATAGAAATAAAATGTGAGTTTCATATGCATTTAAAATTTTTCAATAGCTATATTAAAAAATAAAAATATAGCTAAAATTAACCTTAGTAATATATTTTCCTTAACCCATCAAATCGGAAGTTCTAACATTTTGATTTGAAATAGGCATTTTTAAAACTATTGTTGAGATATTTTACTTCTCCATCATCATTACTGAGTCTTTGGAATACTGCGTGTATTTTATATCCGAGTTGAGATTGTCTGCATTTCCAGGGGCACAGGGATCATACAGGTCTGCTGACCACCACAGTGGACAGCACATATTTAGGTTGGTTGATATGTGATAGAGAAAGAAAAAGTACAGGAACAATTGTACTATTACTTATAAAAAAGGGTCAATGAACTTTTTCAATAATAATAATCTATTTATAGTATATAAATAGTAAATCTTCAGATTTCAGGGGTCATATGGTCTAGGTTGCTCTGCTGTTGTAGTACAAAAGTAGCTACAGACAATGCATAAACAAATGGAAATGGCTGTGTCCCAATAAAACTTTATTTACAAAGGCAGGTGGTGGGTGAATTTGGCTTCTAGTTTGTCTACTCTGTTTTTAACTTTTAAACACATTGCTATATCATATAAATCAAAATAATTTCTGCTGGGAATTCTTGTTTTTATGTTGGCTAATTCTGTTTGTATTTAGAAACTGTGAATATAGCAAATGATGGGCTCTGTAGTTGATTTCCTTTTTTTTTATAAAACAATTGGTAATTCTCACTTTGTCATAAGTGTTGTTTGTTGGTTGGTCTAGAAACTGAAAATGTTTTTATATCACTATTGATTGCAACTTTTCTCTCTTTTTCCCACCTCCCACTCCTCATCCCTTCTGGCTGGAATAATATTTCTGGGTGTTTGGCTATCATGTTTCTACTCATATTATCCTGTTAAAACAGGTAAGATCTTATCTTCCTTTTTGAATTATGATTCTTCCTAATGTTAAATATTTTTAAAAATACCATGACAAAGGTCTTATACAATTATTTTAAATTATTTCTAGCTACATTGGTATAAACATTAGTATAAAATAAAAGATGGATTTCAATCAACTGGGTATATTCTCTTAAAATATTTTGTAAATCATGGCTTACACTTTAAAAAATCAAAAAGTAGATGGATACAGGATTATACTTAGTTTTTCATTTTCAATTTGGATATGAGACTACCATAAACCCTTACATGCTTTTATGTGTATTAATGGGATTATGTTAAAAAACAAAACAAAACAAAACAAAAAACCCTTTTGCATCAAGAGTGCTGGAGATGTCTCTCTGTGTCATGGCACTGGGGAGTGTGCCAGCATGTTCTGTGAAGCCCGGAGGGTGATGGGACCATTGATCACTTGGTAATGAAGGACCTGCAGAAGCTCTCTTCAAGTATGTTTTGACTCCTGGGTATGAACCAGTTTTAGACCTGCTCATCAGCAAGTAATGGCAACATTTAAAGAAGATACAAACGTCTTTAAGTCTCTTCTTGTTATGGCATTTTAAAATTGTGTCTTTGGAAAACAAAAACCCATTTTAAGATTTGCTCTTCCCCATTTAAAACAACAACATCTCTGGAACCCTTCTGGGGTCGGTTCTGCCTGGTCCCACTGCCCCTCTCCTGGATGGGTGATCTGACGGTGATCAGCAGTGATTCAGTGACCCACTGAACACAGGTAGAGACCCCACCCCCAAGAGACCCTTCTTACTCTCCACCGCCCTGTGCCTCACCAGGAGGAAAACCCCCAGAAGAACTCCCTCAGCTTTCCTCTCCATCCCCAAGTGGCCTTTCCCCCCTAGTACACCTTCCTCTTTCTGATTTCAAGGGGAAACGAGGCCCCTCAGCTTCTGAACCTTGCTGTTTTCTCTTGCATCTGCCTCCTCTGGACCTCATGTCATCTGCTGAGCCTCCTCCTGGAGATCTTTTCTTTGGCTGCAGCCCACATACATCACAGGGCTTCCTGAGCCCTAGAGACAGAGAGCTCTGTCTCCCTTCTAGTCTCCCCGCACTCCTCCTCCTTCTTCCTTACCACTTGCCTCTGAAGAGACATTGTCCTCATCTCCATCCTCACTCACTCCCTGCAGGCCACCTAGAGTCTTCTTACTGGTCCAGTTGTCCAGGTCACGAGTCCAGTGTCCCCTCCTCATGTCTGACCCCACCACTGTGGTACTCTTCCTCCCTCACCCCCCCTCACTGTGGTCTCCTCTGATTGCTTTCTCCCTTCGGACCACCCCTTCCTTTTGGTCTTCTCTGAGGTAGGTATTCTGGAAGGATCTGCTTTTGATGTCTCCTGCTGTCCCTTGGAAAGCTGTCTTCATGGCTTTAGGGTGTCCATCTGTATGAACAATGAGCCCATCCCCAGCTCTGCTCTAGCCTGTGCTTCACATTTCCCAGCCTGCTCAATAACTTTGAATTTGATATGCCCCGAATAGCATCACCCTCTCTCCCCTCTCTTTTGGACCAACATCATTCTTTCACTCTCCTCCTCACCTGTCACATCTGTCACTTGGGAGGCCTACCTCTGCCTGCCTTTTCCACCCCTCAGCCCTGTGCGCTCTCTGTGGGATCACTGGCATATCCTTCTCCCACTGGCCCTTTGATCTGCTCCTCTCAGATTAATCTTCAAAAAGCATAACTCCAATCCTTTTATTTTCCTGCTTTAAAAATCTTCCTTGACTCCTTATTATTTGTTGATAACTTAGAACATATAGTGCCTGACATATATAGTAAGTGCTCAGTTAATGTCAGGTGTTTTCTTCCTCTGCTTCTCCATTTTCTTCTATATCCTTACATCCTCATTTTGCCATTTAAAGCCTTCTGTGATCTGGGCCAACCATCTTTTCTACTTTATTTCCGATCAGTGGAACTAAAACAGGAACTGGGGAACTCCAAGTGACTGTAACCCACGGTGAAAAATGGGAAGCTATAGGAAATGAAACTGGCCAGGGGACACAGGGGACAATCCAGGGAGGGAGCTTTTCTTGGGCTTTTGAACTTTATCCTGTAGATATTATGAAGGGTTTCAGATAGAGGCATGGTATGCATGTGTGCCAACTAATAAAGACCATCACTCATCTGACTCACACTGTCCCTTCCCCTGTTACTCTTGAAATCCTTGGAAGGTGGATTTGGAGTCCTAGCTCTTCTGCAAAGCCTTCTGTTATCTTCAAAGCTCCACTGCCAAGTCTCAATGTTGCCGTGATCACCTTCAACTTCCCATCTTGTGGATGTCTCCTGTGTCCACAGCCCAGGTCCCTCTCCAGCCCACAGGGTCCGTGTCTAACCCAGGGGCAGCATGGTGGCATGCATTTAGCAGGTGCCCTGCAGGTGGTTGTAGAGATTTAAATGCGAACTAGATGTTTTTGAGCATTTGCCATGTTGTGAGATTTCACAGCAAGTTTATTCAGTATCACTATTTCTAGTGATCTTTTCATTATAATATTTAGTCAAACTTAATAAAAATCTTTCTAACTAAATGAAACTAGGCTTTGCTGGGTCAATTAGAGACCCACCAAGTCAGAATAGTTTTATTCCCAGGCAAAGAGAAAATTGTCTGATTCCTTCCTTTCTACCTGCTCTTTTCTATGGCTGTCCATCTCACACTATTATCTGAACAGCTTTGAACTCATAACCTCTTGAGAACATGGTCCCGCACCAGGTGATACCTACTAACCTTTACTTAGCTTTTCAGGAAGAATAAGATTGCAATTCCTTTTTAGTTATTTATTTTATTGTACTGTCCATTGCCAATTTTTACTACACACACACACACACACTCTGTGTAATCTGATTTCTAGACCTGACAATGAAATACCAGTCTGTGAGCTTTTCTCCTTTTCTTTTTAAGGCACATAACAGGATGGCCAATCTTTGGGCTAAAACATCCCATTTTAAAAATGTATTCTTCTAAATGTATATGACAAAAGACACAAATATTTATATGAGAGAAAGATCATAGTTGGGTTTTGCTGTAAGTATTATCCCAGGAAAAAGTTCCTGGGGGTGGGGGAATCATAGCTCTCCTGACTAGGAGGAACACCAGCTGTGGGTGGACTCCCTCTGCTATCATGCCCTTCCTGGACAGAGGAGGTGGCTGTTTTCAGGGAATGTCTAAGTCCTTGTGGTGGAGACAGAAACTCTGACCAGATATGGCAGTGAGTCTCAAATAGGTCTAAGCAGCTGGGGAGGTGAGGAAGTGCCTACTGAGAAAAGAAAAGTGGTGCAGAAAGGCCATGCACCCATGAACCCACACACATGGAGCCCTGGGAGAGCCAGTGCCCTCCCCACTTCCTCCCTAAAACAGAAACACACACACACACACACACACACACACACACACACACATCCATCCTGTTGTGAAATCACGTACACTCTAACTACAAAATGTAAGGCAGTAGAACACACTGGAGCGTGAATCTGAGGCTCTGAAATGTCATCATGCATTATTTATTCCTCCTGATACAAAAATATATCACAAATGAATTTAAATGAGAGAGATAATCTTTCTTCTTTTCCCCTGATGATAGATTCAGACTGGATAAATTCCTTTATTTTATTTCAACCTGTCTGCTAAAATAGGCCAGTGTGTTATAGAAATATGCTTTTCTCTTTGAGGTGAGTGAAGTGGCACAACTCAAGGAAATTTTTCTTTGAATAAAAGAAATTTTGTTTTTAAATTGGCTTTTTAACTGTGTTGCATTCTCTGGCGATCAGCTCTAGGAATGTTAGAAGTGCTGTCATTTAAAACTCAGAGGTAAGATGAATAGAACTACAAAGCCACAGGTGAATTATGAAAAAAAGATGAATTATGGTGTAGTTCTAAAGACTTCTCCATCCCTGTTAATGGCATTTGGGGAAAATGATGTGGGAGAGAGCATGGTTTGATAATTATTTGTCAGATGAGTGCATGTTATTCTATACTAATTTGATTGCTATTAAAAAACAAAACATAAATGAACTGTAGAAGGTAGAGTGATAGCATTATTGAGTGCTCAGTAGGTGCCAGGTGCTGCTGAAGCACCTCACTTATTAGACTCACTTAATCCAACCTTAGGTGTTGGTATTTATCCACCTCATGTCTCTGTGGAAGATACAGAAGAGCAGAGAGGTTAGGGAACTTGCTTATGAGCACAAGTTGTAACAGAAGAGTCTGGTTTTGAACATAGGAGTCAAATGCAGGAGCCCAAACTTTCATCTAATTATGCTGTCCTGTCTCCTGTACAGTACTGGCAGAACCAACATTGTTGGCTTACTACAAAATATATGTAGTTTTAATTTTGTTTTATTTTGCAGTACTAAGAATTGAACCCAGGGCTTCTGGCCCACTGGCAAGTGTTCTGAGCTACAGCCCCTGAGCTACAGCCCCTGCCCCACACTTCATGTTTATATACAACTCTGCTACCTTAAATTGGAACTTTACTTTTATGGCAATAAATTAACAGGAGTTGACTCTCGGAGGGCCAAAGACACTTGGCTGCAAAAACACCTATTCACAGTCTTCAATGTTTTAAAGGCAACAAAGTAGCAGATGATAGATGGATAGAAGACAAAAAGAAAGATAATATAAGATGGATAGATGGACAAAGAAAGAAGGGAAGGCAGAAGGAGCTGATGGGTAGGTAGGTAGGTAGATAGATGGGTGAATAGGTAAGTAAAAGACGGTTCACAGATGTGCAGAGATATTGGCGGTTAGTTTTCTTCTTCAAAGCTTTGTTTGCTAGACTTTCATGTGACTGATAGAGACAGATGTAGGTCCTTGGATATCTGATGCTTCTGGTACTTTCACTGGAACATGTGAGTTCCTGTAAGGCTGGAAATACAGGAGCTAGCATTTTTACTCTGCTGTATTTTTCCTGAATAGCAACAGACAAGCGAAGTGAATTCTAGTTTTTCATTAGATTATGTTATTTAATTAAAGATTTATTTACTTGAGGAAATTCTCATTCTCCATGTAATAAAAATCACTATAAGGGGTAAAAATCACATTAAAAACTGAAATAAAATCACATTTAATTTTTTTAAAAAAAATTATATAAAGCAATACTAAAAAATTTTTCAAATTTTTATGATAAGACATAGAATAATAACATAGTATTCTGTTTTCAGGGCAGAGCAGGTTGGAGGCACAAATTCACTTTAAGTAGGGACTCAGCACTACTTCGCTGTCCCACTTGTTCTGTGGTGATGAGACTCCTTCTGCATTACTTCTGCCCTCTTTCTCCTAATCCTTGCATGTGCCAGTCTTGGTGGCCACTGTCCTCCCCGGCTCCAGCTCACTGTAGTGACTCCTGGTTGCCATTTACCTCTCTGGGCTTCACATTCCATGCTGAAATGGGCATTGTAGCAGTGGCCTCTTCAGAGGTGGCTGCTGAGACATAAGTCAGTGGACATTCTGATGTTACTTTCCTCTGCTTTTCCTGAGAAAAAGAGACCAAACTTAGAACTTCACAATATTGAGATGGAGGGGAAAGAGCCATTTGTTTGGACTGGCACTGCCATCTGTTTCAAGATCTTCTTTTTGACGGAAGCATTGAAAGCTTTTTAAAGATGGGTATTCAGGTGGCTAGAAAGGATTTCTTTTGAATTTTTTACTGAATGACATTACATAAGTGTCTTATGTTCATGTTTATAAATTAGGTTTCCTTTGGGTTCACCGTATAATCTGTGCAGATTTACTGGGATCACCAGAATGTGGAATCTTTCCTGTGAATTACTGAAACTTATTGTTGGACTCAGATATAAACTCACCCCTGTCATTGGCACCAGTGTCACCCATCCTGATGTGGAAATGTTGTAAGGCTAAAGTTTTTCTGATTCCCCAGGTTCCCTTTGCTTTTGCAAACTTTGTGAAGAACTGTGCTCTGGTATTTCCTCATCTGTGAGACAGCCAGAGGTTTTTGTTAAAAACCTGGGCTTTGGGTTATTCTGCCTGGCTCAGGCCTAGCTCTGGACATTTACCAATTCATTGACCTCAGACAAGTTGCTTCTCTGAGCTTCAGGTGTCCCCAGGGGACACTCAGTGGGGTAATGTGGTTGGCACACCTTGTCCTGTGAGTTAGCTAAGGGTAAAGGTGGACAAGGCAGGTAAGCTCCTGCCCTGGTGTTAGGCTCAGCATAGAGCTCTATGAATAGACCACACCGTCAGACTTGCTTTTGAGTGCAAGATCCTGTGATCTGGGAGTGACTGCTTAAGGGGTTTGGGGTTTCCTTTTAGGTTGATGCAGTTATTTTGGAACTTGAGAGAGACGGTGATAGTGTGACACTGTGAAAGCAAAAAATGCCACAAAATTGCCACTTAAAAACGATTACTTTAAAAAATCCTATGATCAACTCACCCCAAGTTGTGATTCATCTGGGGCTTGAGTCTTATTGGCCTTAAGATAATTTCTTCCCTGAAAGTTCCTTTTCTTTATTTGGAAATGCCTTTGAAACTCATGGGTCGGGGCCAAAGGGTAGCTGTTGACTGTGAGTTCAGATATCGCCAACCGTGCTTTTCACAACTCACTGTATCTGATGCTTGAGGTTCTACTTCTTCTCTTTGGTGCAGGGAGATGTTCTCTGGCACAGGGTCTATCTGTTCAATTTCCAATTTAATTTAAAGATAGTTTTACATGAATTAATTCTTTTCCATTTTTGGTGGTAAGAGTTTCTTTTTCCCTAATTCAATTTATTAAGATGTGGCATCATTATATATAAAGTGAGGGACTGGGTTAAGACTATTATTATTAAACTACTTTTAAAAATAAATAATATCAACCCTTGAGTCCATCCTTCAGGTCTTTTTTCTACATGCAAACACATATACTTTATGAATCACAGGTTTTTAAAAACATTTTGAATATTTTTTTAGTTATTGTTGGACCTTTATTTTATTTATTTGTATGTGATGCTGAGAATCAAACCCAGTGCCTCACACATACTAGGCAAACACTCTTCCACAGAGCTACAAGAAGGCCAGCATGGGAAATCACAGTTTTTGTATTATATTACAAACTTAAATAACTTGCTTTGTATTTTTAATTTTTATGTTTTCTACTCTATTTTCTTTAATATCTGAAGATACCCATAAAATATTTAATTACATAAGATATTAACCACTTCCTGCCATTGAACATTTTTGCACCCTGGAAACATTACTGTGAACATTCTTGTAGCTTTCTGCACTAATTTTCTTTACTGAGCATAATTAATTCCTTGAGATGGAGTAGTTGGGTCTAAAGGTGTAGACATTTTTGAGACCTTTGATAACTCTATCAAATGGTTGTCTTGAAAGTTCATAGTAACACGGCCACCAGGGCAGAGTTATCTATTGCCTCCTGCCTCTGGGGTCTGCAGATACTGTTTCTATGGCTTTGGAAACCCACAGCACTCTATAGAAACAAGGTACCCTTCTTGGTGAGAGACTCTCAAGTTTCCCATCTTGGAGGGGTGTTGAATTCAATAACATGGGGATTTCATTTGGGACTGAATCCGCGTGGGTAGTAAGTTATTTACCTGACAGTAATCGAATCCAGTCCTTAGCTCAATTGGATGTGCTGGTGGTATCTACCTGAGGGAATTGCTGCAAGTCGAGTCAATAAAGCAATTTCGAATGGAAGAAAACCTGAACTTCCTTTTTAAAGAATAAATAGACAAAGGACCTTTCCTTTGAAACATTGCTAATTAAAATGGAGCTTGAAGAACCCTTGAGCTGTGGAAAACAGATTTGGTTATTTCTCAGAAGTTGTCTTTTATGAAATGTGACTTGAATTTTCATCTTGTGCTTAATCTTCACAAAGCCTTGCACTGGACCCCCCTCCACCCCTCAAAAGTCAGGTTTTCATAGTGTTCTGGGTACATGGGAAAGCTAGAGTAGATCATCTGGGAAACACCACAGCCTGTCAGTAACAGGAAATTTAATTAGTAAGATTTACTGTAGTATGATAAAAAGCAATTTCTTGCTTCTGGATAACTAAAGGAGTATTTTACCTGTCTCCTGGTTTAAAGAAAAAATTGGGAAGCCTGAACTTACTTTAAAAATTCCATTTTTTTCTAATATAAATAATTATGGTAATGATCCAGAGCTCCCTAACTGTAACTACAAAGACAGCCTCTCTGACAGTGATGATGTTATTGGCCCTGGTACCCATCTGCACATCATGTGATTACAACAGAATCCTTTTAGGTACTTGGAGTTCCCTTGAGGGCTTTCTCATGCTCTGTATTAGTCTGTTTTCTGTAACTATAACAAAATACCCCTGGGTAATTTATGGAGAAAAAAATTATTTCTTGGAGGTCTAGAGCCTGGGAAGTCTAAGAGCATGGTACCAGCATCTGGCCAGGGCCCTCTACTGGTTCGTAACATGGTGTCAAGGAAAGCAAACATGTGAGAGAAGGAGAAAAGATGGGCTGAATGCATCCTTTTTATTAGGGACTCACTCTCTCAGCAACTAATTACTCCTTAGATATTGCCCCTTTATCCATTCATGAGGGCAGAACCTCTTGTGAGTTTTGGAGGAGACATTCAATCTGTAGCATTCTCACATGTCACTCAGAGTCCATCATAGTAGGCTCCTTTGGATTTCCCATGCTGGCCTTCTTTTCTTGGGCCCACACCCAAGCCCACAGGTCTAGGCTGGGCATGGATCTGTGCAGCCTCTCCCATGCTGTGCTCAGAATCCATGTCTGCTTCCTACCTGGAGTCAAGTTGGTGAGCCTGGCACTAGGCCACCTTAAGGTAAGTTCATTTGCTTAATCACCGTGGTCATTCATGCTTGGGGATATCTGACCGATCCCTATCCTCAGAGTGGGCCAGGTGTGCTCACACATGTCTGAATTCAGGTTCAGGCTACTAGTCCAATGAATTCACCTTCATGCAAAATAGGCAGTGTTTAGGTGAGAAACTGAGGCTCAGAGAGGTGAAATGATTCACCTAGTAAGAAAGGATTGATTCGGCCCTAAAACAGTTGTCCCATTCCCTTTTTAAATTTCCTGACACTTAATTAGAGCTCGGTGTCAGCCAATTTAATGCCAGGTTGGGTGGTTTGTAAGTTTAATTTAAAAGCCCTATCCACAACATATTAGACCCTTACCTGTGGCATTAGCTATCCCCTTTATAACCAGGTGTTTGAAACCTGGTTTAAGGATTAAACCAGAGAAAGGATGCTCTTCCACTTGAATCTTCAGAGTGCTATTGACTTTCCCTGGTTAATCCCTGAAAATCTAATTGCAGGTAATGGCTACAACTCTGACGTTACTTGGAGGCTTAAAAGTTTGCTGGAAAATTCTTTTCCATTCCCTGGATTAAAGGAGAGTCCTGGTGGGGGGTGTTTTCACTTACAGTCTCCACTTGGACCTCCTTGGCTTTTGGGAGGCCAGGTTGGGCCAGTCTCTAAGTCTTTTCAGATGATTGCTAATAGCTTTATGGTTTTAATGGAAAATCAGAATTTTTTTTTCTTTTTCCCTCATGCATCATGTTGCTTTTATGGCATTTGGGGCTTTCTGCATGACCATGGCGATTACTCCAGAGTCAAAGGAAAACAAGGGAGCCATTCAAAAGTGAAACACAACATTTATAAGATGGATTGAAGCCCTTAAACGGCAGGCTGTAGGGAGGCCTTGAGGCTGAGTTATACCTTGTAGTAACTGCTGTCTCACTGGCCATATTCAGGGCTGATCTGTCTGTAGAATGTCAGAGCCAGTCATAACTTAGTTACAGGCCACCATGTTTATCAGAGATGGTGCATAGCCCAAAGGAACACGTCTGAAGATTGCTGATGCATTAAGCCCGTTCTTTATGATTTGAAATGTTTTAATATACTTCCTTGACTTGCCTTATTTTCATGAATTTCACTTTCTCTGAGGAAAATTGGAACATCTCTCACTTTCTAAATTTCAGTTTTTATGAGGTTGGCATTTTCCTTAGTGTACTGTGGGCTATAAATTATTGAGATACATTAAATAAAACTCCGCTTCCTAGGCCCCAAATACCTTGTAACATGGATGAAAAATAAATGATTTGAGAAGATTTTAGCAATCTCAAGAAGCAGTTTCAAAAATAATGATGCTAAAAGAAATGAATCAGTAGAAAATGGCCAATATTTTATAGTTAGTGTTTGTTTTCAAACCCTGATTCATACATTATGGAAATCTTTATTAATTATAGAATTCTCTAGTAAACTTAAAGTCATTTCCATCATGAGAAAAAATATCTTTTAGGATTGTACATGTAGTTTTGCACATAAACATTCTCCTTTTTTATTTAACATGCTTTTGCCATCCTCCAATCAGCCCTTGCTGTGTCAGCTCCACAGTCCTTGGTGAGGACTCTCAAGCAATAGTGTGTTGGATATCATCTCAGATGGGCTAGGGGCCACGCCCCGTGGTGTCCATGACCTTATGGGACCTGTACTCTGGAGTCAGATTGGACTCTAACCTAAAACATCCGTCTGAGACCCTAAAGCAGAAGACCCAGCCAGTCTATGTTTGGCATATTAACCAATAGAGCCAGATGTGCTCACACATGTCTGAATTCAGGTTCAGGCTTCATTCAGGTTCAGGTTCAGGCTAAGGTACACATGTGCCTTGTTTTTTCCACTAAGTTGGTTGTAATATTCCCACATGGCAATAGATAACTAATACATGCATATAATCATTTAATAGTCCATTCATTACAAATTTCTTGACCTTCTATTATAATACTAGGCTTGGTGTTAGGTACTAAAGAAATAAAGAATGAAAAAGTCAATAGCTTCTTTAAATTGCATTAGTGATGAGTGTTGGTTGAGTAAGGGGCTGGAGGTACAGTGATAGCGGTAGTCCAAGTAACTTGAAGGAACAAAGATGTAGAGACTCTAACCTGCAGGTAGGGAAAGATGAAGAGCAATGTGAGGAAGGACTTCTAGCTGCAGGAACACCCAAGCTCTGCAGTAATGACTAGGAGACAACCAGGAGGAGTACAGGGGAGAATTTTACTTAGGGGCTAGAATAGATGAACAAAAACCTATTGAAGATGTATCCCAGGCTCAAAACAGTGTAAGTAAAGTAGAAAAGTTGAGTACTTTTAAGATTAAATTCTTCCTCACTTTAAGTGTTTGTCTTTGGGTTTTCTAGATCTTGGTTGTTGTACTTACAAAGGCAATTCAGAAGCATCTTCAAAAGCGACACATAATCTGATTGTGATGCAGATTTTTTCTTCTTAATTCATAATTTTTTATGATACTAGTTCCAGGGGACAATTGAGAATCAGTATCTCTTTTTTGACATTCTCTTTGATGAATTATGTTTGGATATTTATCTGTTCATTTGTAGCCGTCTTCATTTTAAAATCTTAATCCAGGTCCTTAAGAAACTGTACATTTCTTTAAAAGACTATATGTGTTTCAAAATAGTAAGATTCAGTTTACCAAGAATTCTGGTTTTAAATATTGATTTTAAAAGATTTTCCTGCTCTGTAAACTTGTAAAAAAATAATTTAAATTATTCATATTTCTAAAGAGCACTGGATATCTCTTTTGTGGGAGATTCAGAAGGTCTCCCATGGTTTCCTATCATAAATCTGAATTTCAGCTTTTTGGCTGAAAATTTCATTTTTTAAAAAAAAATCTCTGCTTAAATTTCTACACATGGAAAGAGAGTGCATTGATACCTTCTGCATTTCATTTCCTCAGCGTGCACTGTGACTTCCCCTGTACATGCAGTTTTCATTGTTGTCATTAGTCACTCCAAATTTTTCCTAGAGCTGTGAAGAGTACACAAGGTGTTGATCAAGGTGTTGGAAATAAATGGAAGAATAAATAAAGAGTGGTGGTTGAGAACATTTAACAAAAGAGCTCCCCTCTTAAGTATGTGAGGTAACGCATATGTTAATTAGCTCAATTTAGACATTCCACAGTGTTTACATATTTCAAAGCATCATGTTGTATGTGATATACACATATAATTTTTATCAATTTAAAAGATAAATTAAGACCTCTGCACTTTTAAATTACATAATATATATTGCCCATAGGCTTTATGCTCATAGTAGTTCTCCAGAACTTATTCATTTCGCATAACCTAAAGTCTGCACCCTTTGAACATCTCCTCCCTTAGCCCCTGAAGATCCACCTACCATTCTAGCCTTTGCTTCAGGAGTTTGACTATTTTAGATGGCGCACGTAAGTGGGATGATACAGTGTTTGTTTTTCTGTGACTGGGTTTTCACTTAGCATGATGTTCTCTAGGTTCATCCATGTTGCCCCGAATGGCAGGACTTAGTTAAGGCAGATTAGCATGCCACTATCTGTATAAGAAGGGATTCTCTCCTTTCTTAGTAGGAATGCTTTGTACTTGACTGGAGGATTCCTTGCTTTGTAGTCCAAATCACATTTTACTTGAACAATTCTTTCTAATACCTTCTCACCTTTCCCTTGACCTATGATTTTCTGTAATTTCAAAACTAGGTAAATCATGGAAGTGATACTATAAATAAGCAAAACTCTTAGTCAAGATTCTGTATGATTTATTACCCCTGGCATTAAGACTGACAGTCACAAAGGAGGGAAAGAACCCTGGGACAGAGAGATCTCCCATTTCCCATTCCCTTTATGGGCCAACTTGGTTGACTGACGTAGGACAAGTATGTAGAACTCACATATGCCCCCTGTGTGTGTAAAATAGATGAATTGCAACAAAAATAATTTCTTCATTTTCTCTTCTGAACAATCATGTAGTTTGTCCTGAGCTCATTTGGCTATGATGGTGAATACCAATTGTGACAATTGGTATTCACCATCTTACTTCTACTCAACTTACTTCTACTGGCCCAACTTACTTCTACTCAACCCCACCTCCCAGTAGGGCCATCCTCTGATTTGACCACTCACATTAAGAGATTTGAACCTGGGGTTCTACATTTGTGTAAACTTATAAGCCAAATAGGAATTCAGTTTTTCTTGGATCAGTTAACTTGATAAAAGTATATAGCCCGTCTTGATGGTTCAATTTTTGAGGACCTAGTCTACTGCTCTCATATCCAGCAGGCATGAAATTTGGCAGAAGTCTGAGGAAAAGCACCCTACTATGAAGCTGCCATCTGCCAGGGAGGTGGGTGTGTTTGAGTCAGCTTTCTGTTACCGTGACAAGATACCTGAGATAACCAACTTAAAAAAAGGAAAGGTTTATTTTGGTTCATGGTTTCAGAAGTTTCAGTGCATGGTCCCTTGCCCTGTTGCTCTGGGCCTGTGACAGCACAGTAGTACATCATGGTGGGTGTGAAAACAGAGGCAGCCTGTTTATCTCTTGACAAACAGGATACAAAGAGAGACAGGCAAGAAGAGGACGGAGTCCCAGTAGCCCCTTCATGTCTCCAATGGCCCAACTTACTTCTACTCAGCCCCACCTCTCAGTAGTGCCACAGGCTGGTGACCAAGCCTTTGAACACCTGGGCCTTTGAGGGATGCTCCAGACCAACTAGAGCAGTGGGAGACGATATGAGCATAGTGCCCACATTTGTTCACACACCTGATTTTTCTGTTGTAATCAGAGACTCGCAGTTACCATTAGTGATGCATGGCACATTGGCAGGGTGTTGAAACTGGCCTCTGCCTCTAGTCCCTGAACATTGCTATCACTGTGAAAGGTGACCATGTACCCATTAAGTAGTCATTTGTCCTTCTCGTCCTCCCCCAATATCTAGCAGCCAGTAATCTGTGCTCAGTCTCTGTGGATTTGCCCCTTGGGGTTATTTTGTATAAATGGAATCGGGCCATGGAATCTGGGACCTTTTTTTCTGCTTTTCTCTGAGCCTAGTGTTTTCACCGTGACTAATTTTCACCAAATGTCTGTGACGTGCTATGTGTGGATATACAGTAATAAACAAGGTCAATGTGTTCTCTGTCCTTCCACATGAATCCCGTGTCATAGGAGTAGAATCAGACCAAAAAACAATACATAAGAGAACTTTAAACCATGCTAAGTGCCCAAACCAGACAACAAACATGGTGGCTGAGCTAGAGAATAATGAAGGGGTACAAAGGGCTTCTTACCAAAACGAGAGGTCAAAGAACATTTCTTCATGGAGCCACATCTAAATTTAAAAAAAAAAAAAAATCAAAAGTTTAGAAAGAATCTTGTCTGTGAAGAATGAGAGGAAGGATTTTTCAGAGAGAAGGGGCAGCGTGCGCAAAGTCCCTGTGGTCAGAAAGAATCCTGCAGCTTTTGGAAGAAGGCCAGAGTGACTGAAGTAACAGGAAGAGCTGGAGGGGCAGGGAAGGCTCTGGATTTCACTCTGGAGATAAACGAGATGCCCGTGAAGTATTTTAAGTAAAGAAGGAACATGAGGTGCTATGTAGAACATGAGGGCAGGACTGGTCAAGGGGCAGTCTCACTGCTTGCAGAAGGCAAACAGCCCTAAGATTCATAACATTTATGGCCATGTCCTGCTATAGAGCTGTATGTTGTCTGTTGTTCATTCTGAGATAGCTTTCCTATTATTTCCTACTATTCTGACTTGACACTTTGGTCTCTGCCTGTAACTAGCCTGGCCCTACAGTCACTGGGATGCCTTAAGCTCAGAAGTCTCCATCCCCAGCAGGAGGCCTTGGCATTCCACCCACCAGCACAGGCCAACTCTGGGTCTTGCTCTAGTCTGCCTCTCCTGGAAAACTCTCAGTATCCAGTGTTCCTAACCTGGACTGGTGATGCTGAACCTTACACTAAACCCTTCAAATGAACAGCTTCATTGCAACATACCCAGTTCACCTGGTGATAAACAGGCACATAGTAGGCCCACATAGTGGACATGATTTGGAGGGGGTTCCCAGGAACCACTCACATCCAAGCTGTACACCCATATTGCTAGAACTTCAAGCCACTCAATCTATGCTATACAAGCATGACACTTCAGTCCTTTCTGACCCTGAGAGGCTAAAGCCTTGTAGAAAACAATGCAAAAATCATGTTTAAGTGATCTTTCAAAGCCTTCAGAATATTCATGAAGGATGCATCAAGTATTAGCTTGAACTCAGTTCACAGAAAACAGTCTATACTGTGTGTGACTAGTATCTCATTTGGCCTTTTGTGAAGAAATAATGCAGCTGCTTTGCCTAATGTAGTCATGTTTCTCCTTGTAAAAGATGGAAGACATCTCCAATCATGTTGTTCCAGATTTATATGGACAGATTTGACAAGTATTGAGACAGCTCTAATCAGCTGTAGGAATTGAAATTGTTTTCTGTGGGGACCCTGACTACCTTCCATTAGATGGCATTCCTGGTAGGGAATGATTGACATTCTGATGGAGTGTGGAGATGAGGAAATTGCAGTCCCAGTGTCATTGTGCTCTTCTTCCTCACTGCGAGAACTATTTTTAACCCATTAACATATCTTGAAATGGGTCATGATAGTGTGTTTAGGAAATCAGCTTCCTAGTACTTTCAGGCAAGAGTAGCAGGGCTGGTAAAATTATGATGCTTCATCTTTCAACAGAACATACTTGAAGTAACATTTTACATCTAAGCCAATGCTTAGTTAAATGGTAAAAGTGAGTAATGCAATCAAACACTAAGAAGTCAAGATTTAAAGGTATACTATTATATCTTTTCATTTTGAAACTATTTTCCCTCACTCTATGTATTTATCTATCATTGGAATGTTTATTGTGTTTTAGATTCTATTCTAAAAATTGAAATACATCATCTTATTTAATTCTCCATTCAGCTTTGACAGTTTGTATAGGTTCTTTCCCCATTCCTTAGGTGAGACCAAGGCTTGCCCACTCCTACCAGATATATCTGAACCTATTCTTGAAGTCTGAATTTGAAATTAGCAAACTCATTAATCACCAGTTTTAGGTGCTATGGGAAATATAATTTTTCTTAATTAATTTTTATTGGTGCATTATTATTATATATAATAATGAAACTTATTGTGACATATTCATGCATGCACATAATTTGGTCAGTTGGATTCTCTGGTACTTTCCATTTCTTTCCCTCCTGACTCCCATGGGAAATTTAAAATGTAAATGACAGTTTTCTTTTTTTTTTTTTTCCTTTGAGGCACTTAAAATAGAAAACTTTAACATGTCAAAGTTTTCAAGAGAATAAATAATTATAATGTTTAATATGAATAAAGATGGTTGCATATAGAAACATTTATGGATATGCCTTATATACACTGTGTAGTATATATATGTGTTTCTTTACTCCGTTACCAGGTGAGAGGTTTTAAAAGATGATACTCCAGTAGCAACAAGCACACCTAGCACCCAGGTTTGATTTCTAATATTATTTTCCAGTAAAAGGAACCAGGCCTCCTTGGATAAATAGCTGATTCTAGGGCTGGAGCAAGAAATGCAGATGAGTCTGCAGCATCCTATGCCAGAATGAAGGAAGTGCTCAGAAACAAAAACAAAAATCCCACAGTAGTTAGGGTGCATCAGAGAGTCAAGGGGCCAACTGAAAGGGCTCCCAGTTCCAAAACTGAAGAAATGTGAGCACCAAAATAAATAAAACAGCGTTATAACCCAAAGTGCCAAATAAGCCTCCATGTGTCTATACAAACAAATGGTCAAATAAATTTAGGTGTGGGAGAAGAAATAAATTTCACATGTGAAAAGAAATTCCAAATAAGTTTGTGGGTGCACTACTCTAAAGGAGTATCAGTGTCACCCTCTCCTCAAGAGTGGGCTGCACTTAGGGACTTCCTTCCTGCCCTGTGGAAAGAGAAGAGATTAAGCTGACAGTGGGGAAACCTGGTGTGCACCGCCCAAGCCGTGGGATCCAGGGCCGCACCAGCAGAAGTGAACCCTGTGTGATTTTCCCACAGAACCCATAACCCCAGTCTAACTATGAGAAAGACACCAGCCAGGTCCCAGTAGAGGGACATGCAATAGAGTTCTGACCAGGGTCAGAATAAACAAAGTCGGAAAAACTGTCAGGGTCCTGAATGAACGAAGTCTGAGAAACTGTCACAGCCTTGAGGAGCCTAAGGAGTCCTGACAACTAAGTGTCACATGCTGTCCTGGATGGGATCCTGCACAGACAATGGACACTAGGTTAAAAAGAGTTGGCGAAAATGTGGCAATATTGGGTCATCATTTGTAACAAATGTATCATACTAAAGTGGGACGTTAATAATAGGGAAACCCGTCCAGTTGACTCGTCCAGTTGATGGAGTAGAAAGAAAGCTGTATTATTTTCTTAATCTAAAACATTTTTTAAGTCTTTTGATTTAAAAAAAAAGTGTATGTGAGCATTTTAGTGTGATTCATCCGAGGAGGTCATTTCTTGCTCTTGTCCGTTCCTTTTCATAATGCATCTGTCTCATTTCTCCTGTGCGTGTAGGATGTAGGTGTGAATTTATTTAACTGAGGATTGTCAGATAAGTAATTTTCGTGAAAAGAATTCATGTTGCACCCATCCAACTTAGAAGATGAATAGTTCAGTGGGGGGGAAAAATCTGTAGGCAAGAAATACTTCTATAATTTAATTTTAATCTTGTAAAAGTCCACATGAAGGTATTAAGATTATTTATGTATAGCAATATATTTATATTCTGTGGTAGTTGTTCTAATGGAACTTAAATGAGCTTTTTGTCTTTTCTGTTTTGCTGTGCTAATTACATAAAGCTTTGCTATCATGTTATATTAATTTATCTTTGCTGCTTCCATGTGGGAGGGAGAAAAAAAGAGGCAGAAAAGCCCCCATGTTTTGCTAAGGTTGCTCAGGAACAAACCAAGCTACGGGTCATCTCAGTGCCTGGGTCCTGTGCTTTGCCAGTCATAAACATGTTGGCTGACTTTCAAACTGCACATCCTTTAATCAGCTTTGCTCTTATAAAACTAACCTTCATTTTCCTTTAGGATTTTTGAGGACCAGTTTTCTTATAAATGTACTTAGAGGATGAGAAATGCAAAGCCCTCTCTCAGTCTTTCTTCTAGGAAGAATTAGGACTGAAAGCACAGGTCCCATCCTGTGCATTTCCTGTCACAGCACTGGATGAAGTCTGTTGTTATGCCTTTGAATGCTGCTTTCTTCCCACCTGACATCCCGAGGGAAGAGGCTGTCTTTCTTTCTTAGAAAGAGTGTACAGTTTGACACAGTAGGTGGTCAACAAATGGAAATTCAGTAAATAACAGAGAAAGGTGCAGTGGAATTGCCAAGTTCTTCTAACAGAGATACTTCTCCAGCCTTCTTGCTATGTGGTCTCCCGGACTCGTCTGCTTGATTGGAAGACCTGGGTTTCTTTGGGGGATGATGTGAGTGTCCTAGAAAAGAAGGAAACGTGGCAAGACTGGAAAATAGCACAAGGGGGTACTTACATGACGTCAGACCTCAAAAACCAGAGCACCAATTATGCAGCCTTAACCACTCAGCCCGTTTGTTGGATTATCTTTTTGAAACAGCTTCTTGATTTGAGGACTCAAATCAAGGGCATTGGTGTTTAATGCCATGAATGGAAAACATTTTGCATTTGACTCACGGATAGTGTCACCATCATTATGTCACCTGGTATTTGAGATTATGACACAAACGTCTCCCTAGCTCTGTCACCTGTAACAAATACTGCAATTAGCTGCTTTTTCCTCTCTGGCCTCTGTGAGTTCATAATCCCTTTGGTTATCATCTAAAGCCAAATTGTATTTTGCAAAACACGTGCCCCCAATATGTTACAAATGACTCCATGAAAAAAGGCTTCTGTAGTCACATAAGCTTGGGGATTCTTGCGTTAAACAAAGGCTCTCATGGCTGGGAGACTTCTGAATCCTTATGTTAACACACACTAGGTCCTAGAAGGAATTAGAATGGCAGTGCCCAGAACATGGGATTATTCTTGAGTGTGACAACAGTGGTGAACATCTCAAGCTTTAGAGTCACATTCATCTGGATGATGGAACCTTGGGAGAGTTCCATAATTAAGTTTTAGTTTTTGCATCTTTAAGGTGGATATGCTTATAATAGATGTCCATAGGCTTATTATGAAAATTAAACAGTTGTGTATAAAACACTTGGCACAGGGCCTGGCACATGGGGCATCCTTAGCAAATGGAGCTCTTGGAGAATCTTGGAGTTCTGCAAAACACAGTTTTGGAAATGCTGATCTGTAATCATATTGGCTGTTCATTTAGTTTTACAGATGAGGCCAAGAATAAGTTCCTGTGATCTGTTGCATAGTCTAATCTTTGTTCTGTTCCTAGTATGAATGCCAGTTCTTCCTGACATATTGTGATGGAAGCATTTGTCTAAAACAGTCTCATTGTAATACTGGCCCTTGTGGGTTTTAGGAACATTACCACTGGAAGATAGGGTTTTGATGATTTGGACCTAAAGGTGGTAATTAGTCCAGGTTGTAGTGTTGTTGTGGCTGTAGAATGTCATCCAGGGTACATTAAGTCTCATAATACTATACTTTTATAATCTGTCAAGAAGGCATGATACATGGCCTGTGTGGTGGTACATGCATGTAATCCCAGCTACTCAGTAGGCTGAGGCAGGGGGATTGCAAGTTTAAGGTCAGCTTGGGCAACTTAGTATGACCCCATCTCAAAAATAAGAAGGATGGTGGGGGGGTTAGCTCAGTGGTGGAACACTTGCCGACCACATGCAAGACCCTGGGTTCAACCCCCAGTACTGGAAAAAAATAATTTTTTTTAAAAGCATGTGTGGCTCACCAATGGAGAGAAGGAATATCTGGCTAAACTTGATTGTGCTTAATTAATATGTGATTAGTATTTGTGCTATATTAACAGATGTCCTGGCACATAGCACTCTGTTTGTATTCATTAATTAGTTCACTTACTGAGTCACAAATATTTAATGACTGCCTTCTATGTACTGGATGTGGGGAAAGCAAAGATGAACAAGAAGCTGTTCCTGTCCCCTAGGGTCTGGCATTGACTTGCAGAAGTGGTCCTTGGTATGAATAATTAGAGTACAGTAGAAATTAGAGTCCTAGGAAGGACAGAGAAGTCTTTAGGGAGAAGGTGGCATTTGAACCCAAGCAGACAAGGGCTTGGACTTTCAGGTGGTTTGGTAGAAGGCCAATGGCTGTGGGCAGTGGGGAAGGGTCTGAAGTGGAAATGCAGGCAGGCCAGGACCAGAGCATGATGAAGCCTCTATGACGGTTAGGGTTAGGGGGTTTCTAGGATTGGGGGCTATGACACACGGATTAGAGTGCCTTTAAGACAGTTGGAAGCAGTATGGAGAAGGAGTCAGAAGGAACCAGAGCGGAAGCAGGGAGACCGGATAATAAGGTGTTTCAAAAAGACAATCCAACAAACGGGCTGAGTGGTTAAGGCTGCATAATTGGTGCTGTGGCTTTTGAGGTCTGACGTCATGTAAGTACCTCCTTGTGCTATTTTCCAGTCTTGCCACGTTTCCTTCTTTCTAGGCGGGTGCAGGACTAGGTGCATTTCTGGACAGGAAAAGGAGGGATGGGAATGTTTCTTAAGACAAGTAGTATTGTTCTAAGCGGATGAAGAGTCTTAAAGGTAATGACCTTGGAGATGGAGAGGTGAGGAGAAGTTTAAGAAATTCTTAAGACACAGAATTGACAGAGCGAGCTGCACTTTATTGTTGATGTTATTTTCATGGAAAGGAGTGAGGAAGGACATTGAGGATGACTCTGAGGTTGCTGGCTTTGGAAACTTGGGGGAGCAGTGAGACCATGGATGGAGCCAGGGTCTGTGGTGGCCAGAGAGAGAAAAAAGTGTGTGTTTGGGGAGGGGAGGGTCTCTGAAGTCTGAAGCATTTACAGGGAGAAAGGGAGACTTGAGAACAACTAGCTGAAGCGTGTAAAGGAAAGAGATGGAAGAGCAGTGCCCCAGCAAGGGCTGGAGTGCGGGCGAGGCTGAGCGGCAGCGCATGCGGGATTCAGTGAAAGGGGCAGAAGCATTGTCCTTCTGAGACAGTGACTAGAGGAAAAGATGCACAGGTGGCTGGAGGGGTGCAGGGCTGAAGACTTTCTTTTAAAGAAGACTTGAACATGGGGGAGGACTAGAGGGAATCCAGGCCATGGACAGGGAAAGAGAGGACGGAGGAAAGGTGGAGGAACAGAATCCCAGGAAGACAGGAGAGAAGCGGCCTTCAGTAGGAGGTGTGGCTTTCTCTTTGTGGTTGGAGGAACCTTAAGAAGGATTGGCAGGAATACATACACACTTGGAGGTAGTTGGGAAGAAGGTCTGAAAGCCAGTAAGACCTAGTCCTCTGAGACCTCTAGTTTTATGTAAAGGAGGAGACAAGACAGGTCTTTTGTGGATGAGAGGGGAGGAAAGGAAGGAGTTAAGTGCGTGAGAAGGTGGCAGCAATTTGGATACATGGGAAAAGGCGCTGACTAGATGGCCTCCCTCACAAAAACATTTTGTAATATGCTGAAACTGCAAGCCACAGATTTCTCCTGGTCCAGTCTGCACCCGTTTATTTTTCTCCTGCACACGAAGCAGGCCCCATGCTGGAGGAGCATCTGCAGATGGTTTGGTTGAACCTATTTTGGGAATATGCTGTATGTGGCAGAGGGGTGGGGCGTGGTGGAGAATTAAGGTGGAAAATGAGTGAACCCTAAGCTTGAAAGTGAAGTCGAAGAGGCTGCTTGGAGGAAAAGGGGCGGAGAGAGGGATATAATCCCAACAGATGGCAGGAGTTGGTGTGGCTGGAACAGAGGAATGAAAAAAGAGTGGGGATGATCATGGATTGCAGTTGGATATGGGAACCTCTGAACTGAAGATTATAAGGTTGAACAATTCCCAGTGCTAACAAAGACTAGGAGGTAACCATAGGAATTTGCTGCTTCAATGAAATAAATGAGTATTTGTTGAATGAATCATGTGATATTCTCTGGTGCTTTTCATTTGAACAACTCCAAGTGTTACTTTGGGATTTGCTGCTGCTGGTAGGAATTGTAGTAAGAACCTGGATCTTTTCATGACTGGCCTCTTCATAACGCTTTGCTGGCAGGAGGCAAACTGCAAGGCTCATTTTCATTTGTAAAAAATCTGTGGGTTGCCAGTTTTTTTCTGCAAAATTTCATCGATAATTGGTAATTATCATTAAAAATGATTTTTGGTCATTAATAACTTTCCTCCAGAAGTTGTCATTAGCTTTGTTGGATTAATGGTTGCATTAATTTTGATGAAGCTTATTAATAAAGGTTACAATCCAAGAATGAATTAGGAGGTAGTCATTTTGGGGAAAGCACAGGACAGAGTCACATTTAAAATAATGTAATCGATGAAATATTAGTCTCAGGTAAGTGTTTTATAGTGCATTCAACAAATGTTTGCTTTTAAATTGTCTAGTTATTCATATTTACATCCCAGACAGTAAAAATAGAACATCTTATAAAGACTTTGCTCTAGTGGCTCTCATAATAAGTGGAGTTTTAAAAAAAAAGCCACAGTGGGACCTATTTTCATTGAATTTTTGTGTTTGGTCATGTAGATTTCTCATGCATTACTAATCATGGGACCTTGACATTTGGGAATCAGCCTCATTTGGTGCATGTTTACTGTACTGTTTTAAATACGATGCGCACTTGGTCTGCGAGTTTGTTGACTCTGTGCCTACTTCAGACACTTCCCACGTTGGTTGCTATGTGGCTGGAGTCATCTCCTCTTACTGTCTTGCTAAAGTAAACTGTCTTCTGTGGATTTTAGCCCTGTACTTGTGGTTTCTCAGTGTTATACATTGCTTCTTTCCATTTTCCCAGTTTTGGATGGTGGTAAGACATGGATAACATGAAATTCACCATCTTCCCTGTTTTGGTGAACAGCTCAGTAGCAGGTAGCTTCACAGTGTTGTGTAGCCACTGCCACCATCCATCTCCAAACTCTTCTCATCTTGCAAAAACTGAAACTCTGCTGCCATTAACAGTTCCCCCTCTGCTCAACCCCTGGCAACCACCATTCCACTTTAATTTATTTTTGGTACCTTGGTAGCGGGGATTGAACCCAGGGGTTCTTTACCACTGAGCCACATCTCCAGCCCTTTTTATTTATTATTTTGAGGCAAGGTCTCATTAAGTTGCTGAGGCTTCCTTTGACCTTGTGATCCTCCTCCCTCAGGCTTCCGAATTGCTGGGATTATAGGTGTGGGTCACCCCATAAATTTGATTACTCCAGTACCTCAGATAAATGGAACCACAGATTATTTATCTTTTTGGTCACTGACATTTCACTTAGCATGATGCTTTTAAGATTCATCTTCATTGTAGCATGTGTCCAATTTCCTTTCTTTGCAAGGCTGAAGAATATTTCATTCTTGTGTGGAGCCATATTTTTTCTTGCCTTGTTTTTATATTATTTTTTATTTTCTCAAATTGAATATGGCTGCATCTCTAGACAGAAAAAAACATGGATCCTTTTTAAAAAAACAGCTTATTTCCATTAAATTCAATATATATTAACAAAACTAAAGAAAGAGAAAGAAAGATTGTGCTTAAAAATTTAGTTTGGAAAGCCGGGCACACCTGAAATCCCAGTGACTCAGGAGGCTGAGACAAGAGGATCTCAAGTTCAAAGTCAGCCTTAGCAACTTGGTGAGACCTTGTCCCAAAATAAAAAATTAAAAGGATTGGGATGTTGCTCAGTGGTTAAGTGTCCCTGGATTTAATCCCCAGTCCCAAAATAATAATAATAATAATCTTGGAAAGCATTTGTTTCTCACAAATCACAGGAGTATCTCTAGATGCCTCTGTCTTTACACCTCTCTGGCAGTCGCTCCACCTTCTGGCACTCCAAGGGTATTTTTAGCAAGCCATTCAACTTCTTGGATGATGCTTTTCAATTTTTTTAATGATAAGGTTATTTTATGTTAATTTTGTTATTTTAAAAAGTTTCACTGACTTTTCTAATGTCCTGGGGCCATATGGAAGCATCTTATTCCAATTTAAGCTAATGAGAAGAGAACCTTTTACAAAACATTTCGGTTACGCACAGCACATTTCAAAGCATGCCAGTTGGGTGGCGGTGGAGCTGGTGGTGGGAGTGTGTGTGTGGAGTGAGGGGCACACCTGCCTTGCTTTTCATTTCTGATTATTCATTCGCAACCCTGTGTAAAGAAAGGTGCAGGAGGAAATCCAAAGCCCTCACTTGTAATTTAAATCTTGAAAATGTTCTTAAAAAGATCCACATGTGATATTTATGCATCTCTAAGTGGCAGTGCCTAGCTCTTTTCAGAGTAGGAGTTGATTTCTGCTGTTGTGTAAATAGAAGATGTTAGAGAAACATTGTTGAGGAGATTTGGAAGCAGAGACTCTCTTGTGCGGAAGTAGCAGCTACAGGGGAGCACCCTGACCCCACAGGTATTTTAAAGATATTCTTTGATGCTGCTGCTGCGTTGTGTTCTCCAAGTTCCTGTGGAGCTTAGTGTGGTATAGGGTCCTTGTCATTCCTGAATACTGAGGGGACAATAGGCCCACACTTGGATCAGGGTTGTCACAGGCAGCCATGACAGGTAAGCTTTGGAGGACTCTGGGAGACAGCACTTGCTCACTGTGACATGACTAGCACCCTAGACTTGTGTCATTTGGCAGTCCGGCATGTGCTGGGGGTGTATGGTGGGTGGTGGTGCATAGCTGGGGCAGCAATCATTTCTTCAGCTTGCCCTCCCCAGGGGTGTTTTGTACCTACTTGAAGTGACCTGAGTTCCCTCTGCATTATGCTCCCAAATTAAAATCTGAGATCCAACAGTGAAAACAGAAAATCTAAGACAGCCCTACCCAATAGAACTTTCTTCAGTGAGGGCAATGGTCTGTATTTGGGTTGTCTGGTGTGGTAACCACTTGTCACGTGGGGCTAGTGAGTACTTGAAATGTAGCTAGAGTGGCTGACAAACTGAATTTTAATTTGATTCAGTTGAAATTGAAATGGCTACCTGCAACTTATGGCTACTGCATGGGACCACACATATCTAAGAATAGAGCCCCTTCCTGAATCACTGCCTCCCTCTGAGCTGCAGGTGCCACTCTGTCTTTAATAAGCCCTTCTTGCCTAGACTGTCCCCTTGCATACCTAGAGCTAATGACACTGGCATGAGGGAGCCTGGTGTGCCCATGCTGGGGTTGGTGGGTCTGCATGGCATGGCTGGATTGCCCACCTGCCTCCTGTTTAGGCACATTCCTTAGTGATCCTTGGAGCTCACTGCTGAGTTCCTTGACTGAGACAAGGCTCTCAGCTTTCTTTGACTACTCCTAGGAGTAAGAGTGAATAGGGCTGAATTGGGAGAACTCTTTAAGGCCCGTGGTGGGCGAAGCCAAGTATGATAGGGTCCTGGGGCCAAAAAGTTTTATCCACATCCAGTGCCCTCACTAGCATTGGATAAATCACTTAACCTGCATATCTACATACATACAAACCAAGTCTCCTACATACAAGGGGAGGAATAATAATAGGAATAATTCTGCTTACTTGTAAAGTTGTTTAGAATATACATGAAACAGTGTCAACTGCAAAATACTACTTGAATCCTTGTCATTATCTTTGGCCACTGGTCTGTACCGTTCTCTTTACATCTGTCCTCTGTGGCTTCTCATTAAATAGAAAGAAAGCTAAAGTGATGAAAAAACAAAGCACAACAACAAAAGGATTTTATATACTAAATAGATGCCTAAAACAATCAAATTCTTACTATTGGCTCGAAGAAGGCCTAATGTTGGGCAAAGATAGGTTCCTAGTCCTCTTTTGAACTGACTTGTGTCTAGTGAGGCTGGGACTCTGGAATGGCCTGGCTTAGGACAGCATCACCAAGCTCAGTCCCTGTGGTCAGAAGGCCACATGCAGAGGGACCCCTGCTCTGGAGGGGGAATTGCTTACTTAAGGAGATAGAGGGACTATTTCTACTTTCAGTGACCCATGGGGCACAAGCAGCCCTCTACAGATTAGTTCTCCCACTTGCCCTGAAAAAAAAAACACATTTGCATTTGCCCTACCCTCCCTAGGTTCCAGTTTTTATTCTGCAAATGATGAGAATTGCCTGTTCCTTCTCCTGTGCAAATGAATAGCCAGGGTCCCAGTAGGTCCCAGTAGGCCTATGGCAACACAGCTTAAACAGCTGTTAGTTCCAAAACTTTCTCTCCATCTATATGCAAAATGAAGCAAGAAAGTTGTATGTACATTTTCCTTCTGGAGAAGAGTATAACACATTTGTTTCTAGCATTTCAAAGAATTGTGCTCATCTGATTTAAAATTAAAAAATCATTTCGTTACTTTTTGCTGCATCATGTTCAGGCCACTTGTTTGTGTATTTGCATCAAATACTCTTGATTAGACTGAAGGAGGCTGTAGCATTAGCATCGAATTAAGTCGAAAAGAAAAAAGTTTCTATTTTGATATGATAATATGATTCAGACTGACTGTGAGCCTGACTACTCTTAAGTATGACCTAAAAATATTTTAACAATTATTATGCATGTGTCAACACAGGATCCTGATTTATGAATAAATAACCTTGACTCATTTATTGGAGAAACCTATTGAATTTTTTTTTTTTTGGTGCCAGGTACTAGGGACCCTGGGATGTAGGACACATAGCCCTTCCTTTCTAGAAGTCTGTAATGCAGAATTTTCAGCAAACAGTAACAAAGCTTCATGATTATTGCTGTTATAAAGGTATGAGGAAACTGATATAGATATACAGAGGAAGAGATTGCAAATACTTTTCAGGGAGTTGATCAGCAAAGGTTTCACTGAGATGGCATTTGATCCTGACATAAAGGCATTTGTTGGGTGAAGAAGTGAGGAAGAGCAAAGTCCTTCTCTTTAGAAGGCTTTAGTGAATGGCTGATTTATACTGGACTCACTATAGGCATTTGCTTAACTTAATTGTACATATTTGTTCTCTGAGGAATGTACCTGTCCCCAGGAATTTGAACAGAGTACCAGCCTTCTTCATTCTTTTACCTCTGTCACTGGAACCAGGTTTTTCTTGCTTCTGACCATACTCTGTCATGAAGTTGAATCGCAGGCCAGCCATTTTCCAAAAGTGATATGTCAAATCCAACATTTCTCTGTCTTAGCCAGTGTCCTGTACCTAATGTCCTGTCTAGCTCAGGGACTGACCTGTAGTAGGTGCTCAGGAAATAGTTCTTGAGTGGATAAACACAGTTGCTTATTTTTAGACTTTGTTCTGATTTTGTAGGTCTGTCATAATTACCAAAATTTGGTGGCTTAAAACATTAGAAATGTATTCTGTCCAACTTCTGGAACTCAGGAGTCTGGAGTGAAGGTGTTGGCAGGGCTGCAACTCATCTGAGGCTCTAGTGGAGCATCCTTCCTCGCTTCTTCTTGTGAATCCAAGTGTTCCTTGGCTTGTGGCAGCATTGCTCTAGTCTCTCAGATCTCCCTCTGCCTTTTTATAAGAACCTCTGTCATTGGATTTGGGGTCCATCCTAAATTCAGAATGATCTCGACTTGAGATTCTTAACTTAATGGCATCTACCAAGTCTTTTCATCCAAATAAGGTCTTATACACAGGTTCTGGGGGTTAGAACATACACATATCTTTTAGGGAGATCATTATTCTACCCATTACAGGCTCCTTGCCAAGGTCTAAGGCAGAGTAGGGGATCACAACTATAGAAAGCTTTGGTCAAATGGTTATTTTCATTGCATTGTTGGGTTGGGAGTGGAAGATATTGGTGAGAGAAGATTTTTGAAGATGTCTTGTTATATTTCACTTTTTCTTATTTAATGCAGTTTTAAAAAAGTGTCTTTTTTATAACATTTTTTTATTAATTACACATGACAGCACAATGATCTTGAAAATGAAAAAAAAAGTGTCTTTTAGAAGAGCATTTTAGTGACTTATCAAGATCATTCACTGTGGCTGTGCTGCAGCTCCTTTGACAGATACAGCCTTCCCTTAGACCATAATAGCTCACTCCTGGGCACAGTTGACCTGATCTGGGTTGGAGATCTGTCCCAAGGGCACCCATCTTATTACCAAGTTGGGGTGGTCCACTTGAGGTTTAAAACTCAAGAGACAGAGTTAGTTAGTAGTGCTCTCTACAAATGTAAGGTCTCAGGGAGATCCATTCAATGGAGCAGGCCACTGGCCCAGGGCCAGCATGAGTTGTGAGGATCCCAATCCATAGAGAAAGCTGACACAGCAACATTGAGAGAGAGGCAGAGGCACCATCATGGGGTAAAGAGTGACCTTGAAAAAGACCAGGCTCTTATTCCATCCTCATTTTATTTTGCCTGAAGCTGTGATTTAGTTTCCTGTTCTTGAGCCTCTATGGAAATTAGGCCTATATAATGTCTGTTTATTAAGCACACTCTGTGTATTAAGGATTGAGCATGCATTATTTGATTTGCTCCTCATTTAAGAGAGGCAGAGTGAAGGCTACAAAGGCAAGTGTCTGGTAAGTGGTAGAGCAAGCTTCAAACCCAGGAGATCCAACTCCAGAGCCCTGCTCTTAACCTCTGTGCTATCTCTGTACCCAGCTTCTATCCTGGCTTCCTAAACCTTCTTTTGTTCTTCCCAGCAGAACTGGGTATATCTGGTTCTTGTGTCCCAGAGACCAGTGCTGAATTCATTAGCCAAATAAGTAATAAACTTTAAAGACATGGGCAAGTTTTTTGATTTACTCTTCGTTGGATTCATGAGAACATGAATGTGATAAACCTCAGTGCTGTAGACTGATTGTGATACACATTTTGGGGGATGTATTTCCATGCTTCATGATAAAATCAGCTGAAATTTAAAAAACATGAGAACAAACCTGTGCTTATAAATGTCATTCTATGATACCTAACATCTTCAACTAAATAGTCTAGGCTGGTTGGTCTGTTTCTTGGTTGGTCATTTCCTTTTGCTGGGAGGACATGGTCACTGTACTATAGCAAATCAGTTTCGAGATTGACACATCAGAGAAGTGAGCTCTTGCTTCAGCCAACTTTTTCTTCTCAAAGAATACTCTTCATGTTGGGGAAGATTTGTGCACACAAGTACCTCTAAAGTTCTATTAAATACTAATAATATTGCAGTATATGATAATTTAGGTACAGTCTTCAAGGATAATACCACAGATTTAGATTTTGAAATTCTATAGAGAATAGTCTCAGATACCTGATTGTGTTGTGAAAAAGGAACAGATTTGGGATTGAATAAGGTGTATGGAATTATAGGTTATCTTTTTTTCCTATCATCTGTTTATGTAATAATGAAAAGAAAGGCTGGCAGGAGATAATACACCCTATTGAGTCAGTAATAAATGGTGTGATTTTCAAGTGCCCACTACAGAAATGTGCTTTATCTGATAATTTGAAACTGGTCTTTCAGGTAACCGTACAACTTTCCCCAAAGTCTGAAATGCCTCTATGGAAACAAGTTTCCTGATGAAAATTTAGGTTTGCAAAGTAAAAATCCAAAAAAAAAAAAAAAATCCAAATAAATCACATACTGATTGTCAAATCAGACACATAAAAACCTGAAAATTAAATGCTCTGAAAAGAGTAAATTTTTTTCTAACTTAAAAAAAAAAAGACCTGTCAGTCAAGTTTGATGTGGATGGAATTCATATGCAGCATTGCTTTTGTATGTAAGAGCAAGCATCTGTCCAATTGAGCATCTAATTGGTAATCATGGAGTATTAAGTTAATTATTTGAATGGAAGCTATAACTGATATAATTTCTAAAGCTGTAGATCACATAACACTACTTTTATAGTGACAAGAGGGAAAAAGACATGGCTGTGACTGAATTGCCAAAACATTGGATTGTATAGAAGGAAGCACACGGAGAGTCAGATCCATGCTGGCTTTGTTTTCCTAGGTGCTCCAAGGGCTCCCAAGTGCCAAATTATTGTATATTTAGTTGCCAAGGTAAATGTAAGTCATTAAGAGAACAGAGTGGAGTGGCTTCCACTGTGCTGTTTCTCACTGTTTTGCACATTTCTTGGATCCAGAACAAGATGATTGGCAGTTGAGTGAGAGTTAAGTGCTTTACTCATGTTTAGGGGGAAAAAAGATATTATCTTGCAGTAATAATTCTTACATTTATTTAGCCTTTACTTTTTATAAATTATTGGCACATATGCCATTTCATTTATTTTTCCCAATGTCAAAAGGTAGAATGATTTTAGTTCCAGAAGATAGTGGGGGTGGGAAGACCCCTGCTACCAGGGGATGTCCATAAGAGGGAAGACTGGCACTTTGTTCCCTTGTCATATAATTGCCAAGCCAAAGGGCTGACCACCCAGTCCCTAGTGCTCCCAGGGCAAGGGAAAGAGTTGAGGCAAGATGGCAGGATGGGGACCTGCAGAACAAAGAGTCCAAGACAGTCTCCTATCCTCCACATAGCCAGGTTCCGGGCTCCAGGAAGTACGGAAGATGGCCCCCACGTGTGCCTGCAGGTCCAGGAGTTTGACTTGAGCCTCAGATGTGGGTGGGAACTAAAGTCTTGCTGGGACCTTAGGCATGTGGTGGGCAGCGAGCCATTCACTGAAGAATGCTGTGTGATGCCACCCTCTAGGGGTCTGCCTGGGGGTCTGTTGCAACTCACAGGGCCCAGAGACTTTTAAAAACCAAACAAAAGGGGGTTTTGTTTGGTTTTTAATGAGCTGAACCCAATTCCAATAGTGTCTTTATTCTCTGCCTACTAGCAGATATATTCAATTTGCACATAATTTTATGTCATATATATATACACACATTCTCTTTACATTATAGGCACAGGAACTGAAATCTGCTGGGTTAATATTGTCTTTTATTGTGCATGTTTAATTTCCTCTTTAATCCATAAGGACATCAAGAGCTGTGATTGCCTTTGCTTTTTTTCTCCATCATCTTCCCACTTGGTCCAGTCCTGACTATAGGCTTGGTACATTTGATTAAAAGACCAGTTGGTGTTTCAGCTTGCTAATGACCAGTCATAACTGATAATTGAGGGGAAGTTGTTGGAAGAGAAGACAGACCAAGAGCCATGCAAATTGTTCTTAAGGCTACTTAATATTTAAATTGGAAAAGCTGGAGTTATAAATTTTTTGTTGTGCCCATAGACTTGTGTATGTATCCCTTGAGATGCAGATTAAATTTTGAGAAAATGTTTTGAGCAATAATTTAATATAAAGCTGTGGTAGTCTTATTGTTAAACCACAGGGCTTAGTGGAAATTTTTGTTGTGTCACCATAGATACCAAAATCTAATTTGATTACTCTTGTGAATAGTTGCTAACTATAATCTGATATTGACTGTTACTTTTCATCAGCTGGAAGTAGTCTGCTAATTGAGCTGGAGGCAAGCCAGAGAAATCTTTCAAAGGAGTAGTTTTACATACTGCAGTTTTAATAAGCAATTCAATGAAACCTTTTATAAAAGCAACAAAGGCAAGAAGGGTCTGGACATGGCGAGAATGCTTTACACATCTAGGAATGAACGCCAGACAATGCTGGATCATGTAGGTCACTCAGACCCAGTTTGGCAAGGTCAAATAAGAATAGCTTAATTTATTCAGCAACCATGAGTATCCTTATTTACTTAACAACTCTGTCAAAAGAAACCCTCTACGTCCCTGGAGTTCAATAAATGAGCAAGGTGGCTCTTGTGTCATCAAATTAGGCATATCTTTCATCCTTCTAGGAAGGCTTTGTTTGCTGCTTGGTTTTTCAACAATTAAAATTATATCATACCTTCACTAGCAAGAGAGTTTTTTTCGAAGAGAATGATGTCTTTGCCTGTAATCACCCAGGAGTATAGATAGATGAATAATCCCAAAACACAGTGAGTGGGCTTTTTTGGTTTTTATTTGTTCATTTGTCTGTTTTTTTTCTTGGGGAAACTGAAGCACAGGGCAAATTGTTAGGACGGTGATTTGTATTTATTTAGTTTACTATGTCTCTGCTACTGGACATGCAGTCTGGTAAAATCGTTCTGTTTGTCCTTCATGCTATCTACTATTGAGGAGTTTACATTCATCATATAATTTTATCCTTACTTTATTGATGAACAGATTCAGAGAATTTAATCCAAGTGCAACAGTTAATACCAGGAAATGCAACGGGCAAGTCTAGGCTATAGTCTTGACAACTTCCATCTAGGCCTGGGATTCGATGGGAAAGAATGAAAGAGGAGTATGATACTGTGTGTGGGAAAAAGGTTTACAAACTGTTGCCTTTTTGTCCTGAAGTGAATGGTGGGCCTTTTCTACTTGGGTCATTAACATTCAATGGGTCATCATTTACTCCAGGTATATAACTTCTATCCTCTATCCTCTCAGTTTACTCCTCTGTATCTTGAGAATGACACTACCTAGTAGTGTCCATGTGAAAGTGAAATGACTCAATCCACAAAAAAAAAGTCAGAACAGTTTCTGGCACATTATAAACACTCATCATCCGTACTGTTTTTATGGATGACAGTCTCCCTGACTGCATCATCTGAGACCCCTGACAGTGTCTGCACAGAAATTGGACTGAGCAGGTGATCCCCTGTGCATGGTATAAAGGGAGAACTGTACTGAGAGTCTGTTAAACCCTGAGCAGGATTTCTGGGTGTTCATGTGATTCAGTACTTTTGCTGACTACTGAGGGAATCTGTGGTCCTTCCACCATAAAAGGTAATAAAGGTGTGAATTGACAAAGATTTTTCTTGACCTATACAGGTGTTGGCTTCTCTGCAAACAGATTTGCAAGTGAAATCCTTGACAGTGTTGTGGTCTTTCATTAGGTGAGACCCATTTTTCTGCCAAGCCTTAGAGTTGTGACTAGTTGCCTTGGTTATCATTTGATTAGATGAGACACAATTTACCATGGTGCCTTCCTTTACTCTGCCTCAGTTCCGTAATTATCACTCATATTTGTTTCATTATATGTTTGCCTAATACAGTCTCTTATCTCAAATGTAATGGATATGGACATTTTCATTATTCATGCTTACTCTTAAATTTTCCCACCATCTTGTCCTTTCTCCCCTTAGGATCATTATATGATCATAGGTGAATTGGGAATCTGGGTCAAGTCTTTTTTAAATCTCCTCCCATTACTGGGAGGGAAACAGTTTCTCCTCCTGAACTCCCAGAGCACTTATAATTGTCTTATGCTATTTCTCACAGGCTATGTTACCTTAGTTTATATTTTTATTTGCTTTCTCCCCTTTGGGGTATGAAGATCCTTAGAGAAGGAACCTCTTTTTTTATCATCCTGCACCAGCCAGCACTGTACTTCGTGGTTCTTAGTAGAAATTCGCTGAGTGGATATCTTTTGGGTTTCCAAGTAGATCCGGGATAGATTACTTCACTGAGTTCATATATCCTACATAGATAGAAAATAGCACATCTGAAGTTTAAACCAATTTTTCTAGTTGTCTACGTAATAAAATTTGGGCAAGCTATTATCCCATATTTTAGCAAATTATATTTAACTTCTATAGGTTGCATGACATGTCAGTAATAGCAATGATGGTACACTTTAATAAATGATAACATGAATTTGGACAAGTTTTGTTTTCCAAGATCAGATTCCATACAACAAGCGTCACATTGCACATTGCACTAACACTCATGGCCAGTGAGTAAGTCTGTTCTGTTGGTAGTGAGATGAGGAGGAGGTACTTTAAGGAATGAGGCCTAGAAGAGAAGTGAAGGGAGATTGGGATCCTGTCTGTCATGACTTTAGCTGTGAACAAGAAGGAGAAGGCTCTGCAGGACTCTTGGCTGTCATCTAACCAGTCCCATGAGTGGAATTTTGGTCTTCTAGAATTGGCCAAGTAGGGAACACTGTTGGTGAACAATTTTTGACAAATGTTCCAAAAGGCACCTTAGACTGCCTGCCAATCTTCGAGTAGCATTTACTCAGTTTGTGACTGATCAGCCTTCTTAAATACACATTTCATTGATCATTGACATATGCTGGGGAAGGGAGAACAATCTGGTGTTGAAATTTGAATAGCAGTTCTATGGAAAGTGAACTCACAGTTCAATTGCTCAGGGATGTGGCTTATTTCTGAGTCTGTATCAACTTCCTCAGAAAGGTGGAGTTAGAAGTTCATTCATTCCTGAGACACCTCAGTGTCTCTTATTTATTTATCTCTTTCACATCAAAGTGTGAGCCACACATTTTGGTTCAGGCTGATACTTCATATCACTTTAAGGCAAAAGGGGCTATTTCTAATTTGGAAAGTTGAAAAGAAGTGTGAACGCAGTCATAGATTTGAAAAGCTAGACAAATTTGCTGCTTCTGGCAGAATCTTTATTAGTTAACTTAAAAAAATAAAAAATGAAGTATTATAAATTCTCAGGATACAAATCAAAATACTAAGCAATAAGAAAAATAATTGTCAATTTTCATTTTAGATTATTTGAATAACTTCCCTTGAGTTTTCAGATGTACTGATAAATGGGCCATGCTTAAATCCCCTTTGTAAAAGTGTGGGGCCTGTGAATAATTGAAACAGTGAGCCTGAAGATTCAGCCCACAGAGGTATTTTTTTGACTGAGACCTTAGAATCTATTTTTCTAAGACTTAGACAAATACAAATTTCAACCACTGTCTAGTTCCAGTCGTTTTTCTTGAGGTGACCCTTCTTTCCAAACAGACTACTAAGTGTTTCACAGGTGAGAAGCAAGTGTGAGAAGCAGAGATCATTCTTCAGAGCCTGGAGGACTTTCGTTCCCCTTTGCAGTGAGAGCTGGCGACAGTTGGTGAATGGATCTCCTGTTTCTGGATCTTTCTCTCATCTCACTGTGCTTATAGCCTTCATGTCATGGGCTAACAATGAAAGAACAATCCATAGACGACCCAGCCTACCTTTTTTTTTTTCCTTTTTCTTTCCTTTTTAGTTCACAGTGAACTTTTACATTCATAATTCTCTAATTCCTAGTTGCTACAGATCGTTAAGTACTTTGTTGTTCGTCCTGCTTTGTGTGTGTCTTTTTCAGTTAACCCACTCACCAGTGGCCCAGGAACACCTTTCCTGATGGGGTACAGGAAGAATGTCAAACTCTTATTGATAGGAGCTGCTGAACCTGACAACCTGAAAAGAGGCATGAATAACTCTTAACTTGTTCTTCTTGATCATTTAAAGGTCATCTTCACATAGTTCTCTTTTTTTTTCAACATAAAAATGGGTTTACTTTAGAATACCTGTGCTTTGCTTTTTGACTTTATAATGGAAAGCCAATTTATTCCGGCTTTAAGGAGCTCAGTGTCTACACCTGCCAATGTAGCAACTTCAAATAGCAAATTCAAGACTCTCCAGAGTATGGTGCCCCTCCAGAGCCACTCATTTTGTTAAAATAATGGGTTGCAACTTGGGAAGGAATCCACTGCTTGCTAAGGTGGCTCAAAGTTAAGTTTTCTTTTGAAATGCTTTAGAAGGCAATCCTCAGACACCTGAAAAGACTATGGAACTGGACAAAGTACTACCTTACTGGCTACAGTGGTGCAGAGGATGACCTGTGATCTCAGCAGCTAATGATAGGATGTGTCCTCTAACCTCCATGAGGCTACAGTTGAACAAAATGAGTGGCTCTGGAGGGGCACCATACTCTGGAGAGTCTTGAATTTGCTTTTTGAAGTTGCTACATTAGAAAGGTACAAATAGCTAGGTGCAGTGATGCAGTACTGTATTCCCAGCTATTCCAGAGACTGAGGCAGGAGGATCACAAGTTTGAGACCAGCATGGGCAATTTAGCAAGACCCTGTTCCAAAATTTAAAAAGAGAAAAAAGGTATGGGAGATTGTAGCTCTATGGATCATGTGAGGCCCTTAGTTTGATCTTCAGTACTGGGGGGAAAAAAGGAAAAAATTGAATAAGTAGATTTAAGGAGAGAGGTTTCATAAGCTTTAAACATAAACAGTAAGTAGATTGAAATTTTTGGTTAACTCCTATCATAATGGAATTAGTAACACAAGAGAATGCTATCTATTCCTCAGCAGCGGTAGGTGCAATAGAAGAGAGAAACCAGGGACGGTGAGAGCTAATCAGTTACATTTTATTATCTTTGGAAGAAACTCCAAAGGTAATTCTGTTATGGTCCTTGTGACAAACCATCCTCCTTCCAGTAGGCTGTGTTCTAGTGCAGGATGGAACCATGTGGTAGAATTAACTTGTCAGTCCAAACACCCCTGCTGTATGGTTTTCTCAGTCCTTTGACCTGGCACAAAGATGACCCCAGCTGTTGGTTAAAGGACTGCTACCAAGCTTTCCAACTTGTTTTTGCAGTTTGTAGAGCTACACACTTTGTGGGCCTATGTTCTGATGCCCTTATTCGAGCAGTGCTGTGATTAGAATAACAAAAGATAGGTTGGGCATGGTGGCTTGGCACATGCTTGTAATCCCAGCTGCTGGAGGCTGAGGCAGGAGGATTGTGAGTTCAAAGCCAGCCTCAGCAAAAGCAAGGCTCTAAGCAACTCAGTGAGACCCTGTCTCTAAATAAAATGCAAAATAGGGCTGGAGATGTGGCTTAGTGGTTGAGTACTCCAGAGTTTAATCCTAGGTGGCCCCCCAAAACAGTCTTTTGAAGGCTATAGAGGTTCATGTGGCAACTATTTGTATAATATCTTTCATTCTTTTTTCTCTACATTGCTTTTAAATATATCATTAACATCCTTATATATTAATGGGCTGCTTTTCAAAACTAGCTCTTAACAATACCATTTTTCATACATAGATTATATCTTTATTGACATGTTTTGCTGGAGTTTATTTGACACGTTGGAAGATATAATTTATCTTATTTTTTGCTTTGGGTTAAGATAGCTATAATTGGTATCAGTGAGTATTAAAAAATGTGAAATTAGCAAAGCAGTGGAGAAATCACAATGTGCCTGATCTTTGCATTTCATTAAACCCTACAGCTGGCTCAAAAAATTCAAAAGGCTTTGGCTTCCTTTCTTGAAAATTTAAAAGATAGAGTTGTTTTTAAAAATCTGAAAATAAAAACCATTAATTAAATTTAAATTTTCTAAATTGGGTATCCATTGCACCAGATAGGATATGCTTAGAATTTCCTGTCTTTCCTGACTTTGGATGGCATAAATCATCATTCTGCAGAAGAAGTCCATTAGAAAAGTATAGAAAAGTGTTAGAGAAAAAGAAGAGACTGTTTTACAAAGAAGCAATTGGGGAGACATTTCAAAAAGGAGGCAGATGAAGATGTACAGGAATGATAATAATGACACTGAGAAGGTTTATTTTCCCAAAGGATGATTATGATCCTTGTTGTTTTGATGAAATGAACCAAGGAAACAAGAATTCTAACTCATTTTTATTCCCAAAAGTAGCTCATGGGATTCTTGTCCATAAGGCTTTATTTTATTATAAGAGCAAGAAATGTGTTTTTCAATATATTTAATTCAGTATTATGTAGAGTAAAATGCACGTATTAGGTTGATGAAAAATCCTTTTCAAAATGGGGTCGGGGTTGTGTATACTGAATAATTGGAGTTTTTCTAACTATCTATAGACTACAGTCTTTCTAGTTGTTTTTGTTCTCTATTCTCAACAAGTAGTTAGGAGAAAACAATTTTTAACTGTCATCTCTGACCTCATTAATATTATATTATGCTATGGACTACTGGTAAACTCAAAGGCTCTGACAGGAAAAAGTGTGTTGGTTGTATGTTTTAGTTAACATTCATGATGATTTTGTCTTGCATGGATTATTACTTAGAGTATTACTGACCCATATTAATGGGATCAAGACCAATACATCTTCTGTAAAGGAGAAGTTTTGCACCACTGAACAATAAAGCAAGACAGCATGGTTTGTGGAAAAGAAGATTTAGAACTGCATGGCACATTACTTCACTTTCCACAGCATGCAATGTATGAACTCTTGAACTTGTAGGGAATGTGTGCAACATCAAGGCAAAGGAAATAATGGTGGGGAGTGATTGTTGAATTATTTTCTTCCCCTTTCTCCTAACACAGATGCAGTCCCCAGGTGCCACGGTGCTGTCACATGGTTATATCAGCTGGGAAGATATTTGATAAGAGTCAAGCTTGCATGTCTTACTTTGAATTACAGTTCATTAAGGCTAAACTCTTAAGTCCCAGTACAATTTCTATTGGGAGAAAAAGGACATTTTAAATAACTCTGAGTTAAAATTGGAAAAAATAAAATGAGAACCTTAGTAGAAATTAAATTATACTCGGGATGTGACTACCAAGAAGTAGCACTTCTAGCCATGTTATGGTTTATGCTTCATTCTGACTGTCATTCACTCAGTCATTCAAGAAATGCTCACTGGGACCTAATGTGAACCAGGCATTATTCTAGGCACCTGGGATACATCAGCAAAAGGAATGGCAAAGAACCCTACTTTTAGCTCAGGTGCTGGGAGGCGAATGAACAATAGATAGTAACAGCTGGTTATTACATAGTATATTAGCAAGTCATAAGAGCCAAAGAAAAGAAAGCATAGAACGGAACAGGAGTGATTTGGAGTATGTGAAACAGGCAGCACATGTGCAGTTGTCATGGATTTGATTTCCTAGAAGAGGAACTGCCCCCTCCCCCCAGAATAAGTCTATTTTAAGTTAGAAGCTAACTGTTTCCAAAAGAGGTTAAGTCACTTGCCCCAGATCAAACAGCTGGGAAGAGAAAAACATATTCTAAAACATTTTTATCATACCCTGATGCCTCTCAGCTCCGTGGGTTCACTGCTCCCCAGCTTCCGATGCTTTCTCCCAGGGATACCTTGGCCCAAACGGTTGGTTTCAGGATGCTGTGCTGCAGAGGCTTTATTGGACTTATGCTCTTTCTAGGCCACTCAAGGTTCCAGTGCCAGACATAGTTCATTGCCGTAGTTATATCCCTGGGAATAGCAGCTTATAATAACTGGAAATTAGACATGCATGAGAGGGTAGGAAGGCTAGAATGGAAATGTTAAGATGAAGAAAGTAGGTTAGAGGGCTGAGCTGTATCAGAGGTGAAGAGAGATAATTACTTAACAAGGAAATTGTGTCCAGGGTTGACACTGAGGACGGTAAATAGGCATGAACCAAAAGGAAGAAAAATCACATGAATAGTTAGTGTGATTGGTTCTTAAAGCTCACGTGCAATATCTCATTCAGTCCTTGAACTCTACAGAGTGGGTTTGATATCCCCATTTCATGGGTAAGTAAACTAAGATTTTAAAGGGTTGTGGCTTATGAAACAGTGAAAAGTGCGGGGAGAATTCATACCTGGGTTCTCTGGCTGTGCCTCCTCTTTCTTTGTACTGCACCAGAGAGTAAGATTAAAAAGAAAGAAAAGAAGAAATTCTTCAATTCTTTCTTGAATATAAACTGTACTAATTGAGTTCTGATTTAAGATAAGGAGGTAGCAAGATTTATTTCCACCCCTGTCTACCAACTTCCTGGAACAAGAAACTATCTCACATTTGGGCAGCCAGTAGGGAGCAGGGTATGTGTTGGAAAATGGGTTACACGGCCCACATGGCTTTTCTTTCTGGAATCTAGCGTAGTACCAAGAATGCCCACCTAGGGCAGCTTTCTTCAGGGAAAAAAAATAAAAATAAAAAATGCTTTGCTGTACATTACACGGATTGGAATGGGAGAACATTTTTTTTCTTGTTTTATTCTCGAATTTGGCTTATATCCTGATCTTCCTCCTTTCCCCCACCCCATTTTTGTAACAAAGTGCTGTGTGAAGGTTCCACAACCTCTTTAAGGTTTATGGCCCTCTGAAGCACAGCTGGATAGAGTGTCTTTATTCTTAGGACTTCCCTTTGAAAGTCCAGAAACACCCAGCCTCTTTCTCTAGGTGGGACCATTAGGAGCAGACTTCAGTGAAGGGAGGTACCCCAGTATCTAGCAGTGCAATCAGGCACAGGGAAGTCATTCCACTCTGGCGGGAAGGATTGTTTCTCATTCTTTTACTTAAAAGCAAGTAAGCAGATGGATGGGAGCAAATGAACAATGGTAAAGGGCACACAACAGATTGGCTGTTAGTGCAAAGGACTGCCCTCCCACCCCTGGGGCTGGCCATGAAGTCATTACATTGGACCATGGTCTGCCTTCCCTTCACAGTCTTCCAGACCAGTTGGAAGCAGCAGTGTTGTGCTTCTCTGCAGGAGATCCCCTCTATCCCCTCCCGCTGCCACCACCACAAACACCTGCAAGCCCTTCAGTGGCTGCTACCTCTGTGGGGTTTAAGAATAGATAAAACAATCAATAGTAGATAAGTGCTGTCATGCTGTTTCAAACACTGGAAGAAAGAGAAAGTCTCCTTTAGGCAGTTAAAAAAAAAAAACAACTGCAAAAGACAAAAAGGGATGGTTTGGGGGGAGGGCCAGTCCTACTGCTGTTGACCATTTGGCCAGCAGCAAGTGGTGGACGAACTAGGACACTTGAGCAGGGACAGCATCAAGGAACAAATGGTTAAATGGATTTGGATGTCTAGGTAAGGAAAAAAAATTCTGCCATTTGGCACCATTTTCATCAGACAGAAGTTGGACTTAGATATTCATTAAGTCATTCTAAAGATGGTATATTCTGCATTTCGGTATGGTTGCCCTTTGGGGGTTGAGGACATTTTCACAGTTGGCCATTTAATCTTCAGAGCTGGGATGAAATGGTTCTGTCTTCCTGCTGTCAGACAATGGAGAAGATTTTCATTTGCTTCTGGAATATTAGTACACACGTGAGACACCAGGGCTATCACACTGTTCTGCCTGCCTGTTTTTGTACATCTGCGTCCTCTTCTGGCCGGAGCATCTTTGAGGACTGCACTTGGGTGACATTTCATGTTTCACAAGCATTTGAGCCTGCGATTCCCCTCTGTGGCTGGCCCTCTTGCTCACTGCCCTGACTGTGCTCTTTGGTCCCCAGGCCTTTGATTAGGCCAGTGCTTCACCAGCCCAAGATGGTTAAGTTGGCTGCAGGTGGGTCAGCAGGGGCTTCTGGGCCTTTCAGACTGGGATTGAGGAGAAGAGATACTTTCTGTTGACTCTGAGACAACTCAGAGCTGTGTCTGAACTCTTCTCTAAGTCTCATTGACCAAACATTTCTGGCACCCTTTCTAAATAAAGAGAAACGGAGTCGAGGGAAATGTTTAATATTAAATTATATTTGTTTCACATGCAGACATCCACTGGGGTATTTTTGTATGAATGCTTTTTATAAATAAGGAAGATAGTATCTGGTTTTGAATTATTCATTATTTTATATTTCTCTTCTTCAGGTTGCTAGATTGCTAACAGTAAATGGAAACTTCAAGGTCCTGCAGTTAAGATTTCCTGATAACCTTGAGCACAGAAAGGGACTAAACTTTGATATTTTGCTTAGGCCTTGTCAAAACCCAATAATTTTGTAAAGAGAATGTTACTGGAGAGGAAGAGTATAGCTTGATCCATCATAGATTAATATTTGCTAAGTGCTCATGAGGGATTTGTACTATGTCATTGATGTTTTTCCCTTCAGACAAAGTTAATCACTACGTCTTCAGCTTTGAACCAACCCCTAATACGGCACTGACACTGCTAACATGGAATCTGCATGTGAGAGAGAGAGAGAGAGAGTGAGAGAGAGAGAGAAAGAATGTGATTGAGCATCTAAGATCAGTTTACCCAGTAAAAATAAAATAAAAAATCAGTTTACCCAGTTCTCAGCACTGCTGAACTGTTGAATGGCTGTAGTCAAAGGATTGCTTGATGTGTTCTATAAACATGGGGAGCCCATATATAGGCCCAATCAGTAAAACAGTGCTAGCCCTTCCTGGGATTCCTGAAGCATATTAGGGAAGCCCAGGAGAAACCACATTGGGCTGAGCATCTCCAAATCCCTTCTCAAGAAGCTGGAAACAATACAATTATTAGTAATAATTGATGCTTTTTGAGTTCTTATTCCATTTAGTCCTTATAGCAGCCTTTCAAGGCAGGTGTTATTAATCCCATCTTAGATGAAGAAACTGGATCTCAGGGAGGCTAACTGCACATCAGGAGTTAGGTAGATCATCCTTGTAGGGGTGCCAGGTTCCAACACAGACCAGCTGGGAACTGTCAGTGCTGCCTTGCCACGTCCTCCTGACCAGGATCTTGAGCAGGTTACTCTTGTCTGCCTACACCTCCATTTCTTCACCTGTAGAATGAGTGATGATAATGCCTGTTTCTTTTTTTAAAAAAATCTATTGTGAGGATCAAATAAAATAATGTAAATGGTCACCTATTGTAATGCCTGATGTAGAGTAAACATTCATTATTTTTATTATATTTAATTCTTGCTCTTAGAGCCATAAGAATTCAGATGTGGACCTGTGGAGCTCTGAAGGAGCTCTGGCAAGACCAGTTCTGGCTTCAGAAAGTGCACTGGCATAGAGGCCTTGTGTAGGGATAGCAGTTGGCCAGGAGATATGGGCACTGACCACAGGATCCCAGGCCTCTACTGTCTCCAGTGATAGGATATGGAGAGGGCAGGGGTGAGCATGAGCTTTCTGTGAAATAGAATCTACAAAATGTGTAATCAATTAAAGTGGGGAATGAGGGGCAGAGAAGAATTGATGGACAGATGTCTCCCCTGAGGAATAGAGGTGGTACCCTTCGCTGAGACACAGAATAGAGGAAGAGGACTGAACAGGGGTGGGTGGAGAGATGGTAGGTCAATGTGTTCCATCTAGTAAATATGCACAGAGTTGCAGGTGTTGTATTCAGGTAAATGTGAATAATGGGTAACTAGAAAAACCAGCTGTAGCTCAACAAAGAGGTGGGGCCTGGAGCTAAGGGCAGGCTTCTGGGCAGTAATTGAACACATAGGGGAGATGAGCAAACCCAGAAAGGTAGAGGATGCTGAGAAGCGGTAAGAGGCTAGGAAGGACCCCAATATTTAAGTGAAGTCAGATGAATCAGTGTAGGTGAATGAAATAAGAGAATAGGGCAGCTTTCGAGGGGGATGATTTGATTTGAGGGTTTATTTTATTTTTTCATTTGTTTATTTGTTTTGTCTCCTGGTAATAAAACTACACCTTTTTTTTTTTTTTTAAACTCATAAGTAGAACAAAGCTATGGACCCATATACCCATCTCTCCAAGTCAGCAGAGAGATTTTGCCCACTTATTTCATCTGCCTTTCTTTATGTGTCTGAAGTATCTTAAAGCAAATTCCAGAGGGCAGGTAGTTTCACCCCTACCTATGTTGGTCAGTTACCCTAAAAATATTGTCATTTCTCTATGCAGCTCCTATGCCATTATCACATCAAACACCAACACTATCCCTTAGTGTCTATCATCCAGTCCTGATTCGTCTTTCTCTGTCTGAAAACTTTCTTTTGACTGCTACTTTTTGTTTTCTTAAATCATGAAGGAATAAGGCTCAGTGTTGTGTTGGGTTCTTACATCTCCTAGGCCCCTTGACCCAGAGCGGCCCCCTCTTTTCATCTTCTGTAACATTGATGAGTTGAGTTTCTTTTAGCTGTCCTATAGAAAGCCCCACTTTCTAGGTTGATCTTTTGCTCCCTTATATTGTTACTTAACTTTGAAAGATGTTTTTGAAGGCATGGAATTGGTTGGGCACTGGGAGTAGGTGGTGGGGTTAAGTAAGTCTGAAAGTTGACTCAAGGAGTCAGGAGAGGTTGTGCACATTTGGAGAGGGGGAGAGTGGATAAAGAAAGCTTTCCGTGATCTTCTGCTTCTCTGTCCCAGAGAAAATGGTCCTTTGTCACCACGGTATGATATATGTGTATGTGGCTATACACACACACACACACACACACACACACACACACACACATATGTATTCTGGTGTATATGCACATCTGTATACACACACACACACACACACACACACACACACACACACATACACTTTTGGATATTTTGGTAGTACTGGGGGAAAAGTACTAGGATGAGTAAGGAGACTTGGACTGCAGTCTGGACACTGGGAACAACTTGCCCTGGGACCCTGAGCTCATGTCCTATGCACTGTGGTTATCAGTTTTCTCATCTGTAATAATGTATCCATTGGAGCAGATCATTGCTCAGGTCCTTCCAACTCTATGCTTTTTCTGATTTTTTAAAAAACATTTTGTTTGACTGTCTTATCTGCTTATATTACTCCCCTTTCCAAACTCTTAGTGGATCCCTGTTTAACTTATCTCACAGATGATGGACTTCCTGAGCCCGGGATTCAGAGTCCTTATCCCATGCCTGTATTTGGCCTTCCCTTTTCTGTCTTGTTCCTCCAGCCATCCTAACGTGGCAGACAGAGTGACAGCCTCATCTTTCTTCTTCAGGCTGTGCTCATGATGCTCTTCTTACCTGGAATGCTGTCCACTGGTCCCTTCTGCTCCCTGCAGCCTCCTTCCATTGCTGGACCCTACTTTCATTTGTTGAGCCCCTGCCCTCTGTCAATCCCAGTGCTCTTCAAACCTCACATCTAATGCTCTAGTGGAGGTCCTGTGAGGCATAGGACGTCTTATCCCCATGTTTGAATGGGATCAAATGAATCTGATGGGTTAAGAAGCTCTCTGAAGATCATTGGGAAGCCCAGAGTTGAGATTCTAGCTTGTCTTACTCCAATCCCAAATCCCAGGGTCTCTTGGACCCTCCGTGCTGCAAGCCTCAGAACACTCCATAACCTGTGCTAAGCTCTTATCCAATATTGTCTTCTGCCTTGGTGGATTCAACATCTCCTGCCTACCAGAATCCTGCAAAAATGTTAACTCCTTTGAGGGTAGATTCCATGTCTTACTTAATGTACTCCTTCTGGTGCTTAACTGAAAGATGGTGCACCAGGTTGAAGTTCAACAGATGTTTGTTGAGTTCAACTGGAATTCACTGCTAATAAAAAATTAGGAGTCAACAAATAAATTACCTTGTTTGCTGAATGGTCTGATTATCTGTCAGATTACTGGAAACTTTTAGTATGTCAATTTTTCATGCATTGAAGCTGATGTGGTATAAATTGAGCCTATTTCCATACTTTATTCTTATAGCTGTAGTTGTTTTATTAGAGCACGATTAATTATATAATTGTTAGTGAAAACAATTAAATGGATCAAAAAGGATAAGAGGTGTTTATATGAAAATAAACTTAATTACATTTGCAGATATTTATTTTAGCATAAGTACCTCAAATCACAGTAGCATCTCTGAGATCATCATGATCAAGATGTATTTTAGTTGAACTTGGACAAGGTTTTGTACTAATTGTATAAGAAAGAAATCTGTAGGAAGACTTCTGTCACCTCCTGTTGTAGGGACAGTGGCACTTTTCAAATATCTGAATATTCCTGAGAGTTGAAGCTAATCCTACACTAAGTATCAAGGTCCTTTATTTTAAACATAATTGATGAAAACATTTCTTAAGCAAACTACAGGAGAGCAAATTTTCTGAAATTTATGCAATATCATCAATTCATGACATGGAGTTTATTCAGCAAATTAATTTAATAAACACTAGGCATATGCTAAGAGCCAGGGAGCGGTCTAGATTGCAAAGAGAAGACTGTGAATGGAATAAATGCCTGCTCTCATGGACTTCACTCCAGTAGGGGGAACACGTGGTCAGCACATAAGCAAACAAATGGGAAAGGTGACCTGGACACAGTGATATTGGCTACAAAGACTCCACAGCAGGATACTAAGATCAGGAGGGATTTGCTCCACATGGTGGTGGTCAGGGGAGTATTGGTGACACAGGGAAGGCAGACCTCTTCAATTAGAAGGGTCAGATAAGGCCTCTTTGGGGAGGCACATTCTAAAGCCAGAATGATGCCCTAAGATAAAAGCAGCATGGTGTGTTTTAAGTTGAGTTTGTTTGTTGGGTTCATAGTGCTCATGTCCTTTTCAAGAACATTTGCCTGTAGGCAGATGGGTGTGGGAACCAAGAGCATGGGAGAATGGTGACTTAGGAGATAAGATTGGATAGTCCTCAGGGTCCTGGAGATGATTAAAGACATGGGGCAGGACCATTTTGTGGAAAAACTATTGTGGAAGCTTCTCCCCTTCCCGACACATGCACTGAAGACAACATGAAGTCCTGTGGAACATTATTCTAAGCATGTTACAAATATTAGCTCATTCAGTCCTCAGAACAACCCTAGGAGAAAGGAATTGTTATTTTCTATCTTGAGGATGAGGAAACTGAGGCACAGAGATATTAATTTTCCCAAGACCACACTGTGTCATAAGGCAAACCTCAGTATCTTCATCTTGTCAGCCCATATTTGAAGCACTATGCTCTGCAGAATCTGTCATGGACCGTCTATCCAGATGGGATAAATGAGACGTTGGAAAAAGCTAAGGGAGAGAATACAGAAAGCCTCATGAGAAGATGGAATGGTATTGAGAAAAATAATTCATTGTCTTCTGGGAAGGGGGCGGGTGCCCAAGTGTGAGTGGTTTCTCTCAAGCCTATCACCACATGGTTGCAGATAACTATTGTTTTGTCACATGAACCATATACTTTCCTTGACCTGTAGCCAGAATAATTCTGTTTTTAGTAAATTCTTCAGTTGACTAAAAGAGGAATATGAAATGAACAAACAAATAGACAAAACAAAAGGATGGAAGAGCAAAAAAAGTTGTAGGAACAACTGGCCATTCAAACTCACATCTTCAGCAAACAGCCAGAGCTCTGGGGTCCCCAGGCTTGCTGCAGCTGATTTGTATTTTTATAGAACAAACAGGCTATTTGAAGTCCTGCCCATGGAAGAATCCTGCCTTCTCCTCATGCAGAGTCTACTACCCTATACCGTGCTTGTTGTGTTTGGTATAAGCCACCCACCACTGTCTTTGTGTGTCATTTCAGTATCTAAACTCATCCTGGAGTTTCTGTGACAACTCTAATATGACTTTCCCAGGACATCCCTGGACTACCCATTCTGACCCTTTTCATTGCTTTGACGTTGCAGAAGAAAATGTGTTTAAAAAATATCATTTCCAACTGGGTGTCCTGGTGTGTACCTGTGATTCCAGGTACTTGGGAGGCTGAGGCAGGAGGAACACAAGGTAGAGGCCAGCCTAGGCAACTTAGGCAGACATTATCTCAAAATCAAATTTAAAAAGGGCCAGGGATATAGTTCAGTGGTAGAGCACTTACCTAGCTTATAGGCTAATCCCCAGCATCCTGAGAGTTGGAGGAGGGTAAGAAAGATCACTTACTCATTATCTGTCTTAATTCTCCTTGTCCCAAGAAGAAACCCTGATTCTATTCAGATTGGTGGAATGCAATTTAAGGTATGCCTGGAGAAGGAAACCCATGTTTCTTAGGAATCTTGGGAGATTTAAAGAAAAGTTTAGGTGGTTTGCCTTTGACCTGGAAATACCTCATTATAATTGCTATTTCTCTGCCTTGGTGCACTTACCCATTTCTAGAGTTTTTTGGTGACCATCCCAGAGTTCCTAAGGCCTCCACTTTTGTGGCAGTGCCAGGAAGTTTGAATAAATAGAAAAACCTTTAAAATGAGTTATGAAAGAGGCAGCAAATTCTTCTGTAATGGCCTCAATTCCCATGTTAGTTGTTAGCACTACTGAATGTGCGACCTTGTTTTTAAGGGCATCGTTATTTTCCTTCATTACGCTCATACTCTACTTCTTTCCATATTTAACTTTGCTGCTGTATGATCTGCTCTAAATCGTGGTTGCATTGTGTACTGCTCCTTAATTATAAGTCCTAGTGTCACACTTTCTTCTATTTGTTTCTGCCTTTCTCTCTGATTACCTGATTTCTTCACTTTGACTGCATTTGTGCTCATTAAACAAACTGTTTTTTTTAATCTCTATAAGAAGAGTCTTTTTAAAGAAAATGCAATTGAAACTGGAATAAGCTTAATTATTAATTAATATAGTTAGCACCTATGAGTGCTCACAATATGCCAGGCACTGCATGTATTAATTCATTGAGTCGCAAAAATTGCTCCTGGAGATTATTTTCCTTTTGGAAAAGTCAGCTCTGCTGTTTCCCAGGATATGCTTCCCAAATGACTTGTATTATTTTAAAACATAAGAAAGTTGAATTTTCAAACTGGATATTTCTTCTTTGTTTGCACACACATTAGCCTATTTACATTGCATTGTTGTCTTTTCTGCAAATTGATTAATAACACTGGTGTGTTTATTTTGTTTTCCCCAAAGTGTAGATTAGTACCTGAAAAAACTAAAGGGAAATGTGGTTATTTCCTAATTCTGCAAACTCAGTATTTGTTCAGAAGGTTGTAATAAACTCTACCTTTGTACAATGTCAAGAATAATAATTGGTTTTCAGGCATGTGAAAAAGTTCCTTAGGAGTATTATTCCATCCTTTTAATTTTCCAGGAGAATATTTTTTTTCATGAACCCACAAAAATTGGAGGCTGTAATCCACTGGAGGGCGCACCTGTGCACAAACGCGCCCCGACACAGTACACATGTGGTCATAGACACCATTGATTTGTAATAGCGTACAGAGGAAGTAGGGCCATTTTAGTCCATATGAAATGAGAAATCAGATTTGCTCAGAGAGTGAAGAGAGGCCTGGGTGTCCTTAGTCAGCATCTTCTCTGGTCCAAACACTAGTCTTACAGTTCCTTTGGCTGGCCTGGAGGCTGTGGAGGTGACGCTTGTCCGGCCAAGTCAGATTGGAAATTGGGAATGCTGGCTCCCGGACACATTGGTATGCCAGTTGGGCTTCCCATAGATTCCCCAGCCATCTGTACTCCTCTGCAACTTGGTATTGACTTTGATTAAAAATAAAATAAAAAGGAATTGAAGAATTTAACTTGAGCAAATTTTGATTCAAATTTAGACCCTTGTTCCTCTTTGCACTAAAAAGAACCATTGAGAGCAAACCACAGATTAGCAATTCCATGGGGAATGAGAAGGAGATAGCTAAAATTCTGGGAGCAAACTGCTTAAGATAAAGTCAGCTATTAAAAATCTCTTAATTGTCATTGTAGAATTTAAAAGTATTTAGAATCCTATCATTATTTTCTTTATTCCTTCATAGAACAAAAACATATCTGCTCAGTTCTTAGACACAAAACAAACAGGGTGACATTTAGGTTCTAAAATTTGGTCACAGACATTTTTCTGCAAATTGTTTGTGAATTAAGCAAGAGACAGCGCATTGCATTCTTTGGTAAGAGCAGGATGGAGTTAAGGAAACATGAGCACACAGGGAGTGGTTGATTAACACACCCAATTAATGAAACTTCACATCATAACACTTTGGCTATTGTCAGTGAGCTTGCTAGGCTTCCAATTTCTATTCATTAGCTATTCTGTTTCCCTAGTTGCTTCACTCCTCCGCCCTCACACAACAGCAACATTATTAAAGGGTGGATTAAAATGGCGTCCAAATTGATAAGAAGTAGTTATCTAGTGTTCCTGAATGTGTTTGTTATTTGAAAAAAGTTTCAGGCTAAATGGAGTGAAGAAGATTTGAATTGTAAATGGATTCCTTGTCCCTTTTGTAGATAATTGTACTAAATGCTAATTTGTGGGCAACTAATGTGTTCTTGTGTTCACTGATAAGCTGTGTGGCTTGAAACAAATTTATAAAAAGAGACAAATCATTTGTGGGCAAAAACTCTCAGCCTGGTAAACTTGGTTGGTATGTCAAATTGTGTGTGTGTGCTTTTGTGGCAGGAATCCCATCTAAGTTACCTTTATACAAATATGGCTCCTCCCTACCCATCCACCTAATGATAATAGGTGGTTAATATGCTGATTTATTTCTTGAAATCCATTTTAGAAATGTGGGATGAAATGTACAGGTTGGCAAGGTTAGGCAAGAAGCCCCCCAGTTTTTTTTATAAAGGGTGTGATAACAATTGGTTTGGGTTTTGCAGGCAATATGGTCTCGGCTATTAACTATTCAACTTGGCTTTTGTAGCCCCAAAGTAATGTGCACGTGAATGACCAGGGATGTGTTCCAATAAACTTTATTTATAGATATTGAAATTAGAATTGTAGATAATTTTCACATATCATGAAATACTATTGTTTTGATATTTTATTGAACCCAGGGGCACACCATCACTGAGTACATCTCCAGTCCTTTCTATTTTTTATTTTGAAACAGGGTCTCAGTAAGTTGCTGAGATTGGCCTTGAACTTGTTATCTTATTTTCTTAGCCTTCCAAGTTGCTGGGATTTACAGGTTGTGCCGCCGTGCCTGCCTCTTATTTTGTTTTTCTTGTAATAATTTAAATAGTATTTATTTATTTATTTATTGACACTTGAGGGCCTTATAAAAAGCAGACTGTGGACACATGGGCTTGGGAACCATGGTTTGCAGATTAGGTTAGGTCTTTCTTTTCTTCTGTGCATCCATTTCCCCTTCTGATCTCTTCTTTTTTCCCCCAGTTTCTAAACTCAAACCTAGTACTGCTTCTAGTATTTCTTAGGGGTAGATTCTGTGACTTTCTATGGTAGCCCTGACTGGGATTTGTTTTGTTTTTCCTGTGGAGAATGGTGAGGGGAATGTCAAAGTTTTCTCCTTTGAAAGAGTACAGCAAGGAGAACACCAGTTGTGATTTATCTACCCTACTAAAAGGGTTAACAGTTTAGTCAGAAAGAATTTGATGTTGCTGCTTCTGTGGCTGCCTCCCTCCCCAAAAAGAAATTCAGATACTATAATTTTGCTAAAGGAAAAGATCATGATGATATTTGTGTGAATGAGTATATTATATTAGTGATCCATCTATTGTGATTTTTTTTTGTATTCCTTAAAAAAAAATTGCAGTTCAATTGTGAAAAGACAACAGGAGTTGACTGCAGTGTCAGCGGCCATTCAGCTTGGTTGAAGTCCTTTCTAATGAGAATAAAGCCAAATTGGGGGGTCATCCCTCATTGTCCTCAGGCCCTAGTTAGCAAACCACCTCTGGTAATTTGGAGGGCACAAAGCATTCCTTTGTCCTACATAGCCTCGCAATTACTGATCTTTTGAACTTCCAGTTTTGGAATAAATTGAGTCTTATGCACTTGAGTCCTATAATATTATTTTACTTGAGGGTGAAGAAGTTAATGTATAACCTCTTTGGCTACTACTTCAGACACTTGGAAAATGCCTTTGATATTTAATCAACATAGAAACAAAGTCAATTTTAACTGTGTATGTCTTTTTCTGGGAATATTTAATAAAATAGGTTGAGTTATTCTTTTATTAACTGATCTATTTATTTGAATCCACTCTTTTCTTCCGGAGGGGGTGGTACATCACAAAGGAAAGGAACTTTAATAAAAGTCTGCTTTGCCTGTTGACCTGCTTCAGGCGTTAGTGAGAATACATTTTGAGGTCATTTGAGAAGAATGTCAAGGTTTGGCGCAAACATCTCTTTCCACTGCATAATTCTGGAAATGGTGATGGATTTTTGGGGTATGTGGGTGGGGTGTGCTGCTAGGGCAGCAGGACTCACTTGGGTTCCCAGGTCTTGCTTATCCACATTGTACCTGGGATCCTCTTCCCTTACCACTGTTACAGTTAGGACTTTTCTTTCCATTGACATAAGACAACTTATATTTCTCTACTGAAGATTGCAGTTTTAGTAAAAAATGAGGTGTTTGACATATATCCGTGAGAAAATTTGTATACACTGCTCACAGCAACATTATTGACAAGAGCCAAAGTAGTAGAAACAAATCAAATGGCTATCAGCAAATGGATGGATAAATAAAATGGATGAACATTGAAAACATTATGTGAAGTTAATAAGCCAGATACAAAAGACCGTATAGCATATATGAGCCCAATTGTATGAAATGTCCATAATAAGCTAAGAGAAGAAGTAGAGATTAGTGGCTACCAGGGTCTAGGGACAGAGATTAGGCAGTGACTGTAATGGGTACAATGAAGGGTCATGAGAATGTTCTAAAATTGGATAGTTGTGATGTTTGTGCAATTCTATGAATATACTAAAAACTACAGATTTTTTAAATGCTGATTTTTTTTGTTATATGCAATATGTCTCAGTAAAGCTGTAATACAAAATAATGAGTTTTAAAAATAGAAATATTATATGTTAATGTAGCTTTGTTATCACTGAAGACTAGTTTTACTATAACTGGAGTTTTACAGTTTGTGATATGTATTTTATTATTTATGTATTTGAGTACTTGTTCTAATATTTGCCACGAGGAGAAAAAGATTATCTAAAAAAACCTAATTCCTGACCTATGGATAACAAACTGAGTATATTATGCTATATAATGTGACTTCTAAATCACATTCTATCAATAAATAAATCAAATATTATTTGGTCCCATTTCACAGATGAGTAGTTCAAAGAAAGAAAATATTTATTTGGAGATCTGAATTTTCTTTTCCATAACAACAAACATCTTAACTCTGTAAACTTCTGAACGCATGACATTATGGTTCAAATATTGTCAATAGTGTTTGTAGTTTGTACAGATTTGGGGCCTTTGGGGAGTCTTAGAGTAGATAACCTAATGCACGCAGAGCTGTTCACAGTGGTACCTCAGGCATGAAGGCCTGGTCCTGCATGAGGAAGAGAACTCCCATCTTGGGTCTCTCTGTGTGACAGCTGAAGATAAAAGGTCCTTTAGCCCAAATATTATCAACTGGTTTATCTGCCTTAGGAAAGACAAAACGAAGATCAGGTGGCGCACAAGTTTGAAGCATTTCTTTAGCTAAAATACAAAAAAGACATGATGGTTTAAAATAAACTGAACTGTGGTTCTTGGAATGGGAAGAATGCTCTCTAGACCCACGAAGGGATTATTCTAGGAGAAGCCGCAGTTGTCTGTGGCAGGAGAAATTATTCAGAAGATTGCTATTTCTGCAATTCTGGGATGCTCCAGCTGCATAGATTGGAGCTGATAATAGTCAGTAGCCCATCTGTTTCTAAAAAAGCCCAAAGAGAAATGTAAAAATGGCTGTCAACCGAGGCAGTGATGTGGTGTGGTCTAAGAGGCACAGGCAACAGCTGCTTGGGGCTTCTCCCCCTTGATTTTTCCAAGTGATTGAACTGGAGTCAGAATTCTACCCTTGGTTTTACACAATGATTTCTTAGTTACAATATTTGCCATTCTCCAATTCAGGGTAGTGAGTATTTAGTGATGAAGATGAGGATTAAGAAAAAGATTATATATTTTTTTAAACATTTTTAAAATTTTTATTTGTTTTCATTAGATACATTATATTTATAAAAGCAGCCGTCACAAGTATTTGAGCTCAGACAAAAAGAGGGCAGAAACCCCTGGGGGACTGTGGTCATATGGTGTAGTTGAAAAGGCAAGGGTGTTAAAGTTAGAAATGTTTGGGATGTTGTTCCAGCTCTTCCTCTTACTAGTACTTGTAGACAAGAAATATTAACATTGTTTCTGCCTGACCTCTGAGGGTCCTCCAGGGATTAAAATACCGATTTCACTAGGTGGTGAGAATTAAATGAAATAATATGCACTAAGCTCCAAGCTTTTTGAGTAAGTATTCCATAAATGCTTTTGAGGTTTAGCTTTCAGGAAGAAGAGACCACTGCTGGAAACCTTAAACACCTCAGGTTGGCCAATGGCAGAAATTCTGGGAGTGGAGTCCTCTGGAGTAATCCTAGGGATAGGACCAGTAGAAGTCCACAAGGGGACTGCAATTTGTATGTTATTAAACCTATGTTATCCTTTTCTCAGAAATTATGATTGCTGCCAACTCCTAGGTCAAGTGTGAATTTTCTGCCAATTGTATGGTCATTTGGAGATAAGATCCCCCAAACTCTCTAGCAGTTAGAAAATAGGTTATGGTCATGTGAGTCAATTGAAAATGAATTAATCGGCATTGTCCATAAGTCCCCAGTTTTTAACACTGGACTTGAAAGACATTAACTCATAGGAACTAAGCTCTGGCTTGAGGACTGTTTTCTTGTGGAGACTCTGGTATGCATGACTTTTAATAATATAAGCTTCAATACTTTCAACTGCAAAGTGGGATAAATGGAAATTTACTTTAAATGAGGATGGGGTGAGCAGAGATCTGCAGAGATCTGCAGAGCCACACTTCAGGCGGTCAATAAATGTCAGCTGTCTCTGAGCAGGGTGCCACGTGTTTTTGATACTTTTAAGTTTTTGATACTTTGAAAAAGAAGAGAGATGCCAAATTGGAATGAATATTGTTCAGAGCTCCCTGACTCTCTGGATAACCGCTTTCTCCAACTTGGGGAGGACATTTTCCCTCTACCATGGTACATGATTTGCACTCTATCTGGACTCATCTCCCATGCAGGTCATTAACGTGATTAAAACCCAGAATCTAGGCGAGATCCCTGAGAAGCTTAGTGTATTAGCGTCTGGACAGAAAGTTCTTTGTTAACCCGAGAGTTATGGGATATAAATCATTTCTTCATGAGCTCATAAATCCCAGCCTAAGCACTTTGTTCTGGCCAGAATCAGTTTCTTCTTACACCCTCAACATTTAACTTCTTTTTGTTTTACTGGAGTTGGCCCGTAGATCCAGGGGACTATCTGATGTGTCCAGTGAAGTGTTCAACAGTGTTTTAAGAGAAACCAGGAATTGTCTGGTGTTGGAAATTAGAATATTGCTGAAGCCATTACTGATTCATATTTTCTGGGCCCTACAGCAATTGCTAACTTATCAGGGGAAAAAATTGATGATTATGTTAATGTGGAATAAAATATTTATTTATTTCATTCTGAAAATTTATATTGATACCCACTGTTGTACAAAAAGCTACGCTTGGCTCTGAAGGCAGAGTGAATTTGACAGTTATCCATTGCCCTACTCTCAAGAAGTCTTTTGTCTTGTTGTAGGTAAAAACATGTCTATAAATTATGGATCCGAGGGAGAAGGGAGAAAGTTCTTGTTTCTGTTGTAGGGAAAGTGGGAAGGACCTGATGGAGAAGTGGATCTTCCACTGTATCTTGAATGGTGGGTAGATGTGGAGAGACAGAGGCTTTCCAATCAAGGGACCATCTCATCTGTTCCACATCTGGTGGAATGGGCCTGAACTTTGGGGTCATTCATTGATCCCTGAGATTTCTCAATAGTCTGTGGCCCATGAACACTTTATGCACACATACATGCGTTATATACACACAAGTATACACATAGAGACACACACATGAATGCATTTGTATGAACTGTAATGTGGTTAAAATTATTTTTTGGCTAAAGTGCACAAAGCCAATTGTTCTGCTTTTAATATGTGTATATATTTGGCCAAAGACAGCAGACATGTTGTTCATTCAATTGCTATTTATTACAAAAAGCCTGGATCAGTTCAGTGAATTATGAATTCATCCCGAGGATGAGAATTAAATGAGATGTTCTATTTCAATCAAAACATTTGGGAACTTCCCAATGGAGACAGATTTACTCACTTCTTGGCATGTATTACCGACTTGGGAAGATAAAGGTGGATCGTATTTGTTTTTTTATGAGCTCGTTCTCACTGAGTCTGACAACTAAAAGCCTTGCCGAGATGAACACCTCCAATGCTTGGTCTCTGTGCACTGAGCTTGCATGTTATATTCTTGTTTGGGATCCTGGATTTGTGGTTGGCTACCTTCAATTCCCCTAAATTCATGCCTCACAGTGGGGTGAAGGAAGGTGAGAGGATTGGGGCCAATCACACTGGGGCCATTGGGTGGGAGGAGAGAGTTAAATAAGTACAAATGCATGTTTCCACTAAAGGATTGCTGGGTTCCAAACAGTGAGAAAACGTAACTTAAAGTCGTAAGGGTGGCTGGTCTTTGCTATCACACTTCTCAAGATCCCTTGAATAATGAGCCCTGCCTTTTAAAATTCCAAGAATAGAAGCTACAGAGGTTGAATTCACTCAGAAATTGTAATAAAATCATGAGAACTTTGTTTTGAAGAATCCGAGTTTTTATGTTTTCTAAAGTGAAAAGTCTAGAGTTTAGTTTTGAGATTTAAAACGAGCTTGTGATATGGCTTCATGACACTGACACCCCTTCCCTCTGTCCCTATTTGCCCTTCCATCTTGTGACCCTTCCCTGCACAGCTCTTTGATGAGCCTATTATGTCCTTTCATAGGAGGACACCTGCTGAGGCCTTTATAATAATGACAGTAATAGTAATACAAATAGCCAAAGGAATAATAAGCATAATTTTAGTGACAGCGATGCACATACTTGCACGATCCTGTCTTAACTTTATAACTACTTTATGAGATGAGCATTATTGTAATCCCTGTTTTAAAAATGACGACATCAAGATGACGACCTGCTCAGTGACACAGGATTAGTAGCTGTCATGGCTGATTCCCAAAATGCTTGTCACAACGAGTCTTCTGTTTTTTTCTGAATTGCAAAAGTAATAGTTGATAGTGAGAAGCTAGAACATAGAGATTATCAGAGTAAAGAAATTATCACAATCTGTAATCCCATATTCTAGAAATAAAAAGGCAGCTTTTTTCCCTAGTAATCAAAAGGCAGCTGACTGGGTGATGGTGTTTGAGTGATATTCTGGAATGGGTGATAATGTAAGGAATGATGACAGACCAGAGTGGGTAGGCGTGGGTGTTGGAGAGGGCTGGTCTACAGGAGAACACACGGGAACAGTTGGGAGTGATAGAAGTATTTGTATGTGTTGTAATGGTGCTTCTATGACCACATACATATGTCAGAACTCAAGACTATATAAAAATATTGAATTTCACTCAACATAAATTATTCCTCATGAAATGACTGAAAAGATAGCTGGTATTGGCATGTGTTGGACAGCCTTCTATGCATTCTCCTGTGTGTATCCATTACATACATACATCTTTAAAATAGATTATGCTCTATTATGTCTCCTAACCTATTATCTCACTCAAAAATGTATCAAAATCAAAATCATCCTTTCTAATCTGTAATCATTCATCTCTGTCATTAAAAATGAACATGATTATTCAAATAAATTTTTGATTTAAGTTAGCTTTTGCTTGAGTTTTCTTGTAGAGGCTTTTTTCCCCCTTCTTTTTCTTTTTTAAACCTTACCAGTGCATGTTTACTAGGTGAAAAAGAAAATCTTTCTCCCAGAACACAGTTGCTTTGACTGAAAATAGTGAGACTGGCAAATTGTCTAGACAGCCTCTTTGGGGACATCCTGTTGTCAGACAGACACTGATTATCAGGTAGCTAAAGACTTTCCAGTTTTCTGTGACATTGAGTAGGACACACAGCCAGGACAGGAATGGAACCTGTTCTACCTGGATGCCTCTTTCAGGCTGATGTTGGTCTCTCATAACTGACACTCAAGAACAAATCTTGTTTTTCTTATGTTGCCAATAGAAATATTTACTCAAAACTGACTTTTGGGGGAGTATAATGAACACTATTGCTTTTTTAAATGCACAATAAATATTTTCCCTCTGACCTCCAAATATAGATGGCAGAAAATAAAATTGATTGTTTTCCTCATAATTTAAATAGACACATTACTTCTGTTTCAAAAATGACATCAGCTAGATCACATCCCAGGCGAATGACATTTTTTCCTGCCAGAGTACTTGATTTACCAGCGTTGTGAAGTCACGGTGCTGTCTCGTCTTCCATTCACTCTGCATGCTTGAAGTACGGTGACACTTAATGCTTCCTATAATGAAAAATAAGAAAAATTCGACAAGGCTCATTGTTTACCATTATGTAGTGAAAGATTTCTCCACACACAAAGTGAGCAACTCCACATGGGTCTCTCTGAGCGTGTCTACCATCTCTGACCTCACGAAAGTTAACACATTCTCTGCGTCTGTCACCCCTGAGTGGGTTTCTTTGTTTTTGTTTCTGTTTACATGCATGTTGGTTTCATGGAAAGCTTTCTGGAGGAGTGGGATTAGAACAAGGAGCTGCCTTCTTTATATGCAGGGTTCCCCAACTTTTGAAAAGCCTTTGAGAGTCTAAGTGGGTTCGGTTAGCTTCTATGTGTCGTCCTCTTGTTGTCCTGTGTTCTAGTGGCAGCTTTGCAGAAAGGGTCTGAGTTTCTGCTTTATTTGCAGAAAAGCCCAGGGATATGTATTAAATAGTCCCTGTGGACTACATTCGATAGACTGGGGCAATATACACTGGACTATATGAAAAATCACAGTAGCTATTGTGCCCAGTAGGAACTCATCATTGTTCATTAGAATTTGTTGATTCTGTTTCTCTCTGGAATTATATATAATTTTCTGGTTGCTCTGATCATTACCTTAAAATAAACTTGAAACACTACTATGCTCACCCCTTGGAATATTCTGATCCATGCCAACTCAGCAGTTAGTCCATGACTGGCCTCCCAGGAATGTCCTAAATTGGGTCTCTCTGGACTGGCAGGTTCCATCTAGTGCTCCATGGGGTGGAGCCACTTAGGCAATGGAGAGTGTCTTATGTTGTCCTTGCTGGTTTCAGCAGCCTTGAAAGGGTAATTTACTCTCCAAGGCTTCATTAAAGCTAAATGAAACGGAAGTCTTGCTCCTTGCTCCGGATCTGTTGGTTTTCAGTGACTATGCAGCTGAGATCTTTTCTTGGATCATCCTTACTTTTAGATGACATGGGGCTTTGGGATCGCCCTCATTATGGACCTGACCTGTGGTGAATGATCCATGAGGAAAACGAGTCACCCACATCTGTCCTTTCAAATCGCCCTGTCCGTTGCTGTCCACTGCAAAGCCGCCCCTTTCCTTTGGCATGCTGTGTCCTAGGAAGGTCTCACAGTCTCATTTTAATTCAGCCATGCATTTTGATGCCCAGTGCTCCAAGCTCTGTCCTTTTTAGGTTTCAGTTTGCCTGGAGAAGAAAGTGCAAATCTTGCCTCTGAAACTTACCGTGTTGCCATGATTAGATGGTGGTTTGGGAAAAATTATTTGTTCTTAGGTAGAATCACAGCCCAGAGTTTGGAATGAAGTCATCATAACCACTTGTGCCAGACCAAAAACAACCCACAGAACGAACTAACTGATCTTTTCCCCAGAGTCAGACACAAATAGAACTGTTTGAGAGCAGGGCAGTGGGGAATTTCAGAGTGGTTTGGCTGTGGCCACTGTCTCTTCTGCTTCTGAGATCAGCTGCACAGTACTGAAGCTAACTCTCATTAGTAACCAGGAGACAGGCCACCATGGGAGATGCTGCTCCAAGGCACCGGTGGTCCCTCTGCATCACAAGTCCTAGAAATTTAACAAGCAGTCCCCCCAAACAAGGGTTTTGTTTGGGCTTTACCTGGCTACTTCATTAATTATAATGACGCTGCAGTGTCTTCTCCTTCACGTTAGTTTGATTTCAGTTCCTTCTTTCTGGGCTTGGGGACTTGCCATTTTCCCCTTTCAGGCTCCTCTCCTGGTTTTGCATCAAGTATCCTCTGTGCTGGGGTGGCGTCCCTGCTCCCCCTGCTGGAAGACTTGAGCCACAGGACTCATTCAGCACCTCAGGTAAGACTGTGCCACAAGGATCCCAGCTGGGGATTGTCAGAGGCTCCTCAGTTTCCCTTTTGAAGCCATTGCCATCCATTCAGTCAGTCCGCAAACAATAGGTAATTTTTGGCTGCTCAAGGATGGGGGATCAACAGAAAACTAAATAAAAGTTCTTGCCTCATGAACTTATATTTTAGTGTTGTGTTAAAATGTATCTGTAGTGCAAATATCAATCACACACACACACACACACACACACACACACACCCCATCAGGACAAGCTCATGTAACACACACACACAAAGACAAGCTCCTTTTTCCCCCTTAAAAAGTCTTACTCAGTTCTTGGGGAATTGCAATCAACTCACTAATATCTCCTTATAGCAGTCAGGAATTCTGAAATCTAGAAAAGATAGTTACAAATCAGGTTATTTTCAAGAGACATGAGTGATAGACACCTCGAGAGGCAGCCCTTGTATAGCCAGCATCTCCCTGGAGGAGAAGTGGGTGGGGAGAGCTGTGAGGCCAACCTTTTGGCTTCCTGAGTTTGGGAGTTGCTATTATCTCAGGTTTTTGCTCATTGCCTTCACTACCGAGTTGAAGTGCAGATGAAATTATTTCATCCAGATATCCACCATAAAGCATACAGAACATCTTGGAAATAGGGACTGTGTAAGTAAGCATTATGGTGAAAAAAATATAATCAAAGGCCAAAAGTTGGAGTAATAATGTATTTTGCTTCCAGGTTCCTGGCAAACGTTCAAAATGTGCAAACCAAGAGCTACCAGTGTGTGAGCAGTTTCATTCCCAACTTAGGGTGAATGAAAGGGCTACTGTTAGTTTTAGTTTTTGCTTTTTTATGAGCATCCACAGAGAATATCAAGAAAGAAGATATTCTCCTTCACCCATTGCCAAGGATGCCAGCAATGTCTGAGATTCTGTACAGGAAGTGGTGCCCAGAAAGTCAGGATTAATAGATTCTACCATTTGCCTCCTAACAAGATGAATTTCAAGTTCTTCAAGAAATTAGAGCAGGAAAAAAAAAAAAAAACACACAAAAAACCCTGCAACAATGAGACGTGTTTTACACATGCATTCTTAGTTCTGCCATTTTGCCAGAGCTCTGAGGAAGGCTTTTTTTTTTTTTTTTTTTTTTTTTTTTTTTTTGCATGTGCCATTGGAGAAACAGTTTTTGTTCAAAACAAATAACAAAAGTCTTACCAATCTTTGACTTGGCAAGTCTACCCAGCTAAATGATAGGATCTCCCTCACTCACTCTCCTTCTCTCTCTTGCTTTTTCTTTCTTACTTTGTCATTGTGATGAAAACCACAGAACATAAAATTTACCACGTTGACCATTTTTATGTGTAGACTTTACTATATAGATCTTTTTTGAAGGGGAATTATTCTGGTAAGAGGGTAACAGATGACTTCTTACCCTCATAAGTTTTAGCTGACTTCTCCAATTGCAGGCATGCATGGTCTGCAGCAAATATAGAATTCTAGATGTGACAAAGTGGAAACTGATTATGCAAAAGTGCATAGGACTGAAGCCAGAATTAGGCAGGCAGTCAGTGTAGATAGGTAAATCGAGTCAGGTCGGGTCAAGGAGGCCAGTTTTGAGTGAGACTGGGAAGAACCTGCCCCTGCTCCAACCTGTTGCCAAGGTAACTTGTCCCAGGAATTTCCCCTCCCTACAGGGAGTTATAAGGTTGTTAATGTGTCCAGGGCTACTCCACCCTGCCCTTCCCCCTTCACCTATTTCTCACCTTTGGCCATCCCACCAAGCATTCCTGGGCCTAGTCAGGTATGCAGGAAGCAGAAAGATAAGGGGGAAAGCAGGAGAACAAAGGAATCCTAGGACATATAAAAAGGGCAGAACACCTCGCTTCTTGGGATACCATGATACCAGCTATGGCCCCCTTCTCCCTCATGGGAGAAGTCTATGTTACCCCTTTTTAAATAAACTCTGTTCCATATGCTTGCCTCAGCGTGTTTCTCTAATGTTCAAACTTCAAAAGTGGGGAAGCGGGACTCACTGATAACGGGCAGTATCAGGACTAACAAACATGTTCTTGTATGTGGTTGCTGTCAGAACACATCCTCCATCTCTCTAGTTGGTGAGGTTTTGGACAGTTGGGACTGTCGCAGACTAACCTGGTCCTTTGTGACACTTAGCCCAGCCCTTTAAGGTATTAAAAGTAATTTGCTGCTTGAGTGTTATGAGTTTTGGCAAATCATCTTTTCTCTTTTCAGCCTTTTGCCTTGTGCCTTACTTAGACAGGTGGTGGACAGACAGTACCTGGGCTCCAAGGCTGCAACCCTTCCTCAAAGGGCCTTCCCAGCCTTGCAAAGCCACTAGCAGATAGTACAGAACAGCAGATAGGGTGGACTTCCCCAGAGCCAGGCAAGGTCAGTTGGCCCCTGTTTTCAAGTGGCTACCAAACAGAGCTTACCCCTGCATCAAATAGGAACCATTTTAGGCTTGGAGTTATTTAAACGTATTGACTCAGGGAACAAACAGATTGTGCTTTTCCCTGTGGGTTCAACCTGTCAAGCTTTAGTCTGCTGATTTCAAAGAGCCAGACCAATCGATAACGATATTATTCAAGAAGGTACTGGGGAAGCTGACCCAGACTGAGCTGGCAGAGTGTGGCACTTCTTGTCTCTTCTGCTCACTCTCAGTACTGCACAGTGAAATTCTTCATTAGGCTCCCGTTATGCATTCCTGGTCTTTTTGAAAAAGGTACCATTGTGTCTGGGGAAATGAGCCAAAAAACAGATTAAAATCTAGTATGATAAATTGGACTTTATTTTTTTAACACTATGAGATTTCATAGAAAAATGTTTATAAAAATGCCTCTTTAGAAATAGTAAAGATCCAATTTCCTATATTTGGTTGAGTTCAAGTGGGTACACCCTGTAAAACAAACTCCATCTCTTCTGCCTCAAATCCTTTTGAGTATCAGTGGAGTATGTATAAATTACATGTTTCTCTTTGCAAATTGGTCCTCAATAGTTCATGTGCCAAGAACATATTACAGAATTATGGCAGCATTAATATTTTTTCCCAATGCTCTCTGCACACAGTTTTTTGTGATTCTTTTTTTAAAAAATCATTATTATTTCAGCTCATCTGCATAAGCCATTTGGTGGCTATGTAAAAACTGCTCTTAGGGAGAAAACTAATAGTTTATTTATTTATTTATTTATTTTTATCTTGGGCAGGACCCAAGATACATTTGGAACTCAGACCTAAACTACTTCCCTTTAGTGTCCCTCCCACTACAAGGGATCCTTCCCACTACAGGGGGTCCTCTGATGGCGCTTTGGGAAACATGGCTTATAAATGATGTCCTGGCTTTACCTAAGTTTATTATGTTTATTGTCCATCAGCAGCCCTCCATCAGTCATACTGCCCTGGGGACACACAGAGTACAAATCTGTACCTTCACTCGCCTACCTTCCTACTCCCAACCCAGACTATCTGCTTATCATATGAAAGGTCTTTGGCACATCTGCCTTGAACACAATCAAAATGACAGCAAAGATTTTGGTGACCCTCCAGAAATTTCTTTCTCTGGATCTCAGGCCTCAGGGATAATGAAAATTATTGATTTGCTTAGAAATTTTGGCCAGCTATATTCAGGGAAAACCAAATTATGCACAGTATAAAAATGTAAGTTGGCAAAACAACCTAAATCCTGGAAAATTTCATACCAGTTACAAAATGATGAGGTTTCTTAGCTTTTAGTTTATAGCCAGAATAGATATGAAGAAACTGACCTACCAAAGTCAAGTAATTATGCATCTTCTTATCATCACAGCAAACTACTTGACATTGTCTATTTTTTTTTTTTTTTTTTTTTTTTTTTTTTTGTGGAGGGGAGAAGGAACACAGTTTTAAATAGATAACTATTATAAATAGACATCTCAGGAATTCATTTATTCTTCATTGACAAGATTATCCTGGACTGCTTAGACTTAAGAGTGATTAATAGCAACCATTAGAAAATGGTGTTTTTTTGAAAATGCATTATCATCTGTTATTTTCCATTTTAAGTATCAGGAGATCACATTGACACTTCATTTTAGTCTTTAAATAACCCACTGCAAATAAGACTCTGTCATATTGTTCCACTCTCATCTTGACTTCTGTGAGGTTCCTTTGTATCCTGCTATCTAGGTACTTAGAATCTAAAAATAAGATGTTAAATCTTTCTGCTCTCCTTTTGTGTTCAGGGTGTTAATCTTGTTTCCCAGGCACAGGTTCTTGGGCAGCGTCTGTGTTGGAGGCCGGCCCTGCTTTTGTTTGGTTGTTATTTTAGCTTCATTGGGTGGATGAAAAACCTGAATGAGCCCACATGATTCTCATGTAATTAACAATTATACCTATTAAGTGTCTCAGAAAAGGCCACTGCCTTCGCTGGAAAAGATGTTCTTGGACTTAAGGAGAAGTTTAAGCTGGGCCAGTTCCGCTCTGTGGCGTCTCATTTACAGCCCTTGGTGCTTTTAAGAGCAAAGAGCTGGGCTTGGGCCAATCTGGGCCCTTTCTGAGGGAAGCTGGGCTGCAGGCTGTGGTGAGGGCTGGGCTTGAAGAGGAAGGACATTGGCAGACAGAGGTGGAGCCTAGTGTATTTCTGGACCTCTTGCCTAGCGTGCACAAGGCCCTGTCCATCCCCAGTGTGGGAAGGGGGTGACAGAAAGATGGGAGGGCAGGGCACACGGGAGATTACATCAGGAACAGATGGAGGTGAATTGTAACTAGGGGGAATTGTGGATTCTCCACAAACCTGTGATTGATTGCATCAGATCACAGGCCAGGAATGGGGTTTACATTGGCATTTCACAAGGCAGACAAACTTTCTTTGCATTTGCTTCCCACCTATCACCTAAAATTGAGTAGATGCACTGATAGTAGATGCACAGCTGTTAGTTACTATTTACGTCTTGTGTTCTTCTCACTTTTCTTAAAGTGTTTTCCTTGTTTTTTTTATTTTATTTTATTTTTTTAAATAACTTCTTCATCGTTGCAGGGTAATATTTGAGGGAACTTGTATACGTGGTTCATTATCTTAAATTCATATTAGTGAACTCTAAGGAGACCATGTGGGAGGGGAAAAAATACTCCAAAAAAAGACGTGCAGGTAGGAAATTGTTACCACATTTGTAGAAACAAGGTGGATCTGTAATTTTACAATCATGTTGATTATATGGCTATAGAACTCTTTAAGTTAATAAAGGCACATGTTGTCCTGTGTGTGTGTGTGTTGTTTTTTTTTTTCTCTTGACTGATCATCATTGGCGGGGCGGGGGGACTCTAGGCTCTGCATGGTGATGTGTTTTGAAGATGTGAGCAGGAATTTGGTCTTAGAATCCTGACAGAAAGTGCTTGGGATTCAGAAGTGCTGCTGGGTTACCATTCTCCTAGGGTGATGAATAAAGAGAAGTATCTTTAGAATCATGCCATTCCCCTGCTTAGCAGCCTTAAGGGTACTTCACAGTGCCCTTAAGAATAAAATTCAAGTTCTTTAGAAAACTCTTGCAAGTTATGGTCTGTGCAGTCTTGTCCTGTTTTTCTTTCTCTCTTTTCACTAGATTCCAGTCACATGCATGTTCAAGTTCCTAGAAAATCTGAAGTTCCATCTTGCCTCTGGGTTTTTGTGCTGACTGATCCCTCCCCTGAAATTCTCTTCCCCAGCCCTTTGCATGGCTGGGGTCTCTGCTTGAAAGTGTCTCCCTGGAGAGAGGCCTTCTTGATACCTGCCTCTAACAGGCTCATTCTCCTGCAGTGTGCTGGTCATTTTCTTTGTCTTGCATTTCTTCTCTGATTATTTCATGTACTTATTGTTTACCTATGTGTTGTCTTACATCTATTTATTGTGTATTCACTCATTGTCTTATTTTAGAAGGGGAAATGATTACTTCATTAAACAATGAATCTCCTGTGCCTGACTGGATTCCTGGCCTCTCTAGCTATTCAGTAAAAATGTCTTGACGAATGGAATTTAAGAATGAGATAAAAATTGAAATGTTTAACTTGTGAATCTAGGAAGAGGAAAGGAATCTGCATAGAAAAGAATCCAGAGGCTTGACTACTTCTAGTATTCATTTGAGGCATAGAGAATGAAAGTGCACCATTAAAGGATGGATGAGAGGGGGGATGGAGGAAGGAAGGAAGAGAGGAAGGGAGGGAGGGAGAGAGAGTCTTTACATTTAAAGCAAATCGAGGAGAACAAGCATTTAAAATACCAAAATGTAAAGATTATAAAGCACACGCACGCAAAAACAACAACTACATCAACAAAAACAATTTTGTCTTGTTCCTTTAAAAATGTATTTTTGGGAAAAAAAAATATAAAAATGTTCAAGTGACTGTAAAGTTAAGAGAAGAACTTTAGAACACTGGACAAGGTTAAGAAGTCTGTTTACAATCACTCTTAGAAGAAGGAAAATGGCAAGGAGAGGGAGACCAAAGAAGGATTAAAAAGGAAGTGGAGGTCCATCCAGACTGGGAGAAAGGGAGAGGAGATACTCTGGCCACTGTGAGGCTGGAGTGCTCCCAGTACCTGAGGAATGTTGATCAGTAGAGTGACCACAGGCCCTGAGAGGGAAAACTGCTCTCGGAGCTGTAGAACTTCTGTCTATCTCAATAAGCAACCCTCACCATGGACCAGGTGAAATCAAGCCAGAAGCCAGCCTCAGCCAGGAGAGAAGCTCCAAGCACTACTTGGTAAGCTGCTGGTCTTTGTGATTCGGAAGCCCTCCTGCCATCTGCACAGTGAAGTGGGAAAAGGCACCATTTGCGGGGAATTGCCTTGATTTTATTAGAACAGCTGGTAGCACTGTCCTAGACCTCGGGATTGACCCTTGGACCATTGTGGGAGTTTTGGATGAGCAAATCTTGCTTTGTTAACACTAATACAGGTTCCAAACTTGGATAAGGAAATGATATTTAATATCACATAAAACCAAGATGAATTATTCTCCAGGGAGCCGTCTGGTTGGCATTTCTTTTCTATTTTTCTTCCTTCCTGGGCTGGCTCAATTCTATTAAAAATTCTGTTAGCTAAATGTCAATGGGTTCAGCATGTCTCCTCTCTGTGCCACACATTGAAATTTTCCTATAAAATACTATTTTAATATATTAGAGATAAACAATTTTATTAATGTCAGCCCCATAGATCTACACACACCCCAGTACCCTGTCTGGGGTTGCATCTATCAGGGCTGGTTTATTATTATTATTCTCAATACATGATGAGAAAATAGTTGGAAGACAGAAGAAATGAAAGTGGCTTAGCTACTTAGACTAAATTGCTCCAGGATGAAGATTTGCATTTAGTGCTGTGGCTGTTGGACTTAATTAAGCCCAACAGATTCCTAAAAGAATTGAATCTAGAGTTTTCTCTCAATTGGCTAAAAAGAATTAGCCAGCCTTGACAGTACTAGTTTGGAAAATTTACTGGTGTATGAAGAAAAGGCAGTTTACAGAAGCCACACTAAAGGATTTTGAGCTAGGTGAGCCTTTGTTAATTCCCCCATGATGAGTTAGTGGTTTGTTCTGAGGAGCTTCCCTGGGCCATCAGCACCCTATGGTCTGATTTTGTCCCTGGGTAGTGTGAAGAGTGACCTCATTTGGGAAAGTTGGAAGCTTCCAGGTTGCAGTGTCCTTATGTTTTTTTAGTACTCACCATTTAAAGGCAAGGACCATCATTTGTGCCACTCTGCTTTGTAAATAGGCAAGAACCCAGGCTTGAGCAGAGCACTTCTAGATGTACTCAGATGGCATAATCTGCATTAAGAAAACTCAGAAACACTGGAATCAGGTCTTGTCAGGAGTCCCACAGGCCTCCTCCCGGCTGCCACCGTCACACTATGCACTGAAGCAGTTCTGTGGAACCCTGAGGAGATGAAGCCGGGCCCAGACTGCTGTGCCTCACCTTGCATGGAATCAGTGAAGGATGTAAGCACCAGTCTTAGGAGAAAACGGGGCACTCCATGCCAATGCAAAGCTCTAGGGAAGATGGCACTGATCCCCTTCCAACAGAGAATGGGAGTAGAGCTTAGTGCAGAATCCAGAGTCAGCCCCCTTTGAGCCCCAGAGGCTCCTTGTTGTCTTGGTTGGGTTTCATGACTTTCATTGTTCTCATGCTTCTCCAGGAAGGTAGAATTCCATAGGAAATTAGGAAAGGAGAGAAAAGAAAGGTAGGGGAAGAGAAGGAGGTACTGGTACTGGTGGGTTCCTAAAGATTTTTGAGATATCTATAAATATGGACCTATTTAATATATAAATGTCTTCTTTTTTCCTCAAAGAGGACCTACTTAGAAAACACAGTAGTACTTGCCCAGGTATAATTTACAGCAGATCTTGAATCCTCATTTTGTCCTTCTAGTCTGTTTTGAGTGCCTCTAGCTTCTTTTTAAGCCCATCCTTTCCTGAGTGCCCTGCTGGCCTTTAGATCTCATGTCCTCCTCTTTAATGTCTGGGTGCTGTTGCAGAAGGCAGTGTTTTGCATCAGAGCAAAAGTTTCAGAAGTAATGGCTTAGCCTTTGACAGCTGTTGAGACTGTAGCATTGACTACCTGGAACCTGGTGGTTGTTGGGTGGTTTTGTTTTTCTTCACTCACACATTAACTATGCTCTTCTAAATCACCCTTCTCCATGAGTTGCTGGAAGACTGGGATCTCTGTTTTGTTCTTTAGCATCTTTGTTGTACAAGTGCCTAAAATAGTGCCTGGCACATGGTGGATCCTCAGAAAAGATTCATTTAATTAAACATCTCTGGAATCCTAATTGTTTTTGTTAATTAAAAATAAACTCCAAAACAAAATAGAAAAAAGAAAAGAAACTCAGGGTCATCTTGTTGAAAGCAACAGTCCCACATCCTTCGCAAATCTCTTCTTTTGTGCCCTACTCCAGCCCTGGACGGCTTTAGGTGGAAAGGGGACTTGGAGTAGGGGAGGCAGAGCCTATTTTTTCCATCTTCCTCACTGCCTTAGAGAAGGGAAGAGAAAGTTCTCTAGCTCTGGGACACTTTAGACCTTCCTTGGTCTCATCCTCCATCTCTGTCTGTATTTCAGTGTGGGAAGGAAGAGAGAGGTGTCACTCACCTCACTGGCTCTAGCTGCTGTCCTTTCTCTGGTGGTTTTCCTGGTGCCCCTGACTGGTGATGGGTGCCTGCCTGCTGGCCAGAGTCATCCAAACACTGGCCTTCTTGTGATAGCTGAGGGGTGGGTTCTTCAGAATCCCTAAGGGACTTCCTGTCCTGTGATTCTCAGTTGTGGGAGATCAAATGTCAGCTCCCCTTCACCCAGCCACTGGTCAGCTCTGCTCCTGGGATGCAACCATAATCCTGACTTCCAGAGTTCCTTGACTTGCAGTCTGTCCTTTGGAATAAGGTCTTGACAGGAAGACTTAGACCCTTTTGACCCGAGGGAAGCTTGCTCATCCTTGCCTTTCTTAAGTGGCTGCTGCCTCTATGCCATGCCCTTTCTCTCCCATTCACTTTCCACTTGCTCAGACAGGCTCAGGGCTTGTCAGCAAGTCAGCTGACCTAGGGTCATCCCATAGGGAGCCAGGATGCCAGGTTCCTTTTGAAACAAATATCCCAAAATAATTCCAGTGGGAGGGGAAAGAAAAGCTACAGCTACTCTCCCAGGTAGAGGAAGACTGCTCTCTTCTCTGTCTTTTCTAGCTTGGGAGGAAGAAAGGGGCGAATGGGCAGTGAGGCCTAACAGGATTGTTCTGCCACCTCCCTAAACCTTGCTGGGAGGGTCTCTTCCCAATCATGTGCATTCTTTAGAATAGGAGCACTCGACTCTCTTTTGACCCTAGTATGGCTTCCTTGGTTGCCAGTATGGGGTATTCTGCTGCCCTGTACAGATCTCCACCTCCCATTTTGAGTCATCTTATCCAGCCAAGCAGGGACTGATGGCATATGGCCAACTCGCTGTCTGTATAGTAATGAGCTGGTGTGTGTTTTTCAGATTGTAAATTGGAGCATCATAAGATAGGTCAAAAATCACAATTCACTTTTAGTCCTGTAGCACATTACGTATGAGAAGCTGTGGTTTATTTCATTCTTTGGTATAGCTCCTGATGCTAAGTTAGTTAGTTAGTTTACTTATTTATATTTATTTTCGAAGAGTCTGCCTTGAATAGTAACTTACCTCAAGATGAGGTATGATACCTTAAATTTAAAAAAAGAAAAAGAGAAAAAAGATCCTCATTATTTCTGCATGTCCATCTGGCTTTTACTATAACATTAAAGTCAGCGTAAGACACATTTACTGACAGCTGGATTACTTCAGGTCTGGCAAAGAGCATGAATCAACAGTTCTGTTAAATTTCTCAGCAGTACTTTGAATGTATATTTAATGTGTGTCATAAAAGTGTGTGCAGATTGCTTGAGGCCTCTTGTCATTAAGGGCCCAAATGCTTAGCATTAGCCAGCACACTTATGGTACCTCAGATATAATTGAAAAAGGTTTTAGCAATATGTGAGCATATGTAATGTTTGTCATTCCTACTAGTACTTGATAATTAAATCAACCTTCCTCATCAAACAACTTTTATAAAATGTTAAGTAATATGATTAGAACAAAATGGACCACAACCCCGGAAGTCGGAGGCACAGTTGGGTAGTTACTTTCTGCTGATGTGTTGCTGAATGGAAGACTTTGTTCTGGGAGTAGGTAATTGGGCATTTGAATAAGAGGCCTGATAAAGCTGGCTTTCTCTAAGTCTGCTCTGATTCCAGGCAAGCCTGGTTTTCATTGTTATACTTATTAACTAATGGACCACATTTCCTCTATAACCATCATAGTGGTATTTTAGAAATTCCAATCCCTGACACTATTTCCTGCAGAATAATGACAGCATATTGCATCTGTGAAAAAGTGGGGAAGTGGTTGTAAACAAATTAAGAAAAATTTCAGTCATCTTTATTAATGGGAGGGATTAAATTGGATTAAATTTTATGTTTCTTACTTCTTAATCATATTAAAATTGCAACAGAGACTTCAACTTGGGGGGTGATGGGAGGGCCCTTTATACACCATTAGGCTTGAGCAGAAGGAGTTTGTGTATTTCCCCAGTAGCAGCAGCCTACACCATGTTAGTCCAGAAAGTGCTGTTGGAGTCAGTGATGGGTGATCTGCTCAGAGCAGCTGGCCAGGTGCAGGATGGCAAGTCACCAGGCTGAACATGGAATGGGGGCCTTCAACTATTTCAAATCACTCCTGGAAATTAAAGTATATATTGAGGTCATCTTCTGTTAAATCTACATTGCAGAATTTAATCTTAGATCTCTCTGAGCCTCTTAGCCCTAAACTACTGTTAGCAACAACAAATAAAATATTAAAAACATAAATAGCTGCCGTGTACCCAGTGCCCACTGTGTGGCAGGCCCTGTGCTATGGGCTTTGCAATATTAGCTCTAATCTTTATAGCACTCTTAGAAGATCAGGACTGGTAAGTCCATGTGGTTCTCTCAAGGTCTAGGTGCTGAATACAGGTTTAGGATCCATGGCAGGCCGAATCTTCATGCTGCCTCCATCCCTGCGCCAAGCTGAAGACAGGGCAGGCACTACCTCACACGCTCATGAAACTGATTCAGATGTGTTTATAGCCATATTCTCCTTATGCTTATCACCCTACTCTTTTATTGCTTAGTCTTTAAGTAACACAAAAAGATCTATTATATCATTACAGTTCATTTTTCTCATAATTGTATTCTCAGCGGATGCAATTGACAAATTATCGAGCTTCTCTTGTCTCCCTGACATTCTTATGTAGTTTTGAAATGCGTTTTAGATTAAAATTTCTCTCATAAAAAGCAATATTGTTACTTTTCAATACAAATCTGCTCAACTCCCCAGCCCCCACTGCAAACACAAGACCAATTTGCCCACAACATGGATAGAAAATAAGCAATCACAGTAGAAAAACTCATCCACCTTATAGGTCAGATTTGGGCAGAACTGCCATAGTTGCCATTTATCCCAGGACATCCACCACATGTCCTAACAGTGTGTCTCCAGATCAGCCAGACAGATCTTGGCACAGAGCACACAGCCTCGTTCAAACCTTCTCTAGAGCAGAATCCTGGATTCCCGTCTGTTTTCTGTGCCTGCCTCCTGCCCACCACAGTGACAGCCTAGAGGCATCTAGTATGCCACTAAATATATTTCTACCAGTGTTAAATTCAGACAAGGTAGTGCTTTTTGCTGATTGCTTGAACTGCACATTGCTCTATCCATTACCTCCTGTGTATTAGAACTGCAGTTCCCAAGCCTGATTCTATAACACACACTCTGGTGCTTGTTAAATACACATTCCAGGGCTCCACACCAAAATCTCCGGGGGTGGGATTTAGGAATAATTTTTACAAGCTCTCTCCAGGTAATTCTATTGTACAGACCCTGCCTTAGAATAACAAATACAATTTTTCTATAAACAAGGGCTGTAGCAAAACCTGTGTGCCCCCCCGCATCCCCGAGTCTGCCGTAGGGAGCTGCAGGCAGGGCCATGTGCACAGGAAACTGCTTTGGGAGTTACCAGTGTTCTCATCCCTCTCCCTCCAGGAGCCATTTAAAATGAAGTTTATATTTTAGCACTACTGGTTTAATTGCTTCTACAAAAAAGATTAGAATGAAAAATATAATGGCAGTATCAATGCAGTACCTTTTTTGACAGTAACTGTCTTTGTGGGGATAGTGTATTAAAAACCTCATTGCTGTTAGCAAAGCTGGTGATGTAAGTCAAGCACTGAGGAGAGAATAGAATTTTTTTTTTAAAGCCAGTAATAAAATTTGCAAGGTATTTGAACTTTGTAATTCAATTTCCACCCAAAGAAAAATGAATTATAGTAATAAAAAGAGTGGTTAGGACTAAAAAAAGGAGAAAAAAAAAAATCAAGCAGCCGCCCAGTAGTGTCCTTTTACAGACAGGAAGAGAAAGATTTGGGCAGTTGTCAGTTTAAAGATGGGTTGCATTTTAGTTGGTGTTGATTGTTTGGAATTTAGAACATGTTTACCCTTGGACCCAGAGGAGCTTGGACGTGTAGTGGTGCCACCCACAAAGAGCCAGGTAGAAAAGATGTAGCCATGTCAAGGCTGTTTACCACACTGGGCGTGGCTGAATCCTCCACTTCTGCCACATTGTCCCTGTAGCAGGCCCACTTGGCTGCCTGGTACTGAAGTTGGTCACTCTGTCTCTGGGCTGGTCTTGTGGTTTTTTTTTTCCTTGGCTGGTTTCTGCCCTGTGACTTAATTCTACTCTATTACTCAAAGGAGAGCACCATTCACCCTGGACACCTTTGGCAACCACACTTGCCTTCCAGTGGCATCCAATGCTCACAGCTTTGCTCACTGATCCAGTAACTCTTGATGGCTCAGCTCCTGGGTGTGGAGCTGGGTGGCATAACAGAGAGGTTTGAGAACAGGTAGGGCTAGCGTGGGCCTGGTCTGTCATGTACTAGCTCTGTGAGTTCCACACTGAGGTTTGTTCTTCTGTCAAATAGGAACAGAGGTGCCTTGTGAATTATCACTCAGTACAGGACAGTCTTTTTCCAGGAGCTACAATGTAAGAGTCAGTGATAAATGGATGCTCTCCCAGGTGTCCCCAGTGAGAGACATCTGTGTGACAAGAAAAGTTTCAAACAAGGTGATATGGCACATGAGGACAGGGGTGACAAACTGCCCTATTTTTATCACTTCCCATGACAGTGCCCTTTCCCTCTGCCCTCTTCACAGGGCTACTGCTTCCTTTAGACCATGTTTTAGGGAATGACTCTCTCACTTTTCTGGACCTGCGCTTATAAATTAAGAAAGAAGCCTCATATCCCTCTTCGTTAGAGACACCCTTTAGCAGGATCAGCCTAGACTCTGTAGAGGAAGGGATGAGCAGGAAGACAGGAGAAACTGTCCTATTGGTTGCCAATGCTGCCCTTGTCACAGGAGATGGCTTGTGGTTGACACTCTGTGACCAGCAATTAGAGAGTTACCAAAGTCTTTCTCTAAGGTGGTGTGTGCGTGATTGCATGTGCTCCAACATACATACACCCATGAAGCTGGGCATGGTGGCCCACGCTTGTAATCTCAGCAGCTCTGGAGGTTGAGTGAGTTCATGGCCAGCCTCGGCAATTTAGCAAGGCCCTAAGCAACTCAGTAAGATCCTGTTTCTAAATAAAATACAAAAAAGGGCTGGGGTTGTGGCTTAGTGGTTAAGCACCCCTGAGTTCAATCCCTGGTATCAAAAAAAAAAAAAAAAAGTTAAACGGTGGAACAAAATTATGTAGAGCAAAAATGAGCAGAAATATGAAGCTGATGCATTGGGATCCATACAGTTTGGGGGTGATCCTTCATCTTTTCATTATTCTAAGTGGCCGAGGGCCTTTGGGAGGAGCCACCACAAAATGGGAACTTTCTCCCATCCAGTCTGCCACCTGGAGGGCTCTCATTTCCCAAGGAGTACTCTTTTCCTCTGACAAATGGTGATAAAAATCTTACTACTAGCTTGGTATCTAAGGGCCAAGTTTTGCTTTTGAAAATTAAACTGTTGTCCTTGCAGATTGGTTCCTGCACAATTTTCTGTGCATGTGAAGCTAGCTTCATACACATCCGTTTATCTTCACTGGAATGAGATTCTTTGGGTGGGGGGTGTTTCCCGGGCACTCTGTAGACAAAGATCTGCATTTTTTTTTAAAAATGCCAGCCACAGTGGCCAAGATGTTTGAGCATCCATTATCTGCTCTCTGAAACCCCCACTCAATCACAGCTGTGAGATGAACAGAGTCCATAAGGCGGCCCTGTCTAATTCACCCAGTGATCAAATACAGTGTGATTCTAAGGAACCCCTTGGAACTGATCATTCCACACACATGCCACAAAGATGCATGTAAAACAAACACCCTAGTACTGAGATTGCTAGGAGAGGGGCAGGAATTTGGGTTTCAAGATTTCTTATGAGACTGCACGTATCCTGAATATAGAAGATCCATGTCGAGTGGCAAGGGTGAGCAGCCTCAGTTCATTTTGCCCTGGAGCTTCTTTTCAGGCCCTTGCTAGCTCAGTAAATAGGTTGGTGGATTTAGCATAAGATTCTCGTAATTTCAGGCTGTGTTTTACTCTATAATTTTATAAGTACACTTTATGCAGGTTGCCCATTCTTGTCTTTTTTATGTTATTGCCATATTTTTAATAGCACCGATAGCTCTAGTGGCCTTCTGGACACATGGGTATCTAAGGGCCACCTTCTTGATTATTCTGTTATTAATTAAAATAATAAGACAGCCATGTGGAACACAGACTAGGCCTGATCCACCTTCTAAATATCAACACATTGTGTTTGACACTTGAGAGCCTCATAAATGGGAGGTCTTTCTTCGTATTCCTCTTGGTGAACAAGTTTGAGAGCTCTAGCCAGTGTTGATAGTGTCTGAAGAATTTTGGGTGTCTCTTGAGGGCCTCAAGAACATTTTGGGGAACCTGGTGACTGTTAATTTCATTATTTAGAAACTTGGAGTGTTTTTCATTCTGTTTAAAAAAACAAAAAAGACTGACATCTTCTATGTGCCTAGCACTGAGCTTGGTTGGCCCTGGAGTACAACAGAGAAGAAAAGCCTTAGGAAAGACTAGTAAATACATTAAATGGGTCACTTAGTAGTACGGTATAAAGCGGTACATCATAATAGGGTAGTAAATAAAACAGGGCACCCAGGGTTGAGAGTGCCAGGGAACAGTGGTGTTGGCAAATTAAACAGGTTGGAAAAGTACCTTGGATACCAAAAGCAGGCTGTAGTTTGATGTCTGGGCAGTAGATATCTTTATAACATCATTTGGACTCTTTTCATTGTTTTTAAACTTTCCATGCTATGTCCTGCCTCTATTATTTTGTAAGTAACTTGATGACAATGACTATAAATCATAATTCCTGGCTACACTGTAGATGCTCTGTACCTATGTACTAATTGAGTTTATACATCTCCTTCAGCAAGAGACAAGCATGACCTTGGTTGGGCATGGCCATTTCACCCACCTGTACCCAGTGGTTGGTCTGGAGGTGTGTGTGGTCTCCATTTTTCTCTAAGGTAGAATGGTGGTATTCTGGTACCCAAGGGCTGAACGATTCATAGTAACTTTCTCCTTGTAATATGGGGTAGACTTATGAGGGGAACTACTGGGAAGTTCTTCTTCTCTTAAAAAGTCACAGGAGGAATGGTCCAGGAAGGCTTGACATTAGCCAGCTGGCAACAGTTGTCTACTCATATTTAGCTCTGAAGACCTTCAGGCCTTGTGGTCTGATCCCAGATATTGCAGTTGTTGTCAGGAGATTCTTTTTTATTCTCCCTCTAAGTTTAATTTAAGCCCATTTGTCTTTTTTGAGGCAGGCGATGGTAGAGGCAAAGGACCTCGCTGATGTGATTAACAGTGAGCCCTGTCGGGGCCTGTCAGGAGTCCCTCTCTGGATGCTGTCAGCCCTTCTGGGCTGGGCGAGGGGGGACACGAAGCCATCTGCTCCTCCACTGAAGGACAGTTGGCTGCCTCTCTCTGGGCTTCCAGGGTGTTTTCTTCAAGCCCATTTTAGTCAGGATCATTGGTTGTGAGGAACAACACACGCTCAACTTAGGGGAAAGGAGAGATTTGTCGGAAGCATACAGAGGCAGCTGATAGAAGAACGGGAAGCGTGTAATTTAGGGGAATTTGGGCCACGGTGACAGGTGAGCACTCAGACCTCAGGGCATGGTGCAGTGGACAGTGATTCTCACCATCATAAACTTCAGTAGCAAGGTGGGGTAGGCTGTAGGCACAGTCATTCAGGGGCCCAGGATGACAGTTTCGCCATCCTCACCCTGGACGTCAACCAGCCACAGCTGAAGAGAGAGTGGGAGACAGACAGGCAGTTTTGTGGGCCAACCCAGAGGTGGTAGGGACCACTTCCACCCACAGTCCACTGTGGCCCTGGCTTCCTTCTGGGTGGCCAGGACATGTTCTCCAGGAGGAAGGGAAAGTAGGTATGGTAAAGAGTTAGCCATCTCTGCCATAGCCAGAACTCTGGATCCCTCTGGAAGCAGGTGAGCCACTTCCAGTGCCCCAGCAGAGCTGTGTCCCCTTCAGTGCTGTTCAGCTGAGAAGAGGGATACTTGATGCTTTTTTCTCCTTAGAAGGAAAAATTCATCCTCTCCCTCCTCCAGTGGCTCCCCTGTGGTATGACACCAGTTCAGTTAGCTAGGACAGAAGGCTAGTATTCAGTGGGCCCCTTCCAAGGGTCAAAGGTCAGTCACTTTGTTAGCATATTCTGTGCAGGGCTCACCTCACACAGTTAAGCACAGGCACTGAAATAAGGTCTATAAAATACGTGAGTGAAGAGAGTTTTCCCAGAGGAATCTGACCTAAATTTTAAGCCAGGCTGAGAGAATTTGCCTGTTTTTTTTTTTTTTTTTTTTTTTTTTTAACAAGAAAAATATCTTTTTAAAAAGACAAGTTTCTTCAAATCACATCGGTTCAGCTCTATCTAAGCACTAGGTGTAGTATGTGTTCCCCTGGTACTCCACAGAAGGGAGCTTCCCCTTCTCTCTTTTCATGGTTTCTGCACTGTTATCTTCTTCCCAGTAGGGAAGTTGACACAACTTTCTGTTCCTAAGCTTAGCCACACAACTCTAAGGAGTGTGCAGGTGAGCTGGCGATCAGCATGTATTAGGAAGAGTGTGTGTGTGCATGCACGCATGCACGTGTGGCGCTTGCACTCACACGGGTGTAAGAGAGAGGGAGAGGCAGGATGTGTTTAGAAACAGCTGGGGAGTGAATGCCACTGTCCCTTTTAGCATTTCCCATAGCAAGGCTGGCAAAACAGGGTGGCTGCTGTCCCATGCCTGCGGCCTCTTACACAAAGGCCATGTGCACTCTTACATGGGTCACCTCTCAGATTTGGGGGAATACAGGGCTGGGGTTCATCTCAGTGGCAGAGTACTTTTAACATGCATGAGGCTCAGGATTCAATCCCCAGTTCCTCCCCACTGATGTTGGGTGGAATATAGAAATGTTGATGCCAGTGCATTGGATAAGGTTTAGTGAGTTCAGGGGAAGATATTTAAAGGAGAGAAACCAGTGGCCTGGCAGCCCTGTCATTCTGCATCATGGAGGGAGGAATTATGTTTCTGAGTTTCTGGTAACAGCATCAACAACAAAGATAAGACAAGCTCAGAAAGGAAGTCCTTGGGTGGATGTTGAAGATCTTCTCTTTGTTCTTTGTGCCAGAAGCAATAGGCTTCTAATTACCATAGAAGGAGAAGTGGCGCTTATGAAGTGTGTCGCCGTGTATCAAAATATCTCCATGCTGTTATTGCTGTGTTCTTCACGCGGTAGATGTTATTTAGGAGTAAGCCCTGTCCTTCTTTCCAAGGACATACTCTAACAGTTTTCTCTTTCCTTTTCTTTTTTGCTTCGTTTTCTAACCTGATGGTGTGCTGCTGTGTCCGGTTTCAATGAAATGCCTTCATTTATTTCACATCACAACAAAAAGGTAAGGAATTGTCAATTGTATTAACATGCTGAGCAGCATCAACTTACATAACATCCAAAGGAGACATTTGGATCACGGGGGAGGTTTTTGTTATTGTTGTTTGCTTTTCTAAGAGAAAAAGTAATTGATTGTGAGAACCTCAATTCTAGTTATTGATGTTTGGCTGATTGATTTCACATCTCCTGCGGCCTGGTGTTGAATGAGGCTCGGCCTCATGAGTGTGTGTGGGTTCTGGGGGAACCCATATTTGTACCTGAATTTTTTTCAGCAGCTCAAACACAGGGAGCACTTCACAGTTAGGCTGTATAGGGGCCAAATATCAGCTGACCAAAAGGTGACAAGAGTGTTAATATCATTCTGTCTCCATACTTTGAAGCAAGAGTAATCTAAACAATAATGAGTCTAATTTGAGATTTTATTAAGTGTGTGCAGTGATAGAGAGATCATACAGAGGCCCTCCCAAATGGGAAAACTTAAATTTTGTACCTGCTAGTCACACCCACACATCATGCATCCTGCGTTCTTCTTTCTTTGCTTTTTCTTTCTTTTTTCTTAATTTCTTACATACATGACAACAGTGGAATGCATTACAATCATAATTATCCATTCATAGCACAATTTTTCATAACTCTGTATATAAAGTATGTTCATGCCAAATTATGCCATTATACATGAGCTCTCATTATTATTATTATTATTATTATTATTATTATTATTTTCATTACAATTCTTTGGTTTTTTATCTTGTGGTGAAATCACATAATGCCACGTCAACCATTTTAAAGTGTATAGTTCAGTAGTGTTAAGTATGTTCACAGTGTTGTGAAAAAGATCTCCAGAACTTTTTCATCTTACAAAACAGAAACTCTTTGCTCCTTCAACAACAGCTGTATGTCTATGTCTGGCTTACTTAGCAACATATTGTCAAGGCTCCTCCATGTTTCAACTTGTAACAAGATTTCCTTCCTTGTTTAAAGCTAATACTCCAGAATGTATATACAGCCCATTTTGTTTATCCACTCACCCATGATAGCCACTGGGTTTCTTCTACCTCTTGCCTCTTGTGTGTGATGTTGCAGTGAACACAGGTATGCAAATAGCCCATCTCATCTTCTATTAATTCTGTTGGTTTGTACTTCAATGCTGAAGGTGAAATTTCACTGTCTTTTGTAGGATTTAACTTTCACCACAGCTAAGCCCTCCAGCATTCCAGCTCCTTAGGGCTGAGCATTGGTCTTGAGTTTAGTTGCAGGCAGAATCTTATTCCATGTCTGGTAGTTTCCCCTTCAGATTTCAAGCAGAAGGTTTAGGAGGTACAGGGTCCTCTCTCTCCCATCATCCTTACAGTGGACTGACAGTTCATTGTAATATGCAGTTGCAAGTATTTTTTGTAATGTTTGTCAAATCCACTCCTCAGACCTCTGCATTCAGGATGATTAGTGTCAGAGTCACCTTGAGTCCCCAAGAACATTTCGAGAACTATATTTCTTACCCATGTTTTTATGTCTATTCTAAATAACATCTACCACATGAAGAACACATTGTCAATAATATGATTTTAGGATTAGTCATGACTTTACATCTTACTGCTTTTTTGTTTGGAGGAAGCTTGCTTTATTGCAGTAATCCAAACTAAGAAGAAGAAAGCACCAGGTGGATCCCTAGTGACAGATGGCTTCTACCTCTTCCTACCAGTTCCCTACTGGGGCGCACAGGATCAGGAACTGTGACTTGAGTGGTTTCTATAGGGATTGGAAAAAGACCTTGATAGTTAAGAGCCAAAAGTTCTGATGGTGAGAAAGGAATGTTTTTCGTCTTTTCTTGAGTTCTTGTGGGTGTACAAGAATAGTGGGAAGGCTGGGAACTAAGGAGGTGAGAGGTGGGCAGATTTCAGGGAGACTGTGCCGTAGAATCATCATGGCTTACTTCCAGTCCCATATGTTCTGCGGGAACACCATCAACAGGTAGAGGTGAGAGTCATCTTTGCATAGACAGGTGGAGAAAAGCATAACCATTTTCTGATTTTTTAAAAATTCTTATCTACAAAAAAAGCATCAAAACTTCAAAAATATACTTCATGGGGTTGTGGGCATAGCTCAGTGGTAGGACATGTGGTTAGTATGTGCAAGGCCTTGGGCTCAACTCTCAGCACCAAAACAAAAACAAAACACCATATTTTTAAACAGCAGTATTTCAAGAATGCATCCTCCACTGAATTTGGGAGACAGAGAAGAGACTTGGGCTTGGGGCATCTGCAGAGATAGATATTGGAAGTGCAGTATCTTGACCCCTCCTGAGCTCCAAGGCAAGGTGAAGAAGCTGCCACTCTTAGACTTCATAAAATACCCCACTGGGTGGTGTCTCAGGGGCAGGCAATAAATCCATTCCTCACACCTCCTCATCCAGGATGCTTTGTTAGTGTCAAGAGTCACCTTGAGTCCCCAGGAATATTTAGAGAACTATTTTTTTAGAGAACTATGTTTTTGTGTCTATTCCCCTGTTCTCCGAGTGGGAAATTTGGGTGCGTTGCACCGTGCCGCCTGTAGAGTCCACCTGCAGTGCTGAAGAGACAGGTGATTTAACACGTGGGTCCATTTAGTGCTCAGGATGTTGGCTGGGAAGCCCAGCACCAGCTCCTCTTTGAAGATTGGTAATGATGAGATTGGAAAGCAGGCTTTCTTGCATATTGTATCCATCTAGGGAGTTCCTCTTTGTATGTGTATCCAATAATTTGTATAATTGATAGAATACAATGAATCTCCTTTGTGGTTTCATTTATTTTTACATTAGTTTGAAGGAAAATGAGGTTGGACAGTGGATACTTAACATATTCGGCATTTTTATTTTCATGTATTTTATTATCTTTAAAAAAATTTGGTGACTTTTAAATTTTATTTTTTAATTATAAATTGTCTAATTATAGTTGTAAATATGAGGTACAAAGGTAGATTATGATTTATGAATACAATGCAGAATAGTTAAATCTACTTAATTAACATGTCTGTCACCTCAAACACTTATCCATTTTTGTGGTGAATGCATTTGAAGTTTATGAGCAATTTTGAAATGTGCAATACATTATTATTTACTATGTTTACCATGCTCTGCAATATATTTAAAAAGCAAAAACAGAAAAACTTTTATTCCTCCTATGGAAAGCTTTCTTCCTTTTGATCATTTCCCCTTTTTCCCATTTGGAAACCTCTATAACTACCATTTGACTTTCTGCTTCCGTGATATTTAATAAGTGCTGCTTGTAAGTGAGAATATAGATAGTGTATTTTTTGTGTCTGGTTTATTCCATGTACCATAATGCCCTCCAATCTGGTTGTATTGACACAAAAGACAGAATTTCCTTCTTCTTTAAGGCTTAGTGGTATTCCTTTGTGTATATATACAGCCTTTTCTTCCATTCTTCTGTTGATGGACACTTAGGCTTATTCCCCGTAACTTGACTCTGGTGCACAGGTCTGCAGAGAACACATAAGTGCACCCATCTCTTCCACAGACTGATGTCAAATCTCCTGGATGAATACCCAGTAGTGGGATAGGTGGATCACATGGTAGTTCTATTTTTTTTTTTTTTTTTTGGTGGTGATAGTAGAGATTTACCAGGGATTGAACTCAGGAGCACTTGGTCATTAAGCCACATCCCCAGTCCTTTTTATTTTTATTTTTTATTTAGAAACAGGGTCTCACTGAGTTGCTTAGCTCCTTGCTTTCGCTGAGGCTGGCCTTGAACTCTCAATCCTCCTGTCTCAGCCTCCAGAGCTACTGGGTTACAGGCGTGCACCACTGCACCTGGCTTTTTCTTTCTTTCTTTCTTTCTTTCTTTCTTTTTTTTTTTTTTTTTTTTTTTTTTTTGAGGAAACTTCGGGTAGGTTTTCATAATGGCTGCAATAATTTACATTCCCCTCATCAGTCTACAAAAGTTCTTTTCTCACTTTGATTGAAGTTGAAAAGTAATACAAAGTTGCACCAGTGGAAGGGATGGGACTGATGAAAAGGATACAGTTTGAGACATCCTCTCATTTTAGTTGGAATAAGTGGGATCACCATAAAGTGGAGAAACAGAAAGAAATGCATGGAGGTTGTTCCGGGGAACTGAGTTTTAGATCAACTAGAGACAAAATCTAGACATTATTCCCATTGGGAATTATAAGTGGGCTGTGGAAGGGAGAAAGGGACTTGTATGAGATGGGGGTAATATCCCTTGGAGAAAATGCCCAGAGGATGACAAAAGAATAAGAATCCAGGAAGGTTACTAGAAGGAAGTACCAGAAGAGTGAGGATGTGCAGAGAAGGGACACACACCTGAGCCCAGGTTGAGGGTTTTGCCAGGTATGCACATGATCTTCTCCAGAACTGGCCCAACCCTGAAGCATGGTACAGCTAGTTGGGGAGCAATCAAAATATACCCATGAGCTGGGCACAGCGGCACATGCCTGTAATCCCAGTGGCTCAGGAGGCTGAGGCAGGAGGATTGAGAGTTCAAAGCCAGCTTCAGCAGTGGCAGGGCACTAAGCAACTCAGTGAAACCCCGTCTCTAAATAAAATACAAAATAGGGATGGGGATGTGGCTCAGTGGCCAAGTACCCCTGAGTTCAATCTCCAGTGTGTGTGGGAGGGGAAATATATATATATATCTCCCAATGTCTGAGCCCCACCTCTAAGCAATTAACTCTACATATCTTGTTCAGACATTCTATTTTTTGAAAACCTTTTAAATGATTCTTATGTCCACATAACGTTTGGCGCCTACCTGTAGAGCAAGGAGCATGTGATTGAGGAATTTGACAGGAAAGGGAAAGCGAGAGATGGAAAAGTGAGAGGAATAACTGTAGGGTCAGAAAAAGGGTTTTGTTTTTGCTTTAAGAGATAATAACATGCCACAGAAACTGCTCAATAAAGAGTGAGAGAAGGTAATTGTAGAAAGAGGTAACATTATGACCTAGAGTTGATAGGAGAGGGAGGAGAAAGGGGATCTTCTTTGTTAGTGAAGAATGGGAACGGTTTTAGGGGTGGGGAGAGGCAGTATAGGGACCCTGGCTGAGCGACACACACCAGAGGGTTCTCCTCCGTGGTGCAGGAGATAAGCTCTGAGGACATGGGGCTGGTGATCAAGGAGGAAACCAGGAGTTCAAGCAGATGAGGAAACAGGCTGCACTAATGACTGTGGAGTCTGGTTTAGTAAGACAAGGAGACGTCTGTGAAGTGCTGACCAGGAGGCATGGAAACTTCTCAAGTGGGCTGTCATTGAATGTGGAAGGAGCCAGCTCTGTAAAGAGATACTGGGTCCAGTGGAAGAGTTGAGTGGACTTGTGAGAGTGGTCCAGGGGAAGGTCAAAGTTGACACTTCCTGGCCTCTCCTGGGGAAGGTGAGAAGTGGGAGGCATGCTTGAAGAGAAGTAGTTTCCAGCTGAGTCCAAGAAAAAAAGGGAAGTATGAAAAAATAAATATGGGGTAAGAAATAGCTGAGCAGAAAGGGTTGTAGGTGGGAACAATTGTTCCTTTAAAGAAAGAGGGCCCTTAAGCAGTGGTGATGGTTTCTTTTCCCTTCAAGACCAGCAAATCAAAAAAATATGAGTAAAATATAGAAATAGCTTAAAGTACATGAATATTTTATGTTCCCTGTGTTATCTAGAAACCCAGCTGTTTGCTGACCATTAAAAGACGACAGTTATAGACCTAGTGCTATGTTACTTCAGAATGGAAACTGAAAATATATGCGTTGAAACATGCTTCTTGACTTGAATTCTCCATTATACTTTTGGCCTCCGTGGAAAGAAGGAAATAACATTATGTATAAACGTCGTTAATTACTCATTGATCTGACATTTTCATGGCATTAAGCAACAAATATTAATTTGAGACTCAACACTGTGATTGTCTCTAAGATGTATGACATCTCCAAAATTATGAAAACTTACATTTCAAAATTACATTCTTCAAAGAACGATGGTGGGCAACAGCACATTATGAGAGCCTGTGTACCTTAAAAGCTTTCAATGAAACACTGCAATTTACAGAATTCATTACTGTGCACCACTAATTAGAACTTTAAAGAGAATCACAGTAGGGAATGAGACATTTTCAAGAGTAGTCCTGTAAGCTGAAATGTTCTTTGGGATAAAGGGTGTTTTACAGCAAGCGAGGCCCTTGGATTTTACATACGGATGTAGATGCAAGGAGGCATCAGACTAGTCGCCTCCTGAAATCCTTCTCGTGCTCTTTCAGACAAAAAGAAAAGCAACAAAGGCGAGGAGGAGGAGGAGGGAGGGACAAGACAGAAATGCAAATTAGATGTCCATAGCCTACTGCGGAAGCCAAACAAAAAACTCAGACATATCTAATTAGTTTCCAAAGCCAGCTTTACCCTCTGGGGGCGAAAAAAATCCTCATCTAAGAAAACAGCAGTGGGAGCTGTGTGAGTCCCAGGTGTATGGGTGATTACAGCAGAGAGCCCAGAAAGCCACTGTTGTTCGGCTCAGCTGCCTCTGTGCTACGCAAATGTGTTTACAGAAAGAATATAAAATCGACCATGGATAGCTCCCTCCCATTCCCCAAATTGATTAATTTCTCGACGTGCTGGCAGATTTTTACATGGATGGGGAGCGGGTTGGAGAGATGAATGTGTAAATCAACAGCAGGTGGGAAGTTGAATTTGTCTAGCCCAGCTGCTGTAGCCTGCATTTCCTATTCTTTTTGGTTATCACAGTCCAGCATCTGTCATGGAGCGGGACTCTGTCATCTCAGGCCTGGGGAGCCGCAGAGTTGTCTGTGTCTCCTGACAGCCCCAACCCTGGAATAGCAAACAGCAAGACTGATGGCTCTGTCACTGTTGGCAGGAGCTGACAGATTTGAGCTGGGTGCTTCTTGTAATTTGGAGACCTCTCTTTGTATGGACGCGTACCTTCCACTCCTCCTTGAATCTGGATGTGGCATGATCTGGACTCTTTACAGTGCTTCCTCACTTGTATTTATTGCATGAATAGCACTCTTATATCTGCATATGCTTTTCTTCATATTTTAGTCTTGGTGATGGTACGCAGAGATAATATATGACCTGATTTCTTGTCTCTTAGATTAAGTCTTGAAGGAGCAATGTATTTTCCACACACTCCGGAAGATTTTGTAGAATTTAATTATTAAAGGCAGCCCACATTTTCAGCATTTTTTAATGTCATAAGAGTTTTAGTGTCGGGTGTGACCTTCAGAAGTCATCTTCTGTACTCCTCTGCCCCACTTAGCCTCTGCCTGTCATGAGTTGCTGAGGTTTGCCATAATATCCAGACAAATGGTAGATGCCTGTCTTTGAAGCACTTAGCCAGCTGAGACACTGTCCCAGTAAGGCTTAGCCTTCCTTTCTTGAATAATGGTGGGTGTTACTGTTCCTCTAAGGCTTTCTTTGTAGGAGCAGCCAGCCTGGAATCTTAGAGATTTACTTGGATGGGTCTTATCTTCTCAATAAAATCACAGCTACCGCTGCCACTTAGAAATGTTCTGCAGGAAATATTGATGGATTATTGCTGGCAGAGAGGAAATCAGATCTTTGATATTTATTATGAAAGAGATGAATGAAATTGTCATGAGTTTAGCTGTAGCACAAGTTATTATATTTTATGCAACTTCAGGATATGATCAGTGACTTATTTAGCTCATGATTTTTTATTTTTTTCCTCTGGGTGCTGGGGATTGAACTCAGGACCTGGTGCATGTAAGGCAAGCACTGTACCATTGGGCTAGATCTCCAGCCCCTCAAGTATTTTTTATATTCATGATCTTGGCAGTGGTTTTCTTCATTTGTTTCCATTTAAAGTCCTTAAAAAAATCTAATTTCTACTAACAAGCTGAATTGGCTTAAAAAATTATTCTTTTTTTATCCTGTCAAGTTTCAAGAACATCAAATATTGACCTTTGCTATTACCAGTCTGATATAATGCTTACTTTTTTTTTCTTCCTTAAGCTTTAGCTAAAGTTTTGTCATACTAATTTGTTGTTATATTTTTTTTTTGTAATTGTTCAGGTAAAGTGAAGTTTTTTTAAAAAATTACTATTTACAAATTCTTCACAGAATTGACCCTAACAATTTCTGTGTACATTTTGAGAAAAATAATTATTGGGGGGAGGATATTAAAAACTTAGTGAGGAAAAAATGTTGATCTGAAGAATACCAATAGAAATGTGGAATGTTTGATTAAAAACTCATAATGAGGCGGTGGGCTCAATCCTTAGCACCACGTAAAAAGGAAACAAATGAAATAGAAGCATGCTGTCCGTCTACAACTACAAAAAAAGTTAAAAAACTCATAAAGAGGCTTAGCTATCTTTGCTGGTGATGTCTTAATTTATTGAGGAAAGAGTTATATGCAAATAAAATTGAAACATCTAAGAGTTGAAAATTCCTTAGAGATGACACCCCTGCAGCCTCTTCAGGAATAACAAGTCAAAACCTTGATCACGGTTACAGATAACAGACTAGGAGTCAGGCACTGTCCTGGGTGTTGAGTTGCCATAGCGAACAGGTGAAGATTGGTGGAATTACCGTGGAATGGAGTACCTGCCACAAATAACAAGCTAAATGGTTTAAATTCTGCTCCCCACCCTGCCCTTGTGATTTCGTGGGTTCATGGAACTCAGATCACTTCCAGGCTGCCAGCTGGGGAGTAGGAATCTACCCTGCAGAATCCAGTATTTGAGTGATGTGCTCTGGATGGGTGCTAGCAGTGCCTGGCTTCTGGTAAAACTGACATCGTCCACCTGTGGTCTAGCAGAAGGCAGTGAAACCCTGTATCTGGCCACTAGAGTTCTCCTGAGAGGCAGTTTAGTCTTTTGCTGGCCATGGCACACTGTTACCTGGCATACAGCTGCGTCAGCTGCAAACCCTGGGCCTCTTATAACATGAACCGCTTTGGAGCCAAGTCTCCCACACTCTGTACTTGTTAATTGCGTTTTTTGACCCTGAGGTACCTTGGGTTTTGGGTGTTTTTTTTTTTCCCCTCCATTAATTTTCTTCAAATAAATTGACCCATGTTGCAGCTTGTGAGTCTTTATTATTTTCTCTAAACATTTTTGATTACTTCATCTGTAAACACCTTTGGAGTCTTCTTCCATGTATGTGTGTTTATTGTTTTATACATTGTGTGCATGTACCTCAAGTCATAATATATACTTATGACCAAGTTCAGATTGTGAATTAAATCCATATTCCAAGCCGGCTGATCAGAACCCGTTAGGTTCTATTTTCACGTGGTTGAGCTAGTGTAGTGCTCGCACTAGGAAGAGCAGGACTGTCTGCTCTGCCACTTTCTGGTTGCTTGCTTGTGCTTTCAGTATTAGTTCTATGTTGAATCCACAGTTTCTTTGTGGGAATCTTTTTATTTTTTAAGCCAGCTGTTCATTTTGGGAAGATTGGTTTAGTGAAAACTAGATAATGTATCCATAAATCAACTTAACAGAGCTCAGCTCAATGGATGTGTATGTTCGTACAGCGGAAGAGAACAGAGGAGGGAGGGCCTTTGCTCCTCTGCTGAGAAACCGTGGACTCTCTGAGTGCCTTATGAGAGCTGCTATCCTCTCAATATGGTCATCCAGCTGACCATATCCCTGGCAGTCAGTGCTCTTAAAATGTCTGTGCAGCTGAACTTACTTTGTTTTTAAGGTTTAAAAACAAATAGAAATATCTGTAATCTCGCCTTCTCACACCCAAAGGAACCATCTCAATTACCTTGTGGGTGTGTGCTCACCCCACTTTGGAGATCTCCTCTCTAGTGCTAAGACTCATCTTGACTTTTTGTCTGTTTCTGTAGCTCACTTCTAGATCATATATAGTGTAAAGGGGGGGGGTTGCAAATAGGACGAAGATGAGTTCTTGGAACACTAGAGACCTCTCCCTGGGTTGATGTGATCCACTTGTTGATGCTTTTCAAGTACCATTTTTAAACTAGATCTGAATAAGCTTAGTTCATTTGAGTGGTGAACCTATCCTCTTGACAGCCTGCCTCTGATTTTTCTTTCTTGGAAAGAAGATTATCAGAGGACTCAGACTTGATGACTTTGAATCTAGATACCCACGTGGTGATGATGACTGCCACTTATGGGGTCCCAACTCTGTGACAGGATCAGTACTAGGCTTCTTATAAATGTTGTTTTATTTGTGTCTCATGGGAAACTTGTGAGGTGAACACTTCATTCCTATGTTACAAATTAAGAAACTGAAGCAAAGAAGGGTAAAGTTGGGGGAATATCAAGCAAGAAGTAAGCAGGCTTTTCCACATTAGTGTATGTCAGTAGGAAAATTTGGGTGTATCTTCCACATAAGTCCCTCAAATGAGCAAGACAGAATCCAAGAATGCAAAAACATGAGTTTAAAACCAATGTATTCTCAGTCAGGCATGGTGGCCCATGCCTGTAATCCCAGTAGCACAGAAAGCTGAGGCAGGAGGATTGCAAGTTCAGAGCCAGCCTCAGCATCTTAGTGAGACCCTGTCTCAAAAAAAAAAAAGAGGACTGGGGATGTGTCTCACTGGTTAAGTGTCCCTGGGTTCAATCCCTGATACTAAACAAACAAATAAACAAACATTGTGTTCTCTGAGTACATAACACTTACCTGCTTTTGAAAATTGGGACATTTGCACAACTGCAAATGGTGCCTTCTCCATGCCTAAGAGTCACTGGTGTGGCTGCAGTTCTGTGGGCATGCTTTTTGAGCCTCCCCAGTGGAAACTGACAGCCAGAAACAGGACCGTGTGTAAAGTGGCCGGTGCCCTCTTACTGTATCCTCACCGCTTTTGACATAAGTCCCCTTTCCATGGTTGATCTTTGCTGGTTAGAGAATCACTTTGGAAACAGCTGTTTTCTGTTGTCTATTACTGTCTGCTACCTGTCCCAAACAGTGGTTTTCTGTTCTCCAGGTGGAGTGTGGTGGTATATGAACTAAGTACTCAGATTTATTTTTCTGAAGTGATATTTTAGTTTTTTCCAGTTTTTACAGTAAATTTTTCCCCCAAATTTTTGAAAACCTGATCCAATGGATACCATTTCTGAACCACTTATATTCAAGTTAATATTTTGCTATATTTGCTTCCTTTTAAATAGTTCCTGAATTTATTTAAAGAGTTGCAGACATTAAAACACTTAACTCCCAAATGTCTAGTATTATAGCTCCTAAAAATAAGGATATTATCCCTAAAATAAAGTCATTCTCCTATTTAACTACAAAGCCACTTTCTTACATAAGAAAATTAATACTAATTCTCCAGTATCATATAATACCCAGTGCAATTATCCCTCCAAAATATGTTATATATATTTTTCCCCCAAACTACTACTCAATTAAGTATCATACATTGCATTTGGCTTTTATATTTCAAGAAGTTGACATTTTTGATGTTTTGTTGCACAGGAGGTGGGAATAAAAGATCTGGATGATTTTTTTTAAAAAAATTTGAAGCCATTGTATATGAATGATGACTTTTCAGATTAAAAAGACTATTGATCTAGACTGTTTCAGTGGTTTTTCACTAGGTAATAGTAAATGGTGCCGGATGTGTTAAAGTTGTAAAATATAGAAATATCTGAAGTGTGCACATGGACCACATTTTAACAGAAGCAGTCTGTCATCTGTAAATGTGCATAGGACACTTAGTGCCTTAATGCTGTATGTGTGAAACCATCCTGTAAGCAAATAGAGCATCAAGGGTTTTGGCTCAGCTCTGATAATGGATTATAATAGATTGAAATTAAATATGATTTAAGTGACAGGGAAATGGTGCCAGCTAAGTCAATAATTGATTAATCATCCCCTAGTTAAACTGGCAAAGTAAATTGCAAGGCTGGAATTGAATGCTCCTCTCCAAGGTTTAGTCCTGGTGGAAACAGTATTCAATGAGCAAGAAAAATCAGAAGCTGTTTAGGGAAAGGATCTGTCCATTTCTGCATCTTATTTGCCACAAGAAATCCTGTGTATTAGTTATGTTGTGAAAGTAATGGTAAGAAAATGGGCCCAGGAAGAAGCTAACCTAGAAAGCATAAGCAAATAGAGATCCATTGTTGTTTGGAAATGAACACATTGAGAAGGCAAGTGATAGCACATCTTCTCTTTTTTGTTTTGCTCCTGTTGTGATAAGTGGGGTCAGTAGGACTTGGATGAATCAGCTTAGCACAGCAAAACTGGTCACCATGTGTGCCTGTCACTGTGTGGCTGTCAGTAAGCCTTCGATGACTTTGGTTCCATCACTTAGCCTCCCAGTTTTCTGGATCCTCACATCATCTGTAAATAATAGAATCGGACAGGAAGTCTCTGAAATGCCATGACTCTTCCAAACCAAGATACTAGCAGCTGGAAAGCCTCTGTTGAGTAGTGCTGTTTTGCTTCCCAATGGTCCCTGGTCTTTGTCCTGATGACCCTGCAGTCCCCCTACATGTTTCCTGGATCATCAAAACAAAATTCATGTGCACTTAGTTATATGAAACACATCTGATTTTGTTCTACCTCTTAAAGATTAGTAGTCTTCCCCAGCATATTATTAACTAGAATGTTAAGCAGAATAGTCCACTCTGTGACCATGTGGAATAAGAAAAGTTTTACTATAATTAGAAAAAGATTTACATATTTTTAAAAATGGAATAAGCAAGACACATTAGTTTCTGCTTAAAAGCCTTTAATTCACAGTAATGCAGCAACCTTAGTGAAAAAGAGCTGACCCCACTCATTACTCATGGCAATGTTGTGTTGAATTTTAATTATAAAGATCAGTTCAGCATTTTATTTTCCAGGTCAGCAGAACTTGTCCTGTGTAGCTTTTCACAAACTTCTTAGATCTTCAGAGCTATGTTTTTCCATTATAAAATGGGAATGCTTGTATCAAAGTGTATTGAGGATGAAAATAAATCACAAGTCCTGTATGTAAAGTGCCTAGTGCATAACAGGTGTTGACAAGTGTTAATGATCACAGACACTGTAGTATCTCTGAGTCCTTGGCAATTTCCTTTAGAGTGCAGGGTCTCCAACCAATCTGCATGATCAAGAACTTATTACATTATGTCAGTCAACTTAATTGGTTCATAACATTGGATTGACCTTGAAGCAATTCACTCTGTAACTTATAACCTAAGAAAAATAGATACCCTCTTAGTTTAATATAAAAAATACGAATACTCTAATTCAAATTACATGACTATTTTGTCTAGAAAAGATTGGCACCCACTAATTAGCTTTTATTGGCCCCAGGAATATCAAATAGCAGCTGCCTTATCTTCAAATGTAAACATACAATGATATGAACAAAGAATGTACAAAATAGACGTTTGCTATAAAATGTTATAATTATTCTTTATATTTGAATGTGAGCTTGTTCCAATCATGTCTCTCTAAGTATAAAACTACAAAAGGCAAAAATGTGGTAAAATTCAGGAATTATACTTAATACAAACATTATTAAAATTTAAATAATATATTTAATATAATCAACTTATCAAAAAAAGCAAAAATAGCAGTCTAAAAGATTGCCAGCCACTAGACTACAAGTGGTTTCGAATTTATTTCTGTAACAACCCAAGAAAAAGAAAAATTAGAATCTTCAACTCAATTTTTATCTCAGAAACCTGAAAATTTCCCTAACTATATTAATGAAGAAAATTCCACTTGTGATAACAGTGACCCCCAACCCCACATCTTACTGGGTCCCTAGCTTTCTTTTTAAATATCTACTTAGCTATTGTCTTGTTTGTTGCTATACATAGGGGAAAGGTTAGCTTTTAATATTTTCCTGTCTATACAAAGAAATGTTTTGATTTTTTGCTCCATGTGGATGTTAATTGCTTCATGTGAGTCTTAGCTTTATCTTGATGTGACAGGGAACACAGAGTGTCCCTCATCAACCTGCCTCCACCTCCTTAGAAAGAGAGCTTGAAGTATAAGGTTTGCAATGATTTAGAAACACCTGAGTGTAAATGCAGAAGCCCACAACCCTCTGGAGGTGGTTTCTCCTGGCACCAGCTTCAGTATTTATCTGGACATAAGCATCAGCATAGACATGGTCTCTCACTAGAGATTCTAGCTCCTTTTTGGATTGGAAAATGTCAGTGTCTTTGGTTTTAATCAAAATTGCTCATAATCTGGCTTAATGATGCCATAAAGGCCTTGGTTTACTCTGCCCCAGGTGAATGAAAATATTTGCCATGAAAAATAGGTTATTAGTTTTATAACCCTGCTTACTTCCGTGCCTCTATCAAGAATATGAGAAAAGATATTAAATCTCAATTTTTAATAAAATTATTGACATCATTGGGGAGCTTTATAACACTTGACATTTGCTTTCAGCATTGGGGGGAGAAGGAGAAAGTAAATTGATTTCATATTTATTTCCGAGGTTGAAATAAGACAAGTTACTTTAAACATAAAATATGTGTGCTTCTTTTGAATGCAATGGGTGGAATGGATTGTTGGTTCTGAAAATGAACATAAATTTTAGAATAAAATGGGTAATGTAGTAATGATAATAATGTAATTTGATTGCTAAATGAACCTGTTTTATTATATTCATCATTGGATCCTATTGCCACCTAGACAGCCTTCAAAATTGAAATAAAGTGATGTTTGGACCTGGAAAACAGCTCTTGAATGCACATACAGATCACTTAATGAAAGTTAACTTCCTTCCAGTAGTGTGCTCTCAGTACCACTTTTTTTTTTTTTTTTTTTTTTTTTTTTTTTTTTTGGCCAGAGTTCATTTTTTTTTTCCCCAGAAAAACATCTTTGTATGTAGCTTACTTGTAGAAAGTACCTGTCCATTTTCCAGTGGAATTTGCTTCTAGGTGTTAGTGATATGGAAACCCTAGGGACAGGAGCAGTGGTGGAGTTGGTAGCAGTGTTTGATAGGCACAGGCAGGCCTGGACCTGAAGAAGGCTGTACAAGAGCTTGGTTCGAGGGAATCCAAAGGATCCTCTATCACTAGTTACTGGTCTATCTGCATCTCACAGCCTGGCTTAAATTCTAGATAATCAATTCAGAAAGGTTCTTCATAGTATGTGATAAGTGATGTATAAAAATATGTTCATTAAAATGTCAACTCTTCAGCTCTGTACCTTAAAGAAAATTGCTCAGGAATGGGAGTCCCTTTTAGAATATGTGAGATTTATTTTCTTCAAAAACTGTCTCAATCAGCAAGTTCCCTGGTTGGGCCATTAGGCTGATGCCAGATTCTCTCCTAGAGAGAGAGAGAAAAAAAAGCTGGTTTCTGTAACGGCCACTTGCATTTTCAGGAAAAGGCCAAAAGACTTGTGCAGAGGCCACCTGCAATACAGTTGATTTTATCTACTGTTTCTACACCATGAACAGACTGCGTGAGTTTTTTTTTTTTTTTTCTTGCCTTACTAAAGAAGATGCCAGCTTATTTACCCCAGCAGTGTTCTTCATGTAGATAGATGTTAAACTGTGTGATAGATTTTAAAATGAATTTTTAATTACTTTCTGCTATTCTGAGCTCATTGCAATCAGCAGCCATCTTGCTTGAGGATAAAACAAAACAAAAAAATCTGGGAGCTCCTAGGAGGAGCAAAGGCCTTTGCAGAGAGTGGGGACAGAAGCCCATTGTCAGTGGCAGCTGCTGGACGCCTTCCCCAAGCACAGGCTCAACTGCCAGAGGGCTCAGTAGGCTTTGAGTTTTCCACTGATGGTTCCTCTTCTCTAATGAGGTCACCTCTCAGCACAGTAGGTGGGACGACTCTGCTAATGGGAGACTCAGAAATGTAGATTGCAATTACAGTCTTTGTTTCCTGATATCTCCCATAGTTTCCAAACAGCCCTGGGAGCTAGAAACAGGGCCAGCTTCTCTACAAATATGTAACAGAGCTAGACAGGTCATATCCTTTATTGAGCATCACCTAAGCACTAGGTGCTGTGTGGTGCTATCTTTTCTAAAAAGCAGAAACAGATACAGAAGCAGGTCTGTACTCAGGAGTGACACTGGCCAGGAGTTCACAGAGCGATAGCTCTGTAACAGTTTAAACTTTGTCATTTACAATTTTTTTTTTTTTGTAGTCACATAGTCACATTATCCACATTATGCCAAAAATAACTATGGTTCAGAGGGTTTAAGTGACCTGTCCCTGGCTTCCACTCTAGGCACCATAGCCTACAAAATGGGAATAATACCATCAAACTTGTGCCAAATGTCAGAATTTTATCAAGTAATGTGTGAAATAGTCTTGAAAATGGATGCATCCTTTATAAATATAATGCCTCATAACAAATTAGTCCTAAAATACAGATTTTCTGTGAATACCACACCAAAAATGGATGCAAATAAACATCTTCCCTCCTCTCTTTCATTTTTATGGAATCTGAGAGAAGCCTGAGCTAGGCTCTTTGGACTGGAGCTAAGGCTACAGAGCCCTGACCCTGAGGGCTGGGGCAGTTCAGGACACAGGGCCATCATTGCAATCCTGGCATCCCCCAGGGCCCAGGATTAGGATGCTGCATCGCCATGACAACAGGCTGCTGTTCAGCTTCCAACCCACTGGATCAATTTCCTGGGCTGGTATTGGCCTGGTTATGTTTTGTTTGTTGGCCTTTTTTTGTTTAAAAAAATTTACCAGAGCAGAATCTGTATCTTATTTAGATTTTTCTATTATCTTAATTCCTGAATATTTCTTGGATCTGGTTATAAACCGGTAATTCTATTTTCCCTTGATAGGTCCTCTTAGTGAGATAAGATGAAGGGCAGAAACAAGGTTCTGCTTGAATTCCAGTCCAAAGTTAAGGAAGCAGGCATTCATTCAAGAAGAAACGTTTGCTGAGTTAGGTCAGGATTTGAAGACACTGATCAACAGCTTTGGTTTATCTCTCTATCTTAAATGTATTGACACATAACCATCTGTATGGATGGATTATCCAGCACCACCATAGGCACTTTCAAATACACTCAGGCCTCACAACAGCTTTGGATACAGGGCATCATTGCCCCTTTTGCTAAAGTGAGAGTCTTGAAGAAGCTGCTTTGCCCCAAACAAGGGCTTTCTAACTCTACTGTGAGAATTCTCCATGGTCCTATTAAGTGGTGTTCCTCATTCCTCTTAGGGGAGTCAGTGGCAACCAAGATAAGACAGAAGCCAGTGGGTGCCCATCTCACCTCCCCGCTTTTGACTGAGAGTTTCAGCATCCTAGCCCCTTTCTGATAGGATCATATAATAACCAAGTTGAGGCATCACTTTTTGCTTCAATACCAAATCAAGCAGCTAGGGACTTTCAAAGATAAAGATTCCCCATACTCTCTTTTGATCAAGAAACCTAAAAGTCATTTTCCGGTGCCTGCACTATTTTGGCTGGGAGCTAATGTCTCCACTGGATCCTGGAAGGGACCTGACATGCTTGGAGTTCTCCTCCCACATGAAGATGCACAACCCTGTAGCCGCTTGGCTAGGTCTGTGCTTGTCCCACTTGATGGGGTAGGTGGCATGCTGTTGAGCAGAACAATGACCCAATAAAAGAGATGTTGAGAAAGGATTCTTCTGAAGGGCATCAGCAAACTGGACATAAAGAAGGAGATTAGAATCAGAGAAACTAACTGGGAAACCATTATAATAATCCAGGTGAGGAAGGATAATGTCCAGTTGAGGTACAGGGCCAGAGGGAATAGAATAAAATGGGTAAATGGAAGAGGTAAGATGAAGGAAGATTCAGAAGGGCTGATAATGAATTGAGGAGCTAAGTCCAATACCTGTAAGGTTTTAGAACTATGTGGCAGTAAATAAAAGAATCCTTAAAATTCCACAATTTCTATCTCTCTATCCTTCTCTAAATGAAAGTGCTTTTCTTCAAATATTAACAACTGGGATAAACTTATTTTTTTACATTCACTTCTTAGTGTTTCATTTAATTACTTATATTGCTACCATATTGCTTTCTGCTACTTCCATTGCAGATGGATTAGCTAAACTTTGTTTCGCTGCCAGAGAACAAACTGAAAATTACTATTTATAATGCAGTTTCTATGGAAAATGAATTATAAATTTCAAACAGTCTTGCAAATAGAATTTTGGAATACAGAGTTGTGGACTTCATACTGCATTTTATTTGAAAAAGAGATATTCTCCTAGTAGATGTGGGATTGACTCAGAAGAAAGGTGAAGTTGGGAAGTATATATTTGGAAGTCATCTGCATAAAAGAATTTAAAGGGATGGGAATGATTGAAAAGTGGGCAGTAGGAAGAATTGAGGCAGCACTCTAAGCTATTTGGTCATCTAGCTTACTAGCAAAAGGAAAGAGAGTACAAGGTCTGTTTCATTGAAAATAAAAAATCAGCTAGATGTGGTAGTGCGCACCTGTAATCTCAGCAACTCGGGAGGCTGAGGCAGAAGAGTCACAAGTTCAAGGCCAGCCTCAGTGACTTAGCAATGTCCTAAGCAACTTAGTTAGACGTGTATCAAAATAAAAAAAAATAAATAAGTTAGAAGGGCTGGGGATGTGGCTCAGTGGTAAAACATGCCTGGGCTCAATCCCTGGTAACAACAACAACAAAAATCAGTCCCACTATGGTGAAAATTAATTACAAATATATAAAGATAAATCACTCTTTTAGAAAAAAATCCATTCTTACTAAATCTCTGATTTGTGAAGAATATGAACTAAGACATAAAGCAAATGTACATGTATTTTTGGGAAAGAAAATGGGCTGAATTGCACCTACTGGTTTAAGTTGATTTAAAATAAATTTACTTGGCTATAGAAAAGGAAGGGTTGCATATGTGGCGCTGACTAGGTTTAGGAGTCACTTGGGCATTGGTGTCCACGCCCCTCTGAGGGATCTCCTGTTGAGTATTACTTATAATCCAGGTTTCTATATTAGATTCAATTTACACATCATTAGTAGTCCAGTACCAGTATAGGTACTTGGAAGAGTAAAAAGCTTATGACTCTTTCCCACCAAACGGGAACTTGTAGGTCAGTTGGGGAGGCAAGACAAACATACCCAAATCCAGCTATAGCTGAGTACATAAAAGAATATGTTCTGTCCCCAAATTTGGGACAGTTTTTAACTGCAGGTACATGGGAATCAGGAGAGACCTCTGATTGGATTCAGAATAAAAGATCATCACACTGGGAAGCCAGGAACAGATGTGCTGGGTGAGGAGAAAGGGACAATCCAAGCCTGATCCTGAAGTCCGTCAGGCATCATAGAAGAGGAGGACAAGATCGTTGAAGTATGAGCAGATTTTGACGGCCGTGAATACCTGGCTAATGTCTGAACTTGATCTACTAAATAACAGGTGCAGGATATGACTCACAAGGCCAAGTGACACTGAACACACAACTGTATAAGTGGGAACAAAGCCCGGTGCTGGTGCTCATGCTTTTTCCTCACAGGACATCACCAGCCATGTGGGTGTTCTGAGATGATGAACCTCAGGGTTATGATTCAGGCATGCCTCTGGCTCTTAAATCAAAGCCTCCAATCCTAAATGGACAAGGGGAATGGCTTTAACCTGGAAATGTCAGCTGCAACTAAATTGAAAGAAATAAGATCCCAGATAGAAAAACTCTTGCAAAACAGAGAGTGAAGCTGAGGGACTCTTGTCAATTTGCAAAAGCTACGGCCCAGTCAGGCAGCACATGTGGGAACTCAAGAGAGAAAATATAGCCAAGTCGAATTGACCATCTTTCATGATCCCCAAATCATTCTCTGTAAGTGAAAATGTGCTCACTGCTAGGGAGGCTAAAAGTGACTAGTCAATTGGATATGGTCAGGAGACATTCCCCTGTTGACAAATTCAATGAATTTTTCATTTTTAAGGCAGCTTGGCATTGTGCAGGAAAAGACATAAAATTACCTGATTGGTGTGCGTTTTCTGGGAACTCACACTCTGCACACGGTTGAATAAAGCTAAGATGATAGCAAAAAGGGATTGCTGTGTTTCTCTTTCATCCTGGTTTTCTGCTTGTGACATCCACATTCATGGAAAGCTCTTCATACAGAGCCAGGATGGCTGGGGCGCCCCACCTTGGTTTGTTGAGCTTCTTCATTCTTGTTGGTCAGTGTCTGTTCTTTTCCCTGGAATGCAATGAGGACATAGTGAGCTCACAGGCCACAGCTTTACTGGGCTCAGTAGCTGACTTGGGAAAGATGGAAAATGGATGTTGGAGCCAGCCATAGACCAGAAGGATCCTCAGCAGCGCTGCAGGCCTAGGGTGGGAGGTAAAATGGATGGGGGAGATGCAGTGGGCACTTGAGCATCTCCATGTACACAGAACATTCCTGAAATGCACTGCCTTTCTGTACCAGCTACACCACAGAACTGGGTCATTTAAGTATAGATTTGGAGTGAGTTCCAGAGAAAACCAAGAAATGGGTGAAAGCCAGAAACTTAAAGAGCCTTTTAATGAGCTGTATGAAGGAAGCCCCTCTCTGGCCTGAGTTTGGGCGCAGCAAAGTTGCTACAGAGTTGTCAACTTCAGGGTCCAAGCTCATGTCTCACTCCTTTCACTTGTCCCATGTGTGGAGGTCACAGTTAAGCCCTGCCTTTGCAAACAAAAGCCAGCATAAAAGCTGCAGAAGGCTTGCTGCGGACTGGGTGCATTTCCACCATGCTGCGTTTGTGTTTTTCTGCTGTGTGTATTACAGGTTCTATTTCCTTTTGTATAACAAATGGTAACTACAAACTGCCACACATCCCCACCATGTCTTCTCTTCTCCAAGCTAACACATGTCTGTATAATATGTTCTAAAAATATTCGTGTAATGCTGAAAAATGCAGCATGTTCTCCTGCAGCCCACTTTGCCTTGGCAGCAAGCATCACCTTCACATGCTATTGCTCTTAGTCTCAGGCCCATCCTTAGCCAAGTTGGTTTTGCTTTTGTTCATGTTCTGTATTAAATTGGCTCAGATATGAGACCACAGAGCATTTTTAAGTGCACTTATTTATTTAATCAACAAAGCTGTATTGAACAACCATTGTTCTAGGTGCTGAAGATAAAAAGATAAAATATTCTGGACCCTCCTTCAAGGAACTTATCATATAGCAGGGAAATGGGCAAGTATATAGAATAGCAAGGAAATGAGCAAGTACATAAATAATTAGAAACCATAATGCATAGTAGGAGCTTGAAAGAAGAAATCAGGGAAGACTTAGTAGAGTGGGTTTCGTGGTATGTATGAGAGCTCATGAGGAAGACTGCAATGAACAAAGGGGTCCCTTCCAGAAGAAAGCACATGCAGAGGAAGGTGTGACCTGAAGCAGCCTGGGGGCAGTTTATCATGCCTAGAGCAGGAACACATGCAAGGAGTGACTGAAGTGGAGGTGGGGACATAGGCAGAACAAAATCGTACAGGTCTTTATATCTCATTTTAGGAACTTTACCCAATTATCTCTTTAGCTGGTATAGGAAGCCATTGCAAAGTGTGAAGAAAGAAAGTGACATTGTCATATTCGTGCTTTATACAGATGATCCTGACATGAATTGTAGAGGACTGAGCCAGAAGCAAGAAAATCAGGTAGATTCAATTACTGGTTGTCCAGGTGAGGTGTGGCAATATCAGTCATTCAAAGAAAAGGATAGATTGATGTCCAGGGAGAATTGACAGAAGGTGGTTACTGAGCGAGTGCTAGTGTGTGTGTGTGTGTGTGTGTGTGTGTGTGTGTGTGTGTGTGTATAGATGTTTCCAAGGTTTCTGGTTTAGACATGTGAGTTGATGATATGATAGAGACACTTTTAAGAATATGAGTAAGAGAATGGGTTTGAGTGGAAAAGATAATGAGTTTTTTTAGAGGTGAATTTTTTAGGTGGAAATCTAAAGCGTACAGTTCTCCATATGAATCTGGGGCTAAGAAGAAATATCTGGAATAGGCAAGTAAACTTAGGAGCATGTCTTGGGTGCACAAGTGACAGTGAGGATAATAAAGGGGAAGAGCACAGGGGAAGTGAAAGAGCAGAGATTTGATGATCAAACCTGGGTGGGAGGCCTGGGTCTACCACAAGGCTAGCCAGGTGACACTGGGAAAGTTGTTTCAGCCACATTAGGCCTTACCCTAATCATTAGTAAATGCAGTTAAGAGCATTTACCTTTAGGCTTTGTTTGGTTATTTTTTCAGTTATTAATTAAGCAAATATTGAGTTCCAACTATGTATTTGTATCTGGGAATGCAGATGTGAGCAAGGTAGACAGGACTGCTCTGAGTTAGCCTTCAGCCGTGGGTGGTGTTGCACAGAGTGGGTAACAGACATTAAACACAGGAGAGCACAATTACTGTTGGGAAAAATACTGAAATGAACTACATAAGACAATGTAAGACCACTGGCACAATTATGTAAAACAGAGCAGGTCCCCAAACAGTTCCAGCAAGAGTAAGGATACTTGTTATCATTTTTCAAAGAATGATGCAGATCGACTTCAGTTTCCAGTGGGTCAAGGAGCAAGTGAGAGGGAAGATATTGGCAATACAAACAAAAATTACTGTTTCAGAGTCTGGCTATTAAACAATGACTGCCAGGACTACATAGAGAAGGTTGAGGAAAGTTTTGGGTTTTTTGAGATGTGAGACTTGTGCATGTTGGCGTGCTGAGGGGCAGGAGCTAGTGGAGAGAATGAAATAGAGGAAAGAGGGAGAGAGGCTCTTGGGATATGGGCAGATGCAAAGAAAGGAACCTTTTCTGAGATAGCAACAGAAGCATATGAAGAAGATTAAATGGTATAATACATTCCAAAATGCAAGGTGTGGCTCATGGTGGGTACTTAAAAAATTGTGCTGGGCTGACTACATTGTAAGCATGACTACTGTATTAGGCTTCTGCAGAGAGACAAAATGCACACACACATACACACTTATACATATATATAATTTTTTCTTTAGTACTGGATACGCACACACACACGCACACACACACACACACATATGGATGAGCTTATTAGGGGATTGGCAAACATGATTATAACACATCTGCAAGCTGGACACCCTAGGATGGTGGTCAAGCCTGAAGGCCACAGAACCGTGGAAGTCAATGGTTCAACACAGGAGGAGTACTGGTTTAAGTTCTCAAGTCCAAAGGCCAGAGAGCTGGAGTTCCGATGTTCAAGACCACAGAAAAAGAGTTTGTCCCCATTCTCAGAGGATCCATTTTGCTTTCTGGATCTGGCCTGTGTCCCCTGCGAATTGTATGGTGCCCACTTGGAGGGCAGGTTTTTCCCACTTAGTTTGTTCAGTCTCACATGCTCATCTCCTCTGGAAACTCCCTCTCAGACATACCCAAAGTAATGCTTTACCAAGTGTCAAGGTATTCCTTAAGCCAGTCAAGCTGTCAGCTAAAATTTACCATTGCCGATATGCACATATGTTTATCCATATACATGTTCATGTACATATGCATATATCTACCCACACAAAGAGTTAACATATTTAATTGGGTTTGAAGGAGGGAAGTTTAAGTTCATACTGGATGCCTTGTTTCCTTTATAGAGTGATGAGACACAGACTAACACAGTTGACCTAGGGGAGGGTCACTAAATGGAGCTGAGGGTCCACTGGGGATACCTGCTTGTAGACACTTAGGGCTGGAGAATTTCCTCCACAAGCCCCATCTTTCCTCAGTGACGGATTACTACCACCTTTGGGGCTGGCTATGTAGCTCTGGTGTAACAAAAAGCATGTAAGAATGCAAAGGATGCTACCAGGACAGGAAGTAGGATGTTGGACCAGAGTTTGACTGCATAGGAAAAAATTGGAGCCAGGGGGAACCCAGAGTGGGTAGCACTAGATAGCTTGGTAACATCCAAAGGCAAGTATGTAAGGCACTGAGGAAGTAGAGCAACTGGAAGAACAGCAAATGGTCAGTAGAGGTTTGTGTATTCGAATTTTAGTTGTCAAAGAGCAATTTTAGAATGTGTTCTAGATAAGGTGTTCCTGAGGTAGTGATGTGCACAGGGGCTTAGGTGTTGGTCCTCTATCCTCCACCCACACTAATAAGCTGGCATCTCTCTCTGCAAGGGTACAGCAGTCTTTGATTGCCCAATTAAATGTTCTTTTCTGCATTCTCAAAATCCTGGCTTCTGTTAGCATGCTTCCCTGTCTGTCCCTTCCTTCCTCGTTCTCACTCCTCTTTGGAGGTCTGGCATGTGAACTCCTGGTTCCCCTCCTCTCCTTCCCATCACTCTCCTGTCTCCTCCTCTGGGTCCTCTGGCTGTTGAGGACATTCTCTTGTCTCCTCTGAGCTATCTCCATACTCACTTCTGGCAGAGGTGTCCATGAAAGACTGATAGAGGAAAAAAAAAGAAGAAGGCCAATTACAAAATTGGTTCTGAAGTTCAAGTAAGTGACACATAGGCCTGAAAGAAAGAAGGGTCACTGAGGAAAGGGAGAAGAGGTCCATGCGGACAGCATGGCATATCTGTTTGTGATGAAAGTGGACAGGATTTGACAACTGGGAGAAACATGTATATGGGGTGTTATGGTCTAGATAAGAGGAGTCCTATAAAGGCTTGTGTGTGAGACAATGCAAGGAAATTTAGAAATGAAGTGATTGGGTTTTGGGAACCTTAACCTTAACCTAATCAGTACATTAATCCTCTGATAGGGATTAACTGGGTAGAGACTATTGGCAAGTAGGGTGTGGCTAGAGGAGGTGGGTGACTGGGGGCATGCCTTTGGGACTAATATTTTGTGTCTGGTGAGCAGAGCTCTCTCTCTGCTTCCTGATTGTCATGATCTGAACAGCTTTCCTCCACCACACCTGTCTGCCATGATGTGCTACTTTCCCTTGGGCACAAGCAGTGGAGTTGGTCGTCTCTGGACAGAGACCTCTGAAACCATGAGTGCCAAATACACTTCTCCTCCTCTAAAATTATTCTGATCAAGCCTTTTGGTCACAGCAATGAAAAATCTGGCTAAACAAGGAGGAATGGAAACAGGAGTTTAAAAGGTTATGGGAGTGCTGAGGGCGGCTGAGAGGAAGACATTAACAGTCAGAGAGAACATGAGAGATCAGAGACTTGGGAGGGAAGAGAAGGGAGATGAAAGGTTCTGTGTGCAGGCTGGTGGGTTTTGGAGTCCTTGACAGAAGAGGTGGTCATCTCCAAGTGGAAGGCTTGCAGCAGGCGCTCCAGGGAACTGGAAAGGCTGCCAGGCAGACCTGGAGGTGATGATCCAGGAAGAAAAGGGGCAAACGTATGTGCTGGTTTGCCCAGGACAGTCCAGATTTATACCTGTCATTCTGGCATTACTGTGTTGTTTGCAGTCCTTGTCACTCTTAATGGGCTCAGTCTGGAATATATATTGCAAGGTCACCCTATAGAGAAGCAACGACAACTTAATATGAGACAAAGGTAATTCCCTAATCCAGAAACAAAATAAAACACACAAAATAAGACCCACTTGTGTATTCTGCTTACAAACTTGAGGGATGTGGCACTTTAATTCACATAATTGGGTCCTATAGAGAAAAGCCTGGCTTCAAAGGACCAAGCACCTAAAGCATTTCAAATTTGGTTAATTAAAACTTGATTGCTGAGCAGATGCCCACACCCAAATTAAACATGTTCCAAGCGTATTTTCACATCAAACCAAATCCAATGCAATTTTTTCTTTTTCTTTTTTTGGTTCATAGTGGTTCTATTTGTAGCAGTTGCCAGTGTGCTTCGGTCCTCTTTTTCCTGCTTTCTTGGTACCTAATACTCTTACCTGCCAGATACTGAGATTTTGTTTTGGAAGTATAGTTTGCTTTTGTTTTGTTTTGTTCTATTTTGTTTTCTATCGCTGTCTAGATCATGTTTTGGACTTAGGCTCCTTTGTACCTCTAAAAATCTGAGGACCCCAAAGAGTTTTTTGGGGGTTTGCATATCTGAATTGATACTTACAGAAAATAAAACTGAGAAAATTTTAATATTTAACTATTCACTTAAAAATACCAGTAATTAAACATCATGTTATCACAAATAGTATGTTTTATTAAAAATAAATTTTCCAAAACAAAAAATGAGAAGTTTTTGCATTTTTGTAATTCTCTTAAATATTTGCTTTAATAAAAGATGGCTGGATTCTCACATCTGCTTCAGCATTCAATCTTTTGTGACAGACCATTCTCATTGAAATATATGAAGAAAGCCCAGCCTCACACAAATATATAGTTTATTAGTCTGTTTTCTGTTGCCAGTAGCATAGTACCACACACTGGGTGCATTATAAAGAAAGGAGTTTTATTTGGGTTACAGTTCCAGAGGTGCAAGGTCACATCTGGTGATGGAATTCTTGCTGGCAGAATTTCAAGGTGGCACAGAGCGTGATATGGCAAGAAACAGCAAGTGTGTGTTTTTTTGTTTGTTTCTTTGTTTGTTTGTTTGTTTGTTTTTTTGTCTGTGTGTGTGTTTCTGGTCTCTCTCCCTTCTCTTATAAAGCCAATCCTACCGGCTCCACCCTGATGACCTCATCTAAACATAATCACCTCCCAAAAGCCCTACTTGTAAACACCATGGTCAGATTAAGTTTCCACTCTCTTAATACCTCACAGTGGGGATTACATTTCAGTATGTGAACCCTTGGGGGGACACGCTTAAGTCATTTCCAAACTATAGCATGTAGGGTGGCTTATTATAATAGACTATAAAGATAATTATGGATATTCTTTAACACTATACCAAAAATTGACAATGGCAGTTTCTTAAAAGCTAGTTGCAATGTGGAATCTGAAATCAGATCAGCTTTTTGCACTCTGTGAATTTAAAAATCCATATGGTTTTGTTTTTGTTTTTGTTTTTGTTTTGCATTTGAATGTATTATTAACTCATGCATGTTTTTAAACATTATCTATTGGTCTTGGAAAATATGGGTTCACTGAATTATGCAAAAGCATTGAAAATACAATATATAGAAAATAATATAATATATATTACTTTAAAATTGTATATATTAGTGGCACCACAGTTTCATCAGAAAAGCCTTTAAGTATTTGAAAGCTGTTAAGCTTGTGTTGATAGAGGATTTCCAAAGTGCTAATTTTTACTTGAAAGCTTAAATTTTATCATCAACCACAAATACCTCAAAGTTGTTTTCTTACAATCACAAGCTCTCTTCATTCACTTTTGAGAAATATCTTCCAAATATCCAGTTCTGGATATTTGTTTATCAATAGTTATTTCAAGTGAAAATGTTGATCCATGAAAAATGTGGCTAGCTGATCCCACAAGTCAGAAGAAGAGCTTTATTCACCCCTCCTGTTTTGTCACACAGACTATTAAGAGGGTCCCACAATTCTACTCTTCTCTCCCCTGATTCCTATCTTTGTCTCTATTGTGAACATACTACATTATTTTATTTTTAAACCTATCTCTTTTAGTTATGGTTTTACTAGCCAAAATATGGAGCTCTCTAAGGGTACATCCCAAACTCCTTGTTCCTTCTCAGTACTTAGTATTATTTTTCTTAAGTGTATAGTAGACACACAATGTAGAGTTGTCAAGTGAACATTGGATGGAAGGAATTGAGAGCTTCTTCTATTCATTGAGTAAAGTATGGTCATTTGGGGAATATTTTTTGCTAAGTTGAATTATTAAGATAAGCAGCATCACCTGAAACAATAAACATACTAATGGTTTGAATGGCTTGTGTTTATCTAAAACAACAAGTTTGGGCTGGGGATGTAGCTCAGATCATTTGCCTAGTATGCATGAAGCCCTGGGTTCAATTCCCAGTAACACACACACACACACACACACACACACACAAAGAAGAATAGCAAGTTTGTATTTGGGTATGTTTCTTCAATAATAAATCACAGTACATTATTTCTAATAATAGTTATCTCTAGAGCCCAACACTACCAATGGAAAACTAAATTTAAACTAAATTTAATTTAGACTAAACTAAAACTAAAACTGGAAAATTCAGCATCTCCTTTGATGCAAGGGATTTCATAGCTAGAGCATGCACCCCTATTGAGTAGAGTGATTTATTTAATCTTTCTAAATTATATACAGGTGCCTGCAGGAGTTCTATAAGATTAAGGCTCTAATATAATCAATGTCTTATTGCAGCTTATTTTTAACATGTGATAAGATCATTTTTAAAAACTCACATTAGAATGATTTCTCAAATCTGATGGTCAGGAATATTGTGGTTCAGAGTTACAGGTTATAATCTGTGTTTTACTTATTTAAATCTGGTATATTTCTTAAGTGTTTGCATGTTTTAGTATTTCTCTTTTCTGTGTAGCCATCTATTAGCAATAAATTAATATTGAATAATTGATTATATACAACTGCAGAAATATGTACAATAGCAAGTCTCCATTTCCAATTTACCCATTTTCCTCTATACCATTCTCCTGAGTAGGTACTTCTCATCAGGGTAAAATTTGTTAGATGCTGTGAAGGAAAACATATCTGTGGTATGGCTTTTATAGTTAAGAATTTCAGTATTTTTTCAGGCTTTTTCTGTACATGCAAAACATACGTATTAAACAGAATTGTTTCTATTAAGTTCATTTTAAAAGAGAAAAATCCAGTTGAAGCTTTTAATAATGTGATTTTTCAAATATTGTTTAAATGGCCTCTGGCAGCCGTGGGTTGTGTTATTCACCACTACGTGTAGCCCACTCCTTCCCACTGTGCTTGAAACTTGTGCCTCCTATGTACCTGCTAATACCATGAGCCAGGAGCACCCCAGGCCTGGGGAGATTGTGGGCGGCAAGAAGGCTCTGGCTTGCAGCTGATGTTATTCCTGTCAGCCCCCGAGGTCACACATGGGGCAGACCCTGCTGAGCTTCCTAAGGCAGTCTTTGAACACTAAGCTTAGGAACGCAGCCTCGGACAGTCTCTCACCACATTGGAGTTGACAGTATGAATGCAATCATGGAGCTAAATGGTGTTTCAGAGAATGAGGTTGTACCTCCTTTTTAGTTCTGCTTCATTCCAGGTTACCAACTGCCCCAGTTTCCATGGGACTGTTCCAACTGCAAGACATGGAGTCTGAGGGCCTCTTTTATATTGCTCAATTTTCCTGGCACTGGTACAAAATCCCAAATCTTGCACAGTGGGAGTGAACTCGGAACTATAGAGTTTTGCAGGAATTATGAAAGAATCAGACACACCGATGTTTATTGATCTTCCAAAAAAGAGAAACTCCAGAGCATTTCTTTCTCTGAACTGGTTTTACTTTCCACCAACAGCAGCCAGTACAAAGCCTCAAACCCACTTGGCACTCAGCACTTTTTTGCTGGAAACTGCTTGTGTTTCTGTGCCAGTGGTTGCCTTAGGTGTTCATCGTGAGCACTTAAAATGATTGCTTTTGCAGTTACAGATGGCTGTACCAGCTCCAAACAAAGAGGGTCATGAGGTTTCTGCTTATATAGTATGGTTTCTGGAAGGAATTCACTTCAGATTGTACAGTGAAGCACAAGCACACTGGACTCTGCTGATCCAGGGAATTTTTACAAGGTTAAATCAGCCATAAATTCTCTCTGGGCCTTGTCTGTTCCCTGACAGTTCCTCTGGGGCTTCTTTGAGAGTTTGGGTTAAACTATATCTTCTTCTGCATTAAGATATGCAACTCCCACTTCCCTGTGCATGTATCTGTGTAAGCCCTGAAAACTGTAGGCAGGAAAGCAAGCATGCCCTGCCTTCGCACTCACCTCACAGGGAAGGGATAAGAACTCCCTTATCCCCTATCACACTGGATCTTGGTCTACACAGACAGTCTGTCTTAGAATTTATGCTACCAATGAGAAAAGAGGGCAGGGAATGAAAATAGCACCCAAAGAGACAATTACTTTCCTTTTATAAAATGAAAATTATATACTACAGGGAATTTCTAGGTCAATTAAAAAAAACTTACTTCCAAATTTTATTTCTTGTTTCAGAAAGTTTCATTTCTACTCCATGCATTTTAAAGATGGCATTTTAAACATGATGAATGTCATACCTTGAAATCAGAATCTTGGGTTGTTGTTTTTTTCCTTGTTATTGCCAAACCTGTGTCACTGAAAGAGGTCCAGGTAATTGTAAGAGGCTGCTGGAGTATTCTTACTGCCAAATGTGTAGTTGCTAAGGTACCAAAAATATTTGGGTTCCCTTATCTTGATTCTGTTATCATCCTTGGAGAGCTTATTCCTGAGACTAACTGATCATGTAGTCAGGTTAAATCTTTTTTAAAAAAATACATTTAATGCATTTATTATCAATAAATACACATAAAATCCCTCTGCCTATTGAGCATGGTTAGTACATTATGCTATAAGGAAGGTCACCACCTTTCCTGTTAAGCATAAGGATATAGTAGAAGAAATTCTTATTTGTCTTTTTTTTGCCCTCCTTCTTTGCCCATTGTTCATTGGAAAGCAGTGTGTTTTCATTTTTGGTGGGGTGCCACAGAACTAAGGGAAAACAGAGAGGGGACAAGCAAGCCTGTTGTTGGGCTGGATCCCACAGGCTGCGTTTCCTTCTCTGCCAGGGAGCAGCTGGTCAAATTTGTCCATCCCCTGTACTGATTTTTTCCCCAAGACCTTGACTTGGATAGCTTCCTGCAAACAACCTGAAATCTTGCGTGTGTGCCAGGTGAACTGTTGTTTCAGATATTTTCGGAATTTGAGGGTGTTATGCTAGGAAGTCAGGAACATTGAAGTCAAACAAACAAACAAACAGTTGTGGGGTTTTATTTCTGTATAATCTATAATTTTGAGTTGTTCCTTGGGGGAAGGAACAGCGTAGGATGGTTATGGTGTGTTACAAGGCAATTGCTACAGGAACGAGTCCAGAATCCCTACTGTAATTTAGCCTTTGCAAACTGAGCTAAAAATATCAAAACATGGTATTATAGCAACCCCTTTGTCTACTTGGTTTCCAGTCACTGGGAGCATATCCCTTGCCTTGTCATTTATTTGTTTAAAAAAAGGAAGGAAGGAAGTGGGGGAGAGAGGGAGGAAGGAAGAAAGGAAGGAAGGAAGGAAGGAAGGAAGGAAGGAAGGAAGGAAGGAAGGAAGGAAGGGAGGGAGGGAGGGAGGGAGGGAGGGAGGGAGGGAGGGAGAGAGGAAGGGAGGGAGGAAGGAAGGAAGGAAGAGAGGAAGGGAGGGAGAGAGGAAGGGAGGAAGGAAGAGAGGAAGGGAGGGAGAGAGGAAGGGAGGGAGGGAGGGAGGGAGGAAGGAAGGGAGGAAGGAAGGAAGGAAGGAAGGAAGGGAGGGAGGGAGGGAGGGAAGGAGGGAGGGACCAATACACCTGCTGTTATCCTAGAGATGGTTTTCACAGTGCCTTCTCCTGACTTATAACTACCACTATAGAGGGAAATGGAAGAATCCATTTCTTTTCCCCTGAATTACATGGAAAGCAGCCCATGATGTCACTCTCCTTGAACAAATCACAGTAAAAAAAAAAAAAAAAAAAGTGTTTTAATGGCTTTTTGAGATAAATACAAGGTGCTATATAGGAATAGCCATGATTTGATGGAGAAAGAAAAAAATGAACGTGGGACTGTCCGAATGTTTGTCTCCACCAGAAATGCTATTGGATTCTGCCCTGTATGTTCTTTGTTATTACAGTCACAGGGCATATTCTCAGCGGGCAGCACGCAAGGCGGAGGCAACAGAGACACAATCTCATTAATGATTCAACACGCCACCCTAGTGGCCACTCGAGCACACAGTTCTTGCGTAGATTGGAAATGGGCGTTCAGTTCATTTGCCTTAACTCTCAGGGAAAGAGGCTCTGGGCTCTGGCTGCTGCTTGTGAAAATCACCTGGAAAGCTTAACACTGACGCCCTCCCCTTCCCTGTCTCTGCACATTCCATTCTGGTGGTTGTCTCAAGCATCCATGCTTTATAAGCTCCCTGTGTGGTTCTGATTGGCAGCCAGAACCATCACTTTAGGAGAAAGCAGGTGTGGGACCCTCGCATCCCTGCCCACCTTCTCCTGCTCAAGGGAAGACATTTTCTTGTCTCCCAAAAGAATGGCAGAGAAAACCCTTGGGGATTGAAGTCACAGATGTAATTTTCTTAGTTTGTGGCATATCTTTTTCTGTCTGGAAGATAAATACCACAAAAATGCCAAAAAGTCTGATGAAAAAAATCACTCATGCTGCTGTTTGGTATCAGTATTGGCTCTGCAACCTGGGCAACCAGGTTGAAAATGTTTTTGTTAAAATTATAACCATTTTCTTTCCCCTTGAAAATAAGATGTCACTATTATCAATCCCTATGGGCTCTGCTGCTGAACTATCCTCAGAGCCAGAAAGTTCAGAGCTAGGTCTGAGGTTCTACTCTTGGAAGTTTGTCAAGAGCATCATGAAAAGTAACTTTGTCAGAGACAAGTGTGTCTCCTGTGAGCAATGATATTCTGAAAGGAAGAGGAGTGTTCAGCCATGTCCTGGGGAGTACCCCTGGCTCTCTTCAGGGAGAAAAGATCACATGTCAAGCATCCTCTTGTTGTGGGCTTCATCTAGAGAATGAACCTCTGAAATGGAGTTAAGGAAGTTTATTGGGACCTGGCTAAGATTTAGGGAAGAAAGTGTCAGGGTTCAGTTGTTTTTGAGTCTTAAGTTTCATTAATATCCAGGAGTTGTGGCAAATGCTGGGGATGCGAAGCTGTGCAAAAGAGAGCTCCTTAATATCTTAGTATGCACAGTCAAGTGCAGAAAGGAAGAAGAAAAGGGGGAGGGGTTCAAAAGGGAAGTACAGGACATACTGTACTGGACATCCCATTAGTATGTTCCCTTAAGACTACTGAGTGAGATCACCAAGCACCCTACTGCATGCTGCTGACATCATGGACCTGCTATTGGATGCTGTAGAGTTAGTATGGAGGTAAGTAGAGTTAGTATGCTGTAGAGTTAGTATGGAGGTGTGCTTATTTTGCAATGATGAATGAAACACTACACATGCCCCACGTGGAGCTATTGTTATAGGTAGACCAGATGCCTCTACCATGTCTACTCTGCTGTTTACTCTTGGTATTATGAGTCAGGGTGTAGTCCCCTACAGGGGACTTATACAATAAGAAAAACAAACTATTTTCTCATGTGATACACTATGTCTTCATATTTCACTTCCAACATCAGATGTGGGAGGTTTTCCCTACACACAAAGCCATTCTCCAGAAAATGCCGACAGGTTGTGTCCTATATATAATTTAATTTAATTCAGTTCTTATACTATCTTCCTGGTGTTAGAGCCAGATCTCAGTGCTTCAGGGATCAGTTCCACAAAACTTCCTCTGCTTCAGATGCCAGTCACAAATCCTAGTTTGCGACCCTTACTTCTGCCCCACCAGCTATAAATTGGGGTTCCCGTTACCCCCTACTCAGATCACTTGCTAGAATGACTGACAGAACTCAGGGAAATACTATACATTTACCCATTTATTATAGGGGACATTACAAGGATACAGATGAACAACCTAATGAAGAGATACTTGGGGAAGATTAATGGGAAAGGAGGTAGAACTTCCTCATCACCCTCTAGAGACCTCCCCACATGCTCAGAACCCAGAAGCTCTGTGAATCCTCCAGTTCAGGGATTTTCATGGAGCCTTCATCAACTGATTCTTAACATCTAGCCCCTTTCTCCTTCCCAGAGAATGGGAGGTGAGACTGAAAGTTCCAAGCTTCCAATTATGACTTTGTCCTCATCATGACCTGCCCCTATCTAGGAGCCCACCAAGAGTTCCCTCATGACAACACAAGACACTCCTGTCACCCAGGAAATTCCCAAGGATTGGGATTCCTTTGTCAGGAACCAGGATCAAAGACCAGATATGTATTGCTTATACTGTAGTATCACAGGGATGTGTTGCTTACTCATTGCCAAGGGTCAAGCTTGACAATGGCAGAGTCTTGTGGGAAAAACAGAAGAGGGACAAAGACCACTGTGAAATAATCTGTACTATTGTTGGATACTCTTTACTTGAGAACTTCTACAAGGTACTAACTTATAAATGAAAGAAAGTTTTAGCAAAACCACCTTGTCCACCTAGATGGAACTGGGTAAGATCAATAGCTTGCAGAAGCACCCGTTCAGAAAGAAAGAAAAAAAAATCATTGCTAAAAATCATGTGCTCTCTGAGCTTCTAGTAGATTCATTTGCTCCATTTGATCCAGCCACAGCCTCTACCTGTCTTACAAGCAGTGGAGACTGGAAAGTCCTAAGAATTTCCCCTTCTCAGATGAAGTGATGGCCTATGATTAATCAGGAAAAAAAAAAAAACCAGCTTCCAAACCATGAAGCTAAAATTTCAGAGACATCTACTCAGAGCTGCTATCTGTGCAGCCTTTGTCTCCCACCCCTACTGGACCAGTATCGATGAGTTATGTTTTCCTACATCCTTAAGAGGCTGTCACCCCACACACACACACACACACACACACACACACACACACACACACAGTGAAGAGAAGAAGCCTCTGGTGGCTCCCAGTTGGAGGATGCCCCAGCTGTCTAAAATCCTCTATGGTGGTTCATCCCCAGCATGAAAACCACCATCAGCTTTCCTAGCTTTTTACTTGCTCCCCTGTTGCTGTGACTCCTAAATACCAAAACTAACCCATATCAGTTCCTTGCCCCCCTCCTGGGGAGAGAAGATAATGATCAGATGAACAGCACCAAGGCAGCAATGGAAACAAGGAGAGGACACAGAGGCCAGGATCACAGCCACTTTGTGTGATCCTGTGGCATGGCTGCTAGGGGAAAGATAAGTGAAACTAATTTGCAAATGAAGGACCTTAATAGTAAGGAAATATAATCGTAGAATAAAAAACCCACAGGCGGGTACTGCATGTCTTCATCTGGGTAATCCAGCCAAAGGCACTGCTGTACCACTGCAGATCCAGTGGACTCACTGTGTGACCTTGGGTAGGTCATTTTAAACTTTCTTAGTCTCTGCTTCCTCACCAGTCAAATAGGTGCATTTTACTTAAAGCAAAGACTATTTTAAATATTGACTTGATGTATATTTGATAAGGCATGGCAAAGCACAAAGAAAAGTACAGATATCGGTGGAGGTTAATATTGTGCATAAACCTTGCCAGATGACCTATGTTTTTATTAGATAATGAGGGGAACTTTTAGATCCTCAGATTCAAGGCAAATAACTTGTCATAGAAGGGGATCTGGGGCTCTGTCTCAAACAAACACAGGCATCCTTGGGGAAAAAAAAAATACTGACTCTATTTTACTTATAATAAACCAACTTCACCATACCTATTTCTACATGGCCAAAACTGAATTACAAATATAATTATTTTAAGTCCATGAATTCAGCTGGATTAGATCAGATTTCAGATTTTGAAATGGCTTCTTACAGAATCCACTCACTCCTTCACTCCTTTATTCAGTCAACAAAAATTTGATTTCTGGCTCTTTGGAATTTAATGTAATAGATTTTGACATGCACTTAAAGGAGACTGCAATGTTGATATACATGTTAAAGAGCAGGTGGGGCACACCACCCTCATTACAAGGACTGTGAAGTTCAAAGTCTTGATTCTTCCTTTAGAGCAATCTCATCTCCTGTGATACACAAAGCTTGTGCCCTCTTCTATAGTCAAAGGACCTTTCAAGGAACATAGAACCCTGGAGCTTCAGTTAATCAATGATTTATCTCATTTCTGGAAAAGGCTTAAATGTCCTTTGTATGTATGTGTGAGTGTGTGTGTGTATATATATATCTTCTGAAGCTTCATCACTTCCATTCTTGGGGGGGTGTGGTTCTACATGGTTAATGAGCAGCATTGTAGAGCCCTCATAGTCTGGGACACTGTGAGGGAAGCCACCTTCTAGGTTCCCCTTGTGATGTTGGCATAGTGGCTCAGGCCACTTCTCCACAGGCCTCCTGTGAAGTTGGATGCTACTTTATCGTGGAGAAGTTGCCCACTGTTTCAGAGTGGGAAAAACATTTTTTAATGAAAAAAATCACCAGACCCTCACTCAGCATTCAGCACCAACTTAAGAGCTTCAGTGCCAAACTTTGCAGAAGCCAACCCCCTGAGCATGTTGAGGGCTGAGCTAGTGGTGTGCAGAGGTCTGAAGGAAGCTCCCTGTGGGAAGAAGCCAGGTCTATCCCCAGACACATCCTGAGGCGGAAGCCAGTGCTTAGAGCATTCTCCACCAGGAAGTTCACACAACTCAAGCTCAAAAAGTGAGTGGAACTCAATTTCTGGCACTCTGCTGGGTTATAAGCAGAATTTTCTAGAACAGGTCCAGTGTCACCAGTTCAGTGTGTGTTTGTGTGTGTGTTGTTGTTGTTGTGTAACAGCCTGATTTTTTTTTTTTTTTGTCTCTAAAAACTTGAACCAGATCTTTTTGCACCTGTTATGTAACTCCTTTGAGAACTAGAGAGAGAAGTCGGGTGTTGACTGGGCTCTGAAGCCAGAATTTCATAGTACACATTTTTCCATATCTAGAAGGAAATGAAATTGAATTCTAAATTATATTTAGAATTGAATAGGACAAGCAAGACTTCTTCCAAGTTTGGCTGGGTAATCAAGTTAATTCAAATGTATTTGAAGGTTTTTCTTTGGAAAATGTTGTCTTTGTGGGAAGGTGCTGTATACACAGTGCACCAGTCTGCATTCTTGAACCAAACTCCTGTGATCTGGGTCCTATTTATTTTGGGTCTCTTGTTCTTTTTGCTCAGTTCACTTTTATTGCTTTTGTAAACACAGGTTTGGAATTCCAGCTCAACTGTTATTCTGAGGGTAATGCTGGATGGTCGCTGCCTGGTTGTGGCAACCTCCTTGCTAGCTGGCGGCCTGTGGTGACTAGCTCAGTCCTGAGGTTCAGCACATTCCCACATAGCATGCCTTACGAAAAGAACAGGGACAGCGTGCCCCCTCCAAGATGGGTTTATACCCTGTGTCACTTAAGCATGTGTATTTGCAGTTAGTTGCAGTGTTGATATCCATTTCTTGGTAATTAATGTACTTTCTTCCACTTCTGTTTGAGATGTGTTATTAACTTCTCAGATCTGTCCTGCTGCTCCTGGTTTCAGTCTGTACGCAGTGGGAAGAAATCCTGTTTTTTACCAAAAATTGCAGAGCAATTTGATCCAGTTTCTTTTGTTGAAACGCTGAGTTAATTATATTTAACCACGGATGATGGTAAAGTTGCATTAACAGCGTTTTTTAATCAATGGGAAATGTTTAGCTTGTGTGGAGTGGGGGAGGTATGAATCCAGATTGGTGGGGGAGGCCAGGGAACCAATTCCACGTGAAAACGTTAACTGTGTGATTAAGCATAAGCTTTCTAATGGAGTTATTATGGGATACTAAAGAGGCCTTTATTGCATGAACTTGGAGGCAGAATGTAAATGTGCTTGTGTGCCTATTAAAGAGGAGAAAACAAAATCTCTTTCTTACTCTCTCTGTTGGATTTTGCCCATATCCAGATTGCTTTGCAGAAATAGCAGCAAGGCTGGGAAGCCCAGGACGAGATTGACCTAGTTGATACCAACCGTATACTAAAAACAGAAAAGGGGGACAGTTGTTTTTGTGGTTTAATGGGCAGCTAGATAGGCCTGTTTACTCACGTTACGATGCTCGCAGATCATTTCAACTTGCTTTATTGGTAGAACAATTAGGATTGAACTCTCCCCAGTGTAAAATCAGAAGTGCACATTGGCTCCACATTAATAATGCAGAGAGGAAGCCGTTTGCTTGGGGAAAAAAAAACTAGAGCATGTACTATGATTCGCCTTCCGCGTACCCATGGCTGCTCCTGAAAATTCATTGTTTGCTTTTGACCTCGTGTAGGAGAACAGACAGTCCACGTTTCCACTGGTCATGGGTTTCCTGCTTCTCGTGCAGGCTCTGGCGTGTGAGGTGACTGCTCTGAAGATGTCTGTCCTGGTCATTATGTGTTGCTGTTTCAGAGTCAGATGGGAGAGATTTTTCACAACCTTGTTTCATTACTAGGTTGGTTTGATTGTTTTTCCAAGAGGCATGAAATATCACGTCTAGAACCTTTCTCTGATTTCCACATCTTCATTTTCAGGTGTCTCCATTCCTTCACCTTCTTTTGTGGATCAAAAGCTGTTTTTTTCCTAGCAAATTATATTCATATATCTGTGGTGGTTTTCAAAGCACTTGAGCATTGCCAGCTTACTGGGAGCTTACGGCAGCCTGAGATGAGGCTGGGCAGGTGCCCACACTGTGCTTTCATGGTAGAAGAAGCCAAGGTCAGAAAGATGATTCCAGGGCTTCCTGGCAGACAAGAGAGTGGGTGCACGTGGACCCAAGCCCCAGCCTCTTCCCAGTGGGAATCATGGCATTTTGCTCCTGATTTTGTCAAACAGTTTTCCCCCACTGTTCAGAGTGTGCCCATTGTTCTCCTCTCTGGGTATCCATCCTTTCTGGTTTTCTGTAACAGAAGTATGCAAATGAAACAAGAGCCCAGCAGTGGCCAAAACACAAGGGAAGGTGGGAACACACTGGCCAGATGTTAAGAAGGTATAGAAATGCAGCTCTGTGTTCTTGCTATTTGGAAAAAAAAAAAAAAATCTAAGGGTCAAAATAACATGAAGAATAATTTTGAGGAATTTTTTTTTAGGAAGGGAAGGGAGAACAGTGAGGAAAGAATAGGATGGTTTTTATTGTTTTGCTTTGTTTTTACTTTTTCATCTTAGGGACGGACGCCTTTCTGGGTCTTATTTTTACTTCTGTCTAACTTGTTTTATAAAACAGAGGGACTAAAAATGTCAAGGGCAAAAAGAAGACATTTTTCTTTCATGCTACATGGATTTGATGTTGGGAGTGGGTGGGGGGAATTATTAAGCTAGTCTTCTAACACGGCTAAAAGCTAATTGCATTAAAATAATTATTAATGTTGTAAATAAGGCCCAGGTAGTCCGAGCTGATGTTGATGTTGCAAAGTGTTTGTGTTTATAAATCCTGCAATATGATAATTAAAGAAAACATACAGTGACTTGATTTTCAGGTATTTTGTTCTCTGTAGGAAGTACAGGGTTCAGAGGGAACAGGAGAGAGACAGAGGAGGTGAATTAATGAGTGCCGGTTGCCTCTGTGTGCCATAGGCTGTGATGGGTGTTTTGTTCATGTGATCTTATGCAATACCCACTACAAAGCTGTCAGTAGCTATTATTGTCTCCAATTTACATAGGAGGAAACATGTTCAGAGAGGTTAAATAGCTGGTCTCAAAGCACACAGCCCTTAACTTGCAGAGTAAACCCAGATGACCCTGGTGCATCCCATCATGTTAGTTTGGCAAAACATAGTGGCTTAACATCCATAACGAAAAGGGATAACTTTCTCTCACAAATATTTCTCCCCCATAGTCAACAGTAAGTTGGATTCACTGATAATTCACTATTAAACTGGATAATTCATCTTTGAATTGTGTCTTTCCAAAATCCGTATGTCAAAAATCCTAATCTCTAGTTTTTTTTTTTTCCAAAAATGGCTTTATTTGCTAATAGGTCATTGCAGAAGTAATTGGTTAAGATGAAGTCATACTGGAATAAGGTGGCCCCTTTTCCATCATGACTGTTGTCCTTTTAAAAATGAGAAATTTGGAGACAGACACATACACATGAAGAACACAGTGTAAAAAAGATTAGAGTTATGCTACCTCAAGCCAAGAAGTGCCAGAAATCAGGAGAGAGACCTGGGGAAGATCCTTCCCAGGCAGTTTTAGCAGGAGCATGGCCCTGCCCATACCTCCATCGTGACTTCTAGACTGCAGAAGGTAGGCAAGGGAGTTCTCGTATTGAAGCCACTCATGTGTTTGCTTCAGAGTCTTCAGTACAGTACATCTCATCCCTCATTTCCTTGAGGTCTTTGGTCTTATCCCCTTGTCTCAAAGCCACCTTGTCTTGTATAATGCACAAAGCTCATCCCTCTGCATTCCAAATAAATGTCCTCACCTATACTCCAAGAACCCCCACCCCTCCCCCAACAGCCTTGTCCTCATTGTGTTCCGGAATTATTGTTTTCTGAGCCACCATGGATTTTGTGATTATTCCTTGGCTGGATGTCAGGATATTATAACTTGAGGATTGATCTCGGTATGTTCTTTTGTCTGGGTCTTTTATTTTGCCTTATATTGTTTATTCACAGATTTTAGAAGATTGCACATTTTGTTTAATTATGTTGGAGACAGACTGGCATTTTAGCTGTTACAGTCTGTGGGAGAGGAGTTGATAGCAAAAATTATGTGGAGTTTAAATTGTGTTCGGTGAAGGAAGTGGAAATGAATAAAGCTGTTTTACCATGAAAAGTAGGTATTTTGCCTTGGATCTTGAAATGCCCCCCCCCCCTTCTTAGCTGGAAATGTTCTAAGTGCTGCATTGTCTATTTTGTTTGCCTTTTACAAGTCTGACTGTTATAAAAAGGAAATTTGTATCCGTATTTGCAAATTTGTGCATGGCAGCTGTGTTTTGAAGGTTTAATCTGGGATGGAACTGAGATGCAAATGATGTCGAGTAGTTTTCCATGATGTTTTCAAGTTTTACTTTTTAAAAATACTGCACATGGCACCTCCAGCTTCCACGCAGGGTCTGTTGAGTTTTAGATTTTTTTAGTTTTAGATTTTTAAGTATTAGCAGTCTGACGATGATGTTAACTCAGGAACATGGCTTCTGGTTGTAACCTCCCTCCCTTGCTCACACGTGACTGCTGTGGGAGTGTGGACAGAGCCTCTTCTCTGCTTTTATTACATTAGCCATGTTTTTGATTAATTGGGAGGAAAAAAAAAATCTCTCACGAAACCACAAAGCTTTTTGTCTCCCATGTCTGTCAAAATGTGGCTGATTTAATTTGAATGAAATTTTAATTAGAAAAATTCTGCCAAGATTCAGCCCTGATTTGAATATTTATAGATGTTAAGAATCTCCATATACCTGGGGTCTAATCTGAATTGCTTCCCTGGACCTCAGCCCTCAGAGTACAATAAGAAGGGGACTGCACGATAGCACAAATCACCCACACAGGGTGGACTGGAATGGAAAGCAGGACGGGGAAGAGGCTGCATGCATGGCCTCCACTGTTTTAATAGCAGAAGTTTGTCCAGACACATTTTTCAGGCTAGTGAGCACTTAGCTGCAGGGGTGGAAAATGTATGACCAGTATTAGCGTGTAACTTGGAACACATAGATTTTAGAGACAATGGGAAATGTTGGAAAAACCATGGGAGCAGAGGGAGACAGCAATTCTTCACCCAGGTTCATTCTCAACCAGTTGGAGGCTTGTGTTTTTGGATTTAGCCTTCAGAGCCTCAGTGCCTTTATTTCTAGATTAGGGGGAATTAGCATGTAGGTCCCACCAGCAGTAGGTGGGCAACCCTGCAGCACCTACCTAGGTGGTGGGTTGCTGTGGTTCATGGTGGAGGTGGTAGTTAGTACGAAAGGGTCAGTTTCCGAAATTGGATTTGTATTGTTTTTGTCTAGTTTAATAAATATTAGCTCCCACTTTCCCAAACCATTCTTTATCCCCTATGAATATTCTTGATTTTTTTTTAAAAAATCTTTATGGCATGTTACCTTTGCCATTATGTATTCAGTATAAATTTGTGTGCCCTGTGCAGCAAAATAATGCTTTTAGTTAGACAATGGAATTGTTATTAAAGCCTCCTTCCCTCTAGGAGATTAGAAATGGAAAGTCTTAAACATATATAAGGTGAACGTACAATGTAGTTCTGAAGATTGCCTGACAGTCCCACCCTTTTTGACAGAGTCTGAGCCACTGAGAAGACCCTAGCAGGGGATTTAGTTTCCCTATAGTGACTGCAGACTCACATTCCCTTGGCATTTCCCACCTGCCTGGTGGATGGTGTTTAACACTTGTTGACATTGCTTTTTCAGAGCTAAGACTCCATTTCCCCATCAAACTCTAAGTAACTTCAACTTCATTTAATAGGTTGGTGCAGAGGAGCACCAATTATACAGAAAGATTCTTTACATGTTGCAAAATAATGTGTGAGTCTTTAGTTAAAAAACAAACAAACAAACAAAAAAAAACCTGCCACCGTGATTTGTCCTGGTAAATGTTGTCAACAAATAATGGCAGAACTCCTGCAATGCGGGATCTCATGTGCACACAAGCCAGCCACTCTGTACCTTCATTCCCCAGCTCTTCCTGAGCCAGAGGCATGGAATGGTTCCACCTTGCTCCTCTAATCACCCTTGGCTGGCACAGATTTTTACTCTATTGCATATTTGAAATGTGAAAAATTTTTTCCCATGCAGTGTGCTTAGTATTTCTTTTCACTTGCATGTGGCAGAGAGAAACCAATCCCCATTATTTTCACAAAGGTAAAGAAATCAAAGGGGTCATGAAGAGAAGGAAGCATCAGAGAAAGCTGATTAGGGTAGGGGAATACCAATTAGACTACCTCTGTGTAGAACCCACCAAAGTTGGGAATACATCAAGTATTATGCTCATGTTTTCTGTTTCTCCAGGCCCACCAGCAAATATAAAACCTTTGTGTCTATTGGAGGAAGTTGAATATGTGTGGATATGTCCCATCAATGGAAGGCCAAAAGACTTCCTTTCTGTAGCCCCTACAAAATAAAAGTCTCCAGAGGTGCCTTGGCAACTGAGGTTGCTGGGTGATGTCATGCTTTTGTGGGAAATTTGTATTTCTTAAATTGACTGAAGCCTTTGAATACTAACTTTGATGTGCTGTGTTAACCATCTGGAGACATTTTACAGTTGTTGTCAAAAGGTTGACTGAAGTCTCTAATGCAACACGAAGAGTTGATGGAAGCTTAATAGAGTTTACCAGTCGCACTGATTTGTGAATGACAGCCCCACAATAACCCTTGGCCCAAGAAATGGCGAGTGTGTGTACTGTTTGAATGCAGGTGGCAAGAAGTAGAATGGAGTCGTGCATTTTGCAACAATTTGGAAAGCACTTGAATTGTGTACATCAACCCTAGTTGGGAAACTTTGCCCTACTGGTCGCACATGTGTCATTGATTTATTCACTTTGTAGAAAGCTCTTTTCATTTAGGATTTTTTCACATCAGCTGCATTCCTCAATAAGAAAAGCAACATATTTCAATATACTATGTAGGTTGAGTTTTAGGCCTGGGCCAGGCCTAAGCTCCTAAAGAATTAGCCTGTATGCCCCTGGGTTTTGCTGTTCATTATGACACCCCATAGGATGAATCTTGGAGCGTAGTTTTTTGTCTTCATATGGAGAAGTAATAAGACACCTTTGTTTTCATGTTTTTCTTATGATTTGCCATTGTGTAAAAACATGAGTCATACTGTTCCCATGTCTATACAATGCTCATGTCCCTATGTTTATAAACCTAGCACATTTATGCATATATTTCAGTATGCATGTAGAAAAATGAAGGGGAGAGGAAAAGAAGAAAAAGGCAAGAATAATGAAAATGGAAATGCTATTTAAGTCAATTGGAGGCAATGCGGAAGTTGATGAGTGGGTAGAAGAGAAGTGATGAGTGAGTGAAGAAAAGAAATGAGAAGCATGTGGGTGGCTGGTCCAACAACCATCATATCCTGGTGTTTTTGATAAATTAGAATATGTCTTAGGAAGACAGGGTGCCATCATCAGAGACTAATGGCAAGAACACAGAACTGGGAATCCAGAGATTAGAGTGTGTTCATTCAATTCCCTCCATCAATTGTGGGGAGTCTCAGATGTGGGCCAAGAATGGGCCTGGTCTGGGCACACGAAGATCAAAATCAACCACGGCCCTGGGCAGGCTAATAGCTTTAGGGAGAGTGCTTAGTAGCCTTTTAAAAGTAAAGGTGTATGGTGAAAATTCCTTATGTTACTCTAAATTAGATTCTGCTTGAATTGTGGTGAAGCAGTAGTACAAGAAAATGGCCCCAAGGTCAGAAAGGATGCTGTTGTTCTAGAGCCCATCGAAGTTGTTTCGACCACAATTGATTGAATTGTATTTTACAAGAGATTAGGTGAAGCCCTGTTTGACCACCATCCAGCAATCAAACATTTTGAAAAAACATCTGGTGTATTCTACGGTCTTATCCCCACACCACCTCTGAGAACACCCACTAACCAGGAACAATAAACACAGAACAGTCCGTGGTTTTCAAGGGAGGTGTTATGGATTTTGCAAAGATTAATTTTCTTTCTTAGTTACATCTTAAAATATGAGGCATCTGTAAATACCCCTCATTGTTTGGTTATTTTTGTATGTTTAATTTTTGTGGTTTTTCTCTGGTCATTGGGATAGGGCCAGATTTAGCTTAACGAATTCCTAATGGGAGATACAACAAATTCTTTCCAAATGTTTCCATTGTACCATTAAATAAAACATACCACTCCTCTCCCACCCTGTTGAGAAAAGCTAACCTTGAATGAGACTTGTGTCCTCCATGAAAAATTAACATGTGGAGGGACATGAAATTGATATACTGTGCTGGGTTTACCAGGAATGATAAACTTGGCTTTGGGACGTTGAAATTTATAGTCCTGCTTCATCTTCTCCAAATTTCTCAATAGACTTTCTTGTCTGACAATGTTGTAGGGAGGTCAGTGGTAAGATCCCAAAGTTATCTCAAGCACATCCTGGGGTGTGTTTTCCAGGCTGCCTGTGACTGTGTATTTAAACATATCTCTGGTTAGAATGTTTAAGGTGCTCATGTGGTTCACATAGAGGTGGCCCTGGAGTCACCTGCTGCCCACGCAGATTGGATTTAAAGACATCAACTCTCTAAGCCTCTATCTTCCCCTGCGAGGCTGCAGCTGTCCTCCCTTATGTGGCCTGACAGTCCACCAGGAAGTAAGACAAGATACATGGTCCTCAAAAGGCCAGTGTTGAAAGCTACCTGGGAGATGGAGCAGCACATTTTTCTTAGAGTTGATAGCTGAACACCCCTGAGGCAGGCAGGCCGTGTGCAGGTCAGGCCCTGTGTGGGTAGATGGATCTATCAGTGGCTAGATTAGGCCAACCTGGAGAATGCTGAGCCAGGGTGCAGAGGCCCAGAGTTTGAAAGGACCCCAGGTTATCACTCCCTTTCTGCTTTTTTACTCTTTCGTCTCTCTGATGCTTGTTACCTTCCTATTCTCCCATGGGCTCTGCCTTCACTCTCAAAAAACATGCCTCCAGCAATACTGAGAGAGAAATTCACTAGAGGGGAGTGGGTGGAAAGAAGGCTATTTTAGAAAAGTAACTATATAAATGGGTGATTGAGCTCTAAAAAGAAGTTCTTAAAGACTGTGTGGGATTTAAAATCCAAGAAATGACCACGAGATAGACTCTACAGAAATAAATGCAAATATGGTCCTTCCATTACAAATTCCATTCTTTTTTATTCCCCCAATTCTTCATGCGCCTCTGTCTGGGAGGAGAAAAAAAGTGGAGGAGGAGTAAAGGAAAGTAAACCCGAGAGGAGGGGAAAGCCAGGGGGACAAAAAAAGGGGCCAAGTGGGAGAGAAAGACGTAGGTAAGGACTTGGGACAGGACACTTTCATGTTGTGCGACATACCCGGTAAATCAGCGTGTTGACATAGATGAGACTGCAGGCTTGATCTCCAGTGCAGGACCTTGTTTTTTTGCCCTCAGAAATGATCTGGAGTCACAGTGTGTATTTCACTTGTGGGTTGATGAAACCCCACCTGCCTGGAAATGTGCTCATGCATCCAGGCTGCTCCCAGATGTCCATGGGACTCTCATGCAGCTCCTTTATCCTGGAAGCCAATTAGCAAACCTTTTAATGCTCTTCTATTACATGTTTCTCACAAAGAGCCTAGCTTCTGGCGGATGCAGAATAACCAAAGCAAGTCGGCCTATGGGGGTCAGGAGGAACAGCTCAGTGAAGAGAGATCTGTTTCTTCCTGAGTCGATGGCATTGTCACTCTGACCTCAGGACAGAAAATGTTTGCTGGGTTTCTGAAAAGTGAAGAACCTGGGATTAGAGTCTGAGGAACAATGACTGCATGGGAGGGTACAGTGAGGTCTCAGGGCTGGAAGTTTGACCTTGAGAAGCTGAAGTGCTCCCAGCTAATTGTTTCAGGCAGGAACCTGCAGCTCGTGCCAGGCTGGAAGAAGCAGGCCCTTGGTGGCCCCCTCTTGTTTTTGTAGCCCAGGACTAGAGCTTGATTGTCAGGCAGGGCAAGACTAGGCTGGAACTGCTCCACTGACTTGTGAAAACCAGTCGTACGTCTCTGCTCCCAGCTCTGCTTTTAGTAACATCATATTGGCAGCTTGAAATTCCATGGTGGACATATTTATACCACAGAAATTGTGAATAGTACAAATCAGGCCTCTCTGACCACCAAGAGCTTTTAGAAGAACATTTTCCAGCATGCCACTGGGTAGGAGAAAAGCATGAGGAAACTGTATCCTGTTTTTAAATTATAGACATTCCTCAGTATCCTCAGGGGATTGGTTCCAGGACCCCCTGCAGATACCAAAAGCCCAGGATGCCAAATCACTTCCAGAAAATGGTGTATTTTTACATATAACCTACACAGTACTCTTGTATGCTTGAAGTTGTCTCTAGATTACTTAAAATATCTAATGTGATATTAGATATTTTAGATATGAATGCTATGTTATGCCACATTATTTAGGGAATAATGGCCCAAAAAAAATAGATTGTACCTGTATTTTACCTGTTCAGTACAGGTGCAATTTTTTTTTCCCAAATATTTTTGATCTGTGGATCTATAGATGCAGAACCCTAAGATACGGAAGGCTGACTGCATTTTTTTCTCAACTATTTTAAAACCTAGTCTTGTTTTCCATCAGAGCATAAACTTACGTGTGTACCCCCCACCAACTTGTTGATTCCTAAGTATTCCCTATCCTTTAGCTGAGAAGTAAAATGAGAACACATTTCCATTTTCAGGGTTTGTTTAAGAATTTTGCAACAAGTTGAAGGAAATCATGTCTGCTCAGCTAAGCAATTTGGTGTCTGTTGATAGCCAAACAGCCTGGAAAATTATCTTTGCCTCAGCTCACCCACTGTGCGAGGGAATGCTGCTGACAAGCCGGCAGCTTCCAAAGGCCTATTGTGTGGGACTCCACAGCACAGTGGTGAGGGAGAGGCAGGTATACGATTTAGCCATCTCTTTGCTCTGCTGGCTTTGCTTAATAAATGAATGCTGCCAGACAGTCTCTGTGTGGCTTTTCTATCAACACTTGGGTCATTTCTCCATTGCCTGAGGTAGTGGGGGAGGGGGCTATGATAAAACATAGAGAATCACCAAAAGGTTTCAGAAAGATCCAACAAACTGCATAAACAGTGCTGGAGGTAGGAGGATGTCTGAAACCTCCTTCACATGAAGTGCTGAGATTTCTTTTTCTTTTAAATCATATCTCTGAAAACATAGAACAGTGTGGCTTTTGTAGCAGTGTTTCTTTAGGAGGAATTTTGGTTAATAGGAGAAAGTACATAGGGAAAGATTCAACTTTTTACAATTCTAGAGTCAAAAATATCCACACCCAATCTCTATGAACATATAAAAGGAGAAACCGGGGAGCTAGAGTTTTTGTGACTTTCCTTAGGTCAGCATGCAGAACTGGACTCCAAATTCCTAAGCAACATGGGGGCAGCAGAAACATCTGCTGCCCTCAACTGCCCTTCTGGTGCTTCCCCTCTCTCTCGCTATCCTATTTTGAGGACCACTGATGAAGGCGGGTGCCATGCTGTGTTAACTATGTGGTATGTTTCTCACTTCATCCGATGAGCACCAAATATCTGCTAGGCTCAGGTACAGTTGGGCATGTGGAAGATGCAGAATGATAACACATAACCTTTGTCTGGAAAAAGCAAGCAGTCTCAATCTTCTATCCAATAAGCAGTGTCCCAATAAAGAGTAGGCAAGTGCTGCAGGTCATTGAGAGGCAGGAGACAATGTATTTGATTGAGTTTGTCCCTGTCCCCAGGAGTCCTTCTTTGGAAGCATTGACTAAAGGGTGAAAATAAACTTCTAGAGGGAAAGGAAAAGGGAATAAGATGGAGACTTGACACTAAAAGAAGGCTTTTTTTTTTTTTTTTTTTGGAATGATCCTTCTTTAAGCCTGAGGTTGGACTCCTGGCCCTGTGCACAGCACATGGGAGGGAAACACGGGATTCCTGGGAAGCATGGTATGTGCCGCAGTGGGCAGACTTCTGTAGTGTAGTTTGCTTTCTTTCACTCTACCCCTAGGCACACATAGCAAGAACTCGTACTGACAGTAGAAGAAGTAGAAGAAATCAGTCTCCCCTTCTGAGTCCTCAGGAGATATTGGGAGCATCATGGACAAAGAAAGAACATGGACTTTGAGAGTGGAACAAACCCAAGTTCTCAAATCCAGTTCCCCATGAACTAGCTGTATAATGTTAACCACTTCAAGTCTTAGTCTTCTCATCTATATAGGGTACAGGTCAATATGAAGCACAAACGATCAGTGAGTGTGCAGGGACCATGCTGGGTCCCAGAGACAACGTTTATGAAGCAGCATCCCAGCTGGAGTTAAGTGCTTGCTTGTTGATAGGAGTCTTATGTCTAGGATGGGGCCTCATTCGTATTTACAGATTCTCTTTACTCCTCAGTACAGTGTCACACAAGAATAAAAATATCCCTGATCTGGAATAGCAGTGCTGATTCTACTTCTGGGTTTCCTTGTCATTTTCTCAGTGTCATTAATGCCTTAAAGATGAGCGCCTACAGCTGAGATGGGGAGAATACATTTGGAGGAATTTGCCACTGATTAAAAGGGAGGGCTCTGAGATCTGATCTGAGTGTGTGTGGTATGACGTAGTCCTGGTATCCTCTCAGGCACCTTCAGCCTCTGGTTCCGAGCAGCCCACTTGTTACTGCTCCAGCCAGTTTGAGTTCCTGAACTTTATTTGGTGGGATAGAAGCCACTTGGCTTTGGCAGGAACAGATTCTCAGAGCCTGAGTACCTGCTTTGAGTGGGAGTGGGCTGACAAAAGTATGGGCCATTTTTCTTAGGAAACCAGTTTAGCATGTGGTTTTCACCCAGGTAGCCTTTCCTCTCCTCACCAGAAGTAGGAAGGCTATATAAAATGGCTTGGTGGCTGCTGCGTTCGCATCTGGATCTCAAAAGCACCCAGGGGTCTTGCAATGCCTGATTGGCCCAATCCTTCTGATTCTACATTGATGATTTAATTTTATCAATAGATAACTACCTGGAATTAGACTAAGCGTCTATACTCCATTTTTTATATACTGGCCTTGATAGTTTAAATATTCTTTGAATGAGACCACATAGCCACTTTAGTTTCAAAAAGTCTTCTTCAAAATAGGCCCCAGGAGTACACCCGAAATACATGTCTAAGTCATTTACGACTGCATAAATCCAAAGGGGAAAAAAGACAAATCAAGACGGCAATTTCTTTCTAGCTCCTTGGTTTTCTTATAGCCTCTTTTGTAATGATGTTATTTGGTAAAACACAACTTACTATCCTCAGAGTTATTCATATCTCTTCCCTAAAGTCCATAGGGATTGCTTAACACTTGAAGAAACATCAAGCTTTTTGACTATACCCCGAGGGGAGGAAAAGCCTTGGTAGAAGAATCATCTGTCTTGTTCTCTGTTTCTCCAAATCCACTTTCCTACCAGATGGTGATATGTCCAGGGACAACAGGGAGCGCGAGACAGTCACACAGGCCAGGTGCAGTGGCACACACCTGTAATCACAGCGACTCATGGAGCTGGCGTAGGAGGATTGCAAGTTTGAGGCCAGCCTTAGCAACTGAGTGAGATCCTATCTCAATTTTTAAAAACTAAAAATAAAGAGAACTAGGGATATAGCTCAGTGGTAAAGGACCCTTGGGTTATATCCTCAGAACAAAAGAGAGAAGGCGGGGTGGGGGGCGCACACAGCAGCAGCTTATAGAATTGTAAGTGCAGGTCAAGCAGGAGTGTGGAAAGTGGGTCTGCAAATTCACTTCATTTGTCTCTGTCAGCCTGGCCCTGATGCTGCTTTTCTGGGCTCTCCAATGTCATGAGCAGCTGTCTGGCACTTGCTTTTTTTCCCCCTGCCTTGTATTATGGTTATTAGCAATAATGATGATTACCATTTGTAGCATGCCTACTACGTCCAAGGCCCTTCATGTGTCATTTCCCTTGTTCTTCAACCACCACTCTAGGATGCAGATGGTGTTGCCATTTCTGCTTCACCAAAGAAGAACCAGCAGCCACTGGGGCTGGAGCCACAGCAGCAGGAGCTCAGAGTAGGAGCAGGATTCCGGGCTGTCACAGTGGATGGCAGCGCGGTGTCCTGGGCATTCTGTCTAGTTTAGACCAGAACTTCAGCCAGTAGCAGAGAGTCCAGGGAGCAAAGCCCCACCCCAGGAGGAGCAGGGCAAGAGGAGCGCTTCCTAGGTGCTCCAGGACCCGTGGCTTTGCCCAGGAGGGGTGGGCCCTCTGCTGGGCCAAGATCTGCTCCCAAACTAGATGAATCTGTCCTGGCCCCACCTGGCAGGGCTGGGACAAGCCAGCCCCAGAAGAAAGATGGGAAATTAGGAGGCCCTTGATAAATTCTCAGCTTGGTCCCAGCCACATGACTATAGAAGCAGAATGGACTTTAACAATCAATGAGTCCAACCCCTCCTTTTCTAAATGAGTAGACTGAGATCTGGTGAGATAAAATAACCTGCCTGAACCCCTGTGGGTGTTTTAGAGACAAGGCTAGAGTGAAAACCCTGGTTTTCTGGTTCTTTTTCAACCTGTTTTCCTACTTTGCAACCTTTGCCTCTGCTTTTATCCTAATTTTCCAAGAAGACATTAGAAAACAGGACCTGGGCTTTCTGCCATGTAAGCACAGCGATCCTCTTTCCATAGGACCTCACCATTTTCTCTTTGGGATCATCCCAGGCATTTCCACTGAAATACATTATTATTATTTTTTAAAAAGTAATTTAAGAAACAATATTTGCCTCAGGAGAGGAGACATAAATGAAAGAAGGATTGCTGTCAGGCAGTGGAGAGCATTTATTGGAACCTGCTGAGTGTAAAATCAAGTATGAGACCCTTTGAAATTACAGAAAAAACCTGACTTCACTCTAGGTAGCTTACAGTCTGGCTTCTTGGTGTGGTTCCCTTATTTCCTCTTTTCCTCCAATTTACTACTTGGATCATCTCTTAAATATTGTTGTCAATTTATCATTTAATAACCCAGAAATTTTAGCTACATATTATTTGACCAGACAGAACATCTCATTTTGGTTGGAAGCAGTATTAGATAGCTTTCTGTCCCTGTAGCAAAATACCTGACACAGGATATTCATGAAGTAAAGAGAGGTTTATTTTGGCTCACAGTTCTGGAGTTCAGAGTTAGCCATGGGTCTGGGCTTCTGCTGAAGAGAGCACATCATGGCAGGAGTACCTATCAGAGTGAGTGCTCACATCATGAGCCAGAAAGCAGAGGGGGAGAGGAAGGAAGAGATTTGGACCCCACAGTTCCTTTTGAGGATCCACCCCAGTGACCTAAAGACCTCTCACTAGGCTCCCCTTCCTCAAGGTCCACAGTAACTCCCAACACCATCCTCCTGGGGATCAAGCCTCATGGCTTTGGGAGACACTGCACATATTCAGTCCAGTACAGGGACTTCCCTGTGCTCATGTGCACTAGCTTCTTGGAAAACAAATGAAGTCCCCACGTGGTGCACAGCGGGTCACTTTTGATCCGTGGACCAGTGTCCTCAGGAGGGTGAGTTGTAGTAATAGACGCTGCTATATGATTTGAATTTCTCTTTAATTTAAGATAGGGAAAACAAAAATGAATTTTTAGGAAAATCTATGTCTACATTTTCTCCTCTATTTTTATACCTAGGCAATGTGTTGTGGGCATATAATCCAGAGAGGTCTACCCTGAATGGCCAGAAAGATCTATGACTCTGGGGGAAAGAGATGCCTGCCCTTGTGCCATAGTTATGAAGTCTCATGTTCAAGGAAGAGATAATGAATCACCAAGTGGCTTTTTGTTTTAAAGTGAGGCATATGTTGTAAGGAGGAGGAAAAAAATCAATGAACAAGCATAAAGTTATTAAGAATAAATAATATTCTTTTACATATAAGAGGAACATTTGTCCTTGGGATCCTGAAGCTTTGAAGGCAAAATGAATTCAGCTAGGAATTGTTTGAAACAATTGAAAGTTTTCTTTTATGAGGTTCAGCAGGGGATTGAGAATCCTATTAATGCTCCTGTAGAGGTTTGAAATTCATCAATATAATAGAATAAAAGTAAGAGGCAGGTAGTTCCTTATTCCATAGAACAGAAAGCTTTCTAGACTAAAAAGTCTGCCATTTAGTGTTGGATAGCCTTTTAAACTGCCATTTTGAAGATACTACAGCAGTAATTCATCTTGTTTTATGACTTATAGCTAATTCACATTTTCTGAAGACTTTTAATTTCAGACCCCAAAGTCATTTTAGGAAGAGAGTGTCTGCTTTCTCATGCATCCTCATTCCTTTCTTTTTTCTTTAGTAACAAGAATCTACTCTGAGCTTATGGAACATATTTTTCACACTACATCCATGTTGTCATTCTGGACTAAGTGAACCAAAAATGTCAAATGAGTGTTAAGGCAGTGGTACCCAATTGTAACTTCCTGACTTGTATTATTATATCCAGTTTGAATGCAAAATATATCTACTTTTAGGTGTATTAGTGTGTGTATTAGTTTGTGAACCAATAGAAGGTACACATACTCAATATGTATACAAGTTTATGTTTGTGTGCATATATGTATTTATATATACATTCATATGTGTATACGTATAAGTGTAGTCATATTTATGCATATGTGTGTGTGTGTATATATATATATATATATATATATATATATATATGTATTTTACATAAATGTAGAGGTTTACAAATAAGGGGATTTATTATAATGAATTGGTTCAATTAGTTTTGGAGATTGGGAAGTTCAAGATCTATAATCAGTAAAGCTGGAGACCTAGGAGATCTTATGGTGTAGTTCAAGTCTGTATTCAACTCCAAAAGCTAGAAGAGTTGATGGTATCCAAATCTAAGTTTGAATGAAGAAGACTGATGTCTGAGCTCAAAGACAGGCAGAGAGAGAGAGAGAATTCTCTCTTACTCGGCCTTTATTCTATGCAGGCCTCAACTGATTGGATGAGGATAACCACATTTGGAAGGGCACTCTGCTTTACTCAGCCCACCACTTTCAATGCCAATCTCCTCTAGAAGCACCCTTACTGACACAGTCATTGTAATGCTTAACCAAATCTCTGGGTGCTCTGTGACCCAGGCAAGCTGATAACATAAAATGAACCATCATGATTGACTTTGAGTATAGGTTTATACTTCCTGAAGTGCTGCTGTGACGATCTTGAAAGCAAACACACAAGACCAGAGTTTCTGCAGAGCTATATCACATTGCTTAATATGATAAATGGCACAATTAGGGCAACATAAACATGATTGTAAAGATGAATAATCTCAGGCAGGGGCTTGAAGAGTTTAACTAGGTCTGATGTTGTTTGCAATTCATTAGTTATCTCAAGTAGATTACTGAGTAAGCCAATGATCTCTAACCTGGTTGCATATTGAAACAACCAGCATTTTAAAACCAGAACCACAGGGTCCCTGATGCAGAGGTACTAATTGGAATCTTCAGGGACATGGGGAGGAAATTGACTTTTAACAAGCTCTCCAGTTAATTCTTCAGCAGGTAACCTAGTATTGGTCTGAGGCTTGCACCCCTGCATTTGGGAACCTTCAGACTGGTGTGACTCTCAAAACAGTTGTCACAAAATGATCTCAACATTAATTATCTTTTAGGGCCTACTGTATTCAAGGTATTGAAGATGCAAAGACTCCGTCTTTACAGAATCCTGTCATTCAAACAGACACCAGTATCTCAAAATACAACCCAGAAATTGCTATGGCAGAGGCACATCCTGTTCTATGGAAGCCCCGGGAGGGCGTGATCTTCATGCTGCTTCACCTTCAAGTCCCTTCCTGATACGGGTGCATGGTCTTAGAATCCTTGGCCAGATGGATGGTTAAAGACCAGGAAATACCCCCAGATCAGCCCTTCAGTGGTCTGAGTTGATATTCTGTGGGAGGAAATCCAGAAGTGTGACTTTTTGAAGACCACAAAGGAACATCCCATATTCCCTTTGACTGAGTCTGTGCCAGGGCTCCTAGGCAAGGCTGAATCTTATTTCAGGATCCTTTTAGGCTCAGAGTCCAGATCATACAACAGCAGGGAGGAGGCTCTTCACACACAGCATGGGCGTGAAGCTGATATCCCAGTTGGTGGTTTCCAGAGAGTGTGAGAAGCAGCAGAACTAGCGTAGTGGGTGGCTTCTTACTGAAGCTCCTTAGAGGCCACAACCCACATTGCACTAATTTGTTATCTGTTAGCACTGCCTGTTCTTTTTAGTCTAATGAGACTTTCCTCCAGAATGCAGATCTTAGGTCTCTCTTGACCCTTCCCCACCTTTGCAGGTCTTTCTGCTGCAGCTGGTAACTGCAGCTGGAATTTGGGGCTGTGAGATCTCAGAAGTCTCTTCTTTGAGTTGAACTACTAGGCCTTTTGCTAAGAGGCAAGAATAGATCAAATGTCTGTGATTCCAGCAGATTTTGCACTAATCTGACCTCCTGACTTCAAGCTGTGGTCTCTGGGTCTTTCTCCTTGTGAAATTATAAAAGAATGTTGGTCCAAGACAAGGACAAGTTCTAGACTTGAACCCATTTTGGTTACTATGATAACTTTGCCCCAAGGATTTAAAGAAAAAAGTGCAGGACAGAGAGGCTTTTGACTTGACTTTGACTTGACAGTTGTTTTTATTGTTATTGTTGTCTGGGGGATTTGACTGTTGATTTTTCAACCTTGTAACTTCCAGGAAATTTTAGGAGGAAACTTGAGTTTTCTTATCTTTCTTTTGGCTGGGAACCAGTCCTGTGACTTTGAAAACTGACACTATGCAGATTGTAGGTCTTAATTTTGTGTGTTGATAAAGTCCGTGTAGGTAGCAGGAGACATCACAATACCAGACCTACAAAGCTATAGTAAAAAAAAAAAAAGCATGGTATTGGCACCAAAATAGACATGTAGACCAATAGAATAGAAGACATAGAGACAAATCCACATAAATTTAATTATCTCATACTAGACATAGCACCAAAAATATACATTGGAGAAAAAATAACCTCTTCAACAAATGGTGCTGGGAAAACTGGAAATCCATGTGCAGCAAAATGAAACTAAACCCCTGTCTCTCACCATGCACAAAAATCAACTCAAAGTGGATCAAGGACCTAAGAATTAGTCCAGAAACTTTGCACCTAATAGAGGAAAAGGTAGGCTCAAATCTTCATCACATCAAATTAGGCCCGACTTCCTTAACGTGAATCCTAAAGCACAAGAAATAAAATCAATAATTAATAAATGGGATGAAATCAAACTAAAAAGCTTCTTCTCAGCAAAAGAAACAATCAAAGAGGTTAAGAGAGAGTACATTTTGGGAGCAAATTTTTGCCACACACACATCAAATAGAGCACTAATTTCCAGGATATATAAAGAACTTAAGGGTCTGGGGTTGTGGCCTAGTAATAGAGCACTAGCCTAGCATGTGTGAGACCCTGGGTTCTATCCTCAGCACCACATAAAAAATAAAGGTACAATACCTAAAAAAATAGAATAAAGAACTCAAAAAACTTAACACCAAAAATCCCCCAAACAACCCAATCAAAAAATGGGCTAAGGAGCTGAACAGATACTTCTCAGAAGAAGATATACACTAGATCAACACATATATGAAAAAATGTTCAACACTTCTACAAATTAGAGAAATGCAAATCAAAACTAAGATTTCATCTCATGTCAATCAGAATGGCAGTTATCAAGAATATAGACAACAATAAATGTTGGTGAGAATGTGAGGGAAAAGGCACATTCATGCATTGCTGGTGGGATTGCAAATTAGTGCAACCAATCTGGAAAGCAGTATGGAGATTCCTTAGAAAACTTGGTATGGAACCACCATTTGACTTAGCTATCTAAGTCTTGGTCTATACCCAAAGGACTTAAAATCAGCATACTGTAGTAATGTAGCCACATCAATGTTTATAGCAGATCAGTTCACAATAGCTAGATGAATGGATAAAGAAACTGTGGTATATATACACAATGGAATATTACTCAGCATTCAAAGAGAATAAAATTATGGCATTTGCAGGTAAATGAATGGAGATGGAGAATATCATGCTAAGCAAAATAAGCCAATCCTTTAATTGGGCAAAGGGGAGGGAGGCATGGGGAGGGTGTGTGGGGACAGGAAAGATGGTGGAATGAGATAGCATCACCCTAGGTACATGTATGACTGAACATATGGTGCAACATTATAATGTGTACAACCAGAGAAATGAAAAGTTGTGCTGCAATTATGTACAATGAATCAAAATGCATTCTGTCATATATACCTAATTAAAATTAATTAATTAATTAATTTTTAAAAATCCGTGTAAGCTATGCAGAATGTGTCAACCAACCTGAGCGGACTCAGTAAGAAATACTTCATGAAACAAAGCTATGTGTAAACCCCGTAAAGTAAAACAGGGGTAGGGAGTGAGTGATCATTGTACCTCCAGAGAGCAGATGAGATGCAGAGGCAGATTCGTGGTCCCAGAGGGATTTTCAGGACTGCTGCTGGGATTTTCTGCCCTTTTTTCTCTCACAATTTATTCTAGCAATTCTAGCCCTATAGTAGTCTCAGTTGTCAGGTTGTTACTGTTTAATAGCTTTCTAGAAGATACTGGCATTGTTAAAGGCCAAATAGTTTTGCTGACAGCTGTGACTTGTTTGCAGAAATAAAGACAGTGTGTCTTGTTATAAAATAAGGATATGTCGTGAATGGGGCATATATTCATATGTATTTGTGCTTTTTATTTTTGGCCAAAGTTTGTTGGTATTTTTGCTTTGGGGTATGAAGGACTTCTGTCTGTCAGTCTTATAGAACAGTCATGCATCACTTACTGGCATGAATACATTCTGGGAAATACATTATTAGCAGATTTTGTTGTTGTGCAAGCATTATAGAGTATATTTACACAAACTGAGTTGATATAGGTCAATCATGGGGTGTGGCATCTTGATGCAATCAAGAGACACAGTAAGCATGAGATATATGAGCTCACTATGCGCATAGCATGGCACATTGTTTTACAATCCATTTTTATAGGCAGAAAGGGTATACACTCTAATAATAAAATATACAGCATGCCAAGTACATAAGCCAGTCACTTTATTGTTTATTATCAAGCACTATGCACTGTACCTAATTGCATGTACTGTGCATCTGTCCAACTGGCAGCACATGGGTGTGCTTACACAGGCCCCACCACACATGTGTGAGTGATGAGTTGTGCTGCACCACCAGGTGACACGAACTTTTCAGTTCCATTGTAATCTTAGAGGACATCATCATATATGTAGTCCATAATTACCAAAATGTCGTTATGTGGCATATTACTGTATTCAGAATGCTAACCCTGGGAATTGGGAAATGTGAGGACAGGTGACTGAAGGGGAGCAAAGGTAGGGATGCCCTTAGGCAAAAGATAGGCCTGTGGGGAGACTCCAGTCGCCTGGAACTGGCTCCCCACAACCACAGCTGGAACTGTCCCCACCTCTTAAGATCAGAAACTGAAAAACAGACTTGGGAGGGAGCTACCGAGTCATCCCCACGAGGACTACATAGCCATCCTGGGAGCAGATGGAAGCATCACTGTTTGCAAGACAGTAGAAGTGACCACAGGGGCTGGCCTAACCATTAGGGATGTTTGTCAGGGAGTTAGTTAGGGGGAGTTTGTCAAGGGGATAGAAGAGAACTGAAATTTAGGCTTCTCAGCATAAAACAGTGTCCTGTGTGAGCTCCATCAATTTAATTAGATTTGGATTGATAATAGCCTTGGGACTTCTTGGTTTTGTTGTTCAGTCCAGTTTGCAACAAAACTAGTTCTCTCACCCCCAAGTTCAGCTACTTGTTGAGGCTGATTCCGTTTTAAAGAAGGAAATTTCAGCGGCTGGGGACCTGGGTTCTTTTTAAGGAACCCAGTTGTGCCTGGTGACTATGACTGAACATCATTTTGAACGTTCAGATAATTCGTTTCTATAGGAGAATTTGCTGCTCAGGGAGATGGTGTGAAAAAGGTTGTGTGTGTGTGTGTGCGCGCGCATGTGTCTGTCTAGGTTTGTATGTGTTTGTACATCTGTGTATGTCAGTGTGGGTATCTGTGTGTGTCTGTGTCTGCATGTGTGTTTCTGGTTCCTTCCCTGAATCCCGCACATATCCCTTATAGGTGTAGTGCAGGAACCGCAAGGCCAAGGTCATAGTGGTTTCTGCAAACTCACTTTGCCAGAAAAGGGGTTTTCTTGAACATGAAAGTAAGTTGCACAAACCTCCCCTAAAGAGAGTTTGTCTCTTGTAGGTTTTTTACTTCATTTAGATAGCAAAAGTGAGGATTCAGGAATAAGCTGTTTACTTGGTTTTAAAGTTACTCATAACTAGAGTTTGTCACCTTGAGGGGTAAATTAAGAAGTGTCACCTCGGTGAAATTGCTCCTAAAAGAAGATTCAGCTGCCATCCGGATAAGTTTGGTTTATGCCTGTTTCTCATGGGTGAGCCTTGTTATTTGTCCCTGACCTTTGAATTGGCTCCTTGGGATCCCCTCAGATTTTAGTCCTTGATCATCAAAGCACATTATGACATGGTGCCACGGGGGCCTGTCTTTAATGTTCCTTCCTTTGATTCCCCAGGCTGGGATTCAGAGGCTCTCCTGCCTGTTCCATGAAGCACAGTGAGTTTGTCAAGGACAGTTTGGTGTGGGCTGGGGGAGGGGAGGTGTCTTAAGTGAATAGTAGAAAAGCTTAATAATGGTTGCTTGAATAAAAACTCTCCTGGGAATCAAAACCTAAGGAAAAAAAATTCTATAATAGATACAAGGCCTTCGTTCCGTACTCAGCTTTTAAGGATCTCGTTTCATGCTTGGCTTTTACATCTTACAAGCAGTTCGTTAGGGCAGAGAGAAAGGAAGGAGTGTAATTAGCACATGGGGAAGTCCCAGTGGACAGGACTGTTTGGTTGTATACTTCTGTTTTGGTCAGATTTTTTGCTGCTGTGACCAAAAGACCTGACCAGAACAATTTTAGGAGGAAAGTTTATTGTCGCTCACGTTTTCAGAGGTCTCAGTCCAAAGACAGCCAGCTCCATTCCTCAGGGCCTGAGATGAGTCAGAACATCATGGCAGAAGTGTGTGGTGGTGGAAACCAGCTCAGATGTGAGGATCAGGAATGAGAGAGAGAGAGAGAGAGAGAGAGTTAGTTCTCACAGACAAAATATAAATCCCAAAGGCACACGCCTCCATCAGCCCACCTCCTCCAGCCACACCCTACCTGCCCAGAGTTACCACTCGGTTAATCCCTGTCGGGATTAATACATGAATTAATTTAAGGCTCTCATAACCCAATCATTTCACTTCTAGACCTTCTTGCATTGTCTCACTCATGGGCTTTTGGGGGATACCTAATATCTACACTATAACACCCTCCCATTTCTTGTCTCCCCTGTGAACAATTTCCTCAGCTCACCCAAAAAACTGGACCCAAACCTTTGATTCCCTTTAAGTCAGAAAAGACAAATAGCAATCTCAAGTGCAGCCACAGGCCCTTACGGTTACGAGTCATATAAATCATAAGGTAGAAGTACCCAGAGTAAAGAACATCAGGAACCGGCCTGTGGCTATAAGAGTGCTGGGGGGCTCTCTGGATCTGTGAAATTACACTGTGTGGAGACAGGAGGACACCCTAAGTGCAGCCAAAGGACTTTAAGCCCAGAATGAAAAAGTAATATTATGATTAGTTCTGTGGATGGATGGCCCCGAATGTAGGCAGATGAAATACCACAGACTTAAAGAATGAGGATGCATTTCAGACGTGCCAGCACCACCCTGCGGCCACTGTCTGCTGTGGCCCCTTCTCCTCTGCCCTCTACACTCCCTGGGCCACACTGAGTTCTCAGCTCCTAGAAGCCATGGTGGTAACTCCGTGAATCTTCAATTCTCGCCCTGATTACTGATGGGAGTTGTGAGTGCAAGGGACGGCTTTCTCACGGGTTCCCTAATTCAGGAAAGCTACGGTTATTTCCCAAAGGAACAGGAATGGTATTCAGAGGATTACTGTTTAAATGATTGGGTTTCCTTCTGTTCTTCCTTGGAAATTGTGTATATCCAGCAGGTTGGGCACCATCGGATTAAGATGATGGTACCTATGGGGCTAGAGAATGGACTCTCCTCCACCCAGTAGGAAAGAACATGGTCTCCAGCAGGAATTCCTTTACCATGGGCACTCTACAGATGGATGGCTACTTTGACAACAAGTTGAGCAGCCGCATGAATAATCCATTTCATGCATGCCCCCTTCAATAATGGGATGAAGCATTCATAATGTATGTGTCATCAAACAATAATTTGAATGTCTTCATTCTAGTAAGGGAAGAGGTGGCTTATCCAGAACCCTAATTAGGGGATCAGAAGTCCCCAAAAGATGGGGTAAACCCAACTCCTCTGGTCCTGTCCCTCTTTGTAGCCACCTCCAGTGCTGAGCACTGAGCTAAGAGGTGTTGAGGCCAGGCCTCTAGTGGTGGGGATGGTGGGGGTGGATGTCTACAGCTGGGCTTGGGAATTCCAGGAGCCTCAGTTTCCAGCTCCTGCTCAGAACCCAATAAGTCCCAGGGTCTGAGTCAGTGTGCTTCCCAGTCTATGGTGTTTTGTGCCTGTCAGCCAGTTCATCCAGCAGAAAGCCAGCCCTTTTTCATCAAAGTTGACTTTAGAGATTGACTCTAGGTAATGATATACTTAACAACAAGGACCTGGATCTGCCTGGGTTCAAATCTTGGCTTTACTATTTAGTAGGGTTGTGATCTTGCTCTGATTATATTAGGTTCCTCGGTTTCTTCAATCATCAAATAGGATAATAGCAGTAAGTATCTTCTGGGATTGCAGGATTAAATGAATTAAATGCTTAGTACAGGACTGGCACATAATAATCGCATGTATATCTTTGAGAGTGTGGAGTTTTTCACTTGATGGAAACCAAATTTAACCTGGTTGTTTGAGAGATTGTATGCTTTGTGTCTTCAATAGCCCAGATGTGCTTAAAGCTATCAACACATAAGGACATTTTTGAAAGACACAGGCAATATCAAATTCTCAGGATGAAGTTGCATGCTAGCATTCTCTAAACTTCTATTTTCTGAGTGTAAAGAATACAACATCTGCAAACAACAGCTGGACAAATATTGAAAGATATAATTCCAGCTTCTTGCCGTGTTAGCAGAAGCTGTTGGGAGGGAGGGAGATGATTCGCCTGGTATCAGTACCTTTTTATGGCTGGAAGAAAAGAACTTCAATGAGTCATTTTGTCAAGGCAAGGTTTTGAGAAAGCGACCTAAGACTGCATTGTCAGGGGCGTCCTGGATGCAATCAGATACCAAGCAGCAATTTACCAAGAAGCCCTGGCTTATCAGGGCAGATTGATGGATTGTGCTTTGTTTATCTGGAAAACCTTAGCTGAATCTCAAACATCTATATACGTCCTTGCCCTATATTTTAGTAATTCAGCTTCATGCAAAATTCTGGCACATCATCAGGGTCTAACTGGAAAAGGGAAAGAACTGAAGAGGTGGCCCGAAAAGGGAGTGAGGAGCCTAAACTTCTGTTAAAAAGTACTCCCAAGGGCTATGTGAATCAGCTTGCCACAGGACTTGAGAACACACCATTTGTGCAGCTTATTTAGCTGAGCTTGGTAGAGGGATTCTCTCCACCTGATGTCTGTTGCCCTGTGGGGATGGGGGGTAAGACTAGGGCACACCAAGCAAAGAGAAATAGCTAATGAGGATACATGAAGAAAATGAGACACAGAAGCAAGAAGCAGCACTGGGTCGAGGTCAGCATGTGAGGCCAACCCCGTGGCTTCCAGACTTTGCTGTAGACATGCTCCTGGTTTTCCTGGTAAAATGAAGGAGTTGAAGATGTTACATCCTATCCTTTCCAGCCCCAGCCTTTATAACTAACTGACTCTCTAATCCTGGCCATGAACTAATGTAACAAAAGACTGAGAAGTCATGTGATAAAACAGGTTACATACTCTTGGTGCACCCTTGCACACTCAATGGTGTGCTCCTCAGGGTGAGGAGCTGCAGACTATCCCTATCTTCACCTGCTATGGACTGTAGGTGACTGGGCTAGTGCCCTTATGGAAAGGCCCTGGCCTGGAAGGTAGCTCTTTTGAGGTGTATGGAGCTATTTCTGACTTTTTGCTATTTTGGCAATAAAGAAAGGAAGGAAGGAAGGGAGGGAGGGAAAACAATTAAATCTTGAATGCATCTCCTTTGTTTTTGAGGCAAATAAGCAAATAAACAAATACTCCTTGTCATCAGGAAGACTGAATCCTATCCTGGCCTTAGACCCATTCTTCAAATGTTGGATCTTGTGTGGCTCATGCCCCTGCTTGGTGTCTCTTGAGTCATTTCTTCTGACTTTCCACTAAAGATACTCCAAAGTGCTCCCAGGAGAAGCCTTGTACCTTCTTTCTGGAAGATGGGTGTTGGTGATGGGAGTGGAACTTGGGTACAGCATGATTGTATTACTTCTGAGCAGATGAACCAACATGTAGATTTTCTTGCTCTATTACCTGAATTCCAGGACCCTATGTGACATAGAAGTAGTCACATTTTCTAGCTGCTAGGTACTTTGGGGGGTAGCAACCATAGTTTTCAGACATTGACATTTTTCTATAGTACTCAAGCACCTGATTATTAGAATTGGACCTAGTAAAATAATAGTTTGACCCGATATACTTGGGAGGCCAAGAAGGCTGACCCTGTTATCTGGCTTGGCTCTGTGTTCTAATTGGAAGCCAGACCCATGGAACAGAGCCAGCACCCAATGATTCCTGATTCCCAGTAGCTCATGCAAGTTATTATGCTAAAAAATAGAGTCCCTGCCTCTGGCAAGTTGGCATCTGCTATTTGGCTATCAGAGTTCCATAGGGTAGAGTAATTAGGGTGATGGGCTATCAGATTAACCATGTAATCCTCAGTTTGCAGTGATAATAGCTTTTTATTTCTTATAATATTGTAGTATAAATTATAGTAGCAGCTAGGTGTGGTAGCACACACCTGCAATCCCAGTTACTTGGTGGGGCTGAGGCAGGAGGATCACAAGTTTAAGAGCCAGCCTAATCAACTTAGTGAGATCCTGTCTCAAAATTATATGCAAAAAGGGCTGAGGATGTAGCTCAGTGGCAGAGCTCTTGCCCAGCATGCACAGAGCGCTGGGTTCCATTCCCCTAGCACACACTCTCACAGATAGTAGCATAGTGTATGGACTGCTGAAGAGTTCTGAAGCCATATCAACCTTCTTGATATTCTGCCTCATCACTCTGGAAGAATTATGAGATCTGGAGAGGTTAAAGGAGACTGTACCAGGACTTATCACTGCCTGACTTTGTACATGGGACAAGGCCAGTTTGGGTGGCTTTATTAAAATGATATATTTTGAAAATCTGATTCATATGTGAATGTAAAGAACTCTGTGATGCTTCCAAGTGAATTTGATTTGTCAAATTCTGGGATATCTGTGTTCTATCTGCAGCCTGTCTGTATGGCTTGTCTTTAGCCTAGGACAAGCTCTAGGTTCTCCATTCAAGTGGCATAAAAATGATTCCAACACCACCACCAAGAGTCATCTATCCCTCCTCCTCTAGCTTCAAACTCTGCTCTTTTACATTAGTTATGGGCTAGTGTTCACAAGCAGGAAAGACCCCAGATTTTATGGCATTTTCCTTCTCTCTCTAACTTGTCTTACATTTTATGGGAAGCATAGGGGTCCACAGTTCTGTGAGGACTTCACACAGAGGACTTCCCAGAGGTTTGATTATAAACTTATCTCCATTGAACCTGACACCTGGCTAGATTACTTCTGAGTCTTCAAGTTTAAATGGGGATTAGAAGAATTCTCAGGATTTAGATAGACGGCCAAAGAAGTGGAAGCACTAAGTGTGGCTTCTAAATGATTCCATTTGCTGCTGGAGCCAGCATTAAGCAATGACGATACTCCCAGTGGCCATTAGAAAATGGTCTGCCATGTTGGTGCCATTTTACAGATCTTGAAGCCACAGTCTGTAAGAACATACATTTTATAGTCCCTTTACAGTGGCATGTAACTTTTGGGTTAATCCTTGAAAGTTAAAAGTTTACCTCATTTTCTTCTACCCAGCTGCTGCCAATAGTAGTTCAAGCCAGAATTGTAAGACTCACATGTCAAGTATGAGTGAGACTTTTCTATCATTCCTAATAATTTATTCATCTTTCTTCCTCCAAATGAGATGTTTACTTATGTTTAGCTACTTCATGCAACAGTGTCAATCTGACAAGTTGCGTTATTCTATTAATACCTATGCTCACATTTGCATAGCTCTCAGTATATGTGTATACAGATATGCTTATTTACAGGTAGATATGAATCCACTCAGATACTATAATAGATTTTGGACAGGTTGACTCTAATAGTATACAGGAAGTTTCTATTATCTCATTCCTACTGCTTCAAGCATTCCTGGGGATTTTGTTTGAGATGTGTATATATCCATAAGTTCAAAGTACTACCAGTACTGTCATTAAAAAAGAAAACAAAAAGCCAGCTTGACCTTGTGTTTGGCACTCCATCTGTTACCTTTCTAAATCACATCAACATCCTTATGAGATCCCTGGGTCATTATGTTCACTGACAGATGCAGAATTCAGGCTTTGAGATTCACCTGACAACTCAGTTACCAAGTGTCAGGACTGGAATTTGGAGCCAGGTCTCCCTGATTCCTGATTCTGAGTTTTGAACCACGTTCTTTCCTAACTGTTTAATTCTTGTCATGGTCCAACAGGATGAGTTCAGTTTTATCATCAGCCTCATTCTATAGACAAGAACACTGAGGCCCAGGGTAAAGGATGTGTCTAGAGCACTAGCATTGGTTCGTGCTCCCATTATTGTTTTTTGGTTCAGATTTAATTCAGCACTTTATATAGGTAAAGTTCTGACCAACAAATAAAATATCTTAAATTAATGGAGAGAGTAGAAATAGCCACCTGACTATAAATTGGATCAGAAAGGTTATTTTATTTTAGAGCATAAAGGAAAACATTCCCTCCCTCAGAAATAACAACGGAAATGATTTCTTTAGGAAAAGTTGTTACTGTAGGGTAAGGATAAAAATACACAACAGGTAGTAAGTACTTCTTATGTGCTTTACATATATTAATTCATTTAATCTTTCCAAAACCCTATGAGGATGATTCTGTTCTTCCTGTTTTGCAAAAGAGACAGTAAGAGGTTAAATAACTTGGCTAAGATCACACAGTTAATCCATGGCAACAAGCTGAGATTCAAACTCAAACCATCAGACCCAGAGTCCCAGGCCTTGACCACCCCGCAGAACTGCCACATTAGCTTCTGTTTTACATTCATAGAGTTCAGTAGGCTTAGCAGTGAAGGGGCCTTTTATTCTTCCCCAAATACTTTGCTAATCTTAAAAGCAAAGTACTACAGGCCGGTGGGGGTATCTAGTTCTTTGTGCCCCCAGGCTACACATCTGGATTTCTTACAGTGTAGTCAAGTTAAAGCAACTCAGCATTTAGTTATACTTTGAAAAATAAAGCCACACAGCTCCATTAACCTGGTTATGTTTGCTGATATACAATTTGATCCCTTTTTTTAAAAGCCCAGGTTCTAGAAATTTCCCTCATCTCATGCATCGTCACTAAGCCAACCCATGCTCTATGGTTTACCCATCTCTAAAACTGGTGACCAGGGCACCTCCTTCAGGTGTGCCAACCTGGGCCCTGGGCCCCCAGGGCACCTGCAGTGTGTCTTCCTGGGTAGTCTTTATAACTTCAACATGAAAAAGACCTCAGTGTACTTTCTTCTCTCAGCTCCTACCTCCTCAAGCACATTAGAATCTGAAAAGAAAACCAGTAAAATTAAACTGCTACAAGAAGTTGCAGGTTTAAGTGACATCTATGAATTATTTTTTGAAATCAGAATAATAATTCTCTGTTGCCTTGACAAGATTCCACCTCTCCTGATAAGCACCTTGGCATCTTTTATGAACTCAAATTTCAATTCACTTTTCTTTAGCAACTAAGACTTTATAGCCTACTTCTGCTAGGGAGTCGGGAGTTATAAAACTTCTGCTTACACCTGAAGCTGTTTGCTGAAAAAGATGGCATTTCTTTCAGAACATTTATCAATTTAAAAAAAGACATTTAATCTGAAAACCCATTTTAAAAGCTATCAGTCTCCCATAGGGTTATTTTTTTTAAGTGAGATGAGGAGAGGGAAATCATTAAGTTCGCCTAAGACATACTTTTTTTTTTCTGTGTGTTCCTAAGGATTTAGAATAGTGTGGAAGAAGTGCCTGGGGCTTTTTACTCTGCTCAACCTGAGTTTGAATTTGACCATTAAATAGGCATTGAGCCTCCACTTCCCCACCTGTAAAATGGAGTTATAGTGCTCTCACTATCTTTGAGTAAAGAGGTAGTTAGTTAATCAGGACAGAAATGATGATAGGAATTTGGTTATAAGATTTTTGTACAAAGACTCTGCTCTTCATAGCCCATGATTTGGAAAGAGAACAAATGACAGCTAACAGGTTATAATAAACCCATTCAGAAGTTGCAAAAATCCAACACTGGTAGTAGTTGGGGATCATGCGGGATGGGCTGGAGCATTAGAATAGATTTTCACTCTTGTCTGTGTAGTATATTAGCTGAGGAACCTTCTGCAAGTTATGTTCATTTCGCTGAGCCTTGACTTCCTCTTTTGTAAAAGAAACACTGTTCTATCATTCCTTTTATCTCTCAGAACTGTTGTGAGATCAGATGCAATAAAAAGAGTGTCTTGTACACCAGAGAGTAGATGCTTCTGCAGGTGAGCTTGGGGGCTAAGCACAAACTGGGTGATGTGGTCACAGCTGGGTGTTTTAGTCAGCTTTTTCCACTGCTGTGACTAGAAGACCCAAACAGAATAATTGTAGAGGAGGAAAAGATTATCTGGGGGCTCAAGGTTTCAGAGGTTTCAGTCTATAGAAGGCTGGCTCCATTCCTCAGGACTGAACATCATGGCAGAAGAGTGCGGCAGAAGAGTGTGGCAGAGGGAAGCAGCTCAGATGGTGATCAAGAAGCAGAGAGAGAGAGAGAGAGAGAGAGAGAGAGAGAGAGGTCTCCACTTGCCAGATCCAAAATAATGTATCCCAAAGACATGTCCCAAATGACCCACGTCCTCCAGCCACCCCCTACCCACCCTCTGTTCCTACCCAGTTAATCCAATCAAAGGTATTGATTTATTGTTTGAATTAAGACTCTCATAACCTGATTTTCTCCTCTAAACCTTCTTACATTATCTCACACATGAGCTTTTAGGGGACACTTCACATCTAAACCATAACTCTGGGTAATGTCAGATCCGACCTGAGACGACCCAGGATCTTTGGATACAGCTAAGATGACATTTTGCACAGACAATGTTAATGGAAAGCAAGAGATGAGATAGTATGTTTGGGAGAAATGTTTTCATAGTTTTTTTAAAGATATGTATTATGCCTGGTTAGGAAATTTCACTTCCATATACAACAAAGAAAGTTGAAACTTGAGGTAGGCTTTTTTTTTTTTTTTTTAATTGAAAACCATGAAAGTTGTCATAGAGAAGTGAAAAGAAGAAGCAAGAAGTGAAGGGAAGGAGTTTTGAGTTCAGATCAGGATTTCCATCTCTCATTATTAAACCTAATATTTCAAAGCTTAGCATTTGCAGAAGAATAATCAGCCATTGTGCTACAATCGAAAACATCCAGGCATTGATTTGCAGAGCGTCTGAGGCTCCTCTGGTCCAGCCCTGTCTGGTGCTTTGAGGGAAGAATCACTCTTTTCCATGTGTGCAAAAGCCCAGGAGTGTCAGTGGAAGACCTCTTCTTTTTCAAAACTTCTGTGGTGATAAATGTTAAGTGGGATCCCGTTAAGCTGGGAATTCCTTTGAAATGCTTGATTCTCATTTCTCCCTGTGGCCCAGAGATAGATCCTGGCCACATTTGGGTATGAAAACTTTTCAGCTTGGCTGCCCCTAGAGAGTCATGTTCTTTTTGAAAAGAGCTTTAAGAAATTGAAGTCTGCTTTTTCACTCAGGATAAGAATATCCTTCTCAAAGCAGGGAGGCTCCACTGCAGTAACAGGATCCATGTGTTGAAGCTGGCTGTTAATGTTCAGCATATGGGCCAGGGATCGTTCCAGGCAGAAATATGCCTCTAATTCTTTAAAGAATGCCCCTTTAAACTCCAGAATGGACCATTACTCAGGCGAGGGATGGGGTACTCACAGCTTCTGAGCTTCCTAAGGCCCGTGGTTCCTGTGGAATGTGAGCCATGGAAAGAAATAGAAGAGGTCCATGGCCTTAGCATGAGTGGTACTGTTCTGCAGCCCTCTCTTTGAGGCCCTGGGCTCCCCCAAATACCATAGGGCCTTATTAATGCTGGTCTTGCTCTGCACCTTAAAGTATAATGAAGTCGAAGGATCCCAGATTGGTTGTTACACTGAATGGAAACCTCTCACCCTTTGCCCAGAAGCAGCACTGCTTACTCAGGACCCTCACCTGGGAGCCAGGAGGCCTGGGCTCCAGGGTACTTCAGTCCTGACTAGAAATGACTGTAGGGAAGTCACTTCATCTCTCTTTCTCATCTGGAACGTAAGGAGGCAGGACAGGATATCTGAGACTCTTTCTGGATCTCCCCTTGTAGAACTGAGTGGCACCTCACTCCAGGGCCAGTCTCGCGCATCCACCCGAGGACATTACAGCTCTGGGTAGCATTACATTCCAGGGCAACCCTGGGCACCAGGGCTACAGTCAGGAAAGGTGGGGGAAGGCCTTTCAATGTTGCAAAGTAAGAATTTTAGTCCTGATCCCCAACTGGGTCATCAGTAACAGAATGAATGAGGGTGAGACTAGCAGGCCCCAGATCGCTGTAGTATTTCTTTCCAGTCGAGCACTTAGAAGGGCCTGAGCACCCCCAACTTGCCCTGAGCATCCTCTCCCTGCCTCTTGCCGTGCCCCATTCCCTATCGTTACCCTGTCTCCTTCCCTTCTTCAGTTTCTGGCTCTGCCACATCATCCCTTTCTTTCGGCTGCTTCAGCTCTGGGTGTGTTTTCTCGTTACCTGCTTTGTTTGTTAGTGGGATGGTTAGGAAGGCTACAAATCCTCTGCTGCCCCCACACACTCTCTTCCCACCCCAAACAGGCCCTTTGATCTCTGTATTCTGCTGAGCACAACTGTAGTCTCTTCAAATGAGTGCAGACCCAGAGCCGCAGCAGCCCTGCCTGCAAGTCAGTCGCCATGACAACGAGCTTTGCCTCCATTCGACTGTGAACAGAAAATGGCTGTTGGAAGGACTGGCTCACTGAGTCTCTATGATCCAGCCTGTTTTTGCTCAGACCCCTCCCTCGGATTGGCTTTGAGGAGCTCCATGCATTGAACCAAATGTCTGTTAGCTTTTGGCTTTCACATTTGCTTAGGAGGAGGAGAGGCACAGGAAAGTTGAATTCAAATGAAAAAAAAAAAAAAAAAGCATTTCTCCTATCCTATAACTGTATTTTCATGAGGAACATTTATCTGCTCTGAGCAGATAAATGAGGAGCAGACTGAATACAGAAATCAGTAAGATCTGGTGCAGTGTATTTTCTTATCAGAGCAGGAGAATGACAGAACATACAGATATTCAAATAAAAATTCAAGGAAAAGCTGTTAGGGGATACAGAGAATTCCACAGGGCATAGACTACAGGATTTCGGAATCGTGTCTGACTAATTGTGGTGATGATGTTTGATGTTGTTTCCTGTTACGGAAATAGACATATTGGTCCTATTTTCTTGACTTAAGATGGGCATCTGTTTGCACCCCCTGCTTCAGAACCAGTTTGAATCTTCACATTGACCCTCTCTTCACAGTGATTAAAGATGGTGGCCTGAGGAATTTGCAAGAAACCCCTGGGTATAGTTCTGGTGTGGTGAGCTTTCTGCTCTTGGCACAGCTATGGGGACACTTCAGATTGACATCCAAAAGGGATTGGTTGGGCTGCTGTTTCTGTGAGTCCAGAGTGTTGCTATTTGGAATAGGACCATAAGCCTCCTCAAGGGTCAAAAATATTTAGGCAGAGGTCACCCCAGGTCTCCCAAGGGACCTTGCATTATCTCATAGGACATAGCAGTTCCAGATGTGAATGATCAGGGCTGTGTCCACTCCTGGCTGCAGTCTGAGGGTACTTTGGTGGTGACAAGTTCTCAAAATCCACACAACCTCTACCTTTCACACTTCCTTAAACCTGGGTTTTGAATGAAAGCTCTGAGTTTAATTCTCAAAATTTCAAATGTTTGTCTGAACTGGACTTTTTCTTTTTCAGTTTCTCTGCAGGTGGATATTGTTCCCAGCCAAGGGGAAATCAGCGTTGGAGAATCCAAATTCTTCTTATGCCAAGGCAAGTGCCCTCCTGTGTCCTATTATATTTCAGAGCTTGCCCCAGAAATCCATGAGACATCCCAGCAGCTCAGGAGGCTGAGGCAGGAGGATCGCCAGTTCAAAGCCAGTTTTAGCAAAAGCAAGGCACTAAGCAACTCAGTGAGACCCTGTCTTTCAATGAAAAACAAAAATAGGGCTGGGGATGTGGCTCAGTGGTCTAGTTCCCTGAGTTCAATTCCCAGTACCCCTTATCCCCCCGCCAAAATAAACACCCATGAGGCAGAGCAGAAGCCCGTAAGTGCCAAACCAGTGGTGCCCACACCTAGAATTCTGAGTGTTGCTCTGCTCCACGGTCAGTATTGTGACCCTTCAAGATCCAGGAGGGCTCTCAGACCCCCCTTTCTTCCTCTCAAAGGCTGCCTCAGTGCGGTGCTATACGTCACCTGGAGTTCTGCCTGATGATTGGAGGAAACCCAAGAGTTTTGGAGGGAGACAATCAGTACAACTCTCAGAGACCAAGTCATCTCAGGTGTCCTGTCCTGTCCTCACCCCGTAAACAACACCAGATAACAGTACTGACTTAGAAATAATGCTTCACTGGGTCAGTTTAAGTCTCATTTCTTAAAATCTGAGACCTTGAAAATCCAAGAAGGTCCACAATTTTCTTGAAAGTAGATTGAACACTGATATCTCTCTGGGTTTGAGGATATCTATCTTGAGTTTTCCAGGTCTATTGTGAATGCTGATGATCTGTCCCATAACCCCCACCAGAGCCCTGGGATATATCAGAAGTAGTGTCCTTGTTGTTTGTTTAGGAAATAACTCCCATTTCCAACAATTCCATTACTCCCATTCCCAATGATTATCAGGAAACATCCCGTGGAGGGAAGAATGTCAAATTAGGTCTCAGATACTACTGGGATCCGGAACATGGCAGGCCAGAAGGAGTTGAGCTAGGTGTAAACTGTGACATTTAGTGAGCAGCTTTCAGCAGGGAGAGACCTTTAACTGCTATCATGATCTGCACTGGATGAGGTGGCTGTGGCTGCCGGATGCATTCCCTCCAGCTTTGCCTTCATTACAGCAATTTCAATGATCTGGAGATGCAGCCGTGGAGCCCACAGCACATCTTGCAAATAGCGATATTTATTGAAAACATGATGGGCTCTGAAAGGAAGACTTCATTTCCATACTAAGCATCTGCACAGGGCTGGGTGATGCGGGCTGAGAAGCAGGCTGTGCAGGAACAGGGCAAAGCTGCGACCAGTGGGGCCTAGAGCCTTCACCCTGCTCCAGCCCAGTATCCATCTCCCCGTCTTAGGGAAAGAAGGCATGGGTGATTCTGACTAGCTTCTTTGCAGCATTTAAGATGAATTTGTCTAGCTGAGGCAGGAGATGCTGAAAGGGCCACCATGTCAGTGGGTACAATAGCTGTTAGACTCAAAGTGATTTGAATCTGCACTCCTAGACCAGACAATGTGTCTCATCCTTGTTTCATAATTGAATCCCTCAAAAATAAGCTGATCACCAGGTACCAAGGTGCACACCTGTAACCCAGCAGCTTGGGAGGCAGAGGCAGGAGGATCACAAGTTTAAAGCCAGCCTCAGCAATTTAGGAGGCCCTAAGTAACTTAGTAAGACTCTGTCTCAAAAAATAAAAAGGGCTAGGGATGTAGCTCACTGATTAAGCGCCCCCGGCTTCATTTCCTGGCACCAAAAAAGGGTGGGGGGCACAGGCTGATCAACTGGTTCAGACTAACTCAGATCTTAGATATAGCAACTAATTTACTTCCCATTCTTTGAGGCATGTAAGTTCCTAGCTTAGCGAGCAGCTCATCGTAGGTTCTCAGCAAATTTGTCTTCCCTCCCTAAGGATAGGAGGATAGGACGACTATAAAGCAATATGAGAACAAGTGATTATTGAGCTTTCCAAATACTCTAAGAGGTTTTATGTATATAATAATTAAGCTTAGAAGCCAGAGGAGATCTGAGCCACGTTTTGACATAAATGGTCATCGCTACCTGGCCATCCACCCTTGATTGGTTGGTTGGTTATTCAGTGGCTATTACTGTGTTGCCACTGTCACTCTGAAGGGAACTTAGTCTTTCTTATTTCAGTGGTTTGAACATAATCTCTTCCTCCTCAGTGGCAGGAGATGCCAAAGATAAGGACATCTCCTGGTTCTCCCCCAACGGAGAAAAGCTCAGCCCAAACCAGCAGCGGATCTCGGTGGTGTGGAACGACGATTCCTCCTCCACCCTCACCATCTACAACGCCAATATCGATGACGCTGGCATTTACAAGTGTGTGGTCACTGGTGAGGATGGCAGCGAGTCCGAGGCCACCGTCAATGTAAAGATCTTCCGTAAGGGCCTTTCTCTTCTGTGTTCTCTGTCCTCTCTTTGGTCAGCAAGAAACATGAATGGGTAGTAGAAAGCATGAGATGGCCATAACGGGACCAGTGAGGGCCTGACACCATTGTTTTTCTCTTCCTGAGTCTTTTCTGGCCTCGCTCAGAGTTCCAGTTTATTCTCAGACGGTCCTTGGCCAACCCACAACCCTGATTCCCACTGGTCACAGCTACCCTCTACTGACTTCTGTTTTCTGAATTCAAATTACACAGTTTCCAGAGAGCTATTATGGACTCCTCTGTGCCTCCCCCAGTGTTGACTGAAGGGTGTACAGCTCAGGCTTTCCCTTCTTATTCCACTTTTCCTTGCTAATTATAGAGCCCCAAAGCCCAAGTAGGTGTGGGATCATTATTGGAACACTGGATGCCATTCAATGCACACCATTCCCACTGACGCTGAAACCCTGTCGGGAGGCGGCATCTCATTACCTTGTTATCATACTTCTGTCCCGTAAGCCAAAGTCACTGTGGGTGACAGCTAATGGAACAATATTGATTGCCACAGTATTTATTGCCATTAAGTGTGCTCTCCTTCTGTTCTTCAGAATTCTCTCTGCTGTAGGGAAGATGGAGTGGGGCTGGGGGTAGGCACAAGAATAAGAGACAAAGAAAAGACTGGTGTCACCTCTCGTTGTGGAATATGCATTACCCTTCATTAGCATCATCCCACATGGAAAAAAATCCATGGTGAAGGCACTGCTTATATAGAACCTTTTCTGAACAAAGTAAAAAATTCAGCCCTCAGTAGATATTGGTTGCTAAACAATGGTGACATCCTCCCCCTCCATTACCACCTTTGGGCTAGCTGCTCTACTTCATATCTGTGACCAAGTACTGATTGGGACACCCTCCTGTACAACAGTATATACGGGCAGAATTTTGCCTGGGACTCAAGTTCAGACAGCATGGCTCTAGTGGGAAGAGATCTTGTGGGAGAACCTGCTGTCCTCCTCACTCTCCTACTCATTTTCCAGAGAAGCTCATGTTCAAGAATGCACCGACCCCACAGGAGTTCAGGGAGGGGGAAGATGCCGTGATCGTGTGTGACGTGGTCAGCTCCCTCCCCCCAACCATCATCTGGAAACACAAAGGCCGAGATGTCATCCTGAAAAAAGATGGTGAGACTTCAATTTCCTGGTAGTTGCCTTTCCCTTGGCCACCAAGTTACCTAGGTTTCCACCTCTACCAGTCCCTGAAGGATTCTCATCCAAACTCAGATTTGGTGTCCCCAAACCCACACGCAGCTTCCTGGTGTATCCCTAGCGGGTATACTCAGGCACCCGATTTTCTCCCCAGAGCAAATATACATTTCCAATACACTTTTGCTCTCTGTTATATTTCACACCTACAAACACATTGTTTTTATTTGAGCCTGAAGACCTACCTTATAATGCAAAGTTAGGAAATAAGAAAGAGGCTCAGCTCCCTGCCTGCAGATTCCAAAGTTCTCTGACTGATCCTTGGATGAACCTGCCTCTTGTCTCTTCTAGTCCGATTCATAGTCCTGTCCAACAACTACCTGCAGATCCGGGGAATCAAGAAAACAGATGAGGGCACTTATCGCTGTGAGGGCAGAATCCTGGCACGGGGGGAGATCAACTTCAAGGACATTCAGGTCATCGTGAATGGTGAGGAGATCTGTTCTTCCTGTTCTCTCCATGGCTACAACCTTGGTTCCCCAAATCTTCCAACTTCCTCTTTGTTCTATAAAATAAATTCTGTCCTGACTCAATCATCCATCTTTCCTGAATGCCTTCCCTAGCATAATTTGTAGAGTCTTTTTTTTTTTTTTTCGTTTTTAATATACTTGCCTTTTGGGTCTCCCCTCATTTATGGGCGTGCTCAGTGCAGTTATTGAATGCCTTTCATTGCCTTACAGCACTGGAAACTTTCTCATGCTTACTAATAAGTTCATATTCATCCTCATTGTCCTTGATGTTACAGTAATTGTGAAGTTAGTTCCCTTGGTTCAATGTGAAGAGAAAAATATTACAATCAATTCAGGTCTCAGAATAGTCAGAATCATGGTCCATGGGCTTATTAATCTTAATTTGCAGAGTCAAATAAACACACCCGTGGAATCGATCTGACATTTACAAGATGTTTACAGGAAATTATAATGTCAGTACTAAGAAAATAAGTAAATCATGTCTGAATTGTTCTGGCTATTGATATGCATTTTTTGCCAAACTCTCCCCCTCTCATTCCTTTGCTAAAAACAGTTTGTGCACAAAGTTGTTTATGACAATTCCAAAGAAATGTCACTCTTTGGTTTTGAGCTGGTGTACTTCAAAATGGTAGTAGACTTATAACCACTAGGAATAGTAGCTTCCAGTTTTTTCCAGTATTGAGAATCCTTCTTCACATAAATTCTACTGACTGTAGTAGTTACTTAGTGGGCTTTGACTAAGAACACATATAATGACAAATAATTACTATAAATCGAATATCACGTTAACGTGAGTAAAATGTGATATTATAGCTTCTAAACTCTTGAAAAACAATAACGCATGTTTGTGGATAAACTGTTTATTCCATTTACATTAATTATTTGGTGCATTAAATTTTGATCCTTTACATTAATTCTGCAGCCACCCAGGACTCTCTTGATCCACAGGCAGAAACTCCCTGACCTGGGAACCCCTGAAGTGTCTCTTCTCCATCCATTGGGTTCTCTCAAGTTTTCACAACCATGCCTAACATCTTTCTTTCCTTTAGTGCCACCCACCGTCCAGGCCAGGCAGACCATTGTGAATGCCACCGCCAACCTGGGCCAGTCTGTCACCTTGGTGTGTGATGCTGAAGGCTTCCCAGAGCCCACCATGAGCTGGACAAAGTAAGAAACTGGCTGGTGTGTTGGGTCATGGGCTAGAAGAGAAGGGGCATCATAGGGCCCACTCCATGTTGGCATTTCAGTGACCTGCATATGGACTTCTTGGGAATATCATCTCCAAGAAGGATAGATTCTTTTCTGTAAGGTCCTCTTGCCTTGAGCATTGGATTATTACCTCATTTTCAATCTTAAAGGGGCAGGTCCAGAAGGAGGCCTCTTTGAAACCTTTGTGAGTACAGTTTACAGCCGTTGGGCAGAGTCAGAGGATCAGTGGAGGAATCAAAGGTATATGTGGAAGTAGACATTGGTGTCCTCCCTTCTTGTGAAAACTGGCCCTTTCCCATTGGCTCAATCTGCATTTTATGGAAACTAATTAAAAATAAACATCTTAACTCTCTCTGTGGTCAAAATCATCGTCCTTTGCATTTCTGTTTCTGTAGGGATGGGGAACAGATAGAGAATGAGGAAGACGATGAGAAGTACATCTTCAGCGATGACAGTTCTGAGCTGACCATCAGGAAGGTGGACAAGAACGATGAGGCCGAATATGTCTGCATTGCTGAGAACAAGGCCGGCGAGCAGGATGCATCTATACACCTCAAAGTCTTTGGTAAGCACAGTGGGGGGAGTCAAGATCACTGCTCTGCTGCAGTTCTTCTTACCCTGTCCACTCTAGTTGGATTATATCCCAAAGGCAATCTTTTCTCACCAGCCCCATCATCCAAGCCCTAATCCAAGTCACCATCAAGCTCACCTCACCAGCTCAATAGCCTCATAGCCGTCTCCCTGCCTCTCCCCCTTGATCCCCTTCAGTGTCTTTCCCTCATGGCAGCCAGCATGGCCTAAGTGCCACTGCACTTTTCAAAATCCTTCAGAATAAAATCCACAATGTACCCAGAATAAAACCCACACTGCCCCACCTACCAAGCATTTGCCTTTTCTCTTCACCCTCATCTTTTCTTTGCTCCCTACAGGAAACTCTCCAACCACACCAGCCTTCTTTCTATCCCTCAAATACACCAGGCTTGCTCCTCATTTCTGGGACATTGCATTTGATTTCTTCTGCTTAGAATATCATTCCCTGGGAGCTGCTCAAAGCTGTCTTCTCCTCCTCATTATTCAAATATCAGTGCCAACACACCTTCTCCATGAGTCCTTCCTTCACTGCCTTGGCTACTATGGCTCCCCGGTTCCTGCTGCCACCCTGATTTACCCCAAAAATCTTTTTCATCACTTAATTGTGACTTTTTCAAGAACTTATCAATACCTGAACTCATCCCATTTATGTATTTGTCTTGGGATTTGTTAATATCCCAGCTCCACTAGCACTTTTACTCCAAGATGGCAGAGAGCTGCCTGTTTTACACAGCACTTCGTCCCTGGTGCCCTAAGCAGCACCAGACTCATAACAGACCTTTGGTAAATGTCAGTGAATGACTGGCAGCCCGCCTCACCTTTTTGGCTGCCTTCACTGGTTTGTGTGAAACTGTTATAGTCAGAAAAAGAGCCCTCACTTTGTCTTTATAAACTCAGCAAACCTCCAGGCACTTCAGAACTGAAATACATTTTGACCTGACCTTGAAAAATGAATTTGTTGCAATGAGATGTTTACCATGATAGGTCTCAATTCTGTCTGCTTATCTGTTTAAAAAAATACCGATAAGCTGGTTTACTGTAGATGGTGCTGCTGGGGTACAGGTGCCTGAGGGGCAGCTCTGGGACCTATCTCTTCTAGGTAGTTGAGATGTGCATCTGGGAACCAGCCTTGGGACTGCTTATTTAACCTGATCAAGAGAAATGTAGTGTGTAAACATGCAGTTGAGAATCAAGTGTTTATATGCAAATGGTCCTGCATAATCATAGATGAATTTTATTTATTCATCTCTGATGCTTAGAAATAAGTTATTGGTTTGTTCAAGATACCTGTATGTACTTGAGAGTGAAAGTTAAACTTCATAAAAAAAAAACATTCTGGGCAATCTTTTCTCTAATTCAGACTAATCTTCCCCAGTCACTCTGATCTTATTAAGTTTTTCCATATTGTAGGATAAGACAGATGCATTTGTTTTTCCTTCTTTTAACAAATATTTATTGAACACCAATGCTGCTAGACAAAGAAGCTACAGAGATGAGTAGAATTTGACTCTGAGAAGCACAAAGGAGAAAAACATACAAGCTTCTAAATGATAATAGATAGTATCAGTCCAAGTGGCTGCTGTAGGCCCAGCCAAAGTTTACAAGGATGAATGACAGGGACTCTTTTCTTATCAGTAGGTTCACGGGCTAGTGTAGATGACCAATGCAGAAATTTTAAATGACAAACCCTTATAATGATTTCATAATACCAACATATCCAATATATCCAATGTTTTATAGGAAAAAAAATGATCTCTGATCTCATGTGATAAAAATGAGAGAAGTCATTTAAACAATGTGTTGTTTTGTAGGTGGAAATTACAGGTGAAGGAGGGCAGGGCAAACATTTCAGGACTCATGTGCAGCCGCAGAGGCAGAAAAAGCATCATGGTGTTGCATGATAGCTGCTTGTGGACAGGGGCTGTGTCTGTTTTGCTCACAGATATGGCCCCAGCACCTAAGACAGTAGCTCGCATACAGAAGGCACTAGCATTTGAATAAGTCAAAGACAAGGCATTAATCCATGGGAATGAAGCATAACTTATGTGGCAAGAAGATGAGCCTGAAATCATGTCATCATTACTTGACTTTAGGAAATGCTTTGGGACATTACTCTTCTAAAGTATTAATAATAATACCCAACCCAAATAAGCATTTATACTGTGCCAAGCACCATGAAGCACTATCCATAAATTAGCTCTTTTAATCCTCATCACAACCCTATGAGGTAGATTTTATTATTATCCCCATTTTACAAGTGAGCACAGAGAAATCAGGTGCCCCTTCCAAGGATCCAGGATTCAAACTAAGGCAGTTGGCTTGTAAATCCATTCCCTGAACTAACAATGGTGGTTACTACTGCCCAATTCCATATGCCAGTGGCAATCACGCCATCTGAATTGCCTAGGCTATGGTGAGTAACATGAGGATGAGGTGCTCTCTTCTCCACCATGCTCCTCACAGACTCTCTACACACTGAGCTCTAATGTGGCTGGTCGAGAACAGCTCTTGGCTCCTCCCCCAGGTCTTCTGGTGACAGCAGCTACCCCAGGAAAGAAGGATGGGAAGTGAGTAAGGGGCCATGACAGAATGAAGAATCAGAGCAAGGAAAACAAGGAAAATGGGCAAAGAGGCCAAATAAGATTTGTCTTCCTTCCCATCCTGTACTCTCAATCCTCAGTGCAACACACACACACACACACACACACACACACACACACACACACACAGAGTTAGTTTCCAAAGACTAAAGCTGGGAGAGTGGAGATTAGGCAGACCAAAGCAACCAGAGGAAAGGTGGCGTGGCTCCTAAAAAGGCAGGTAAGGAGATCATAGACCTGTGTTGAATCCAAAATGAGAATCCTCTATAATATCCCAAGGAAGTTCATACAGCCTCCTTGAAGTAAATGGTGCCTCATATACACCTCTTTCCATCCCCTTTCACCTTCTTAAATTCCCTTCCTTTCTTCTCCCCATTGATATGGAGCAAGGGAACCAGGAGGGGAGGGGACAGCTGATTAGGGCACCATCTTTCTTTACTCTTTTTTTCTCTTTCCTTCTCCTTCTGGGTTGCCATCAGGGCCACTACTGGAGAGAAGTAGGCCAGTTCCTCATCAGTAGTGGACTCTAATGAGGAGGAAGAAGAAAGAATACCTGTAGCTTAGATAGTAAGGATGAAGTCAGTAGTCTTGTAGCTTCAGGAGGGGATAGAAATCAGAAATAAGGGACCTAACTAAATTAGACACCGCTGCAATCATGTCCAAATGACATCTTTTTTTTTTTTTTCCATAAGAAAAGGATCTTTTCTAACATGCATTGCCTCATTATCAGCTAGAACCTTCCTTTAATTTTATCATCCTGTAAATCTGGCAGTGAGTTTCCATTGCTCCTCTCTCATGGGCCCTTATGAAGAAGTTTTTTTGTCTCTGCAGATTATTATGCTCATGCTAATGCTCTTGAGTTCTCGTGCTGCCGTGGACTGAGCCAAGTTCACTGGTGGGCAGCAGCCTTGCTTAGTTGATCCCCCCCATGACTAAAGCAGCACTTGTGGATGAAAGAAGAGGACCAGCAATGGCCCAAAGGAAGAGGCACCGGGTCACAACTCCCCAGAGGTCACTGTTCAAAGAAAGCAGGGGCCTCAGGTCTCCCCAGGGTCCTTCTTGGGATAGGGTTGCCAGAGCCTGGACTGGGGTTGAGTGGACAAGGCTGACTCTTAGAAGCAGACTGCAGAGTCATGGACGTGCTTAAAAAACTCACAGGATGGCAGTATTCCTAAGAGGGCCCGCAAGGAGAGATGCAGTAGAACAGCCTGAGACACCGAGTCTAGGGAGGCAGTTGGGCAACACAGGAGGATCCAAAAGCCAAGGACCCATAACAGAAGTTAATTAAGATGCAATGAGGACCATTGGAAGATAAAACCTGGAGAGAAGTTCTCTCAGTGCTGGAATCCCGGGGGAGGGATTCTAAGCAGGGTAACCCTACATCTGTTCCTGTTTGCCCATTTTCCCAGTGCAAATATTGAAAGCACCCCTGTTACTCCCAAACAGTATTCCAAACTCTCAGTTTTGACATTGGCCCTGCTTCTGAACTAAGAGGGGATTAAGCAACCAGTGTTGCATCCTTCCAACAGCCCTCAGTAGACTACACAAAATTAGCCTTTGTTAACAATGTTTTTAATAAGAATATAGTTCGTCTTTTTCTGAGGTCTTGCACAATGGACCCTTTGTAACCATCTGGTAAATGGAGCCACCAAGACCAAATATTAATAGAGGTCAACTGACCTTTGTCTGTCTTCTGTTAACCTTTTGCTACCAGGACAAAGTGCTCTGGGTCAGGGGAAGGTCAGCAAACACTGTCTAGATCTCAAAATCTGCGTTTCAAGAGGCCAGAAATTTAGCCATCCTAGGATTATCTCCAGGCCCCAAATAGCTGTTCAGTTTAGAGAATTTAGTTGTTTGGCCACATTTTATTTTGTTTTTCTTTTACTTTTTAGGGTGCTTTTGACAGTATAGGAGAGTCAATTTTATTTTACTTGCCTCTTTACTTTTGTGTTTATTTTATTTTACCATTATTTTGCTTTGTTTTCTCTCACCCTCTAAAACCTCCTATTTGGCAGCACTTAGCACCTACTCTTTCCAAGTTGTAACCTCCTGCAAATTCGTATTTATCAAGATAGACACAAAATCTTCCTCCTGGAAGACTTCATTCACCTGGGCTCCATCAACTCAAATTTGTGATCATTTGGCCACATTGGATTAAGATGTCCTTATGTGCCAGCTAGCCAAAAAGAATTTTCTAAGAAGCTATCAGTACAGATTAACTTCAGGAGGATATTTGAGCTATATAGATTTTATATGGAAGGAGGCATTTGCTCCAAACAAACAAAAAAATATGGTTCTGCCGTTGTCTTCTGTTTATCAAAACATCAAGGACCTCAGCTTGGAGGGTAAACACAGGCAGTAGTCAATTAGCCTACTTGCAATTCCTGCATGAACTTAAATATAAAGAAAATGTAGTTATTTCAAAAATTATCTATAATTCTGATTTTGCTGCTATTGTCATTCATCTCTCTAGCCCGGCCTTTGTCTCTATTATTGAAATAAGTTACAATTGTGCAGTATTATATCTTTTTTCTTCTACAGAAGGTTCAGCAATTTCAGAGTATAATTGTTTTAAAGTGGGAAAATTCAATTTTCTCTAATGTTTTAACGTTTAACTCAGCTTTTGGAATGCTTGTGTTTCTTGCATTACCCAAACATTTGGAAAATGAACTCATCTCAACTCCTCCTTCCCATCCTCAGCCCTCCACACTTACTAGCCTAGCATTCTTCCTTGGGTTAATGCAGACACCTCCTAGTCATTAAGAACTGAGCCATTTAGCCTCCTTGTCATTCCTTCCTTTAATTCTTTCCATCCCTGCTTGCCCTAATTCTGTTCATTCCCACTTCCTCTGAAACTTCCTTCCCTATGTCTCAAAGCTGCCCTTTGGTCTCCATTCCCTCTAAATCTACCAGGTTCAGGACTCAGTGTTACCTCACATCTGTGTCATTGCCAGAGCTTCCAAATTGGTTTCCCTACAATCAAGGTTTTCTCCATTCTAAACCACCTTGAATTTTCCGTGGATTAACCTTGAAGTATAAATGATCTTGGCACTGCCCTGATTGAACGCTGTCCATGGGCCTCCACCAGCCAAAATTGGAAATTCCAACAATACAGCCTTGCCTCTCTCTGCTGCTGCGGGCTGCACTCCTCTCTTCCCAGCCCTCTCTTCACACGTCCTTGCTCTCATTTTAAGTCAAGCAGTTTTTTACATTTGGAATGACTCCATCTTCACCCCATAGGCATTAGCTGAAAATCTCATGACCCAGCCCCAAAGCTGACTCTTAAGGCTTAGACCAGGACCACCATCTTCTTCTGTTCCATGGTCCCTGCCCTACCTCACTACATAGGATATGTTTTTATTACTATGATCTGTGTCTTGTCTTAGGCCTCTTTTGTTGAACCCTTCAGGAATCTATTCTGTGTTTTCTACAATACCCAGAATGGGTTCTTACACTTAGTAAATAGATAACTTTTGTTGAAGGGGTACACATCATCATTTAAACCCAGAAAGCTAAATAATCATATAAACTCATAGAAATATTTTGTCTTTTCAGCAAAACCCAAAATAACCTATGTAGAGAATCAGACAGCCATGGAACTGGAGGAGCAGGTCACTCTTACCTGTGAAGCCTCAGGAGACCCCATTCCTTCCATCACTTGGAGAACTTCCACCCGAAACATCAGCAGCGAAGAAAAGGTATACTGTTGCCCAAGAGTTTCAGGGCCATGGAACACAGGCTTGATGCACATTGAGTCTGCCCTGCCCAGTTCTCTTCGGTGAGCCAGAAGGGGGGTATATGGTCACCAGAGGCCACAGTCAGGTCCTGCAACCTCCCTCCCCCAGCCTGCCTGGACATGGCCTGCTCAATATCCCTTGCAGTGGAAAGGGCACAATTCCTTGTATAAATGGGCAGGGGTGCTATGGCAGTGGGCATGGTTAAGTTAGGTGTTTTGGAAAGGAGGCGATAGTGATGTTCAAACCCAGGGTTGTGGATCTTTGAGGAACAAGGAGAAGCAAGATCCCTCTATACCAGGTGATATTATCATCTCGGGAGTACCCAAGGAAATGTCGCCTGAAAGTAACAGGGACCAAAATGAGCCTATTTTTTCCCTCATGCTTTGTACACTCATGCTGAATATGCACCATATGCACAAAAGCTTGGCTGCCTTTGTGTCTGCCTGTATTCTTGGTCACATTTGGATTTCATTTTGTTCTAAAGGCAAAAATAATTAGCAGTTTCTAAACGATGATGTTGGTACCTGGGTTCTGCAATTTATTCACCAAGGGTTTAAGAACATCATAGTAAACTTCCTCGGAAATTTAAATGACTAAAAATATAGCTTTAAAGCACATGAATTTATAGGCCACCGGAAAGCTCTCTTTATTATTGACAGTATATAAAAATTAAGGTGACCTTCCTCCATTATGCAGCCCTTCGCTATTGAGTGGGCTGAAACCAGAAGGAGGAAAAAGCCTGGTTTTGAAGCAACTTCAATCCTCTTATGGCACTTGTCCAACCTGCTCTCGTATATCCTGTAGTAATGGGCTTCATTTTAGTTGACCAAAGCTTTGTTACCTGTTCGGGAGTAATGGCCTTAGCCTTAAAGAACATTTAAAATGGATTGCTTATTGACCAGAATGTCAAAAATGATAGATCTCTTCACTCTTTTGCCTGCTGAAAGGAAATCCCTAAACAGGATAAACTCAGCTATAGCCCAAAAAGAGGAGTGTGAAATACCAGAGCTAAATTTGGAATTTGCATTTGAGGAACTGATTTCTGTCTCGCTAATAGAAAACAAAGCTAAATCAAAAGGATCAGGGATTGCTGTTCCAAATAGCCTTTTTTTTTTTTTTTTTTTTTTTTTTGCAATTTTTCATCCAGAATTGAATTCAATGTAACAAAAACTCAACTGAAGAACTGCTAAATATTTTTGAAACTCACATATGCTGTTTGATATGCAAAAACCAGCTAGATGAAGAAATGTGGTGTTTACTTGAATACTTTCTTTATCAACAATGGAATTGAACCCTTAGCTAAGATTTCAGCTCCCATTGTGTGTTATGCAGATTAAATATACATTTTGGGGTTTGATCAATAAGATGGATACTTGGCAGGTCTTTCTGCACCCAGCTTAACAGTGGACTTGTTCAGAGTGAGCCAGTCTATATCTTTGCCCTACAGTGAAAGACAGAAATATCTCTCTTAGTTGTATGCTTTTAAATTCTCTATCTTTTCTAGGAATAGCTCAACATCCAAATCAGACCAGAAGGATTATTAAGATTTGTGCCTATCTCAGGTTCTTTAATAGGTTGGCAGGTCTGGCTTGAACCTATGATTTCATTTTTATATAATGAGAAAAGATAGAAACTAATACACACTCACATTTACTAAATATTGAGACTGAAAGAATCCAACAAAGGCCCTCTCAAGCCTAGCAGGTACCAGGCTTGCACAATTCAGTTTTAAGTATAGACCAACAGTCTTAGTCTGAGATAATCACTCCTGCCCAGCCACATGCTCTGTGTTGTGGTTTCCTTTGCTGGTGACTATCTGCAAATTTACTTGAAGTGACATTACTGGAGCTCAAATCAGTCAGTGTCTAGAACAAGTCCTCCAGATCAGCCTATGATGTAACACACCAGAATAATATGAATTGTCCTAAATGAAATCCTCTATAATAAAATTTGCCATTTCTATCCATTAAATAGTGACATAAAAGAGGCATGATATCCACCTTACAGCATACTTAGCTGCTGATTAAAAAAATAAATATGGTCATCCATGAGCAGGTCAGATTCCCGAAAATAAACTTTACTTTTATTTTGTGAGTCTCTTCATATTCTCCAACTAAAGTTGCATTATATATAATTAGGTTTTGAGATTACTAGACTCCCTGACTTGTAGGAGTGGGAGAAAGCAATTTTCTTTTTAAAATCAGGATGATACACAAGACAGGTCAGAATAGTCAGTCATATCTAATGGTAGAGTAAAAGCCTGAGTCAGATTACATGGCACATCAAACCATGGATGTTCAGAAGGCACCTTTTCACATCCTGAAATCTCACCAGCCCCTTCTTCTAGCATCCCTGCTAGAAATGTCACTCTGGACCCTGCCTAAAATGGTGACACTGTCAGTCCTCCATAGAGCAATTGGTCAACGCTGATGATCAGGAAGGACTTCTTCCTTGTCTCTTCCTGTACCCAGTGTCCCCCACCTCTGCCACTCAGTCCTTCATCTGAGTCACTGAAATAGCACTTGAACTTTCCTCAAGTTGGTCTGCCCTTCTTCCCTTAACACACCCAGCCATTTTCACTGTTTCTTCTGTCATGGCTTTCACATCCTGCACCCTTCTGGTTGTCCTGTACTAGGTGGCTTCGATTCACTAGTCCCATGCCCAGTGTGACCTATGCAGACTTCAGTAGGACTGTTGCCTTCTGGAGCTGGACACCATTATGCAGTTAAAGTTGCATTATCCCTTGAGCAGTGTCCTCATTCTGTTGCCTCATATTGAGATTGTGGTCAACTAACATGCTCAAGTCTTTTTTTATATGAACTTCACTTAAGCCATATGTCCCCTCTCCTGTTCTCATGCAACTGATTGCTTACCCAATAATGCAGAATTTTATATTTATTTCTGTTAAAAATTTGTATATGTATGTTGTAGCCCAGTCTTTCTCAGTAGAGTCATTTATGGCAATTTAGGAGACCCTTCCTTCACTGGGACTGTCCTATGCAATGTAAGATAGTTAGCATCACTGGCATTCTCCCCCTTAAATGCCAGGAGCCACTTCTAATCATTACTAGATTGTCAAATATCCCCTGGCTTGAGAACGTCTGTTCCTCACAGTCTTCCCAACCAGACAGATCTGACTTTCATCAGAAGTGTCCTTAGAAGTCTGAGAGTCAGAGCATCTCAGTGCATGAGGACCCCCCTATTTTATATAGGTATATGAAAAGTAATGAGGCAAGAGCTGTCATTGGTGACCCCAGCCCTAAGCATAAGTCCAAGGGCAGCTAATTCAGTAGCCTTCCCAATGCAGCTGTCATCTAATGTTGGTAATAGCTAGTGCTTCCCAGTTAGTATGAACACTTAGTTGAAACATCTTTGTCCAAGTCACTGATAAAAATGTCTAATGGGACAAGGTCAAGTTCAGAACCCTTAGAGTGCCTCCATGGCATGGCTACGCTCCCTGTAGGTAGCTTAGAAGGTGAAGTAACTGGTGCCACGAAGTCACAGGGCTCTCTTGTGATTCTGATGACTTTCGTGGAAGCCTCAATGATTCCTATAATACAATACATAAGCAAATTAAAGCTATTCTGTGTTTTTGCATCACTGCTTCAGTCTGTTATTTCCTTTCCTATGAGAAGAGGCAGGTGAAAGAAGTCTTTATGCACCACCCATACACACTTAGTGACTTGCTAATGGAATATCAATGTTCTTCACTAAAAAAAGAAGGAATGGACTTTGGCAGAATGCATTTCCATACATTGAACATAAAATTCAAAAGAAGAAGGAGGAGGAGGAGGAGGAGGAGGAGAAGGAGAAGGAGGAGGAGGAGGAAGAGGAAGAGGAATGGGGCAAGCAAAACCTAGTGCAATTAATGTCACACCCTATCTTTGATCATATCTCTGAATTGAGTTTGATCACTGACTTGAGAATGATAATTATTAAGATTTAGCGAGTTGAGTTGGTTGAGTTCAACAATAATAGCTAGACTGTGTCTAATTGTTTGGATCATTCAGATCATTAAGGTAGATCAATTGTCTGACAGTTGGTCCATTACTTAGTGGTCAATGTAATCTTGAACAAAAAAGTGAACTTCATAATGGGTCAATTGGATGATGTATGTGAAGCTTTTTGTGATTGATATTTCAGAAAGTTTGTGCATCTGCATCATTTCATTACTCATCCTACATAGATTTATCTTCAACATTACCTGCTAGATATTTGAATGAGTGTTACTAAATTCCAGGCACCATTTATACATTGTATGAAACACAGGGATGATGATTTTCATACTCTATCCTGGCAGGAAAAAAATCCATCATTTGCTTATGTGAACACCTCTATGCCTTGAAATGATTATAAAGAAAGGTGAATGAAGCCTTCATGATTAAGTAATGGAGAGAGGTGAAGTGTTGAGATGAAAAAAGAGAGAAAAAATATGAAGGACCTTTTGTGAGCCTTGAATCTTATGCTGATAGAGTATGTCACAAATGAGACCTTTTGAAATTCTAGATTCTTTGGAAGCTGAAGCTTTTCTTTTCTCCAGGAAGAATTTCTCATTTGGTACAAGCCCAGAGCCTACTTTTAACTACTGAAAATAGTGACAACATAAAGCAATCAGAGTCTGGTTTATCTCGGGTGTGGGCGAATGTACAATAAGGAATGCTTAGGATAATTGGAAAGATGCTTCACTTTAGTTTGTATACATATTCCTGCAAGCTTCTTGGGCATAAGACAAAAAATGTAAATAATATTAAAACAACCTAGGACTAACAATTTCTGGAGTATTACTAATAGTACCCTAACTTAGTTCCTCAGTGTGTATATTTGCATATCAGAATGTCTTGATATGGGCCACACCTTCACCAAATTATTAGGTCCAAGACATTTATGTCATTCCACTGTCACACGGGTAAGAGTTAGGCTACTAGAAGCATCGTGTCACTAGCAACCACTTATTCTAAAAGCCACAGAACCATAATGACTTGGGAGAAACACAGAATAATCACATTTGAAAACAAACAACTCCATATGATACAGCCCTGGCATGTTTCAAACAAGCTTTTTAGTGATGTGGAATTGGCAACTATATCTGATGTGTTGGCCCACTGTTACTTTGGTCTACGCGTGTTCCTCTGTTCTCACTTCCTCCTTCATTCCAACATCATGTGACATAACCCAGTATTTCCATCCTCATTTCTCACAAAGCTCCTTGTATGTAGTAGACTCTTACTGTTTGCTAACTCATTTGCATTCCCTGATTGCATTGCTGTGTTTCTAGCATCTTCTATATCTTTTTTCCATCTGAACATCAGGGATAATCAGGCAACCACACCACCTAATAAAAAGAACAATGCAGCTATGATGTCTTTGACTCCCAATATGAAAACAGAAAAAGCAGAGTATATGCCCAAGTGCTAGATACATAAAAATAGCTAGATGAGAATGGAAAATGCCCCAAACCTCTATGCTGCGAGTTGGGTTACTTCCTTGTGAATGCCATATTGGATGAAGATGGTCCATACTTGAGCCCATGTGCCAACTGGGCATTCTCTGCCTTTAAGGACTGGAGCCCTACCACAGCTTCCCAGCATCCTTAAGCTTCCTTACCCACAGTCTCAAAAGACTTCATAACTCTCATTCCTAATGTGCCTCTCCTCTCCTTTATTTGTCCCCTTTTTTTAAAAAAAATTCACTTTTAATAGAATGCATGCAAAGAATTATAAAGTGCATGAGCATAAAATGGCATTAGTGTATCTGTGATATGCTGTCTAATAAAACTCAGAGGAGGAAACCTTACTCTCTTAAGTATTTCTAGATGATGTGGTTAGAACCAGTAGTGTCATCCAGTACTATGAAGAATATTTAAGATGTTTTGCAATATAAGCAGTCTAATATGTCTGCTGGTATATGTATATATGTCTACCAAAGATTAGGAATGCCTTTACGATTGAATTATACAAACGTATAATTTTAACGTACTAAGGGGGAAAAAGCTGAACATAAGCTAAATCCTAAATTAAATTGTGTAATAAACACACCATTGAAAGTGGGCCTTGGAAAAAGTTCTGAATTAAGAGGAAGCTGCATGTGCACGGAATGCAGTGTGGTACATCAATTCTCTAAAGCAACATGTTGTAAAATTTTACTGCTTTCTTGTTGTGTTTTATATCTTGTTCTCTCCAGGCTTCGTGGACTCGACCAGAGAAGCAAGAGGTATAGCTTACCTGACCACTAGCCAGTCTTTAGTTTTGAAAGCATTGCAGTTTAACTTACCATTGCAGTTTAATAACCAGGCACACTAAACTAATTAGTACTTTAGTTAGATTAAAGAATAGGTCAATAGTGGTAGACATTACGTAGCAATAATGTCATTTTAGGATGAGCAAGCAAGCTGTGTTGGGAGTGGATGAACAAATCCTTATTATTTTCTAAAACTGGATCTTATTCTCTTGCTGGTGCTGGTAAAATCACATCCAGGTAATTATATTGATAGAAATAAATTGCCCCAATGCCCAGGCCAGGCATTTTGAAACAATGAATTTTTTGTTTTTATTCTCACATGGTAGATGTGGCTTTGGACCATAAAGTCACAGAGTTAGTGATCTAAAACCTGCTCAGCCCTTTCCTTTCCAGCTCAACTCATCTTGTTGCTCACTTATTTTATAATGATCGGTCTTGGTAGATTATCACATCACATTTCATCTCAAAAGCTACACGAATGACATCTCATTGGTTTTCCCAAATTGCTAAACATGTCTGTTACTTTTATAGAGCATTAAATTTATGAGATTGAAATGATTTGGTACAAATGGGTTTATGTTTTGTAAAGTCAGTAGCATTTAGCCTTTGAAATTTCTTTGCTTACTTTCTTTGGTTTAGGTAATGTAGGACTTAGTTTGAAAACTGAAGCTAAACATTAACCTTTAGATTTTAATTGCTATACTCCCAGGCCCTACCTATGATCACTTCTGTCATTTTTTAAAAACCTGATTTGTGATTAAGTGACCAAAATAGTAAAATAAAAACCATCTATTTTAGATGACATTCAAGGATCGAATTTATAAATACATTTTATTAAAATAGCTTTTGCCTTCTTTCTCCAAATGAGTCTTCGATTCTATAAGAATATAAACACAGAAGAGCCTATAGATTCTGTATTTTAATTTGGTAAACCTATCCTCTTAGTCTTTCAGGAATGATAATTATTCAGCGCACATGGCTCATGTGTTCAGGTCATGGTTATCAATATTTAATGCTGCTAAATATTTAAAAGTTGACTGCCTATCCCCAGGCACTGATATTAGTTTCTGCACATGAACATGCTGCCATTGTCAAATCCAGTTCATTATTAGCTCTCTTTGTGTCCTACCTTCCCCGATGGCGAAGGGACTGTGGTTCAGTACATGTCCACACTGAAATGCTTCACTCCTGAGGCACCAGAATCACTTAGTGCCGTCACAGGCTGGGTGTTTTATTGCCCAGAAGTCGTCGACCCATTGGGATTGGGGAAGGAAGAGAAGAAGGGTTAATTATCAGCCAGTCTTAAGTAGCTGCAGATCTCATTCTGCTTTGCCTTGTACATCTTCCTCCTGTCCTTCTGACCTAGACCTGGTAAGAGGAGGAGCTAAGATTTATCAGAGAGCCCTAAGGAGCTGTTAAGAGATTTTTTTTTCCCCTTCTTGTGGTATTGGGAAGAGAATTCTTATTGTAAGTGAAAATAATAGATTTACTCCCAAAAAAGCAGACACTGGATTCTGTTTTCCAAGTGTCTTTATCAGAAATGTCGCACTTTGGACATAATTGACTTGTAAGTGAATGCCACCCGTGGGGCTCAGAAGTTTCATTCTCTCCTATTTATCTCATTCAGAGATGAAAACCATAAGCCCAGATGAGAGCAAAAGAAGGTTTGGGTTATGGCCACTTTCATTCTAATGAGCTCTGAAAAGCCTTAGCACTTTTACCTGTAAGAAGAGAGACAAAAATGCTTTGATGGGAAGAAAAATTATAATCACCCTTCATGGATTTTTTAAAGGGCATCTTTTTCCATAATGATCTTTTAACTCTTGTCCAGAGTTCATCTGCTTCCTCTGGGGCAGCCAAGACAGTCAGCCTGGCTTTTGGTCTGGATGGCTTATAGGTGGCACTCTGGGTCTTTATCCTGATGCCAGAATAAAACAATTTAGAGAGAGAGAGGCCAATCACACTGCACTCTTATCTGCATATCCTCAAAGGGACAACTGGGCATCTGGCAAATAATCCCACCATCACACCTGCAGTGAGCCCCTACAAAATAAGAATTCTCTATAGAGGATTGCCTTCTGGTCTGTTGACATCATTAAACAAGAGAAATTTCCATATAGAGAAACCTGGGAAAAGAGACCATATTGAAAGGGAAAAAAAAGTACAGCTGTCCCTATAACCATTTTCTAAGCTTCTTTTTAAATGTTTTCTAGATTATTCTAAGTAATGACTGCTCATCCCCCTGCTTTGTTGCTATTACTGTCCCATTCTTACCTATATGACTTTCTTTCCCTATCTTTCACATGGAGTTGTTCTCTTGGCTTCCTGGGGATTATGGCATAGGGCATAATGACAAGTCCAGTATGGGTCCAAAGAATCATAGTTCATCTCATGGTTGAGATCACTGAGATGACCAGAAAAGCCAGGGATGGGCCTCAGGTTCCCTATATCTGCTGGGTATAGGGGGAAATATGAGTGAGAGGCAGATCAGATCAGCCTTTAGAGGTCCCTGCAGGAATGGCTTCATGCCCTCCATGGCCCTAATGCAGACTGACAGGTAAAGATTTTTGTTTGACATTTAAAAATAGCCACTGGGTTGGATCATTAAGCACTGGCAGCCCACAAGAAAAGGAGTCCCAGGATCCAGAATCTCCAACAAATTGATTATCTAGGAAGTGCCCCACACCTGTCTGCTGGTATCTCTTATTAGTGTGTGCCATCTTTTGGGATGCAGCTTCTCAATCAAGCATCTTCTTACATTCGCTGGCCCAATGGGAACACCAGGGCATTGGTCTCAGGAAGGGGACATGTTCATAGGAGGAGGCAGTGATGATTTTGCTTGGCCCTTCTTCCTCTTACCGGCAACATGCTGTAGCTTCCAGATATGACATGTGATGGGGCTTGGATGACTGAAAAGGACTAGTTCTGTTAATGCTAGTGTAAGGAACTTCTTGTGCTAGATCTACTGAGCAAGGCCAGTGGTGCCTGGCTTCTGGGCTTCCCAGGCTGCCATAAGACAATACAACTCTGGACTTCAGGTTTGCAAACCAGCATATTAAAAGAATCTGAAGCCAGGTGTTCTTTCATTCTCTAAAGACAAGCCCATCAGATGCCAGATGCAGAGTACTGTCCTGTCCTTTTCTACAGAATATCATACACTGAAATGAGGGTGACCCAGCCTTCAAGGAGTCTGACCCCTTCATCAGATTACCAGCTTTCTGGAGGATCTGGACTTGGGCCATGTGCCTACACCCATTCAGAGACAGCAACCATTTTACTTAGAATGTCACGAGTTAAAAACCCTTGGAGATATCCCAGTATTCATTGCATTAGGATCATATGCTATTCTCTTGACTGATCACTGTCATTCCAGTGACTCAGGAAGCCAATAGCAGAATTAAGAACTAGAAAATGGAGACTATGGTGTCAAGGATCCCAGATCTGCCTGGGGCTCTCTTTATCACTCTTCTTAGAGAGGGGATCCTGTTTCCCTCAATTCTATCTCGGCAGATCCTGAGCTTTGAATTGTTTGACTTTTTTTTAATGGATAATTTCAGCTTTTAAGTATCCAGGAAATAGAGACATCTGCAGAGAATGGCTTTCTTGCATACTTTCTTTCAGTGGGCACATTTGAAGTTCCTATCTCATGAGCATGCACATAGGGCTGGAGGTGGGAAACCTGGAAGGAAAGTCAGGGATGCATATTTCCAGGATCTCCCAAGGCAAGGCCTTTGCTGCTGAGACCTCTGCTGGCCAGGGTCTTTGCCTCTATTTCACTCATCCCAAAGTAGTCTTGTGGGACCTAGTCTGTCCTTGCCCCAAACCAATTTTGGCACACAGTTCAGGTCATTTGACATAATCAAGTCCCATTTCCTGTTTTGGATACACCAAAGTTCCCATGGTGCTCACGGAACCTCCCCCATTAGGTAATACCTAAAGTCAGACTTAAATATTGGCCCAGAGAGGAGAGAGGATATGAGATTCATCATAGATAGGTGATGAACTAGTCTCCTGTAGCTATAGCTATAGCTGCATGGCCCTCTGCCTTGTCTCGGACTCTGATGCTCCCCTTTCCCTCCTGGCAGACTCTGGACGGGCACATGGTGGTACGCAGCCATGCCCGCGTGTCATCCCTGACCCTGAAGAGCATCCAGTACACAGATGCTGGAGAGTACATCTGCACTGCCAGCAACACCATCGGCCAGGACTCCCAGTCCATGTACCTTGAAGTGCAATGTGAGGAATAACTGGGGAAAGACTTGGAGGGGGGGAAGAGCCCTTCAGGGTCAGGATGAGAGAGGAAAATAGTACCCAGGACCTAAGCTTACCCCGTGAGCTCTGCTATGTTCCCTGGCCCCTTTCAGAGTTCTGTCCTAAAGCCACCTGCCACACACCATCCCTAGACTTCTTACAAGCCTTCTGTGTGCTCTGAGGCTTCCTATGCAGTGCATGTGCACAGGAATACTGACGTGATCCTGACCTATCCTATACCATGTGCTAGGTCTGCTTCAGAGCATGCCTATCTTCCTAGTGCCAGGAGACAGAATGGGGGGCTCCAAGATAGTGGTGGTCACCCTGATAGTCATTGTCATTTATTGCAGATTCCCCCAAGCTACAGGGCCCTGTGGCTGTGTACACTTGGGAGGGGAACCAGGTGAATATCACCTGTGAGGTTTTTGCCTACCCCAGTGCTACAATCTCCTGGTTCCGAGATGGCCAGTTACTGCCAAGCTCCAACTTTAGCAATATCAAGATCTACAACACTCCCTCTGCCAGCTATCTGGAGGTAAGTAGGAAGGGACAAAGGGTTGGATAGACTAGGCTGTTTGATGATGGGTAGGCTTTTGGATGCAACTCACGTTTTCTATCTCACTTCTCTGGCACATCCTGAACTGGAGAGCCATTGGCTGGAGAAGAAATAGCCTCTCCCCTGGTCACCTTTCTCAACTGCACCTGTGTGCTCCATGTAGCTAGACTGGGACTGGGGCCTGGAAAAAAGCCTCTCCCATGATCCATGGGCTCTTCTCCTGTCTTATTCAGGCCTGGGCTGGTACTAATGATTTGTGCTTTGCTAGTTCTATTCTTGTCTAATTTAATTCAGTAAGTAAAGATCTGCATCTGTGGCCATTTCATGGTACCCTTGTAACCCCAAAGGCTCCTTCCTTCTAAAGGTGACCCCAGACTCTGAAAATGATTTTGGAAACTACAACTGTACTGCAGTGAACCGCATTGGACAAGAGTCCTTGGAATTCATCCTTGTTCAAGCAGGTAAGTGCCTCTCATGGTGGCTTCCACACTGCCCATATCCTTATCAGGATAACCAGGATACTTCAAGAATACCAGTCTAGTGGGGTAAAGAAAGCCAGGACCAACAAAGCCAGATGATGATCAGGAAGCAATTGGAGGTGTAAGGATCTAAATATGAGATGTACAGAGAGAGAATCATAGATGAAGGGGGGGCAGAGGACAGAAAACAGGTGAGAGGATTCCTAAGAGTGAGCAGAAGTAAGAGAGACATGCTTTGGAATTGGAAGTTGTGGTCCTGGGCCAAACTGGGCTCACCTGGGTCTCCATATGTGTCCTCTCCACAGATACCCCATCTTCACCATCCATCGACCAGGTGGAGCCATACTCCAGCACAGCACAGGTGCAGTTTGATGAGCCAGAGGCCACAGGTGGAGTGCCCATCCTCAAATACAAGGCTGAATGGAGAGCGCTGGGAGAAGAAGCATGGCATGTCAAGTGGTATGATGCCAAAGAAGGTGAGTCAGAGCCGTGGCTTCTCCTGTAGAGTTGTATGGCCCCTGCTACTCCATCCGGGGGCACACAATTGCCCCCAGCATTCTCCACGTCCTGCCTTGCCTGCCCAGTTGAGTCAGTGGCACGCCACTTACCTACTGAAGCATGCCAGATGTCACCACCTGCCGTCCCATCTGGGTTCCTGCGGAATTAGGAACTGTCCCGCCCAGAATGAGGTCATGGTCATATCTCAAAAGAGAACTGCTGGCCCTCAGAGCTTAGTTCTCATGACCCTGCCAGGACAAATGAGGTCATCTTGGTGGCATTCCAGGCAGAAACCCTGCGTGGGTGCTGAGCACAACCACATGAGTGCTCTGCTTATGCGACTTCAGGGTCTCTACCTGACACTGACAAATGTCCTATGTGGGTGTCTGTACCTAGGGAGTGTCATGTAATTATGATAATAACCAAATAAGCAGAGCCAGGGAGACAAATGTGCTCCAAAATCAATTCTATGGTATCTTTCCAAACTAAAGATGAAGAAAATGACCCCCGGGCTACTGCAATTTAAAGGTCTGAGCCCTTCCGCTTGAAGATGGAGTATATTTACATCTCAATCCCCCTTTTGGGACTGAATTGAGAGAGCTCAGTGAAATCTCTTGTGTTTCTGTAGGAATGTGTAGTCCTAATGTGTGGAAACTGGTGTGGAAATGGGAATGGACTGGCATATCAAGTGTCACAGCCTTTCAGAGATGAGGCCCATTGCACTTTTACTGAGATTAGTTCCCCCATGAAGCTCCATCACACTGTCAGCCTGTGGGAATGGTGGGGGTGGGGGTGGGGGAACTGAGAGGAATTACTGTGTAACCAGGATTGGAGAAGAAAACAGTCCTTTTAGCTTCCTAACTTCACTCTGAAATCTTACACTGCCTCTGTGGCTGTTTGGTCCCATGTTACAATGGATGCCAGGCTTTTTAAAAATGTCTTTCTTTTAGACATCAGTTCTAGGTTTTTGACTTATTATGGTAGAATATACATAACATAAATTTCATTTGACCATTTTTAAGTGTATATAATTCAGTAGCATGAAGTCTTCTCCACTGTCCAGCTTCAGACTTTTCTGTCATTCCAAATTGAAACTCTTTACCCAGTGAACACTACCTCCCCTTTACCCCTCCTCCCTCCAGTCCCTGATGGCCACCCTTCTACTTTCCCTCTCTGGGTAGCTGATTATCTTCATTACCTTGTAGAAGTGGAATCATACCATATTTGTCCCTTCTCATGTCTCCATATCTCATTTAACATGATATGAGATTCACCCACGTTATGCCATGTCTCAGATTTTCATCCCTTTTTTAAAGCTGAACAACATCCTATTATCCATCTTTACCACATTTCATTTATCCAGTCATCCATCTGTGACCGGTCACTGGGGTTGTTTTCTATGCTTTGGCTGTTGTGAGGACCGCTGCTGTGAACATGGGTGTGCAGGTACCTATTTGAGTCCCTGATTTCATAAATGTATCCGCCCAGAAGCTGAACTGCTGAATCAAGTGACAGTTCTGTTCACCTTTGTGATGACCTGCCAGACTGTTCTCCATAGCTTCATGTCACCAGGAGGCTTCTACTCTTTTGTGATCCATCCCTTCTTCTCACAACAGCCAACATGGAGGGCATCGTCACCATCGTGGGCCTGAAGCCTGAGACGACATATGAGGTGCGGCTGGCGGCCCTCAATGGCAAGGGGCTGGGAGAGATCAGCGCAGCCTCCGGGTTCAAGACACAGCCAGTCCGTAAGTAAAGCCAGCTGCCCTGCCTCTTCCCCATGCCCACCTTCTTCTTGGGGACCCTGAGCTGGCCTGGTTTACAAGATAGCCTTTATTTTTCAGATCCCTCTGCTCATGGAGGTCCCAACTCTTAGTTCTGTAGCTCTCAGTGATGGCTGACACACTCCTTTCATCCTCTTTCTCAAAGGGGCTGGGGACACTTCCCTAGTAGTTTGTCCAGCTTGATAGAAGAATAGCCAGGCATGGTGAGAGTAGGAGGGGGGTACCATGGACATAGTAATTGAAGAGAGTGGGGAGAATACTAGCAGTATGTGTGGAGGAATTTGGGAGATCTGCTTTTTGACACAGGGCCAAAGAGCCCCTAAGCACCCTGTGACTTTAAAGAAGGAGATAGAGTGACAGTTCATATAATCCTTGGTGGGATTTTTGATGCAGTAGAGATATTAAATCACATGTAGGACATGTGAGCAGGAGCCAAATCCCAGCCATGCAGAAGGGGAGAGGATGGCCATGACCCTGACTCTTGTGCTCTTCGCCCTCCCCCTTCCTCCCCTATCCAGAGCATTCCTCGTGGTCTCCCTCCTCACAGGCCCTTTCCAGAGAGCTGCTTCTCCTGGTTCTGTGCAGGGCATCTCTATATCCTGCCATCATTCCCTCTTTCCTTAAATCATGCCTGCCGGCTTTGCCCTCACTTCCCATAGCAGCCAGACTCTGGTCAAGCCCTGTTCTGGCACACTCTGCTACAGACCAGAGCTGCTGCCCTGCAGGGCTCCTGAGTCTGTCCAGCTGAAGAAGAAGCTGTAGAACCTGATTCCTGAGTGGCCACAGAGCTCTCTGGGCTCTCCCTGGCCCCTGGATTCAAAATGCACATGGCAGAATCCTTTGCTTCTGCCTTGGAAGCCATGGGCCTGCAAAGGGACCCCCCTCGCCTCTTCCCAGAAGTAGAAAAGGCTGTCTCATTCCTTCTGCAGGGATTGCTTCTTTCTGCATTTTGAAATAATTTGATAATTTGAGTTTCCAGCTCCATGTGCTCTGCGGATTCTGTTCATTTCTTTTACATCTTATTTTTTTTTCCTTGGGTCTGTCTCTTGGCTTTTCTTTTCGTCTGTGTTCCATCCATGGGAAATGCAGATAGCCCTCCTCCACGTAAGTGCCTCTTCATACCTCATTACCTGTTTCCATAGTGTTAACATCTGCTAGTCTTAGTTCTTAATTTAGTTCTGGTCCCTTTTTTGTCCCCTAGAGGCTGAAGTAGATGATACTGTCTGGGCCCTAACCACACTGACCTTAGTCTAGTTGTACCTTTGTTAACGTCTGTAGGTGACTCCAAGAGGCTAACACTCTTCCTGTTTTAGAGCATGCAACTTCTGTGTCTTTTGAAATTGTATATATTTATTAATTTTTGTGTGTGATGATCACCCTGTGGCAAAGATAATATTTGCTGAGCCAAGCATGGCGAAAGTCTGCAGATGGTCCCTGAACAACACACAGTAGCACCACCTTGCCTGTAGCCAGGATTCCAGAAAAGTGACCAGAGTCTCATCAGACCACTACTCGAAAATCCCTTCAAGGGAGAAAGACCTGGAAAGAATTTTCACACCCTAATCATGGAAGCCATGAACATAGGACACAGGGAGCAGAGTAACAGAGAGCTGGTCTGCTGCAGTGGAGAGTGGAACTGTGCTCTGACCCGCTTGGCCTGTGTAGACACCCTCACATGTCACTTCATTAAGGCTTGGATCTTTTTTCCTAGACTGATCTCTCAGAGCAATGGTGAGAAGTTGTACCAGAAAGACCCAGAAAGAAAGGTATTCAGGAAGTGGCATATTCTTTTCATAAAAAGCTGTTGGCTCCTGAAAGGCACTCAGGGAAACATATCTTTTTAAATGTATTCAGAAATATTGCAGCAACAGCAAAAACTAAGTAGCTCAGTGTGGGTGTTAGATTTTGAGCAAGTGCTAAATCTCCTATCTCAGCCAAGTTGATGTCTGAATGCACCAGCTGGGGGTGGGGAGGGAAGCATCAGAGTGGGAAATGAAGTTGTCAGGTAGGTCTCACAGCTGTATGCCCTGGGCTGGCAACTATGCCCGAAACGAGTTCAGAAGGGGCAGCTCTGGGTGGGAGAGCTCCTTTCTCCTGGATTCCTAAATTGGCCCTCCATTGGTCTTTCAAATGCACCTTTGCATTGCTTCTCCTCTGTGTGTGATCAATTAATGAGGGCCAGCTTTGTTACATTGAAGAGGGGAAGGCTGGGATGAGGCCTGCTGATGAATTTCTCACCAATAACTGGAATCTCAGTACTGAATTAAGAGTAATTGTGTTTTGGACTTCAAAAGCCACAATGGTTTTCATTCATTATCACCTCAGACCTTCTAAACACAAATTTTTAAATAGCGGAGGCTATTTCTAAAGTCAGAACGAAAAGGTAAAGGCTTAACTAAAATTTTTAGTTTTCTTTCTTAATTTTTTTTAAAGGAGCTCTCTCAGCCTCATCATTTGTTGTCTGGTAGTATGAAAATGGATAATTAATCGAGACTCCAAGAATCCTTTTGGAGGATGGTGGCATCACCTCTCCATTCTAAGTAAATGGTGGACAATACCCAGCCTGGCACAGAAGTTGTTGTTCTCAATCAGATGAAGTTATGGTTTAGAGAATTAAAGAGCAAACTTCTTTTGGATAATTAGAAGCAGGCATAGCCTTACAAGTTGAGGGTGCCTTTCTTCAAGACATTTAGCAGGGTGAGGTGGTGAACATGTGGGAACATCACACTCTCACTGCAGAGACTTTTCTATGGTCTTTCCTTATACCCCCTTTCCCTGCTAAGATTCCCAGAGCTATTGTTGTGATAGCTTAGCCCCAGGGGTATCCTGCTGCTCCCAGGCCTGTCCTGAGAAAGGATACCATCCTGAAAGAATGATACCACCTCTATGATAAACTCCCTTTTTAGGAACTAGGAAGGACCTTCTCTGAATTCTGATTCTCACTCCAAGGAAGGCACAAAGGTTGCCTGAAAGTACTCAAACAGAATCACCAACCTTTTAGCTGTGTGCTTGCATGGAACCTAAGAACTAATGGCTTTGGTTTCTGATGCTGGCTCATCTCGATCACTAACAGTGCACCCCTGTCCTGTAAGACTGTAAGGGTACAGGGGAACCCCATGACTTTGAAGTTGGGCCTTGAGTGCACCCTCAGCCCCAAAGAAGAGAAAGCAAAAGCCAGCAGGGGCTGGCATGCTGGACAGATGTGTTGGCTGCCAGACCCCTGGGTTGGGAGGTGTAGTTGAGGTCAATGTTCGACATTAACTCATCACTTGAAGTTCATTGAGATATCTCAATAATGGGGTTGCCTTCTTGGCTCCTTAATAGACTTGTCCACATTCAGGGCCATGGATATATCAAAGCCAGGGAAGAGCAGGTCAGGCTAGCAAAAGTCATAAATACATGAAGGCCTCCTGATTCCAAGCTGCTAGATGGAAAGCATGGCTTACCAGTTTGGAGGTTCCTTTGTATGCAGTTCAGAAATGTGTATGAAGGTAGTGAGGAAGCTACACATAAAACTCTAACCTGGGAAAATGTTCCCATTTCACATATTTTTAAGCCAAATGTCTGTATGGTGTCAAGAGACTCAGGTGGAAAGCTTATTACCACTGTTTGCCATGGGAGAAGCTGCTTTCCTGTCAGAACTACCTAGAAATTATTATGAATCATTTTCTCCATGACTGAACAACACACTTGGAGAATTTCATTGCCTGAATGTTACCTCTTAATTGGCCTGTGGACCATGAAGCAAGATAGAGTATTTCTTTCAGGGTATAGAGACTGCATAGGAGTCTCTACTTTTCAAAAGAAGCATCTCAAGATTTTTGTTTTCATGTATTGTCCCCTAGTTGGCATGTGCAAATATACATGAAATGCATTGTACTGTATGTGATTGAAGCAGGTAAAATGCCATTCCTTTACCAGAATAATACTAACAATTATGCAAATGAGATATATATATATACGTGTGTATATATATATATATATATATATATATATAGAGAGAGAGAGAGAGAGAGAGAGAGAGAGAATTAGAGATATATTTTTGCCTGAATGAACCAATGAACCAGATCATTCAGTCATGACAGGTTAGCAGCCTGCCTTGCTCTGATCCCAGTGACAGTGTACTCTCTTGGTTTAATCTGGTGTCCATCTGAAAGGTAAACTACGGGCATTCCAGCAATGTTGCTGATGTGGGGTTGCTTTTCTAAAATTCCATCTAGCTCTCAAAGGGAACTTTGTCTTGAGACAAATTCTGACTATTTGCCGGTGAAAAACTAAAGACCCATTCAGTGTCCCCATATCTTGGATGCACAACTGCTAACCATCCTTCATGCAAAAAGTTGGTTAGTATTACTCGTTTATCCCAGTCTCAACCTTCCCTTTCTCTGGATTACAAGAAAAACACTGAACATTATTGTCATAACTTTCTTTAGCGATATCAAAATAGTCACATTCTATAGGGAGTTTTCTGGAGGAGAGTGGTATTTTAGTATCATCTATATGAACTTCAACCCGTCATTAAGTAGAACAAGCATCTCCATTCATTTAGTTATTAAAATTAGAGAGTGAGGCATGTAGGTTTTGCTCTAAGTATGTGCCATATGCAAAAATATGTTCCCATGTATAAACACCCATGTAGAATGTGACTTTAAAAACGGGAGTCTTTGTCTCCTCTAAATGTTTACCTTAAGCTGAGGTCCAGGTTCACTTTCCTGCTGTCCCTCTGATCCCGCGGAGGCAGCTGGTCCTGCTGAATTGGCTATTCATTTTCAGCCTGGATTTGAGGTCTGTGGTTGCTCCTGGTTCCCTTACCTGAACAACAGGTTTGGCAGGCGCTCAGGTTCATGGTTTGAAGTTAGGGAGCACCCTGCTCTGCTGATCTGCTGGCCACCTGTTCCAAGCATGGTGTTTTCCTTCCCAACTTTAATTTGCTTCAGTCCCTCATACTGACACCCCAGGATTGCCTCTTCCAGTTTTCACTCATTGTCCATGTACCTCCATGATCTGTTTTCCCTTTTTTGGTTTGTTTTTTTATTCACCTTTATTTTTCTTTCTTTAGCGGCTCCAGCTAGCTCTTCTACCCTTGTTCCATTGTCTTCGCCAGCTAGTGAGTATTGTTTTCTTCATCCATCTCTCTGCATGTTGCTTTCTACCAGCCTCCACCCTCTGCTTACTGTTATGTTTTTGACAAGGTGATAATTCAACTCTGTTGGCAGAAGGCCTCATCAGGTTATAGGGAAGCAAATAGAAAGAGAAACAGACACAGGGTCTCTCTTACCTCCCAAAGGGGAGAACATTGCTCTGGACAGGAAACTGCAGACAGACTCCCTAAGGCTGCCACAGCCAGACCTCTACTCCAGAATTCCCATGGGCCAGACCAAAGCTGGTATTTGGAGACGCCAAAAGAATTTACAAAGAAAAACATCTGCTCTGCAGGGTCGTACAAAATTCTTTGAGGTGCTGTGTTTTACCTTTTATTTTAATTGGCATAGTTGGACTCAAACATTGAAATTAGATAGTGAAGCCTACAGCTTTTGCTTTATCCATAAACGCATATATTTCTCATAAATATTTGTTGGAAAATAAACAGTGTTTGCATGCAGGTGTGACTGGCAGTAGGTGATTAGGCAAATTATTTAACCCTTTGCAAGTGAGTCTTGATTTTCTCTCTCTCTAAAATGTAATTTTTTGTGGTCAGCCTCCATCCATCCCCCTAAAGTAAGCAGCAAACATCAAAGCATCATCAATCTCTGCTTTGCCCACCTGATCAGTACCACTGGCCCAGCAAGAATAGCAACTGGTCAGCCTCAGGCTGTGCCACTGGCTGAGTCTGACTCATGTCCAGGCATGACATTTTGCTTCTCTGATCTTTTGTTCCTTTGGATCCCCATGAGTAGAGAGAGCTCTGGGCCTCCTACTCTGGAGTTTTGAGCCTAGTTGGGGCGGGGGGGGGGGGAGGGGGGAAGGGGCAGAGGAAAGTGAGACACCAGCTGAGCAAGTAAGGGTGGGATGCCAGCGTGGACTCAGAGCAGCACACAGCAGCAGGTACACAGGCAGGGTGGCCCTGCCCAGCTGGCTTTCTTCTCCCTGGAACAGCAGAAGCCACTGATGTTTGGGCTCAGCCTCAAAAGGTGGCTCAAACTCCAAGCTCAGATGCCCCCTGTTCTCTTTTTAACTCAGAAACATGCGCGGTGCCATCCCAGGCAGTGTGCTATAGCAGAAGGACTGCAGGCCTTGGAAACACAAATCCCAATCTGCTCTTTCTGCCTACAGCTCCACAACTTCTGATAAGTCACTCAAACTCCCCAAATCTCAGGATTGTCATCTCTAAAATGAAGGGCGGATTCCACTTACTTTTCAGGTGTTTGTGTAAATTAAAGAAAAACGTAAAACATACAAAACTGAGTATCCAACTTGTAGCAGCTGAAATTGATAGTAAGAATAAATGGGGGCCAGGCACACTGGTGCACTCCTGTAATCCCAGCAGTTTGGGAGGATGAGAGGTGGGAGGATTGCAGGTTCAAAGCCAGCCTCAGCAATTTAGCAGCAAGGCTACAAGCAACCTAGTAAGACTCTGTCTCAAAATAAAAAGGGCTGGGAATGTGGCTCAGTGGTTGAGCACCCTTGGGTTTAATCCTGGCACCAAAATAATAATAATAATTATTATTATTATTATTATTATTATTAATAAATAAAAGGGGGTGTATTTTTCCTTGCTGTGAGTCTTTTGTCAGCAAAATTTTGGATAATCTTTTAAAAATATTTACATTAGTATTGATAAATTAGGGAAGAAGGGAGTGAAAGGATATCCCTTCATCATTTCTGTCTTTTCTTTATTATACCCATATATAAAATATATGTAGCCAGATACAGTGGTGCACACTGGAATCCCAGCCCTTGGGAGGCTGAAGCAGGAGGATCATGGGTTAAAAGCCAGCGTTAGCAATATAGTGAGGCCCTAAGTAACTTGGTGAAACCCTGTCTCAAAATAAATATATAAAAAGGGCTGGGGATGATGTGGCTTAGTGATTATGTGACCCTGGATTCAATCCCTGGTACCCCAAAAAAAGAAGTTAAATTAAATTTTTAAAAATACATGTACACATACATGTATATACATGTAGACTTAAGATTTTACCTCCCTTCTCCCTTCACCTTTCTGTTACCCTCTCTGTCCTTCACATTTCATAGCAACCTGGCCTCTTCCTGTCCTTACATCCTCAGTACTGTCTAGTGAGTACAGAGCTGAGCTGAGCTCAGCTGCACCTCTGATTGCTGCTTGTTGGAGAGCCAACTTCTGGGTTGCCATACTGCTTGTGTTTTTCCCTTTTATGAAAAGCAATAGTTGTCAATGCATGGAGGCTTCTTGCCTAGAATGGTTTCCTAAGCATGCTATCTGCTTGGCCTAGGGAGCAAACCAAGCATCTTCAAAAGAACAGGGTGATTATTTGTAGAATGCTCTGTGCCTGAGGAGGCCTTTGCAAATTGACTTTCACATTAAAAATAGAAAAGGATTAGGGAAACTCTGAGCAGACAAAGAACGCCAACTCCTTCCTAGCTTTTGTTGCCCACTCACTCTGAAATACATACACATGCGCATGCACACAAGTGCACACTAATGTAGAAATCCCAAAGGACTGAGAGAGAGGAAAGAAACAGGAGGAAGCAGCTGCTTAGAGGAAGGTGGAGAGTGGTGCAGAGAAGGAAGGAGTCGCCTCTGACAGCATGGCTGCCTTTGTCTCACTGTGCAGAGTACACTCTGAGGAAGTGAGCCAGAGCGCCTTCCTTCTGTCTCTTGCAGGCTTCCTCTGCAGTTCTAGAAAATGATGGACCTGGACCGAAGAAACCTAACCCAGGCTCCCTCTGGGTTGAAAATCCAGATGAAAGTGCTGCAATTCAACCCTTGACAGTAGAGTTAAGAGCCTGACCATATTTTTTTTTTTTTCCCATTGTGTAAAGATGACACTGATCACCACTGTACAAGTTCCAAGCTGGCCTTTAGGTGCTCTGAAATGAAGCCGGATGTGTTGAAGACCTACATCCTCTGGCTAGGCTACAGGAGTGTATGTGCATGTTTGTAGTGTTTAAACACCGAAGCTAGATGGAGGTTTCAAGTTTTACGATATTTCTGGGTGTGCGCGTGGGCACACACACACACACACACACACACACAAAGATACATCCCATTCAGCCCCGAGTCAGAGGGAAAGGGCAGAAAGCAGGTATGCACAGTACAGCTCCTACTCCCTGGGCCAAGGCTTCTGAGACATTGAACAGAGAAGAAAAGGGTTTCCTGGTTCTGTGTGATGCATGAAATGGTTCTTTTTTCTACTGCAGAACACAGCTAAGAGTCTGCTTTCTTGGTGTTCCCTTCGTGTGTGTGCTGTGATGAATTTTAATTCCTGATGCTTTTGAGGTTTCATTTTGTCAGCAGAGCAGCGTGGGTGACAATGAGCTGTGGGTTTAATTCAGATGATGAGGTTTCTTTGTTGGTGGTTGTTTTCTTTTTGCGTTTGGTAAAGGAATGCAGCTAATAGCACCCTTTCTTCTACAGTGTCCCTCCTGGCCTTTTGCGGTCTGGTGCAGTATGTGTCCCTATTCCCCTCCTTACACACAGTAGGAGAAAGCTGTGTGAGTGATGTACTTGCACACCTGTGTCATAGTTAACGCATCTCCCTATTGCTTGGTCTTCTCTATCAGTGAAAGGCAACCTTGATTCCAGATTCTTCCTAAAGAAGGAATGAAGTGTTTCTCCCCTGTCATGTTTAATTTTTAAACAACCATTGCCGCCCACAGACAAAATGCTTAGTTGTGACATTCAAAGGAAGAAAGTTTGAATCCGTTTTATTTTGGACCACTTGTCTACTGATCCAAATCATAGGTTCCAGTGGATCCTGAGATAAAGTAGAGGCAGCCACAATTGGGCGGTGGCCTATATTTAGCGTGGACAGACTCCTCCCCAGCAAGACAAAATGTAGCGCCTGTGACTTGCAGTGGAACTAACAGCAAAGTAGCTATAAGCAGGCAAAACTCATTAATCAGTAAGGGTGACAATAAATAACATCTCCTAGTTTTGCATGTGTGTGTAGGTTCACTTATAATTATGAGTGAATAAAAGTATCCTAAATAAAATTCAAAGAGAAACTTTGGGCACCTGTAGGACACCCTCGGTGGAAACCAAGGACAATAAGAAGTGTGCACATTCTGATAGCTTACAGTGGCAGGCCATATAGAACTTGGTTAAATAATTTCTCTCTGATTATTTTTAACCAGCAGTGTGCCTCTTGCAAAAAGGTATAGATCTCCCTCTTTCCCCTTAGCTTCAACTTGCAGTAACCAAATCTTCCCCGAGCCTGTGAAAGTTGAGATGGGAAACCAAAAATGCCTTTTCAGAGGTCAAGATCCTTCAGTCCCAAATTGGAATGAGGACACAACACAGGACTGAAAGGAAGAGAGATGAATCCAAGTGAGAAGACTATTGTTTATTTGACAGTAGAATATTTTTTGACATATTATTATACACACATGGACATATTATACATACACCTCCCCATTCTTCTGGTTATACATGATGTAGAATTACATTGGTTGTATATTCATATATGAACATAGGGAAGTATTTTTTTTTACATTGTGAATATCACATTCATTTTCTATCAGTGCAGCCTAAGGTCTGGAGATATAACTTCATCCACATGCTGTCAGGCATTTGTTTAATGCCAGGTTCTCAGCTCACTCAGCCAGAGGTTCAATTCCTCCAGGTTAGTGTTGACAGAGCCATTCCCTGATGGTTGCCAGAAGGAAACCCATTCCCTGATATGCTCTGGCCTTTTCCTTTATATGTTTCTTGACCTTGGGGAGTCTCAGCAGAGGTCAGGAATATTGTGGGTATGCACGTAGGGAAGCCAGACAAGACCCTCAAAGCCAGCATCTCTGGGCTGCATCCACCCAGCCCCATCCAGCCCACGTTCCCTCCCCTTGTTCACCAGTGGAAGCCTGAAATGACCTCTCTTAATTTAATGCAAACTTTTGTTTTTCCAGGGCTTAAAGTCTTCACCTTAGCAATCTCAGGACTTTACCTTGATGGCCCTTGGCTTATTTCATCGCCTTTGTTTCCCAAGGATGCTGAGACATTTCTGGAGTCTGTGAATAATGACTTGATTTTGTTCTTTTCCTTTAACAGTCTCCTGGATTGACTTTGACATCTGGGTCCTGACAGAAACACCTCCCCATTTCAGAACAAGTGTTCATGTTCCTTAGTGTGTATTAATATGCAGTGTTGCAGCTGTATCTAATGCTTATTGGTGTTGTTAACCAAATGCTCTTTATGAATTATTATTTTCCTATTTCTGGGCAGTTTTACTGTCCTCCCAATGTTTCTTAAATATGCTGCTAATTTAATTTGATTTCTCCTTTTATTTAGTCTGTGATTTTGTTGTTGATTTTTCTCCCTACCCATTGTTTACATCAGTTTTTAATTTTTTTGTATTTTCCATGTGACCTCCTCCACTTTCCTTTCAACCAATCATGTGCGTGCGTATCATGTGACTTTGTCATGTGGCTTGCATGGTGCTGATGATGTCGTCCACGCTGGTGAACAGAAGGTAAAACTCTTTATTCTGATTAGTGAAATAAATCTGGGACCACAGCCTGGCACCAAGGGTCCACTCATTTCTTTCCACTTCAGATATCCTAAAAGAAGCCACTTGAGAGCTTTCCTCTTGTTCTCAATTCACACCCAGAATTCATCATTCCTTACAACTGTCCAAAGTGGCAATTAGATAACGTGACTGTCTTTGGTTTAATATTTTGCTTCAAGACATTTGGTCACACCAGCTGCTCTCTAAGGAAAGCCACATTAGCCACAGTACAGTTTGCAAACTTGAATTTTTACCAGAGAGTTCATAAGAAATATTTTCCAGAAACATGTTTGTAATTAGCCCTATAGCATTGTTATTTAACTTTATATCCAGAAGTTCTATACCCCACCACTGTTCTAAAATTAATCACAATCCCATGAAAATGTTTGCAATCTTTAAGTGAGACAGAGAGAGATACTCCATTGCAAAGGTTATATTTGTTCAGAACCAGTGAGAATGCTTCATACAATTCATGCAAATTGAGGACTTTCTGAAATAGGAATTTGCATTAGAGCAGTTTGGCTGTGATTACTGAGGTGTCACTTTTCAAGAGTGGCCCTCCCCCAGGCAGGGGGGACAAATCAAGCAAAAGTCACTTGGCAATTACCATGACTGGAGATCTCCGTGTAATCAAGAAGCACATGATTGACCCTTGCAGCAAAGGAAATAAAATTATAGCCTAATTAAGCACATAGCGGTGACAAAATAATTAGTTAATATCGTGCCTGTCACAACCTCGTTAAAAACATTTCTCACTTACCATAAAGAGAGAAGAAGGAAGCCTCTGCTCACAGCTTCCCTAACTAAAATTGAACGCCTGTTCAGAACCTGCCCTGGGAGTCAAATGCATCCCCCTCTCTTAACTGAAAATTTTTACTTCACATCACACCCTGAGATACATACAGGCTGCATTGATCACAAAAGCAAAACTAACACCAATAACCACCCAGTGTGCCCGTGCATGCAAGGGGTTCTCCTATTGGACCTCACTTCTCTGAGAACTTATTGGGCGACATCCACACAGTCAAAACCATCAACAGCTTGTCTCGCATGTTTTTTGTTCCCTGTCTCTTCTATGTCATGCTCCCCACATGTGTTAGCCCTGTGTATTTTCCCTCTCCTTCATGCTACATCTACTATCTACCATCTCTGAGGACTTCTGCTTTGTAGGTATGGCAGCTTAGCCCTGCTCTAGTCCCATTTACAACCAGGCTCCTGAACTTGCACAGAAGCCACCCTCGTTTCCAAAAAGAACCGTTTGATATTTACATCATAGGAAATCTGGTGGGAACATCCCCAGAAGGACACCTGATGCTGTACACAGTAAGATTTGACCTACCTTCAAAAATTATCTTGATCTGTCCGTCATAGGGCAGAGAATATCGGAAACTTCAGATTTCCTAAACTCAAGTTCCACCCAAAATACTATAGTTTCAGTACTTTCCTAAAGTTGGCCACCAGCAGGAGCAGAATTCTTTCAGACTTGTGGTGACTGCTCAGTGACTGATTATATTACTCAGCTTTTCATTGCTGTGACCAGAATACTCAATAAGAACCACTTAGCAAAGGAAAAGATTATTTTGACTCATGGTTTCAGAGGTTTAGTCTATGGTCGGCCAAATGCATTGCTCTTGGCCCAAGATAAAGCAGAACATCATGGCAGAAGATCATGGAGGAAGAAAGCTGCTCATCTCCTGGCTGCCAGGAAGCAGAGATCACAGGGAAGAACCCCCTCGAGGCATACCCCAGTGACCCACCTTCTCTAACTGCTCCCCACCTGCCTACAATTACTCCCAGTCAGTCCATTCAAACAAAGATGGACTGACTAGGTTACAGCTCTCATCATCTAGTCATTTCACCTCCAAAAATTTCTGCATTAGTGTGGGAGTTTTGGGGGGACACCTCATATCCAAACCATACATTGATGCTCTGGAAAAAGATCTGTCCCTTCCCCCTGAGATGTTAATTGTGAGCAGATGCTGGATATTGGCTTTGGAACTCATTCGCTTATGTTTTAAAACAGATTTGGTCATTTCTGTGAAATGCTATAATTCAGAATGAAGCAAAGCACAACATTAAAATAGAATCGTATTTACTCCTCCAAAGAGAGAACTCTTCTAAACATTTAAACAAAACAAGAAATATTAGAAGATGTTTTCTATAGTTGTCCTAGATGCATGCTTTAGCAGTGATCTTGGCCGTCAGTAAAAACTGTGATTAATACTAAAAAAAAAAAAAAAAAAAAAAAAAAAAAAATCACTGAGAGCCTTATGGAATCCTAAAGCTATCATTACCCCTCATCAAACTATGTTCCCATCCATGACCGATCCTCTCCTGCCATCTGCAAGGGTCAGGAATTTCTCAGGAGAGCCACCAGCAGCAGTAGGAAGTGGCCTTTAATAATAAAGTTTAAGGGAATACAGAGATCAGGACAATTAAAATTTACAGAGGAGATAAATAAACCCTTGTGAAGGACAGTTATCACCTCCTTTCCCTGAAATTTACTAAGCACTGAAGATGAATTAGACTTGAATTCAAAAATTTTCTCACATCAGGGAGTTATATACCCAACAATGGATGAAATCCAGGGTTCTCTATCCACCCTCTCTCCATACCCACATAAAAAACTTGCCTGGGATGCACTTAATATATGCTGCATGCTCCATCCACCTTTAAGTTCAATTGGACAGTGTTTATGGAGTCCAGCAGCACTGAATGAATAAGGTAGGTAAAACAGGGACTGTCCACCATCCTCCATGGTTAGTTGGCTCCTGAGCCTTCAGGGCTTGGGTGTGGAGGCTTATGACAGATAAAGCATGGGCAACTGTAATAGGATGGCAGAAGTCAGTTTTCAATGCTCCACGGAGAAGTTTATTCTGCCATCATTGCCTCATGTAACTACAGGACTTCCAGTGACTCCCAGAGCCATGGTTCTGTCCATCAGTTGCTGAGGACTGTGTGTAACTGGGACTCCCCTGCCTTCCCCAGCCAGCATGTGTGCGATGCAAAGCCCCCTGCACCCCTTCTGTCACGTGCTGCATGTTGAGCATGGCTCCCTCCCCATCCATTCATAATGATCTTTTTTTTTTCTTTAGCTACTGACACTGACTTGGAAATGCTGATTCTGATGAACTAAACTCTTTTAACATCTACTCTTCCTTCTTAGATTGAAAACATCACTAACCATCCCTTCCACACCCTCCTTTATTTTTTTACAGCTGTGTGTCTGGATGGCCACGGTCTCTGGCAGGTGGACACAGACTTTTCACCAGGGTTTCTGTTCTAATTGCCTTTATTCCTAAGGATTCCCCACACTGGTGGCTCCCAGGGTAGAGAGTTAGTGGGAACAGTCTGAAGGAGGAGGCAGCAATGTATCAGCCCAAATCCTGTGGGCAGAGACTGAGGCCAGGGCTGGCTCTGGCAGCCAGTTCCCCTAGGATTACCAGCATGAGGGTGGGAACATTATTAAGAAGGTTCGTTCTTCTTAATAACCCATTCTAATGTCCATGAGATGCTGTTGAAAATGTGCACCAACTCCCCACACCACCCTGCGGGCGCGGAGGCAGAAGCCAAGTTAATTGTTGGTGATAGTTATTTCTGTCGTAACTTCCTCAGCCTGGATCAGCCCCATAACCACAAGCCATACCTTCATGGTCATATTTTCTTTTTAGGATGATGAAAAAAAGATAATTGATCAATTAATCTGTTGGTGTTTTCATGACACCCATGAGAAGGGAATTGGTGTTTTTGTGGTTCTGTCCGTCAGAGCTCATTTGTCAATGCTTGGCTTGTACTTTGTGCTGCCGTGTGCCACCCCACCTCCAGCACATTCACCATTCCTAAGAAAACCAGGGCTGAAAAGGATTTATGGGCCAGGGGCCTCCATGAGCTCAGTCCTGGAGAACTAAGCATCCTTTCTCTGTAGAATCTGGGGAACTGGCCACGTCGGAACCCATTCATTCTGTATCCTGGCCTTCCCTGGAACCAGGAGCTAGGATGACAGAGTCAGGTCACTTAGCACAAGTCTATCCTTAATCCTGGAGAGGAGATAGGACACCTGACCCCAGAGGCCAGATTTGGGGGGAACAATGCTGAAGGCAAATGGATACCTATCCTTAGCATGGTCAGTCTGCTCTTTCGGACTGTCAGAAAGCCAGGTAGGTTACCAAAAGAGACATCAGGGAGAGTCATGTGGACCCAAGAACGTGTGCAACATGGATCTCACATTCATTTGTGTTATATCTACAACTAAGAGCTGTTTTCAGGAAAGACAATTGGTGGTCTAATAAATCTAAATCCCAGTTCCCCAAAGTAATTTGCTCATCTCTTAAGGACCTATCAATAACTGCTTGATGAAATTTTAATGTTTCTGAGTTGGAAAAAATGGAATAGACTTAGGCTTCATATCCGAATAGCTAAATCGTACATTTTGGGCTTTTTTAAAGCAAATAATAAAAACAGTTTTACACAAGTTGCAAATTGCTTATAAGAAAGAACCAACCAAAGGAGACAGGAGTCAGGATAAACAAAATGAACATTATTTTTAATGTATGACAATGTTGTTTGATGGTAACAATAAGAGATTTTAATGCAAACCCTACATCCATCACTGGTTTAACACTCAGACCGGCAAACTTTGTGTGGGTCCCTAGGGGAGAGAAAATAAAGTGGACGAGTAGAGAACAGATCAAACCTTCTGGAAGATAGCTGTTTGGCACCTCGGCATTTAATGCAAAATGTGTAACTCTTGGTGCTTCAGCTTCTTTGAGTCATTTTAAAATTAACAAAAGCTTCCCAACACCCTATACTATGTATCATCTATTCTGTGGGATTCATAAATCCAGCAGTAGTTCCTAACCCCATGGCTCCTGCTAATAGGAGGAAGGGCCTGAAGCAGACTCAGATTTAAGAGCAGAGAAGCCCAGTAATTACAATGGAGGAACCTACAATCTGCATGGCCAGAAATATACATTTCAATTATGGTTTCTAGAGGGAATTTCATAAAACTGCCTATGATATATCTGATAGTGTGTGCTTCTATGGCACATTCTTTTTTTTTTTCCCTTGAGCTGGTTATTCACATCCTGCTAGAAAATACTAGAACTGCCCAGTATTTCATATTTGCTATCGTCAAGGTTTATTTTTAGGGTACTGCTACTTTCGTCTTTGCATAAAATATTTGGGGGGAAATTTTGAGTCATAGCTGAAGCTAAATTCAAAGGGTATAATTAACCACAGGGGTCTTGTCAGAGCAACCTGCCTATTGCTGCTGAATTGCAAACCAACATTTACAAATAATTGCCATATTGGTTTTGCTGAAATTGCCCATAATGATTTCAATCACAGCAGCCACCCTAGAACCTTAGGACCCTTTAAATCATTTCTTCTGCTAATGTATTCAATTAAGCAATGAGTCTCCTGAATGCTGGGTTCTCACTGCTTCTGCAGTGACTCCTTCCCTGTCAAGCCCGGCTTTGTGCAGACAGCTTAGGAAAGGCTCTTTAACCCCATTTCTAACCTTTAAGAAACGAGGATGGTGGTAAACATTTGAAGATGAATTAGACAACTGAGTAAACAATTGCTTTATCCAAATTTTACTGTACTTACAACAAGTTATAGAGCCACAAAGTCTGTCAAAATCTCGATGATGTTAGTTGAAAATGATCTTCCTGTAGGAATACTGTCAGAGGAAGGGTTATGTTTAAGTCCAAGAGTCTCATGATTTTTTTAAAAGATCATAACTAAGTTCTTTCATTTAGCTAGCAAAAGCATATCTTAGCTTTAAGACTTCATTGCCCGACAGTCTACCTGGTATCTAGTAGACACACAGTAAAACATTTGGTGAATAAATTGTGTGGGAAAAATCACTCTAAATAATACACCTAAAAATTATACGATAGAAAATTCTTAAAATTCTATGAGAAAACAATACACATCTGACTAACATGGTAGTCACTCAGATAAAATGGTAGCAAATTATAGTGTTCTAACTATAGTAAATGTTAGAACTTTAACTGTGGCACAGTTTTTAGGGGCTTTTCTTGTGATTCCAATAATATTTTTTTTCTGAAACAAATGCAGACATGAGAGAGTTTCTTCTTGTGGGCCATTGGATTCTGCAAGCATTCCTTGGAGAGATTTTTTTTTGTTGTTCATGTATTTTTAAAGAGGCTTCGGATTCTCTTTTCAAAGATAGAATATTTTTGAGAAAAGTTTTCAAAAATTGTACAGCAAAAGTTGACAACTTTGTGCCTTAGAGATATAGAATTGTCAATCCTAGGGTATATCTCCCTAAAATTGGCTGAAGGCATATATCATAGGTTCATTCTTTCATGGAGTTGTAAGTAATAGCAGAGGCGTAGTTGGGAGATCACTCTAGTGCTGTGACCCTGTCACAGTGTCACCACGTGGCAGAGCTGGAAGGAACCCTAGTATTCCATCCAGTGGCCACATGCTGCAGACATGCAAAGAGGTGGTAACCTGGCTATGACATCACGGCTCCCGGGAAGCAGAGTTCAGAGAAGGCATCTCACGGTATTGACTCAGCCTTGAAAACCCATACTACTCCATTCCATGAGGAAAGAGTGAGAAGCATCAGGCAAAGCAGCCCCCAGAAACTGATTTTTGAGTGGTCCCAAGTTGGGGGAGTATGTGGTCCTTGCCTAGTTGATGAGTTAGAAGGGTCACTGACACTGCCTGAAAGAAATCACCTCCTTCCTAAAGGCAGATAGACCATCCAACATACAGCATGTTGCAATTAAGGTACATTTCCCATCAGTCAGGGTCACCGTTCATCCTAGCTTGCCTGGGCCTGAGGGGTTTCCTGGGATGTCAAACTTGCAGTGGTAAAACCTGGAATGTTCCAATCTAACTGTGATAAGTTGGTTACCCTAATTAAGTCAGAGAAAGGAATCTACCAAGTTCTACGGTGTCTCCTCCTTTCATTGGTTCAACATTTCAGAATCTACACAGAGCTCCTGCCTACTCCAAAACAGACTCTACTTTGAGCTTCTTTTGACACTGGACACTTACAATGATGTAGACATACCTAAATTAGCATCTAAGATTTAGAAAAGTCTACATACCTTGATGTACCTGAACTAAATGTCTACATATTTTCCACTGAGTAGTTTGAGTGGCTAGATAGTGGCTCAAAATCAGGATAATTTTTGCTCGAAGCCCATTTATTTTGGTAATCCTGTCTTCGTTTTTCTTTAATTACTTCTTGTAGAAAACAAATAATAAGCACAACTTTTACTAAATATCCCTAGACATCAAGACCATATATCCTTCCTGCTGCAGGTGTTATTTGTCCCTGTCACTACCGTTGCTCAAACCTAACCGTGCACCCAGGACACCAAATGAGAGTCTGCATTTCTAACAAGTTCCAGGTGATATGCGCGCTGCTGGCCTGATGTGCTAAATAGCGAGGCTCTGTGTTAGCTCTCTACAGCTCCTCCTTGTATCAAAGGGAGGAGGCTCACAAAGTATCTGGGCAAAGAGGCCAAGCTAAACACTGCCTCTGCCAGCAGCCTGCTCCCACAGGGCCAGTGGTGCACAACAGGGTGATGAGGTCCACAGCCTAGTGACAGCCTTTTCCTGGCTCTTCTATCATGTTTGTGATTGTTTTCCTGGCCAGACAGAGGGACTCATCCATAAGGTAACTATTGCATAGCTTCCCCCAAGCCTCCTCTCTGAGCTCAAGAGATAATAATGGAGGTGGCTCCTCCCAGTAAGTGCAGAATTCCCAAGTGTGTTGAATCTTAATTGTTACTCTTGATATCAGATAATCTCTCACCTGTTGCTTTTAGCATATACTAACAAAATAGTTTCTCTCAAAGTAAATCTGCATCTTAGGGAAGAGCCATCCTAGCCCTGGTAGTTTTTCACATTCAAGTTCATCTTTCTTCTCAAACTCGGATTCACAGCGTCTCAGTCTGAGCAAGCATATACTACACATAAAGAAAAACATTTGACTTTTTTCCTTTTCTGTTGAGCAGCGCTAAAACCAATTTCTTTCTCTCCCCTCTCACAAAGAGAAAGTACTTTAATGACTGTTGCTTTGATACATTGAAGTGCTGAGGATTATCACTCACTCAGTTGAGCCATAAATGCCGTATAGTTACAGGAAACTTGCCTGTGGCAGTTTGTGCTTTATTTAATCATAACTGGAAACTTATTTTTCTAAATGATTCTAAACAATAAAAATTTAATTCATGAAAACCTAGTCACAAGAATGTAACAGCATTCAGTCCCATTGGATCAAACCCTTGGTCCTTTGGGGTGAGTGATGTACCCAAGGGAAAAACTGGACTGTTCTGAAAAATAATTCTATGGGTGTAACTTTTCTGCTCAAACACTTACATTTTCCCATATTTCAGGCTGTCCGTCAAGATGTGCCAGGCTCATAAAAATTATATCTGCAGTGTGAGAGCAGCTGAAAGGAAATGAAAGTAGCAGTGAGAGAGACAGGAAAACCCTGTTAGTAAAACAGGGGGCTGGTAGGGAGAGTGTTACCCAGAACATTTACAAAAGACACACTCCCTTTGAGCTACAACTGAGTGATGCAACTAAGTGGAACTTGGAGGTTTTGTATTATTGTGTTTTAATCATTCAATTTGTGAAAAAGCAAGAAAAGTGCCCAGCCTTCCCCTCCCATCCCTATATCCCATTCTGATGGATCTGATTATCATTCTGTGGACCAAAATTTCATGTGAATTCACTGGCTGTTTCAGGGGAGCCCAGTGCACCTAAACTCGAAGGGCAGATGGGAGAGGACGGGAACTCAATTAAGGTGAACTTGATCAAGCAGGACGACGGCGGCTCCCCCATCAGACACTATCTGGTCAAGTACCGAGCGGTGAGTAGCCTTCTACCCCAGACTCTACCCCATCCCTGCATCACTGACACCTGCCGTGTCCTTTGAAGGGACAATCATGTGAAGCCCAGGTAGGCTAGAGTGAGACAGTTCTTGTACTGTGTCTTATGGCTGATTCATGGGCAATTGAGGATTTAAAACTCACAGGGTTTTAAATCCTAAGACCATCTGGAACTGTTAGACCATTGGGCCATTTGAAAACACTTAAAATGATTGTGGTGTTGACAGACCCACACCATGATTGGTTTTCCTGGTTCTTAAATTTTTCTATGAAGTTATATAAAGGCGTGTTCTCTGCACAAAAACCCTGTGAAGTGGGACTTGAAATTTTCCTCACTGTACAGGTGAAGTAACCAGAGCTGCATCAGAAGCTGGAGGTCTTACCCAGCTGGGTGAGCTGGAATTTGAATTCAGGCTCAAGTAACTGATAAGCCTGGGCTCTTAGCCCTGCCTGAAGCTGCCTTAAGATCCTAAGGCTGCGCCGTTCCCTTCCCCTGCTCTTTGGCTCTAAGCCTCTTCTTCTGTCTTGCTCATCACTCATCTAAGATGTCCAGCATTCCAGCTTTCACCCCCAACCTCTCCAAATCCAACGATGCTTGTTCATCATCAACCACAAGAGTTGCTAAAAGATGTTAAGACAGTCTCTGGGCATTGGGAACAGCCTGTTGCTAGTGTTTCTTAGCAATAGAAAATAATAAGCCAGAGAGCAGTTTCCTTTCTTCCAAGTTGCCCAAGTAAGGCTTTTTCCAGGAAGTTGGCTTCCTCTCTCTGTCTTGTGATCAGCCCCTGAGGTGGAAGTGACATTTGGGTCATTAGCTAGTTAGGCTTCTAGAGAGTTGGTCCAGCACAGAGCCTTCCAGGCACTCCTGTCAGCCAGTGGGCAGGCTGTCAATGCAGCACTGCTTCCCACTTAATTTCTAAGTCATGCCGGGGTGATCTGGCATAGTAGGGAAAAACTCAGTTGACCTTTTAAGGCCCAGCCCAGAGGGACCACAGAATGAGAGGTCTCTATGGCTTCCTCAGGGCAGAGAAGGATGCCAGGATTAGGCAGGTCTTTGCACACTCCACTGGAAGCAGATGGACTGGTAGGATGGACTGCCTCTGGCCATTGTTAAGCTAATGTGGCCCAGTAGACAGAGCATGGGTTTTAGAGCCAGACAGGCAAGGCATCCAGTTTCAGCTTTACCACATACCAGCATAAGACCTGACTAGGTCACCCAATCTTCCAAAACCTCCATTAGTTCACCTGCAAAATGGGGATAGAATGACTTACCAAGTTGTAAAGATTCACAATATTGTCTACAAAGAACCTGAAGTATGTGTGGCACTTGGAAGCCTCTATAAATGTAACTGCAGTTTCTGCTAAGAGGCAGGCTCCAGCTAGAAGTTTCTCCCACAAGAGGCCACCTCCAGGGCCAGCCATCTTAACTGTGTTAGAAAGACAACCAACCGGAGTAAAACTCCCGAGCTATTTTAGATTTCAGTAATGTTAACCACCCTCTCCCTTTCACTTCAAAACTTACTGTTTGCTAAATATTATCATGTATTATTAATATGTATTATATAACATAATGTTTGCTTTATTGAATATTTGCTTTGTAGTCGGGTTGTCTCTTCTGTAATGATGTTTGCTGAGGAAGACAGAGAAAGAGGAGTACAGACAGACGGCTCAATTTTTTTGTTTCAAATGAAAACAGGACCCCGTAGTGGCAGACACAAAGCTAACTTACAGCACAGCCCAGGCATCCTGCTTAGGCGCTAGGAAATCAGAACTTTTTCTAGCATTTCCCCATAATAGTCTCAGGCCCTGGCATGGGCACTATCACATTCTTAAAGGTGTCTTTTTGACTGATCCAAATGGTAAGACCTCTTTTGCTGTAAGATGACTCCCATCAGCCCTGGGCCTGTGGGGCTGTGGACCACCTTCCATTGTTGCCATGTTCTGCTCTCAGAAGAGCAGCCTGTCGTTCAGTAAGCATTTGTCAGACCTTCCTGTGTGTCCAGCATGCATCTCAGGGCACAGGCCTCGAGAAAGGGCCAGAGGTTGTGATCAGAACCACATGGAGATTTCTCAGAGGCTCCTGCATCTTTTCCCACAACTGTTTTGTTAAGGAGGAATTGCTTAACAATGGCTTTGTAAACTCCCATCCAGTGCAAATTCATTGGCAAAGGTGAAGGCAATAACCAGAAAATGCTGGCTGAGGAAAAAAGACACACCCAGAATCCTAGCCTTCAAGCTTGTCATTTTGCCCTAGGCAATGCTGTGTGGGGTCCCCCTTGTGGGGTGTTCCTCATGGCCCCTCTGAGGATCTCTGGGTCAGGCCTGACAGCAGAACCTCATCCCTTCAGCTACAGTGCTGGAGACCAAGTCACATTATGTAGAATAAATAATAGTAATAATTCATTTCAATAGATGTATGCCCAGCTCCCTATTATGAAAGCACCCTACACAGCTTTGGGCCCAGAGGGATTTAGCTCCAACCTTGACTACAGAGTGACTTTGGGAATTTACCTACCCTCCCTCTCACATCCCCATCATCAGGTTTGGTAAGAGCCTGACAAAACCTCCTGTAGATTTATTGTAGAGACACAATGAGAAAATGTGTAGACAGCCTTTAGGTCAAAGTGTGTGCTCAATAAATGAGTGTTGATAGTAAAACTGGAGTCTATGCCGTGCTCACAGGTCAGAAAGGTGAATCACACACCTGAGTGTGAGCAGAATTCTGAAATAGGACAAGAAGCGTATTCATTTAACTACACTTCTAAAAAGCCCTCATGTCTGTGTGCCCAGCATTCCAGAATGTAGACTGGACCAAAGGGGAATGTGCTTGAGCCCCTGCATGCCCTGAAGGTGTTGAGACAGTGAGGGTGTTGGCCCTGTGCACACTGGCATTTGCAAACCTTCAAGGTTGACCTCCCCATCTGTGCATTTTTCAGGCTCATAAAGAACAGGGACCTTGTTCTTTTATTGCTTCCTGTTTTTGCAATTTGACACCTGTAGTTTTAGACTCCCTAAGTTTTGCCTTTTAGCAGGTCTCACGAGCATTTTTATTAAAACTTTCTGGTGTCTGGTATCTTTCCTGCCGATTTCTCCCAGAAGATCTCCTCCGAATGGAAACCAGAGATCAGGCTCCCGTCTGGCAGTGACCACGTCATGCTCAAGTCCCTGGACTGGAATGCTGAGTACGAGGTGTATGTGGTGGCTGAGAACCAGCAAGGGAAGTCCAAGGCAGCTCATTTTGTGTTCAAGACCTCGGCCCAGCCCACAGCCATCCCAGGTATGACCGCCTCCGCTTTCTAGTAGTTTTCCGCTTTGAATTAATGCACAAGTGCTGCTCCTCCTAATGCGCCTGAACAACCCTGACAACTTGCTTGCTTACAGCCATCCTCACGACTGGTTGCCCAGCCAAGCTTAGTTTTGCCTTGTACCTATCTGCACAGTGGGTTGAGATGTACTGGACCCCCAGGAAGGCTTGGCCAAGCATCCTGGGGAAAAGGTCCTGTCTCATTCGGCCTTGAAGGACCGATGTTAACCAGTCCATGAACCCCTCAGATGGGAAATCCCCAGCTCCTGCCTTGCCTTGGATGCTGGTTGAGTAAGGATCCTTTATGAGACCTTATCTGCCATTTACCATTCCATGATAGAACACATAACTGTTTTATGCACTTTCTATATGATGCTGGCTTTCTCTGCATGACCATGGTCCAAATCTCTTCTCTGTGGTGACCCCAAGAGAAGGAAGAGATGGTGCCCAGTTAGTGACAAATCCTATCTGCCAAGGGCCTCTCCCCTGAAATGGAAATTAAATTGAACATCTTAAAATGGAACAAATGGAGAAGACAGATGCTGGAAAGCACCATCCATGAAAGGCAGGCAGTCTGCTAGAGATTGTATAGGTGGCAGAGCTCCTAGGAGATGCAGATCTGTCTCTAGGGATCCAGGATGGACTCAAGTGTGGGAATAAAGTGAGAGTTCTGCTTTCTGGACTAGCTACCTTGCCACTGATGACCAGTCCTCTCATTGGCCAAATCCCTCAAAGAAAAAGTTCTTCAGCTATCACTTTGCTTTTCCAGGCCAGACAAATGCCAACCATAGACAGGAGAGGAGACATAGATCTTACAGCTGCAGGCTGTTGGAGGGGACCCCACATACTCTGCCATGTTCAGGTGTGGTAGGAAGACAGTTTTGGGCAGCCCCCATTATGCCTGTCCCATCTGTAGAGATTGCCAGTTCCTTGGCTCAGTTGTCGTGATTGCTCCTTCCAGGGGGAGACAGGCCACAAGGGGTGTGGGCTGCTTGAAGTGCAGGGCTGGGTATGCAAAAGTGATGTAGTCAGGCAGCAACAAAACAAGAGGTCGGTGAGTGATTCTGGATGGTTGCTTGTGTGTGAATGGGTATGTCTGGGAGACACGTGGGGCCTCCAGCAAGTTGGCAGGTGAGTTTTAAGCTGTAGATCGAAGCATGGACGGGAAGGCTCCCTGTCTTGGGCTGGGGTGGGCATGTCCCTACAGGTGAAGAAGTCAAGGCACTTGGTGAGGAATGTTCTCATTGCTGCTTATTAGGATGTCCAAATCTGGGTGGACTTGCTTTTCCTCACCCCTTCTTCCCTGTGTTATTTGGTCAGCAGGATGTGAGGTCCAGATCTGTTCTGTCTTTGCAATCACTTAGAAGGTGGGAGAATGTGAGGCTTGAGTAAATCCTTTGCAGCAAGACAGATTCCTTAAGGCAGTTGTTCCCTGGGGTGAGCTCCCATAAGCAGTCACTTAGGCAGGCTGTGTTCCCATGCTGGATACTACCAGCAACATCAACTTCTGGAATTTGGGAGTCAGACACAAAAATATTAAGGAGACCTTGTCCTCCAGAATTCTTGTGAATCATCCAAGTGCCCACTAAGCCGGAGAGGGTTGCTCACCTTATCCATGATGGCTGTGCAGGTCTACTGTGCAGGACTTAGAAGGAGGTGGCTCTGCTTGGTTGGAAGTTCCTGGACATTGTATTATTGTCCAAGAATAAAACCTCTTTGCATCACAAGACACATTTGTGGTTGAATGCTGTGGTCAGCAGGGTGGTGGAGGTGAGGTGCACAGGACTCTAACAACAGCACAATGGCGGTGTTTGTGCAGTAGGAAGACAGGTCTGCTTCAGCGCTACCAAGGCAGCCCCCACCTCATGCACAGGTTGCTGATCTAGCGCAGACATCCAATGCATCTCTGCCGCTTCAGGCAAAATCACTAGCGACTAGAAGACCATACACTTGCTGGCTGCAACTGAGGCTTCACCTTAGTAAGAGGTAACACTGCCCTAATCAGACCCTGGGATTTCACTGTGGAGGCTCCTGTTCTCTCACTTTAATTTCATTTGCTCGCTGGCCCCTGACCTCCCCCAATTAACCCCGCTGTGCTGCTTCTGGCCTTGCTGAGCTTCTGACCTGGCCTGTGGTATTGATACCGCACTGAACTCTTCCCTAACCTTTGTCAGTTTAATTTACTAAGTTGAATTAACCTTGAATTCTTGTGTTTTCTATATTTGACCTAATTGTTTTTCTTTTTATCTATTTTTTTTTCTCTGTTTCTGTCTCTTCCTTCTCTTTCCTTCTCTCCCCCTCCCTCCCCTTCCTGTGTCTGTCGTTACACTTGTCACCTTGGACGTCACTGGGACATCCCCACTGCCACATTTATTTTTAAACAACCACATTCTCTCTGGGGACCCATTGCTTAATACTGCAGCTACCTTGGGAGGCAATTCTGCATCCTACACCTTTGTCTCATTGCTTTTCTCTGCAGTGACTCTTCTTTTGCTCTGTTAGGAACTTGAACACAAAAATTAAATTTGCTTAAAAGCCCAGTTCCTATGAAAGCGATTGAGTGCCCCTTTGGAAGAACCTGTCAGGACTACCTTGGCCCCACCACGGCCACTGAGCTGAGCAAGCAGTGTGTATGGAAGAGGAAGGCTTTGCAATTGGAAAAAGCTTTACCTCCTGATTTTGGCCATTCACAAATACTTGTGCCACTTCATAAGGAGTTTGCCCCCCTTTTTAATGGCAGTAAAAAGAATCTGAGAGCTCTTTCTTTAAATACTATTTTTTGAAAGAAGCATCGGGCTAGGTTCCCCCTGCAAAGTTCCTGCGTCTCTGCTACCTATTGCAATTTTTTGTTCATACCTAAAATGTAGCAGAGGAAGAATTGGGGTTCTACAGCTCTCCTCAGATTGTCGAAATCGCCACATGCCCCCTCTCATTCTAACTCTGCGCCCCTCCTGCGCCCTTCAATTAATAGCTGGCTTGGCTTGCATTAAAGTATTTAAGTGCCCCAGTTTAAAGAGCCAGATTTGATGATTCACCTGAGCACTCTGCTGACATGATGGGCAAATTAACCCCCCTGTTGCCTATGAAGTGGAAAAAGCTGAATCGATTAGGATATTTTCTGGGGCTGATGAATGTTCTGGGAGGTACTTTGGTCCTGGTATTATAACCAGTATCTTCTGCAGTTTCTGTGAACAGGGCCAAGACACAATGTGCCCAACACATGCTGGCTGGCTTTGAAAGGTGCTTGTCTCCCAGCAGGGGTAATTCTCCTGTTGCTTAGCAGCATATCGCAGATCAGCACAGACCTCTGTGTCTTGGGGTTGTGGTCTAGCTGTGACCCACATTGTTACCATAATCACCTGTACACCAGGCAGGTTGGAAGCTTCCACTGTGAACCAGTCCCAACTCCCGCCTTCACTGTTATACTCAGAAGTGCAAAAGGGGTGGAACAGGCCACTCCCAGACCACTCAGCCCCACTAAAGTGTCACTAAATCAGGGATGGCTCAGCCTGTCAGCTCTACCAGAATGCCCTAGCTTCCCTATTGGTCAATTGATTCAGTGACACTTTGAAAACCCTCATGAAAAGCCAGGTGCTCCTGTCAGCTGTTGGGGAGTTCACCCGGGAGAAGAGGTGGGTGTTTTTTCTGAGGTTGGACATTTGGAGATGCAGGGCTGAATCCCACCCAGTAGTGTGAGCTTGTATGCTCGGGGGTGGACTTTCTACCAAATAAAGACTCCCTCCCCACTTGTGGTCACCCATCATTCTACCTATCTCATCTCTGAACATCTCCACAGAAGTTTGATTTCTGTTCTTTTTGGTTCTTTTATTTTTTTTTTCCAGTTGTGTTTTAATGTTCAAAGACTAGCCTTTCCCTTTGGGAATTCAAATGACCCTGAGCTATGGTCTGTGGGCAAAGCTACCTGTGTTGGCACCCACCAATGTCCCCAGTATTCAGTGTCAAAGCTCCCCATGGCTTAACTCAGGCAGGCAGCACCCTTGCCCAGCCACAAACATCTCTCCTGGAGCCCAGACCCCTCTTCCCACCAGGCAGTGAAGCAGGATGGTTCTTGGGCACAGGGCAAAGCACTGGGGAGAGGAACATGGTACCCTAGGGCTGACATGAGAATCACAGGTCAGTTAGGGAGAGCTGTGGGGAGGGAGAAGAGATCCCCTCCATAATTCTCCTGTTCTTCTGATCACCCTGGGTAGAAGTCACACATATTTACCCTATGGGGGCCAGCTCTGGAGTCAGACTCAGTCTGGTCCCAGGCCACCCAGAGGAAAGGGACAGCATCTGATATAACATCTGATATAACTCTAAGTATCGAGAGGCCTGACTGTTCCTGTGCCCTTAGCACATCCCTCAGCTCATCCCAGGGCTGGACAACCCTCAGATAGAAAAACTTTGGGGTCTTGCAAACAGAGCTGTGGTTTATAAGTTTGCCTTCAAAAGACAGAGATAGTGTGCATCCCTCCACCCACCCTAACACTTGAGTTCCCAGGGAAGGCTGCCACCCCCAGCCCTGCCAGGGATCCTTAAGAAAACAGCCCTCAGAGAGCCCCACAGGAACGCACACTTGCACACTCCTGCTTTGCCCAGCCACCCTACCTTTGTGCCCTGCGTTAGTGCTGTCCACATGCCACATGACATGGGGTTTCTCTGCTCATTTTTGGAATATTTATACAGCAGGTTTGGATCACATTTTTTTACTAATAAGAATGCTAACATTGTTGTGTAGATAATCAGCGAGGCCTTTATGAAGTTTACAACTTTGCATTATTAAAGGATATAACAGTTCATGTGAATTCTCCAGCGTGTTTCAATTTTATTTAATGTTGTGTGTCCAACAAAGTGTCAAAAGCCCTTTCCCTCCATCTCCCATGATAACTGATTACCTAGAGAGACATTTAAATTGAACCTCACATTCATAGCCTGATCTCATGGAGCTGTAGCCAGTGTTCCTCCCTCATGTGGAACACTGTTTTTCTCAGCTATCCTAAGAAATCCATTTCTGCCTTAGAATCCTCAGCAGGCAGAGGAGGGGAAAGTGCCTTTGCAGAACTTGGAAGGTGGTTGCTGTGAGGACAGAGGCACATTCTGAGTCATTAGATGCATAGTTCTATAACAAGGTCTTCCAATTACACAGCAACCTTTGCTCCTAACAGAGGCCACAAGGGGATCTTGAGATAGAAATGAAAGAAGGTCCTCTTTGGCCAACTATGTTCTGTTTGTTATCATCCTTCGATACCTCTCAAAGGCCCCTGAGACCAGCCATCTGTGTAACAAGTTCCAGGAAGGAGCAAACAGACATGTGGGGTTTTATGAGTGAATCAGACTCTAGCTCAATTGTTCTGAGAATCTGACAGTCATGTGGAAGGTTAAGGGACAAAGAGGGAACTTCTACACCCATATCTCATGGCACAATGATTCTGGCTCACCTGGGCAGCTGTAAGGCATGAGACCCATGTTCCCAATTTAAGGCACAAGAAAGTAAGTGTCCAGGCTGGGGTTGTGGCTCAGTGGTAGAGCACTCGCCTAGCACGTGCAGGGCACTGGGTTCGATCCTCAGCACCACATAAAAATAAAATAGAGGTATTGTGTGCAACTAAAACAAAATATTAAAAAAAGAAAGAAAGAACGGTAAGTATCTATGGGCCTCTGTCTTGGGGCAAGTGAGTTCCCACTTAAGTACCACCCTCTTCCAAACCAGGAACCACAGAAGACAGACAGCCCCAGCCTTGCAGTCTCACTGCCCAGGCTGTGAGGAGGCTGCTTCCAAGAAGCTGTCTTAGCATGCAGGTTCACAGGCGAGTTAGTCAAGGAGGTCAGGGACAATGGTGGCAAAGATAGACACCCAAAGGTTTTTTACTTTTCCTTTCATGAAATGTTACATATGAGATGCAGGAGATGACACTTGTCCCTCTAGCTTTCCTGAACTGAAAAAATCCTGTGACATCCACCAAGAGGGAATGAGTTCTGTCTTGCCTCGAATATCCTTTCATCCGTCCTGTGGCCTATCCCTTCTTGTAAATGAGGCCAGCACTCTCTCTTCAACCTGAGGAGCACCTCACTTGCTCTAGAAGTCTTAGTTCTTAGCAGTGGTGGCCTGAGGGACTCCTTGGTTTTAGGGACAAGTCTGCTTTTTCTCAATCTATCCAGTACATCAGGCCACCTCTGTTTTGTCAAAACATCAGGGCAAGCAGCCCGTCTCCTACTTGATGATGGATCATAGGATCAGCTTTAATTCGGTATGATTCAGGGGAAGGAAAACCTGAGACTATCCCCAGTGATTCTGATTTCAAAGACTTAAGGAGCCCCAGCTTCTCAGTTTTTAACAAGAACCCCAGGAATTCCACTGCAGGTGGAGAATCATTGAGTTAAAAGGTGTTGATTTTTCATGGAAAAATAAAATCACAAGGGTCGATGATCAAAGATGGGATTTTATTGAGCATTTTAGCCTTCCAGAAAATGTCCTCAGTGGACATTATGGAGAGTAGCAAGAGGGAACCTGTACCATGTGCTGGGCACTGTAGAACGTCTGACCTGGAATGACAGGCTCTTGTGGTTGAGGAGGACTTGCAAACATCCTCTATCCAGAAACCTCATCCACACCATTACAACCTCATCCCTGCCAAGAGATTGTCTCGCCTCTGCTTGAAAGCCTCCAGCCACAGGGCGCTCCCCTACCAAGGCAGCTCTCACTGTGTTGGACTAGCTATTTCACCTGGAACTGCAATCCGGCCCCACCCCCATAATTAATATCACTGGTGCCATACAGAGAAAGGCTATCTTTCCCTTCTCATGACAAAGCTCTATTATTTGGAAACAGTGTCCTCATCTCCGGGTCAAATGCTCGCTAGTTCATGTGACAAATATGTTGTGCAGGGAACATTTTCTGTGAGTCAGGGTCATCCCAGGTGCTGGGGAAACAGAAGAGAGAGAAGGCATCTGCTAGGTTTTTTGAGAAGAGTTAGCCAGTGATAATGAAAATGTAAATGAATAGAAAAAGGCAAGGAGACTATGACAGGGTGATGTGGTAGGCCCTGAGTACAGGAGCCTCGCTAGGTAAAAAAATCGGGTGAGCCCTTTCTGAGAAGGTGACCTGAGGCCTGAGGCCAGCACCACAATTAGGGTCTTTTAGGCTGGGAGAAGGCTTTGAATCTTATATCAAATGAAAGGAGAGACTACTGCCCTTTTTGTTTATTCCATAGTGCAGAGTCTTTTTGCTGAACCCTCCCCCCAACACCTTCTCTCAAATGTGCTCAGAATCAGTGTAGCCAACAGCTGGATCTGATGAACCTTGAGCAGAAGCTGCCCAGCTGCTGCCCTGTCCTGCACACAGAGCAGCTTTTCAGTAAGATGTAAGCAGTCTCAGAAGACAATATTTATAAGCCTCAGAACATAGAATTAATGCCATTGAGTAAAAAAATACAGACATAGCCTCCCACACCAAAAAAAATATACTTACAACTCCTCCTTCAGGAAATGGGCACTTGCTACCTACCAGGTATTGCTTCCAGGATGTTGTAGTGGCTTCAAGCCCAGTGTCATGGAATAGAGAGAAAACTCCTGGCTATAGTGACTTCCCCAACAGCTTGGGATGCTAAAGCACAGGAAGGCCTGCATCTTTCTTTGCTTTGGGGGTAGAGTGTAGATGGATGGGGAAGTAGAGAGATGGTTTTGTTCTCATCAACCAATCAGAAATGCCTCTGCATTAGCTGACTGCTGAGAAAATGACCCACTCTAGCTGACAGCTGGGGCCAGCAGCTAATTTCCTACTGCCAAAGCCCAGACATAGGTAGCCAGAATCTTGCTAGTCTTGGGCCTTCCTGGGAGATGGGATGAAATCCTCAGAGCAGTATTGGAAGGGATCAGCCAGACAGCCAAGGAGGAAAGCCTGGGAAGCAAGCCAATGTCCCAAGGGGCCAAAAACATTTGCAAGCTAGAGCTTCTCCTTCAGCTCAGGTCCCATGTATCATACCTAGAAGAAGAGGTTGTGAGTGGTCCTCTGGCATGCTGGGCTGGTAGCAGAGTGGCACTGCTGTTGGGGAAGCACTACAGCGCCTAGGTAAGGACAGAAGAATTCCTCCCAGAACACAGGCTGCATGAGAGAGGAAGATTGGGGCCCATCTACAGTGCTGATTACCGTGGGTTACATATCCTCCCATTAACTGGCATGGTACATGATTGGCAGCCACTGTGCCTAACCTGGCATCTAATAAAAATGAATCAGGAGTGCCCATATTTCAGTTTAGGGTCATTATTTCTACACTGACTTATAGGCAGAGCTCTGTGTGAGTTCTTGCTTCCCACATCCCCGTTGTCTCCCAAACACTGACCGGAACCACCAAGAGGTCAATAGTTCCATCCAAAGCAACTAACATCAGTCACAGCCATGCAAGGAACAGAGTATGGGGGCTTTTGTGATAGCATCAATGGGCCCAGGGGACCGTAGACGAACACCAGGGAGCTAGACAGAGGGACTGAGTCTTTCAGAGTGAGTCCAGCCAGGAATGGAACCAGGGTCCAGGTGCTGCTGGGATGTGAGAATGTGTCCATCTGTGGGTGTCTGTCCTGCATGTGAGTGTGCCTGGGTGTGTGAGTGTGCAGCTCTGGGTGAGTCTGCTGATTTTCCTGAAGTCTGATCCAAGCATGCCAGGCTCCCAGATGGTGAGTATTCCCAGACCCTTCACTTAAAAAAAAAAAAAAAACAGACCTGGGGAGTCCTCCATGCCTCCAGAGTCACATGAGCTCCATTTGTCCTCCTGGGATACAGAACAAGAGCGTGAACCATGAGCCCAGTGTACTACAGTGTCGGGCTCTTTGGAGTTATTCCTAAAGGGGGGAGGGAGTGTATCCATATGCCACTGGGCCTGAACCACCCCCTTCACCAGCCCCATGGAGCCCAGGGAACCCTGACCCTCACTATTCCCAGAGCCACAGCCCATCCTGAAACCAGCAGTCACTCTCTGCCGACAGGGCAAAGCCTTTTGCCCTGGTCCAGAGGGGACACACAGTAGTGCCCTCCACCATGTCTTTATCCAGGCTCCTCAGACACTGCCTGGCTGGGCTCTGTCTGCTCCCAGGACTCACCAGGAGGCCAGCCGTGCATGGGTACAGGGGAGGCTCAGAAGTCAAGGGCTGGATTGGAGATTCATCTTCAGGCCTCACCCTCATCTTGACTTGAAGGAGCTCCATGCTCCTGTCCCCTTGATAAGATAGAGCTATCATCCCTCCCTCTGGGGGACAGAGACGGCCTGTTGCCTCAACACCAGGGTATAGAAGGGCCCCAAGGAAGGAGTCACTCTGGGCGTGAATGCCATGGCTTTGAACTCTAAGCCCTACCCGACTCCCAGGGGCTGTTGCTTGTAGAGTCAGCGGGCTCCACCTCAGTCTGTTAACCACCGGCCGTCTTTCTCCCACTTAAGCCAATGGCAGCCCCACCTCAGGACTGAGCACCGGGGCCATCGTGGGCATCCTCATTGTCATCTTCGTGCTGCTCCTGGTGGTCGTCGACATCACCTGCTACTTCCTGAACAAGTGTGGCCTGCTTATGTGCATCGCCGTCAATCTGTGTGGAAAAGCTGGGCCTGGAGCCAAGGGCAAGGACATGGAGGAGGGCAAGGCGGCCTTCTCGTGAGTGCAGACCTGCCACCCTGCCAAGGTCTGGGATCTGCCCTAGCCCAGGAGCCCAGCAGTGGTGCCACCCCCAAGCCATCCGCTGATCCCTGTAGTGACCTCTCCCTCAGCTTCACCTTCTCCACTTGGAAACACTGAGGGGCAAAAAGCATCAGAGAAAAGCCCCTGCAAACACAGTCTTGGGTCAGGCTTGGGGGCCATCTTTTTGAAAAGCAGACTCTTGGGCCCAACCCACATCCAGCATATTAGAATCTCATGAAAGTTAGGAAATCCCCGAGATGCTCCAAGCATCAGAGCAAAAGACCTGGAAAGGAGCTATGGCAGAGGGATCAGCACTTGGGGACACACTCACCTTGCTCCCATTCATTCATTCATTCATCACTAAGCAAATATTTACCAAGCAGCTAGTTCAAGGCACTGTTCCCAGGCTCTAGGTTACAACAGGGTATGAAACAGATAAAATTTCTATCCTCATTTAGTTGATGATCCAGATAGTGTTCCTCCAACAGCATCTGTGCAGAAACAGATACTGAGCCAGTTAGCGAGAACATTTGAAGATGGTCACCCAGTGGTGCACAGCTTGGGCAGGCTAAGAAAGGATGGAGCAAGAAAATAATTTCTTTAATCCCATTTCATGCCAGGCACCATATACATGTGTACACATGTGCACATACACCTACCTACTTACAAGTGTATCCATATGTGTGTATGTGTGTCTGTTGAGCACTTATCTACAAGATGTTGTGCTAAACACTTCACATGCATTATCACATTTAATTTTCATAGCTAGATGAGGTACATGCGATTATTTGCCCCAAGTTACTGGGTGATTACATCAGATACTGAAGGTCCCAGAGCTATCAAGGGTCAGGCTGAGACACAGATGCTTGTATCTGGCTCTAGATGCCCACCTGGCCAGCTTGGACTAGGTAGGCCTAGGTACCCTGAGTCATAGCTGCTTTCCTTGGGCATACCCACAATGGCCTCTGATCTCACCAGCTGAACTCTGTCCACAGGAAAGATGAATCTAAGGAGCCCATCGTCGAGGTTCGAACTGAGGAAGAACGGACCCCAAACCATGACGGAGGGAAACACACAGAACCCAATGAGACCACGCCGCTGACAGAGCCCGAGTATGTGGGCAGAGAGGGGCTGACACCTCCTAAGTAGAGTGCACAACCCACCGCGCCACCCTACCCTCACTTGCCATGCTTCCCACTCAGTTCCCAGCCAAACATGGCAGGCCAAGGTTTTGAAGCCCTTGGCCAAAAGACCTACTTGGCTAGGAAATGCCTGGTCCCTCCCACTTTCATCAGAGGGCATTCTTGGTTCTTTGGGGGTGACTGGGTGCCCTTACAGAACCCCTTGTGCCACAGAAGTCGGGGACCTACCTGGTAAAGTTTCCTGGCCCTCGTCCACTCCGAAGCCTCAGGATCCTCCAGAGGCCCTGACCAGCTGTGCCTGCCTGCCCACCTGCCTGCCTATCAACCGTCTTAAGGGTTTAAGGGAACAGAGTTTCACAGGTCCATAAAATCCATGGCTGGAAGAACCCACGGTTTTTAGGAGCCATTGGAACACTTGTCATCTGCTTATTCCTGACTTTCCCCATCACTGGCCTGGGAAGCCCTGCAGGATAGCGGGGCCATGGTGCTCTGGGGCCCTGGAAGCCAATAGCAGGGAGACACTGCACTGAAGCTGCCTCTCCTGAAGTGGAAATCTAGGGCAGGCATGAGAAAGCCCCAGACAGGTCTGTAGGTGACCGGAGCCCTGCGCAGAGAGTTGGAGGGCCATCAGCAGGGAGGAAAGGCTAACAGGTCCCTTTGAGACTGCCATGTTCTTTGTCGTCTCCTGTGTCCTCTGATGCCCGCCTGGGCTGTACTTCCTCTCAGCGTGCTCATTTCTCTGTGGGCCTTTGTTCCTGCCCGTGCGTGACTGCATGCCTACCCATGGCCCCTCTCCTTGGCTTCAGCCCTCCTGCCCAGCTTCTCTGTCACGTCTCAGCTTCATTGTCTATTCTCTTCTACTTTCTGTCCTTCCCACAGGCTGCCTGCCGACACCACAGCCACTGTCGAGGACATGCTGCCTTCTGTCACCACTGTCACCACTAACTCTGACACTATCACCGAAACCTTTGCCACTGCTCAGAACAGCCCCACCAGTGAGACCACCACCCTGACCTCCAGTATTGCCCCGCCGGCCACGGCCGCGCCGGACTCAAATTCTGTGCCCGCTGGGCAGGCCACCCCTTCCAAGGGACCCAGCGTTGCTGCCTCCTCCCCGCCCCCAGCTTCAGCCCCTAAGGTTGCGCCCCTTGTTGACCTGAGTGATACCCCGACCTCAGCTCCTGCCAGCAATTTGTCTTCTAGTGTCCTGGCCAATCAAGGAGCTGTCCTCAGCCCAAGCACCCCAGCCAGTGTGGGGGAGGCCTCCAAGGCCCCGGCGGCTAGCAAGCCGACCCCCGCACCAACCCCCACCCCCGCTGGAGCAGCCAGTCCCCTAGCAGCAGCAGCCGCCCCTGCCACAGAAGCCCCCCAGGCCAAGCAGGAGGCTCCCAGCACCAAAGGCCCGGACCCGGAGCCCACCCAGCCCGGCGCTGCGAAGAGCCCGCCTGAGGCAGCCACAGCCCCCGCTAGCCCGAAGAGCGAGGCTGCCTCCGTCAGCGCCACAAACCCTTCCCAGGGCGAGGACTTTAAAATGGACGAAGGGAACTTCAAGACCCCAGATATTGACCTTGCAAAGGATGTTTTTGCAGCCCTGGGCTCTCCTGCTCCCGCCGCTGGGGCCAGTGGACAAGCCCCTGAGCTTGCTCCTTCCACTGCAGACAGCTCTGTTTCGCCTGCACCAGCAAAGACCGAGTACGGCCTCTCTCTGTCTGCTGTCAGGTTGTGTCCTGTGGTGGTGTGCGTTTGTGCTGTGCTGTGTCCTCCTTGTTAGATGTGTCCTCAGCCTCACCCAGGGCTTCTCGCAGCCAACTGTCAACCAAGGGGCTGGGATGAGGCAGGAACAGGGGCAGGCAGCAGGGCTCCCTGAACGGAGCAGCTTCCTGCTCTCTAATTAGGCCATGTTAATTATGTTTTATCCTTATCATCCTAGCAGTGCTTCTGTTTTCCCTGGGGGTGCCTTGCAGTTGGGCCACTGATGAGCACAGCTTGGGAAGGTGCTAGGAGGCCAAGGTGCCCTTATCTGCCACCCCGGGGCCCAGTCAGTGTCACCCAGAACCAGGCTAAGCCCCCCCCTCTGAAAGGCACCATTATGCAAAAAGAAGAAAGTAGCCCCCCAAGGCCGATACACAGGGAGAATGCTGTCAGCAGCTTCATCACACACTGGCTGAGCTGCCCACCCCCCACCACCATTCACTCAGGTTTCTGCTGCCCTTAAAGTGTCTGGGAAGGCTAGGAACTCCCGAATACCAAATGCCTCTGTAACAGTATTTTCTCACCCAACCCAGGTCACCATACAGGTATCATCCTTAAACAGCATGGAGTGGGGGTAGGGGAGGGAGAAGCCAAAGAGGTGGTGGCGGAGGTGGGTGAGGGGCAGAGGAGGACCTGGAACCTGTACTGGGAACCCAGCGCAGCACACATTACTTAGAGCAAGCTGAGGGGCTCTAAGCAGCTTGTCCAGGTGAAGAAGAGGCTGCCTTAACCACCCTCTTCCCCTGCCCCAGGTCAAAAAGGCCCAACATCAAGGTAGGCTGCTCTAGCAGGAAGGACTCGGGCTTCTGAGCTTAGGCTGCACATTAGAATCACCTGGGGTGCTTTCAGAAGTCACTGTGTCCAGGATTTTCGGGGACACAGCCCAGGCATCAGTGATTCCCAAAGCTCCCAAGTCATTCCAACATGCCTCCAGGGTTGGAGACAAGGGCTGGAACTGCCCCCCTCCAACCAGGGCCTGGCAGAAGGGGGGAGGTGTCTGCAAACCAGGGTCTCAGCCTTGCTGTTTTCCTGATTCTCTGCAGGAAGGGCCCTGTAGAAGCAAAGTCGGAGTCCCAGGAGTCAGAAACAAAGCCAGCGCCAGCCGAAGTCAAGACGGTCCCCAACGACGCCACACAAACAAAGGAGAATGAGAGCAAAGCATGATGGGTGATGAGCAACGAGCAGAAATCAAAATAAAAAGTGACACAGCAGCTTCACCAGAGCATTTCCAATACCACACACGCACACACGCGCACACACACACACACAGTCTCATTCCTCTAGTGTCTTTTGCCTTTTAAAAAAAAAAAACTAAACAGATAAACATGGGATCTCCTTTTTGTAGGTTTATAGAAAGGGCTCCTTTGTTGCACACTCACTTGTAAGAAAATGAGACAAAAAGGTTAAACCCACAGCCAAACTAGGACACTCCGTTCCCTGAAACCATTTAAAAATCAAACAAAAGGACCCCAAATTAAGAATCTAGGAAGCTAAGGGAAAAAAAAAATCTAGGTTCAGAAAGACCACACTTGGTGTTACCAATTGGCACAGACCAGTTTCAGAGAAATACTTTCAGGCACTAAGACTAACCGAATGAACAAAGTCCACAGTTTATTTTTATACTTTCAGTCGAGTTTCGAACTCTGTAAAGCCTCATAAATAAGTTATCATTTCTGTTCACTTTGTATTTGTTCAGTATGCAAAGTGTGTCACCTTTCTAGCTGAATTCAGTTCCCACGTAGACTCTTGTTTTGTAGGAAGAATGCCAAATTGCAGCTTCTGGGGGTAGATCTCAATTTGCAGTATTCGGACTTCTTTTGCTTTCTTTTTCTTTGGCTGTTGTTTTGTTGTTTGTGTTGGTTTCCTCCCTTCCTTTCTGCCAACTTTGTTTTCCAGTGTTTACAGGTTGACAAATGTTTGACTTCGGTTGTGTTTAAATGTCCATGTAAAATAGCTGCTTTTTTGTTGTTGTTATTGTTGTTTTTCTCTTCTTTTTTTAGAGTAACAAATACCGCCTAGAGGTAGGTAGGATCCTCGTGGGCTTGCTTTAGCACAGGGTGACTTTACAAAATATGATTGTTTACAGTGGTTCTACCCCCTTTTCTGATTTGCAGTTTTTGCCTGTGTTCAGCTCAGGTGAAAATCCATCTCATTGGAATGGTTTTGCCTTTCTATTTTCAGTTCTTTTTGTGTTTTCTTTGGGGGTTAGACCACTTTCTGATTAGCTGCCACCTGCCTGTATCTGTGACAAAGGATCTGCCTCCCAGGCGTTCTCGCCCTTCCTTTTGAAGGACTCCTTAGGCTTTGTTGAATGAAGCAGAGAAGATTGTATAGTTGGGGCTGGTCTTGGTGAACACACATTTATACCCCAAACATCCCCTTTTTGTAGAAAGCCAAATAAAATATATACATCCCATTTCCTTTTGAGCCCAGAATCTAGATTTGAGCGGAAGAGCATGTGTGCTTCAGGGAATTAGTGTCTTTTTTTGGAAATCTGTTGAAGTCAAGTAACATCGGCCTTCTGTTCATTTTAGGCAGCATTTGTAGAAACAAAGAAAAAAAAAAAACTACTGTCTGGAGTCATAACACAACTTTCCTGGATTGGAAACCAAGTGGGGGAAAAAATACAGAAACTTTAAGGGGGATGGGAGGGGGGAGAAGGGAAAAGCCAGCCCTTTGTATAGAAATTTTGCTTTTGTTTCTCATTCTACTTTAGAACTGCAAGCTTGTGCACTGTGGATGCGTGAATATTTTAGTGTGAAACGTGTTTTTGTCATAGTATTGAAATAAAACTTCAACATAGTTTGGTTGTGGAAGGTATAGCAGATAGTTCAGAAAAACATTCAGGAAACAAAAAATAACTCTTAAAAGGAATCGAAGCCTTTAAACAAAGAAAATAAAATACAGAAGATGATGATGGTCATGAAGAGGATGCTAAGTCAACAGAAATTGGTCCTCTTCCGGCGTGCGTTCCTTTCCCAAGGTACAAGCAGCGTGAGGCCCGTGGTGGCAAGGCTGCCTCTGCGTCCACTCTGTGGGTCACTCCCCCCAAGGTTCTGACACTTCTGCAGTCTGATCAGTGGCAATGCTAGATTATAATTTCGAACTGTGAAAAATAATGGTCTTGTCATTTGCTAAATGTGGGGTTATTTTGCATTTTCTCAGCTCCTGGGGATGGAAATGGAGGATCCCAGAATACACAGTCCTGGCCCCTTTGATTCTAGGGTCTGCACAGATCTAGAGTTCAAATGCACAGGCCATTAGGACCAAGTAGCATGAAGACAGCTCTTAGCGTGCACTGGGCAGAATGGGAGAGGTGGGCACCTGAGGCAGGGAGGGCCTGGTGGGGAGGGGCCAGCTCTTCGGTCTCCAGGCTGTTCAGTAGAATCCATTCCTTATCTTGTGATTTTTAATGCCTTGACCTCCTAGGTCCAGGTCATGTGATACTCCCTGAAGACCTGGAGACACCGTGTATTTCACTCCAAGTGGGTGTGGTTAGGCAAACTAATTTTGGTTCTGTTGGTGAGGAAGAGACAGAAGTACAGTCAGCCATCAGATAACCTGGCCCAGGGCAGCTGAGGTGAGGAAGAGACAGAAGTACAGTCAGCCATCAGATAACCTGGCCCAGGGCAGCTGACCCCCCAGAACCCTGGCCCACCACGAGCTGGAACCCAAGACTGCCCACACTTCCGTCTGCCGCTCTTGCTTTTACACATATGTTTGTCTCCGCATGCGTGAGCCTTCCTTATATTTTTCTTTTCTTTTTTATTTTTAAAGAGCAATGCTTCCTCTAAAATCAAAGAGGGAGTCACTTTATTTTCAAGATCTATCTTTTATGTTAAGAGATAAAAGCTTATAATTTTGCTTTTTAAATTTTGGAAGGAGGGATCAACTCCATCAGTTTCCGTGTCGATGTGTCTATATGTGTATGTGCCATACATATGTATTCACATGAAGACCGGCTTGGCCAAGTTCTGCGGGAGGCACTCAGGTGCCACGAACAGGTCTCCAATCCTGAAGGGCCGCGGTGTATATAGAGCAGCTTTTGACGTGGAACTCTATTTTCACACTTTTCTATGGAACCTCCCACATCCCAGTTTTCATCCTAGGCTGTCTGTCTGGATGGTGGTTTTCAAACCTCCATTAACATCCCTACCCAGCATTCTGTACTTCGGGGGCCTTCTCTCTTGTTATAAAACTTTTTACCAAGTGAAACATCAGCACCACCTTTGTTTCCATTCTCACTGGTGTAAATACTGAGTACTAACTGAGAATTTTGACTTTGCATTCTGTCAGAATACTTGTGTTCAATAAAAATTGAAAGAAAAAAAAGCAGTTATGGTCTAACTGAGCTTTCTTTTGACAATATGAGAGTTTCTATAAGTCAAATGTAGACATGTCGGTGGTGGGGGGTGGCTTTGGTTATTTTGGTTGATTTTTTTGTTTTGTTTTCTGTTTTGAGCCCTGTGAGCAAGGTCAAGTTCACCCCAATGTGTTGAGCTTATGTTGCCTGAATGATGGTGTTTTGGTTTGGTTTTCTCACAGGTGGATAGAGGACTCCTGGTTTAGAAGGGCCAGACATCAGATTCAGAAAGAAACTGTGTTCAAATCATGGTTCTACCACTTCCTGACTGAACTTGGAAGAGTTACCTAATTTCTCTGAGGCTCCCTTTTCTCTTTAATAGACAGGAAGTGCCTAGAGAACAGACTTGGTTAGGTACTGGTTGATAGACAAGGCAACATTTACCAAGGCCTAGGGTAGTGCTTTCTTGGCTCATAGCAGCTACTCATTAAATGGGAGTAAGTACTGTTGGTATCCCAGGCATGTGATATCATCAAACCCATACCTGAGCTTTGAGATCACAACAGTGAAGCAGATGCAGGGGATGTGTTCTAGAATAAGCCATCCCTCCCTCCTATTGCTTCACTGTGCCCATCAGCATTTAGAGCCATAACTCAGCCCCTAGAGTTTATCAAAGTCTCTGAACTAAACAAAGAGGGAGGAAAGCTGTGTGGGCTCATAATTCTATATATGCTGCTGTCTGGCTGTGTTTGGAAGAAGCAATCACTGTAGTTAGAATTATTTATTAAATGATGGAGTTGGGATTTCCTGGAGGAGACCTCACTGAGGAGCCAGGACTAGCAAGGCTCCCAGGGCACCAAAATGTAAACAGGTGCCCATTCTCAGGACTGACTTTGCATGTAATGAAACCGAGAATGACGCCTCCTTCATCCATGTCCCAGGTGCCTCCCTCCCCTATTCTAATGACACAGAGCTACATGCATCTATGGGATTTCCTTTGCCACTGAGTTCCAGGTGCATATCTCAGGGCGTGAGGGGTGGTGAGAAACAAAAACACATTGCTTATCAAAAGTTGGACAAAACATGAAATGATGACCTCTCCATCCTTGCATCCATGAGGGTTTGCTTCCAGAACTTTCCTCCTCCAGGTTAGTTTCCTCCCTGATCAACTCAATATGTATTAAGCATCTGTGAGGTGCTTGGGATACAGCAGTGAGCAAAACAGCTCTCTGGTGGAAGCTACATTTAAACACAGGAGTGAGGCAGACTACCACAACATGTTAGGTTTTATCGATACACAGACACCTAACATGTTGTGGTAGTCATTAGGACTGTTCACAAATACTCCTGCTCTCCTTTTCCTCCATCCAGGCACATAGTAGGATTGCACTTCTCTACTCATTTAAAGGCAGCCATGACTATGTGACTTAATGAGCAGAAGTGGTGTGAGTTACTTCCAGATAGAACCTTTGTTATGACCCTCTCCCCACCCACACAACAATCAGCAATGCTGAGTGCCATTACCTGGGCCCAAAGGAAGGGATGTGGACAGAAGACGCATAGTGGACATGAAGTGTACATGAATGATACATCCAGTGGTGGGCTGGTAAATGCTTGACAGCAGGCTCTCGAAGGGAAGAAGGGGGCAGCACAAACTTTATTGATAATAAAAGATGCAATTTACAAGTAATAAAATGCACAGTACTCTGTTGAAATTTCATACCCCCCATTGATATTCACAGAATGTTTTGGTACATTTTTACTGAGGTCTTGTGTCCATAGTCAGCCTATAGTTCCAGCTCACAAATGAGTGTAGTTCCAATCTGGAATGTTGGTTGATACGTTCAGTTGAAACAATGAAGATCTATGTCAGAACTTGACTGTTTTGAATCCAATTGAAGTTTTGAATCTGGTATAAATTGCTGAATGCTACAAGAGTACTATCTTGTGTTTGTGTGTGTGTGTGTGTGTGTGTGTGTGTGTGTTTGTGTGTGTGTGTATGCATGCTGCTCACATTGTAATTTAATCAGCATGATAAATATTTACCCCATCACTTTCTTAAGCACTAAAATAAATAAATCATAGATAAATCAATCAAACCCTGATTTGTAGCTCTGATCAATTTCAGCAGTGTAGAAATATTTGCAAGATGGCTGACTCCAATCTGGCACACCCCAAGTGAAGAGACGCACAGTAATATGTCATTATACAGTATTCCTATGGACATAAATGCCTTCAAGGGCATAGATCACAGTAACATGTAATAAAAATATTATTATATTAACAAAGGTAAAATGTAATGAAATAATTGAGGGGTACATAGCTAATTGTAAGTTTATATAATTTGACTTGTAAAAGTGGCTGTGTATAATAACTGGCTCACAAACATCCTGAAAATTTAATGATTGGCTCTCTAAATCAGGTAAAAGCTGAGTAACCCTTACATTTTAAGCCACTTAATTTGGGGGTTTGTTACCATGGCATTGTTTAACCTGCCATGGCTAAATCAGGAAATAGGGAGTGCTATAACTACAGATCCCGGAATTAAGGAATTTAGGAGTGTTATTATTTTATAAGGCAGGTAAGAGTAGTCCTCTGAAAGATGACATTGAGCAGCCACCTGAAAGAAGTGAACCTTGCAAATATCTGAAGGAAGACAGGGGAACAGCAAATGCAGAAGATCCTGAAGGGAGGATGTCACATCTTTGAGGAAAGGCAAGGAGGCCAGGGTGGTAGAGAAGAGAGCAAATGATGGGACAGAGCAAAGAATAAAGAGGTAGGAGGTAAGTCAGAGGCATTTGTGAGAAAGGGTACACAGGATCTTCAGAGCCTTGTTAGAATTTTTCCTTTTTCTTCAAGTGGGATGGAAAGCCAACTCTGATGCAACCCAAGTTTTAAGGTGATCACTCTAGCTACTGTGTGGGTAATAGACCCTGAGAGGGCAAGCGAGGAAGTAAGGACAGAAATTCGGAGGCAGTGAACCAGATGGGACAAGATGGAAGCAAGCTGGGGTGGGCAGTGGCCTGATTCTGGACATATACTGAAGGTAAAGCCAGGCAGACTGGACAGGGGAGTGGATGTGAGGTTTGAGAGAGGTATGGAGGCTACCTTCAGACTTGAGGTCTAACCAACTGAAAGGATGGAATTCCATGTATATTCTAAAGAAATAAAGGAGAAACCTCTTAGGGGGATGCAGGGTTTGGGCACCTTAAGTCCAAGATACCTGTGAATACCCTAGTGGAGTTTTTGAGGTTCATGTTAGATCCAGAGGAGCTGTCAGCATATAAGTTATATTCAAAGCCCTCAATATAGATTGAGAAGACACTAGAACGGACCACAGAACCTAAGAAAGAAAACTCACAGGCTGCCGTGGGCAGCTACTCCTTGGTCTCTCAACACACAAGTTCTTGAACTTGCATCCAGTGTCCTGCTGGCTGGTATGCATGCAAGATTTTTAATTTGTAGTTTTAAAAATAAAAGATTTCCTGCAAACCTTGTCACTCTGTATCCACCTCCACACTACTGAGTGCCCCCATCAGGCACTTAGCATTGGATGATATTTTAAAACACTCCAGGGAGATCATCTGTGAGGTCCATCCTTGTAGGAGGAGCCCCTGCCCTGTCCCTGGTGCTCCTGGGGCAGACTGAGCAGGACGCCTCTGAATGATGGAAGTCATTCCAACAGAGCCAGTGAGAGCAAGGCTCCTTCAGATCCCTCCAGGTAAGGTCTCCTGTGAGCTGAGCTTGGATGGCAGAAGTTAGATAATGAGGGAGGCCTCACCGGATTTCATTTGGTAGCTCCAATCCATACCTCACTCTGCACCTGTGCAGAATGGGAATCTCATCATGCTACTACTCCCACCCCTCCTGCCATTGAGATCTTCAGTGGCTCACAGCTTCCCTCAGTAGAAAGGCAAATTCCTCAATAAGATTGACACAGCCCACCTTGGTCAGGTCTTGCTTAATGCTCATTCTTCATGTTCCTCCAGCTTGTCCCTGCTCAACTATTCGTGTGTCCTAAATGATCCACATCCTCTTCCACCTCCCAGAACTTATACGAATCATGTTTCATTTCCCTTCCATGTCTGAAACTGTTAAACACTTTTGGACTATATTTTGAAGATGAATACACAGCTTATGTCACTTTAATAAGAGTTTTCCAAGTTCAGCTCATTTGTCTGGGTTAGCATGTCCAGGGTACAGAATACTTGGGGTTCAGGATGCCCAGGCATTCTCTCTGACCATAGAGCCCCAGAAGATGAAGGAATCTCTCTGACATTCCCTATACAATTTTATGGGCCTGTATCTAATGTCAGCTCAGGGGGCAAGATAGGTGGCTACCAGAGCACTGGGACTCTGGGGAAAGAGGTTACATGGTCATTCGGGAGTGGGATGATTATGATGGGGCCAGTAGAAAGAGCAGAGACTTTTAGGGAGTCCAGGCTAAAACTCTGAACACCAGTCAGGAAAATACTCTCCAAAGAGAGGCAGCATATAGTTCAGTACTTTAAGTTCTTGATTGGGCTAACATTCTGGAAATCTTGTTTGGAGAAGTTCTGTGGCATGGTGGTGGTCACCTGGGTGCTGGGGCAACCTTCACAGGGTAGGTTGTATGTAGAACTATGCATTAGAGTTTATTTATCTTTGCCATCTCCCTACAAGTCTGACTTGTTAGCAGATAACAAAGAAAGAAAAGAAGGGCAAGAATATGGCTGTCTTCCTATTAGACGTGACGGTGGAATAATGAAGAGTGATTACAAACATGGACAACTGCAGAGACAAAACTGGGAAGAGAAGACACTCAGATAATACTTCTCTCCCTCCTCCTACACTCCTCAGGTGGGTTCTGGGATTTCCCTAAGATAATCAGCAAATCTGCCTCCACTTTCACCTCTGCCATCATTGAGTGTCTGCACTGCTGTCCTTACCTGCTTCTCCCTGGAGACACCGATTGCTAGAGACTGCTAATTATTCTGCACCCTGAGTGTCCTAGTGTCTAGGGTTAGGGGCCAGGCCTTTTATGCTCCTGATTGTCACTCCCAGATAATCATTCTCTCTTACCTGGTAAACATCAGGTCCCCCAGGCTGCCACTGCTGTGTGCAGGCTCCTGACTCTGCTCCTTACTCTGATGACCTGGTATTTTGCCTCTGGACCCCCTCTCTTCTCAAGTTTCACCATAGCTCTGGTTACTTCAGTGCCATATGTGGCCACCCCTCCAGCACTTGACTTTGTCGTCTACAGCAACCTCCTTCACTCCACTTAAGTCATCCCACCTCCTGGCCAAACCCTGGGCCTGACCCTCACCCCAGTGATCCAGCTGAAACAGAAATTCAGATTCTCTGCCGCTGTCCAACTCTCCCTTTGGTCCAGCCAGCTCACTCAGCTGCCACCCCACATGAGTCCTTTGTCCCGGCTCAGTCCTTTACTAATATTCTGACTTCCAGCTTCCGTTCCCTGGTGCAGCATGTCAACTGCTCACTCGCTGATAGCAAAAACTCTCTTACCTCAACAGGCTTATGTTATATCTCTCTTATAAATTCTAGCTCTGGAAAATCACCTGGCTACCATGTCTGCACTTACACCTGGCCAGTTGGGTGCCGTTTCACCAAAAGCCACATCATCAGGCACATTCCCGTCAACAATCAAGGTAGTTCTCAACAAGGCTGTCACCACCACCTGAAAATCCTACTAATGTTTCTCTGCTGCAGTTCGGCTGCAGCAAAATAACCAGGGGGTGACGAACAACTTGTGTACATTGATACAGCAGGAGTGGGAGCCGTTTATTGTAGGACAACAGAGGTATTTATACATTCCACACAGCTTATCTTAATTAGCATAAACTAGATACAGCAATCAACCAATAAGGAATCTCCACACTTAATGGCTCGCTGGCGTTACTTCACAAACCACTCCCCCTGGCAAAATGCCAGGCGCCATCCTGACTTGTTTACAGACTCTAACATTTCTCAAATTCTCCTCTACAAAAATGTCATTACTTTCCCCAAACCAGGTACCCCTTTCACCTTGGCTAATGGTCTTCTTCTAAAGGAAAAGAGAAATAGTCAAGAAGGAACCCCCGCAACTCTCCACACCAAACCCATAAACACACCGACACCCACAGTATCCTTTCTTCCTCCTCCTCCTTCTCATTAGTGGCAACAGTAGTATTTCTCCTTTCCAAAGCCAGTCCCTTTCCCTGAGCCCTGGCCTTTGTCTTCTACCTTCAAGAGGGTCTCACCCATTCAGTGTCCATCCAACAAGTGGTTACTGAACATCTACCAAGGCCAGGAATGTTCTAGATCCTGGGGAACCAAAGAGCCACCCTACAGAGCTTGTGTTCTGAATATTTCAGTCAAGGATAACAAGCACCATGATGAGACATGCCATGTAGATCAGGGGCCAGCAAGCCACGAGGCAGGAGCTGCTGTTTGACACAGGTCAATCAGTGCTTTCTCCAGAGAGGTGGCGTTTAAGTAGAGACCTGAAAAGGAGAGGGAGTTTGCATTCTCAGTACAATAGTACCCCCTTATCCACGTGTTCACTTTCCTTGGTTTCAGTCACCCCTGGCCAACTGTGGTCTAAAAATATTAAATGGAAAATTCCAGATAGAAGCAATACATGAGTTTTAAACTGCATGCCATTCTGGGTGGTGTGATGGAATGTCTTTTATTACAGTATATTGTTATAACTAGTTATCATTTTTAATCTCTTACTGTGCTAATAAATAAATTAAACTTCATTATCGTTATGTATGTATAGGAAAAACCATAGTATTACACATATTCATATATTCAGTGCTAACCAGTGGGGGTCTCCAAATATATCCCTTCAAGAGAGGGGATGCTTCAGTACTGGGAGCCCTACTCTGCTAGCTCCCTCCCTCAGGCTTGTGTGGTAGTAAGATTCTCAAGTGAATATTAAATTCATTTTTTAATGTTAAACTTATTTTCTCCTTCAATCTGCCACCTCTTGGGGTGGTCAAAGTTTAATCTCCATTAAATTAGGGTCCCACCTCTCAACCATCTTAATATTGCTGATGAGACCGCCAATTGCCTCTCCAGCCCACGTCATATTGTTCTTCCTCCACACTCGGTGTGCCAGAAATAGGATGGTATTTCCCTGACTGGAGCCTGCTCTTCCTCCCCTCCAGGGCCCCGCATGCCCAAGTGCTTCTTGCTTTCTGAGATGTTCTCTCTCACCGACGCCCACACCAGTCCTTGACTCTTATTCATCCCCAGGTCTCAGTTTGGGTATCTTTTGATCAGGTAAGTCTTCCTGTCACCTGATCTAGGCTGCATCCTACTGTTTTGCATTCTGTCCAGGGCAAGTATAGCTGGAATTCGCCAGTTTGGTGGTATCAGGTTGTTAAAAGATAATTCTTTGCGGTTGTACATAGCTGCTGTCACCCCAGCCCCCTCCATAGGAATCTCCAGGTGGCTCATGACCCCACAACTCCTGTCAGGTAACACCTGGCCCAGAGACGGATCTGCTACTTTGACTGGTATCATGGAATAGTTGGTGAAATATCTTTGAAAAACATGACTTGGTTTATAGCCTAAGACCCCATGCTTCATTTAATCTTTGTTTAATGTTTTCCTTTCCCACCAAATTCTAAAATCCCCTAGGCAAGTCCAATGTCTGTCTTATTGACCACTTTATTCAGCACCTCATGCTGCACCTGCCACAAAGCAGGGACTTGATATTTGTCAGCCTCATGAGTGATGGCAGGAATGAATGCAGGAGTGAAGCCATAGTATATAATGGACACCAGCCACCTGCTGGATTCATCTGTGTGTGTGTGTGTGCGCTCGTGCATGCGTGTGAGTGCGCACACTCATGCACATGCATAGGGCTCTACGCCTGGCCAGGGAAGACAGTTTTAAGCTACAGCCATGTAGCAATACCCACTGTGCAGCACTCTGAAGGAAGTCCACACCTGGGGCAGGAATGAGGTCGGGTCTCAGGACTCACACGTGGCTGGAGAGGGAATCTGCCTGCCACAGCTCCTGATTAGGGGTCACCACTTCCTTCCTGCCCCAGGCTAATGAACATGACCAGCCAGCAAGCGGCTCATCTCTGATGAGGGCAGAGCTGGGAAGATTTAGGTGAGAAGACCCTGGAAGGCAGGAGCATCTGATGAGTCAACCTGTGTCTGTTTCAAAGCCAAGGTTATCAGAGCGACGAGGTTGACCAAGCAAAGCTGGGGACTCCTTCCTTGGAGTGACTCTCTAAGGGGGACCTCTCTGGGCTGGGAGGCTGGGAAAGGACAAACAAGAGACTGGGTGTGGTCAGGAAGGGTCTGCCAGTCGCCAGGTCTTGGTGTCAGTGGTCAGGGACAGCATGGAGCAGGGAGCAGAGAGCCAGGGAGAGTGGCTGTCAACTCCAGCTGAGAACAAGATAAGCCACAGGGTCCGTCTGTCAGCTGCTTCTCCTGATGATGTTCATCTACAGCCCCTTGGGAAGTGGGCAGAGAGGGACAAATCTGGGCCCATCTCTCAGGCTGACGGTTGATGAATCTTCCCAAGATAGTAACAGTGTGGAGCCTGGGGATCTAACTCACAAATCCTGCCACACCCTTGACACGTGTCCTCATGCTGACGGAGGAAAGTGGGTGTTCTGAGACAAGGACAGGGATGCTCACAGACAGCCAGCTCTGCACCCCACGGCCCAGGCTTGAAGATAGTGGCAGCTTTCCTCCCCAGATGCCCTAGGCAACGCTCCTCCACGCTCATCCCCTACATCAGCCCCATGAGTCTCCTAAGGCATTTGTTTAAATTGCACATTCCTGGACTCAGTCCCAGAGATCCTGATGCTCCGGTTCTGGGGGGATGAGATTCTACTGGAGGTGAGCCTGGATGGCACGCAGGGAAACGCAAGCAGACAGGCAGCTGGGGAATGTCTCAGCTTTGGAGACACCTGGCTGAGGTCCTGACCCCATCCAGCCAACAGCTGGGGAAATGCTTCTTCTGGAGGCTCTGCAGCCCCACACAGACAACAGGAAGTGCTGCTGACACACCCTGGAGTCTGGACATGAGCTGCACACGTGCAGAGGCACAGCACCCTTCACCATGCACATCAAAGGCAGAGCTCGCCTCCCAAATGGGCCATTTGAGGAAAGGGGAGCTGAAATGGTGTCATGTCACAGGGGCAGATGTAACTTGAAAATCCAAAGCTCCTCCTGGCAGGGAGGGGGCTCAGCAGCAGAGTGTATTTTAAATAGAAAAACCAAAAGGGCTATGGGATTTCAATTAGCTCTAAATGCAATATGAGTGGAGATGCAGTGTAGACACTCAAAAATACTTGTGGTATTGACATTGACAGTTTGATTTTTATGTAACACTTCTATAACACTACATCTGGGACTGCTTCAGCACTTTAAAAACATTTACTCATTTGGTCCTTAGAACAATTTAAGTGGTAAGCACTAGTATTAACCCCATTTTATAGACGAGAAAACTGCAGCACAGAAAGGTTAGGTCATACATCCAAGGTCATGCAGCTAGTAAGAAACAGAGCCAGGATTTTAACCTTGTCTAAGGTATTCACAGTGAGGAATGTGCAAACCACCTCCTTGGTCTGTCCTGGTCAGACCCTACTGTGGAGCAAGGTGGTAGGGCGGCAAGAGCAAAATGCAGACTTAAGTTGCTGTCTCACCAGGCCATCATTGAGAAAAGGGAGTGGACCAAGTATAAACTAGACTCCAGAGAGCCTTGATGACAGGAATACTATTTCATACACACAGAGGCTGGGCAGCCACTCTTTCTGGCTTGTGGGAAGACCAACCCATCATAGAACAGATGATTTTGTTTAGATCCAGATTCCTTAGATGGCAATGAACTTGAACTCCCACTGTAGCTGGGAGCACTGGATACGGCGGGGAGCAAACTGCCCACCTAACTATAACAATTGCTCGAGTTCACCTTCCAAGGAGAGGCAGTTGGCTGAGTTCCGAATGGTAGTTAATAAAGGTCAGAATGCTCAGAGGGACTGGGTCAAGCTGAAAATGGGATGCCGAGTAAGAGGGGGCTCTTTAGAGAAAAGTGAAATTTTCCACATGGAACCCCCACCTGCCATATTACTCAAGGCTTACTCCCAAAGAAGCCCCAACGCACTGCAAGAAAACAGTGTGGTATTTTCACCTACTCATTAATTCCCTGCAGTATTTATTGAGCACCTGCTGTATGCTGGCACTGTGTGGGATCATGGGGGGTACTCTGATGAATATTATAGGTAGTGTCCCTGCCCTGATGGAACTCAGAGTCTAGCTTGTTTGAATGATCACAAGCTCCAGAGAGCAACAAGCATAGGAATCTTGACTTTGGTACTTTTCCAAACTGTGTAACCAGGGGCAATGTACCCCACTGAACATGATTGCCTCATTTATAAATCTGCCCTCATAGAATTGCGCCCTCAAAGAAGCTCAGTATTTGACATAGGATCCATCAGCATTAGTACTTATATTAGCCATGATTCTAAGCTGCAAGCAACCAAAGTGGATTCTGGCTGATTAAACCAAACAAGCTACTGGGTGGTCACAGAATTGTGGCAAGCTGGAAAACAGGGCTCATGCCATGCTTCCAAAAGCAATGTCCATACCAGTACTGCACAATTGCCTACTCCCCCCGCAGGCAACGCCACCTCTGGGTCAAGAAATCGATCATCCAGCTATAATCAACTGCACAAAAGAGCAGGGATGTTCCACAAGTGCTGGGCAGTCAGAACATGACAAATGTCCTCTGGAGTCTCTGGCCCAGACTGTTCACCAGATATACATCCAACCTTTTGCCAGTCCTGTGAACTCCTGGTAGAGATGCCCCAGACTTGTAAAACTTCCCTGTAACCCTGATACACCACTCAAGTCCTTCGTACACACCTACATATGTGTGAGGTGCCCCCATACCCAGGATCAAGTGGAATCTCCCGCTGGCAGGAAGTGTAAGAGGGATCTCTAAGAGGCAGGCTCTTGGGCTGGGGTCTGGCCCAGAAGATCACAAAATGGGCTAAGGCTGCCACCAAGTGGCCATCGTATGAATCACAGAAAGACCTGGCCTTTCTTCCAATCTGACCACCCAGGCAGAAAGCAAAGGCCTCCTGTGGGGCCTGAAGAAATAGCTCTCCTCCTCCTGCTGAATTGCTCCTGAATTGAGCTCTCCTCCTCCTGCTGAATTGCTCCTGAATTGAGCTGTCTACAGCCACTGAACTCCAAAGGAGGTAATGGTACCTAGCGCTGATCTGGCACCCTACAGTGTATAAAATGCTTTCACGGAGTAGAAATAATTACGTGATGATATTAATTCTTGTTACTCCGTACCTGACACTTTAAAATGCCATCTCGTAAACCCCTCAGCAAGTCTGTAGTGGACACCTGTATCTACCCAGCTGGTATCTATTTTCCTTTCTTCTCTTAATAGCACTTTGATTTTTCTTTGGGAATGTTCCATCCACTGCTAGGACTTACCAAAACTACCATCAGGAAGGAAGCTCTATTTGAACCCATAAGATGTCTTGAGCTTCCAGGTACCAGTCCAAGGGGAAAGGTTGTCTGTCTGGGATTCTAACCAACACACAGGAAGCACAACAAACCTTTCCCTGTAGCCCCAAGGGTTGGCCATGCTGGAAAAGTCTCTGTACTTTTCAATTTCTATGAACCAATAAATAGTCTTCCCCTATTCAGAGGTCAATTTGAGTGTTTTTTTTTTTTTAACTTGAAGCCAAAAGAATAGTATTAATTCTTTTTTAATAAAATAATGTCATAAAAGGTCCAAAAATGAACTGTCAATGCCAAAGTAGCAGGCAGCGTTCATTCAATGTCAGGTACTACTCCCCATTTTGCTAGAGACTGAATGTCTTTGTCCTAAAATTCCTAATCCCCAATGTGAAGTGTTATGGGGCAGAGTCTTTAGGCTGTGGTTTGTTTATGAATGTGGATCCCTGTTTAGTGCTTTTATAAAAGAGACCCTGGGAAGCTCCCTCCTACTGTCTACGATATGAGGAGGCAGAGGGAGTCAGATATCTATGAAGCAAGAAACAAGTCCTCATCTGCCAGGGCCTTGATCATGGACTTCCAGCCTCCAGAACTATGAGAAATAGATTTCTGTTGCTTCACACAGCTTCTGTTTGTTTTGGTCATAGCAGCCTGAACTAAGACACTGTTTTAGGAGCTGGAGATAAAGGAGGCACCAAAACAGACATAAACCATGTTCTCCTGAGCTAATGTTCTTGTGGTGATGCCCCAATAAACAATTCAGAACACAGCAGCTTCGCAGAGAATTAAAGAGAAGGACTTGATAAAGCATGACCACGTGGCTTCTTCAGAGTGGGTGTCAGGAGGTGAGGTGATGAAAATGTGCTGTCAGTTTGGTTCATGGAGAACTACTTTTCCCAGAACCCTCTTCTTTCCTCTCCACTCTGCCACAGTGCCAGGCAAACTCCTCTCTCCCCTCTCCTACGCTTGTGTCGTGTACTGTGCAAATCTCCACTGAAGCATTCACGGGATTACATCACAATGGCAACTCTCGCAGGTTTGCATAGAATATTGTAAACTCCTTGAAGACTCTCTTCACACCCTTGTCCATTCCCCAGGCCACCAATGAGCTACTCAATATGTTTGTTAAAAGGTTGAACAGATGAATGAATTAACTAGAAACTTAGAGAAGAGGCTGGTTTAGAACAGCAAGTTTGGGGTTTTATGTTCAGACTTTTAATTTGGAATAATATTATATTTACAAAAGTTCCAATGCTAGAACAGAGAGTTCCTGTACACCCTTCACCTAGGCTCCTGTAATGTTAATATCTTATGTAACCAGGGGAAGTTGATCAAAACCAAAGAATTGCATTGCTATAGTACTACCAACTGAACTACAGACCTGATGAAAATTTCATCACTTTTTATTTTCTGCCATGTCCATCTGTGTCAGGACTGAATCAAGGGAACCATGTTGTATTAATACTCATGTCTCCTCAGATCTTCTCCAATTTGTGGTATCTTCTCATTTTCCCTTGTTTTTCATGACCTTGACACTTTTGGAAATAGTAGTTAGATTTTTGTAGAATGTTCTTCAATTTGCATTTGTCTGATGTTCCCTCACAATTAGACTAGGGTTATAGATTCTGAGGAAGAATGCTCCAGATATGAAAAGCCCTTCTTGTGACATCATTTCAGGGATACATGATATCTACGTGACTTATTCCCAGTGATGTTGATCTTGGTCACTTGCAAAGGGGGTGTCTGACAGGTGTCTTCCCTGTAAAGTTACTATTTTGCCTTTCCATATCTTGCTCTTTACAAGTGAATTGCTGAGACTCAGCATAGTGGCATATGCCTGAAATCCCAGAGACTCAAGAGACTGAGGCAGGAGGATTGCAAGTTTGAGGCCAGTCTTGGCAATTATCAAGACCCTGTCTCAAATAAATAATAAAAAGGACTAGAGAGTACTATGGTTTGGATATTAGATGTCTCCCCAAAAGCTCCTGTTAATGCAGTAATATTTAGAGGTAAATGATTAGATTACTAGAGCTGTAACCTAATCAAGTCCATTCTAGTTTGAATGGACAAGTGGTTACTGTAAGCAGATGGGGTATGGCTGGAGGATATGGATCCCTGGGGATTAGCCTTAGAAGGGTGAAGCTTCCCTGAAGCCCTTTCTCCATCCCCTCATGCCACGAGCAGAGCAGTGCTCTTCAGCCATCTCCTTCAGCCATGATGTTCTGCCTCACCTTGCACCCAAAGGGATGGAATCAGCCAACCATGGACTGAATCTCTAAAACCATGAGCCAAATTTCCTCCTCTAAGTTGTTCTTGTAAGTTGTTTTTGTAGGTCACAATGATGTAAAGCTGATTAACACAGGGATGTAGTTCAGTGGTAGTTGAAGAAGAAGAAGGAGAAGGAGGAGGAAGAGGAGGAGGAGGAGGAGGAGGAGGAGGAAGAGGAGAATCAGCAGCAGCAGCAGAAGAGAAAGAGAAGGAGGAGGAGAAGGAATAAAGAGAAGAGGATGAAGAGGAAGGAGGAGGATAAAAAATAATAATAATAAATGCAGAGTCTAGTGATTGAACCAAGGGGAAAGGAATTGATCTCCATCTTCTAGAGAGGGCAGTACCTACATATCTTATTGGAATTCTTCTGTAAATAGAAGAATAAAGTTTTAAACTTTATTTTTGCCATGACTCACTGATAGTCTAATGAAGTCTATGGACTGAGAAGAGTCTCAGAAAGATATTTTAAAATTGAGTATATTTGTTTTGAAAAAATAAAGTACATGAGATTAAAAAGGAAAACGATTGTATTAATATACAGTTATCAAAATATTTTTAAAAGAACTTCATGGTATGGTAACATGTTTATTAGCAAATCAAAACACAGGTTCTAGCAGTATATCTAGATGTCAAAGGTTGTGTGCAGTGTCATCACAGCTGACACTGCTATAGTAGTTTGTTGCCTGCATGAACAATGAGTGCTAAATGAGTGCTAAATTTCAGTGATATATTTGTAAAAATAAACTTATAATTTCCCCCAATCAAGTTTACAGACCCCGTGAATTCTATCCATTGACCCTTGGGAGGGTCCCCAGCCCTAGATTAAAAACCCCTAGTTTAAGGATCCTGGATGGAAGAGGTGTTTAGGACTCTGAAAAAGGAGATGCAATTGAGGAAGTAAGAGTCACATAAGAGGCTGTTCTTCACTGTGGTTCTAGAAGAGCTGGAATGTACCAGAAAGAGAAAGAAAATTAGAGTTTCAATTTCTCTGACAATGAACAGAATGCAAAACCATCAAGTGCATTTATCAAACCATTTATCACATTTTGTATTTGAAAAAAAATTAGAATAGTGCTGGTGATGATATTGGACGTGGCACCCATGCACACTATTGGCTATCATGCAAATTTTTGCGAACCCATTGAGAAGCAATTTGGAAATATTAACATCCATAAAGATCAAAATCTTAATTGAGAAGCTCACTCGTGAAAAGCTACCTTAATAATCCAAGATACATAAAAAGTTATACTTAAAGATGCTTATTGCAGCAAAATTTACAGGAACAAAACATATTGAATGAAACTAAAGATCTAAAATTGGTAACAAGTAGTGAAATGGCACAGAGTACACAAATAAAGGAATTGTCATGCAGATATTAAATAACAGTATCAAAAACAATGCAGTTACAGACAAAAATAATGGTACAGACTTTGAGAGGCAAGACCTGTAGGCATCCCCGCTGAGCCTTCCCTGTTAAAAGGAGGATAAAAACACCACCTCCTGAGCTTGTGATGTGGCATCATGAGATCCATTTAGAGTCCCTAGGAAAGGACAAAATATGTCAGTAGACCCTATGATGATGATATTGTGCTATACCAATGATTGGGGCATTGCCAAAATATGCATAGAAATGTCTGGAAAGGCAATACATCGAAATATTAATAGCGGTGTGCAGGTAAAGCAACCATGATGGTTTTCTTTTTTTCTCTATTTTCTAAATTTCTATGATATGTTTTTAATAGAGTGTTAAACTGTTGATATAAAAAGATGCAAAGGTATTTGTTAAAAATATACTATCTACAAACTTTCCCAGCAATCGAGATGAGGCTCATATCAGTAACTGTAGAGCCTTGAAACTCCCTGTATGCCTTTTGTCTCCCAAACATTGGAGGAAAGGAAATCCCTACTGCACAAAGCTACTGTGTCTTTACAATAATTTCTGAGTAGTATACATCGTCCTTAGATGAATAAGACCCCAGTAAATGATGAGTCAATGTTAAACATTTCTAGAGGCCAAACTGTTGAGGTTGTTTAATTCACTATCCAGAAAAACAGTCTCAGCAGCAGTAGCAGCCATAGAAAGAGGCTTGCCAAGTACATAGCACCCAGTAGGTGCTCTATAAACATTAACTGAAGCACAGCTGACTGCTAACAGTATCCTGGACTTTCCCTGCTACGGTGGCTGCAGAGGCAGAACCATTCAGTCCACACGGGGGCAGTGCTGCTCCACTCTAGGCAGAGCAGGGAGGCACTGTGTGCACCTGGCGCTGAAGCAGCCACTTCCCTTCCTTTTCAGACATTAATCTCACAATTCACAGAAAGGCTCCAAAGATGGAGATGGTTGGATTCACCCTGCTTTCTTAACGGAGTGGGAGACATACTACAGGAAAGATGTATCCATCACTTCTGGAAGGTTGTACCAGCCTGTGAAGCACACAGCATCCTGTGCAAGGTTTATACATCAACAGGGCTGAGCTAGGGCTGAGACTCCTGGGTGACCAGTGGCCTCAGGTGTTTGCAACAGGGCTTTTCCAGGAAGGGTGTGTATGGGAGGTGGTGCACTGAGCTGGAGTGGCATGAGCTTCAAGGGGACAGACCAGGGCTCATATCTTGGCTCAGTCTCTAACAAGTCACTTAACCTCCCTGGCTGCATTTTCTTGTCCATGAAATGGGAATAAGACCTTGGAGGGGCTATTGGGAGATTTACATCAAATAACACATGCACAGGATTGAGTGTAATTCTTGGCATGCAGCAGTACAAGGAGAGTTAGTTACTATCATGACTGCTACTGTGACTATGGCTATAATCATTCTGATATTAATAAGGCACAGAAGTCTTAAGGAAGACTCTTTCCTCTATAGACACACTCACTTGCTGTGTGTGACTTAGTCTTGAAATTATTCCTTCATGTACAATAAGGGGAGAATGGAAAGCGCAAAGTGAGAGTATAAGAGGCAAGGATTTTAACTACCTTTTTTTTTTAAATGAAAGATCATATGTTTAAGGGAATCAAACATAATTTTTGAATTCTCTTTGAAAGAGACAGGGCTGAACTCCTTTGGTTCCCTCCCTCCCTCCCTAAGATTTGAAGCCAAAGTTATCAACTGAATTTCAGTCCATAATGAGGGGGGACATCTTGGTCATCTGGCTCCCAGAGTCAGGTGGACCTTGTCTATACTCTCAACTGGCACAAATAGGGGAACTTTATTCGTCATGCATTTGTTCTTGGGGAAACAAAATTTTAAAATTCCTCTTCTTAGCTTATCAAATACATTGATGAGAAAAAGTAAAGAGTTAGAATTGTTTACAAAAGAGAGAGCAGAGTAAGATAAATGGCTTATAATAACCAACATGTCTCAGAGTTATTATACAGTGGAAGGTGACCAAGTGTCCTCCAATTCTTATTGAGGACAAAAAGAAAAAGCAAAACTTAGGTACACACAATGGACTTAGATTTGGTGGAAGTAGATGTTGTAAAATTATGATTCATTAAAGTTTCCCTAGAAGAAATGTATTGAAACACAAGTCATCGACACTTAAAAAGTTCATTTCCCTCTACATGTTTGAACATAGATGAAAACACACAGACATTGACACTTAAAAGGGAAATCACAATGATCATAATCTACACAGACTCATGAACAAGGTCACTAGATATTTCATCATTGTAGCAACTGAAGGGCAGGTGGTCGGAACGGCAGTATTAGACATGATGGGCTATGTTATGCTGCAGTAACAAATGAGCCCAACATTTTTACATATAATAACAATAAAGGTTCATTGCTCACTCATTCTACACATCCATGAAAGCATTCCCAACACTTCACGTATCCTTTCTCAGAGACTGAGGCCACCACCATCTTCTGGTCGGCAGGAAGGGACACATAAGCTAAGTCAGACTCTGGTCTTAAAGGCTTCTGCCCCCTTCACTTTGTTGCACACTGCATTGACCGTGTAACTGAAAATGGGCCAAAAGAGAAAGGGCTGAACTCCTTTGGCTCCCTCCCTCCCTCCCTAAGATTTGAAGCCAAAGATATTAACTGAATTTCAGTTGATAAGGAAAATTAGATTCTTTGTGGACAGCTTCGTCACTGTCCTAGATTTACCAAAACTTTCTACATTTTTAAGTGATCTGTAAAGTGCAAGATTTATCCCTAAAAGTATTTTGTGATTGTAACAGTGCTTGTCCTCCAAGATAGACTACCCTGGGAAGCTTGAGGCAGAGAAACTATCAACACTATTATTCCTTTTCCATCTAGAATAGCTTATATTTGAGCCTTCTTCTAAGCACAGCAGGAGATTAACTCACTTTTCAACATATCTTTATTTAATCCCAACTAAGTGCCAAGACCTAAACATACAAAGACAAAATAAAGTAAAATCTCTACTTTTAAGAAACTGATAATCTGGTTTCCCATGGGGTTCAGGGTCTGAAGTAGGGTGTGGATTGGATAGAGATTCACGCAGAAGTTATCAGATGGAAGGGACTTTGAAGAAGCCACAAGCCCAGGGATCTGGTATTCCAGCTGGACCTAGGAGCACACACTTTGGACCCTTCTTTTGCATGCCTCCTGTCCACATAACACGTGTCATCCCTCTTGTCTTGTCACATTCTGGTGCATCAGCCTTCCTATGATGACCCTCCTTGATACTTCTGCTGTTTCCCCAATCTCTGGTTCATCTCTCATCATGCCTGCCTTAAACTTTCCTGTTTTCTCACATATTTTCTGTCTACAAACTCCCCTCTGCCTGGCACCCTCCCCCCTCTCCCAGCCTCCATGTTAACCATGAAAATTCCTCTTCCTAAGGGGCCTTGCCCAACACTGTTTCCTCTCCCTTCCCTAGGCACTGGGCCATTTCTGCCCTCCTGGCACAGTCCTGCAGTAACTCATTGGTGCATCTGTCTTCCTCGTTGGACTGTGAGCCCCCTGGTCCTGTGAGGGTCTCTGAAATCAACATGAAGGTTTTGGGTCTTTATCCTGACTGCCATGGGCAGCCTTGAAAAAAAGGAGAACCAGGTTTGGGAAAAGATGAGTTCAGATTCACCATATTCAGTTCCAAATGCCTGTGAGTTGTTCAAGTACAGAGGTTGAGTAAACTGATAATTGTCCTTTGATATTTTTTCTCCTCTTGTTCAGATCCATCCACTTTTAGCAAGGCACAAGGTACCTAGAATAAACTGTGTTCTCCAGTTTTTCTTATGCATGACTAAGTTGTGGCCATTAGGTATAAATGAAACTGGTGGTACTACTTCTGGGAAGTATGCTAGAAGAGGATGTTCTTTTTTATGTGATTTTCCTTTTCCTGCTGGTTGGAATGTGGACACAACGGTAAGAGCTAGACCAGCCATTTGGGGTTGTATGTTGAGGATAGAAAGCCACAGGCTAGGAGCCTGGGTTCTCATGATCATGGAGTTGTCTTGCTGGCCTTGGACTGCCTGACCTGGTCCTGCTTTGGCTTGCATCACTTGTCTCTTAACTTCTTGAGCAGCAGCCTCTGTGGGTTCCTTGTCCATGCCAGGCTCCCTCCTGACTGCCTGTGCTGTTCTCGCTGCTTCTATCTCCTCTTGGACTGCCCAGAGCCCACTCACCTCTCCAGGCATCATCAAAGACTTCCAAGGTTTCAGAATAAACTTTCCTAACATCCTTTGCTACTTTCACTTTCTACTCCTCTTATAATGCTAATCACAATGAGAATTTAAGTGATTGTTTTTGACCTTTAATCCCCTTGGTTGATAATTCTGGTGACTAGGTACCACTTGTACTCTACCACATTCCCAACTTTTAACAAACTCTCTGCACTTGCTCCTCAGCATGGCCCCTACAGTCCACAGAGGGCTATCACTGCAGAATCTCAGTCTCCAGGGCTGTAGACTCAGACTGCATGTTAACAAGATCCCCAAACAACTCCTATGCACAATCAAGATTCAGAGGAACCAGTCTACTGCATACTAACCATAGTAGTAGTAGTGATAGTAATGTTTACTGGGTTTTGATAATGCTCTGGGGGTTGTTCTAAGCACATTACCTGCATTAACTCTTGTATCTCTCACAACAATCCTAAGAGATTGTTATAACCCCATTTTATAGGTAGAGAAACAAAGGCACAGAGATTAAAGAACGTAACAAAGGTCGCATGCCTAGTAGTGGTGGTAGTAGTAGTAGTAGTAGTAGTACAGTAAAAGAGAAGCAAAAAAAATCTACTACCTGGAACAGTCAAAGGCACATGGCATATACTTAACATTTTAAATAAATGCTAAGGGGGCTGAGGATGTGGCTTATTGGTAAAGTGCTTGCCTAACATGCTATGAGGCCCTAAATTCAATTCCCAGCACTGTCAAAAAAAAAAAAAGTTTAAATAAATGCTAATAAGTTGAGAGCTGAGATTTGAACCCAAGCTGACTGGTTCCAAAGTCCCTGCTCTTAACCACTCAGTATGTGATGAATTTTGTTAAGTGCACCCTACAGAACTTCCACTGAATCTGACGTACTGTAGACATCCACATTTGATGAATGATTATGGCTGAATAGGTTGTATGGTATAATCAGAGTGGGCTGGTCCCTCTGGAACCTTGATGTAAAGAGCAGCAAAAAAGGAAGAAAGTGGTTTGGAACTATCAGCTCCATAGTGACAAGAAACACCTTGAAGTTGGAGACTATGCTTTTGTGCACTCAAAGCCTCACAAGCCTGAGAGGAAGATGGATTACTATAAATAACCAAAATGTCACTGGTTCTTGTCTCCATCAATTCCCACATGCTCTAAGTATCCTGTATCTTTCTGGGATTACCCAGAGTATATCTGACCATTGCTTACCAATGACTTTGTGCCTGTCAGGCACTGCCACTCTCTGTTACTTCTTAAGAGGCACATTGGTCTCTTGGAGCAGTTCTATAACTATGCTGTGGATAACCAGGTCCCATTATCTCCAGCTGCAGTTGATGTGCTAAAGACCATTGTGTAGTCAAAAAAGAATACCTCGGCCCTTCATGCCACACACCATTGGGAGGTACTCCAGCTGGACTGCATACACACGTACAAATGCTTTGCCAGACTTCAAAAAGTCCTTCTGATCTCCATAGTGTTCAGATATACATGCTATGGAACCTAAGCTATAAGCCAATCTTGCTTGAGACCAGTGTTGGATGGGATCTAACCAACCATGTCTGAGCCTCTCTGTCCTAGCAACTTCTACCCTACAGACTCCTAATCCCTATCAAACTGATTTTTGTAAAGTATCCACAATTTTGTCAAGAAGTCCCAAGTGATTCTAAGCACCAAACCTAAATTTCCCCCAAACCTGCTTTTCTACCATAGTAATCTTATATGTTGAACTTTGGTTTCAACAATACACTCTGGAATGTGCGTGCATATATCCAGAGTGTGAATGAATGTTTCCATTATCTCTTTCTACCTTAAGCCTATGATTCCCTGGATGTCCACTACCACTAATTCCTTAGCATGAGGCTCCAGGCTCTTTAGCTATAAACCTTATGAGAAAGTGTCATTTCTCCATTTTATAGATGAAAAAACTGAGGATCAAAGAGATTACACAACTGTCTGAAGGTCATATGGTGCCCAGGATCGAACCCAGTACCTCACATGTGTGAGGCAAATGCTTTACCACTGAGCCACAACCCCATACATTTATCAATAAACAAAATTTATTTACACCCAAGACCAGTCTCTCCCAAGAACACTGTAGACTTTAACCCTGTGGGTCAATCAATGGGGATTGAGACCCCTGTCCTCATAAGGAAACAAGGCGAGGACCTGGCGCAACTTTAGAGACTTTGCTCCTTTCTCCTACTCGCGGAGCCCCCAACTTGGCTTTGAACTGGGCAGCCGGCTAGGAACTTGAGCGCTGGTCCAAGCCCCGCCCTTGACCCCGCCCCTGGCCACTCCTCGCCGCCGTCGAGGACAGTCCATATCCGCCAGTAACCGCCATTTCCTGTCCAACTCTGGGCGCCGCAGGTCAGTGCAGTGGGGTGGGCTCGGGGTCTCTCCTGGCACCTGGGCTGGCTTGGCTCTCAGAGCCGAGTGGAGGCAGCCAGATTGGGCCTCAGTGGCTGGGACCGCAACCGCCGCGGCTGGGACCTCCGCGGAGGGCACAGCGTCGGTGAACGCTGGGGAACGGTTGCCAGGCAACGGGACGCGAACGCGGGCGCGCGCAGATCCAGTTGGTTGATGCAGGAGCGCGCAACGCTTTTACAGTCGCCCTGTGCTCATCCCGGGGAAGGTGGAAAGGGCCAGACAGCGTGCGTCTTTGGACCCTTGCGCGGGAGCCGAGGGATTGGATGGTGCACGAGGTGCCGAGCCTGCCTTCTGACCTTTTACCCTTGGGCAGGTTAATTCACGTCGCACTTCCTCTGTTCAAAAAGAGTTAAATATTTGAGCTGGGAAGAATCAGATAAGGGCCTCACACTTGTCACCCATTGTGCATGTGTTGCTATACTAATCACCAAGATGACCCCCAGATTTATATTACCGTTTCTGTAGCACAGAGGAGGACTCTGAGGCTCTGAGGAGTTGTGGCATTAGCCAAGATTATACAACTTGTAACTTGTGGAGATAAGGACTTGGACTCAGAGCAAATAACACAGCTTGTTCCTGGCAAAGTTCTATTTTGCAATTGTAGGTTTCTTACACTACTACCGCACTAAACCTGTGAATCAAAACTAACTACCTGGAGTGTATTTAAAGTATACAGTCCTGGGCCCTATTCCAGGTTTATTGACTGAGAATCTCTGTGGCTAATTCTGAGGAATCTGCAAGCTTCCGATGATCTTTATATGTGGGCACATGAACCCTTGGTTACCACTGAGCACACCGTGCTGCCTTCCCACTCAAAACCAAAGGTGAGGTAGTAAATCCAAAGTACCTTGGAGAGGATTTGAGAAGAGATGCTGGTGCAATATGGCATCAGGTTCGAATCCTGCAGGCAAGGATTCACTCCTGGAAAAAAGCTTCACTCCCGGAAAAAGCCAGAATCATTAAGTGTGGACATTGAAATGCACATTGTCCCATCTCTGGTTACCTGTTACACCACTAGGTCCAAGCTTCTGACTCTGGGTCTTTTCTGACCAAAAGCAGGAATTAGTGCCCTCTATCCCTGGTGTCCTTTTACTTGCTCTCCTGATCTCCTTCTCCCCAGGTCCCTGAATCACAGTGGTTGCTGTTGGCTTTAGAGTAATTATTTGCAGAGCAGTTTTTCTAGCAAAGGGAGCTGGCAGCTTTCTGAAGTATTGTCACAAATGAGTATCCCTTGGATTTAAACAGCAGTCAAAGTGAAATGGATCACCCTGCTGTTATTCATGACATTTATTTATAAACACAAATATGTCCTAAACAATAATCACTTGGCTCTTGGTTTTAGAAGGCTAATAAACCTGACAGTTCTGTTTAGTGTTTTATTAATTTCATCATTTATCCTGCCTCCCTTAGGGATTCTGGTCTACAATGGCTGATGATCAAGAGAAAGATTTGCAGAAATTTCTAAAAAATGTGGATGAAATCAGTAAGTAACAGTAAATCATATACAAATTAAATTTTGCTTTGGAGAGGTGGTGTGGCTAAAGAGAAATGATTACTCTATGTTAGTTCCTGGGTTGTCTGACAGATTTATGATTTAAAGAAAAAAAATGTAATTGAAGTTAAACAGAAAAAATATTGAGAAATTTATATTATAGCCTCAAGCGGTATTTTCTGCTGTTAATTGGTAGCATAGAAGCTGTTAACCTTCTGATTAGAATTCAGGCTGACAGCTCTCCTCCATATTGTGTTCCCTTTCGTCAAGAGGAGCTGCTCTTTTCTCATCACCAGTGAGCCTGGCTGTCCCTTCAAGGAGACCATTGATCAGTCTGGGAGCCCTTCTGTTTTAGAGTAGAGCCATTTCTGCTCTTGAGCTGCAGATGCAAAATGAAAGACTTTCCCTCAGAGTCCATCAAAGGACCTGGATGACTTATGATCATTATCCTCTTCTCTTCCCCTCTTGGCAAGAAGACCCTTCTGCAACTTGAAGAAGTGGGACCTCAAAAAAAGCGTACTCTGATCCCACACATTGCATTCAATATTCTAAGCAGACAGTTCCTCTTGAGATTTCAGGGAATTTGTTCCATGTTAGAAACAAACAAGCCAACAAGAAAACAACCTGACATAGTAAATAGAAATACTATAAAGTGCTGCTTCCAGTGGATTATATGGGTACAAAGAATAAAATGTTTTTAAAGTAGTTTGGGTAATCTCAAACTGATACATACTGGTATGTTCTTTATGTCCTCATGGACCGCTCCTCTACTCATCCTTGAACACTGGTCCATGAGTTCTGCCCCTGGCCCACTGCTCACCTGCCTCTTCACATGGATTTAACTCCACCTGCTTGCTCGTGACTCCTGCATCTAAATTGCTACCCAGGCTTCTTTTCAGAGCCTCAGCTTCTATGGTCAACTGCCACATCCACTGTGTCCCCAAAATACCCTAGCCTTAGTGTGTCCAGAATTGAATCATCATCCCTTTTATCCTCTGCTCTCTTCCTTCCCAATGACCCCTGCCTTTCTTAACTCCCCTTCCCCCTAGAAATCTAACCCTCTCCACTCACCTCCAATCAGCCTTGACCTTTGGTTTCTCGGCCCAGCACCATCCTCTCCAGCCCTCTTTGTGCCATTCCTCTCAGCAGACTTTCAACAACCCCCTAATTGTTGTTTCTGCCATCAGCTTTGTACTTCCCACAGAGTAATGTATCTAAAATGCAAATGTGGGCCAGACACTTCTCTGCTTGGATTCCTTTGCAGTCAAAATAAATTCCGAACTCCCATCAGGACCTCAGTCCTCACATGACCTTGTTCTTACCTCTCTCATCTCTTCCTACCTCACACTTAAGCAGCAGCATTTCCTCTGCTTTCCCTTCCTTTTTTACCTGTCTTAACTTTTATTCGTACTGAGAATTCATTCAGGAATCATTTATACTAGTGTCATTCACTAGAACTTTCTGTGATGATAGAAATGTCTGATAATCTGCGCTTTCCACTGTGGTAAACAAACTAGCCACATGTGACTAGTGAAGATCTGAAATGTGGCTAATGTGACTGATGAACTGAATTTCTCATTTTATTTCATTTAGAACAAATTTAAACATAGAGCTACAAGTACAGATTCTATACATTTATTTCTTGGGCTTCCACTATGTTGAGTATTGCTAAACACTATAGGGTACAGTAAAATAATTATTTTCCTTTTTTATATCTATAGTTCAGTGAGGAAAAACAGTAAGAAATTTTGAGATGATATATGACAAAAAGAAAGGCATGCAAAGTACAAGAGACAGGATCCCAGTTTGGGGGATCAGGTTAGTTTTCTAGGGCTGTTGTAACAAAGTACACAGCATGGCTTATACAACAGAATTATATATTTTTTTTTCACTGTTCTGGAAACTGGAACTCCAAGAACAAAATGTTAGCAGGTTGGTCTCTCTTGAGTCCTCTTTCTTTGGCTTATGGACAGCTTTACTTGCTGGGATTTGCGTGAGTATCTCTTTGTGCATGTTCTTATGACAACAGTCATATTGGATAATGGCCCTACCTTTTAACCTAATTGAATCACACCTTTAAGGCCCTTTGTCCAAATATAGTTACATCTGGATTTAGGGCCTCATCATAATTTTGGGGGGAGGGCGGGCGTGGGGAGGAAGACACAATTCAGTCCATAGCAGTGGTAAAATAAGGTTTGCCTGAAGAAGTGAAATAACTGAGGAACAAGTAGGAGTTGGCCATTGGGGAGAGGACGAGAGTCTTCCAGATGGGAAATAAGAAGGTAGGGAAGCTGGGAGCTGCAGACAGAGTGTGGTGCTTCTTAGAAAGGGAAGGAATGGAAAGCCCCATGTGACCAGAGAGAAGAGAGCAGGGAGAGAAAGGTCCCATCTGAGTGAGGAGAGGCCAGATAAGGAAGAACTTGGAAGCTGTTATAAGGAATTTGTGTTTACCAAAAGCAATGGGCAGCCTTTAAAGGGGTTGCTTAGAACCGAAGCATGATCAGATTTATGCCTTAGAAAATGCTCTTCAACCATGGTGTGGAATGTGGACTGGAGTGGAGAAGGAAACATACGAGAGATGTGAGGAGGCCATTACAGTACTGCAGGAGAAGAGATAATGGCTGTCTGGGAGTGATGGCAGTAGGAATGGACATAATAGACAAATTTGAGACATATTTAGAAGTCATATTCAGACAAGCTTTGGCGTCCAATGGCTGTGGGGGTGAGGGAGAACGAAGACTCAAAGGTGAGTTCAGAGAGTTGAATGGCAGGTGGAGATTGGGCTATTTGCCGAGATAGGGGCATTTGAAGAGACTTATAAGGAAAGAAGATGGACATATTAGGTTTGATGAGTAAGATCTCTTAGGAAAGATGTGCAGAGAACAATTGGCTCTTTTTTCTTCTGAGCCTGGGAGAGGCATGTCTGAACTTAAGGACACAGAAAAGTTAAAACTTGAGAATTGGAAAGTGCTATTCAAAATAGATGTTGAATATTAATATCAGACAAAAAGACTTTAAAGCCAAGGCCATACTTAATTTTTTTCAGTTTTATATAAGGATTAAATAACAAAATTATTTATACTTATGATGTACAGCATGGTGTTTTTTTTAATTTTTTTTTATTCTAATTTGTTATATATGACAGCAGAATGCATTACAATTCATATTACACATATAGAGCACAATTTTTCATATCTCTGGTTGTACACAAAGTATATTCAAAACATTCGTGTTTTTATACATGTACTTAGGGTAATGATGTTCATCTCACTCCACCATCATTTCTAACCCCATGCCTCCTCCCTTCCCCTCCCACCCCTTTTTTGATGTATGCATATGTTGTAAAGTGATTAAGGCAAACTAATTTAACCTATTCATCACTTCATATACTTACCATTTTTTCTTGGTGAGAGCACCAAAGAACTATTCCCTTAGCAGTTTTAAGATATATAGTATATTGTTATCAACCATAGTAGGCATGCTGAACGGTAGAGCTGCAGAGCATTCTCCTGTCTGATTGAAACTTTGTACCATTTGACCAATATCTTCCTGTTCTTTCCACCCCCAACCTCTGATAAACACCATTTTTTAAAAAATCTTTATTTTATTTTTATGTGGTGCTGAGGATCGAACCCAGCATCCTGCATGTGTCAGGTGAGCGCGCTACCACTTGAGCCACATTCCCAACCCAACATCATTTTACTCTGCTTCTGAATTCAACTTTTTTAGATCCCACATATAAGTAAGATCATACAGTTCTTGACTTTCTGTGTCTGTTTACTTCCTTTAACATTGTGATCTCAGTTCTAGCCATGTTGTCCCAAATCACAAGATTCTTCCTTTTTAAGGCTGAATAGTATACACAGACCTACACTTCACATTTTCTGTTTATCTGTTGGTGGACAGTTGGAGTGATTCTGTGTCTTGGATACTGGGAACGATACAGCAATGAATATGGAATGTAGATTTCCAACATACTAATTTTAATTCTTTTGGATACATTTCCAAAAATAAGATTTCTGGATCATATACTAGTTCTATTTTTAAATTTTTGGTTTCAAGCAAGACTTTAGTCAAATAAACCTATGCCAAAATAAACCTATCAAAATATATGTAAGGTCTCTGTGGAGAAAATTACAAAATTTAATTGAAACAGATCCCGGTGGTAAAAGCTGGAACAATTTGAGTAACAAAATCAACATTGTATTTGGTTATCATCCAAAGTATAAAATAAATTCCATGAGTTCATACTTATATAATTGAATAAATAAATAAGTAAACAAGTAAGACAAATCTCTCATTCTGATGAATTCCAAATAATTTATGTAGATCTCCTTCTTTAATGAGGTGGAGCAAGACTTCCCACCTCATACATACAAATGAGATACATTAAGTGGCTTGCTTCTAAAGAACACAGTCTGACAAGGAATATGGAAAAATAACTTTACAATGGAAAAGAGCTGATAAGCAAACAGTATTAAATAAGTAATCCAGGTTAACATGATAAATCATGTTAATAGCATATACCCTTGATATGGTGTTCTTTGGTCTTCCTTCCCACAACTATAATCCTAGACTAACCATGAGAAACATGTCAGATAAACCCAAATTGATGACACTCTACAAAATGCCTGGCTAACACTTCTGAAACTATCAAGGTCATCAAGAACAAGGAAAGTTTGAGAAATTGTGATGACCAGGAGAAGATGAATGACTGAATGTAGTGTGGTATGTGGGTGAGATCCTGGAACTGAAAAAGACAGTAAAGAGAAACCAATGAAATTATAATAAAATGTGGAGTTTAGTTAATAAAAATTTTAAATAAAAGACAAAATAATATCCATATAAATGGAGACTTTTTAAAATCATGAAGGGGAAGATCTATTTGGTAAAGATATCAGTTCTCAAATTATTTCATCTAGTCAATACAATTGAGAACAACATCCCTAAAGTGATTTGTGCTAAAATTCAATGAGGTAGTCCCACAGTTCATATGGAAGAATAAAGGATCAAGAAAAAATAAGAAATTTCTGTAGGACAAAAAGGAGGGAGAACTCTTCCTAGCCACAATTCAAGATTATTATAAAACTACAGTAATTGTAGCATGGAGGTTTAGGGTTGGAAAAACAAGCAGTCCAGTGGAAAGGAATGAAGAGTCTAGAGCAGATTGACAGCAGGCTGACAAGGACAAGACACAATCAGTGGAGAGAACAGTAGCCTCACAGATGCTTCCATGTTACACAGAAATCAACTCCAGGTGGATCACAAACATTAACGGGAAAAATAAGCCTTTAGAAAGAAGAGACCACATTTGTAACCTTAATGGCACAAAAGGCATAAATCACAAAAGATTGGTGTATATAACATTAAAATTAAAAGGGAATCTCTTTGACAAAAGTTTCAAACAAACAAATGAAAACACAGTTCATACTAAAGGAGAAAATGTTTACAAATCCATGTAACCAGCTTGGAATATATCGAGGAATTATATAAAGACATACAAAAGGGACAAATGACCAGTAAAAAATTGGTCAAAGATAGGAACAGATACTTCACAGAAGAAGCTGTCCAAATGGTCTGCAAATCAATAAGAGACTTGATCCCAGTCATATTCAGCAAAATGCAAATTAATGAGATACCTTTCCCATCCACCGGAGTGGCAACAATGTGAATGTTTGATATTAGCAAGCTTTGACAAAAATGTGGAGGAATGGGAAGACTTTTTTGTACATTGCTGTAGGAATAAAAACTGGTGTAGCTATATTTTAATATATAACGTGTGCACAAGGTAATGTATGCATACAGGTATGCTGTATTTATTTGCTGTAGCAAAAAATAACCTGGATATCTGTTATTAAGAGTGGATCAAGTATGGTACATACAATGATTAAAGTTAATTACTTGGAGCCAAATGCACCAAGAAATCTCTAAATCATATTAAGAGATAAAGTAGGTAGCAGAAGAATGCACATTCTATAAAGTTGTTTATTAAAAAGTATAAACACACACATATTAGATACTCTGATGGATTGGGAAAATGGTCATGAATTCCCTTATTCCTGTCAAGGGTGGAGTCCTGGATTGGCCATGTGACTTGTTTAGCCAAAGTGATGTTTATAAACATGACACAAACAGAAACCTAAAAGCACAAACATTGGGGCTTGCTTTCTTGATTACCCCTGCTGGGATGAGATACCCTTTCCCTAAATGTTCCTATTGCTCCAGCCAAAGCCAGCCAACTTGCCCAAGCAGAACAACTTAGATGACTGATAACTGAAATGTGAGCCCAGCTGAAACTCGGAGAACTAGCAGCTAAGTCCAATTCAAATGACTGACCCAGAGAACTGGAAACTAAATAAAGCTAGATAGTGTTTTTCAGTCAATAAATTTCAGGATGGTCTGTTATACAGCAAAAACTCAATGGTATAAATATTAGACAGTAAAACATGCTGGAAAAAGGATATATATGAACTGATAGATGGTTTGGGGAAAAGTACCTAATTTTATGAATATTTAAAGTATTTTACAACTAAAATTTGAAGCAACTTTCCTTGGAAAGTTAGTGGGAAATGAAAAAATGGTAATGAGAAAATACCTTTAAGAAATTATTCATGTACAGAGGAGTCAGGGGGGTTGGGGGAGTTAAAGTGTGTAAACATCTTTAGGGGAAAGCTGATTGACTGGGTTGGAAATATTGCCGAGATGGAATAATTAATTGGTGATGCAGGGTTCCTGTTTATGTTAAACAGGATGGAATGGGATCAGTATGATGGGATCCTGAGCACAAGATGAGTGATAAACCTCACTGGGGAGGAGGGACACCTTTTCCTTGTGGTAGGAAGAATGGATGGATGTAGATGTAGGCAGTTTTATAGTTTTGATGACAGGAAGTTGTTGAAAGAGTTTCTTTCTGATGTCAGCCCTTCCCTCTCGGAATAAATTAGCAAGATCATCTGTTTGGGATAGTCATTTTTTAATTGCAAAAAGCTTGAAAGACCTTGGGGATCGTAGAATGCCTTGCTAGTAGGATTGATGGCCATCACTGAAGGTCCAATGGAGTTAAGACCAGTTCTCGCAGGCATCTTTCTTTCTCTATAAGTACCCAGCATCCCAAATAAAGGCTGAGAAAGGTGGATCCTTGGATTCATCTAGAGTTGGAACTTTGTGTGGCTCACGTGAGATGGGAGGGCAGGATGGCAGACAAGGGGCAGACTGTGGAATCTTAATTTGGAGGCAGTACCATGAAGATTATTTTGTGATCTCAGAGCTGCCTGTACCTTACTCCCACACAAGATTATAAGTTCTTTTAAAACAGGATATTTTTATTTATCATTGTTATCTGCAGCATTCAGCATAATATCTAACTCTGAATAAGCTCTCCAAAAATTATTGTTGAATTGACTAATGGCTTAAAACTATTCCTTGAAGCCCAGAGTTACATTCTTTTGTAACTTTTTCCATGCAAAACAAATCCTGTTCTGAATTGTTTCATATTGGTTCTAATTGCTCTGTTTTGTTTCCCATTGCCTTATTTCCCTTCTTTAAGTTCTCCCCCATTAATTTTATACACTGTCCTTCTAATGAATGGAGTCTTTCCTTTGAAGACCTCTTTTGATTGATTCACATCTGATTTCTCCTCTAGCCACTTTAATTCAGGAGATGAATTCTGATGACCCAGTTGTTCAACAGAAAGCTGTCCTCGAGACAGAGAAGAGACTACTGCTCCTGGAGGAACACCAAGAGGAGGACGGGTGCAAGACCACCTTGAACAAGACGACGATCAGTCCTCCACAAGCCCCTGCAGAGGTTTCTTTTTCTATTGCAGACTTATATAAGTAGGTTCAGCAGGAAGACCTGCATTGAGGCAGTCATTTAATTTCAAGCTATCTGGTGAAGCTGAAATACTTTCTTAGATTTACCAGATTCATTTTCTACAAGGAAGTATAGACTCTTGATTTTTTGCCCCCTTGATCTTTCTGGGTCATCTATAAACAACTTTTGGGTTTGTTGTAATGAGAGTTTGGCCTCCACTCCCTGAGCATGTATGCCATATTTAAGCTGTACTGTTAAAGTAATAAATTCTACTAATTCATATTTCCAACTCATGCAGCCACAAATGGAGTCCCTTAATCTGGATACCCTTGCTTTTCCAAACTCAACCCCATAACAACTGCACCCACAACCAGATCTCCTAATTTAAAGCAAGCTCCCTAAATTTTGGACCTTTCCATATTAGTGGTTAAAGGAAATGACTTGTCTCCTCATTTGTAATCGATTTGCCTTCTTGGTTTGTATACCTATAAATCAGAGAGTGATTTTTGAAATTTGTTTCTTTGTTTTTATGAACACCTGTGTCTTACAGAATGCAGATGAATTAAGCCCAGGTAAGAACAGCATCTCTTTTCCCAATGAGTATTATTTGTTTAGGATCATTTTTTTTTATTGATTATAACTTCTAGACCTTTAAATTATAGCTTCTAGGCTTACAAATAACCAATGAACAAAATCCACTGATCACACAATTCTGGTACTAGTGATCAGAGGGAAAAGTGCTCAGATGCTTTTCTGTATTTTCTCCTGACCAGTCTTCTGTAAACTGACTTCAGTTATTATACATCATCCAGTTTACTCTTAGGGAATTCAGATATTTTCTGTCTTGCTCAGCTCCACAGCTCATTATGCTAAATGGAACAAAAAAAATCTCTCTTCAAAGAAAAAAATCTTTTAAAAGACATAATTCAAATTTGAAGCATAGTCATAGCCATCATGTATAATAATACATCACGCAGATTACCATTTAATGTCAAATTAAGAAAAATGTCATTTTAGCTGCCTCAGAACCGTATGTGTGCATGTGTGTGCCTGTGCCTACGTGTGTGTGCATGAGAAGTGTGGCTGTAAAACTCTAAAGTAACTCTTTTTGGCATTTGAGTTAAAGAACTGATTATAGTATTTGGGTTTTTCTTTTGGCTGTTTGAAATTACTCTGCCATCAGAGGCCTTCTTGGCATCTGTGGAGAAGGATGCGAAGGAGCGAGCCAAGAGAAGAAGGGAAAACAGAGTCTTAGCAGATGGTAATTATCAGTCTTTACTTTTCATTGCTGAAGGATTCATGCTGTAGAGAGCATGTGAGAGTCTGTTATGATGTTTGAGGATATTAAAAGTCCCAGGCAGAGGGTTCATCATGGGCCTGTGGCAGTGGGATCTGACCAGGCAGAAGTCATTGGGGGTCTGTTCTCTGCTCCTGCATCAAGGCACAACCAGTGTCGCCAGTGGTCTGTGTGCTGCGGATCTGCATGAGTCCATATTTGTTAGAACACTAACTATGGGACCCTGTTTATGAGACATTGGTCTCTGTGACAGTGTTGGAGTGGTTCTGAGCCTTGATGCAAAAAGAGTCACTTTCTCTAAGTCTTACAAAAAAAAAAAAGAAGAAGAAGAAGAAGAAGAAGGAAACAAAGAAGATAGTCCTGAAATACATGCAGAGAGAAAAGAGTGTTAATTGCCTTTTGGGTCAATGGCAGCTAAGATCTTCAAGTGGAATTGGAAAAATCAGGGAAATGGAGTCGGGAAGAATTTTCTAATGTATAGTGAGAGCTCAGTTGTATGACTGTTATTTTCATAGCCCTGAAAGAAGAGGGGAATGAAGCCTTTGTCAGAGGTGACTATGAAACGGCTATCCTGCACTACAGCCAGGGCTTGGAGAAGCTGAAGGACATGAAAGTACTGTACACCAACCGAGCCCAGGTCAGTGAGCTGTGGATTTACCCAGGGTTCTCAGAGAATGGTTGTCCCTGAACTTGAAAAACAGTTGAAGACAAAACTAGATTTTTTTTTAGGCTTTACCAGCCTAACAGGTAAATCAACTGTTTACCAACTGGCCCTTGATTTGTATGTGGAGTGTACCAGTTTCCACAGTATTAACACCACAATCTACTTTCAAGTCCCTGATGGGAGGTCACTGGAGGAGGAGGACTGGGAGGAACTGCATAGCATCATGGCATCAGCTCCTTCCACAGAGTACATTCTCCCAGCACATCCCTGAGGATGACCGGGTGCTTTCCTATGTGGATAAAGGAGAAAACCGGTAGAATGTAATAACCTGTGAGACCTTGTCATTCTGCCACTACTCAATTCCACTGGCCTCCTCTTTTGGTGATAGTCTTAACTCCTAAAAGCTACTCCCTTGTGACTGTCTTATTCATCTTATCCATCCCTCTTTAAGATTGAAATCCTGTGACTGGAGTAAACTAGGTAGCTGATGGAAATAGAGCCAGTTTCTCAGAAATTTGGATTCTCTAAAATCCCTTTCATCTCAGATTTGTATCATAGGGGTTCACAGTCACTTGGAACACCAGGTAAAAACCATCACAGGTGTTCATTTCCTGCTACTTAATTACGGGACAAAGCTGATAGCTCTTAGTTGAAACAAGAATGTCACCTGTGACCCCATCATTGAAAAATAGTTGAGTTTTTATGGGGTAGAGGTCTCCTTGCTCAGGCCTGAAAAACTGGCAGATTCAGGGCATGATTGTCTGATTGTTAGGACCTGTCAGCAAGGACCCGTGTGAGATGAACTGGATGCCGTGTCATTCACCAGAGGAAGAGTCTGCAGCAGAGTCCCTGTCAGTGCCAATCTCTGTAACTCAAGATTAAATGTCTGGTTGGGGTGTGTTGAGGAAGAGTATGGAAAGCAAGAAACAGGACATTGGGAAGCCAGAGTCTAGGGAGTGACAATGTAACCTCATTAGTTTAGTGGTTTGAATACATGGCACTAGAGTTGAGGTGTCATTTATCTACCTCCATTTGTGGAGAAAACTTGTTAAAGGAAGTGAACTGATAAATAAGGTAGCCTGAGGCCGATTTGGCAGTTTACATTTTATCACCCTATCACCCTAACTAGACTTTAAATGTGAATCTTTTGAGGGCAAAAACTGCTATATCTTCCCCCCCAGTGCTCTATTTATAATGGACATTCCCTAAATTCTGATTGAGTTACATAACATTGGAAGCATAATAAGACCATTTAAGGAATTAAGCTTCTGTTGATGATTCAGAAGAATCATTTAAATGTAAGCAATTAGTATAATAATTACATTTCCTTCTTGTTTATCACCAATTTGGCCCCTAAAAACATCTACCTACTGGCGCTTGTTCAGTCTTGTTGCTCTGAAGTGATTCAAAAGCAATAAAATTGAATTGTTTTTAAAATGTTATATAATTCAGACTTATGTCTAATCGGACTTCCCTAATTCATCTAAATTAGTTACATTTTTTTACTGTACTCAATTTTAAACAGTTTTTTGATTAATTCTGAAGAATCACATTAGGAGTGAATGTGGATAAATTTAAGTAAATGCAATGAAAAGCTTTGGGAAAGTAATTTCTCCCAGCTTTCCCGAAGAGAAAGCTTATTCAGAGACAAACATAAAATGTGTTGCCTAGTGTTAGGCATCATTTGATCCATTGACTATTTTTAAAATTCCTCCCCTGTTTGCATGCAGGGCTAGAAAACACTTAATAAGGACCCTGTGAATTGAATGTTGCTTGCTAAAGAAGAAAACCTACCCTTTTATCACTTTGTTTTTCTCCTGAAGCAAATGTTATGATCAATAGATTGCTGGGGTAATTTAGATAAATCTAGAGTTTAATTGCCATTTGGCAAAAATAGTTCTTCTTAAATGTGGAAAAACAAAAGAGAATGGAAAAGTTACAGGGTGTTGAATCCAAGCCTTAAAAAAAAAAAAAAAAGGACAAAAAGTAAAAAGCTGTGTGGTAAAATTGTTGAAGCCCTGGAAGACTTTTTCAGGGTCTGCGTGTATCCTTAATCAGTGTCATGGAGACATGGCTACAGTTGTCTAGAAGGATGCTAAGTTCTTCCTCACATCCTCTGGCTTTCAAATGCAACCTAAGACCCAGAAGAAAGGGTGGTGTTTCATAGAACAGGCAGCTTAAAGGGTTGTCTTCTTCAGTTAGTACAGAGCCCGAGATAATGAAGGAACAGCACTGCAGCTTCTGTTCTGTGGCAGGGAGCCACACTGCAGAGATTCATTAACTGACTGTTCCCTGCTCCTTCCTCACTTTGGCTGAGAGCTTAGATTCACCCATGAGTTCCAGCACTGACCTTGTAATTGGCCTGTTCATGTAACTATCTCATCTTATTGTTAAGAATGTCGTGGTGCCTTGGCACAGTTTTGATCATGGAGAAGCCTACTTGTGTTGGCTCTATTACTGGTGACTGATGGGACCCTAGAAAATCTACTTATCCTCCAGATGCTTAGTTTTCCTTTCTTACATGGGGTGATCATTGTTACTTCTTGGGGAACTCTGATCTTTGTAGTGCTTCTCAGTAAGAATTTATTGGCCACTTACTGTGTCCAGTAATTAGTAGAGAGCTTATAGTAGTCATTATGCTTATCTTTAAACAGTCTTTCATTTTTTTATTTGCCCCTACTTCTGGAAACTTTAACTGATTTAAATCCTCAAGTTGGTTTAGTTTAAGTTCATTCAAATTCTAAGTTAATTCTTGAATGTCAATATTTTCTTCAATTTCAGAAAATTCCGAAAGAGTTTCCAGACACTTCTACTGAGGGTTCATGGTACTGGGCTCTTAAATATCAGCCTGTTTCCTATATTTCTTCCTTTCTGATAGGTTCATAAGGACAGAGCAGAATTTTTTCCTTATTAATTTTTGGTAACAGCATTACTGAGATATAATTCACCCATTTGAAGTGTACAATCACTACCAACCATCACAATCACTGCTTGAACATTTTCTTATCTTCAGAAGAAATTCCACGCTCTTTAGCTGTCACTCTCTACTCCTCCCAATCTCCTCCTGGTCCCCAGCCCTAGGCAACCACTAATCTACTTTCTATCTCCACACATTTGCCTACTCTGGATATCTCATATAAATGGAATCATATGTTTATCCTTTTGTGACTGCTTTCACTTAGTATACAGTTCTCAAGGTTCATTCACATTGTAGTATGTATCAGTTCTTTTTTTTTTTTTTTTTTTGGTGAGGGAGGAGTACCAGGGATTGCTCTCAGGGGCACTCAACCACTGAGACATATCCCCAGCCCTATTTTGTATTTTATTTAGAGACAGGGTCTCACTGAGTTGCTTAGCACCTCAACATTGCTGAGCCTGGCTTTGGACTTGCGATCCTCTTGCCTCAACCTCCCAAGCCACTGGGTATATCAGTTCTTTATTCCTTTCCATTGCGGAATTATTTTTCCATTGTATATTTTTCTACAATATTTTTGTTTATCCATAAGTTCATAAACATTTGGACTCTTTGTACTTTTTGACTATTACCAATTGTTCTGCTATGAGCATTTGAGTACAAGTTTTTATGTGGATTTATGTTTACAGTCTTCTTATAATCTAATTACAGGTGAAATTGCAAAGTCATTTGGTAACTTTGCAGTTAACCACCTGAGGAACTGCCACACTTTTCCAAAGTGACTGCAGCATTTTACATTCCTCCAAGCTGTTCCAGTTTTTCCATGTCATTTCCAACACTTTTTATGTTCTGCCTTTTTGATTCCCTTTATTATTTGGTGTCTTTCTGGAACATTCACAAACGGGGTAGCCTCCAGAATCTAGCTCTTCCTTTGCAGCTGTGGTTATTGTGCTGGACATTTTCTGTTTGTGCCTCTCCGTCCTTCTCTGCTCTGCTCTGCTCTGTGACATGGGGGTTGGCCCATGTAGACTGGTACCTTGGCTTCCCAGCGCTTTTGTTTCCATTTAGGTTCAACCAGTGAGATCAGAAGGAAGGAGGAGAGTGAGACTGGGATACTTATTCTGGCTTTTAGCTCCAGCAAAGGTCTCAGCTCACGTCAGGCACTTCGTTTCACACGGATGTTCTCTCCTGTTTTCCACATTGCTCCCTCTTTCTGCCTCCCCACTTCCAGCTGTGGTGATGGCTGCTCACTGCTAGCCCAGGTTCTGTAACATCCTTTGCTGGTTCCCCTGAGCCCTGCCCTCACCTTGCAGTTAGTCCTTGTAACAAACTCCTTGCTTGCCCAGTGTTTCCTGATAGGATCTTCCTGATGCAGGGGACAGCAGTTACTCCTCACCACCCTTCTCCTTCTATGTTGACTAAAGACTGCGTGATGCAGAGTTGTGTGTGAGTGTCAGCTCTTTGTGTCATTACAGGCTTATATAAAACTTGGAGATTACCAGAAGGCACTGGGGGATTGTGACTGGGCTCTAAAGGTAAGAGAATATTTCCATTCCCCTGTGATAGTGTCAGGCTTGCTGGGCCAGATGTCTTAGTCCTGAAATGGGTAGAAGGGAGCTGCCAGTGTATGATGCTGGGAAAGGCTCTGCAGACAGAGCCTCAGTTTCCGGACCTATCAGGTGGGATAGAATAGAATTGTTGCCAGGTCCTGATAATGCACGTGAAGTACCTGGCTCCTATTAAGCACCCCAGAGAAGCTTTGTCATTATTGGTTTTTAAAGGTTTTATACTGTGGTAGCTCTTTCTTTCCTATTGTGTCATCAGATGCTTTGCCCCATGCCTTGGTGGCAATGATACCTCTCTGGAGCCCTGGAGCTTGTTTCTGCAGTATTGCCATTCTTCCTCATCAGCTTGTGCATTTCCCCTCCAGCCCTAATAATTTAGAACTATAGCATGCTGTCTTTGTAGAGGAATAATCAGAAGAATACTTGTTGTTTGACTTCAGTCAAGCCTCAGGCTGTACATGGTATTCTCTCTGAAATCTGCCAAAATAATCAAAGGTACAGAGAAGTAAGGAATGTTCTGTTTGATTCCCTTTGATTCTCTAAAATGGCATGATCACTTCTTGGACACGTTATTTCAGATGACTAAATATTTAAATATCCCCTTATCTATATTCCTGTTACTCTGTCACAGGTGGCTTTAATTAAATAACCAAATTAGCACTTTTCAAATTTATGCACAGAAGTTCTAAAACAGAGGAGAATGAACTTGAGGCCCTGGAGGGTCTACAAACAAGAAACATGAAATTTCTTTTTCATCCTTGGGAATTTTGCATGGTACTCTATAAAAATTTTCTTTTTGTTTTAATATAACAATATTATTTTAAACAACTTAGAATCAAGGAAAATTGAGGAGGTGGGAGAATATACCAGGATATCCTATAGAATTTAACTCCCTGGAACAGTACACCTAGCCTAATCTAATGATAGTGGCCTATACCATGAGTACATGTCCATAGCAACCTATACTGGCTACATCTATTTATTTTTTATTGAGGGGGAAGTGAGAGAAACAGGGATAAGCTAGAAATTCACCTTTGCCTATGATAGTTCATAAAACATGCAAGATCCTCCTCCAAAACCTACATCTGAAGAATCTGGATTCTTTATCCCTTAGGAGATATAGTATGTGGTAAGCATTGCCCTATTGCATTGTGGAGGTCTTTAAGGTGAGGGTTGGTTGCCCAAAGCTGATGATAATATTAAGTCTTTGCACGTCTAGCATAGATCCTCTAACCTACTTTGTCACCTTGATTGATCATGATTTCTTTTTTTTACCACCATTCTGTAAGGGAAGAGAAAGGCAGGGATGTTTTGCTTGGTTGTTGCAACAGTAACAGCAAAACCTGTGGTTTGCTGCATGCTCACAACATCCTGTCCTGTTCTGTTCAATACCACTGATTTCCCTATTTTTCTGACAAGGAAGCTAAGCCTTGGAGATGAATTAAGTAACTTAAGCAGGATCACAGAGCTAGTATGGGTCTTACTGTAAGTCCATGCTGATAACCATTTATTCTAAATGGTGTTTCTCCTGAAACTTTAAGCCCCTTAATCCCTGGGTGTAGATCTCATTTCCCTTCTGTGGAAGAAACAATATCTCCTCAAGGGCCTCCAGGAGTCTCTTTTCTTATCTGCAAGGACTAAAAAGGTAAACATACCCTCATGCTGATTCAGGAGAACACACTGGCCTGCTCCCAAATGTTAGCTGAAGCACAGTGTAATTAATGGTGAAACCAAGGCAAAGTAGGCCCAATGGAGCTGACATTAAAAAACCCTGACACTCAGCAGCCAGTCTTGTTAAATGCCCAGCAAGGCTCCCACTTGAAGAGGTTTCGTAAACACTTGGAGGTGTGGGAAAAGATGCACAAGAAATTCTAAAAACTAGTGACAGTTCTTATGAAACTATGAGATCAAAAAAAGTTTCACTTTCTTTGAAAGTCTTTAAAATATCAGTAGCAATCATCACTTCACTCCATTATTAATAGGATTAGTGCTTTCATGCCAATTTAATATTTTTTGGTATCTTTGAGTTGGTAGAGATAAGCTCATGTGATATTTGAGGACTGATGTCCTTTGTGGAGGAAGATAAAGCCGTGAAGTTTGGTTCAATTAGTAAGAATCGTTCCTTTCTTGGTAGAGCACTTCCTGCATAAATGAAATGTGTCTTCCTCTGATGGCAGGATGCCTTTAAAGGGAAGCTGAGATTTACTCAAGAAACTCCTAGCAGGGGCTGACACACCATCAAAGGAGAAAGGCCCAGTAGTAAGAACGGCAGTGGCCCTTTGCATGGGTATCAGAGTTGGCAAGGCCACAGCTACACCCACTTCTTGGTGACTCAGCCTATGACCAGGGCCCTGAGCTTAGGGCTCACATGCCTCCTCTGTGTAACCCCGGTGCTCTACCAGGGAATGTGCTGAGCATTCAGGTCTCATGAGCTTCAGTGCTGGATTTCCCACTTTTCCTTTGAACGTTCCTTTCCTCATCCTCAGTTTTGCCCTTCAAGAATTTTAAGTTCATAGCTCTGCTCCTTGCCTTTCTTCACTCATCTCCTCTTATGAGTACAGCTGTTATCTCTGCAAATGGCTCTCTGGCCTCCTTACCCATTCTCTCCCTGACCCCCAGCCCCAGGGCTGCTTTAGAGGCACCTTCTACAAGTGTCCATTCAGTTGTCTTGGCATCATGGAAATCTAGAAGCCAGCTCTTCATCCCCCCACTCAGCCTTCCCCTCTACCTTCCCTCAGTGGCCTCCTGCTCAGGATATATCATGTTCTCCAGGCAGCCACACACTGAATTTTGACTTCACATCCTCCTTTGGCTTTACCATTTAGAGTTAGTTGGTGCTGGTGTTTCTTTGACATAGCTCTGGTTTCTGCACTCCCTTCCACTCCCATTGTCACCATGACTTCAGACATTAGCCCTCATTCCATGTGACTGTCTGGTATCCCCACTCATCTCCCTGCCTTTCCCTCCTTTGGTCAGTTCTGCATGCTGCCTCCATCAGTGACTCACCCTTCTCTGGCTTGGCACTCAAGCCCTCCACATGGAATCATGTCTGGCTCACCCTCAAGCCCCATCTTCCCTCCACCCAGCACCTTCCCCTCAATCTCAGCTGGACTATCCACAGAAGCCCTCTGGACTCTCCCACCTCCAGTCCTTGCTCAACCCCTTCTTTCTCTGTCTCCTCTCTTCACTTCTCCAGTCACTCAAGATCTGCTTTAAATACCACCTCCTTTCAGACCTTGTTTATACTACATTTCTTTAGACCAGACTTACTTCGACTGAACTTTTTCAATAGCATTTTCTATAGCATCTATATGCTTTTATCTGTAGCACACTTATAAAGGAGATTTGATATACTTTTTAAGCCCTTCTTGGGTCTCAAGTTTATAAATGGTCATATTTCAGATTCCAGCTCTTCACTTACTGTCCAGGTCATGAAGCTCTCCACCCTCATTTTCTCATCTGTAGAATGAAGAAAGAACTGTGCATGCTTCACTGAGGTATTAAAGGGCTTATATGAGATCACAAGAACTCCTAGAACATGGAGTGGACTGAGAAGTCCCATGTGCTCTTGTCATCCTTACTCCCATTCCCTTACCAGTGAGTCGGGAAATGACAGACATGAAATGCAACTCTACAGGCCTCTTCAGCCATTCTTGTTCCCTGTCTTACTACTGTCCTCCTTTTCTTTAAATCTTCTCTTTTGCTCTGAGATGAATTGCTGTTGTTGTAACCACAGCAACAGCAGCTAACCAGACCAATCAAAGTGTTTTACATGATTCTTCCTCATTACAACCTGTGCATTAAGAGAAAGATACTATTATTCTCTTCACTTTCCAATGTGGAAAATAAGTGTCCAAAAAGGCAGGTGACCTGGTCAATAGCCCACTTCTACAGTGAGTGGCAGAACAAGGATTTACCCAGAACACTTTAGACTTCTGAGGTGGACCCCGAACCTCATTAAATCTAAACCCTAAGGAGCACCTGATCTGGCACAATGCCTTGCACCTAAATGGGGGTCATTAAAGGTTAACTAACTGGATATTTTAAATTTTAGTTCATGTCTGTGCCAAATCATTCCTTGCAGAATTATAACAATCAATGACATATTCTTAGCCATAAATTTCAATCCTGCCTCTTTAATACGACAGCCCTTTGGTTCTTAAATGATATGAAGGTGGGTTCCCAATTTATCTGGGGATAGTGCCTTCCCCGGGCCACTAAGATCTACTGGTAACCCCAGTTGTTTTCCAAGAATCAATTCTCTCTATTCTAATAAACTAGTAGTTCTCAAGTTTGATTGCACAGTTACATTACCTAGAGAACTTAAAAAATTATTTATGCCTGGGCTCCATCCCAGAGAATAATCTAATTGGCGTGGGGTGCAGCCTGATTAGGAATTCTAATGTTTACTTAGTGTCAAGAGCTCTTCTAAGCTAAGACTTTCTGGTTTGTTTCATGACTAGGACTCATTAAATGGAAATGAAAACTGGCAGGTATCATTAATTTGATAGAGAGCTTACTTGTGCACCCAGGCTCCTTGCAGGCATCAGATGCCTAGAAAAGTTTTAATGTCAACTTGGATAGCTGTCCTGAGAACCAAGCTCTGCATCACTCTATTAGCTTGGCAGAGAGGGAAGTGGATAATGATTTTAAATCTTCTGAAATATCTGATCAGTCATTCTCTTTTATGCAGTGTGATGAAAAATGCACAAAGGCATATTTTCACATGGGAAAAGCCCACCTGGCCCTGAAGAACTATAGTGCGGTAAGTTCTGAGAGGAATGTAAGTGGCATGTTTCATCACAAGAATGTTGCTCTGGATTGTCCCACAGAAGGACCATGGTCCTCCACGTTGTTTAGGTATTAGTCCAGCCGTTAGTGTTTTCCAGGGTAAATCTCAGGATCTTATAGGTGGGAAGGATGTTGGGTGTCAGCTAATGCAACCCCACCAGATGTGGGAATCTCCTTGGCAACATTTTTTTTTTTTTACCAGTGTTCATTCAACTTCTGAAGAGAAAAGACATAGCAAAAAGAGAAAACAAAATTTATTTTAATCTCATCCCCCGAAGCCAGTCTGTCTTATATACACATATGTGTGCTAAGATACATGTTCTTAATAACAAATTTATTTGAGATATAATTCATACACCATACCATTTACCTATAGAAAGTATACAATTGATGGGTTTTAGAACTTTCACAGAATTGGGCAACCATCATCACAGTCAATTTTCGGACATTTTTTTCACCTCTAACCTGTACCCAATAGCAGTTACTCTCCTCAACATCCCCACCTCAACCTTGGGCAACTTCTAATCTTTTTGCCTGTTCTAGACATTTCATATAAAATAGAATCATACAATATGTTGTTTTTGTGATGGATGTTTTTTATTTAATAAATGTTTAGTATACATCAGTTTTTCATTCCTTTTTTGGGGGGGAGGGGTTATCAGGGATTGAACCCACTTGTGCTTTACCATTGAGCCACATCCCCAGCCCTTTAAATATATATATATCAAAAAATATATATACATTTTGAGACTGGGTCTTGCTAGGTTACTTAGAGCCCCACTCATTTGCTGAGGCTGGCTTTGTATTTGCAATCCTCCTGCCTCAGTTCCTTTTTATTGCCCAGTAACACTCCATTATATGGGTATATTATTATGGTTAGGATGTGAGGCATCTCCCGAAAGCTCTGTGTGAAACAATGTGAGAAGGTTCAGAGGAGAAATGATTAGATTTGGAGAGTCTTAACCCAACAGTGAATTAATCCCTGGTGGGATTAACTGAGTGGTAACTAGAGGCAGGTGGGGTGTGGCTGGAGGAAGTGGTTAATTGGAGGCATGGCTGTGGGGTATATATTTTGTATCTGGAGCGGGAGTTTCTCTGCTTCCTGAAGTGAGCTGCTTCCCTCTGCCACACTCTCCCATCATAAAGTTCAGCCTCACCTTGAGCCCTGAGGAATGGAGCTCACCTTCTATGGACTAAGACCTCTGAAACCATGAGCCCTCAAATAAACTTTTCCTCCTCTATAGTTGTTCTGATCAGATCCTTTAGTCACAGCAGTGAGAAAGCTGACCAAAACATATACCATATTTTATTTATCCATTTTGATGAATATTTGGGTGTTTTCCATTTTTCGGAGTACTTTGAATAATGCTGCTGTGAACATTCATATACAGGTTTTAATGTTTACGATCCTTTTAGGTATATGTATCTATGGGTAGAGTTGCTGGGTTCACTTTTTGAAAAACTGCCAAACTGTCTTCCAAAGTGGCTACAGCATGCTGCATTCCTATCTGCCTTGTATGAGTGTCCCAATCACTTCACGTCCTCTTTGGTACTTGTTATTTTCTTCTCTATTATATCTATTCTAGTGGGTGTGAAGTGATTTCATCATGGTGTTAATTTGCATTTCCCAAATGACTAATAATGTTGAGATCTTTTCATGTGCTTATTGGCCATTTATATATCTTATCTTTTTTTTTTTTTTGAGAAATGTTCTTTTCAGATCCTTTGCCCATTTTAAAAGTAGTTTTTACCTTTTTATTAATGAGTTTGTAAGAATTCTTCATATTTTCTGGATACACATTGCTTATCAGATATATTGATTTATAGATGTTTTCTTCCATTCTATGTATTGCCTTTTACCTTCTTGATGGTGTTCTTTAAGGCACAAAAAAACTTAATTTGGATGAAGTCTTAATTACCTATTTTTTCTTTGGTTACTTGTGCTTTTGGTGTCATGTCTAATCCAAGGTAATGAGGATTTACACCTGTTTTCTAAGAGTTTGATGGCTCTCATCCATTTTTTTTAATATGGAGTGAAGTATGGGCTCAGTTTCATTCTTTTGCATGTGGATATCTGATTATTCCTAATACTATTCATTGAAGACCATTCTTTCTCCATTTGAATGATTTAAAACAGTTAATCATAAATAGATGAGTTTCTTTCTGTACTTTGAATTTTATCTACAAGGGTATGCTTGTGCCAGTACCACACACTGTCTTAATTTCTGTAACTTCAAAGTAAGTTTTGAAATTGAGAACTATGAATCCTCCCACTGTGCTCTTTTTTTTTTTTTTCAAGACAGTTTTAGTTATTCTGGTTCTCTTGAATTTTCATGTGAACTTCAGGATCATCTTGTCAATTTCTACAAAGAAAACACATAGAATTTTGATGGATAGTACATGAATTTGTAAATTAATTCAGGGAATATTACCATTTGAAAAATATTGTTTTCTAATCCATGAATGTGGGAGATCTTTCCATCTGTAAGATATTAGATATTTAAAGGAAATGGCTTCATATTGTACATTTTTTTTAAAGTTACTTTGTGGGATTGAATCGTAAAACTAATCCAGGTTTATTACTATGAAGTTGAATAAAAATATGTGAATAAAGAAATTATTAGTCTTTCTCCACCAAATTTTATTTACTCATTCAGTTTAATCAATTCATTCAGCAGATATTTATTGCTTGCTTCCTGTGTGTCAGGCACTGTCAGTGCAGGTAAGAAGAACACAGCAGCAAACAAGACAAGTCCTCGATGCATGGAACATACATTTGTGGCATGGGAACAGTTGGGAGACAGAAACCAAATAAGTAGAGGTGTAGCATGTTAGTGATAGTAGGTTTAATGTTAGGTAGGAATGAGTGCTACTGAGAAAAATAAATCTGTAAGCAGTGAATGTGAGATTGGAAAGGCCTCTCTGAAGGAAGGCAGAGAGTGGAGTGAAGTGAGCAAACCATGGGATACAAAAAACTGGAGGACTCCAGCCAGTAGAGGCTAGAATGAGGACAAGGGGGAGAGGAAGAGAAGGTTAGAGAGCCACAGGGCAGGGCACAAGCTGGTCCTGCAGAGTGTTCCAGGCATTTCAGCAGAGGGCCTTGCACTTTGAATAATCTACAAGCCATTTCAGCAAAGAGTGGCATGATCTAACTTTTATTTCGAAGGATTACTCTGACTTCTTTATGAGAATAAATTTTGCCATGGTGCTGAGTGCCATGTGGTACATCTGTAATCCCAGTGGCTCAGGAGGCTGAGTCAGGAGGGTTACGAGTTCAAAGCCAGCCTCAGCAACAATGAGGCACTAAGCAACTTAGTGAGATCCTGTCTCTAAATAAAATACCAAATAGAGCTGGGGATGTGGCTCAGTGGTTTAGTGCCCCTGAGTTCAATTCTTGGTACCCTGCCTCCATCCCCCCCCCCAAATAATTGGCATGGCAAGATGCTAATAAGAACAGAGACAAGATAAAATAAGAACAGAGAACCAAGTAGAAAGAAGTCTATATAATAGGAATAAAGCATCCAAACAAGAGGTAATGGTGACCTGAACTAGATGGTGATGATGGCGGTGGTAAGAAATGATGGGATTATGGATACATACTGATGGCAAAGCCAACAAAAATTGCTGACAGATTGAATCTGGGGTTGAAGAGACGTTGGATTCAATGTATATGCTTTTATCCGGTGACACTACTATTTTATTTTAATGTTGATGTGTTTTCTCTAATTCAGTTTTCTTAGTCTTCTAGATAAACCTTGAACCTTCAAGATATCTCAGAATTGATTTTTTTCCTTAGTATTTTTCTCTTGGTAACTGGTTGGATTATCCTCTGGGCATTTCTTACAGCCCTATAGATAATACTGCCTTAGCCCAGAAATCCCCATGATGTGGAATCTTTCTTGTTCCGGAAATTTCTTATCCAACAGTTTTCTCAATGGGAGCCCCTCCCTGGTTTCTGGCTGAGTTAGCTGCAGCCAGTGAGTGGGCCCCTGTCCAGCTCTCTGAGCAGTCTGTGTGTTTCACGAGCAGCCCTCTTTTCCTATTCCTGAGTCTGTCAACACTGTCTCCAGCTTTATTTATTTGCTAACTCCCCATGGGCATATCTGTCAGGTAGACTCCTATTTTTTCTTAGACAAATATCATATCTAAGTTTTACATTTACCTTATGATTATTCCTGTCCCAGACAGACATTATCCACAAAAGTATAAGACTGGATATTTTTCATCACAATCTATATCTGACAACACAACTTTTTAAAATGAATTTTGAAATAATACCTGGTACCATACAGATCCAGAGAAGCCTGAACAACACGTCAAATGCACACTGTGTTTTTCATGCCTGCTTCCTGCATTGGGAGCAGGAGGAAGCCAGGAGGAAATAATGAAGAAGCCAAGCCCTGTAATGCCCTGTATCCTTCTTGTAATCACAGCTACCCGCTAACCACTCTTCAAGGTCTTGTGTCTGTTTTCCAGTCTAGAGAGTGTTACCAGAAGATCTTAGAAATAAACCCCAAGCTTCAGACACAGATGAAAGGTGAGAATGTTCCTGCTGATACCCTCCCTTCTGATCTCATTTCCCTCTGTGCTCCTCCCAAGGGTGCCTTCCTACCGTCCCTGCCCTTGGCCATAAGGCCACAGCCTGGCCTTTCTATACTCCAGCCCTGTGTTAATAGGTCTGCTCTGCTCCTCTTCCTTCTGTTTGCTTGCCCCAATTTTTGCTTCCTTTTTTCCTATGCTTTCCTCCTGTAGAGACTTCTAATCTTCTAAGTCCCCAAGATGAAATGTTTAAGACTCTTGGTGTAGACTTTACATTGTTATTAAAATTCTCTTGCTGAAGAAAAGTTTCAGTTATCTTCATGTGTTTATGCTTCTTAGCCTCCCATATGGATGGAGGAAAAGAAGGAAAGGGAAGGAGGGAGGAAGAGATAGGGAGAGGAAGGAAAGGTGACTTCTTATGTGGTGTTGTTGATTGTTAGGGTTTTGTTTGAGTTTGGGTTTCTCCTGCTTGTTTTGCTAGAGTACCTGAACCAAGTACATCTTCAGGAGAAGGCAGACCTTCAAGAGAAGGAAGCCCATGAATTACTGGATTCAGGAAAGGACACAGCTGTGACAACCAAAAACCTCCTGGAATCCCTTTCCAAACCTGACCAGATGCCCTTGTTCTATGCAGGGGGGATGGAGATCCTGACGGAAATGATGAAGGACTGTAAGCCAGAGATGTGTTCTTTCTCATGCGTACTGTCAGTGTGAAGGGATAGGCTTTGGAGGTATGGCTCTATAAGGCAAAGAATCCCTCTGTCCCTTATACAAATATTGATTGAAGATGTACTCTAATATATGTGCTAAAGGGGGTGCACAAAAAAATACCCCCACCCCTCTTCCATCCTCTCTTCAGACCATGCATGTCCTCAGCACACAGACAGTAACCACCACACACAACAAAACATAAAACACATGCTTGACACGCACTCATTCCATATGTATTTATCTTATGTTCTCACACCGTACACGCACACTCACTCCACACATGTACACACACCATAAGTACTGGTATCAGTGTACATATTCTACACACAGCTAGTCCTCTCATGTGTTCCACACACCCCACACATTCCGATGCCCACCCTAGACATTCTTTATGCACACAACCTCCTCCCTGTAGAGAAAGAAAACGTAGAAGTTTGTAGGATAAACTGCCCCGTTCACACCAGTACACTTAATGACTGCTTAGAATGTGAAAAGAGTTTCAGAGGAAGCATTGGCACTCCTTCTACTAATGAGAGCTGTGCTACTTCCTTTTACCAGCTCTTGTAAACACTGATGCCAGGGCTTAAACAATTTTTGTTACTTGTACAGAATGTTGCTTGCACAAATGGATGGCCATCCCTGGCTTGCCTTTGTGTACAATTCAGAGCACTCAAATACCCCCTCCAGCAGTTTTTTGGAGATTACAGGTTCCTCTCCAGAGCCTGGAAATCACTTCAGAATAAATATTTAAGAACAGATGGGAGTGCCAGTCCTTTACGGTGGTTAAGCAGCTCCCGGAGGCTCTCTCTAAGGATTGCAACCTGATGAATTGTGCCGCTTACCCATGATGCCACCCCAGCTCTGCTCCTTCTCTAGGTAGTCCCTCTGACTGCAGCACTGAGTGGCTGATGACAGTTACATTTTCGAAGTGTAGAGGTATTTGTTGCTGCTAAACTGTCGATTTGGTGATCTGGACCTGCCATATTAGGAGTCAGTGATCAGCTTGCTGTGCTGTGCTGGACACCAGCTGGACAGTTCAGGAGCCTGATTTGGTTTCCTATGAATTTTTCTCAGGCACAGAGCGAACTTTATTCAGAATACACGGTGGATTCCGCATCATCAGTGACAATGAGGTCATAAGAAGGTAGGGATGTTTGGGAAGATAACCCAGCATCAAAGCAAGAAAAGAACCATTTCTTGGGAATGACCACACATACAGTGATGGTAATGTGTCCCTGCCCCTCATTCAGCAGTGGTGGCCCCTCCTGGATCCCTGAGCTCCCACACTAACACCCTTGAGGTTGGAACCTTAGGTCACTTGAGTTATGCTGCAGCTAGCAGTTGGAGAGGAGGAAGAGTAGGAGAAGAGCCAGGGCTCCTCCAGGCACTTCAAAGTCAGAGAAAAGACCATTCTTGCTGGTTTCCCACCACTTTCTGCAAGATTGGTATCTGTTCTTTTCCTCTTTTAGAATTTACTAATCACATCAAGAAGTAGAATCAGCTGGGTCTTGGCCATCCATTTAGAATTTCATCAGAATAAATTACCAACTGGTAGGGGGTGATTTGCTGAACTTATTTGCATTTAACATTTCAGCTATTCTGGTATAATTCCTGAGGCTTAGGACCCTGACATGGGCTTGAGTTGCCAGCATGTGCCAGTATATTCAGGCATCCCCACAGCCCCTGGCTTACCACCCACCCTCTGGGCAACCCTAACCTCCTCAGCCTATGTCCATGATCTGGGTCAGTGATGGCCAGTCCTTGATCCTGGTGACCTGTGGCTCTGGATTTTACAAATTTTCTAAATTTGCATTTGGCAAATCTGGGAGTGAAATAAAATCAAATGAAAAGAAAATCAGGACTGATTTCTAAATCCTGTGCTGCTCTCTCTGTCCATTGTAGGTGCTTTTCCATGACAGGGAAAGATGTGATTGAAGAGACAATCTGTGTGTCTGTTCTGAAGCTCTGGCAAGCAGTGTGCAGTGAGAATGGTAAGCCCAGATCATCACCGCTAATCACCGGCTCACCACTGGTGATGTGCAAGTTGCAGGTTTGGCAGGATTGTCCCCCAGCCCCAGAAGGCCAGGCCTAAGAGAATTGGTGTTGACCTTCACACACACCCCTCCCCACAAAATCATGTGGATCAGAAGCAGGGTCTGCTTTGCAGCTTTATCTGTAGCATCCTGCCTGCACACTCCTCCCAACCTTGAGAGAGCTGTGCAGAAGATGGTGGGCCAGGTCACTGTCTGCATAAGGAGTGGTCACCTCACCTGGCTCCCTCCCCTCTTTGCAAGCCATGACTACTTCTCATGTGCTGTCCATGGGATGGACAGTGTTTCCTTTCTTGTCTGCCTAAAAATGTTATTTCATTTTGCTGCCATTGTACCACTTTCAGTATCTTGAGATGTACCATGTGGACCGGCCAGCATCTGCACACACTGATAGTGTTGAATACTGAGACAATAAAATGGTGTGGGCATTTTACTTTCCAAGTCAGCTCTTACCTTTCTTCATGCTAGTGTCTTCTGGAGTTCATTAAGTTCATATATAATTTTTCTTAATCACCTTTGTAACTTCAATGTCAATAAAGGTTTTAAATATTTCCCTCATTTTTAAGAAGGGTTTCATGGAAGAAGGTATGATCTTGGACATGAAACAGTAAAAATGGGGATAATGATAGCTGCATCTCCTTTTCACAGTGCTATTTGGTGAGCCATTAATAGATCTTATGAGTGCAGAATATCCTATAAATGCTGACTGTGGGATAATATATTTCCCCCTTGAGTTAATAGAGTGAACTCTTCACAAGAATTTAAGAAAAAAAATTCTAGAAAACTAGACAATCAGGGAACCTAGTTCCTAAAACACTTTCTACCCAGAGGAATCATCTAGGTGCCTTGCTCTTCTGCGTTAAGACCCCACTTGGCTTAGGGTTGTGTGTTTGCAAAGGCACCTGCAGGAGGGTGAGCATGGCAGGGCTTGGTGCTGGTGTTTTCTCTGTGTGAATCTGAAATAGCAACACTTTTACTTTGGTATCTGTGAACCTTGGAGCTACATTTTTTAACATCTGAAAAATATTGTCAGACACAGCCTCAGATGTACATGTATGTATCTCAGATCCATGAAATATTGATAAATCTAACCCAATAAATACAGAGAAGTTTTTAAAATGGGAAATGAAACACTTAAAAGTGAGAACATGAAAATATGTTGGTGACATATTGTTGAGTGGGGAAGAGAAGCCAACTACAGGTAGGATGTGTAGTATTTTTTTTAATATTTATTTTTGTAGTTGTAATTGAACACAATGACTATTTATATGTGGTGCTGAGGATCAAACCCAGGACCTTGCACGTGCGAGGTGAGCACTCTACTGCTGAGCCATAACCCCAGCCCCAATGTGTAGTATTTTTAACATTATTCTCGTGAGAGTGAATAATAGCTCCTTATAAAATAGGCTTACCTGGAGGGGGCACTGGGGAAGGGGACTTTCATTTTCAGCTTTATAGTACTTCTGTGTTGTTTAAATGACTTACAACAAGCTACTTTTCCAGTATAAGAAAAAAAAATTGTAAACTAAACAAACCAATAAATCTTTCCATTTTGAAGATCAGTAGATCCTATTTTACATACACAGGTGAACTGTAGGATTGAAATTTAATGTTTGAATGAAAACATGGTAGCTTGATGGGTAGGCTGAAAGTCAGATCCTGTGCTTCTGCATCTGGCTGTTTTAGAACCTGAAGAGCCCTGGTGTGTCTTCTTCTTGAATGCTGTGTGCCATATATAAATGGGCAGTTAATACGGTAGGGAGGAGAGCCCAGGTTAATGAGGCATAGCAATGGGTCTCATCCTGCTGAGATCCAGTTTGCTGTGCCCTGTTTCATACCTCAGTCTCATACTCCTGTCTGTTCCTCTCTGTACTCAGACAAATTCAAATACCTGGTCAAGTGTAAGGAGCTAAATCTATGCCACTACTCTAAAATAGCTCATAGTCTAGGAGGAGAGCATGCTTTATTAATTAACTTATGTGACATTCCAGTTTCTGAGAGAGAACTCAAATGTTTACTCTGGCTGTTATATGAAGATTGATGATCTAATGATATTCCACAGTTAAGCATATTTCTTACCTGTGCCTCCCATTTCCAAATACTATATACCAAGGAACCTTTTGACAATAATGGTAGCCATTGAGTGTGTGCCATTCTGGCCTGATCAGGTATTGACTCATTAAATCCTACTAACAGCTCTAGGAGGCGAGTCATTGCCCTCATCTTACCGATAAGGAAACTGAGGGACATAGGAGTTGACAGTTGGCTAAGGTTGCTCCCTGTTCGTTCAAACCCAGCAGTCTGGCTCTTGAGGCTTGCTCTGACACATCATTATCCTGCCTCTCAAATGAATTAAGAATTGGTTTCCCATTGGGAGGGTGGGAGATAAAAAAGGCTTACCTGCCATCATGGCATGCACCAAGCAGATAACCCCTATGTTTTGCAGAGGAAAACCAGCGTCTGCTTATGATGCATCCAGATTGGGCCAGGCTGGTGCCCTCCCTCTTGGCCTCCAGAGTCCTTGCCATCCAACAGGAGAGCCTGGCACTACTGGTACAGCTTGCCCAGACAGAGAATGGACGGAACCTGGTCATCAGCCACATTGATCTGACCCGGTAAGACTCTGCTAAGGGGTCTTGATGGTGGCATCTCAGGTCACCACTCACTAGACAGATGGAGAGGGGCCTGCCTCAGCTTCTTATGCTGCTGTTGTGTATGGACTGCTGTCAGGCTTCCTGAAGGGTCAGTAGCAGAAAGAGCCTTTGAAGGTAATGCTGTGTCCCAAGCAGCTCTGGGATAAGCTCCTGTCTGAACTCAGTACTGTTTTAGTCAGCTCTTTCACCCCTGAGACCAAAAGACCTGACGAGAACAATTAGAGGATGTAAAGTATTTGGTGCTCATAGTCACAGAGGTCTTAGTCCATATATGGTCGGCTCCTTAGCCCTGCATCCAAGGTGAGGCAGAACATCATGGTGGAAGAGTGTGAAGAAGGAAAGCAATCCAGGATAGAGCCACAGGAAGCAGAGAGAGACTGCTCCCCTCACCATGGACAAGCACACCCCCAGTGACCCATCTCCTCCAGCCACACCCTAGCTGCTTACAGTTACCACTCAGTTAATTCCCTTTGGGGAATTAATATACTGATTAGGTTAAGGCTCTGTAACCCAATCATTCCACCTTTAAACTTTCCTGCATTGTCATATACATGAGCTTCTGGGGACACCTCTTATTTAAACCATAGCAAGTACCGAGAACAGGTCACTGTCCCCACACAACTGAAGTGTCTCCATCTCACAGATATTGTAGATGATGTCAGGGGTGGCACTTCTAAAGCCAAATCTGGAGCTCTGCTTTGAAAAGGGTCACTTGGTTCTGCTCTTTTAACCTCAGGCCTGGCCCTATCCTGTTCTTGCCCTTACTTTTTCTCTTTCTTTCCTATTTGAAGCAATGCCACCTCATTTTGTACCCCTTTCTGAAAAGAAGGTAGAGTATAAATTAATAAAACAAATGCTTTTACAAGAAAAGCTTTTGAGGTTGAATGACATAAGAATAGAATGTCCCTCTTTTCCAAGACTTCTCTAAAAAATTACCTGAACCACAGTGACTGTGCTCAGTACTTTTCATTTTTCTTTAATCATTTTGTTTATTTTATTAGAATATTTATTTTTTTATTAATTTTCAATTTATTTATCTTCAGGTTGTTGATTCAAACGTAGGAAATTGCCATTTTTTATATCAGAAAGGATGCATGTCAGCCATATCATGTGGCTCAGCCTAAGGGAAAGAGTAGCAATGACTACAGCCTGCTCTGTAAGCATTTCAGATATAACCTAAAACTAGTAGTTAGCCTTCCAGTTTTCTCACTATTATTTCTTTTTATCTCCCCTGTCCTGAGATGCAGGCAACAGTGTTATTACTCCATTTCACAGATGGAGCAGGAAAAGCTACAGCAAGTGCCAAGGGAAACTACCCTCCTCTCTTCCAGATGTAGTTCCTTGGCACCTGGTTTCTGCCCTTTGGTCCCAATTGGAAGAAAAAAGAGCCAAATCTGCAGCCCTGTCGGCACCTGTCCCATCCTGAGGAGGTTCATTGTGTGCTAAGGACAGGGTGTTCAATAAACCTTAGCTGTGGCTCTCTGTATTCCCATCACCATCCAGTTACTGCCACAGTGACCCCCAGCATGGCTTTGGTGCCCCTAAAGCTCAGTCCATCTGTTGGGTGGACTGTCAGTGGAGTTAAATTCTCCAAAAGCACATTTTATTTTTCAAATGAATCTGCAGTTATTTTCTCGGTACCTTCATCGTGTTTTTTTTTTTTTTCATTTGGTTTTTGTCTCTTTGAGTAAATATAGCTATAGTTATCATAAATGTTTCTCCCCCAAGCTACCTTTGAATTGCTTGAGTCTCAATTTGTATCTTTCCAGTGTCTTGGAGAGTGGCATTTACAATCACCTCATGCAGTTCTGCCCACACTCTTTAGACTGAGAAAGCTCAGCTTATTACTTTTATGCCCACCAGTCTTGCTAATGTCCATCTTCAGTTAAACCAAAAGGAGATGTACTGGGTTCTCCACGATGAAATGAGGTGGGCGGAAGCAGGACAGGGCAGCACACAGTCCCACGACTCTCACAGAGGCACACATGATCACATTCCTCCCAAAATGCTTCCCCTCATACGTGAGGTTGAGGGAGTGAATGTTCACTGATGAGAACTGGCCAAGGGCCATTGTCACTTTGTAGACAGGCCTGGGTTTTTAGACTCAGGCAGTTCCGAGCTTAAATCTTCTGCTTGTCTCTTTCTAATTATATGACCAGAGAAGTTACTCAGCCCTGATGGGCCAGAGCATCTCATCTGCAACTGAAACTTACAATGACATTTAAGAGGGATGATGTATCTGTGTTGGTTAAAGTTTTTTTCTGCAGCATTGTACAGAATACTCAACTGAAAAGAGCTTCAACAAAATAGAGCCTTGCTTATTTTTTTCCTCACAAAACAAAGACAGACTAAGCATAGTAACCTGTGACTTAAAAGATGACTGAAGTCAAAGTCTCTGTGCGCTAACCTTTCCCCCTAGGCACTCCCCGCTTGCTGTAGCTCCAGCCTGCCTTCCTTTTCTAAAACAGATCAGCCAGATCCATTCTTTTTATTAAGAAAAGCACTGTTTATTTATGTATGTTTGAACAAAATTCTGTCACATGCCACCCCTGGTGGGGAAAATGGCCCCAGCTTCTATGTTGGGGTCAGGCAGAGTGGCAGGGAGTGGGACTGTGAGGCGTTAGGAGCAAACAGCCTCTAGCATCGTGCCTGGACTCGGCGTGGATGAAACTTACTTCAGTCATCATTTTTTTCTCTTCAGGGTCCTAAACTGAGGTGGTAGTGCCTTTACAGGTTGCTTGAGACTTTTTTCTGACCTGTGTGGTGCGTCCACAGGGTCAGCTGCCTATCAACAGAGCAGAAAATCTGCCTCTGAGGGAGAGGGGATGAGAGGAGCTAGAAAGGGACACATTGTCTTCTCTAGTAATGACTGCACTCAGCATGAGTACTCTGTCACTTGGTGAGGGAGCCAACTTGCGTATATCTCCCAAGACAAAACCAAAATGATCTTAGACTGTTGTCTCATCCTCTGTGCTGTTCAGGTTTATTAGCATTCATCTTTAAGACCAAGAAAACAGATTTAAATTGGTAGAGAAGGAATCTGACCTAACTTTAAAACAAATCATCTGACAACAGGAACACTGGAGTAGACTCCTGATGAAGTGAGGAATTTGCAGAAGCTTGGCGTTATCTTGACCTTAGTGACAAACCAACCTGACCTGCCCAGCCTGGGTGCCCCTCTGTGGCATTCCAGCACACCTGTGCATGATCCCCAGGGAAGAGCCAGCATTTTCAGTTGATTGGAGATGGGAACTAACACAGCTAACAGACTGCGAGTCTTTCCCCATCTAGTGAGGATGTAGAGCCCACCTCCCAGGGCAGCCTGTCCACTTCCAACCTAGGTCTAGTTGCTAGAAGTCATTCCCTTACACCGAACACAAACTGCTGCCCTGTAGCATTCTGGGCTGAAGCCAGGTCCAGACTCTGGAAGGCCTAGAGAAGGCTTCAGATCCTTCTGCTTTCCAGTGCCTTAGGTGTAGGAAGACACCAGCCTTTTCTAGGTTAAGCACCCTGGCTCCCTCATGTGATTTGGCTTCCAGGCCTCTCCTAGAAGATCTCCTAGGTAGGCAGATCTCATACCCTAAGAATGAGTGACTAGAGGCCACATTCCCAACTGCCCATTCTGATGGGCTCTTTCTTATCTTTCCCTCACTTGGCTGCCCTGTGGCATCGGATCCTCTTGACCCTACCCTTCTTGAAACTCCACAACCACTACTGTCAGGACATCCCCCTTCCTGGCCCACCTCCTCACTCCTGGCTTCACCTCCTTGTCTTCTTTCATCAGTCCCTTTATGCTCTTCCTTCCAAGTCAGAGACTCCAGAATCCTACCCATGGTCCTCATTTCAACTGTGGCCTTGATTAAGAGACAGTCTGAGTCCCTCTCTCAAGTACTGGATAACAACACCCTTCTGCCACTGGATATCTCTATTTCAGTGCCCACGAGTGCCATAAACTTAATAAATCAAAGTGTGGTTCTTCAGTCCAGACCTCTGCCTGAACTTCCTGTCTTTGCAGAGGACTTCTATCCATCCAGTTGCCTAAACCAGAATCCTGGAGGTGACTAGGTCCCCCTTTACCACATCCATAAGACAGTATGTTTCCATTCTTGCTCCTGTTTTCATTCCATTTCTCCTCCATCTCTTAGTCATTCCTTCTCAGTCTTTTTAAGTACCTCCTTTATGATGGTACCTCTTCCCCTGTGGCTGCTACAGTTGGTCTCTTCACTTTTATTATCTGGATGATCAGTTCTCCCTGGTTAGATTCCCTGCCTGCCATCCCACATGCTCCAATCTGGATTCTGCCCTGTCAACAAAAGGATTATTTTAAAAAACATACACATAAGGCTGAGTGGGGTGGTGTACACCTATAATCCCAGCAGGAGGCTGAGGCAGGAAGATTGCGAGTTCAAAGCCAACCTCAGCAAGTCCCTAAGCAACTCAGTGAGACCCTGTCTCTAAATAAAATACAAAAAGGGATAGAGATATGGCTTAGTGGTTAAGTACCCCTGGTTTCCATCCCTGGTACAAAAAAAAAAAAAAAAAAGCACATCTGTCCTATTATTTTCCTATTTAAAATGCTGCAATGACTCTCTGTTGCCTATATGACTATTTCTACTCCCGAGATACAGTGCTTGTGAGTCACCTGAGTACTTGATTAAAAATGCAGCATCCTGGAGTCTTCTTCCACTCAGAGGCTGAGAGTGGCCTGGGAATCCTTGCTACTCCTCTGTGACCACCACTAAGCATGTCTTCCACCAACTCTACTTTGGAGAACACAGGCCTCTAGGGTTGTGAAAACTTTCCAGCAGACCACAGAGGGCCACCATGATCTGAGTCTGTCTAGCTCTCTTGCCTCACTGTCCCTGTCTTCCCCTCCTACTCTAAGCACTAATTATAAGAAGCTTCTACTAGTACCCAAACTTGCCTCAGGGTACTTTGCCTGACATGCTGTTTTCTTGTCCCCATGTGCCCAGTGCTGGCCTGTAAGCTCCCTGGACACTGTCTAGGGCTGAGCCAGGACACAGTCTTGTTTTATTGTTATGGCCCCAGAACCTGCCACATTGCCTGATATGGTCAGTGCTCATTCAGTGTTGTTGACTGAATGGATTAAGCAATGAATAGGTAATGCTACTCTCTCAAGAGACACTGAAATGTCATCTGCTGTTGAGGCCCTCCTCATTGCTATCGTCCACGCCTCCTGCCAGATACACTCTCAGTCTTCAACATGTGTCCGTTTCTTATAAATCATCTAACACACAACTTCTCTTCCTTATTTATTTGCATGTGTATCACTGTGGGGAACCAGGAGGTCAGTGCTGAGCACAGTATTAAGCACAGTGTAGATGCCCAATACAGGTTTGCTGGGTGGGCAAATGGCACCATTATTCTGCTGCCAGTACATCCATTTGGACAGTGTGAGAATCCAGTAGCATTTTTGGCAGCTGCTCCAGACTGCTTGGCCAGACTGTGTTTGTAGTAGACTAAAATCCCTTAGCCCTTTTTTGTGTGAACCAGTTATAATGCAGGTCTCCCAATGCTGTTACTACACAGAATCTCCAGCTCTCAGTAGAGGAGTCTGAGCTTAACCCTATCAAATTTTATCTGATGTGTTCATCAGCCTGTCAAGATCTTGTTAAATCTTTATTCCATCATCTGCCTTATTAGGGGGCCTCCTACGTTAGTCATCAGCATATTAGTAAGTGTGCCATTTAGATGTCATCTAAGTTAATGAACTTGACTGAGCCAGAATCACAGAGCAGAGCCCCAGAGACTCCTTCCCAAGCTGGTGTCTGGTAATCTATAAACTTTAGTTAACACTATTCAACCCCAGGGAATTCATGTTAAGTGGTAGAGCCATGGAAGGACAGTGTCTATCGCCTGGAGCTGGGTGTCCTGGCGAGGCATGGCTAGGCCACCCTTTCAGCTTCTCTCACCAGGCTCCCAACTCCTTCCTGAACTCCTTGCCCGGTCACCTTGTTGGGAAGGCTGGTAGTTGGAGGACAGCCCCCTCTGAGGCTTTTTATGGGTTTTTGCAGATTATTGGAAGCCCTGCTGTCATTTCTTGATTTCTTAGATAAGAAGGCCAACACTGCCATGGGACTGCTCACAGACTTGGCTCTGGATGAAAGGTAACTTTTTTAGTTCCAGAAACTGATAATTCTTCTGCCTGTGTTGAACTGTCATTTTCTTACAATGTGCAGTATACAGATAGGCTAGGCATGTCTGACCGAGCATCACAAGGTTTGCTGAATAGGAGGGCCAATGCCTTCCAGAGGCTGTGGTTTTTCGCTCCCATCTCAGTCTCTCTGCAGGGAGGGTCAATCTTCAGTGGGTTTGGATGCAGTAAGTAACATGCAGTTGGCCCTTGATACCTGTGAGTTCTACATCTGTAGATTCAATGAACCAGAGATCAGAAATGTTGGAAAACATGCATCTGTACTGAACATATACATATTTTCTTCTTGTCATTCCCTAAACAATAGAGTATAACAATTATTTATACAGCACTCACATTGTATGAGGTGCTGTAAGCTAAAGATGATTTGAGGAATACAAGAGAATATGTGTAGGTTATATGCAAGTACACCATTTTATATAAGGGACTTAAGCATCTTTGAATTTTGATATACACATGGGTCCTGGTACCAGTCTCTCACAGATATAGGAGGGTGGCTACTTAGAACACTGCCTTTCCCAGTAAGTGCACCTGCAAAGTGTCAGGGAAGCTTCTTCCCCTTAGTGCCTGGTGCACAGTAACTGCCCAGCACATTTGTATGGAATGAACATGAATGAGCAAGCAGGCAAGAATGAGTGTAAGGTGCAGCCTCCCCTTGGGTTGCCAGTGATATTATGAGTAAACTCTTCCTCCTGCCTGTTTTCTGTATTTTTTTGATTAGCACTGGGGTGAATAATAGTAAAAATCTTATTTTTCTCATTCTTAAGATTTTTTAAAAAAAATCACTGATCTTGCCTAGAAATAGTCATGTGATTTAGAACCGCTGGTGCTTATAGACACAAGCCAGGCATCTGGCCCAGGCCTGGAGTGTGGAGTGCTCTAGCACATAGACCCATGTATGCATCTGGGCCCCTTCTGGTGGCTGTGACAAGTCAATGTGCTTACATTGTATTTCCCATCTGCACAGCACACATATGACCTATAGACTCAGGGTGCAGAGTCAACTCACCAGAGGCCCAGGAAATCTACTCAGAAGATCTGCCATCTGAGGTCTGGTGTTTGATGTCAAAGACAGTTCTCTAGATTTAGAAAAACTAAAGCCATATTACATACTCAGTGACCGTTTTGGGGGCCAAGGCTCAGAGTGAATTCTTCATGCATGCTATAAATCACAGGAGCCCAGTGGATAACCCAAAATGTTGTATTTTATAGCTTGTGCCATGTAGAAGTAATGATGGCTGCTATTCTCTCAATAGATTCCAAGTCCGGTTCCAGGCCAACCTTCCAGGTGCTCTTCCGGCACTCATAGGTGTTCTGGTGAGCAAACCCTCATTTATAGCCTCCATGACAGGCACCAGGAGTTGAACAGAGCTGTTTAAACACAGTTTGCACCCTGGAACCACTCTGTCTCTCAGATTGATTAAACATTATTCCCAGCTGCAATTTATACAAAAGTGTCAATTATTAAAACAACTTCAGACTGGACAGGTAGAGGTGGCATATGATCAGGGTCAGTCACAGAGGAGAAAAAACTGCAAGTGGACTGCAGCTTAGGTAACAGTGGTGGTGGGGCCTGTCAGTCTTCATCAGTCCCCTCCTGGCATGAAGTCTTATCTTCAGGAAAACCTGCACCTGTCCCTGAAAGGAAATCATCTCTTTCAGGAGAACAAGGTAACAATTAGAGCTGATCAGGCAGAGGACAGTAAGGGTCCACCATGGAGAGCAAGTTGTACCCAGGTAGTCATGAAGCTTCATGGTCCTCCAGGAGTGTAATCCTACCCCAGAGTTTCTCAGCTGAGGGAATGGAGAAGCAAAGGGGTTTGCCCAGGTCCTCCCAGCTGGTTCATGGGAGGGACAAAGCCCTTCTAGGCTTCACTGTGTTGCCAGGGTGACCCCAATTGATGTCCCGTGTGGCATTAAGCTCTGAGTCCCAGTGAGGGCTGCTCCTAGCAGACATTTGCCTGCTCTCTGAGGCCTCGCTTTCTCTTGCTTTACTTTAGAAGAAGGATCCCAAGGTAACTAATGCCTCAGCTCTCTGCCAGTGCATTGCCATCATGGGGAACCTCAGTGCTGAGCCTGCCACCCGGAAGCACATGGCAGCCTGTGAAGACTTTGGGGATGCCTGCTTGGGATTCCTGGTATTTTGGCTTTTCTATTCAAAGCTGGTATTTTATCTTTTTAGGGGAGCATTATCTCCTTTTTAATTATTTTTCAAAAATTCTCTTTTTCAAGGTGCAGGAGCCACTAGTTATTAGTCCCTCTGTAACCATGGATTTTATGGACGGCTAGACTTAAAGGCCTCTCCAGACCAAGTCTCAGCCACCCTGTCAATATTTGTAGGATTTCCTGGTAGAACCGACTTGATCATTCATTTCAGCATTCACTCTTCATTTTAAACCTAGGGACAAGCCCATCCAGAGAGCCTTGACAGAAGACCAGAGACACCTTCCCCAGCTCCTGGATTAACGTGAACTCACAGAACTGGTCTTTGGGCTTCCACCATCACTTAAATTCATGACATTGACACTTTCAAGTATCTTTGAGACTCTGTCTAAGGGGAGAAATGACCATGAAAAGCTGTCAAGCAGCAAGGTCATTGTTTACCTTGTTTTGTTTCCAAGGCCAGGTGTGAGGAGGACCTGGACCTATTCAGAGAGATCACATACACACTCTTGGGACTCATCATGAACCTGTGTCTTCAGGTCCCCTTTGTCTCAGAGGTATGGCCTTCTTATCTCCCTCCCTGGGCCCTGGAACAGCCTAAACTCATCCTGTTGCATAGAACCATTCACATTCCCAAAGACAACCAAGGCATACAGACTTGAATGCTAGTAGTGGGAATGTGGACTGCAGCTTAGGTAACAGTGGTGGTGGGGGGGTGTCAGTCTTCATTAGACTGACATAAGTTGCTCAGTTACATGTTCATTCAGAAAGCTTCTTGTGTGCCCAGGGTGCAGAGAAGAATACAAATTCAAATAAAGTAGATCCCTGTTGTCAAAGCATTGCCCAGAGTTAAGGAAGGAAGAAGAGCAATGAAAGGCATTATGGGGGACATCTGCACAGCACGTGGTGGCAGGGAGAAGAGAGTCATTTCTGTTTGACTGCTCAGAAGTAACTCCACAGAGGATTCCAATGATCAAGGTGTTCAACTCTCCTTCACACCTCTCATCGTGCTTATAGGTTTGGGCTATGGAGGTGAGCAGAAGGTGCCTGACTCTACTGAATTGCCAGGATGGAGGAATCCTAACAGTAAGTTCTCCAGGGAGTCCAGAAGTGGCTTCTTTGCTCTTGTTCTTGTTCTACTTTACTGTCAGTGCATCTCAACCTTCTTGCCGTCACCACTTTTGAGAATTTGGTTCCCCTCTAAGGTATGGAGTAGATGTGCACCTCTGAATGATGCCAACAAACACACAAATGCTGGATTTTGCCTACAATTTGGGATATTTGGTGACCTGCCTTCAGAGTGCATCTCTAGACCCCCTGTAGTCCATGAACCAAAGAATCCATTTTCTGTATATTCTGGAATCTATCCGATAATATATATAATCTACCCTGTTTATCATATTTCAAGAGATCATGTGGAGACCTGACCGGCCAAAGGATTTTATTTACAATCCCTTTCTTCCATCATTGAGAAAAACATGTTTGAAGCCACAGATCTTAGAGTTTGTTTATGCTTAATGGTTTGGACCCTTTGGGAACACATGCTGGAAAGGCTTTCTGTGTCCTGCCATTTGGCCATGGAGAAGGCTTATGTTAGCACAGGGCATCAGGAGAAGAATATTAAGAGGTGATTTAAGAGGTGCTCGCCATCATCCTAGAGCATGTTCTTCTCTTACATTAGAAAGATTCAGCCCTGTTTTCCTACCTGTTAGGGCAGGACCTAAAACTTAGAGCAAAAGTCAGGTTCATACTCAAGGCAAGTCTGGGAAACTAGCCCTTCAAGGATTGTAGGCTGGTGAATGGCTCCGGGGTTTAAAAATGGTTCTCCTACAAAGATCCAACCTACTTTGTTTAGGGTCAGTACTCGCAGCAACCTGAACTCCATGAAAGTGTGGTAGGTCTTCAGGTTCCCTGGACCCTGGGAAATTGTGTAGATTCCAAGTGTATGTGCATTTTTATAAGCGGGGCATGCATTTTATAAGAGGGGCCTCAGAAGAGGCCCATGACCCGCCTCAAAGTGGTCAGTATCACTATTCTCAAGTGCTTGGGGCTTTTCTGTGTGTTCAGACCTAAAACTGGGTCTGTGTCCTCAGGGAAACTCTTGGGTCAGATTTTGCTATAATTCCATGTGTGTCCCAGTTGGGTGCTTCCCAGCTTGCTGCGCGGGGCAGCAGCTTCATCCTGGGAATCTGGTCCTTGGATAGTGCATATTGTCCACTGTTTTAAGCCTTAGAACTTAAGTCCTGTACTTTTTTCTCTAATAAATTGGAAGTCCAGAGAAAACTGAGGTCTTTGTAGTATTGAAGGGTGCCCTGTCTCTGCCTGCCTGTCAACAAACTTCCCATGAACACAGCACGCCCACACACATCTTTATTGCTTTTTTTCATAAATGTGATTGGGCATCTAAGATCACCAGACATTTTAGGAAAAGCACACAAAAATAGAAAAACAAAGATAAACAGAAAAAAATGACCCCAGAGAAAGAAAGATATATAGGAAAAAGAAGAAAATAGCAGTAACTATCAGTTTCATCCTGAGAAATATTCAAGATAGTTATACCCATAAGACAGTAACTACTTGATATTATTTTTAAAAAGCCACGAGAGCTGGGAAATGAAGTAAATTAAATTTCCCAGAAAGTAGAACAAAAATACAAAGATTCAGAAAGATAAGGATAAATGAAAACTCAAAAGAGAAGATCGATCCGGAAAGCCGAACCTCTCCTAATGAGGGCCCTGCTGTTGTGGAGCTCTGGGAGGGACCAGAGAGGGCTTTCCTTCTCAGAGTTGAGCTGGTCCATCCTGTGTCAAGCTGAAGTCAGCGGGGCCTCTGTGGTCCAGGGGGCAGTGTTTGAACTGCCTGCCTCGCAGCTTCATTAACAATAACCATGCTTGCCACGTGTGACTTGGCCATCACGTTGTTTAAAAATCCAGGTGCGTGTTCTGCTTCTGACACTAATGATTGCTTTTGCCTTGCCAAACTTCTTGTTAACTTTTAAAGGTCATCAGCATTTCTGAAACAGACATTTAATCATTCTCTTTCTGTTTCACACAGAGAGCTGCTGGTGTTCTAAGCCGGACCCTTTCTTCCTCTCTGAACATCATCGAGGAAGCTGTGAGAACAGGGGTGGTGAAGAAAATGATGAAATTCCTGAAGGTAAAATGGCCTCACGGTCACAACCTCTAAGATTTCCAGGAGTGTTATTTCACTCAGGGAGCAGAATGAAGGTGGGCTTTGTTCAGTAATGTGCCCCTGTGCCATCCCTGCTGGATTTTAAACTTCCAGAATGGGGATTCTCTTCAGCTTGTCCACCCAGACAATGCTCTGAACATCAGCAAAAGAATAAGTAAATTGCTCTTCAGATGCATCCAGAAAAAGACTGCTTACCCTTCAAGCCTAACTTCAAATTGTGTGGCCTCTGTCCTTTAATGAGACGATTTGAATGGCTTTTTGAAAGGTTTTCAGGCCAATTATTTTATTTGTGGGCTCATGATGCTTTAAATAGTTATCTGGAGATTGCTGGATGTAACTCCATTTATGAGACATGGAGGCTGCAGAGTCACCATGTGACCAGAGGATGTGGGAATTTCCCTCTGAAATGAGTGCAGTGGAGCCAAACAAGCAACTGGTTCACCTGAAAGGGCAAAGTGCATTATTAGGCTGCTGTGTCTGGATCCCACCTGCATGTGTCCAGTGAGGCCCAGGCACGTTAGCACAGCAACACTGAACCCCAGGCTGAGGGGGAAGGAGGTGTGGAGAGGGTAGGATGGTGGGTCTGAGTGGAGGCTGCCACTTGGACGATGATGTCATTCCCTCTAAACAACCTCTGTAGCCTGGCAGAGGCTGCAGATCCCAAGTTCACACAGCAAATTGTACGTGCACACATGCATTTTAAAAACCCTGCCTTAGGTAGTTTTAAGGATTATGATTTGATATTTGTCACCTCTTACGATGATCTAAGTTCATGATGTTCTCTACAACAAATGTCAGCTTCATTCTCAAAAGGTGAATGAATACAGGAAGGCCCTTACCTCTCCTTCTTGGTAGATCTGCCAGTCAACAGTATCATTCTCCTCTCAAAGCCTTCTAGAGGTGTCAGGTATACATGACAGGCCTACGTTCCTGCCTGAAGTATGGGCTATTAGAAGGGTATGTAAGTGACAGTCTCTCCCCGCTCACCAGGAAGCACATGCTATTCTCAGTGGAATTTCTCTTAGAAGCTCAGAGGCCTCTAGCTCTACTGTGACTTTTTCCTGTGCTTTCTGGTCAAGAATTATCATAGATTGATTTTACTTTTTAATTTCATCCTGAAATCTAGACAGGAGGCCAGACTGCATCACATTATGCTATAAAGACACTGGCTATCTGCACAAATAGTTATCACGAAGCTCGGGAAGAAATGATAAGACTCGATAAAAGTAAGTGAGGACTTCATCAAGGCACCCACATCCCAGAGGTTCCTCCACCTGGAGGCTGCAGAGGGAACTGTGGCCGTCTGCAGTATTGGCATAACAAGATGTCAGTTCACCTCCAAATAGGAAAGGATTTCATTAGCCTCTTGGCTGTGCACAGGTAGAGTGCCCAGGGAGGAGGCCCAGCTGAAAGACCACTCCAAGGTAACAGGGTGGATTCTGGGAAACCTTCTCCTCTGCCCAAGTTAAACTGAAATGGTTTCTAAGTTTACTTAAACTGACCCAGCACCAGCTTTCTTCCTTCACAGAGGGAGGGGAAATGAAAACAAACCACTTTCAACCTTTAGTGATGAAGGGAAGTAACAGAGTCTGAGCCTAACACCACAGGTGACTGATGAAGGGATGGGAACCCAGAGGGAAGATACAGGAGGTGGGCACATTGCCTCCCACTCAGGCTGCCAAGTGGGACTGTCACGGTTATGGGGCGTGGAGGGACTTTGGAGAAGGCAGACCTGCCTGGCACACTCAGCTCATTTACAGCAACTGTGTTGTGCTGGGTGCTGTTCTAGGCACCTGACATACCGCAGGGACACCAGGAGTTGAGGAGGTTGTAGCGCTCAGTGGACATTTTCTGAGTGTGAGGGAGCCCATTCTTCCCACGGTTTCTGGGGAAGCTCAGCATCCACCATTGCCTCCCTGCCCCACCCCATGTTCCATTGCCAGGCTCCTTTTAGGGGATCCAGAACAGCTTGTTCCTTGTTACTTGTTCTCATCTTTCCCTGTAGGGTTCAGCATTCTGATGAAGCTGCTCAGCTCGGACGATGAGATTCTGGTGGGCAATGCTGCCCTCTGCCTTGGCAACTGCATGGAGGTACCCAAGGTTGCGTCTTCTCTGCTGAAGACAGACCTGGTGCTGGTCCTGTTAAAGCTGGCTGGTAGCGACTCGCAGAATTCAGCGGTGCAGCTGAATGCAGGCATTGCTCTGGGGAAGCTGTGTACAGCTGAGCCCAGGTACACTATGGCCACCACCGAGCCAGGCCATCCCAAATGCTGGTGACGTTTCAGAAAGAGTGGGCCAAGCCAAGCACTGTTTTGCAAGGGACCACATGCCATATGGAGTTCTGTTGGGAACCCTCTTGCCTTCTGCCTGGGCCTCTGTGGGGCCTAGCAGTTTCTTCCCTGCAGGAAGTCTTCCTCAAAGGAACTGGGGAACACTCAGCTTCCAACTCACTTACAGCCATTGTCTTTTTGCCCCTCATTCTCTCCATCCTTCTCTCCTTCACTTGTCCCCATTCCTCCTCTCTTTCTCACAACATCTCTCCTCCTCTCTCACTCTCTTGTTAGTCAGCTTTTCATCAGAGTGACAAAATACCTGAGAAAATCAACTTAAAAGGAGTAAAGGTTTGTTTGGCTCACAATTTCAGAGGTTTCAGTTCTTGCTCACTTGGCCCTGTGGCTTTGGGCCCATGGTGGCACAGTATATCATAGTGGGAACATTTGGCAGAGAAGGACTGTTTACCTCATCATGGCAAGGAAGCAAAGACAGACAGGATGGGACTGGAGTCCCAATGTCACCTTCAAGGGCATCCTCATAGTGACCTAACTTCCTTCCATTAGCTCCACTTTCTAAAGATTCCACCACCTCCAACAGCACCAGACTGGAACCAAGCCTCTTAGAACATGGGCCTTTGGGGGACATATCAGGTCCAAGCTGTAGGACTAAGGATGCTCTTCAATTGGTAGAGCACTTTCCCAGCCTGCATAAGGCTCTGGTTTAATCTCCAGCACACACACACACAAAATCCAAACTTTAGCAACTTCCTTTCTTTTTCTTTACTTTTCCAGAACAGATTCCTACTTGGTTGGTTGGTTGATTGATTGATTGCCTGGGTCTAAACAAACAAAGGAATATCCAGTAAGGGTGGCATTTTTCCACTGGAGGAAATAGAATGGAGAAGCAGATATTCAGAACTCATGTCTGAGGCCACCCAGCAAGCCAGCTCAGGAAATCTTGACTTTAACTCTGTGCATTGCTTCTTTTTGCTCAGGCTCCCGCTCTGCTCTGCTCTTGTTCTGATGTGCTTAAACATCCTGGGGTGTGTGTGTGTGTGTGTGTGTGTGTCTGTGTGTGTGTGTCTGTGTGTGTGTGTGTCTGGAGGGTGTTCCCCTAGCATAGAAGCAGGGAGCCTTTGGGGCTGAGGGGAGTAGGCTCCTTACAGCTACACACTTCTAATGCCTCTGTAGAATGAGAGGGCTGGCTTCGATAACATCTGAGGTCCTTTCAAGTTCTGTCTGGTTGATCAAATGGAAGGAACAGATAAAATCTTTCTTCTACAGAAAGCAGGGCACATTAGCTAAGAGGAGCTCAAAGTGGCAACCTGCTGGGGAGTCCCCCGAGAACATGGTCCCATCTGATCAGCCTGTCACACCTGCCACTCACAGCAAGAGTGTTTTCAGCATTCTGTGGTCTCCCTGTGAGCTTTCCCTTTGATCTCTTGGGCTCAGCTCACCAGTGCCACAGCCACTTCTCTTCCCACTCAGAGAGATGGGCTGATGTTCCCAGCCAGCTGCCACATGAGATAGGGATGGCTTGGAAATGTGACATTTCTGACCTGGATTTTGTGTTCTGATTACAACAGGTTTACTGCTCAACTGAGAGAGCTTCATGGGATAGAAATTCTCAACTCTACAATGAAATACATCCAGGATTCTTGAGAGAGGTGGTGTCTGTGCTATTTTGTAAACACACACCATATGTTCTGGGGTGATGATGTGCTAATAAAGTTCTCTTAGATATCCACTCTAGAACTGAATGTTTATTTTCAGTGTGTTTATCTCGTGTGTTTTCACTGGTAAGAAGAGAGTGGGCATCGGTGGTGACTGTAGTGGAAACTGCTTCAGTGAGCTCAACTCCGTCGCACCCGCCTCTGAATCTTCCCTCCCATTCTGTGTAGTCTGGAACCCAGCCAACACAAAGCCACATTTTCCAGACCCCTTACAACAACACTTGGGAACCAGATCCTGCCAGTTTAAGACCACTTCCTGCCCCATTTGCCGTCTTTTGCTGGCAACATGCTAGAAATGCCAGGTTTCTTGGCAGTGACATTTTGGCATCTGCTTTCCAGCTCTGAGTGCCTTGAGATAGACAAAGTGGCAGTAGTGGTGGCAGCTTTCTGAAACCCAGCACAGCTATGGCACGTGCTCTTGAACTCACTGGGCCCAGTGGTCAGAGTCACTGGCTGTCAGGGCAGCCCTGTGCAGTCTTGGGAGTCATTTCCAGATGCCATGCCTGGCACCCTGCAGCCCATCCAGTGGTGTCTATGTACCCATGCTGTGTGTTAGATTGTTCTCTACTTAAAATGCCAGAACAGGGCTTCTGTTTATGCACTGAACCCTGACTTATGCATACATTGATTCCTCTATCCTACTTTAGTTCAAATCCCATCCTCAAAGGCCCTGCTCCCTTTTCATTGACCCATGTCCATAAAACCTTAAACCACAGCCACCTGTAGACTCCAAGCCCCTAAGTGAAAAGTCTAGTGAGACTACTCTGGCTTTTTAGTTCAATCACTTGGTCATTTTAGAATAGAAGACAGGATCTACTTTTGTTATAGTTTAAATATGAGGACATCCTCCAAAAGCTCATGTGTGAGATAATGCAAGAATGTTCAGAGGTGAAAAGATTGGGTTATGAAAGCCTTTGCCTAATCAGTGCATTAATTTCCTGCTGGAGATTACCTGGGTGATAACCCTAGGCAGGCAGGATGTGGCTAGAGGAGGTGGGTCATTGGTATGCCTTTGGGGTATATATTTTGTCTCTGGAAAGTGGAGCTGTGTCCCTCTGCTTCCTGGTGTGATGTCCTCAGCTGCTTTCCTCTGCCACACCCTCTGTCTTGATGTTCTGCCTCATCTCAAGCACCTAGGTATGGAGCCAGCTATCTTATGAACTGGATCCTCTGATATCATGAGCGCCAAGTAAACTTTTCCTCCTTAAAATTGTTTTTGTGAGGTCTTTTGGTCACAGCAATGAAAACTAAAACAACCCTGTACAGTGAATGACAAGAGTCCCATACCAAAGTTCCAAAGAAGGGTATACCCTGCTACCTCCCAGTTATGTGATTGGGTAGGTTGCCTCATCACCCAGGCTGCTGCATCTGGGAAAACTGGAATGGCACCTGGCCAGCCTACCTCTCATGTTGCTGTGAAGGTTAAATTAGGACTTGGAGGTATATATAGTTTGGATCTGAAATGTCCCCCAAAGACCCATGTGTTAAAGGCTTGGTCCCCAGCTTGGCACTCTTGGGAGGTGGTAGAAATTCTAAGAGGTGGGAGAGCTTTGGGTTACAAGGTCGTGCCCTTAGAGGGGGTTAAAAGGACCTTGGTTGTCTTCTTTCTTTTGCTTCCCACCAAGAAGTGAACAGTGTGCTCGGCAGCCATGTGCCTGCCTTAGGCTGGCCAACCTCCAGAGGCCTAAAAACAGTGGGTCCACCCAATTATGGACTAAACCTCCAAAACGTGAGCCAAAATAAACACGGTCTCTTTGTAAGCTAATTATCTCGTATTTGTACAGTGACAACACTTACTGACATCAGACATGAAGGCATGTTAGGGAATTACAGCACTACACAAATATCACCAAGCATTTCCATCTTGAGGGGTGTGTATAGGGGGCGGGGCTACTATGATGTCAGTGGATTTAGGTTTGAGGGTTTGGGAATGGGTAATTTTATGTCCTTTAAGGAATCAAAGCTGGATGTTTTCTGAAATACTTAGGAAAAGAAACCTCCAGAGAGATCTTACTCAACACACACAGAGACGATTCTTCCTAGGAGAGGCAGTCATTGGCTTAAATGGTGTTTGGTGTTTGGTGGTGGGGGGTGGGACTGGTTGGAAGAATCACTAACCCAGAGACCCTCACTCTGGGGTCGGGGTACCACATGGGACTGGTGTAAGCTCCCAGGAGTATACTATGCTGGCGCCATAGTACTGTTCCTGAGTGGCAGGCAGGAGACAGGCCTCAGAGAAGCTGGGACCTGCCCACTCAATACTGTCATGCAAACAAACACCCTTCAAGAGGCTACTGAATTGCAAAGGGAGAATGGCTTGATGCTAAACAGCAAGAAGAGAAAATTAGAGGCTGCAAAATGTGCTTTTTCAGTGAGAATTCAGTGGAGCTTTGAAAATGGAAAGAGCTGCCTCTGTGCACACCCGACAGGCTTGTCTGATTCAGCTCAGGCCCTCCTTCTCCTGCTCTTTGGCTGCACTCCTCCTTCCTGGCTCTTGAACATGGCTATTATAGGTGTAATCTTATCGCTGAAAAGTGGGGAATGTCAAATTTTATTATTTGTGCTTCAGAGCACCTGTGAGAGCAGTAATCTTTCTCACTTTGGAGGAGGGTCTGCTGCACCTGAGGTATGCCTTCCTCTCACAGATGGGAAGGGATGTCTTATAAACAGGTGCTACTTCAAGGTGAGCTACCCTTCCCCATCTTGTTACCTAATGCACATTTCTATGCAAGGGATCCAGGCAGCATTTAAAAAAAAACAAAAAAAACTATGGCATGTTCGTGGGCTAGCAGCCACTGGCACCAACCATACCACCTCAAGGTACGGACTATTCAGAGAAAGTAGAGTCTGATGTTTCCTTGGACAAAGGAGCTGGGATCATCCTAAAGAGGATGTGACCAAGATGGAGCTCAATCTCTGTGCTGAAACCCAACAAAGGTACTAGATAACACACTAAACAGCTGTCCCCTGCCTTCAGAGATGATGTGACATCAGCAGTTGTACTGGGCAGCCAAGTGACACTGAAATTAAATAACAGGAGGAAATAGCAGGAGGGGCACAAGGTGATGCCACAGCTAGGGGACTGCTATTGGAAGTGTTTTTATGAGGCCTGACTACAGCAAGAGCCTCTTGGCTTGGAGAATTTGGAGGAAGGACAGAAGATGTTTAGTCCTATATGATTTTTTTTTAAGAGAGAGAGAATTTTAATATTTATTTTTTAGTTTTCAGCGGACACAACATCTTTGTTTGTATGTGGTGCTGAGGATGGAACCCAGGCGCACGCATGCCAGGCGAGCGCGCTACCGCTTGAGCCACATCCCCAGCCAATTTTTTTTTTTTTTTTTGCAATAGATCTCATTTTCTTTCTTTTCATTTTTGTATCCCAGGGGCATTTACCCCCTGAGCCACATCCCAAGCCCTTTTTTAAAATATTATTTTTTTATTTTGAGACAGGGTCTCACTCAGTTGCTTAGAGCTTTGCTAAGTTGCTAGAGCTGGCTTTGAATTTGGGATCCTCTTGCCTCAGCCTCCCAAGCCTCTGGGATAACAGGCATGTACCACCATACCTGGCATAGATCACTTTTTCAGTCTTGAAATCACAGGCTCTCCTCCAGGCCCAGTAAGAGGAGGAAAGAATCGAAGGTGAAGAAAACACATTCAGAATGACTCGCTTTCCCAGTGTGAGAGGGCCTTTGCCTTCGTGGGCTGGTGTCCTGTAGCTCTGCACAGAGAGAAAATAGACCCCGCCAGTGCATTGAGCACCTGCTCTGCACCCAGGGTAAGCTTCACAAGGACCTGGTGAGGCAGGGTTTTTTGTTTTGTTTTGTTTAATTCTCATTTTAGGAGTACAAAAACTCAGAGAGAATAGGTACTTCCTCACCGAGGGTCCCATAACCAGTAAGTAGGGGAGTCAGAATTTGACCCCATGTTGTGTTAACTCTTTCTGTAGAAAACATTTTGCTACTTACTAAATGCGGCCTGCAGAAGTCATCATCCTTCTCTAGCCCCGGTTTCCTCTCTGTAAATTAAGAGCAACAACCCCTACCTCACATTCTTTGGTTGGATATAATATTCATGAGGTACCTAGGACAGGTGACTGGCAAGTAGAAGACATTTGTTTCATGGTGAATATTACTTTTCTTTTTCTTCTATTTTCTTTTTAAGAATTGAACTCTTATTTTACCTATTTGTTTTTGTGGGGTGCTGAGGATTGAAACCAGTGCCTCACCTTGTGCTAGGCAAGCGCTCTACCACTGAGCTACAGCCCTGGCACAGAATATTACTTTTCTATCAGAAATGACCAAGAGGCACTCTTTTATGCTCACAGATCTGCTTATCTCCAGTTCCCTGGAGGCAAGCATGTTTACCTTTCTCTTTATGCCTGGAGAAGCACATATGAGGATCCCTCCAAGCCCAGCTGCCAGCCTGATTTCTTATATTACATCCAAACAGCCAAGTTCTGAGAACTCTAGTCCTGGCTGGGATGGTGTTCTAAGCATATTCTGAGCCCAGGAACAGTGCTTCTCTCCAGGAACCAAATGACTGGGCCCTGCCAGGACCTGGGGCTGGGCTGCATTTCTATTAGCAGGACACCATGTGTGGTGAAAGGGATTAGAATCAGTGCCTCAAAGCCCCCTCTCCAAACAGAAGCCCCTCTGTTTCTTGCTAATTTTCCTCAGTTTAGAATCAAGAAACTGGTAGATTCCATCAACTATCACTCCAACCACACATCCATCAGGATATTGTTAGTTCTTTTTTCCTCAAGTCCCACAGCTGCATGTCCGACCCACAGGCCAAATCATTGAGAACAGGGAAGCCAAGCCCAGAGGAACACCCAGGGGACCATCATCTAGTCCCCTGCTCCATGTCCTGCAGTGGTTGGTGGACAGCCAAACACTGGGCTTTCAGAATCTGAAACTGGTGGGTTGATTAGTTTCTTTTTAACAAGATCTCTAATTTGTCCTCAATTTCAAAAAGGGAAAATGAAGAATGAGTTCTCCCTGGAGACATTCTGTCCTGTGGTCTGAATCTGCCCTGAGGCTAGCTCAGGCTTCTCTGGAAGACAGGGAGCACTGTGCTGCCACCGAGCATCTCAAACACCCCCAGTTCTGGAGCCAGACTCTTGTCACGGCCAGTTTAAGGAAGCTGCTGTGTGTGACAGTGGCTGTCAGTCAGATGTGCCAGTCCACCTCGGCCTGAGCATCACTCCATTGTCACAAGTCCATCTCCAGCCTCACATTTACACTTTTAATCTCTTGCAACGCCATCTGCTCATTTAGATCCTTCATCTCCCCTCCAGCCACAGCTCGTGTGTACGCATGCCCACGCAGAGTTCATCTCTCCGCAGCCAGGAGATGAATTTTCACATGAAAACGGGTAAGCTGGTGTGCAGTAGGGATTTAGGTTGGATCACAGGCGTGGCAAGATAGAATTGTTGGAATATGTGGTGAGAAAAAAGGCTCTTAGAATGTCTAAGCTAAAAATTATTCAGGGATCACATATCCAATATCAGCTTTATTGGAATCCATCTGATTTCATTTGCTTAATACAATTCACTGACTCAAAATATCCAGCCCAAATGTCCTCATTTTACGAAACAGAAAGCTGGATCTCAGAAAGACCAGGTGAGCAATTCTCCTTGTTCCAGGACCCTTAACCTAATGGTTTATAGCGGGGCAGGGATTCCAGACCCAGAAACCCTGGGAGGTAGCCTATTCCAGCAGGTTGCAGGTGCAAAGCTGAGCACCACTCTTTACAATTTTCATAAGCTCAGTGAGTTGCTTGCCCCTTGATTGCCTTGTCTTTAAGAGAGGGGGACATGCCCAGTGCAGTGATTCATGCCTATAATCCCAGCAATTTGGGAGGCTGAGGCAGGAGGATCACATGTTCCAGGTCAGCCTCAACAACTCAGTAAGACCCTGTTTTAAAATAAAAAAATAAATAAATAAAAAGGGTTGGGGATGTAGTTCAGTGGTAAAATGCCGCTGGGTTCAATCCCCAGTACCCCTCCAAAAAAATAGATGGGGGTGGGAAATATGATTCTTACTTCATGGGGTTGATTTTGTGAACTTCGCACTGTGCTTGGCACAAAGTAAGCCCTGAGGAAAGGGGAGGTCCAACTGCCATTATACTGGCCTCCCTGTGTTAGGGTCCGTAAACAAGTCAAGATGGCACCTGGCATTTTGCCAGAGGGAGTGGTTTGTGAAGTAACGCCAGTTAGCCATTAAGATGATAGATTCCTTAATGACTGACTGCTCTGTCTAGATTATAACAATTAAGCTGTGTGTAATCATTATGATGAGGATTCCTTATTGGTTGACTGCTGTATCTAGTTTATGTTAATTAAGTTAAGCTGTATATTCAGTTATGTATATATACCCCTCCTGTCCTACAATAAACGGCTCCCACTCCTGCTGTATCAATCTACACAAGTTGCTTGTCACACCCCCCCCCCCCCCGGGTTACTTTGCTGCAGCCAGACTGCGGCATCCCTGCTTTCCCAGAGGCCCCTGCCTGGCTATCGCTGTGTGCTCTTTTCCGGAGCTCTTAAACATAAGGGTTGTAATCAGGGTCAGGAGCATTCCTACATAATCCTATTCCAAAGGTAGGGTATAGAGAAGTGGACTTCCAGGTTCAATGTTATCGAGATTTAGATGGGCCTGCAGAATTGGAGAGCTGGGCTGGTGAGGAGAGTTGGTAGGAATGCAGGTAGAGTGAAGGGCAGGCCCAGGGAGAGAAGGATTGAAATGAGCATTCAGTGGTATTAGATGTAGCTGAACACTGCACCACATTGTCAACATCAGGGGAAAGTAAGAAAGACAGGCACTGGATTTGGTTCACTTGAATGATTGCAATAGCCTGCTTACTGATCTCCCTGCCTCACCCAGATTAAAGCCACCTTGCACACTGCAGCCAGAGTAATCCTCTTTTTTATTTTATTTATTATTGGTGCATTACGATTATAAATAATAGTAGGATTCACTGTGATACATTCATATATGCACATAACATAATTTGAGGGGCTGGGGATGTGGCTCAAGCGGTAGCCCACTCGCCTGTCATGCGTGCGGCCCGGGTTGGATCCTCAGTACCACATACAAACAAAGATGTTGTGTCCGCCAATAACTAAAAAATAAATATTAAAAACTCTCTCTCTCTCTCTCTCTCTCTCTCTCTCTCCCTCCCTCTCTCACTCTCTCTTTAAAAAAACAAAATACATAATTTGATCAATTTCATTCCCCCAGCACCTCCCTTTCCCTCCCCTCAACCCTCTCCTGAGCTCCTTCCTCTCAGAGTAATCCTCTTAAACACTATTTCAGTATGTTGCACCTCTTCTCAGCCACCTTTATACAAGTGTCTAGAAAAAAAGCGCAGGGCGGGCTGGGGATATAGCCCAGTTAGTAGAGTGCTTGCTTTGCATGCATAAGGCCCTGTATTCAATCCCCAGCACCACACACACACACACACACACACACACACCAAAAAAAGAGCAAATGTCCTTGCTGTATGAGTGTGTGTGTGTGTGTGTGTGTGTGTGTGTGTGAGAGAGAGAGAGAGAGAGAGAGAGAGAGAGAGAGAGAGAGAGACTAGGGGTAGTAAGACTACAGAACTATTCTAATTTTCCAAGGTTTTATTAATAAAGCACTCATGTTATTTTACCTACACTACTATATGATATATATGCAGTCTTTACACTACACATGAGTAAGAGATGTTTCATAAGTTTTAGATATAATTTAAAATAAACAACATATCTATTATTAATCCTCAAATTACTTTTTCTCACAAATAATAGCTATAAAATTTTACATGACTTTTGCACATAACCCACCCAGTAAAACCTTGCTGAACCATAAAGTAATCTTGGTCTTAGGAACATGTTCTCTGGTTCCCATCTAGGCCATCAAGCCTGGGTCCCATGTCTTTGGGGTTCCGTGTGGTGTACCGGCATCCCATGGAAGCCTGAGTAATGTGCTGAGTGACAGCCCCCACTGTGCCTTTCTCTCCTTTTGCACTGGCTCCCCAGTATTGGTCTGCATGTGTCCCCATGCTTTCTGCACCTGCTGTTCCCCCCACATAAGAAGTCCTTTTTCCTTTCCTCTCTAAATTCTACACATTCACAAAGCCCCAGCATAATCAAAGTGACAAGTACCTTTTGTTAAATATTTAGTAGGTTTCAGATTCTGTTAATGAGGTGGATAGTATTATTATTCTCCCCCCTTACTGATGAGGAAACTGAGGCACAGAGAAATTAAATACTGGCCCCAGATCTGTATCTAGTCCCTCCAGGCACTCCCCTCTCCACATGAAGCCCTCTCCAGCCCACACGGTTTCCCTGTCTCTGAATTTCTGCAGTATGTTGCACTTTTAAATATTCATTGTTATGAAATTCTCTTCTGTGTCTTTATTTTTTTCTCTCCAACTAGAATTTAAATTTATTAAGGAAGTCTTACAGATAAGAATAAGAGAAATAAGCATAGACTGATTTTAATAAACTTACTTACTCTAAGGCCATCCCCTTCTGGAGGGCAGGGTCTTGAGTCTGTGCTTGGCACTGCCCTTGACCCTGCCCTCAAGAGCATGTGAACGAGTTGCCAGTGGAGAGAGTGGCTTCCCTTTCCAGCATGAGCCCATCTCCTTTGACTCTCCAAACCAGGGTCACCCACCCAGTTACCCCGACTCCTCAGAGGCATATGTGGCTGCCACCTCCATTCTCTCTCACAATATCCACATGACCCTGAACTAGATGGTCCCCTTTGTGCTGCTTCTGAGCAAACAGAGGGCAAAGGCCAGCCCTCAAAGGCCTCAGAGAATCTTGGCACTTCAGGACAAGACTCAGCCCTGCAGTGCGTCTCCTTTTTGTGATAATAGCCTCGCATGGGGAAGTGCTTTTAACATCTTCAAAAGGCCTTTCATGTCAGTCATCTCATTTCATCTGCACAATGTCCCTGTCAGGCAGGTACTAGTATTTCCCATTTGAAGCTAAGGGGAGAGAGGCCCAGAGAGTTAATGTCTTGTCCACAATCTCCCAAGGAAACCATGGCTACACCAGTGCCAGCCTCCAGCCTTCACCTTGAACCTCACTACCCACTGTCTGGCTCTGCCCCTCCTCGCATCAGTTTTCCATCCTAAATTGCAATGTGGTCAACTAGCCTGATCTTTTCCCGTATTCCCTGAGCGTGAAGGGGAAAATGAAACTCTAACCCTTTAAGGTTTTATCAAAAAGCCTTGCTAATCCATCAGCAGTCTGGTAGATAACAGCTTAACCCTCCCTATTGCAAAGGATTACTTTCACATCTGGTGGGGCCCAGCATGCCAGAGGAGGTGTTGAGTGGTTTTAAGTCTGTGGAGGTCACAGCGCTTTCTCTGTGAAAATGGAGATGCTCAGATTTCCAGGCATTGCTGTCCTCCCACAGGGGCGTTCAGCATCTGTGGGTACATCAACCTCCGCCCAGATTACTTAAATGACAGCATATTCCCAAGAGGCCCCGCATTCATTCACTCACTAAATATTCAGCAGGCACCCACCATGTCCAACATCACTTTGGGTAAAGAGAATCCTATTTTCTCACCCACTGCTACTGTAGCTATAGTGAGGCATTGTTAAAGTGAAAACAAATTAGACACAAGCAATCAGAAGCTCCCTGTGGTGCTCCCAAGGCCTGAGTCCCCTATTCATGCAACCCTTGTCAAGTATTACAGAAACATCCCATGAGAGGGAGGCCCGGAAGGTTCTCTAAACCCAGCCCTTGGATGGCAGGGCCATTACTCCAAAGCCCAGGTGCAGGTGGGTGCCTGGAGTCCTTCAAGCAAAGGAGACTTTTGAAGTCTTCAGAATTCTATTTATCTGCTCTCGGTATTGTAGCAGTTCATAAATGAAAGGATCTTGGCTGATGATACAAAGTTTCTCCCACGTGAAGGTGAGGCCTTGTAAGAGGTCATTCAGTCACTGGAGCTATGACCTTGGAAGAGATCAGTGCAGTTCTCATGGAACTCCAGTCTCTCTCTCTGATTTCATCCGGCTGTGTGATTGCTCTCACAGATGCTCCTACCATTGTGACCCCATCTACCATGAGGTCCTCCCCAGAACTGAGCCAACCCGTGTCTTGCCCTTGAACCTCCAGAACTGGGAGCTAAGGAACTGTTTTCTGGAGAAAGTACTCTCTCTCAGGTATTCTATGATGGTAATAGAAAACCAACACAGGGAGGTTGGAAAGACATCAGAAGAAATTTGACCTACTGCATTTACCCACTCAAGAGAAAAGGAACCACCTTGAACGTCAGTGGATAACCTCTGACAACCAGAGCTACAGAGACCTGGTCTCATCTTTCTTTAGAGGTTGACTCAGGCACACTCCTCCACTGAGTGCTAACGTTTAGGGACCCTTGTCCTAGAGTCCTTTCCAAATGTATAGGCCACACATCTGAGGCTCTCGGCCATTAAAAGATCAACAAAGGAAATAGGTGGTTTTGTTGTTGTTGTCTTGTTGTTTTTCAGAACTAGTGGAATCATACAAAATTCTCATCAGGCATTGAAGTAGGGATGGTATCTTTGAAATACAGACACTTCAAATAACTGGACTGTTTGTCTCTATCATGGAACTCATTGAGAAAGAAAATCACTCTCCGCAGGGGTGGCAGGAAATGCTTACTCCACAGCAGGAAGCTAGGAAAGGTAGCCCTCCGTGGGCCACCATCTTTTCTGAAGATACTCTGGAACCAGCATGAACCAAAACTCAGAGGCCCCAATTTGACCTCACTGGGCTCATCAACATGATTAGCTGACTTGGGTATTTGCTTGTCTAGTCTGCGAGGGAATCCCTCCAGTTCCAGGAATGATGCTGTGACTTTTTTCTTGAGGAATCATGTCTCCCTCATGTTTAGACCACAGGATCCAGGTGAAGCTGAGGGTCTTAGTCCCCTGTTGCTAGAGTCGAATACCACAGGCCAGGTATTTATAAAGGATAGATATTGTACTGGTCAGTTTGTCATCACTGTGACCAAAAGACCAGACAAGAACAACTTAGAGGAAGAAAATGATATTTTGGCTCACGGTGTCAAAGGTTCAGTCCACAGTCAGCTGACTCCATTCCTCTGGGCTGAAGGTGAGGCAGAACATCACAGCAGAAGAGCACGGCAGAGGAAAGCAGCTCAGGACATGGCAGCCAGGAAGCAGAGAGAGTTCTGCTCACCAGGTACAAAATATAAACCACGAAATCAGTCCCTCAGTGACCTACTTCCTCCATCCATACCCTACCTGCCTGCAATTACCACCCAATTAGTCCACACCAGTGGATTAATCCAACAATTAGGTTATAATTCCCATAATCTAATCCTTTCATCTCTGACCATTCTTGCATTGGCTCACACATGAGATTTTGGGACACCAAATATTTAAATCATAACAGGGACAGATTTTAGCTAATGGTTCTGGAAACTAGAAGTCCAAGACTGGGAAGCAGCATTTGCTGAGGGCCTCAGGCTGTGTCATAGCATGGTAGAAAACTGGAAAGGCAAGCAAGCACATGCAGAGGGGGCCAAACACAAGTGGCAGCCCTGTGTTACCATAACCCACTCCCGAGGTATTGCTCCTTGAGAGCAAGAATTCACTCACTCCTGCAAGAGTTTACCCAGATCCATGAGAGTCACATTCATCCCTCTTAACAACCTGATCACCCTCAAAGGGCCCATTTTCCAACATCCCCACAAAGGCAAATAGATTTCATCCTGAGTTTCAGAGGAAATAAACTGTATTCAAACCATAGCATTCCACACAGAAACTCATGTCCTGCAACACAAAATGGGATTATTCCATCCCACTAACCCAAAAGTCTTATCTTGCTCCAATACCAACATGGAAGTCCAAAGTCAACTATGAGCTTGTAAAATCAAAGTTTTTTACTTCAGAAGTACAATTGCAGAACAGGCATAGAGTAGACATTCCAATTGCAAAAGGGAGAAATAGGTCAGAAAAAAAACGGGTGACAGTCACCAAGCAAGTTCAGAACCCAGTGTGGCAGACATTAAGTCTTAAAGCTATAGAATAATCTTTCACTCCCTGTATTGCCCGTCAGAGACACTGGGGGTCAGGATTGGGCACCAGGGATCTCAGATAGTCCTGCTCCTATGGTTTTTTGGGGATTAGTCCATACTTTAGCTCCCTTAGCCTGGGGTCTCAAGATTATAACTCCCTCAGACTGGTGTTTCATGCTGGTAGTTCTGTGGTTGTGGGTCCCAAGGCAGCCTCACCCTGCAACTCCACTAGGCATTGCTCTGGTGAGTACTCTTTGTGGCAGCTCCAACTCCCCATTTCCACTCAGTGTTGTCCTAGTAAGGGTTCTTAGCAACTCCACCTGTGTGACATGCATTCTTGAAATCTAGGCAGAGGAAGCCTCCACAGTGCTTCTGTTCTGTGTGACTGCAGAATGTCATCAAGGCATTCACCATGTGCATGCATCAAGGCAAAGGCTTACATCTCTGGAGCTGTGGCAAGAACTGTACTAGGGGCTGCTTGAACCATGGCTGGAGAGGTCAAGGAAGCAGAGTTCAAGGTGGCCTTGGGCAGCAAGCCCTTTCTTGCTTTAAGGCTCTGACATCGTGAGCCCAGGACAGCCTGGAAGAACTCTGAAATGCCATCAGGCCCTTTCCCAGTTGTCCTAATGACGTACCTGGATCCCTTCTTTCCAAGCTAATCTCGTAGTAAGTGGTTGTTTGGCTGTACCCTCGCACACCTTTTCACTCTTTGCATGGCCAGGCTTTGGCTTTTTCACATTTTAATGCTCTGCTTCCATTTTAATTATAAATTCTGCCTTTAGGTCATTCCTTTGTTCTCATATAGCACCCTATGTGGTCATGGGTAGCCAGGAAGCAATATGAATGTTTTGCTGTTTAGATTTTTTTTTTCTGCCTGATATCTTAATCATCACTCTTAAGTTTGACCCTCTACAAAGTCCTGGGACATGGACAGAACTCAGCCAAATTCTTTGCCAATTAAAAACAAATAAAAAGGGTGGCCTTCTTTCTAGTTTCCAATAAGATCTTCTTTCCATGGAAGACTCCATCACCAGTGGCCTTTACTGTACACATCTCTATCAGCTTTCTGGCCATCACTGTTCTAGAGGATTCAGACCTTATCTAGTCCTCCTGTATTCTGAGCCTCACCAGAATTGTCCTTGATGCTTTTACAGCATCCTAGGATTTTTTCCCGCATTCACTTTAAAATTGTTCCTGTCTTCACTTACTACCCAGTTCCAAAGCCACTTTGTGTTTTCAGGTATTGTTATAGCAACCTCTACTTCTTGACAACAATTTTCTGTCTTAGTCTGTTCTCTGTTGCTACAACAGAACACCACAGGCTGGGTAACTTGTAAAGAAAAGATGTTTATTTTGACTTACAGTTTTCTGGCAGAAAAGCAGGAAGCCCTCACCAGATGTAACCACCTGCTCATCTTGGACATATGGCCTCCAGAACATGGTAGACAACAGAAGGGCAGGTAGGTGAATGCAAATGAGACAGGACATGAGAAGTTGTCTTGCTTTTTAAGAACCCATCATTGTGGTAACCAATTTAGTGCCCTGAGAACTCACTCCCGTGAAAATTAACGAAGTCCCACAAAAGTGGCATTAATTTCTCTTAAATACCTAATCACTTCTTAAAGGTCCCACTTTCCAACATCACCACAATGGCAATCAAATTTCAACTTGGGTTTTAGAAAGAACGAACCATATCCAAACCATAGCACTGACTTTACCTTTGATCCAAGGGTAAACATGGAATCCTAAGCTGGTCAATAACAACTCCTCCTCTCCAACTTGCTCCTGCTTCCAGGGCCATCCATTGGCTCCTTTCTCTCCTAGATCATCTTTTGCACTCCTTAAGGAGAGAGAATGAAATCCGGAGGGCACTCTTATCCCAGCCTGAAACACCATCTGTGTCAAGTTTTCATACCCAGGTGCAAACTTATCATCACTTCGGTAGTTTACATCTTACTGGTAAAGACAACTTTTGGCAGTCCTAGGGGCTGACTCTTTCTTTCTGGCCAGAACAGGAGGGAAAAAAAGAGGCATTTCTGCTGAAGTCTCTCCAGAAGTCAAATGTGATTGAGCTAATATTGACCTTTTCATGCCACAGGTTCCAAAGATATCTTTTGACAAAGTCCGGATGAGCATAATATTAGTCAAAGCTCCACCTGTTCAGAATTAGTTCACCATCCTCTCAGTCATCTGGAAGCAAAACTCTTTCCCTTCTTTCCAGGTTGAAGGAGAAAGGAGAGTGTCATTAATCTCCACTGATGACATAGGGCCTAAAATGACCTATTGGTTAGGCCTGGCCGGGAGGCGTACAACTCACCATTGCCCTGAATGAGCCTCATAGAGAATTCATATTCAATTTGATCAAGATTGTTCCTGCCATATGTTAAGAGCAGGTGACTTGGCAAGAGGCAAGCCAGTTGCAAGTGCTGTGGTCAGATATTGGGTAATTAGGCTTCTCTAGACTTGTAGAAATGGCAGTGATAGTAGACCCTATGTCAGGGGGTTGTTGAGAGGACTAAATGAAGTGGAGCACTGTGAATGGAACCCAGCACAAAGTCAAGGCTCACTGCACAGCAAGCCCTATTATTCAATGCTTTGGTCCCTCAAGCCTCACCAGCAATTTCTTATTCATCAAAATTGTCCTTTGCTTGGGAAACTTTTATGTGAACATGCACAAACCATTGTCAGTGTTCATAAGGAATCTGACTGGAGGAGGGTAATGGTGATGGGAATCTCTGAGGATCTCTCCAGGCTCTGGGGTACAGGCAGGAGAAAATCAAAGGAAAATCTGCCCAACCACAGTATAACCCAGAGCCCCCTCTACAGCTTCTTTCTAGAGGAGTCACATAAAAGGCCAGGAGTCAGCCTCTGTTCCCTGAGTTTTACCTTTTGCTCATTCCTTCCTTCATGGAAGAGTGAAGGAGCTCCCTCTCTCACACGGAGTACTGAGAAAGCAGCAGTGAGCGAGATCCTGCCAGTTTATGTTCCCAGAGTCCATTTAACTTTTAGGAATTGTATTCTTCACACACACCTATGCCAAATGGTGAACAAACAAAAACTTTTTAAAAATTTATTTGACTAACTCTCCATCTCTAAAAAAGAAAGAGGAAGGAAGAACTGCACTAAAAAGAAAATACAAAAAGCACATCAGTCCCATCTGAGAAGTCCCTGTCCTTTCCTGCAGAGCCAGCAGGCACTCAGAGCTTCCTGCTGCAAAATCCACAGAAACCAACTCTTGGGATTCAGGTCCCTCCCTAGTTCCAGCTCTTCCTGGTCCATGCCCATCCCACCAGGGCCCAGTGGAGGGAGGATGACATATCTATCTCCAGATAAACAGGTGGACATAAGACAACATTTTCCCTGTAGGGTTCCCTCTAATGGGAAAGTCAAGTCTATTTTCTTGTGTTCTCCCTGCCTGACTGGTTATTAAATTTAAAAGGGTTATATTTTAAATTCACAGTCTCTTTGAAAGTCCTGGAGAAAGTGCTGACCATGACCTCCTAGAGGTACTGAGACAAGGCCCAGTGTTAGACTGATGCCATTTAAGCCCCAGCCATGACCAAGCATTTCTTCTAGCTGCATAGGGTGGCAGGATTCTTGGGACATTTGTTACTTATGTTTGCCTGGACCCAACCCAGAGTCACAAGCATCCAGGACCATAAAGAACCTGTGGCCAAATTGGACAGAAGTCGTTCCTGAAACTTAGGGCTTCAGTTTTTGGATTCTGGACACTTATGATAGCTTTTATTGAAAGGCCTTTTAAGGGGAGACTGGTTGCCATATTGGAAAGGAAAAAAATTATATTCTGACAGCTCCAGAAATATTCCTACCACATTCTTGGTTTCCTCCATTCTCATTCCTGTGTTCATACTCCACCTTGACTCTGAGAAGCACCACTTTTTTGAAGGATTCAGTAACAAGTCCATCTGCTTGAGTCAAAATAATGTCAGCAGATCTCTGGGCGAGCAAACCAGGCAGCTACTGTTAGGCTTCATCCAGTGGGCTGCAGGTTCTGTGGGGACAGTGAGAGTCCCAAGGCTCTACCAGGGCACCTTACTAATGCCCTTGGCCTTGGAGCACAGCCTGCATCTGCACCCACACATGTCAACCACTGGCACACAGCCTCAGTGAGCACAGCAAACAGACAGGGCCCTGAAATAATTTGGACAGCAAACTGTTGACTTTTTTTTAATGACTTTTTCTGAATGACTACAGTCAGCCCTCTGGGCTGTGGGTTCTGCATCCACTGATTCAACCTGCTTCAAATTGAAAATATTTTCTAATTGCATCTGTGCTAAACATGTACAGATATTTTTTTGTGTTGTTGTATCTCTAAATGATACAATATACCAACTATTTTCTTAGCATTTACATTATATTAGATTTTATTTATTTATTTATTTTTGTACTGGGGATTAAACCCAGGGGTGCTTAACTTCTAAGTCAAATCCCCAATCCTTTTTATTTATTTATTTTTTAAAATATATTTTTAGTTGTAGATGGACACAATACTTTATTTTATTTCTTTATTTTTATGTGGTACTGAGGATCAAACCTGGTACCTCACACATACTAGGCAAAAGCTCTACCTCTGAGCCACAATCCCAGCCCCCCAGCCCTTTTTATATTTTATTTAGAGACAAGGTCTTACAGAGTTGCTTAGGGCCTCATTAAGTTGCTGAGGCTGGCTTTGAACTCTTGATTCTCCTGCTTCAGCCTCCTAAGCTGCTGGGATTACAAGAGTGTACCACTGCACCTAGAGTATTAAATATTATAAATAATCAAGAGATGATTTGAAGTACACGGGAGGATGTGCATAAATTCTATGTAAATACTATAGCACTTTATATAAGGGAATTAAGCACCCACAGATTTTGGTATCTGTAGGGAGTCCTGAAATCCCCTGTAGATACCAAAGGATAACTATTTCAAATAAGTTAATCAGGTGTAACTCTGGCTTTGCCGATAGGTGTAGCTCACCTGACCATATGCCCTGGGTGAGACAATTGCATCCTAGAGGGAGTTAATTTGCTTCCTCTCCATCCTTCTTGTCTCAGACATCTTAACCCAGCGACTTTTTGCTCTCTCTCAAGGGTTTCTACCTGTCCACAGGGACCAGGTCTTCTCCTTAAGGCTTTCTGTGATCTATGTTGCATTACTCCTTTCACCTATTATGGAAATACTTGGCTTCCAAGAATGTTTCATTACCTGGTAATAAGAACAAGAAGTAGAAGGGGGAGGAGGAGGAGGAGGCAGGCTTTATATGAATTTTTTAAAACTTCTATTTTGAGATAATCATAGATAAACATGCAAGTTTTAGAAATAATGCAGAGATCTCTTATGCATTTAACCCCATTTCCCCCAAAGGTAACATCTGCTATAACTATAGCACCACATCACAACTGGGAAATTGACAGTGACACAATCTATAGACCTTGGATTTTATCGTTTTATGCACATTCACGTGTGTGTGCACATTCATGTTTGCACACACACACACGTGTGTGTTTAGCTTGGTGCAGTTTAATCACATATGTAAATTCATGTGCCCATCCTCATACTGAAAATATGGAGCAGTTTAATCACGAGGATCCCTGGCCCCATCCATTTATGGCTACACCCACCTCCCCACCACCACCTCTGACAACCACTAATCTCTAGCTCTACAATTTTGTCATTTCAAGAATGTAATATAAATGGAATTATACAGCATGTAACCTTTGAGATTTTTTTTTTCACTCAATGCAGTTCCCTGGAGACTTACCTAAGCTGCTGTGTGCATCAATAGCTGCTGAGCAGCGTTCCACAGTATGTACATGTCACGGTTTGTTTAACCATGCACCTGTGGATGGTCATCGGGTTGTTTTCTTATTTTAGTTATGATAAATAAAGCTGCAATGAGCATTCATACACAGGTTTTTGTGTGAACATAAGTTTTCATTTCTCTGGGATTGATTCCCCAGAGTGCAATTGCTGGGTGGTATGGAATTGTATGTATAGTCTTACCAGAAACTGCCAAACTGCTTTCTAAAGTGGCTGAACCATTGTGCATCTCCGCCTACAATGCAGGAGTGGTCCAGTGTCTCTGCCTTCTTGAAGGCATTCACTGTTACCACTATATTTTTTATTTTTATTTTTAGCCATTCTGGTATATATGTAATGATATCTCATTGTGGATTCCATTTGCATTTGCTTCATGGCTAATGATACTGAGCATCTCTTCCTGCACGTACTCGCCATCTGCATGTCCTCTTCAGTAAGTAAAATGTCTGTTTCTGTCATTTCTCCATTTTCTAATTGGATCCTCTGTGAGGTTTTTTGTTGGTTTGTTTGTTTTCTATTAATTCTGAAGCCTTCTTTTTATATCTAGAAATGAGCACTGTATCAAATATGTGGTTTGCACATACTTCTTTTTCCTGTCTGTAGTTTATCTTTTCACCACCCTCACAGGGTTGTTCACAGAATGAAGTTTTTGATTTTGACAAGTTCAAAACATCGGTTTCTTATTTTATAAGTTGTGTTTTTGCCTTACCCAGAGCAAGAATATTCTCTTCTACAATTTTTATAATTTTACTTTTTATATTTAAATCCATGCCCCTTTTGGAATTTATTTGGGGATCAGACATGAGGCTTCAGTTTGTTCACTTTTAGCCTACAGGCATTTGTTGAGGTGCATTTTAAAAGGTTATAATCCTTATAGCAACCTTTTGGAATGGGAATTACTAACATCATACCATTTTCTAGATGAAGAAACCCAGAGAGATCTGGGAATATGGCCAAGCCCAACAATTGCTAAGTAGAGTGTCCCACAGTCCTTAACCCCTGCTCCTATTGCCCCATTCCACCCCTTTTTTTGCTGAAGAATCTGCTTCCTGGGCAGATGTTCCAGCTTCATGCACATTCCTTTATCCTGACTAACAATGCCCTCATCTCAGCACACAGGCTACGAGAGGTTGGAGCCTGCCAGAGCATGCCCTGGTGTCCCCTGTGACATGTCTGTAGGGCAGAGAATGGGGACAGATCAGGGAACTTCCCCATATGCAAATAGCTTGCCATCCTGGTTAGGGGAGAGGCTGGCCTCCATTTTCAACATCACCCACAGAATTGCAGAAAGGCTCCACCAGCTCACTGGTCTGGGAGTGGCAGCCTGAAAATTTAGGTTCCCCAAAGACAATCACACACATGCATATACAATTCACTTAATAATTCCAAGTCCAGAAAATTTCCATGCTCAATCTTTCAAAATAAAATGCATTGATAACAGTCGCTAGGAAGGACTCAGGAGCCTCTTAAGGCAAACCTCCCATGGCTAGAGCATGTCTTCAGTCCTTTGTGGTGTGTGTGGGTCATAGCTAGACCATAAGCATCTCATTATCCAGGCCTGCTCTGGAGTAGGCATGCGCAATTGAAGGTGCTGCATTCTCGCAGCCAGCTTCTCCCTACCCACTGGCTGTGGACTTCCCTAACTGGCAGGACCCAGGCACTTCAGCAGTCCTACCACTGGAAAGAAGTTGGCAGTCTCTGAGTTGACCTTGCTCCTTCCCAAGTCCCTCAACCTCACCCCACTTAATCTTCAGGGACCCAGGAGTTCTTTGCCTCTGTGACCTTACACTCCTGGAGCTTATTGAAAGACCACTAGGCTTTGTCCTGGCCTACTTTAGAAGACAGAAGACAGGAGGAGGAGCACCCACCCAGTCTCACAGGCCCAGGTGCTGTAGGTAAATGTTTTGATATATCTATTTTGTCTGATTCCTCAGAGGCCCCAGGAGTGCTAGAACCCACTGGCTGGCTGTTCCAACAGGGGTGAGGGACAGCAGAACACTCTGGCTTCTGCATGTTGCTGCCCCTCCACCCCCGTGAGGAACTCATGGAGGGACCCTGGCAGCCTGCCTGGAGTCCTGCATGTCTCCTCCTCCAGGAACAATGCTTCCTTCCCTCAATGTTCCTGTGACAGTCCCTGCACACAGCAGCTGGTAGTTCCATGTTCTGTCTCTTCCTGGAGAGCTGCTACAGGTGTAGCTGGGCCAAGAGGAACTGCTGAATGGAGGCAGATTGTTCACCTGCTATTTCCTCTAGGGCCTAAGCGGATCTTGCTGATGTCAGAGATGAGAGCCTGAGTCAGACTCCCTCAGGGCCAGGCAGCTGTCTACCTCTCCAGTCTCCACATTTACCCACTCAGCAAGAGGCGAAAGGCCTCGCCTTGACCTCCTGCTCTCCCTGACATTGATGTCCTCTATTGTCTTCCAAGCTCCATGGACTCCTCACGGACAGGCAGGGCTGCTCCAGGGGCAGTAAGTTTTTTCATGTTGTGCCTCGCTCCAGCTAAAGCAAGCTGGGGACTTCCCTCTGACAATGTCTCTGGGATATGTCCTGCTCTGGATTCCGAGTGCTCCACCTCCACACTCTTCCAAGGGAGCAGGACTCCCCTCCACCGCCACCACTTTCCCACATATTCCTAAAATTCTGCCCTCCCACCCTGTCTCCTCCTATACCAGACCATTTCCACAGGAACCAAGAGAACTATGTTTGAGTATCAACTACCCCTTCCTAATTATGTGACCATTGACAACTGAGGGCCCTCCAGCCTATTTGTCTCATTTGTAAATAGGGAGATGTTGACCTCATAACATTGTTGTAGATTTCAATATGTCTATAAACCACTTGCAGTAAGTTGCTACTGATCCCAGAATCAAGTTCATGCTGAGTTAATAGTGGCCATCATTGGTCTCCATGACAACTGTCTCCAGGCCCAATCTTCAGTCTTTGATCTGCTTTCTAGAATTCACCCTGGAGGCGGCTCATAAGATGTTATCAAAAAGAACGAGTTCTGTAGTTTCCACCAGGAGTCTCTGTTCACTTGTCATGCCCTTGCTGTTCCTGGGACTCTGGTGGTTTTGTGGCATGCATGAGGGACCCTACAGGTTTGGGTTTAAGGCCAGACATTTCCTCCTCTGGTAATATGCTCCAAAAACTTGAACTTGGTAGACTTCAGTCCACCTGCCCCGCTGGAGGTGGGAGGTAGCTAATCCTGCCATGCCCTGCCATAGTTCCCCCAGCAGCAACTGCCTCTGGGCAAGGATTCACTCTGTCACTGCCCCTGGGGAGACCCAGCTGTAGAAGCACTTCTAATTGTCCCTGCTCTGAGGGTCTCTGAGATGAGAGCCATTTCCTGGTCTCCAGACCCACTTGGCAGCACCAGGAAACTCTCCTCCCCTTCAACTTGCATCCCCAGGGTGGACCTCCTTCTCTGTAAGTTTTCACTTACAAAGGAGGCCAGGACAGAGGGAGGAAGCACACAGTTGAAAGAAAGAAAGGAGCCCATCACAATGTGTTACTACTGCTTCCCTGGGCTGCCTCCATGTCCTATTACCTTAACCCACCAGGATGGCTTCCTATCCGTCCAGCACCCAAGTCTGGACTCTACAGGGACTTTTCCTCCCCTCCCTCCCAAGTCTCTGCTCTGAGCTCTCAGGCCAGATTCTCAACAGCTCAACACTGCTCCAAAGTCCTCCTTCCAGAAGAGGGCCGGGCCGTGTTCTAGCTGCTATCCACCCCTGATAATGGGGCCAAGGAGCCCACCTCCCCCATGGTGGCCCCAGGCCAGGGGTCTGATTCCTATGTGGTCAGGGTCAAGAGCATCACCCAGAAGGGAAGCTCCCAGCAGAGCAGTTCCACCCCATACCCACACCCTTCCTGCTGACCCTCCTTGCTGACCTTTAACATGCCAAACAAACAAACAAAACCCAACACTAACAAAAGAAGCATCAAAGCAGCCGACAAACAGATTCAGACCTTTAAGTTTTTGCACTCCATACTTGCTGCGAGGGGGGTGGGGTCTAAGTTCCATGCTCCGCAACGAGACTCCTAGCACAGTCCTGAACCCTTCAAAGACCTTCTACATCTGAGTTATGGGAAGATGTAAACCAATCTCCACTCAGCACTAATCTAAATAAAATGAGGCCAACTTCTCTGGCTGTACTTTTGCTTCTAGCTTCGGGATGCCATCCTTGCCCTGCACCCCTCCCTATCTCTGGGGTTGAGAGCTGGGGAAGATCAATGGACGGTTGAGACTGAGGAAGGGTGCCTCCTGGCTCCTTCAGCCACCCAGGCTGCCAGGAGTGTGCAGTGTGGGGCAGGGCCAGGGCGGTCCAGCCCGACTGACCTGATGGCCGCCAGCCCCCTGGAGCAGCAGCTGGGCAGTCATCTTCACCTGAGATGACTTCGAGGACGACTGGCATCAAGTAGCCAGCGGTGGCTGTGGTCACGTGTTCCAAGCTTGACACACGCACTGGAGGACCCAGTGTGCCATCAAGTGCTCCCCTTGTCTCCAGCAGGAGGCCACCAGGAACCTGCCACCCCACCCCTCTCCTTTCATAGAGGAGAAACTGAGGCCAGACCAGCTTCCGGCCCAGGAAATGCTGAGAGAAGGATGGGCTGGGGTTGAGGCTGGGGTTGTCCCCAGTGTTTCTAAGTTCTACCTGGTACCTGAGCTTCCCAGGCCCAGCCATGGCTTTCTTTGCCCCTGAAATGAGAAGACACCTGATGCCTGTCTGTGGAATCAGCAGAGGTCAGAGGCAAAGAAACTACCCTCCAAAGCCGCCTTTATCTCACCTGACTTCTCAAACTTGTCCTGCCTCCTCCCCCTGGAGCGCGATGCCTGCTCTTGGCAACCCCTGGCACCCTCCACCCCACCCATACTCTCAGGGCTAGACTGGGCTTCTTGAGAGCTGTAGCACATTCTTTCCCCATGGCCATCTTGGTGGGGTCCTGCCCAGCTACTTGGGTCTGGGGAGACTTGGGGGCCAGAGACTGCTCAGTCTGTTGGACTGGCTCTCATTCAAGTCCTGCTGGAAGGTCAAGTCTGGAGTGCTAGGATCTCTGTCCATTTTTTGTCCCTGGCTTTTGTCATGTGCACCACTGCTACACTCTGTGCCTTGCTTACCATCTCTTTCCCACTGTGTGTTCCCATTGTGTTCATGTGCACATGCTGTGTGCCTCCACCCCGTCACCATGCAGGAGACACTTGCAGTGTCAGCACAAAAGCCATGTCCTCCTCCCAGAGATCCAGGGACATCAATAGATGCCTGAAGGTTTCTTACTTGGGTGCTATTGTCATGTTCTCTATGGTCACCAAGCAAACTCTCCAGACACACTTTCCTAATTTGCAGACCCTCACCCACCCCGTGGAGAGTGGGAGTGAGACTGTCTCCCTCCCACCTCCACCTGTTGGTTTCTGGATAGGGTGAGATGGTTCTAGGATCTGTCCAAATCATTTATAACCTTTGAAATAAAGAACAAAGGGAAATGGATGGCTTCAATGTGACAACACAGTTACACAACAATGATGCCTCCAGCTGAGTTTTTCCCCCAAGTTCAAGGATTCCCAGTGGAAAGGGGTAAGGGACCAGTGGTGACTAATGGCTGCTGACTGTGACATGCTCCACTGGAATCGTAGCATTGCTGTGCTGGGTCCTTCTTCCATCTGGTCAAACAGTTTGTAAACGCTTATTGCTCTCCGCTTATTGACTACGTGTCAGACACTGTTCTGGACCCTGGCTGGTAGTGATGACTGTGACAGATGTGTCCCTGCTCTCCTAGAGCTCACAGGCTGTAGGGAGAAGGACACCCACCTGGTGACCCCATGTGTACACGTAAATTGCCACTGTGAGACGTGGAAGGGGAGCTTTGCCGCCCTCAGATACACTGACCGAATGTTTGACTGAGCTCAGAGGAAGCTAATGTCCCTCCCAAGGACGTCACCCTATCCGAAATGTGAAGAATGAGCGAGAGGCAAGCAGGCGATGAGGTTTTCCAAGAACAGGCCCCAGAGTGCAAGGGACCTGGGCAGGAGGGTCGTGTGAGAGCGAGGACGGGAACAAGGCCATTGTGGCTGATGTGGGGACGAAGGAGCTTCCTCCAGGAGGGGCGGTGGCCGGGGAATCAACCAGGCCTCTGTGTGGAGAACGGAGTGGAGCGAGGCTGGCCCAGATAGGAGACTGTTGTCCTCGCTCAGGCAAGAGGTGATGGGGCCCAAATAGGAGCATTGGTGACAGAGATGGGGAAAGGAGTGGACCAAGCAATATGTAGGAGGTAAGACCATCCCTGTGTGGTGCTGGGTGGGCTGTGGGGGGCACCTTGAGGAAGAGGGTTGTCAGGTGCATGTGATGTTCCACTTGCCAAGGGAGCAGAGGTCCCCAGGACCACCCATCCTGTGACGCGGGGGTGGGGTCGCCTGTCTTTGGTCCACTGTTCCACCCTGGAGTCTGCCACAGCATTAGTGTTCAGTAAATATTTACTGAGCAGTGTCGTTGACAAAAAGGACATGTGAAAAGAGGCCCAGGTTGGGAAGGAGGACCCCGAGTCCAGCGTTGTACTTGATGAACGTAAAGCCACTTTAAAGAGCCAAGAAGAGTCACCAAGTAGGCTTCCGAGAAAAGGTGGCAGCTACAATACTAAGGTTTGTTTTTGGTGGAGACCGAAGCTGGGGCAGGGATGAGATTCATTCATTCTCAGCACTAAGTGGACAAAACCAAGTTCTTGCCCTGTGGAGTTTATAATCTAATGGAGGAAGACAATAAACAAACAAAACCAAAACAATAAACATATAAAATGTTTATCTATAGCACTTTGGACCATTTTCTTGATTTAAATATCTAAAGAGAGTCGAGTGGTCTGATCTTCTAAGAATACATTCAGTTTAGAAATATTAATTTAGAGACCAGCTATGTATGAAGGGATTGGGGCATTTTATATAGACTTGTTTGTGAAATATTTACTAGTCAGGTGCCATTTGAGTAGATATTTGAAGCAGCTGAAGGAGTAATCACATGGTAGAGGTAAGTGTTCTAGGCAGAGGAAAGGGCACATGCAAAGGTCCCGGGGTGGGAACATGCTTGACATGAGGGCAGGAGAGCAGAAGGTCCGTGTGGCAGGAGCAGAGTGAGAAAAGGAGTGCTTAGGAGATGATGTCAGTGATGATGACTGGAGAATGGGGCAGATCTTGTCAATTGTAAGAACTTAGGCTTTTACTGTGACGGAGAAGAGAGCCATTGAAGGGCCCTTAGCAAGGCCGTGACATGCTACCCTGTAGACTGTAATGGGGAAGAGGGAAAAGCAGGAAGCTTGAGCCAAGATGCAAATGGGCAGAGGTGGTGAGGAGCAGTCAGACTTTTGCTGAATTCGGAAAACAGAGCTGAGAAGACTTGCCAAGGGCCCAGGCATGGGAGTGAGAGAAGAGTCCAGAAGCAGCCAGGGGCTTCACAGAGAATCAGAGGTTGGAGACCCTGTTCACTGAGATGAGGAAGGCCAAGGGAAGGGCAGGTTTTAGGGAGAATCAGGAGTTCAGCTCTAGACACACTCAGTATAGAGATGTCAAGGTCAAGGTCGACTGGAGAAACTTGAGTAAGAAGAGAAGAGGAGAATGTCTAAACTCCAGTCCAGTGGTCAAGTCCTCTGAGCCTGCGAAGGAAACAGAGGGAGGGACCAGAATAAGAGGGAGAAACCCAGGAGGAGGTGGACCCATGGCTGAGGGGAGAGAGTTTAAAAAAATAAAGGCAAGACATCTGAACAGTCAACCAAGAGCTAGAAATCTGTCAGTACATGAGGCCGCATGTGTTCACTGAAGTACGGACACCAGAGGTGAGGCAGCAGCAACTCTTTCAAGAGGACTGGGCATGAATGGGAATTGTGCAAGGCCAGATTTATTCCCATTTTACAGTTTAGAAACTGAGGCTCCGAGAATTCACTTCCCCAAGGTCAGGCAGATATAACTAGTGGTGAAGCAAAAATATCACAGAGCTGGGGAAGAGATAGCTGGAAGAGTAGGGGGAAGTAAGGACGAGAACAGGAGAAATCCAGTAGCCAGCCTGCTCAGGTGCCGGGAGAGTTCTCCCACATTGGCTTCCCAGGGAGGCCCTGTGAGCACATCTCCAGCAGCGTCTGATTGCAGTGCCATCAAGTTTTGCAAATACTGTGCTTTTAAAAAAGCCATTTCTCCTTAATCCCTATCCCCACAAGCCCCAAACAGCCTGTAACAATTTGCATATTTACTGTTCCGTGGGTGCATACAGTGAGAGGAAGGAGAGGGTTTGCAGATGCTTATTTTGTGAGGCCTTCCCTTAAGTCTTGACTTCAGTTTGCTTCAACAAAGACGTATTGTGTGATGCATGGCAATGTGTTGTGGGGAGCACAAGGAGGAATAATTATAGTTCGTCCATAAAATGGAATTCTGCACAACCATTAAAAAGCATCCTTCAGGATAATAAAAACACAGGAAGTGCTCGGGCTTCATGTGCCATCTGATGGTGAGAGAGAGGGGAGGAAGAGGGAGCAGGAGGGGAGAAAGGGAAAGAGACACCCTGAAAATGTGTTATAAAATACTAAAAGATTTACAGAGGCCAAGTCTGCATGGTTGAGTTACTGGTGATGTATTTTCTTTCTTCTAGCTCTCTGTATTCCCAAGGTTTCTTATAAGGTATATATATATTACTTTCATATTCAAAATGGCAATAGATGATATTTTGAAACAGAAGCATGAGGCATAATATCAATCCTCCAGGGGCTCAAAATCTACTGGGGAAGATAAACACACACACAAAAAAAAAAGCATCCATATTAAATGGGAGGCTTTGATACGTGCTTTGTGTGGTCTTCCCTGTAGAATGGGCTGGCTCCTCAGCCTGCAGACTCCTCTGCTTCCTGACTTGTCGCCACTGGCCAACAGAGCTTTCATTTATGCTGCCTGCTGGACCTCACTTCATGCCTCTGTTTTTCCTCCAGGGTCTTGTAAGATCCTGGTGCTTCTCTGGGTCCCCTCGGTGTGGCAGCATGCCTAGTTTGTGTATTCTGCTGGTTGTTCTACTAATTGATGGTTTCCCATGGCCATGTCTTGCTCCCCACTCTCCATAGCTCTGATGTAAATTGCCTCATTGAAGAAGAAACCAAAATGGAGAAAATCAAGTTTCAGCACATTGTGTCCATCTATGGGGTATGCAAGCAGCCCCTGGGCATTGTGTTGGAGTTCATGGCCAATGGCTCCCTGGAGAAGATGCTGCCCACCCACAGACTCTGCTGGCAACTCAAGTTCCACATCATCCATGAGACCAGCTTGGCCATGAACTTCCTCCACAGCATTAAGCCACCTCTGCTCCACCTAGACCTGAAGCCAGGCAACATCCTGCTGGACAGCAGCATGCATGTCAAGGTGAGGGCCCTGGTGGGCCTCTTTGCCCCCTTTCCATGGTAGAGGCTCTTCTTGGACAAATACTGACACATCTGAACAAGAGATGAATAAGCAGCAAATGTGGTGCCTGAGGCTGGGTATCAGGATACTTATAATAATACTCTGTGGGCCTCAGTTTTCCAGTTCTAAAATGGACAGGAGAATCTCGACTCCTGTCTTTCTTTGCTTGGGTAAGTTTTATAAATGTGATAATCTTCATGAAAGGTCATAATGGACATTTGTTGCAGTTCTTAGATCATGCCATACTCTTTTCTGTCTCCGGACTTTTGCTTGTCCTTCTACTCCTCTATCCACTTGGCAAAGGCCTAGTCATCTTCAGCTTGCAAAGTAACATGGAGGTCTTCCCTGATCTGTCCCTCAGGCCTCTAATGGTGGTATACCTCATTACATCTGTTTCTTCCTATTGCTAACCCAGTTTCAAGTCTATATGATCATTTGTGAAACTACTTCACGGTTGAAGGTACACCCTATCTGAAGTTGCCCTGGTGGGGGTAGAGTGTGCAGAGGGGTATCTCAGGCTCTCTTCTGGTTGACTCTCAATGAATGGCCAATCTGTGAGTGAAAGACCCCACTTTCAAGTGGGGAGAAAAGGGGATCAACATTCGTGGCCTAAGTGTTTCAGGGCCAGGAGAGCCATGATGGACAGAAGATCACTAAAGGTGATGACTATAAATTGTCCCTCTGGAAAATGGAAGGACCTGCCAAGAGCTCCTGATATGCTCTGAGTGCTTTTGCATACAAACAAATTTAATGCCTGTACCAGCCCTCTGAGAATTAAGAATTCATATTATTTCCATTTTACCGATGAGGAAACAGAGGCTCTGAGAAGATAAGTAACCTGTCCAAGACCATCTTGGACAGTGGTAGAGCAGGTAGAGCAGGGAGACAGTGTAGGAGAGGACCCATTCTGGAACAGGAAGCTAGTAGGAGGATGAGAAACCAAAGCCAGCTCCTAGAGACATGGCTCTATCACGACCCATCCCTGCCACCTGGCTTTCTCCCAAACTTTGGTCTATCCAAGTGGATGGAACAGTCTACCCAGATGCAGGGCATCGAGAGGTCGGCTCTGTGGGGCATGCTCAGCTATATCCCCCCTGAGATGTTCCTGGACAGTAACAAGGCTGTGGAGCCCAAGTACGAACGTGGATGGGTGAGTGGGTGACTGGGCTCCTCATCACATGCCCAGGAGGCAGCTTTTTGCCACCCCACCTGGTTCTCATAAGCCAATGGATAGGGTGGGATGGGGATGAGGTCTGTGGGCCTCCCTGCCCTGGTGGAAGGGGAGGGTTGGGAGGACCCTGGCTGGAGAGGCCTTATTTGGGATTGTGGGGTCCATGGGTCCTGGCTGGGGTGATGGTGGTTTTCCCAGTCTCTCAGGGAACATTTTCCTCATCACAGCTTTGGGATTGTCACCTGGGAGCTCCTCTCTCAGAAGAAACCATATTCAGGTAGAGACGGCTGTGGCTCTGTGTCTGGGGCAGAGGTTGTCCCCTCAGCTAGGGTCCTGGAAGGGGCTGTGGGAGGTTTGAGGTTAGTGAGGGCAGAATAAGCCACAGGTTTATTGTTGGGAAACCAAATGCTCTTCAGGGATTCCCACCTCGCTCTCCTTCCTTCTGCCCCCTTGTATCTAGAGCTCACATGATAGTAAAAGTGAGCCCAGGGCTTGTTTGGTGGCTCCAAGTCCCTTGTCCCCAAGGTGCTCTTGTTGGCCATTCCCCCACCCCTGCCACCCAGATGCAGGTAAAAGCTTGTGAGGAAACGTGGACAGCCTTGCCAGATGGAGAGCCAAAGCCTTCAGCCTGGCCTGTGTGTCCTCCCTGCTGCCTTTGGACGGCAGAAGCCTGCTGTTGGGTTCATGTCCAGTCTTCACCTGGAAGGGGGCTAGAGCTAGACCAGAGACTGAGATGCTCAAGTCAGAGACTCAAGTGGGTCCCAAATCTAGCTGTTTACTCACTGAGCATTCATAGAGCCCCTCCTGAGTACACACTGTGTTGGGGTCCTCTTAGCCCCCACACTCCTGCCAGACCCCTCTGCCCCTGCACCCTAGCACCTGCTCAGCCTGGGACTCCTCTCACAGGACTCAACATGATGACTGTCATCATCAAAGTGGCTGTGGTATGCGGCCCTCCCTGCAGCCTGTCTCTGATGATGGCCAGGCGAGGCCCAGCAGATGGTGGACCTGATGAGGCGCTGCTGGGACCAGGACCCCAAGAAGAGGCCTTGCTTTCTAGGTGTTCCTGTAGCCTTCCCTGTCTAGGGCCTAGCGGGGCATGGGTGGGAAGAGGAGGGTGGACGACTGGGCCCCAGCCCATTCCTGAGAGCGGTGCAGATACCCATGGGACTAGTGCCTGGAGAGATTTCTGAGGCAGAATCTGCATCACAGAACCAGGACAGCTGAGGACGGAGGTCTGTTCAGTGGGTGCTCAGATGTATACCTACAGAAGGTGGCAGAAGCTGCAACCTGTGAACCTGGCCTGCTGCTGGGCTCTCCAGCCAGTCCTGGGTCCTTTCAGGGGTACAGCATCCTTGAAAACATCCCATAACATGAGGTCACTGGCCTGGAAAGGACAATAAAATTATCTGGTTCATGTGTGAGCACCTTAGAGACAACTGGGCCTGCCCCCTACTTTAATGGAAAAGGATTGATCCCCAAGGTCAGTGACTTGCCAAATGTGTCCTTGCCAAGCCAGACTGGGACCCTGCCTCCTTGTGTGCATATGTAGACCTACATGAGCCCAGGAATGGGCTTTTGTGGGGACACAGGAAACATCAGAGTATCTAAAATGGGACAGGACTGCTGGCTAACGTTGCCTCCTTTCTCTGTCTCCCTTGCGGAGCAGACATCACAATCAAGACAGACATGCTACTGTCCCTGCTCCAGAACCCTGTGACAGACCCCAAGAGTGAGACCCTGGCCAGGAAGGTGTCCTGTAAGCCATCACTGCACCAGCCCCAAAAGGTGGGTGCACACACTGTGAAAGCCCACTCCCGTGCTACCTGGAGCCCACTATGGACCTCCAGGGTCTCTGGCAGGGCATGTGTGCAGAGGCTGTGTCCTTTACAAGGTCATCAGGCTGAGTGGGTAAGTGGAGACTAAAAGCCAACCTCACTCTGCTCACCAGGCCACGAGCCCAGCTAGGGGCTGCCTACACCCAGAGGGAACAACATTTCCTAATTTGCATGAAGGCGCTGCAAGGACTAGTGGTGCCATGGCTCAGAACCCCTGGGAAGGATACAACCTCTCTCACATGCGTAGAATTTACAGATGGAGGGCACTGCTCTCCTAAGGTGTCGCACTGTGGGCATCTGCATCATCTCTCTGCTCTCTTGCTCCTTTCTGATGTGGGAACTAGCTGAGAGCTAGCAGGGGACTCCTTGCTGAACCCACAGATCTATCCTGTAGTTCATGTGGCCCCAAGGGAAAGCCAGGTCCTGGGCCTCCTTTTTCTGGCCACATCTCCTCTACATAGAGTTTGCTTCTGGGGACAGCTGGGGGAGTAATAGTTTAGAAGGAGAGTCACCCAGATCATGGTGGGATGTGCATGCTGGAGGGTGACAGGGAGCACTGGAGAGAGGGGAGGAGGGAGTATGGCACAGTGAGAACTGCCCTGCTCATCCACCCTGTATCTGCCAGTTCTGCCTCCCCAAGTCCACAAGGAGGTCAGCCAGGAGCTAACAGATAGCAGTGAGTTGGGGTGCTATGGTGGGACCAGAATTCAGAGAGAGGAGAAAGTGGAATCCAATCAGACCCTTTCCCCACCCTCCCTAATGCCCTCACCCCAGGCCTGTCACATATCCAGGGTGGAAGGGCCCTCTCCAGATCCTAGCTGCACAGTCGGGAAACACACATGCCCTGGGGTCCTGGCTTTGCTACCCCTTCAGGTCTGAGTCCTAGCAAGACCAGATTCCCTCATTCCTGACTCAAGAGATAGAGCACTGGTTCTCAGCATGGGCTGCAGAATTACTTGGGAGATTGAAAAATTTATAGATAACTACAGATGCATGGTGTCCACCCAGACAAATGAGAGGTTTGGGCCTGGGCAGTCATCATGGTAGTTCTTGATTGCAATAGGCCACTGGGTAGAGGAAGTGAGGCCTGAAGACCTCAGAGGGGCTTTAGATCATACAGGTCCAACCACAGATACATTTCCCATTGGATGGACTTACCTCCTGCAAGCCCATTCCCTGCCAGTTCTTACCTCCCTAACTTGTCCTCTCACTGTAGAATGAGCTGAGCATTCTTCATCACTGAACCAAACACGGAGGCTCAAAGAGGCAGAGAACAGACTAAGGTCAGGGGGATGTTAAGGGCTGGAGTGAGGGTTTGCACCCAGGCCTCCCCAGCTCTGGCTCTCTGAACTCCTCTATGCAAGAGGAGAACTGCAGGCTCAGCTCTTCAAGACAAAAAGCAAAAACAAAACAAAACCTGGAAATCTAACAGTGACAGGGAAGAATGCAGAGGTCCTTGATACCAGAAAGGTATAGCCCTCACCCCTCTACTCTGCTCCCAGATAGTATCTCCAAGAGGTAGGGGGATGGCCAAGATGACTTCTGGGCAGATCAAAGGTCTCTTTTTTCAATATCTTCCTCCAACAGACTCGAGAGACTACTTGAAGAGGGTCCTGTAACTCTCTGACAGCAAGAGTTTGGATCCAAGGGATGAGGAACTGCTGCCTATCTATGAGAACAAGGTCACTCCCCTCTACTTCATGGTGGCCCAGGGAAGTATGGAGCAGGTGCAGCTGCTCCTGGCACATGAGGTTGATGTGGACTGCCAGACAGCCTCTGGCTACACACCTCTCCTCATCGCCACCCAGGACCAGCAGCCTGACCTCTGCGCTCTGCTCCTGGCACATGGTGCTGATGCCAACCTGGTGGATGAGGATGGCTGGGCCCCACTGTACTTTGCAGCCCAGAATGGGGATGACTGCATTGCCTGCCTGCTTCTGGACCATGGGGCCCTCATGGATGCTCAGGAGCATGAGAGCTGGACCCCACTCCACCTGGCCACACAGAACAATTTTGAGAATGTGGCACGGATTTTGGTCTCCCGTCAAGCTGACCCCAACCTACGTGAGGTTGAGGGCAGGACTCCCCTGCACGTGGCTGCCTACTTTAGCCATGTCAGTCTGATCAAGCTGTTGACAGGACAGGGGGCTGAGCTGGATGCTCAGCAGAAAAACCTGCAGACAGCCCTGCACCTGGCAGTAGAGCAGGGCAAAGTGAGGGCCATCCAACACCTGCTGAAGAGTGGGGCGGCCCCTGACACCCTTGACGAAAATGGCTATGGCCCACTGCATATTGCTGCTGCCAGGGGCAAGTACCTTATCTGCAAGATGCTGCTCAGGTATGGGGCAAGCCTCGAGCTGCCCACCCACCGGGCTGGACACCCCTGCATCTAGCCACCTACAAGGGCCACCTGGAGATTATCCACCTACTGGCTGAGAACCATGCAGACTTGGGTGCTCTTGGAGGTATGAACTGGACACCCCTGCACCTGGCTGCTTGCTACAAGGAGAAGGTAGTGGTGTTAGCACTGCTGCAGTGCGGGGCTGACCCCAATGCTACTGAGCAGTCGGGTTGGACACTCCTCCACCTGGTGGTCCAGAGGGGTGCCTTCCTGGGCGTCATCAACCTCCTGGAGCACCATGCAGATGTCTGTGCCCGCAACAAGGTGGGCTGGACACCTGCCCACCTGGCTGCTTTCCAAGGCAACACAGCCATCCTCAAAGTTCTGGTAAATGCTGGTGCCCAGCTGGATGTCCAGGATGGAGTAGGCTGCACACCCCTACAGCTGGCCCTCCAGAGTCAAAAACAGGGCACCATGGCCTTCCTAGAGGGCAAGGAGCCTCCACTGGCTATTCTGGGAGGTACTGAGCTGGGAACCCAGACAGAAGGTTAGACAAACTGGGATCCCCTCACCTGGAAGGGGAGGAGTTGGTGGAAATGAAACTTGGCTCCCAGAAGGATCCCTTCCCACCTGCCTGTTTGACCTTGAGAGGAAACAGGAACCTGGTGTCCTGGGGGATGGAAGGAAGGGGAGAGGTACCACTGAGGCTGTAGCCCTGGCTTGGACAGCTGCTTCTAGCACCTCCTCCAAGTCATCTCCAGCAGACCCCTGGCCTCTTCCTCCTCCTTTATAGAGACCCAAGCTCCCCAAATATGCTCCCTTTCCAGCCACAAGATGGCTGCCACCTCCCTCGGAGTTCATGGGGCCCTTGCATTCTAGGAAACCCCTCTGAAGACAAAGGGAGCCTAGGAGTCAGGGGAGTGGTGCCAACTAGCTCCCATCTTGTGTCCTTGTCCCCACCTCAGGCTAGGGTAAGTTAGCCAGATTCACCTGCTTCACAGGGAGCAGGGGCTCAGAGTTCAGAGGAAATGCCTGCTCACCATGTAAGGCTTCAGTCAGACCCTGGTCCCCACACTGACCACACCTTCCTGGTGGCCCAGGCCCCCATGCCTGTCTCCCACATGGTGTCTTGGGGTTTAAGGAAATGTGTCTCAGCTGTAGTTGAGTGGTCCTATGTGGGACCCCTATTTCCTGACCCCTGGCCCCATCCTTCTTTGTGTCCAGTTACACAGACAGGTTTCAAACCCTGGGGACAATAAAACTGCGAATCTGTCTCTCTGTTGGAAATGCATTGAGCTGTGGGAACAGGGCATACACAGGGGCCAGCAGCATTAGCATTGGGTGTGTGTGTGCGGGCATGCAGGTGTGTGTGTGCCGTGTGTATATTACACGTGTGTGAGCTCACATGGGAGGGAGGTGGGGGCAGCTGAGGAGAGTTGGAGGATGTGTGTGTGTGTGATTTGTCTGGTGTTCTGTGTGCGTGTGTAATATGTGTGAGTTCATGTGGAGGGAGGAGGCAGGGGCAGCTGAGAGGTGGGTCATCTGGACTGGATGTGGAGTTGGCTGGGCATGGACTTTCCTCCCTAGCAGCCACTCTGAGAGCCAGCTCTCCCATGACCGTACCCTGTCCACCCATCCACTGTCCTGGCCCGGCCTGTTGGTCGGGGGCAGGTGGGGGTGGGTTAGAGCTTCTGACACTAATTTTGTATGATGGAGGCCCTGGCTTAGTGGCCAGGGGACTTCCAGGAGAGCAGCCAGCCTGTGGGAGGGAGTAGGACAAGATGGATCTTATACTGCTCTCTCCACCTCTCCAGGCTGCACAGTGAAGGCGGCCATCCAGCCCAAGGGTGTTTTGCAACTCTCAGAGAAAGGAACACTTTTGCCCCATCTGCAGCTAGTTTCAGCAGCTGAGCCAGTTGGCAGGCCCACCCCTGTGTGCCACACTATTTGGCTGGGCATAGGGTTCCCAGTCAGCAGCCTAGTATTAGCATGGGTTGAGAAGGGCAGGGCGGAGGAAACCTGCTGCCTCAGGTTCAGCCCTACTGAGTTCATTAGTCCATTTTAGCAGCGCTGATACATCACATCCTCTCTTCTGTGGTCTCTAAACTGTGTCCAGCCCAAGGAGCTGCATGGAGCTGGCTTGTATCCTCGAGCAGAAGCTAGAAGTCAAACCTGCATGGTAGTCTGCAGGTGAGGGGATTTTAAAATATACCAATACCCCATCCCACCCTCAGCCAATTTAACCAGAAACTCCAGGTAGGATCCTACTGTGAGCATGGTGAACAATTTCCAGGTGATTCTGAAGAACAACCAAGGCTGAGAACCACCACCAGGGGGCATCCCGTATTTTCTCTCTGCACCCTTCTTTGGTACAACCACAGAGGCAGTCACTGACCAGCTGCCCTTGGGCTGGGGAAGGCTTTCTTCTCCTGGGTGGCCAAGTAGGGAAGATGGGCCACACAGCAGACTGTCCCCTCCTCTCGCTTTTTGCTGGCCACCCACGCGATCCCTTGGTTCTCCTGGACACTAAGCCTTAGGTAAAACAAGTAGTTAAAAATGCCCCTGGAAGTTCTGTCCTTCCCAGAACAATCAGAGCAGGAGGAGGGGGAGAGGTGGGTGCTCAGGGCTGTTTTCATCTTCTTGCACCCTGAGGTCTGAAAGAGCTTCAAGTCCCGGATTCATTAGAGCCAGAGGAGAGGGTCAGGGCTGCATGTTCACACAAGCTGGGTGCAACTACATCAATAGGAACGGCAAGGACAGAGCCACAGGGAAGGATAGTGCCTGGCTTATCCGATTGGTAAGAGATTGAGGAGAGACCAGTGGGGTCCCATGGCCACGTGCACAGAACTGTACCTGGGTATCATTGCTGCTTGGACGACCCCGAGTCTAGGCTGAGGTCTGTAGACCCCGGCTTCCTTGATTCCTCTCCTTCTAGAGGCAATAACAGTAATAGGTTTGGGCCCGCCTGGCCAAAGGGACCCCTTCACTGTCTGTGAGCACCCCTTTCTCCTTTCCCAAGCCACCTTCACCAGACTCCACACCAACGCACAGCATGACATCTCAACACAGCAGTCTTCTGGAGGTTCTCAGGGACTTTACAGTTGGATTCCCAAGAAGAGTGTCTCTAGTGGAATTTCGAGCCCTATTTGGGAAAATTAGGGGTGGGGGATACTAGAAACTGGTTGCCCCAATTTCTTACTGGACATCTCCACTTGAATCCTTAAACTCAAACTGTCCCAAACTGAACATTTCTTCCCCCTCCAGAGGCCTGCTCTTTACTTTATCCCCTGTTCTAGTTGAAGTTATTCAAACTTGGAACCTTGGAGTCATTCTGGACCTTCACTATTCAACAGGACAACGTGGGGACGATTCTAGATCTGCACTGCTCAATAGGACACAGGCGGTACTGAGCACCTGAAATGTGGCTACTAAGATTGAAAGAAAATTAATATCAATAAATTTAAGTAGCCTCAGGTGTAGATTGGGCAGCACAATCACACCCTGACCTTCCCTCTCCCCTCCTAAAGTCAGCTTCTAAGCAGAGTGTGGGTGATCAGAAAGGGCTTTGGGGGAGATGTGAATGTTGAAGAAGACAAGGATGGAGCAGAGTAGGGGTGAAGCCTGGGCTGGGAGAGAGGCCCAGAGGCTGGAGAATGTGGAAGAGACACAGCTGCTTGTGGGGGAGGACAGGCCTATGTGGAGAGGCCTGGGGGTGGGCCCTCAACAGGGATACCTTGAGGCACATCCTGACTCGGGAGCTTGGACTCAATGTGAGGTGCAGGAACTCATGTTCCAAGCAGAGAGTGGATGTAGTCAGGATGCTCCCTGCCTTCCTAAGCCCCTGCAGCTCTGTGTGGGGTAAGGAAGTGGGGTCCTGCGGTAGGAGATGGGCAAAGGACTTAGAACTGGCCAGCCAGACCTGAATTGGGGTCTTGATTCTGCCCCTTCCTACCTGGGGCTTTTCCTAGACTTTCTGGGCTTCGGCCTCCATATTTGTAACTGATTTACTGCGAGGATTCTCAGCCCAGCACTCATAAGCCTCACGGTTCCCTTGTCTCTCTTCTATCTTTCTGCTCTTTCTTCCTTGACGTTCCTCTGATTACCCCTTTGTTCCTTACCCTCTATCCAGAAAAGGGTCTCCTTTCCCATTCTAAACCCTGCTTGAACCAATCCAGTCCTCCCGAGGACATCCCTGGGCCTGGAGATGACATCACCTAGCCTGCCTGTCCCCAGTCAGGAAAATAGCCCAGGCCATTCTCCCTGGGCAGCTGCCTGTGCTGGGAGCAGGAATCTGTTGGTGGAATCCTGCCAGCTATGAAGCAGGAAAACCCAAAAGAACAAGACAGTTTAGCCAGTTACATTCAGGGTAGAAGTCCACACGGGCATCTATGTCTCCCTCAGGAGGGGGGCAGGCTTACAGAAAACTCTTGAGGGCTTGGATGCACCCAAGAAGCATTGAGCAAATGAAGAGACTGCGGAGACCATGGCTCCCTTTGGTGCTCCAGCTGGGGAATGAGGAGGGGAGAGGATGAAGAGGGAGGAAGCAGGTCTTCACGCTGTGGCAAGGAGGGCAGTCAGTAGGGCAGGGCTCCCAGAATATGAGGATGGCGGCTCTGGTCATTTCTGTTCAGGATCATTCCTTCTCTGCCCACCCCGGTGGAACATACCTCTCCAACTTGTTCGGGCCCTCCAGTCAGGGCTCCAGACCTTCTGAGACCCATATTCCTCTTCCTACGACTTCTCTTGCCATTGTGATCACCAGTCCCTGGTTCCTCGTGGTATTGCTCTGAGCTCCCTTCTCCCACCAGTGCCTGCTTGGATCTTATTTAACCCTCAAGATGCAAATCACCCATCTCTGTCCATAAAACCTTCTCTGCTTGCACTGCAGGAGATGACCACACCCCTCAAGGGCACTGCACCCGGACCCTCTGAGTGCAGTGCAGAGGGCTGCTCTCTGGTCTACTTTCTTTGCTAGATGCCAAATGCCACACCACTGTGTTCTGCTGGTTTTTCATCCCACCCTGTCTGCTCTCTGTGTTCCACCTCTGCTTACTGAATAAGATTATAAGCAGCAGATGCTTTGCTGCAATATAATGAAAGATAGGGAGAGTAGGAACAAGGCTGGCCTGAGGCAGAGGAAGGAAGCTGTGGAAGGTTGGGTTCAGTGGGCCCAGGCAGGCAGACCTGGGTGCAAATCCTGGCTGAGCCATCCACTAGTCACATGACCTCAGGTTTCTGAAACTCCCTTAGCCTTGGTCATATCATTTAACAGTGATGATGCTTAGATCCCTGAGTTGTTGTAATGGTTAAATTAGGTAACATGCTGGTCCAAGGGCAAGGCTATTAAGCTCCCAACACTTAATCAGAGGGATATTGCTCTTGGAATAGGGCACAGATCATCCAGCTTTGGGGAAGCTTTGAAGGAGGATGCTCAAGGAGCAGCTGCTTGGTTTCCTTTGCCAATGCATCTGGGAAGGCAGCAGAGAGTCTCCTTTGGTGCCTTGGAGTGGGCTGTGACCCTCGAAATACCTAAAATAGTGTCGTGTCAGCTACAGGGCAAGGACAAGCCTGCTGGTCATTCATGCCTACTGAGGTCCTGTGGTGAGGGTGATCTACAGATTGCCTGACTGGGAGCCCCAAACACTCAATAGGGGTTCAGTGTGAGCAAAGCAAAGGTGCACGTTTGCATCCACCAGGAGAAGGTAGGATAACACAGATGAACTGTTTTGCTGGACCCTACTCTGCCTTCAAATGGGTAAAGGGTCTGTATGCACACAAAATGGGGCAGGGAGCTGAATAGAGCAACTTAAGGAAGAGGATGAGAAGGTGGGTGGAACCTGAGGTTTGGCAGGAAAGAGGGCTTGGGGACAGGTCCTGCTGTCAGCTTTGCTGGCTCTGGACCCTATAGCAGCACCTGCTCTTGGGGTTATGGAACTTGTCTCCTCCAGAGCAATTTCCTTCTTCCCCACCCTATCCTTTCTCTGAACTGCCCTGGATGCAATTCAGACCCTGATTTCCAAATGTCTCCTCTCATGCTGTGCACTCCTGGGGGCCACAGGTCGGAGTGTTTGGACATGGTCAGGAAAATCCAGGAGAACTGAATGTCCTGGCTTTGTTTCCCCATGGTCCATCGCTCCACACCTAGCCCCACTCAGCCCCACAACAGTACTGCCTCCTTCCTCACCTGTCACCCTCCACTTCACCTTCAGCACCTGATTCCCACTGCCCCGGGTTCTGGGGAGACTGGCTCCCTGTCTCTGGCCTCAACACAGCTCAAGGTCTCAGGAAAGAAGCCGAGTGTGTGCACAAGGGAGGAAGCCTCAGACCAGTGCAGTGGTCATGAGGCATTTCCATGATCTTGGGGCTGCCTATGGATTCAAGTGAGAGTAAAAGGTTGCTCTAGATGGGCCAAGGTTCTTCCCAGCAGCTACTGCCTTGCTCCCTCTTCTGGGGTAACCCTGGGTAGAATAAGGATGGGAGCAGGAATAGGAAGTGGTTCTCATCAGCTACTGTCTTTCCCCTTCTCCCTTAATCTCACAGAGCCGGGGTGATCTCTCTGCTTCAAAGATGCCCTGTTGTCTCCTCACCAGCTTCCTGCTTCATCACCAGAACCTGAATGTAGCAACGCTGAGTGCCTGGTTGGCAGGAGAGAACCCTCAGGAACATAGATGCCCAGACTCTAGCCCTTTTACCGCTAATAACTGCCCCAGCTCTGCTCTCAGCACCCACTTGGTTGCTGAGGCAGCCAACTACTATTTGCATGGACCCCTAGGGTATCACCCTAAATCTCAGGTCCCAAACAGTTTTTCCCTCTGTGTTTCTCAAAACATCTTCTGACAATCAAAAACTCATCCCAGTACATATTCAGGGCTGGGCAGGAAGCAGGAGGAAAACGGATGACGTAAGAAGATTCAGGAGATCTGGGTGTCACGGCCATCCCTGCCAGCCGGGCAAACCACCCTCTTGGTATGAAAGGCTTTTCTGTGAGCGGAGAGCATGGGAATGCCCTCCAAGGGCAAAAGGGGAGCCCACAGCAGTGCCTTCACGGGTGAGAGATTAAGTTACCGACACAGCCTGGGTCCTGGCCCCAGTGATGAGCCAGTGGGCAGGCATAGGGAAGGCTGAGCGGCAATAGGTAACAGAAGCCATGCAGTCTTTGGGGACAGGGATGGTTTAAAGAAAGGATGCCACAGGTGAGGACACCGTCCCCCAGACAGGTCCGTCCTCAATGCTCCTAGTTGCAAGAACCTGGCTGCTCCTGTCGTAGACCACCTGGGAAGCAAGAGCTGCAGTTGCTTCTTCCAGGGCCCACTTGCCCCAACCACCCAGGAAGTTCTGTGTCTAGTCTTCTTGCCTTTGCCAATTCCCCACATGCTTGTTCAAGGCCAAAGTGTTCTGGGGCTGTTGCCTCATACACCATCTAGAAAAATTGTGGCCTAGAGCTGTGCGGCCCATACCTGTGCTGTGCGGCCCATACCTGTGCTGTGCGGCCCATACCTGTGCTGTGCGGCCCATACCTGTGCTGTGCGGCCCATACCTGTGCTGTGCTGTACTCCCCAAGGTCCTGGCAGTGGTCTCCACACCTTTCTGAGCTCAGCTCCAGGAGAAATGGACTGTTCATACGCTAGTGTGAGTACTGGGTTAATGCCTGTCCCGTCAGACTGTGAACCCCCAAAGGCAGACCACCTTCTTTATTGCTCTATCCCAACAACTTACCAAGGACCCGGAGGACAGTAATTACTCAGTAAATACTCATTAAGACAACGAGCGAGTGGGCAGATGGATAAAATGATGCAATTTCTCAGGCTGCGGGCCACTCGCTTTCAAGTCCCCAGGACCTCTCCCGAGTGAGTGGCCCCCCGAGACTCCTCCAAACGCACCTGGGGAAGAATAAGAGCCTGAAGCCTGAAGCCTGGCAGTCATAGCTGGATCCTCTGTAATTCTGTAACTCTGTTTCCCACTCGGGAACCATAAAGTACCCAGCGGGTCCGGCCCTTTGGTGGTGACCCTTGCTGTGTCCTAGGGAAGGGTGGGCAGGGGTGCGCAGACCGTCTGCTGTAAAGGCAAGGAAGTGCTCCCTGGATTCAGAGGCACTCCACGGAGACACAGAGTGCAGAGAAAGGTAGTGAGGAGGGAGGACTTGGAGGGCTTCCTTCCCACCCCCACTACTCCAACCACGTTGAGAAAGGGGCCAGGGCCAGGGCCAGGGTCTCTTTGGAGAGAGCCAAGTTTGGGCCACACCCCCTTCCACCCTTTGTGTCCCCAGGTCCCATTCCACCCATTCCCTTGCCCCTGAAGAGCTGAGGGGAGAAGGGGTGGAGCCCAGCCCTCCCCCTGCCCACTCTAGCTGTCAATCTGCTGTCTGGATGAAAGATGTGAAGCCTCGTGACAACTGTGGGCAACTTTCTCCTGCCCCGCCTCCCGCCCCTGCCCTGCCCTCTTCCCCTCTTCTCTCTGACAGGGCTCTCCTCAGATTGCTCTAGGGCTCCTTCCCCTCCCTCTCTCAGTCCTTCCTTCCCCTCCTTCTATCTTTCTGCCTCCCTCTGTCATCTCTTCAGTTCTCTCAGCAAAGAAACTTGTCTGTCCTCGTAAGACTGCTCATGACGAGACCGCCTTTAAGCTCCCGTCCAGGTCAAGATCATCCACAGACGTGGGGTGCGTACGCACGTGTGCCTGTGTGTGTCTTGGCTGGTTGTGGGGTGGGTGTCAACAGCTGAGAGGTTCTGAGGGTTTCTATAATCCCTGGGGTCTGCTGCCCTCCCCAGGAGGCAGTCACGAGGTTACTGGCCATCCTGAGCTACACCAGGGGCCTGCTTTGCCCACCTTCTGGAATGAGAAACTTTGCCACCTTCGGGGAGAGGAACTTCTCACAAGGTTTAGTGCTACATTCGGGATCAGTGAGAAGATCAAAGTCCATAATTAAGTGTTCAGGGCAAGTTAAGTGCTCCCAACTTTGGTGCTAAAAATACTGTATTTAGCATGCAAATTATGCCCTGACAGCTCCCCAGAGCCTGAGCCCGTGGGTGCCACCACCTTGTTTGTCATCATGGCTGTTATTCTCAAGGTGGTAGGAACATTCTTTTTTCACTGGGTTGGTTTATGTTTCACTTCTGAAGAGCCAAATTCCCGTTGTCAGGGCAGTGCCAAATTGTGGCCCCAGAAGGCATGGAGCTGAGGGCTGGCCCCAAAGCCAAGAGCAGGGAGAATGGTCTGGGCGTAGCACTCAGCCTCACCTGCCTTCGGCAACGTGCTCCCTAAATGGAGAACCTGATGTGAGTCAGGCAGGACAAGGGTCAAAGACACCGCAAAGCCACATTTCAAAGGTCACCTTTTACATGGAGCCTTCTCTGCCCTTTGGGGTGAGCAGAGCAAAGGCTTGGCCCTTAGGAGACACCAGGTTCTGGAGGAGTGGGGACACCTGGCTTTCCTCTGAAGGACCCTGCCAGACACAAGGATTTGGGTTACACCTGAATCTTAAAGTTGGTGTTGGTGCTGCCCTGGGGCCACCAAAGGGCCCCTGCAAGTGACTCTTGTCAAAGTTTTATTAGTTTGGTGCATGTAGAGTGATGTTACAGAGTCTGGGACCCAGGGGTTCCCCACAAGCTGCAGCTCCCCTCTTCCCTCAGGCCAGGGCCAGGCCAGGTCAAATGGTATTCAGCAGCCTCTCGGACATGGGCTCCTCTAAGGCAGAGGCACTGGAAGGGAAAAGGAGAGAGGGTAGAGGCCAGAAGGAATAGAAAAGGGAAGAGGCTTTGTGTCAGAGTATGGCAGGAGGCAGCCCCTTAAAGAACCTCAGATGACCCCAAACTCGGGCCCAGAGTTTGTGTCCAAATCCTAACTCCCCAGGCTGGCCAGCATTTGCTATGGGAGGTATACGTCTGAGGGCTGTCAGGAGTGGCAGAGGGGGCTGGTGGGTGTTTCTGTCCCCACAGGCCCTCTCGGGACCCTTGGAGATTAGGCCTCCTCTCCCCAAGGCTGTGGACGGCTCTTGGAGGGCTGTAACTGGAGGGACACTTCACGCCCACTGCTGTGGGGAGGGGAGGCTCACATCAGGGCCTGGGAGGGAGTTAAGAGTTTTGTCTTGGGCTTCTCCGGGGTCTGTTGTTCCGTCTGGTATTTACATATCTCCCAGAGTTGAAGCCGCCTGGGGCTTTGGCCAGAGCCCCTGCTTTCCCCTTGTGGGCCTTGAGGAGTATGAACTGTTACTCCTTCCTACTGCCTGTCCTAGCACAGGCCAGTGACAACCAGGCCATGCCCAACAAACAGGGTGCACTCAGCCTCTTAACCTTGACTCGCCCCCCTAACCCCAGAGACCCGGTGCCCCAGAGAAAGGTCAAGGAAGGCGGCTGTATCTTTGGTGCCAAGGAGAGGGGCCTAGAGGTGGGCAGGGCCTCTGTGAGCTGCCCCTGAGCCATGGGTCCAGCCCCAGGACTGATACCACGCCCGGCTCCCTTGCCCTACCCTGGCAGAGTGAGGGTGCGTGGGCAGAGGGGGTTGCAGAGCCAAGCTAACAAGGCAGGGCCTGCGGGGTGAAGAGAAGGCCCAGCCCACCAGGCCTTTCTGCCCACAGCTCGCAGGGAGGAAGCCCGGCCGGCCTGGACAGGGGCGGGAAGCAGGCTGCTGTGCAGGCAGGAGGCAGAGTCAGCAGTGTAGGATCTTCATGAAGGCCTTGCGGAACTCGATGTTGAAGGTGGTGTAGATGATGGGGTTCACCGCGCTGTTGACGTAGCCCAGCCACGTGAAGGCGCTGTACAGGACGGGTGGGATGTTGCAGTCACAGTGTATGTTCAGGATGTGTGTGATGAAGAAGGGCAGCCAGCAGATGATGAACACGCCTGGGGAGAGCACAGGGTCAGGCAGAGGCCAGCGGCACACCCTGCTCTACTGCAGGGGGTTGGGGGGCACCAAGGCTGGGCCCTAGCTCCAGCAGCACTGCACGAGGAGTCCCGGTCTTGGATTCAGACCTGCCTGACACTTGACCTCAGAGAAAGTTTCCTTCACTCACCTCAGCCTCATGGCCCTCATCTGTCAAAAGGATGTAACAATACCTGTCTCTGAGGGAAGGGGAAGCAGCTTGTGAACAAATCTGAAATGTTGGCATTCTGACCCAAGTCAGCTGTGGCAATGGAGATACCCACTCAGCTTCCCAGTCACCTTTGAGAACAACATCTCCCTCAGGCTGGCAGTGAGGGAAATATGTTCAAGGCAGTGTGGGACACAGAGTTTGGGAAAAGGGAGTACACATAAATGACCATCTCACTCAGTTCTCATATTGTCTCCCATGAAGTTGACAGGAAACTGAGGCTGTGATGGCTTTGAGGGGTACCCAAGGCCACTCTGCTCTTGAGCGGCACCACTAGGGTCTGAATGCCAGTCTATTTAGGCTCCGACACGGCCAGGCTCTTGCTCCAGCCCTCCATCTTCCCCCTGGGGACACGTCCTTGCTGGACACGCCTGAAGACGGTGCCTCTAGGTGACCCCTTGCCTGCTCTGCTGTCTGACTCGGGTGCTTTCTCCAGCACCACCAGCTCCAGTGGGGCAAATGGTGTCTAGGAAGAACAGGGTCCTAGAGCATAGTCCCTTGGACTGCAGAGAGGGCTCAGGTCCAACTCCCCTCTGCCATGTCCCAGCCACAGGATCATGGGCAGCCCCTTAACTTGTTGTGATCACAAGTTCCCATTCCTAAAAGGAGGATAGCAGGTCCTGTCCACTCGCATCCCAGGATTGTTGGGCTATCAAAGGGGATTGCAGGTGCTATACAGATGTCAGGGTCATATCAGTCCCTTCCCCCAATTACCCCTACTAGTCTATAACTTGGATTCTGACTTTTATTATATGGTTTTCTAGGAAAACTTTATTTAAAAGCTTTGTGTAGTGGGCAGGGCCACTCCTTTATTTAGACCAGTGGCCATGTCTTAAGGTCCTCTTTTATCTTTTCAGAGCTCTGGTTCCACATGATCTTCACTGAACACAAAGGTGAATTTCCTAATTCCTTAATAATAGCAGTAATAACAAAGCATAGTAATAATGCTTATATATGTAAGTATACTGCTTTGCAGCTTATAAAATGCTTTCACCATCGTATGCCTTCTGACCACACCAACCTGAAAGTAACCTACTCTACAGATGGGAGACCAGAAAGAAAGTGGCCTGTCCAGAGACATGAGGTTCTGGAGCATTGCGGTCTGCTGTTGGAATTCACAGACTCTGGAGTAGATTGCCTGAGTTCAAACCTGGGTCTTCCTTGGTCAAAATCGGTAACCATGCTAAGCCTTGGTCTGCCCATCTGCAAAGGGAGCAGAACTAGACAATCTACCGTGGGAGTGGTCTCTTTCTCAAAAAAAACCCAACCTATGCCCCTCCAGCCATGGTCAGGAAGGGTATGGCAGGGTCAAGGATCTGGGCACTTTCCCCAGTCAGGACTGGGGTGGGACAGGGAAGGGCAGGGCTATGACTGGCATCCAGAGCCCACTCACCAAGAACAATAGCGAGCATCTGCGTGGCCTTCTTCTCCTTCTGCTGGGAGAGCTTCCTACGGCTCATGGTCTTGAGCGAGGTCCGGGTTTTGCCATTGGGCATGGACTGTATCTCAAAGATCTTGGCAATCTTGGGGTGGTCTTTGGCATGCCCATTCTTCTCTGGTTTGGCGGGGCTGTCGGGGGTGCTGTGGAGGCCGTGATGGGACGGGTCGGGGAGAGTCAGCTGGTGGTGGCTGGGCGGGATGGGGCTGTACCGGGTCCTCTCTGGCGGGCTGGTGCTGGACAGCATCTCCATCTCCAGCTCCTGGGCTCGCCGGGCAGCCTCCTGTACCAGAGGCAGAGAGCTCTGGGTGAAGCCAGGCAGGTTCTTGGGCACTGGGCACCCAATCTCCCCTGTGCCACCTGCCCCACCTGTCTCCTTTCCCCCTCTGAAGAGTCCTGTGGACACCAGAGTCACCCTGCCAGAAAGGCAAGGAGGATGATCACTGGGAGGTAGGGATTGTCTAGGTACAGAACTCAGGACCATGACAGTCTTTGCTTGCAGGGACATCCCTGGGCCCTTCTAGCACAAACCCTATGCACCCCCAATACCCCACCACCACTCTCTGGGGTCTTAGTAGCCAGGTACTCCTCTTTTCTTACCCAAGCAACACCTGCTGAGTGCAAGCTAAGTGCCAGGTGCCATGTAGACTGCTAGGGATAATAGTTCTGGAATGATGTTTAGTCCTGCCTCCAAGAACTCGGGTGCTAACTGCCTGGAGGGCACCACCTCTGTTCTTCCTGCCAAGCTGTAACACTGGCTCAGTGCTCCTGCACCAGCACACACACACATGAGGTGACTAGACTAATTCAGGAACTAAAGGGTGGACTCCTGTGGGCCCACATCCTCCCTGCCTGGCTGGCCTGGGGGGCCTGGCATAGGTCCACCCATGGCCTTCTCGTTCTCCCCTAGACGCTCCTGTCAGAGGCCTTGGAGGTCTTACCTCCAGCTTCTGAAACGTAGCCTGGCTATGTGCCCAGGTGCTCTAACTAGGTGGCTACCTTGACCCCATTCTGAGTTCTGGTTTTGGCACCTGCCTCATAAAAGTCCCGCCCTTACAGTGCAGGTGAATGCTGTGTATCTGCTTCCCAAGGCTGACTGACCTGAACTGGATGTGTGGCCCTCTACGGGTTCTCTGCCCTGTTCTCTGCCCATCTTTGGAATGAAACACCTGCAGCTTGGGCCCTGCTGCTACTCTCTCTGGGCAGAGTCTGGATCTGCTGTGGTTCTGCACCTCTGGGTTCGACTTCCAGGATGCACTTCACCAGCCCCCAGTGGCTACTCTGCTTCAGCCTCCCCACATCCAACCCCAGAAATAGCCTGTCTGTAAGAAGCAGCATATGCTGGTTGAAAGAATATGGGCATGGATTTAGAAGTCACACAGGTTCAAATATACACTCTGTCACTAACTGTTTAGGCTTGGGTGAGTTACTTAAACTCTCTGAGCCTCTGTTTCCTCTTCTGAGAACTATAGATTAATAAGATCAATAAAACTTACCTCCCAGGGTTGTGGTGAGGATTTGATGAGATACTAGGAACATGGTAGGTGTTTTAAGAAGTGGCAAGAGCCATTATCACCGTTTTTAACATATCGTTATGGCCAAGTCCCTTCTCCCAACAATTTTCTACATATCCGTGCCTTGCAGAATTGAGGTGCCTTGCTCTGCACCTGCTTGGAAGGGTGCATAGTGAGTCTGCCCACAGCTGAGGCACAATGGGGCATGCCGGGATGTGCTTCTCCCTGTGGCCAGCAGGTGAGGCCTCAGAATCACAGCCAGTGGGCAGCAAGACTTGGCTCTGGGTCCTCGACCTGAACACTTACCATTCTCCGCCTGTTCACTGGGAAACTCCCGTTAGACTTCATGATAACGGTGCAGAGTTTCATGTCCTCGGGGTGAGTACAGTTGCCCTGTGGAGCGAGCCAGCACACGGGTCATACAAGACAGTGAGGGCGCACGGTGGCAAGGGGACAGAAACTCAAGGCAGGGCATTCCTTGTGGAATTCAGGCTTATAATAGTGGCTCAGAGAGCAGGGACCATAGGAGACAGGCAGGCAAAGGTGAAGATCAGTACTGTGATGAGAAGTGAGCAGGACGAGGGACAAAAGGACCTTGGTTTTTGTGGAACTCCTAATCAGGGTCTGGCACCATGCTAGGCACACACTCACAGCCCTTCTCACATCAAATCTTCAAGACCACTCTGTGAAGTCCACACTGTGCTTCCTAGTTAACAGATGAGGAAAACGAGGCTTCCAGAAATTAAGCAACTTGCCCAAGATCCCTCAACCCAATGTGGTGGTGCCAAGATTTGAACCTGATGTGTCTAACCTCAAAGCTCTCATTCTTTCCAGGCTCCCACAACGTCTTCCTCAGGGAAGGCTGAGTGGAGGGGAGAATTCACAAGACAGAGTGGAGAGATGAGAGAGGAGCAGAGAAAGGTTATGAGGAAGAAGGAGGTGTGCACAGAGACAGGACAGAGAGTGTAGCAGGTAAAGAAAATAGGATGAAGAAGACAGAGGCAAGGAAAGGGAGACGGAGGCCAGAGTAGGAAAGGAGAAGTTAAGCAGAAGATGGGCAGAGCCAGGAAGGTATCAAGCAAGATCTGCAGAGCTCCTTCACGAAGCTCTCCAAGCAGACTTTGCCTTCCCCCTGGTGCCCACCACAAACTGGGCCTCCCTCTCCTGGACATTCAAGTCACTCCACTGAGGTCCATGCCCTAGTCCAGCTCCTGGGAGCTCCTTCAGCCTGGACCTCCATCTGGCTGTGGTGTCCCAGGGTCCCACGGGAGTATGGGACAAGCCCCCTTGGTAATGGTTAAAGGGGCGCCTGGAGGGGAGGAGGGGTCTCTGGACCTTGAGTGGGGCCTTCAGGTTGGCCCTGAAAGCTCGGCTGCTGCGCTTGGTGTTGACCCGCTTGCGGCGCTTGCGGAGGACGATGTAGATCTTGATGTAGACCAGCAGGGTAACGATGAAGGGCACGTAGAAGGAGACAATGGAGGAGTAGACCACGAAGGCAGGGTTGGCGATGATGCACTCGTTCTGGTCTGGGGAAGGAGAGCCCAGGGAAGCGGGGGTCGGGGATCAGCTGGCCCTGGACCACAGCACCACCAGGGTACAGTTCCCTCCTCATGAGAACGAGGAGCAATCTTACCAAGAATGTAACTGGATGTTTAAGGTTGCCTAGGAACCCTAGATGCAAATAAATATGCAATATAAATCACAGATAAAACCACAACTGAGCAAAAAGCTAGGTTGGGATTGATTGCTTCTAACTTTTCTTATAACCATTTCCTGCCACTTGATTATTAGTCTTGTCATCTCTGAGTACACAAATATAATGCCAAGATATTCAGAAGAAATGACATATGAAAATCATTTTCAGAATAGTCAACCATTTTTGTAGCCTTTCCTGTGGAGGTCTACCACCTTCTAACTTTAGGAACAAGATAATGTGGTCCTGTCTGCTGGACTCACTTTATTCCAGTGTGTTTTATATGCTTCCAGGTCTACCATATGGCTATCCTCTGTCTCAAGCACACTTAGCCCTATTGGCATGTCTTTCTGTGACACTTAGATTTCAGATCACACATTTTCAGGGCTTCACTATGGCCTGTCTTGCTGTGATCTCCATAGAGGCACCTTCATGGCTCCCTGGCAAGAAATAGCTCCATACTGGCAGGGGTCCCGTGCTGCTTCTGTCTAGATGCTCCTGACTCTGCCCACAGGAAGGGGCTCAAGCTTGGCTCACCTCCTGTTTCTTTCTTACTTGCTCCAAGTGGCTCGGGCCTAGGCTGGCTTTAGCTGACCTACAAGGCTTCAGCCTCATCACAAAACTACCATTGTTGGGAGTGGATAGAGGTCCAGTATCCCCCGCCATATGCTGGAGCATGCACATACACACACTCATGTGTAGTCTGTGAGTCTGCTGAGCTTTAATTTAATAAACAAAGTTGAAGATAGCCAAACATCCTCCTCAACTATCTTCACAACTCCTCCTTCAACTCCATGTGTTTCAGGCCATTGTTTTCTCTCTAGCTCAGCCTGGAGCACCTCTGAGTTTAGCTGGGCCTAGGACATCCAGCCTGGCCTCTGTCCATGATGGCAAATGGGCCTCCACTGGACCTCCACCCTTAAATGTGCCAGGAATTCAGCTCCCTCAGGGTCCTGCACAGGAGCAGGGACCCAGAGCAGAGTCACAGGCAGAAAAATCAAGACTCACCTGTGTTATTGAGTCCAAAGAGCAGCGGGCAGGAGATGGTGAAGGACAGGACCCAGACAATGGCAATCATGACCGTCACTCGGCGTTTGGAGCTGTAGCGTGTGTTGTACAGCATAGGCATGGCCACAGCTGTGTATCTGCAAGGGCAGGGTGGGGGGCCAAGTCTGGGATGCAGGTCCAGGAACCCCTCACTCTGTAGAACCCATTGATCCCTGGGGCTGGACAGTTGACCAGCTACATGAAGCCTTCATGATACTCTCACTCAACCCTCCTTCCTGTGCCCACACTCAGTGAGGAGAATTGGCAATGCCCAATCAAGCACTTCATGAGCAGCCAGGTACTGTGTCCTCCTGGGCTATAGCTGTTGCTCCAATGGCCCCAGCCAGATTTGAGGCTTTTTGAGGGGCCATGGCCTGGGTCATTGCACATTTGAAACTACACTTACTGCACCTGTTCTGGGCCCATGGAAGGTGGAAGCGTTTGTTGATGAGGCAACTTGAGGCCCCATTTAGCAGGAAATAATAGCAATGGTTCTATTTATAATCCTCCCTCACATTCCTCTACCTAGCATTTCTCACTCATTAACTTACTTCATCCTCTAAGAATCCTGTGAGGGGAGCAGGGACAGAGCTTCTGGGCATGTGTGTGACATATATTTGTTCAAAGTAGTGAAAAACTCTAAGCTTAAACTTGTAGATGGGCTCAGCTTGGGCCCCCTTGACCACACTACCTGTGCTGGAATAAAATACAAAACCAAACACCTCAGACAGGGGCAGGTGTCATTATCACCGGGGTCTAGAAAATGAAACCAGAAGTTCTGAGAGCTTCTACAATCTGCCCAAGGTCACATAAGTAGGAGGTCGTACAGCTGGGGCTTCAGTGGGAATCAGAACACTTTTAAACCAGTCACTATCTGGTATTCTTGGTGGCCTCACTGTCCATAGATGGCCTTTCTTTGGGGAATCTGTACTAGCCTAGCCACACAGACACACAGAGACATGTACGCATGCACACCTACACACATACACACATGGACTCACATGCACACAGCCAGCCACGTAGCACCACAGACAGAGCCTGAGCCTGAGGAGAGGTGGAGCACCCAGAAAGGCGAACGGCAGAGTCACCGCTCCCACCCTGGCTGGGCTCACCTGTCGATGCTGATGGCACACAGGTTCAGGATGCTTGCTGTGCACATCATGACGTCCAGAGTGACGAAGATGTCACAATGAATCCTGCTGAATTTCCACTCACCCACCACCTGGAGACAAAGAAACATAATGGGTGGACAGGAGGACGGGGGAGATTAGCTTAGGTCCTGTGACTTGACCATCCTGGGGCAGGGCAGGCCATGGGCTCAGAGGATAGTTGTGGGAGGTTTGTAGGTCTCCAGCTGGGGCCTGGGGGACAGAGGACAGCAATGGGAAGTAGCACCTGCAGGGCCTTGGGGCCTGTGCCCCTGGCCTCTTTTCACCAACACTCAAATCTACTTTGTGCCAAGAACTGTGCTAGAAGAAAAGCAGCCCACTTACATGGAGGGCCTCAACTTTGACCCTTAATCTGTGAAACATTTACGTGACTATCATGAGTTTTCTTAGAGTCTCTGTTTGTCTCCTTGGCATCCATTCATTATAGAAACAACTATATTAACTATATTTTCTTTTGTTCTATGTTCCTGATGCTCTGCTATTCGGGAGTTTTACAGACCCAGGGAGATGGTGCCCCTCCCCAGGCTAGTTAGTTCCAAAACATAGTGACCAACTTACTTGGGAACATACCACCTCAAACACCAGCCAACCACTCCCTTTACGCTGTCACACAGCAAGCCAATATTTTCCTGTCTTAAATTATCCCAGGGCAGGTACAAGATATCTAGGAGCTACTCCATAGCCCAAAGCTGCTAGTAGTAGTCAAACTAGACAATCCTTAACTGCTACTCTGTCCTGCCTTGCATACACCATGAAAACCTCAATAAAGCCTATGTCCTGGGTCCTCCCCTCACCCCTGCTTCAGCCTCCTGACCCAAGCCTGTTGCTCTCTCTCTGGAGGCCCTGCATGGCCTGCTGCACCCGATTTCTAGCAGAACTGTAAGTAGCAGTTTTTTTTTTTTTCTTCAATGACATGGATCAATCAGTCATACCTCTGTAAATTAAATTCTGGGTATGATAATGAACACCTATTTTTCAATGAGAAAATTGAGCCACAGAAAAGTACAGTGACTTGCCTATAGCCTTTGGCTCAGCTTTCAGTCCTGTTCTGGCCTGGGTTCTGAGTGAGCCACGCAAGCCTCTCCACACAAAGTCAGGGCCTCAAGTACATGTTAAGAGATCTCTAGGAAACAGGGGAGAATGCCTGCTTCCTTGTTATGTTTGGAGAATGAAAGAAAGGAATTCTGGACCAGAGCTTTAGGAGCACCAGGATAAGCTGGGACGGGGCTGCTGGAGTGACCTGTCCTTGGTCTAATGGAAAATGAGGGGTCCAGCTCCTGGCAGGACCCTGCTGCATCCTCACCCACCACACACACACCCTCCCATCCACATATCCACACATTCCTATGCCTCCGTCCACATACACAAACGTGCACCCTCACATAGCAGGCTAGCCCTCACAGCCCTGGGAGTCTAGAGAAGCCCCAATTCCTGAGGATACCTTTAGCTTCTTAACCAGAGGAGAGAGAGTAGCTAGAAAGCCCCTCTCGTAACTGGAGCAGGTCAGCATGCACAGAATGTCCCACTGAGCATCACAGCAGGCTAATATAACCCTGCTCATGCTCACGACTGCCCTTTCTTCTGCTCTCACGCATAAAACCAAACATCTGCAATTAAACTCAGCAATGAGTAATGAAGCTGCTGATGCCTCACAGGAGGTGACAAAAAGACAGAAGTTCCCCAAAGACAGGCCTTTCCTGCAGCACTGCTTTCTCAGGGCTCAAGTAGGGCCCCATCCCAAGGCCTCTCCTGGCCCCCAACAGCTGAATGTCAACTGGGGGGTGGGTGTAGGGGGCACAGAAGGGGCTTCCTGGCATAAACACAGTCTACCTTCAAGGTCCCACAAGGCAGAATCCCAGGCTCCTCTGGCTATCACCCACCTGGAAGTGCCCCCAGGAATGGGACCAGGGAGCTGCCTGCATGTCCCTAGGGAACCAGATCTCAGCTACCAGCATCCTCCTCCTCATCTTCCCTCCTCCCTGCTGTCCTTTCTACAAAATTATTGGGCAACTTAGTGTGTGCCAGGTTCTAGCCTAGTCTCCTGGACACAGTTGCGAACAATTCAGATGGTCTCTACCTTAGGGGAACTCTCAAACCACTCTCCCATGGCCCCAGGAAGCAACTGAGCAGTTAGGAGCAGTGTGACTCCAAGACCCAAGAAAAGGCATCAGCGGCTGTTTTATAGAACATCTCCGGTGGGCACTGTACTTTATCTCTATTACAAGAATGGACTGTTAATTCTCATTCATAGATGAGAGAATCAAAGATTAAAGAGGCCACAGAGCATGGCCAAGTTCATCCAGCAAGTGATCACTGAGGTGGGGCTGGAGTGGGAGGCAAGTTCTTTGCACATCCCTTGCTCCCTCCTAAGATGTCTTGGAAGTGGCAATCTAGCTTGTCAAAGAGGAGATCATATGTCAAAAGTACTCGGTAGACAAAAAGCATGACAAGAGAGATTATCGCTTCCAAGTGGAATGGTCCCAATTGGGGTCACAGAGGAAATCAGACTTGCCCAGTGTCTCCTGGAGATTTAGTAGCAGGGGAAGGACTGGCCTGGGTTTTCTAGTGACACCACGGCCTCTTTCCTCTGCACTTCTGGGCATCTCTCATTGACATCTGGCTCATGTGAAGCTGCCACATGAATGACAGGCTCTGAGTTGGCGCCACCAAATCTTCATTTTAACTATAATAATACTAAGCACTGAGTCAGGCACTGTTTCAGATACAGCATGTTCACATTTGTGGAACAAAGGCAGTAAAGCTTGAAGACAAGGGCCGTGGCTGCCTCTCTCAAAACATCCAGGCTGTGTGGCTCTGCCCTTCTCTCTCCCCTGAATACTTCTTCCTGAAGCATTCCTTCTTCCTGCTAGCCAACACCTCTGACGGGGCATGTGTCCCCCATGGACCCCCATCTTCTGTGGCGACTGCACTGTACTGGCCCCACGGGCTTCTTCTTTCATGGCAGGACTATACCTCAGACTTCAGCACTAAGGGTGGGTAGGACAAGGTGCTCCATCACTATTGACTGAGTGAATAAATAACTCTGAGACCTTTGCTCGTCTTTTCAATCTCTTCTCTTCTGGAAAATGCACACAGAAAGCCTCACCCCAAAGGGTTGTGAGGCCTTACTGGAGGTATACACAGGTGAGTGGTTCCTGGCTGCCTCTTCTCAGGGACTTCTCCCACCACTACCCAGGTAGAAAATGAATTCAGATTTGAAATGGGTTCTTTCATTCCAAAACCAGCACACTTTCCACATACTGAGCAGAATAGTTCCAAGACAGGCTCTGGCGTGGCAGGAGATTGGAGACTTTTAAAATTATTAGAAATGCAACAGGATGGTAAATTCTGGACAAGAGGAGTGGCTTTGGGAGAGGGTAAACTATGTGATTAAAAGAGCACCTTGACAGAATGTTGGGTGAGACTCCAGATGGTATATTCTCTAGGGACAATAAATAGACGCCTAAGTCCTTTAAGCAGAGCTCACTGCCCAGTTCTTGCTTTAATAGGAAGAGTTTGAGTACAGCCCCGTGAGAATACGCTTTTGCCCCCTCAAACACTCAGCTTCACTTCTAAAATAATGGTGAGTAACTATGATTAAAACATCTGCTTGAAGAACTTAGATTCTAGGAACCCTAATACACCCTGTGTATAGACCTGTTTCCACCTGCAGAGTTTGGTATCTAGAAACAGAGGCTTATCTGATTCTCAAACAATCCTACAAGTAGTGTCATTATCGTCTCCATCCTCTAGATAGGGAAACAGAAGTTGGTTCTCCCATTTTCCCCTTTGTTCCTCTCTGATGGCCTGAGGTCTGGGACCCCTCCGTGGAAGGAATCAGGAATGGATCAAGCCTAGGAACAAAGCAAGAGCTCCTCAGGACAAAGCCCCAGGCAGGAAATGCAGTCCCAGACCTCAGACCCTGCTAAGAGATGAATCTGATTCCCTTGTCTGCAGGGCCTGGGTAAAGACGGACAGCTTCTCAAACCTCCATTTCCTGTTCTGTGAAGTGAGGAGAGAAGCGTCAAGTATTGACAAAGTGGGCCACAGCAGAGGCCACCTATTCCCCATTTCAAGGCACAGAACTAGGTTCTGTCCTGGGTGACACATGGGTGACACGTTTCGTCTTAAAGAAAGTGGGTGCACCACAGTTTATAGTAGCCTCTACCTGGAGGTCCTGGACTTGGTGCCAGAATAAACTGGAAAGGAGAGGGGATACTGAGAGCTTAGAGCAGCAGCCCCACTTCTGACTTGGGGAAAGAGGGATAAAGCCTGGGAGCAGGAACATGTTCCCTCCTTGGGGATCCTCACCAGTTACTTCCATTTCCAGTATGGCCTAATGAACCAACTTTAGGGACAGACAGGGTTTTAGCTTAGGGAGACCAGCTGTGTGATGCTGGAGAAATTACCCACTTCTCTGATCATCATTATGACCATTATCTGCAGAGTGGTGACGCAAGCCTCCCAGAGCTGCTGTGAGAATTACGTAAGAAAATGATGTGCATAAAGTACTTAATATGAGGCCCAGCACTTAGGAACACTCTCTAAATGCTAATGGTGATCATGAAGGAGACAAAGTACCCACTTCATAAAGAGAAAAACAGCCCAGAGTGGAGGAAGAGGCAACGATTGGTGAAACCAGTGGGGAAACTGGGGCTGTCTTGGAGCAGGTACTAGAGCAATGCTGGGACCCAGACCTACCTCCAGGTAGACAACCCAGGGCATGACCAGCGTGGCGACGAGGAGGTCGGCCACAGCGAGGCTGACGATCAGGTAGTTCGTGGTGGTCTGCAGTGCCTTCTCCCGGGACACGGCCATGCACACCAGCACATTCCCGAAGACGATGACGAAGATGAGCAGGGTGAGCAGCATGGCATAGTAGTTGTAGTGGGGCCTGTCTGCCTTTCCTTCAGACCCGTTGAAGGGCCGGCTCCAGTTCTGCCTCTCCAGGTCATCATCGTACCAGGACAGATTCAGTGGATCCATGGGGGCAGTGGAGCCACTGGGTGGCAAGGCTCTGGCTAGGAAAAATGGACACAGGGAGTGAGCAGGACAGCATTGGAGGCATGCTGCCTCCCAGAGGGCTCCAGGGGAAAACAACCCCCCGTGGGTAAAATATCAGGAGTTTAACTGTCACATCCAACAATCTTCTTACAGTATCTGGGCCTGCTGCCATTCTTCTGCTAGCAGATGGTGGAAGAAATGGGAAAGTAGACTCTTTTTTTTCAATATAAGAATATAAATGAACTTAAAATGAGCAGATCATTCTTTCATTTTATTCCACTCCTTATAAGCACCATCCATGCAAAACACACTTTAAGGTAAGTTAGCTAAGAGTCCCAACTTCTAGTGTCAGGAAAAGAAACAGGCATTCACTCCTTCTTGATCCTACAAATTTATTAAGCATTATTCTATATGGTGCCAGAAAACACAGGCAGGAACAAAATATGCATGGTTCTGCAGCTCATTTTCTAGAGGAAACAGTGGTCAATTGACCAATCAATTAGATCTGTGGGCGGAAGGGACTAGGAAACAGGGCAGACAGCAATACATATCCAAGTGCAGATATACAAAGAAGGCTTTCAGTTGGCAATGATACATCCAACAGACACCTGAGGGGTGCCTAGGAATTAGGTAAAGAGATGGGGTCGAGGGAAGGATCAAGAAAGAAGCAACATATGCAAAGCAGATAGATAGACAGGGTGGAGGACTTGAAAGAGATTGGATATTTGAAGCCTAGAGGGTCTTAGCATGACGTGACTCCGGGCAGGCTGCATAGATGGGATCACAGAGGGCCTTAATAGTCAGGCCAGGAGTTTGACTTGATTTGAAAGGCAGCAGGAACCACATGATCAGATCTGCCTAGCAGAGGGAGAATTCTGAAGGCAGAGGAGAGAATGGATGGAAGCAGCCCAAGGCAGAAGCAATAGGAACAGAATGCCTGGGAGAGGATGCTGCAGGAATCCATTAAGAAATGATGACATTTGGTAGGAAACATCCAATGACAGCCCTGAGGAACAGTAATCTCATCCCAGGGGGAAAAGACTTCTGGAAGCAGGTGTCATCTGAGATGGAAGAGGAGGAGGAGGAGGAGGAGGAGTTGACGCACCTGAGTGGGGAGATGTTCCAGCCAGGAAGAACACAACAGGATCCCAATGGTAAATAATTGGCTAAAAATGTAAGGCATAACAGTGGTGTTGGTGACAATTAAACTGGAGGGACATTCATAAGCCACATTGGGTCTTGTCATTTGGGGACCCCTGAAGGGTTTGGTACAGAGAAGTCACCTGATTTGATTAGTGTTCTAGCAATGCCAATGGCTGCTGTGGTGCAGGAGGGCAGAGAGTGGAGTGAGGTGGCTCACCTCACTTCAGATAGAAGACAGTGGTCATTGAATTAAGGGAGTACGAATGAAGATGGAGAAACGTATTCAGAATCAGGAGCCACTTAGAAGTCAATCTCATGGAACTGGGTCACTGGATAGATGTGGGTGGGAAGGGAAAGAGGATGAGCATGGAGAGAAGGAGTTGAGGATAAATCTGGGATTTCTGCCTTGGACTCTGTTATCCTGCAGGTGGTGTGCTCATGGGAGAAATGGAACAAAGGGGTTCAGGAGCAAAGTTGGGAGGCATCAGGCATCCATAAACTTGACAGCCTATGTTTTGGTTGTGATTGAAACATAATGCACATATAATACAGTTTTCCTGCTAACAAAAGTGTTCCTACTTCATACAGTGGAGTTAAATTTATCAGCATTGCAAAGCATTCTGCACAAATCACCATAACTTCCAGGTGTTTGCTGCTCAAATGGACATGAAACCCACCAGTTTATGCCTTTCTGGATGAACACAGTACCACATCCAAATCGAAGTGGGACACTCTCACTACAGTGGGTCAGAAGGAACTTTGGAGAAGGCTCTGCCCCCCGCTGCTTGCTTGCTCATCCTTGTCTGGCATATCCACTCTGCCAGCAAGTGGAGGAGTATGGATGGTATCCTCTCCAGCACCGCCATTGGGATAGAACACCTCAATTCTTTAGAATACCTAAAGCAAGATGCCTGATTCCAAGTGTGGTGACATGGAATGCCAGAAATTTTTCCATTGCTCAGGCAGTGAAGAATTGTGTCATATTGATGCTATTCAGCAAAGCCAACTGGTCCCTCTTCCTATTTGGAACACACAGCAGGAGACCTGTGTGTACATATCGATCAGGCAGCCAGAGCTGCTTCTGACATTCATTTATTCAATCAGCATCTATTGAACGCCATAGGCATAAAGCACTGTGCCGAGCACTGTCAGGGGCCTGGAGACATGTGAGGCACACTCACTCCCACCCCCATTTCTGACCATCCCACCCTGTTCCTCTCCCCCTTCTCAGTCCCACTCCTGGTCTGGCCAGTGGTATCTTCCAGGCTTCTCAGCTCCCTGCCTCTCCCACTCCCACCCTTCTCGCACCCAACCAGACGTCTGTTTCTGTAGCACAATGCTGAGACTGCCTAAGATGATAATACCATATACTTGTAAAGGGTTTGAGAGTTTGCCAAGTTATTTTGGATATATACCATCTCATTTATCCTCAAAACAACTCTGTGAGGCTTTTAATGATTATTCTCACTTTACAAATGAGGAAAGAATCTAGAAAACTCTTCTCAGCCCCTATCTATCCTTCCAAGCAAGCCTGGCTCAGAATCCTTCTGCTCTGGAATCCACCCACATCCTCCTGAAGAGACCATCTACACCCTCCTCTGGGATCCCAAAGCACTATTCTGACCTGGAACACGCCCCAGTCTGAGTCTGCCTTGTCACTGAGTTGTACTCTGTGTTGCTCATGCCTCATCTTCCTCAAGGAATAAACAAATCTGGAAGTGCCCAATCTTGCTGATTCCTTCCTCTGTGAGTTTATAGGCAGTAAATGTTCATCAGATGTCTGCTGAACTGAATCAAAGATTCTATTAATGTAATTGGGAAGAAACCCCTCTAGACTGGAAATGTTCCTGCTAACATAGGCCACAAGATACACAAGTGTACAGAGAGAGGCAGCCCAAGGCACGATGAGAGTTGACTGTTAGGTCCTGTCGTGGGATGAACTGTGCTCCTCACTCTCTCACTCACAGTCTCCTGTTAAAGCCCTCAATCCCAGCATCCCAGGATGTGACTATGTTTGTAGACACAGACTTTAAGGAGGAAATTAAGTTCAAACAAGGTCTTGAGGATCAGCCCTAAGCCAGTGTGATTTGCATCCTTTAAGAAAATGAAATCTGGACACAAAAAAAGATGCCAGGATGTGCACACAGAAGAAAGACCATGTGAAGGGAAAAGGGCTCCAAGAGGCAGAAAAGCCTGTCCCTGAGCCCTTGCTGCAGGACACACCTAATCACCCCTCAGAATGAGATGGCAGCTAGCCTGGAGGATCCAGCCGTCCCAGGCCACCCGCTGGAGCCAGTGACTGTGACGCTCCTCACCACATTTCATAGCTCAAACAGAAAATGGAATGTGAGATGAATCATTGTTTTTGTACCACAAGGAAATAAAAAGAATGCTATCAAACTCCAAGACCACTCTAAGATGTCACTGGTCACAAAATGCATTCTGATTTCAGAGGTCTTGAAATGGTCAGGGGGCTGTGCATCCTAGAACGGATAAAAAAGCATGCTTTCCTGGCATTTCTCTGCCAGGCTGAGTAACTTCTACTAGCTCCAGGCTCCACCTCCCCCCCACTTCCCCCCCCCCATTCCTTCCTCTTTTCTTTCTGCCTCTGGGGTACATGCATTGTTGGACTCCAAGGGGAATCCTGTGAGAAGGCACAAAGAGGAGCAAGCTGTAGTTTTGTTTAGTCCATGGGCACCTGGAGGACCTCAACCCCCCACCTAGGTCCTTGCCCTACCCCTCAAGCTTCTCCGTTCTGGCCAGAGCTTACACCTATGGGTGGGATGGAGGGGAGCTTCTTCCTGAGGCTGCCTAGGGCCATTCCAGGTATTCTGGCCTTGTCCCAATTCCAAAGCCAAGTGAGTTCAATGTCTACTCTGGGACTTGTGTAGGGGAACTGCCAAGCCACACAGTACCTGGTACTCTGTATTTTTCAAGACAGTCCAAATTTTTTGTTCTTTTTGTTTTTTAATATATATTTTTTAGTTGTTCATGGATTTTTATTTTGTTTATTTATATGCAGTGCTGAGAATCGAACCCAGTGCCTGACACATGCTAGAAAAGTATTCTACCTACCATTTAGCTACATACAACCCTAGCCCCTTTTTTATTCTTTTTTAGAAAGATCACCTGAATGCATAACCCAAGATGAGTTATTCTTCCAGTCATAAAGGTTTTTTTTTAGATAAATAAGATCACATATTTTTAAAAATCTGTTTTCAGAACTAGCAGTTTGATTTAGGGTTTCAAAAATACAATAAACTTACTCACCACCCTCCATCTTCCTCATAGGTGGCTCCTGCCTCGTGCATAAAAGCTTACAAAAGCTCCAAATCATAGTCCCCAACAAACGAGCATTTAATAACCACCAAATACATGCACATCACCATAATTTCTTAGCTCTTACAGGTATAGCTACTTGGCCATGTCTCCTGGGAGAGGGCTGGATGATCTAACCCTGCAGAAGTCACGTCCCACTCAAGGTGTGGCTACCTCTTACCAAGGTACCCTCTTCATCTCCCTCTGTAGCCAAGGGTGGCAATTACAGCTTCCCCCAGCCCAACCCCACCAGGCAGCTGCCTGCAGACAATATCCCCTGAGTGCTCTGGGTCCTCCTAGGTTTTCCTTCTCTGCTGCTCTGGTAGAAGCTAGGAAGAAGGGGAAAGCCATTTGTGTGGGTGGCCTGCTAGCCTCAGGTCATCAAAGTACCGGTAATCATCTGCCCCCTCATCTGTCTCCAATACTCACTGTTCTGTCCTAGTTCAGAAAGGCAAATATCTACTAAAGAGCTTCCAGAATTATCCTTTTTGGTGCTCAGTATCCCTCCCCATCAAGTCCTCGATAATATCCAGCCTAGCTCCAGCCTAATTTAAGAGTGGCTCTCTTTAGCAGTAGAGCTTCCTCACAAGATGTCTGGAATGAGTCAAGGTATATGAAAATATCAAGTCAAGGATAATGTGGGGCTGGATATTTTTATCCTCAATAGCTTTGGCCATTTTCCCAATGTGCCTTACAAATGTTCCCATTTTCTACATGTGCCCTCATTGGAAATTTAGCTAACTCTCTAATTAGAAGTGCTGAGGGACATGGAACTGAGCTGGCCCCTCAGGCAGCCCCCAGCAGGGGAGAGAAGCAGGCAGGCCTTCCTGGAGTAGAGGTTGTGGCAGGGAAGGGTGGAGGAGGCCACTCTCGTAGTCAACCCCAGGGCCAAGCAGAGACAGCCCAGCTGTAAAGAGAAACAGCTTCTCCCGAGTATGTTGGAAGAAAAACAGCCGCTTTAAGGCTCTACAGTTCAAGGTTAACTCCAAACCTGAAGTCTTCTCTCAGAAAGATCTTGAGGGGTATGACCCCACCCCCTGGACTGGTGGGGTGGGGTCAAAAGGGTCAATCTGTTGGGGCAGCTTGGTACCCTGAGAAAGCTGGCTGATCCATGGAGGACAGGAGTCTACTCTCTGTCCCTTTCTCTGTCCACCTACCAGTCTGTCCCTCTGTTTTTCTCTTTGGTTTCTATTCCATTTGGGGCACAGAGCCAAAGAAGTGGGGGCTGAGGAGGCTGTGGTGCAGTGGCAGAAAGCTAAGAAACCTGTATCCTGGGCTTCAATCTCAGCCTCAGTCTTGCTGCTGCCTCTCTGAAAGTTTGGCACTTGAAGGAATCTAATTGTCTAATTAAAATGTAACAATCCCTTATCAGGCTCCATGGCGGGTGAGACATTGCTGTCTTAAACACATCATTTTTTTTTTCTTCTTTTCTGAGACTTGAAGCATTTCAATGAAAAGGTAGAGGGGGAACAGCATTTTACATTTGCATCTCAAAAGCAGCTTGCTGGAGTGATTTGGACTGGATGAGAATTGGGGATAGGTAAGGGGCTTCTCTCCAGAGCTCCTGCAACCCAGGACACTACCACTTCCTCCCCAGGCAAAGGACCTGGCTGTGACTTAGGGATGAACCTTTCCCCCAGAATATCTCGCAATTCCAGGAAGGCAGAGTGAAATAGAAGATGGAAGGGGGAAGGCACCCCCATTCCTGCTCCTATGAGAAAAGGAAAAGAGTCACAGAATAATGCCCTTGAATAATTTGGCCCTGAAGGTACCTCAGCAGCAGGCACAAGAGACAGACTTCATTCCCAGAGCCATAGGATAGGCACCCACCAGGTGGCCTTTTGGTACTAGACCTTGGGAAGCTGGAATGGATGGAGGAAGGGGCACCATCACTGAATGTCTATCCTCTGGGCTAAGTGGGTGGGACAGAGTAGAATGCTGGGATGGAGGACATGGGGATGGGAAAGTGGATGCTGTCAGCCTCCAAGGCTCACCTCCTTACCCCCAAACATCTTCCCCAGAATCCAGGGTCCAAGTGTACAAGGTGGCTGGGTGGTGAGGCTGTAGGTCTGGTCCAGGTGTCAGCAGACGCTTTTGAGGGAAGAAGAGCTGATGGCTTCTTACCAACTGGGGACTGTGGTATGGTTTGGATTTGGAATGTTCCCCAAAAGTCCATATGTTAAAGGTTTGGTCCCCAGCCTGGTGCAATTGAGAGGTGGTGGAACCTTTAAGAGGTGGGTCCTAGTGGGTAGTCTTGGGCCATTAGAGTGTGCCCCTGAAGGGAATGTTGGGATCCTGGTCCTTCCTTTTCCTCTCCTTGCTTCCTGGATGCCCTGCGGTGAGCAGCTTCCTCTACCATGTGTCCCTGACAGAATGTGCCGCCTCCCCACAGGCCCCAAAACAATGGGCCAAACAACCATGAATGTTTCCTCTTTAAGTTGATCATCTTAGGCACTTGTGACAATAATGGAAAGGAGAATGACACAGGTGCTCCTTCTCCTGGGTTCCTGGATTCTCTCCCCACCTGCAGCCTTAACACTGCCATGGATGAGAAGGTCTGTACCACTTTAGTGACCTAGGCTAGTGGGGAAACGCCGCCTGTGTTCTGGCCTAACACTGGGGTGGCTGAGGCTTCGGCAAGAGGTCACAGACTAACACCTCCCCCTAGTGTGCTCCCTCCAGGGATGGCGAGTCCATCCTGGAATTCTGCAGAGGCAGCAGGGAGCAGGGCAAGGCGCTGCAGCAGCTAGCAGCAGAGCTCAGACACATCATCTGTGGAGGACATTATCAAGGTTTCCTCAGAAAGTGTGAGGCAACCTAGACATCTCTTGATCACTTGCTTTCTGGCTGGGTCTGCACAACCAGAGCCATGAAGGTGGAGACCATCTTGGGGGTCTTCAGAGGCTCCACCTGAGCTTGGCAGATCAGTCACCTGCTCAGTCTCTCCCCCTGCACCCTGAAATTAAACTCTTCCTGGCAGCATCTGGCCTTGTCTCCCACCTCACAGCAAAAAGAAAAGCCATCCGTGGACACTTACCCAACTTCCTATTCCTACCAATACATGCAGCTACCTTCTCACCTTTAGGTTACAGCATCCCAACTTACCAGGCCCTTGGGCCCCAGATCCCATCATCCTGATGGGCTTCCTCTCCCCTCCTCCTCCTTTCCTCCCTCTCTTCACCCTTCAGGACTGTTTTCCTAGCTCTTTCCCCAGGGAAGTCTTCCTAATGCTTTCAGAACACATGTGCTCCTGGGTGACACCTATCACAGGTGTAATTAAGTCATTATTTGTCTAATTATTTGTTTAGTGTCTGTGCTTCTTGCCAAACTGTGAACTACCCCAGTGTAAGAATCACATTTTCCTAGTCTTTTATGGTCCTCTCTCCTCTAGGCACAGTACCTGGCAATAGCAGGTGCTGGATAAATGTTGGCAAGACACCCTTGGAGCTAGAATCTCACTCAAGGCTTACACTCAACCCAGTATAAGTCAAGCCCTGGGTCTTTTTCTAGCCTGAAGTCATTTCTCCTACTTGATTCTTCTCAAGGCGGGCCAGGAACCTCCTCTGAGATCTCCCCTTGGCTTTCTGGGTCCCGACACAGTGGAGGCTGGGATCGAATACCCAGCTGGTGTGGGTCCATCCAGATGTTTCCCAGGAAGGCTTTCATGACAGCACTCAGAGTTGTACAGCATTGGAAGGAAAAGAGAAGGCATGCATGTGAAGTTGAGTGGGGGAAGGTGGGAGGTGGGGATATATCACAGATCCACATGCATTCTGTGGAAAGTGGAGCACAGACTGGTGGGGGTGGCTTCTGGGCTGCTGGGAGGCTTGAAGGGCCCAGAGTTGGGCACCTTGTTGTGAGAATGAAGTTGCAGCAGCCAAGGTGGCCCCGTAGCTGTCTTCTCACATCAGCACCAACCAGTAACTCTGAAGCATTCACAGTGAGAGTACCAGTGATGCTGAGGCACAGCTCATCTGCAGAGTATCAAGGAGTGGGGGCCCCAGGGAAAGGCTGGAGCACACATAGTTCCTCGACCAGCTAGGGCCTGTGCGTAAGAATCTACTGGGAGCAGGAGAGAGAAGGGCTGAGTATGTCTGGGTCCTCCCTGCCTCTCATCCCTGATACCCCCTGCTCATGTGCTTCTTCCAAGGTGACCAGATGTCACTGGTCTTCCCAGGTGCTCCATGGTGGAGCACCCAGAGAGGACTGGATAGTGGCAGACATCAGGGCTTCCCAGCCTCATCTGGTTGCAGGCCTCTGGGGTCTGCAGTGGGGTAAGGCAGGGTCTGGAGACATAGTAGATGCAAGAAGGGGTGTCTGCCTGACAGCCCCATCCCTGTGGATTTTGATGGCTCCGTAAAAATGTCTCCTCACAAACTGTCAAAGTGTCACACATTAATTAACTGTTAGCTGGAGTGACTCAGTGTGGGGAGGGATGGGGAGAATGGCTCCAGTGATGCTAAGCAGGGCGCTGTTCTCTGCGTGCGCTGCCTTTTGATTAAAAATCCTCAGCGCACCAACACTGTGAGGGAAGGGGCTGATTGCTGGGGCTGCTCACGTGCACAGCAGAAAACCACGGGTGGGAAGCAGGTGGAGGGGGTGGGGCCCGGGGCCTCCTCCCTGGGAAAGGGAACAAGGTGGGGAGAATGAAGCCTCTAGAAATTGCTCAGAGGATCTAAATTCAGAACGAAGCCCACAGACTGCACTGTTTTCTTTTTTCTTCTCTATCCCTTTCTCTCCCTCCTCAATTCCACCCTCCCCCCCCCCAAAAAAAAAGGAACTGGGAAGGTGACCTTGGCTTATCCTGGGGGCGAAGCAGGTCACCAGAGCCCACAGAGGTAGCAGTTCACTTAGCTGCTGATCTGTCACTGGCAGGACCCAGGAGGAGAAGGAGAGCTGGGTCTCAGACCAGCCTCCTTGACCTTTACTTTAATTTCAGGAAAGAATTGAGAAAACAAGCTCTTGAAAGTCAAGAGGGAGACAAATCCTGAACCTTATTGCTCTAGAAGGAGGGAAAACAATCCTGGCTATTTGGCAGAAAATTGCTCTGCTTTATGAAAAGACATTCCTGTTCATACACAGAGATGGGGTCCAGTCCACATAATGGCATCATCCCTGACACGCGGTTGAGGACCCTCAGGAAGACTCCAGCCCCACATCTCCCATTCTTTGCCTCCAGCAGGTGAGGGACAGGGACACTCCTTTCCCAGTTGAAAAAGGAGAAAGAAGCCCCTCCTGCCATGGGACATAGGGGGCCAGTGAGATTGAACCTCATGACTCCCATGCAAATGCCAATTTGGTGTTGGGACCCCTCCAAGACAAACTGATAGTGACACTTCACCACAAGAATGCAATCAGAAAAATCCAGATTGCAGAAAAGGCTGCAGAACCAGTGGTCTGCTTTCTTCCAAAAATAAATTACAAGGAAACAAAAAAGAGATGGAGGGGCCCCTCTAGAATAAAAAGAGCTTCAGGGCTGGTTCGGTTAACCAATTGCAACGTGCGAGCCTTATTTGGATCTTGATTCAAAGAAACCAGCTGTTAAAAATTGGTGACATTTCTTAGACAATTAAGAATCCGAACAGGAGGTTTTTGATATTGGGAACTACTAATAACAACTTCTAGGTGTGGCAGGAGCATTCTGGTTACATTTTTCCTTATCTTACAAAGATGAAATGTTTACAAATGATGAAATTATATGTTCTCTGGGGTTTATTTGAAAAATAATATGGGGGAGGGGATACAGATGAAAAAAAAATTGGCCATAAATTGTGACTGGAACTAGGTGATATATGCACTGAGGTTCATAATACTGTTCTTTCTACTTTTGCCTATGTTTGAACTTTTCTATAACAAAGTTTAAAAAAAAGCAAACCTGCTCTTAGCCATCACCCCACTGCCTCCCAACAAAAGGATGCGTACAAGCCAGTCTTCAAGCCATCTTTGCAAGCCATTCCCTTGTTATAAAAGCAGTCTTCCTTTCCTTCCATTCTGGTCTGACAGAAGTCATTCTGTTGACCCTGTCCAGTACAGATAGATCCCCCGGATAAAAGGAGCCCTGGCAGCACTCTCTATGGCCTGGGACCCCTCCTCAAAGATAGGTCAGTCTTGGCCTAATGGGTCATATCCTCCTTCAACAGAAGACAGTGGCTTGGCCAGTAGGGACAGGAGGTGGGGTATAACAGCCACTTTAATGATAACTATAACAGTTACCAAGCTCTCATTACATCCAGCACTGCGTCAAGTGCTGTGCATCTGTTATTGCATTTACTCTGTGCAACAGCCCTGAGAAATTAGGTATGATCCCCGTGATGCAGGTAGAGAAGCAGGCACAGAGAGGGCGAGTATGGACAAGTACTTAACCAGTGGACTTTGTTAAGAACACATGTTCATCTTCATCCAGAGCCCCAACTCTTTCCTATCCAGGGTAGGAGGGAGAAAGATCTTGTAGGCCCCAGGTCCAAGGTGCTACAGAGATGGGTGACTTTAATGAATGACAAACACCCTTGTTTCATGGGTGTGTCTAGGGCCTAACTCCACAGAATTGTTCGATAACCACAAGGCCCAAAAGGAACCCTCACAGCTTGCCAAAAGAGAAGTCGAAGTCTAGGACATACACAAATTTTGGGATATTTACCAAAACATGAGATGCTTAAGGTTTCCAGGACACTAGCAGGCTGCTCTGATAAGTAAGCTGGACATGCTAGACATGTCCCCTGGACATGCTGGATTCCAGGAGGAACTGAGGCATTTGGGCAAGAGCTGAGGTCATGCTTACCCTCTCTCAGTGCCAGGGCAGGCTCTGGGTTCTTCCTTCAGGCCAGTTCTTTCTTCCAGTCCCTGGAGCGTGGCTGTACCACTACCCCGCGCTCTGAGCCTGATTCTCTCACCCTGCCTGGGCTCCTGGCTCCTCACACAGAGGAGGGCAATATGCACAGAGTGCAGAAAGGAACAGGGGAGCAGTGGCCCTGTCCCACCAAAGGCTACGGGCACAGACAGAGCCCACTACTTCCCCCTCCAAGTTCCCAATATTTGAGGATTTTGTAAGCAGCGATGTCTAGAATATAGAGGACTAGCTTCCTTCTATCCCAGAAATTGAAACCTTGACAGTGCAATTGCTCTGGGCCTCAGTTTCTTATCTACAGATGGGGATAATAACCTCTTCCTCACTGGAGAAGCTATGAAAATAACAACTTTAGATGACTGAAGGGGCCAGGTAGTTGATGCTCCATAAATGGCAACTCATATCATTAAAAGGGATGTGACAACAACTGCCAGAAAGATGGAGCTGGGCTGTGTGAGGGTTCCAGGCAAAAACACAGCTGGGATGAGGGGTGCTCTGTTTCTCTGTGACCCCTCCCCATCTTCCACACACTCCAGAGACTCCATCCGTGAAGCCCCATAATTCCCACCAACCATCCCTGAGCTAAAAGCTCTGAGATGTTGGAGCACTTGGTAAGTGACCTGGGTGTGTGCCTTCACCCTTCCCTTTAAATCTCTGACCAAAAGGATCCTTTCCTGGAGTCCTCCTGATGAATTCTAAGGACACAGGAGCTGCGAGACATCTCTGCCCCCGAGGGCAGAGGTAGGGCAGGCAGAAAATATACTAATGCCTGATATACTCTAAGGGAGCAGGCATCATCAGCTCTGGATTAGTTTGTCTAACTGTGGATATGTCTGACATGCACAAGGATAATCCCATTCCCTTGCATGAGTTGATTCCCTAATTCTCAGTTGGCTAATTAAGTAATAGTCAATAATAAATTAATAATAGGAGCTCTCATCCTAATTTCAGAGAGCAATAGAAGAATGGTATATTTCAAAATGTCTTGCAAACTCCAAAGTCCTGTAGAAAATGTAGTATGGTATTATCATCCCAGCTGAGACCCTTCTTTGGCCATCTACAAATCATCATACCAAAATTCTCACTAAGGAGTCATGTGCTTGGTACCATTCACTTGCTGTCCTCATTTGTTCTTGATATGCTGGGTGTCTTTTTCTCTCAGATGCATCTCTAAGCCATGAGAGAGGCATATCTCTAACCAGTGTTTATCCTGGCATCTATCAAGAAGAGTACAAATTTGATAAGGGCTTAATGAATGTTGTTGGTGCTGGTGGGATCACATACCAATAGCACTTGTCCAAAAGGACAGGTCTATGGAAAAGGTAGGAGACCTTCAATGTTACACAAAATTATAAGAGGTTGTGAGGGGAAAGGGGGAGGGAAAAAAGGGAGATAATTGAACAGCAGCAGAGGAGGTAGAGAGGGAAGATGGGAGGGGAGGGGAGGGGAGGGGGGATAGTAGGGGATAGGAATGGTAGCAGAATACAACAGTCACTAATATGCCATTATGTAAAAATGTGAGTGTGTAACCGATGTGATTCTGCAATTTGTATTTGGGGTAAAAATGGGAGTTCATAACCCAATTGAGTCAAATGTATGAAAGATGATATATCATGAGCTCTGTAATGTTTTGAACAATCAATAAAAAAATAAAATAAATCAATATAGCTGTGAAAAAAAAAAAGTACAGGTCTAAAAAAGGATGAGATCACCTTCCTGATGGGGTTCGTGTGAACATAAAATGAGATATAGCAGGTTCTTAGCACAGTCTTTGGGCAAGAAGAGACCCCCGAGTGCCCCATTCTCTTGGTTGATGATGTCAAAAAATATAAAATATTATATTTTATTGCTGGAAGAAATCTTAGGAATATCTTATCTAGCCTCTTCATTTAACAGATTGAAAAATCAAAAACAGAAAAGTGAAAGGACTCACCCAAGTTCACAGATTAAGTAGCCTCCATAACCAGGACTGCAGTTAAGTCTCTAGACAGGTCCTCTGCTTTATCCCTCAGGGTTCCAGGCAAAAACACAAGCCGGGCAAATAATCCAAATCCTGGACTGCTCCATTAGATGGAAAGATGAAAGGGAATCCCCAGACAGGAGTGCCCCTCAGCCACAGGGCTCTCTTTCTGGCTCAGAGAATAGGGCTCAGTAAATGGCAGGTGTTAGCCAGCGCCCTGGTCATTAGCTTTATCATCATCCTCTGCATCTTAAAAGAACTTAAGTCAGCTAAAGGAAAACAATCCTGGAGGCTCCACAAGTGTCTCTCTGGTCTACCCTAAATTCTTCCACTGTTGTGCGTGTTCCTCTCTCAGACCTGTCCTCCACGGAGATGGGCAGCAGCTGGCATTTGGGAACACTGCATACATAAACGATCTGCACCTGGCCCGTTCATTGAATGGCTTTTTCTTTTAACCTTTTCTTAACCCTTTTCTCTTAACCTTTTCTTTATAAGGGCTGCTTCTCAAGCCTGACACTCTCCCCTCTTTGTGTCCTCTGGACATTGGTGAAGGGATCAGCCCCAGCTTATGTGCTCATGAGCAACGCCCAGAACAACCCTCAGGTCGTCGCAGTGCCACGACCCCTGGGATGTTGCTTTATGGAATGCTGTTTCTTGAAACCATTTCTTTTAGGGGCTTTCTGTCCTACTCTTCCCCAGGAGCTTGGGGAAAGGGCTAAACCTCTGGATTTGTTGCTCAGCAGCCTAATATGAGCAATGACGGAACAATAGCAGAGGCAAATAATCCAAATCCCGGACTGCTCCATTAGATGGAAAGATGAAAGGGAATCCCCAGGCAGGAGAGCTCCTCAGCCACAGATGCGATGGGTGGGACCAGGGACCCTGCTTCTATCAACACACTGTACAAATCAACAGACTCTACCCCAGAGACCCACTTAGGGTGGTGGCAGGGAGGAAGAGAAATGGAGAAGATGCCCCTCGGGAACACTCCAGGCTGGAGCTACCACTCTGGCTTCTGATCTGAGGATTTCTGAGGCAGAACACAAACACTTCGGTCTTATCTTGAGCTCCTGGGACACAGATGAGCTAAGTTTTCTGAGCCCGTCATGGCAAACAACATAATGTTGCTAATCAAACTTCCTGTGCGCCCACCCAATTTTATAAATCAGCCTTTTGATGCACTAAGTGAAGATGAATTAGCAGTAATGAGGCTGTGACAGCTCCCCGAGGCACAGACTGATGAGAGCTTTGATGGCTGTGGCAAGAAGGAGGGGAAGCTCCGTGCAGGCATCGGTTCGAGCTGCCAAGTTTGTGCAAATAACCCTCTAATGCCAAGGCACCTTGGCTTTGCCTGAGAATCATGCACCTCACGCACAAAGTCACCATCCAAGAACCTGAAACCTTTGCGCATCTGAGAAACAGTTTACAATCGTCCTACAATGAGCCACATGCCATAAGATCCAGCAGTAGCAACTTTGGGCAGACCATAACACAGAATCAATACACCGTGTTTCAAGGGGAAAAGGAGATTGGTAAGGGCAGGCTGGTAAAATCCTTCTGTGTGCAAGGCTGCCTACTACATAGTTATGGACCAACTGGCCACAGAGACCAACCCGGCCACAGAGACTCACCACCGTTAGCTAACCCTCTTGATACTCAGAAGTTACAAACCTGTAGCCTATGGACATTGACTTACCAATATGTTTTGTTGGGTTCACATGGCATTGTGGGAAAACTGGAATTTATTGGAGATTTCACATTATAATACAGACCTCTAGCTTCTTTTATAGAAAACTATCATAAATTTTAGAATCACTGGGTCAGCATTCTTGCAAGGCAATATGAGCTGGGATTGGACAGGAGCAAGCTCCCTTTCCACAAGGTTCAGATGGACAAATGTGAGGAAGGGGCTGTCTGCATCCCAAGGATGTAGGAAGGGGAAGGAGCTGCATCTCAACTCTGTGCCCCACCTGCCATGTTCTCCCCAGTTGCCTCAGTTTGAAAGAGGCAAGACCCCAGGGCTTCCCAAGAAGTCCCTCTCCTGTAAGCACATCCTGTCCCATCAGGCTGGAACACAAGCTCTCAAGTTCACCCCAGTCCCCATCAAGACTTATAGCCCTATAATCCAACTGGCTTCACTTTGTTTATGTTTATTGCCAGGTCCCAGAAGGTATTTAAGTCTGTGTCCCTTATTTCATAACAGGAATAACTGAGCTATAATTATGTTGCTGAACTACAAAAGCAGTGTGTGAATGAGTCCCTGGGACCCTCTCACTGGGTCCTTGCCATCCTGGAGTGGCAGGAGAGGATGTGCTTGCATGGGATTAGGGGGGACTGAGGAAACTCCATCTCTTCTGAACACAGTGGTGATATTCTATGCTGCCCCAGCCCTGCCCAGAGACTCCAGCCCTCCCCTGGGTTGGGGGGATTTGGGAGGGGCTGTCCTGCTGTTTCTGAAACACTGGCTTCCTTGGGTCCCTTTCCCTTCCTGCTGATATTCAAAGTAACACCATAAAAAAAATCTCTCCCTAAAGGTTATATTTGCTTCAGACTGTCTATGATTGATCATCTAATTACATTTGTGGCCAAGGAAGTGATAATCTCTTCCACAACTGGGGTGTACACCACAGCAGGTTGAAACAAAACACTGCATCTTCCTGCTTAGAGATAAACTGAGGGCTGGCTGTGTGTACCAGCTTGATGGGCAGGGCTGCTGGTGACCTGGATGGTGATGGGGAGTGCCTACCTGTTCTCTTTGCTGCCATCTTTACTTTGTGCAGCTCTGAGCCCCTGAGTGAAGGCTGGCCTCTCACTCCACTTCCTTTCTTATCTGTAACTCTAACAAATATGCTGGTTTGTCACATAGTTCAGGGTCCCAAGGATTCTGCTCCTCTCCAGGATGGATGCCAGTGGCAGAAGCAAGTGGACCCAGCTGTGGCTGGCATTGTTAACTTCCATGTCAAAGAACAACACCTCCTGAGAGGGCTTTGTATCTTACTCGTGTTTAGCTCCTAGTTCATGCTGACAATAGTGGAGGCTCAGCAAGGACAACCAAATTGAGATGAAATCCTACACACATTAGAAGCTCTCCAGGGAACTGAGTTATTGGCACATCGTATTAACAACTACTGTCCAATCATTGCTTCAGGAAAGGGTGCTGACCAATGCCCATGGCACGTGGCATGTTCCCTAGGAGGATTCACGACTCTGCTCATCCTCTCAGACACCCAGAGAGCCATCTGCTGACTAGCTGGTTAGGTCTGACCCAAACCCACACATACTAGTTGTTCTTGTAACTGCCTTGATTAGTTTGCTATTTCATAAACAGTGAAATATGAGTACCAAGAAAATGAAGTGGAATGCATTGGGGAAATGTTTTGATAAAGAAAAATTGCAAGTAAAATTTTTTGTTAATTGAAGACACAGTGTAAAAAAGATTTAAAAGAACAATAATAAAAAAGAAAAATTGCTAAAACCAAAAACTCCTGACTAGTTATATGGAATGAGATAACTAAAAATTCTTTTTAAAAAAATCAAAGCTCCTACACTTATATTGTGTTTTTTTAAGTTTAGGTCTTTGCTTTAAAAAAAAAATAAAACAAAGCTGTAAGTTGCAGAAAAGCATTATGAGGATACTTATGCAAATAAGATGAGGCAAAACTCCAAACAATGGATCCACAATCAAAGAATTGACCCAGAAGATACAAACAAAAAATTTTAAAAATGAATGTACATGAATGTTCTAAGGTAAAATGAAATGTGTGAAATATTGTTTGCTAATGAACCCCTCTTTAAAGACCTTTTTCAATTGTTCAATTAACCAAACAGCATAAGAGGGCTTCTACTGCACTATCTAGCCAGTACATTAGCTTTTTCTGTCTGATTTTGGTGTCCCTAACAGGTCTATCTATTCCTTGAAAAAAATGACAGGCATTATACTCTTGTAAACTGCTTGCCTGTTTCTTACACTTTGTGGACCATCTATAAATGGTGGCTAATGATGATGTGATCGTTCATTTATGTGGCACAAGCCATTGATCCCCTATTACACAGCAGTTATGAGGAACTGAGGCTACAATACTGAACAAGAGAGGCAAGCCCCCTTGTCCTTAGTCACCATTTAGATAGAGTGACTGTGAGCATGGCTGGACAGTGTCAGTGGGAAAGAGAACCCACATTTTACAGAGGGGAGGCAGCATGGCTAGTGCAACACACCAAACTTTAACTTGCTGACACTTTGGGGGCTGCACAGAATCTTTCTGTCTAGGGGACAGATTTTTGACAGAAGCAAAGGCTCTGGGAGGAGAGACACATAAGAAAATGGACAAGTATTAAAGCGAGACTACAAAACTCAGTGTGGCTCACTCTATCACAAATGCTTAACCCAAGTGTTACCTTCTGCAAATGCCTGACCCTCAAAAGTCCAAGGTCATGAAAGACCAGGAAAGACTGAGAAGCTGTCCCAGACTGGAAAAGACTAAGGAGATATGATAGCAAAATGCCATGTGGGAACCTGGATTGGATCCTTGACCAGGAAAAGTTCAGTAGTGGAACCAAGGCACAGGGCACGTAAAACCTAACTTCGCTATGGTTACGTAAATTTTAATATTAGAGGAAGCTGGGTGAAAGATATTCAGGAATGCTCTGAGCTGTTTTGAATTTTGTGTTCTTTGTAAGTCTAAAATTATCTTGAATAAAAAAAATATAGGCATCTTGGAATGGTCAGGTAGGAGGCACCTCTGATACCCAGGTGCCTGTGTGAAGGAGCTGGGCCAGTGTCCTTGACTATCCAGGCCTTCCTGAGGCATCATGTCCTCCTCCCATAAGTGGGCAAGGTTGTAGGGCTTCTCCTAGGCAAAGGGGAGGAGGTTCCTTTCCCAGCCATCCATGAATGTAACAAACACATGTCAAGTGTATGTCAGGCACCAGTAATTTTAATACCAGTAATTTTAAGCATTGACTATCTTCTGGGCCCAGACACTTCTAATCTAGGTACTCTCCATTTTTTTTCAGAAGACTTCAACAATTTATCCACAGTCCTAGCTGTCTAGTGGCAGCACCAGGACTCTAACAATGTGGTCCTGTTCCACAGCCAGTGCTGGTTGCAGAGATGCTGGGAGAGGCTTGGCCTTAGAGGCCCCTTAGCCACTGCTCTGGAGCTTTGCCTAGGCCTGAGTCTGTGAGCCTCAGTGAGTTGCCCGTGGCCCAACACAGAAAGTCTTTCTCTCTGCCTGATCTACACTCGTGGCTTTCCACCAGACTTCAGTAGCTCCCTTTGGGACACAAGGGCTCCTTTGCATGTGTGTGAAGTGAGTGGAGGGTCTTCAGCTCTAGCTACCCACTCATCCCTCCCAGAGTCTCTGATGATAGATATGATGCAGCCCACAGAGCTGCTCCCTCAACCTAAGGTCCATGGATCCCACCCTTATCACCTAGGACCCTCATCACCTAAGTGCTTCTTATAGTCATTGCTGCTAAGAAGGCCAGTCCCTACTGCCTCCATTTAGGGTCAGACATGGGACTGCCACCACCAGTACTAGAGCACATAGACTCTTATTCACCAAGATAGCAACACTAATCATGTTTGTTGTCTGTTAATCATGTACTAGAGGCTGTGTCACATATTTTACATACCTTTTTTTCTCATTCTGAAAAGAACTTTTAGCAGTTAATATTACTAACCATTTTAATACAGGTGAGGGAGTGAGGCCAAAGGTTCAGAGACCTGGTACCCCTGGCAAGAGGCAGAGGAGAGCTGAAGCCGGGGTTTGTCTAGTTGCAAAGCCCCATTTCCCCTGTGCTTTAGGCCCCTGCCAATGTAGTAAGAGTGCAAGACAGGATCTTTGGTAATATTTTAATCTATTACTGCTAATCCTCACAATAAGCCTACAAAGTCAGTATGAAGACCCATTTTGGAATGTAAATTGGTACAAGGAAAAGAAGTCCTTAGCGTTTGGCTGTGCTAATGTAGGAATTCATGATACTGACACAGCCACTCCTGGAATGAGGTGCTGCTTCCTCCCGCCTGTCAGCCCCCTGAGAAACTGAATAACCTCACAACCAGTAAATGGCAGAACTGGGGTTCAGACCCAGGTTCCTCTGGCTCTAACACCCGTGTGCCTTCTGTCACTACCAGAGCCAGGTCCCACCAGCCTTGACCTTCTGGCAATGTACAGACAGAGAGAAGCCCTATTAAGACATGCTGGCACCATTTAGGTACCAGGTGTCTGTGGCAAGTGAAGATGATGTGGTCACCCACACTGAGGCAGAAGTCTCCATGTGTCTAAAGTGCGAGAGGTGTGCAAGGAACTGCCCTTTCCTTCCCATCTGCCTGCCTGGCTGCCCCACATGCTGACGGGCTGGCATAATATAGTCCCTAACTGGTTGCCACCGGCCTCATCTGTGGCTTTGACCCAAAAGCAGGGTTAGCACATGGCCAAGAAGAGGTGTGTAAAAATGCTGAGCAAATATAGATCTGAGCAGAAGTCCCCAGGGCACTGGGGAACGAACCCTGTAGCACATCACAGCCCTTCCCAACCTGCTCCACATCTGCTCCAACCTCCACATACCCCAGGCCTGGACTGAGAAAGGAAGGGTGCGAGCAAGAGACGCTGTGCCAGGCAGCCATATCCTGTTCCATCGTGCCCACAGCCACCCCTACTGTGGCTGCACTGGCAATTCTTCAGGCTCCATGGAGCTGTTTTTAAGTCACAAAATCCTCACCCTTCCTGAACCTTTCCTGGGCCTGCTCTCTCTGGTTTCCCACTGAATTTTTTATTTCTGGCACAATCTTATGTCACAGGATGCCTGGTATGAGTGGATGGAAGTAGCTGTGAGAACCAGAACAAGAAACTTCACCCTTATTCAAGGCTTCCATACCATATCCTAGAAAATAAGAGAAATGAAGGCGCTGCTTCTTCCGGCACTCACAGAGGACGTGAGTCAGCCAGCCAGCCAGCTCCCTACTCACCTCGCATACAAATAGGCAGGCACAGACTCAGTGGGCAATGGGGATGAAGGCAGGGCCCTGAGACACAGAGGCATTCAACACAGAGAGACAAGAGAGACATGAGAGCAGAGGTATGTGGGGAAAGACCCTCCGGCAGCAGCCAGTGCCCAATTGTGGCCCCAGCTCTGCCCACCTTCTCAGCTACGTGGCCTCGAGCAAGTCACTCCACTCCTCTGGTCCTCAGTTCCCTTTTCGTTAGCAAACACATATGACTTCATTAGAGGACCTGCAAGGATTTGTCCTCCCAGTCCTAGTTCCAATCCTGCCATGAGGTGATCTCCAGTCTTATCCAAGCTCAGGGCCCAGTGGTCTAAGGAGGCGGAGGCCCTCCTGACCTGTCACTCAGGGAACACTTGTCTGCTGTGTTCTGCTGTGGTTATACACCTGTAAAGCAAGTGCCCGTGTCCATGATGGGTATATGGCATGATGAAAGGTGCACGATGACCTAGCAGCAGAGAATGTGACCAGAGGAACATCAGGATAGAAAGTCATATCATTCTGTCAGATGCAGCCAAGAAACAGGGAGCTAGTGAGTCACCAGGAATAACAAGCTTGGAAAGAGACAGGAAGATGCAGAAGTCTCATGACACTCTTCCAGTAGTAATGAGATCCCTAGTCCACGGGCCACTAGAGCATCCAAGCCCAGAGGGAGCATGGGCAAGAGGGTGTAGCCTGGGCCGGGGGTAGCCTGGCCTTGAAAGCACCCAGCCAGTGACTGTTTCCAGTCTCTCAGCCTGTGCTGCCAAGCTATGGCTGCCAATGCCCCGAATGCTGGGGAACTCCCTGGATATTCTGGGAACACAGAGGCTGCTGGCTCCCTCTCAGATCTGCTCCCCACTCTAATGAGCCCAAGAGTTACTGCCACAATATTTTCCTCTCTGAGAGAGGGGACGTCTCAGTGATTGAGACAGTCTCCCTTGCCAGCAGCATCAATCCATTCCATCCGGTCCTCTCTCCATCCCAGCCCCAGCCAAGGGAGAAAGAACTGGACGAAGGCAGAACTGAAAGGTCTGGTGTTACCAAACATTCTTGCCCAAGGACAGGGGCAAAGCAGTCTTCTCTGTCCCTTCCTCAAGTCTGTTCTTATTTCCAGGCCCAGACAGCCTTTGGGTTCTCCCAAGGTGGAAAGGATGGACAAAGAACAGGGTAGTTCTCGGGCTGTGCCACACTTGGCCTGTGCAGATGAAACCAGGCCCAGAGTCTGGGTGGGAGAGATGGGAGGAGTCAGGAGGACGCTGGAATCTGGAGTCTCTGCTCCCACTCCTTTACTTTTATCCTTTATCTTTACTTCCTGGGCATTCTGCACATGGCTGCCAAGTCTACCTCCCGAAGCTATGGCATTAGGCTCCTGTCAGCACCTTGCTCAAAATACAGTGAAGAACAAAGTCCAGAGTCTTTAGCTCTGTACCTTCTACTTTCTAAAATTAAACCTGCTGCTTTCCCCCTAAGGAAAGGCACGGCCCAGGCTGAAGTTGGTCCTTTTGGGGGCTTTTCCTACCTCCACGCCTTGCCTTATCTTCCCATCCCCTCAACTTTGAAAGTCACCATTTTTCCATCTGATCCTGTTCCCGGCTCTATAAATCCACCAGCCCTTCAAGGGGCAAAGCCTACCTCCTGAAGATCTTCTCTTCCTTCTACAGTCCAGTCCCCCAGGGAGGCTCAGGTGAGAAGACATGGTAAAGCTAAGAAACATCTGCAATCTTGGTGGGGGGAGGAGGGAACCTGAGATGTTAGCAGAGTGACAGGCTGCTCCTCTCAAGATCATGGCTGCCATGGGAGAACTATTGCAGGACTAGGCCAAGATTTGAAGCCGGAGTAATAGTTGAAGAAAGAATAGAAATGGCTTTTACATCTGGCGAATGAATATACTCTGAAAAACAAGATAGATCTTTTGAGAATTGGAATCAGAGAGACTACTAGAGAAGGGAAAAGTCACCCCAAAGTCAAAGCAAGATGGCTGGAAGCCCAGGAAGGAATCTGGGGGTGGTGTATGTCAAGCTAAGACTCATTCCTGTCAAGGGGAGAACTGATTCCTTCCTGAGCTCCAGTTCAGACAGGCCTAGTCCAGCTTGCTGCACATGTCTTCACAGTTACCATCTCTTCACATTTTGTACACATCTATCCAGCAATGCCCCCAGCCCTTGGGTGGTCCTTTGAGGGTGAAGTAGCGGGGAGGGCTAGTATACTGGACAAAACAAGAATCTTAATTGATTATTGCCACATGAGAGTATGCTAGAACTTCCAACATTTCAAAAGAAAACATAAGGTTATGCTTTTATTCAAAATCCCCTTATTTTTAAATGCTAGCAACTAACTCATCCCATGTAACTTTGTACATGCCAAAGCAGTTCCATGGGTCAAGTCCAACTTACACCCTCCACTCACACCATTTAAAACACCAAACCCAAACAGCCACAGCTAAAGTTGTCACATACTTTTCAAAGTCCTCAAAACAGCTCTTTAACCAAGCAAAGCAAAAGCCCTTTTTAAGGGCTGAGAAAGCTGGCCCAGAAAGGCTTATTAATGTTGCCTAAGGTCACGCAGCTAATTCATAGCAAGCATAGGATCAGAATTCATATCTCAATACTCTTGATTACAGGTTCTTTCCCCAAATTCCACATTGTCTCCAGGCTGTAAGCAGAGGCAGGGCAGTTGTGAGAATAGTCTGAGACCTGTGATGTTAGCTAGTTGATTAAGTCCTTAAAAGAGAAGTGGTGTGGAAGCTGAGGCAGGAGGATCATAAGTTCAAAGCTAGCCTCAGCAACTTTGTGAGGCCCTGAGTAACTCATCAAGATCCTGTCTCAAAACAACAAAAATAATTAAAATGGCTAGATATGACTCAGTGGTTGAGTTCCCTTGGGTTCAATCTGAGGAGAAGGAGGAGAAGGAGGAGGAGAAGGAGGAGGAGGAGGAGGAAGAGGAAGAGAAGGAAGGTAGATGGGTTGTCTTCTGAATTCTCGCTTAATCTGTACAGACAGAAGAGTTCTAGAACAAATGAATAGAAGTATAACCTGAATCACTACAGAGTCACAAACCTCTAACAATTTATAGGTTTGAGCCAATTTATGGATGTAGAACCCCTGAATGAAGAGAGGCTAGGTTCTCTTGAAAAAGAACTTGGCTACACTGCCAAAATTGATACTATTAATCTTCCTCCCAGCCTTCCCCAAAGTCACCAGGGTGACAGTGCACTGCAAAAAGGAAATAATCAGATTTGGGGGATTAACAGACAATAGCTCTGAAAGACACTAATTCCAGGGGACTCAAAACATCACTGTGGTCTACCCGTTGGAGTAGAGACTTATGGAAGTCAGACAATCATGATGTTTTAGTTCAGGTCCTTGTCACAGTGGGTCCAGGGGTCCCTCAGCCCCTCTGGGCTTATTTTTCCAGTTCTAGAATGTGTCATTGGAATGGACACACTCAGCAACTTGCATAATTCTCCACAGCACAGGACCAGCTGGATTCCTTTGAGCTGGTTGAGAAAATGGATCTATAACTTGGAAATAGAGCAGCAAGCCCAGCTATGGATCACCTGACTGGAGAGGATGCACTTTGCTTATTTACAGTTTGCCCTTCCAAAGTTTTGTCCTATAAGATAGATGGTTCAACAGGTAGAAAACTTGATAGCATGCCAATTATTTCTATCCACCAGAGATGATCCCAAACTTAATGATTTTGTTGCTCCATAAGACATTAAGATACTTGGTAACTAATTTAGCAGTCTTATTCCAGCTTTCTTCCATATGTGATTGTGTGTGTGTGTGTGTCTATGTGTGTATTACTTGTGTCCTTTTTTGAGCCCAGCTTTGTCATCTCACTGGTTCCCCTACTTATGAGTTAAAGAAATCTTTGATATGCAATCATTGGATAAATAGTTTTTTAACCTTTTGAAAAGCATTTCTTTCATAGTTTACAAGACTCAAAAAATGAGCACACATAGGAAAATTCAGCAGCTGGGGATGGATGAGAAACCAAGTGGGCCCAAGAGTCTATTTATTTTCCCCTCGACCTGCCCATGAGCAGCCTGGGAGGCCTTTAGGATAACCTGCACATGTTCTCCTCACATGGGGCCTTGTGGCTTCAGGCTTTGCCACTGTGGCTACTGTGCTGCCCACACAGTGACTCCAGGTAGCATGTGGGATGTAGGCACTATCAGAAATTGGAAGCATGGCCTCCTCTCTAGGAGTCAGAGATGAAAATCTTGAGAAAGGCCAATGTTGGGCAGCTGAGAAGCAGGTGGATCCTCTGGGTACCTGGCGTGGAAAATAAACATACAGGAAAGGCAGCAGCGGCCAGCATTTCTCCTGTGATTTCCACGTGATGTGTGAGCTTATCCAAAGCTTATTCCTCGCTCTCCAGGATGAGGGGCAAGAAGTAGGGCCACTGACAGAGGTGGATGAGGGATGTGAATGTGCCTTGTGGGTGGGAGAGAACACACTGATCCTGGTGAACCCTCATCTTCCCAGGGTCCCACAAAGCAAACTGAATTGCACACAGGCAATTCACATTCTGACCACTTGACGTCCAGCAGTGTCCTTCTCGTAACTAGTCCTGGCTGTCTGTATACCTCACATCATACTTTGCATGAAGCTAGTTATTTTATTAGGAATTAGAAGGCCCAGATCTTCATCCTGGCTCTGCATCTTGTTAGCTGTGTGGCTTTAGGCAAGTCACTTCATCTCTCTCTCCCTCCCTGAGCCCCAGTGGTTTTGCCTACCAAATGAGATAATGGCCACTTTCTCTACTCCATGGGTTAATAAGCAAGCATCAAGTCTTAGGTTTAAATCCTGCTCTATAGATATAATATCAACAATAAAAAATTATGGGTAATGTTTAATTGCTGCTATTCATGTAACTCACATGTGAAACAGAGATAATGATAACAATACTTACACCACTGGGGTAGTTGTTCAGATTGAGTTGCTGTAAAAATTAAACAGATACATTGCAATGCATGTTGAGTGATTACTTTGATACCTGGTCTACCATAAAAACTCAATAAACATCAACTGTCTTAACTGAAGATATTTTGAAACAGTAGGATTCTTACCAAATGAGAAGTTTTGCAATCATGATTGCCTATTTTCTCCTATTAATCTGTTTCAGATGTGTTAGGTTTGCCACTTCGGGTAGATTTCAAACTTATGAAATCATTTAAAAACGATTTCTTGAATACCTTAAAAATGCTGGAAGTGTGCATACCAAAATAAATGAGACATATCTTTTGTATTCAAGAAGACCAGAGCTCAGGAGGAGAAACCAGCACACAGGCAATTCACATGTTACGTGATAGAGATGGAGCACGCAGGAGGGTCATTTCACCAAGCTGGGGTCTCTGAAGGTAAAGGTGGGTCACATGGTTTTTTAAAAGTTCCCTCCCTAATCCTCCACACCTTCATCCTCTGCTCCCCAGACAGGGTTTTGTACATAAGAGAAGGTCAATGTATATTTGCTGAATAAACATGGAGAACTGAGTAACCTTTCTTGTGATCTAGGTCACCCAGAATCCCTCTGGTAGGGGGAAGCAAGGAAGGGAACCAATATTAGCAGAGAACCTGACACATCCCAAGTACTGGGACAGGTATTTTACATACAGACCAGGGTTATGTGCTGCAGATTATGCTGATATCTTTTCAACTTTGCATTCAAAGTCTCTGGGCTGGCAGTCTGAAGAGAGCAGGATTTACACAATGAAATTGGCAAATGTTACAAAGCAGAGCATTTTTTTTTTTCCTGGAAAGCTGGTTGTTAAAATGTTAACCATGCACAACTATATAGATCTCTTGAAATAACCTTTTTTATAGATGAGGAAATTTGCTGTAGATCACAGAAGAAAGATAAAGGGTTTGAGTTTCTCTGACTCCAACTCTGGCTTTTCTCTTTGTAACTTGTGGCCCATCCATCATCCCCCGGTGGACATCTTCAGGAGTAGATTGATACATTCTCTGTACCTCATCCTAGCGAAAGAGGAGATAAAAAAAGCTCCATCTCTACTTAGTCTCCTTGTAAAAACTGGTGCTCTCTGTACCCAGGCTAAGGTCATGGGAACCCCATATTATCTGCCTCTTTATTATCTACTCTGGAGCTCCTTGTTCAAGTCCACCAAGAATGAATAAATCTATGACAAGATGTTCAGCCTCACTAATCATTTTGGAAATGGCAATGGAGATTACAATGAGATATCACTTCCTTCCATTAGGATGACCATTGCGGAAAATGAGAAAGTAACAAATGTTGACAAGGATGTAGAGAAATTAGAAACCTCAAGCAGTGTGGGTGGGGTTGTGTAACGGTGCAACTGCTATGAAAAACAGTATGGAAGTTCCTCAAAACACTGAAAATGAAATTATGACAAGAAATCTCACTTCTAAGGATATCTCTTAAAATAATTGAAAAAATAATGAACCCATGTTTCATAATAGCAGAGGGAGTAGCAACTTAAGCATTTACTGACAGATGGGTGAATAAAGAAAATGTGGTTTGTGTGTGTGTGTGTGTGTGTGTGTGTGTACACACACTCTGCCTTTTCCCTTTGTAACTTGTGGCCCATCCATCATCCCCCGGTGGACATCTTCAGGAGTAGATTAATACATTCTCTGTACCTCATCCTAGCGAAAGAGGAGATAAAAAAAAGCTCCATCTCTACTTAGTCTCCTTGTAAAAACTGGTGCTCTCTGGACCCAGGCTAAGGTCATGGGAACCCCATATTATCTGCCTCTTTATTATCTACTCTGGAGCTCCTTGTTCAAGTCCACCAAGAATGAATAAATCTATGACAAGATGTTCAGCCTCACTAATCATTTTGGAAATGGCAATGGAGATTACAATGAGATATCACCTCCTTCTAATAGGATGACCATTACGGAAAATGAGAAAGTAACAAATGTTGGCAAAGATATAGAGAAATTAGAAACCTCAAGCTATTCCCTCTGCTATTATGAAACATCGGTGCATTTTTCTTTCAATTATTTTGAGAGAGAGAGAGAGAGAGAGAGAGAGAGAGAGAGAGAGAGAGAGATTATTCAGCCTTTAAAAAGAAGGAAATCCCAATGGAATATGACAAACAGTCCAGAATCAACCCTATACATCTATAGACGATTGGTTTTGAACAAATAGGTCAGGAACACACAATGGGGAAGAACAATCTCTTTAAAATGGTGCTGGGAAAACCAGTTATCCACATGCAAAAGAGTGAAATTGGGCCTTATCTCACCCCTTACACAAGAATTAACTCACAGTGGATAAAGATTTAAGTGTAAAACTATAAAACTATTAGAAGAAAGCTATAAGACATTGATCTAGGTAATGAATTCTTACATATGTCCTCAACAAAGGCAATAGAAGCAAAAACAGGCAAACAGAATTGCAACAAACTAAAAAGGTTTTGCAAAGCAAAGGAAGCATTTAATGGAATTAAGGGACAACTCACAAATTGGGACAAAATATTTATAAGTCATGTATCAGCTAAGGTGCCCATCTCCAAAATATAAGAAACTCAAACTACTCAAAAGTAGGAAAACAAATAACCCTATTAAAAGTGAGCAAAAGACCTGAATAGATATTTCTCAAAAGTAGACATACAGAGCTGGGGGTATAGCTCAGAGATAGAGAGCTCACCTAGCACCTGTAAGACCCTGTATTCAATTCCTAGCAATGCAAAAATAAATAAATCAATTAAATAAAAGGCCATAAGATTATGAAAAAATGTTCAACATCACTAATAATCAGAAAATGCAAGTCAAAACCACAAAATAATATTATTACCTCTCGTTGTTAGAACAATTATTTTCAGAAAGTTGAAAAATAACAAGCATTGTCAAGGTATGGAGAAAAGGGAACCTGGTACAGTGTTGGCAAATTAGCACAGCCATTTTGGAAAATAGTATGGAGATTCCTCAAAAAACTAAAAATAGAATTGCCATATGATCCAACGATGTCACCTCTGAGTATTTATTCAAAGGAATTGAAATCAGTATATGAAAGAATGTCTGTACTTCCATGTTCAATGCAGCACTATCCTCAATACCCAAAATTTGGAAACAACCTAAATGCACATCAACAAATGGATAAATTTTAAACTGTGTTATTTATACACAGTGGCATACTATTCAGCCATAAAAAAAAGAATGAAATTCTGTCATTTTCAATGATATGGGTCAATCTACATGCATTATTCTAAGTGAAATAAACTAGGCTTGGAAAGACAAATATTACATGATCTTACTTACATGTAAAAATCTAAAAATCTGAACGCAGATTTTTGGAGGAGAAATGTTGGCTGACAGGTTCAAAGTTTCAGCTAAGCAGGAAGAATAAGCTGTGGCTATTTATTGCACAGCAAGGTGAGTATAGTTAATAATAATTGTGTATAGTTTCAAATTTTTATAAGAATAGATCTTAATTGTTCTCACCACAAGTAAAGAACAGGTGGGTGAAGTGACAAATATATTAAATGGCCTGGTTTTCTGATTCTGCAACACACACACACACAGAGAGAGAAGCATCACATTGTACCCTATAAATACATACAATTACTACTCTTCAATAAAATTATTTAGAAAAATAAAATCTCATCACCTGTTATAACTTGGATGAACCTTGAGGACATTATGCTAAAGCAGGCAAAAAAGACAAAAATGCCATATGATCCACTTAATATGAGGTGTCTAGAATAGTCAAATTCATAGAGTCAGAAACCAAGTGAGTGGCCAGGGAATTGGGGGCCAGGGAAATAGAAAACTAGTGTTTAATGGTATTGAGTTTCAGCACTGGAAGATGAAAATGTTCTGGAAATCTGCTGCATAGCACTTTAAATATACTTACCACCACTGAACTAGCAAGTGGCCAAGATAGTAAGCTTCATGTTATTTATTTTTTTACCACAATAAAACAATAAAAAAAATGTTATTCTAAATGAAATTTGTATCCTACCTAACCCCCTAGGAAAAAATGAATAAGTGAATGGATTACTGGGCTGACTGTAGGCCAAATGTGCATCATCCAAAGGGCTGCCACCACCAAAGGAGCCACCGGGCTAGGAGACTGAGCTCAGATTACCCAACCAGCTCCACAAGTAAGTTCTGAAAATGCACCCATGTATTTTACTTAGCAATTAGGCACCTTCTGTATGCAAATCATTTTGCTAAGATGGTGCTTCTCCTGAAAGCAACAGCCCAGTGGAAGAGGCAGATGAGTCTGTTGGCAGCTAGTGGAAAGACAGGGCTGCATGTGAATCCTGACTGTGCCACTTCCTTGGATGAGTGACTCAATCTCTGTGAGCCACATCAGATGGTATTTCTTCCCTCAGTGGGTCTGGATGATCAAAGGATATATGCTTAGTAGAGTGTGTGGCTTTGTTCAATGAGTATACTATATTCATTTGGCTACAGAAAGCTACATACAAGTAAACAGAAAGAAGGGCATGCTGAGCAAAAAAATACAATGAACTTGTTCTCGTGTACAGTGCTTCCTGGACTGAACAATCCTGAGTATCTATATGGAGGGAGCTTGAGGATGAATCTACAGGTTTGTAGTACTTCTGAGTTGAAAGAATGCAACAGGATGGCCTCTATGCCAGCTTGGCCTTACTTGCTCCAACACCTCCTGCTACTCCTCTAGACTCCGAAGTTGGGTACACCAAGACTGGGGCTTTGGAATCACCCATCACCACTATCACCCCTAGAACCAGCACTAAAGCATCCAAGGACTTTCCTGGAGCAAAAGCTCCTTTGCATCTAAAGAGAAAGGGGGAAAGGGAAGGCTAGGGCCCTGTTGACTATGAATGAAATCACTTTTCATGTAAGATTTCCATTTGTCTGCTTTGGCAGCTTCTGCCAGAGCTGCCTCTGAGCTCTGTCTGTGCCACAAAATCCAGGCCTCAGAGGCATCTAATTTGTAAATTATGGGCTGTCTGAGTGGCAGCTGTCCAGGTCACTGGCTTGATGCTAATCCTGGTCCCTTTGCAGGTAGCGGTTCCAACCAGTCATGGGCTCTGTCATCTTGGCCCTGCTTATTAGAGCCAGTGGCAATTACTCCCCAACCCTGGAAGCTGAGACTAACAGCAGCATCTCTGGTTTCTAGAGCTGCCCCCAGGGGATGGCACAAGGCAGGACAGCTGGTCTAGGGACGGCCACCAAAGATCTATCTGTGTCTTCCTGGGCAGTGGGAAGGCCAGACTGTCTTTTAAAAAAAAAAAAATTAAAAGGGCAGAAGAAGAATTTCTTAGCTTCCCTCAGGCTCCCAGCTAGCTGGCGACACAGCCAAGACCTGCAATTAGAAAAACAACTGCCTAAGGTGAGAGCTCAGCTGGTTAAATGGTGTCTAACCTGGGCATTCAGCAATTCTCATACATAAACATACATATCCATATAAGACACATCTAGTTTAAGGGGTTTTTTTCAATCATAAAAATCACTTCCCAGGCATTACCTTTTAATAAATGCTTTTCTCAGTATTTTCTTCACTCAAGGCTTTGATTCTCCTTGCTTCAGTCCACATGGGTGATGTGGAGTACCAGGTATGGGCCTACAGATCTCACCAGGAAAACATATGAGAGGAAAGGTTGTGTCCACTGCTTCTCAGTGTTTCTCTACGGGAGAAACAGCCCTTTTATGGTTTTTGATGGTGAGACTGTAGGGTTCACCCTTGCACTGGCATGTGGATTTACTACTTCCGGCCAATGTGTCAGCCAAGATTACAGCACTAGTTTATTTAAAAGGACTGGTGTAAGTTGTGATCTGGAGTCCAAAACACTTGGTGGCCTACCACAATTTACACTGCATGTATCCCCCCACAAGCTAGTACTGGCCGTCTGTGTAGGAATGGGTGGTGTGTGGTATGTGAGTGTGAATTGTTATGTAGTAAATGTCCACTCTTGTACAGAGCACTGCCAGTTACACGTATGTATTTAAAAAATAGTCTCTAACTTACCCAAGTTGCAAAATTTTGGGATGGGTGTATTCATTTATTCCTGTGTTTGCTTCGGAAATGTTCAGGGTCTACTGTGCAATAAACAAGGGCAAAAAGATTCCCTTATTGACCTCACATGCTGGGGGCAGTGATGCCGGAAGGAGAAAGAGGCAAATCATTACCATACATGTGATATATATTTCTTCACAAAAGTGAAGAAAATAAACATAACACGTCCCATCTCAGGGATGGGATGGGGGTATTGGGTCAGACTGAATGGGGCTCAAACACAAGTTTCGGTTCTCACCATCTGTGTGGTCTTGAGTTCAGTTACTTAATAACTCTGAGTCTCAATGTTCTCATCTGTAGGATAGAAATAATAATTCCTATTCTTACAGCTATCACAAGAATTACAGATAATGTATATAAGGCAGATAATAGTTGAAATTGGGCGGGGCGGGGGGGAGGTTAGGGACTGACCCCAGGAGTACTTTATCACTGAGCTACATCCCCAGTCCTCTTTTTTTTGTTTCTTTATTTATATTTTGGGACAAGTTCTTGTTATATTGCTGAGAGTCTCATTAAATTGCTGAGATTAGCCTTGAACTCATGATCCCCTTGCCTTAGCCTCCTGAGTTGCTGGGATTATAAGTGTGTACCACTGAGCCTGGTTCGTTAGTATTTTTAAATGGTAGATAGTGTTCACTTGGGTAAATTGAATACTACTACAAACAAGAAAGCATCTAACTGTAAAATTAACGTGTGAAAAGGGTATATGTTTTATATCAAGATTTATGACCCTCAAATGCAACTCCAAGTAGAGGTAGCTGGCACAAGGGCAGCTGTTTGTAGTCATAGTCTGTTGACAATCAAATACCTTCACTTTAGAAATAAGGAATCCGAGCACAAGAAATTTCAAAATACCTAGGCCACCAACTAGGATAGAAAACCTGAAACCAGAACCAAAAACGCTGACTCTAGAGACCATAATGGAGGCACTTGTGAGTCCAGTTTGCATAAAAAGAAAGCCTAGCAAATTAGCATATTGACAAGAATAGCAGCACAGTTCTGGAAGACGTACACTGGATTCCAGCTCTGCTTTTCATTTATTTGCTTTCTGTGCCCGCTCTACTAGGTCTTCCCGGCCTTTGTGTCTGGGGGTTAAACCTAGAGGCCATGGTTAGATGTACTGTCAAATTTACTGTCTTCAGACAGTACCATTGTTACATTTCACCTGGTCACCTGGTCACCTGGTCACCTGGTCACCTAGTCAGGCTGCTCCCAGGGCCAAAGTAGCCAGTAGCTATTTCAGAGGACCCTGCACTAGTTTCCTCCCCTCCTCAGCCAGCCCCAGAAGAGCTTGAGACCTGCCACAGGCAGACAGAACTGGGATGGGAAGAAAAAAACTGTGGGGACCCCCAGGTGGCTAAGACTTTCCTGGGCCACAAAGAGCCTGAACTGACTGTGATTCCTTCCTATGTAGATACCAATCTGCCAGCCTCCAAAATCCCCCTGGGGACAGAGATTCCACCTGTTACTCAAGAACTCCCAGGCTCTTTTTCCTTCCAAAGAATATCCTAGAGATCCCTCACTCTCTGGCCCAGCCTTGCTGCCAACCTTTGGTGTGGGCTCCCTCCCTGGCTTGATGGAGCTTCACTGCTCAGAAGAGGCACATGGACGCTGCTAGCCACATGTATTTTCCTTTCTCCCTTACCAGGACCATGGCCTCCTATAACTGTGACATTACCATGTAGTCAGGATGTGGGTCAATTCCTCAGAGGGCAGGTAGCTGCTCGGCAATGAAGAAGATTGAAACAAGGGAATCAGGGGGGGACCTAACATCCTGTGTGCTCAGGGGACCAGTGTAGGCCTCCAAACAAGTCCCAGATGAAGCCTCTAAGGCCTCAAGTCCCAAAGCTAGGCTGAAGACAGCTCCTTAGAAATCCCCTGTACCTCCTTTCTTGATACCTTCCCTTACAGTCACAGTGAGGGGATTCACTTTTCAGACTCACTCAAGTTATTCAACAAGTAATTACTAAGCATCTTCTATGGACGAGGTTGTCACAAAGCAGCATCCAGGCTCTGATGGCCCAGCCCGCTTGGGAGACACTACAGTCAACTCCAAATGTTGACATGCAGTTGCTAAGGTAGGAGCACAGAAAAAATGTACAGTGTCCATAAAATCCTCCCAGCATGACCAACAGTCCTACATCCTTGCACACTAGAAAGCTGGATGAACTTAATGACGCAGCACTCTTGGGATCCAGGGTTTTTTGGGGAAGTGAGTCCCTGCTAGCCTCTCTGTGAAGTCCTCTCTCTTCTTCTCCACATGGAATGCACATCCCACACTGCCCCTCCTTCACCCCCAGCAAAGCTGAACTCAACCCAGAAGCCTTCCTCACTTCTGCTTCCACTCCAACCCCCTTGCCACCAGACAGCAACAGCAACAGCAAAATGACTTCAGGAAATTCATTCTGTGCATGGTCCAGCTCTGCTCAGATGCAGACTGTTACTATTATGACTATCACCTGGTAGAGATCTGCAATCCCCATGGCAGATGGGAGCATATGGGGAAAAGCATTCTTTGTATTAGATACATTGAGAGTTAGAGGACTCTGATTTCAGAACTTGGGTAATTTGTTTTGCCTCCTGGAGCCTCGGGGTTTGCATCTGTGAAATGAAAGCATTAGACTGAGAACCTGACTCATAGAAGGCATTTAATAAGTGCTTGTAGAATGAATGTTGAATGAACAACTCCAAATCTCGTCTTTACAACTACATAAAATTCTTTACATTTGCACCCAACCACCACACTCACTGGGCCTGAGCCCAGGTGCCCCAGGAGTCCAAGTTCCCATGGGCCTCCCACTTCTGGAACATTTAAGAGACCCCTTTCTTTCCCTTGTCTACCTCCACACTCCTCTTACTTTCCCTTTTTACTAACCATTGTACCAGCAGGTCAGTGAATCCCTTTTAATCCTGAACTCTCAGTCATACTAATTGCTTTCTTTCTCGTCCTTATTTGCCTTCTAACTTGGGAGGTGAGGATTCAGTTAGATACGTGGGCAGCTGTTCCCAATCAGGTGACTGAGAGGAAAATGGTCCCGCCTTGGTAGAGGCAAAAGATGAGGATCTGTGAGGCAGGAAGCTCCCTGTCCTGGGTTGAATGACACCCCCACTCCATTTACATCTACCTGGAATAAGATTAGAATGAGACCTTATGTGAAAATAAGGTCTTTGCCGAAGTAATTAGTTAAGGGTCAAGATGTGATCATATTGAATTAGAGGGGTTCATGGCTTTGAGTGACTGGGATGAAAAGCTACAGCATTCCCGTTTTATCCCAAGGAAGCAGATGGGCAAGTTGGTGTTTAGTGTACTAAATGACAGGCAAAAGCTCTTTGGATGCTGTATTATTGTCATTCACAATAACATCATAATTATGATTACTTCCATATCATTCGTCATATCTTAGGGACTAGGCAGCAAGATGTGACAAGAGAAAGATGCCCTAATTTGATTCTTGGTATTCTAATAAGAAGAGGAGAGGAGACTGAGATACAGGGAGAAGAGGGAGGTAGATCAGTATGATGCTGCCATAGGCCACATAATACCAGGAGCCTTAAGAAGCTGGAAAAGACAAAGAAGCATGCTTCTCTGGAGTCTTCAGCAGGTACAAGACCCTACTGGCACCTTGATCTCACACTTTCAGTCTCCAGAACTATAAGAGAGTAAGTCTCTTTTGTTTTAAGTGCCCAGTTTGGGATACTTTGTTACAGAAGCCACATGAAACTAATACCTTCCCCAAGTTTATGTGGCCCTATAATATTTCAGATTCATGACTGTGAGCTCTTCAGAGGTTTTCCCACCTGCCTTCTCCTCCAGAAGATCAAACCACAGAGATTTGTAGCCATCATGCTCCATATGCTTTGAGCAAATCTCAGCTTGCTCTGCAAGAAGGCAGCATTCATCAATTCATGCATTCAACAAGCATGTATTGACATCCTACGGCCTTTAAAGCATCTCCTAGGCTCAGGGTACAGGAACTACTCCTTCTTCTGTCCCACTTTTTTGTCCGTAAGATCTAACTGACATGGGAGTAATCAGTGTACCTTATGAATGTTATTATAAATGACAATAACACAGCGTCCAAAGAACTTCTGTTTATCATTTGATCCACTGAGCACCAATTTGCTCACGTCTGCTTCCTTGGAATAAAATGGGAACATTGGTGGTCTCCAGTTCTATCACTCAAAGACATGGACCTCTCAAAATATATAAGTTCTAACCTGGCCCTACTTTACACTTCTCTGTTTCCCTGGCAAAAGAGTAGAGCTGAATATTAAGGGGTACCAAATCAGTAATTTTGGATCCATAAATAAGAAGAAAAAACAAGCAGATGTATTTTAAAACTGGTTAAATTGGAAAAAATTGGATGAAGTTACCTGATGCCAGGCAGTGTGGGGAACACCATTTCTGGTTACTGGGCTCAGGGCAGGGCCGATTTGGTATAGTGGGAAGAAAGCCAGGAGGCTGACTCACCCAGGGTCAAGGTCTGCTCTAATGCTAAGCCACCAAGAGACTCTGACACATCACTTCCCTCTCTGAGTACTTTTCTCTTTCACACATTCAGAGTTAGTTTTGGTTTCTAAGACTCTTTAAAGCTTTGATATTCTGGAATCTCTCCAGTTTAAATCACTAGCTGGAGAAATTTCCTAGCCTGCCTTAATGATGTGAAGGATTTCAAGAATGAACAGAAGACAACAGTGTGTGCTGCTATCTGATTTTTGAATGTATGTGTTGGGAGATGGGTGACCACAGTCCCACCATGGGCAGTACCTAGTGGACTAGTACCTAGGCCTAGAGAAATAAAAACTCCATTCTTACCTTCAAGGAATTTATCATCCAGGAGGGAAAACAGACCAGTAAATAGGCGATTACAATGCAATTGCACCCATTCCTACAGGGCGTGCTACAGAAATATAGAGGTAAAGACCTCACCCCAGGCAGGTGGGACACTAGAAAGGAAAACCAGGGAAGGGTCCCTGGAAGAGGTGATGCCTCTGCCCAGTTTTAAAGACTGAGAAGGAGTTTGCTTTTAAGGTGAAGGGTGAGAGCGTCCAGGTAAAGAAAACAGCATATAAAAGATTAGCTATGGCACAGTGGGTGCAGAGGAACAGCAAATGTCAACAGATCCATGTTCTTTCCTTCCCTCTAACCTCCACCCTTTTCATCTCTCTTATCCACATCTTGACACCCACTCACCACCCAATTTTCTCCTTTCTTCTCCTCCTTCGCTCCCACCCTCTGTGCATACAGAGAGGAAAGTGATCTAGTGAGGGAGCAGAAGAGGAACACAGTATGACAAGATACGGAGGGGAGGTGTGAACCACAGCACAGCAGCAGTCCCTGTCTTCCTGCCCTCAACGGGGGTGCCCCCAGGAGACTGCTCACCCCAGCTCTGGGCCTCCTTACTACCTCCTCTGCCCACTCATAAATAATCTGTTGTGTTTTTTTGTGGGGGAGGGGGGTGCCACCCACCCATGGCCCCTTCATCTTTCTTTGTCACTGTCGTCCTTAGATGCCTGGTCACGTTCCCATTTCACTGAAGCGTTTGGCACCTAACTCACTGAATTCCACCCCAGCCCAAGTCCTGCCACTGATTGGGATGGAATCTATTTGAAACACTATGGTTTCTCAGCTCTTTGGCCTCCTTAACTCAAAGTACATGCTCCACTTCAATCACTAATCCCCAAGATGGCATCTGGGCTCTGTCACCGCCCATTCTATTATCCCACTCTGTGACCATAATTGCCTCGGCATTCAGCTCAATCACTTAATTACGTCAGATATACCAGTTCTCTGACCGCACCAATACCATCGGTCCACGGATTCTTTCTCTTCTTGCTAATGTCCACTGCCTATTTTTTTACTTTTCTTTCTACCTGGTTCACATTTTCAGCCCAATATTCAGATACTTTAATCAATGTCCTTAATTCCCTTGTTTCATTGTCCTAAAATCATCCTTTGCTTCTGTCTTCCCCCTCATTCTCCACAGCCCATCAACCACCAAGTCCTGGTAAATTTTAACATCTTTTCAGATTTTTCATGGCTTCCCAGCTCCACTGCCCGACCTTCATCAACCCAGCATCACTCTCCTGGACAACTGTAAACTCTCCTAGTTATTCTTCTTCTAGTCTTGCTTCATCTGTAATCAGTTCCCTCACTTCTATAATCAGTTCCCTCAGTTTCTGCAAATTTTTCAAAAAATGCAGATCAAGTCAATAAAATTATTCTACAAAAAAACAACCATTCAAAATAGCTTCTCAATTCCTCAGGATGGAGACCAGTGTTCCTCATAAGACTTCAAGGTTCTATGATGTCTCTGGCCTCACCTTAGGTCATCTCCACCCCAAAATCCACTGAGTTCCTTGGATACTCCATGCCCTATCTGGAGGATGTGGACAGCAGGGTTTGGAGGAAAGGCCCAGGGGCAGAACTGAGCTCTTTTCCTTTACTGTCACTGAGAACTTGCAAGGATAACATTCTATGAGTCAAATATTACCTTTTACAGTTGTCCCATCTGCAATAATGTCTCTCTTCCTTCAATAAGAGAGAAGATAAAGTTTGGAGCACAGATTGGAAAGCCCCTGATAATTATGACAAGAATAATAAAAGAGAATGTTTACAGAGAGCTTGCCACATGCCAGGTACTGAACCAAACACTCCACACAAATCATTTACTGCACCTAAAACCCTATCAAGTACATATCATGGTCATTCCTCTTTTATAGAGGAAAACAAAAGCCCTGCATCTCAAAAAAAAAATTATAGTAACTTGATTGAGGTCATACAACTTGTTAGTGGCAGAACAAAGATTGGAGCCTCCATCACTCCAGCTTTCAAGTTCATCCTCTGAATCACTTGTTCAATGGAATAACTCAGATGGGCAGATGGTATACATCCCACTTTTTGAAAGTGCTCTTGGAAAATATAGGTTCAAACTGTTACTTCTTTTGAAGGGTCTTGGGTAGAATGACACTTATTGTAACTTTTAAACTGAGGATCAACCCAGCTTCCCAAACTCTTTAGGTCCCAGCTTCAAAATGTAGAAACCACTCAGAGCACTTAAGATAAACCCCAGCAACTATACTATCCTGTACATCTTCAGGTCTCCAGAATAACCCAAATCAAAACATCTCCTTCTGTTTCCCTGACAGCTAACCCCTTATCTTTATCTTTACATGTGTGTCTGATTGCAGGAAGCTCCGACTATTCAATATCCTCCACTTTCATGTCCTACAGAAACTGAGAAGTTTCCAGCCAACCTACACTATTCATGACAGCAAGGTAGCTGAAGGGGATGAGAGAGGTATGAAGCATCTTGTTGACCCAATAGACCTGAGGGACGCCTTGGACACTGCCAGACACTTGTTGGGCTTCAAGTGAGTAGAGAGAGAGTGAGGCTGTGGGGAAGTAAGCTGTCACTCACCAACCCATCACTCACCCACTCACTCACTCAACAATTTAAGTGACTACCAAATACTTAGCATCATTTTAGGTTATAACAGGTTCTTAAGCATGAGGCAGATTCTCTAATTCAAAAACCTCAGAGTCTAGTGAGGAAAACAAGAAATGAAGAACTGGAAGGTTAGCATTAAGATGGTAATATAAGAAGGGAGTGCAAAAGATGTCATAGGCCACAGCTCTGGAACTTGCTAGCTCTGACTCCGAGAAGTTTCACTTAACCTCTCCAAGCTCAGTGGCCACATCTGCAAAGTGAAAGTTATAACAGCTATGGATACTCCATGGTTATTGTAAAGATTAATAGGAATATGTGTGCTTTATACTTTATTTATTTTTGCTTTATGCATTTAGAAAATTAAAAGTGAGTTCCAAATGCAGAGTGTTAGAACTATTGTTGCATAAGGAGTAAGACAATTATTTAAAATGTTTAAAAGTGCACATAAATTAGACAATCCCCTGCCTTTCCTTTATGTATGCATGGTTCACTTCCCCATTTGATGTAGGTCTTTTCTTAAATATCCTTTCCTCCATGAGGTCCATCTTAGCCACCCTATTTAATAATGTGGGTTCCCTCTTGTTCCACCTCTCAGCATTCTAGATCCTAACCTATTTTATATTTTTCTGAGTACTTATTACCCTCTAACATATGCAGTACTTCATATTTTATATATATCACTTACCATTTCTTTCTTTCCACTAGAATACAAGTTCCAGGAAGGCAGAGATCTTTGTTTTGGTCACCGACATGTTTGCAATCAAGATGAGTACCTAGTACAGAGCAGATGCTTGATATTATTTGTTCAATGAAAGAATAAGAAACAAAACACACGTTGAATGACTTCTGCTGCAAAAGACAGTCAGGGAAGAGTGAGCACAGGAAGAGAAGGTAGAACTCCCAGCTGCTGATCTGGAAAGATGACAGCTAAGAGGGCTCAAGGCCATGGTGAGTAAGACATGAGTACCCTCAAGTCTCAGAATAACATAAGCAGAAGGCACCCTGGAGGCTTACCAGAAGCAGTTTTAGTTCAGAAATAGCAATTAATTTTTATACAGTTGATAGTGAAGAGACTCCATGGCATTTCAGAATACAAGTTGGTATGACATCAGGAGAATAATTTCTCCATGCATGTGCATTGGTTATCTATTGTTGCATAATAAATTACCCCAAAATTTAGCAACTGAAAATGTTTTGTCAATAGCTTCTGTGGGTTAGAAACTTATTTGGGAAGTTCTGGTCCAGGCTTGCTTAAAAGGTTTCAGTTAAGACCTTGGCTATCATCTCTTGATGGCACATCTATAGAGGAAAGCCCTCCTTTCAAGACAGTTTGCTCCCACAGCTGTTGGCTAGAGGTTTCAGATCTTCACCATGCAGATCTTTTAGGGCTGCTGGAATGTTCTCATGACACGGCAGCTGATGCTCCCCAGAAAGTATGATCCAAGAGAGAACAAGATGAACATTATGATATCTTTTAAAGACACACCCTCAGAAGTGGCATGCTCTCATTTAGGCATTATCTTACTGGTCCACAGGTGTGCCCTATTTAACATAGGAGGTGATTACACAAGAACATGAACACCAGGAGGTGGGACTGTGGGAGCCATCTTGGCTAACTACCACTTAATGTAACTAAGGAAGCATCCAGGATGTTCTTAGGGCATCGTGTATCTATGGAGAAAAATGACCACCTCCCAACCCTTCCCTCCAGCTTCCCAGAGAAGACTTTGTGCCATTAGTTATCCAGAGTGATCCAAGACCTTCAGTTATACACAGTCCTCAAGGAAAGATATACAAACATGTATACAAACATGGACCACTTTGGAGACCTTTACATACTCTTCTTGGGACTCTGGATGCTAGTTTCTGCTTGTCAATACACTTTTCTTTTTGACTCTGCCATAAATGAATGAAAGAGCTGAGGGAGCTCAGAATCTAAAAAAAAAAATGGAAAGATCTGAGAAAGATGACCTAGGAACAGAATATTTGTCATGCCCTCTGAAATGTCTTAGCATCACCAAGCAGCAGGCATTTGTAACTGCCCAGAAGCAGATACATCAGTTACAAGAACCCATCCCAAGGAAAGATTCTTAGACAAAGGAAAAGCCCAAAAGAGGGAGTAGCATTCTGGATTGGAGAGTCCCAGAGTCAAAAGCTATTGTGTTCTATCCTCCTTTCTCAGGCAAGATTATACTTCATGCAAATACAAAGATGTCATTTGCTCTTTCCACTAATGTTCCCAGAAGATAGAGAGCATATGTTTTTGCCAGCTCTAGTGATATGCTCAGTGTGAAGTGCTTCAATCCTCTCAATCTGTGAAAATGAGAAAGTCTTGTCCCTGTGCACTGGTTTATCACCTGATTTTTTTGTTTTTAATAAAAAGTGGACTTTGCCAGAGTGCCTCACATTACATGGCATGTGAAAGTAGAGGAACATAATTTCCAGACACGAATTAGTGCAAAAAGGCAATAGCTGAAAATGTTCCTCCTTAAGCTCCTTAATTAACAATAACAACCATTAGACTTAACATTTGTAGGTCAATTACTTTTTCCAGGGACTTACTTTTTCAAATGGCTTATATCTGTTATCTGAATTAATCACTACAATCAAATGAGGTTAGTACTGACATCCAATTGTAGATGAGAAGCCCAAGGTGATAGAGGTAATCAACTTGCAAGTAAATATTAAGAGTCAGGATTCAAATTCTGGGAGTCCACAGGCCTAAATACCATACTAATCATACCAAGGTGTTTTTTTAGGGCTTAAGTAAGAAAACAAATATTGGTACATATCGTTCATGAAACTCAAAATGAAGTTCAACAACAGGTGGAAGCCTGCTAGCTGATCACAAGATGAACATTATTATCTATTATCTTAATGGAGACTTTGTTGCTGTTGAACCTTAGGAATTCTGATTTATTAGGCAGCATATAGTTCACTTATGATGTACCTGAAGAAACTGATACATAGGCAGGGACACCCAGGCCTTTCCTGTCTGCCCACCAGAAAAGTGCTGGTCCTTAAAGACAACTCTCATGAGTCACTCCTGCATCTGCACAGGATCTCAGTCCATTCCATCTGCACCTCTCTGTTTAATCAAGAAGCTTAGTATTAGAGACTAATGAATATTAAACCATGATCATAAGAAAGCAACAAAAAGGCTAAAGGTTGGCAGAAGTCTGGTTTTCATCCTTCGGACAGTTTAGCGCCCTCAAAGAGACATGAGACAGAAGGTGATGTTATCACAGTTCCACACTCTGTCGCCTGCTCCCACCATGAAGTTGGAAGACTTAAGTGACCTGCCTCCCTTCCCTCTACACAGCTTGCTGAGGTGCATGATCATTGCATTCCAACCAAAGGAGCCCCAATCCAGGTATAAAATAAGAATTCTTAACTGGTCCCCAAATTTAAGAATCCCAAAGAGTTATTTTATCCATCTTCTCCCTCTGCTATCTCCCCTCCTCACTTTCCCGGTATTATCTGCAAAATTCACTGTCACTTCAGTTTATTAAAGAAAATAAATTCTTCTCCCTGTTCTTCTCCCTTTCTTATTATTTATTCCACTTACATAAGTCATAAACAGCTATTATTTAAGCATTAGACACCCTGGCTTTGACTCTCCACCCCACACATTAGCCATGTAACCTCATGCAAGCCACTGACCTCTCTCTAAGCCCATGCTTCTTCCTCTGCAAAATGGGGATACTAAGAATGCCTATTTCATAGAGTTGTTGTAGGATTAGGAATTGAAATAAAAAACCCACGTCAAGTACTGAACAGAGTGTCCTGCACACAACAAGTGCATGATAAATGTTGGATGTTATAATGAGGAGGCCAGCAATGCAAGGACCAGTGAGCAGGACAACTTTTCAAAAACAGCCGTTCTAAGGAAACCTGTGAGTAAGCCACTTTCCCAGACCAAGGGTTCCCGGGGAATTGCTAGTGATGTTGCTGCCTGGGGTAACAGGAAGGAACAGAGGCAATTATACAGCGTGCAACAAAAATAATTTCATTTCTAATGCCTTTCCCCTGCTGGGCCACTCAGAACCCAAACAATAACAACAGGCAGGGGTGGAAACGAGAAGGGCAGGCACATTCTGAAGGGGCCCAATGACAAACAGACAAGCCCCAGGACTCACTTTGTCTCCCAGACATCTGTAGGGGAGAGTCCTTGGGACTGCAGCTGCAATTCTGTGCTGAGCGGCAGCTCCCTGGAAGGCAGGATTGCCCAGGGGCCTGTTGATGGGGTCTCTTGGGGCTGAGTCAGCCTGACTTCACTTTTCATCCTCTGTCTGGGAGCAGGCTGACATCACTCAGAGGGCTCCAGGGAAAGTCAGGGGTCCTCCCTTCCTCCTTTCCCATCCCTGCAGACAGCAAAGACTTCCCACATCTCCTCCCGGGAAAAGTAAAAAAAATTTGCAGTTACTAGCAGATTACAACAAAAATTACCCAATGTGCATTAAGTTGGTGGTTGTATTCAGTGCATATTTAACATCAGCCTATGTTGGCAGCCCCTGTGAGCACTTCTTCACTCCCACCTTTATGTACTGCCCCATACTCTTCCAATTGTCCCCAGCATTCTCTAGGTATCTGAATTCCAGCAATATAGCAGCACAGCCTCTCTAACCAGGGGAGGAGGGAGTCCCCAGGCCCCAGTGAGTCATCTCTGCTCTTCTCTGTGTACTGGAGCCAGCAGGGCCCTTGACTCCTCTGCAGAGAAACATTCCCATGTCTCCTAGGGACAGAAGAGAGTGCACTCTCCCAGGGGCATCCTGGCTCCTGAGAGTGTTGGTTTAACCCATTTATCAGATTGAGGTAAAAGGGAGAAGATGAAAGACAGAAAATATGTAGTCCAGAGGACAAGTTTCTCTCCTTTCTGTGGACCAAACAGAAGCAACCCAAGTGGTTGAGTCTTATAGTTGCAATTCTCCTCCAGCCCATCTACTGATACTATAAGCAAACTATTTTCCAAGCCTATGCATTTAGATAATATGATTCTATTGTTTAAAAAAATAAGAAAGAAAACTTCAATTTCATTGGTAATGGGGACAGGTGAGAGACAGGGGTATATTAACATTGGGATTCTAACAGTATTAAATGAACTAAAAAGGATAGAGATAATATCAGCCCACCACCCAGAATTGGTAAATAAGCAATTGGTACATGCTTTGTGGCTCCAGTATGTATCATGAAGAGCTGGAGGATACATAAGCCCAAAGTCAACCTGATGTCCTCCCACTACCACAAATGACTTCCTGTGGGTGGGAGGAGGGAAAATGGTGCTGGATTTCAACTAAGTAGAAGGCCATATAGAAGAGGCTACCTGCTGAGAAGCTGAGCCAAGCTGTGCCCTTTCTATTGCCTGTGGTTTTCAAGCATTTCCTATATACAGGATGTTCCCCTGCTAAGCAAAGTGCCTGGGAGGATGGAGAAGCTTTGGTTGCTGAGTCCAATCCTGGAACCCAGGAACTAGAAACTTGGCACCACTCTATTTTGAGAGAACTTCAATAGCAAGAGAGAGACTAAGTATTTCTGGGCAGCTGCCCTGCTTGTAGCAGGGGCATCCAGGATGGATCTCTGGGAAGCCCAAATAATCTAAGGATCTAAAGCCTTCTAAACAATGTCTTAGAGAAAATGCAAATAATAGAACCACCATTCTGAGTTCTTTTCAAGACTTCATATCTTAGGTTACTGAGACCTGCTGATTATGGGAGATACTGCAAATATGGTATGGGGTCCTGGCATTATAAAACCTCAACTTTGATTCTTCACTCCCATCCTAGGTACTGAAACACCTTCACAGCTGGAAATTCATAGATATTAAACTACAAAAGGAAGGAAAACCAGAGGGTGACAGGACAGAAAGAATGAGCTACTGGAAAGGCAGACTTGGCTCAAGGAGTTCTCATAATCCTACCACATCACGCCCACCACATGTGGTTTGTGGGTACTTGTTTACCCAGAGAATGGTGACATCAGACAAGTCTGGCTTCTGCAGGTCAATATCAGGAGTATCTGAAGTCCTATTTCTGATGAGACCCTGAATTTCTCTACTTTTCTTGGTAAAAGAGGAGAAACAGAGGATTTCTTTCATTTTCAGGTTCTTCTACATTGTTCTCAAGATTACAATTGCATATTTTGGACAAAAATAATCCAACTTTCCAGGTGAAGATAGAAGACTGACTAGCTCATAAGCATCATCACTAGCTGATTCACCCCTACATGTCTCTTAGTATATGGAACACAAAAATCAAATCAATACAGTCAATATGTCACTGCTAGGAGGGCATCAGTGGCTACCAGCCTTGGGGAGCATGAAGAGCTACTTTGCTGAAATAATCACTCCTTGTTATTTCAGGAGCACTTGTGTTAGCAGAGCACAGTGCATGCATAGTGAAAGACCATAACTCACCCAGGAGGGAAGGAAAGCAGGGCCAACACATGGAGTTGGCCCCCGGAGATGGGGAGTTAGTATTTATGAAAGCCCACTTGATGCCATATTGGGGATCCCTAAAGAGGCCCAAAATCAGTTTTGTAGGAAGAAAAGTCTGGCAGGATCCTGTGAGAGAGGAAATTGTCATACCCTTTGTTGCAGCAAAGAGATTTTTTTTGTTTTGTTTGTTGGCGGATGATACTTCCACCAACAGTCACATGCTTGAAGAATTTAACATGTATAATTTCAGAAGACAATGAGATAAATTAGAGGTCTTAATTTAAAAATGTCCACAATCTCCTTGTAAGGAGTCTGAACTTTCATGAGGAGTGATTTCCCAATGTATATAGGAATTATCCAAATATATTGCTTAAATATAAGCTCCAGGACCTTTAATAGAGATTCTTGTTCAGCATTTCTTTGAGAAAGAAGCAAAGATATGCTTTTTAAACCAGATTCTTCCGTGATGATTCAGATACAGAGAGTTCATTCCTAACACCCCCTCCTCCCCCAAGAATTGGTGCACTGACCTCTACAACAGATCAGCATCTCTCCATTTTTCAGGCATCTTTCATTCTCGGGTTGTACAAGAAAAGTGGAAGGAGCTCAGAACACTCTTTTAAAAACCAATACTGGGATTTCAAAATGGTCCTCATTTGGCTCTAGGGCTAACCCTCCCAAACTTCTTCCCAGTCAGATGTCTGAGTTCAGAGATAGTATCAAAACCCCTGAGAAACAAATGTGCTGTTAATTTTGAAAACTAAGCAGGGAAGTCCAAGGCAGAGGCTGAGACCCAGCAAACCAGCTTGTTGCTTCTCTTGAAATTGATCCCATTCAACAAGGTCTCTGTCTCTGCCTACCCTCATTAAACAGCAGCACACAGGGAAAGATGAAAAGAATGCTTCTTTTTCAAGTGGTCCTGATGCTGCAGAATGAATCAGGGATAAGCACAAATATTTGCATCTGAAAGAGGGGGGAATCTCTGAGCATCTAGTTCCCTGGAGAGAAGCAAGGATTAGCCTGAAAGGTTTGTAACCTGGTCAACATCCAGAAATAGATGGATCTGCAGAAGCTGAAGAGTGATCCACAAAGTGCCTTTTGCCTCACCCAACCTCAGAAAACCCCAGGACAAAAAGTAGCGTGGTGCCATATGGGCCAAAAGTGACTTGCTCACACAGCTTCCCTGTGGTGGAGAGAAAGAGCCTGTCCCTGCGGAGCTGCAATGCTGTGACTTGTGTCCATGGTGAAGAAGCCTGTTATGTGGATGCACAGGCACCCTCTTACCTCTGTTCCTCAACAGAAACCGCTCACAGGCTGCCCGCTGCAGACGGGGATGGGGATGTGCTCTGTCTGGCGTTTAAAGCTGACTCCTACCTCGTACACTGTCCTAAAGGGGCTCTCAGTTCTTTTCAGAGTTGAACAGTAACCCTTCGTCACTGTCCTCACCATCACCCACATTCCCAAATCGAGATGGGTCTGGAATCCCAGTCTTCTCACCCGAATCTCAAACGGAGAAAAGGCAAGTAAGAATGAAAATTCAGAACCACGGACAGCGGCAAACCTAGGAGTGGTACATCTGAAACCCGCCTCTGCCTCAGTTTCTGCCCTTTGAAACTGAAGTCTCAGGTTGCACCAATATCAAGTTGCCAAAAACAATCTTCCTCCTCTGGGGGCCGTGGGAAACTGGCTACGTTGCCCTGGGGCCGGAGTTCTGGTGCCAGGAAAAAAAGTCCCCTCCCAAGACGCTTTCGGAGGGGCTCACTCTGGTAGCACCCGCGAGTGCCCAGGGGCACGCATTCTCGCCCGGGCGGCGCAAAGGATACCAAGAAAGGGAGAGAGGGGATGGCAGCCGCCGGCTTCCGGACCTACACCAAGCAAGCTGTCCGACGGAGACTGTGGATAACCCGACCTAGGTTGGCCGCTCTAGGTAGTCAGCGCCAGAGTGGCCAAACTTCTAGTCTGGACCGCGCAGCTCTCGGAGCTCTCTCTCCTCTCCCTTCGCCCTGTCTCGACCCCGGTCGTCAGTCGCTCCATCTAAAAGGGCTTACCTTCAAGCCATAGGGCGCCCGGGGGCAGAGACTGCACCGGCTGCTCGAGGCTTCCAGCTCCCGCCGCATCCACGCACGGACGCCCCTCCCGCAGCAGCCGTCCGGGGCCGCCGCTCTGCTCGGCGGCCCCTTGGTCCCGGCCCCGCCGCGCCGTTCAGAGCCCCTGCGGGCAGCCGCTCGGTCGGCTCTGGCCCACGGGAAGCAGTGGACCGGCCGCGGCGGGGCGGGGTGGGACGGGGCGGGGCCGGCAGCGGGGCGGGTGGGCAGGAGCGCTGCTCTCGGCCAAGGCGCGGAGGCGGCCAGCTCTGGCACTGAGGCTGGACAGCTCCGCGGCGCCGGAGCCCCGGGAGTGCGGGAGGGGAGGGGGTGGGGCCGCCCAGGCCACGAGGCGCCCCAGGGCCCCGCCCCTGGGACAGGCCCCACCCCACAGCCCCGCAAGCGTAGGTGCCAGTTCGCGCACCAGAGCTTCAGGTACCAGAGAGTACTTGCGGGATTCCGCAAAGCCTGGCTTTGAGGCGGGAACTGAGCTCTCTGAGTTGGAGGTGAGAGCCGAGCCCACGGAGCTCCTCCTACACTTTCTAAGTAACGCACTGTATATCCAAGGCTACCTTGGGCAAAGCGGTCTCCATGCCTACTTTAACGATCTCTTCCTTTGAGGGGTCAGAGACTAAGGGTTGGGAAAGAGCCATTCTTTCAGCAAGTCACTTAAAGAGGAGGAGGTGTCGGGAAAGATTCAGGATAGGTTTTCTGACCTCAGGTCTGGAAATCTCTGTAGCCAGTTCTGTTGCTTGACTTTTGCAGAGTAAAAGCCTGGTAGGAGATGGAAATGCAAAAGAAGGCTTAGGGATTCCAGTTCACCTTTGACTCCAAACAGGTGTGTGTGGCCAGGAGGAGGAAGAGAAAAAGAAGTGGTTCTCAGTTGCATGCCCTGCCCAAGGTCATTTGGGCTGCAGAGGAATTTTCTTTCCCCCCTCTTTTTTTCCTCTCTCCTTTTCTTTCCATTTTCAGCAATTTGTTGCCGACTATCCTCCCTCTACTGGGTTCTGTGTCAGATTCAGCAGTCACAAAGAGAAATAAAGCCAGGCTCCTGTTCCCACAACTGACAATTCAGAGAGGAGATCTCCAGAGAAACATTTGCAGCTTAAAAGAGGCCCCTTGGAAGATTAAAAAAAAAACAAAAAAGAAAGAAAAAATACCAGTTCTACCAGGAGCTGGTCAATGGAAGGAACAATGCAAGGTCCCAAAGAGGAGTAATGGAACAGCAATCCAAGCAGAGGGAACATCATAAACAAAGGACTGTGTGTGGCAGGAGTCAGCCCTGCACAACTAGAATTGAGCCACTCTGGGCCACAACAGACTAAATTTCCTCCACTGCCCACACAATTATAGAAAATTAGGGTTGGAAAGGACCTTGGCATTGATCTAATCCTTCTTCACTTCAGAAGAGGGAGCTGAGGCCCAGAGAAAATGAGAGCCCTTCAAAATACCACAGAGATCCCACAATGGAGCAGTCCCTGTCTCCTGATACAAAAAGCCAGCAATTCTCTCAAATATGGCCAGTTATGGAAGCATTTGGGGGAGGTGGAGAAGCTGTGAGTAGGCACAATGCACCCTTCCCCTGCATATGCCTTTGGCACTACTATCATGAATTGTCCCCTATTCCCCTGCAGGCTTGATAGGGTGGTATTACAACAATCACATCTTAACATTTTTGTCATACTTGCTTTTAAAGCAAACATTATAGACATATTTGAAACCCCGTGTTTTCCTTATTTACCATTGGGCCATTCATTCCAAGATTTAATCCATTTAAGGAAGAATTAAATCCAGCATCCCTATGTAAATTTCAGTGATGGGACAGAGTAGTCCTAGAGAACCTAGGTTGGTGTCCTATGTCACCTATCAGTGGTGTGACTTTGGTTGAATCACTAACCTCTTTCAGTCTCAGCGTTCCTATCATTAAATTGGGGCTAATAATATCTGTCTTTCCAAGCTGCCTTGAGGATAATAGATAAGGATTTGTTAGACAAACTATGATATGGGCAATCTCTGACTGCTCCAGAGTGGAGAGATTATCTTTTCTTGATCAGGAGGCAGAGGCAGGAGCCAGATGACCTCCATGGGGATGCACCAACACAAGGACATGTAGTTCTGTGCTGCCTTTTTTACCCCAATTTTGCACGGCTGAGTGGATTTCATGCTGGCTGTGAGTGAGACGGATGGATCTTTTAGTTTTCAATTAGCAAACGCCTTGCTCTTTAAACAAGCTGCATGGCAAACAGATGCACTGAGTGATTGATGACAGGGAACATCTGCAGCCAAGCAGTGGCTGCACCAGAGGCTCCCAGCTTCCCAGGCTGTCAGGTCCCTCTGGAGGTCATTTGGTGCCTCCCCTGCCTCCAGGCAGAACTGTACCTAGTCCAAGTAGGCCAAGTGGGGGCAGGATGTCCCTTTCCTGATAGCTTTCCTGGAACTCCTTATTGGGAAGTTCTACCATTTTTCTGATCTCCTTATTGGGAAGTTCTACCTGATGTTAGGAAGACCTAAACTTTAATTTACTTCTACTTTTTTTATTGTTGAAAATGGTTAACAAATGGATAATAATGGATATTAGGGGTGACTTAGTCCATTTGGGTTGCTATAACAAATACCATAATGGAGGCTGAGAAGTCCAAAATCAGGGTACCAAAAGGTTTGGTGTCTGGTGTGGGCCTGCTTCCTGGTTTATAGATGGCAGCTTCTAACTGTCCTCACATGGTAAAAGGGACAAAGAAGTTCTCTTGGGCTTCTTTTGTAAGAACACTAATCCCATTCATGAAAATACCAGTCTCATGACCTGGTCACCTCCAAGGCCCCACCTCATCATACCACTACCTTGGAGGTTAGGATTTCAGCATATGATTTCAGACCTTAGCAGGGGTAGAAGAGGGATTGGGGCAGGTGGAGGTTTTGTTGGTTTTTGCAATAAGGACACAAAGGACTGAGCAAACAGAAAATAAAAGAGAGCTAGGTCTCCCTCCCTTGCTAATAGAACTCCCTTCCAAGGAGGAAAAAAGAAGTCAGCTGGGGCTCAGAAAAGTGGTCTCTTGGACTCTGAGACACCTGCAGAAAGACGCAGATTGTCACAGCCCCCCTTCTGAAAATTATTCTATAGAAAATAAGGGAAGTCCCCTCATCTGAGAGGTCATGAGACAGAGCAAGGTCCATACTAACAGTGGGATCACAGGACTTTGTTCATGCCCATGTTGCACAGCCTCAAAAGCTCTGAGTGCTATGAGGTTCATTGTCCTCAATTGTACATGGAGATAGAGATCCACACCACAGTACTATGGGAAGATAATGTGGAGGGAATGATAACTGATATATCTCACAGGATGTTTTCTCCACTAACAGACATCTACAGCTAGAGGAAAGGCCATTGCCCCCCATCCACATGAAGCTGCAGCTCTGTTTCTTAACCTGCTTTGTAGAGAATAACTGCAATCTTATTTTCCAGCTATGGAATTTTTTTCCTTTTTCCTCTTTCTTTGTCCTTTGTCATTTTGTTCTTATGCCATTTGCACATTTCTGGAAACACTGGGGTGGTAATCCATCTGGGACAGAGGAAGAGTAGGGTGAAAGGAAAGTGAACTTGACCTTTTTGTGCTTGCTTATATCTCTCAAAGTGCAGAAACCTTTAAAGAGGGGCAGAGTTCTTGGTTACTGATGCTGCTGAGAGAGCCATAGCCCCAGGACAGAAAATCCAGTGAAGGGGCTGAAAATTCAGTGAAGGGGCTATCTTAGGCTGGCCTCCCCAAGAAAGGCGGGGAAGGAGAGCGGTTTAGGGCACTGTCCCTATCCAACACAGGAAAACAGAAAATTACCTGAGAGTTTTGACAGCTGTATGTGTAATTCGCCCTTAGAGAATGATCTCCTCACAGGAAGACTCTAACAGGCCTTTCTACCTCAGTGTGAAATGGACATTTCTAGATGTTCTTTGCATCCTCCTATTTTGAAAACAAAGAATAGAGGTGTGATCTCTTTTAAGAAATTCTACTATGCAGTTTTTCATGGTTACAAAGGAGATAATTGATTATCCAAACTTATTTAATTTGCCTAATAGGAAAAGGTCATAAGATATACACCCTATAATTTTACAACTATGTTCATAGTAGCATTATTTACAGTAGCCAAAGGGTGGAAACAACCCAAGGAGCTATTTACATGCTATACACAGATGATGGGATATTATTCAGCCTTAAAAAGAAGGAAATTATCACATGTGCTACCATGTGAGTGAACCTAAAGACATTATGGTAGGTAAAATAAGCCAGTCACAAAATGACAGATGTTGTATGATTTCACTTATGGGAGGCATCTGGAGACTTCAATCCATAGAGATGAGTGAACGGGGTGTTGCCAGAGGCTGGAGGCAGGAACAAATGGGAAGCTTTGTAGTGGGCCTGGGGTTTCAGTTCCGGAAGTTGAATAAACTCTAGAAATGAATGATGGTGATGGCCCATGACAGTGGCAATGTATATAATGTCACAGAACTATACACTTCAAAATGGTTAAAATAGTGACTATTAAAATACATTTTTATATCTTTTAACACAATAAAAAACATATACACTGTGTTTCAGTGGACACAGCAGTGACCACACACACAGAGAGGAATACAAAATAAGACATCTTAGAAATGACCAGGTAAGTGATAGTGTTGTCCAGGCAACAATCAAGTTACATACAACTTCTGAAATTGTGTATTTAGAGAAGTATAACCACCTGGAGTTCTTAGGCACGTCCCACAGACAACAAAGCACTTTCTCGGATGTGATCTCATTATACACAGTTGATGGGACATTATTAAGCCTTAAAAAGAAGGAAATTATCATTGAGATGTCTGGTATGTCATGAAGGTGGGAATGCACCAGGAAGGCTGCAAAAGGGGTCCCTTCTGGAGAATGGAAGCAGTCAGTGAAACCAGGATGGTGATCTTTGTGATGGTCAATGAATGCAATGACCACAGCCACTGGGTTCTGAATGAGGTTGTATAGTTCAGAGAACCTCAGTTGTGCAGAATAGCTCCCTCCCTGCTTTCTTTGGTGAGAGTATTAAGGAGCAGAGGTACTCTTAGTCTATAAACTAACCAGCCACATTTGGGATTCTGTTCCTTACAACCTACTCCCCACTTGTGTTCCCTGACTCAGGACCACAGCATCCAGCTTTTTATGGCCTCTCTTCCTCCAACACAATCAGGGTAGAGTCGGGGAGCACGCATGTGAGAAACAAATAGTTCTGGCAGTTTAAGAGGAAAATGACTTCATTGAAAATATTGTAGTAGCTCCCAGAATCACAGGAAAGACTGAAGATTCAGGTTTGTAAAACAGGCAGGAACAAAAAAGATAAGACACAGGTTTTCAACCAAATCCAAGTCTAGGCAGTAGTCCTGTGAGAGCTTAGCTATTGTAGCTGAAAACAGGGCACCAGATGGCATCTCCACCACTGCTGGCATAGGACACTGGCATCCTCCTGGAACTCTGTTATTCTGCTCTTAAACACTGAAAGTTATGGCTACTGGTGCTACCCCCAGAATAGATTCTCTGCTGTCCCTGCTTTTCAGATTTATTAACTTCCGAGTGGCAATCTGAGGCAGTTGTCTTTCATTTGTTGAGCTGTGTCATGAGTTGCACTCTTCAGAGGGATGAGGGCTCTGCCTGTCTGCTACCAAGAACCACCCATCGAGGGGTTCTCCAGCACAGGCATAGAACAAAGGCTGATCTGGAGCCAAACAGAACAACAATCCACCACATCCAAATATAAAGAATAAAAACAAACACGGAGTCCTGCACATTCTATTTTCTGAATGCCATACAAATCCTTCCACACCTCCTGCTGCCCCTACTCTAATCCAGGCCATCATCCTGTCTCATGCAGATTATTAAAAAGCCTTTACCTGCTCTCCGCCTCCAGCCCATCTTCCACACTGCACAAGAATGCTGTTTCTAAAACATAAATCTGATCATGTCACCCTGCTTTAAATCCTTCAAAGACTTTCCTGATGCCTTTGAGATAAATTCTAATCTTGCTAATGCTAAAATGAATTGGAAGTTTGCCGCATCAGTTCTTCCCTCTCTCCAGCATCCCACTGATTCTTTTCTTCTCTGCAAAGTCTCACTATACTGCTAAGACTGGTCTTCAACTCCCAGGCTTAACCTCCCATCAGCACACTATCTGACTCACTGATAGTTTTTCCTGTAAGGGAATGAATCAGTGAATGAAGCAATGAAATTGGAAAAGATGGCAGAGAAAATCTACTCCAGTTTCTCCAGTGTTAGTCCTTGGATTGAATGCAACTGGGAAATTAAAAGAAAAATACATATTTGGGTGCCCAATACTACATCTACTAGATCACAATTTAAAAGGCACCAGATTCAGGTTTCATATTTCGAAAAAGACAACCAGTGTTTTTAAGCATCAGCTGCAAAGTGGGGGAATGCTAATCTAACTCATACCCCTTTTTATATACGTGGGAGCCAGTGGCCCAGGGGGGTTAAATACTCAAGTTACATGAATCTCATTTGGTGTTGTAATGAAGCAAAATTTCGAGCAAAGTTAATCTGACACTTCAAGTATTATACATAATCATTATTATGCCACATAGTAATTAGGCATAAGTAGTGGGTAAGCTGTTCAGAAAGAGGACTATTATTACAGTTATAGAAACCAATTATTTGGGGGGGTCAATCTAGAGGGGAGGGAACAGAGACATTGGGAAAGATCAAGGTGTTGCTCTGAGACCCCTCAGAGGCCCCAGGTTTGCTACTGCACTCCAACAGATTCAATGAAAATCGGTCTGCCTGCAGAGATAAAGTGAGTTGGAGCTGCTCACAGGGAGATGGTTCAAGGCAAGCCCTCAGACAAGACTGAGGAAAGACAAACAGTACCTGGCCCATTCTTCCAACAAGTGACTGGATGGAGCATCCTGGAAGGAGGGAGAAAACTAATTGTAGACCTTAGGTTCTTCCCCTGTAGGAATAAACTGAGGGGTGGGATTTAAAGAAATCCCACCCCTCAGTTTATTTGTCTGCCTACTTTCAGTGAAAGCATCTCCCTCGCACATTAAAATTGCCTGCATCTTTCTGGAAACATGTTTCACATCCACTTCTAAGCCTTTGCCTATAATGTTCCCATGGTCTGAATTGCCCTCACCCTATGTCTCTTTGGACAATTCCTATTAATCTTTCAAGGCAAAAATCAGAGGTGTGTTCCATAAGGCCTTTCCTCATCTCCCAATCTTAATGAAATGTATTGCTTTTTATAACATTTTGATTATATTGTTATTTGTGTTCATGTCTTTCTTCTTGACTAACAAGCAAGATCCACTGATCCACTGGCTCATCCGTATCCTCTCTCTCTTCTCCCCTGACACAGAAACTGTCACTGGGTAGAATCTCATAAACATTTTTTTAAAAGAAAACTCACCCAATTATTAATCCATTTGGCTAATGAGCAAACACTCCTGGGGTTGTGAGGATGAGATGTTTGTCACACACACTGTTGAGACTTATTGAGATTGCTTTCTGACTTCCTAGCTGAGAGGCTCTGGGATGTGGAAGTTTTGATAGACACGGAAGACTTGGGGGATGAAGAGGAGAGTTTCTTTTTTTTCAGCATCTAGACAGGTGGGCCCACCTGTGGAGCTTCTAAAAGCAATTGAATTAGGTATCTTATGGATATAGAAAGGAAAAGAGAAAGAGAAGTGGGAGGTAGCAAAGAAGTATGAGAATTGTGGGAACAAGACAAAACTGGCCCTCTTGGTGCTTTGGTGTGCTCTTGCTTTGGGCACTACCTCTTCTAATTTTCAAAGACATGGGATAAAAAGGAGCCATCCCACCAGTCACCCCATCCCTGACCCAGCTGATTTGTTTAGGGTAGAAGGAAAGAGCACACAGATCTAGGAGCAGAAGCTTCCTTGCCCATGTTCCTAGCCTTCCTACTGACCCAGGGACTGGCGTTTCCTGATGTAGGAGTCTGTGCTGAGATGGCCAAGCCCACAGATGGCTCCAGAGGTAAATGGTATTGCCAAGCTTTTAGACCTTGAACATGTTGCTTGACTGTTTCTATTTCCTTATCTGAAAAACAAATTCAATAATTTATTTTTAAGATATTATTGTAGGGATTACATGTGATCCCAACTATTGGAGAATCTTGAGAAATAATGCCTGGCCCATAGGAAGTGCTCCATAACTGGGGTTTCCCATTTTCAGTCATGTGCTTGACTTCTCAGTCAGGTGACTTAGAGGAATTATGCAGTAAACCTACCTGCTTCCATGGGCCTTACGTTCACTCTTTTGATTCTCATGGAGCATATGTGAGGTTCCCCAGCTAGGGGGATGGCCATCCTTCCCCACCCCTCCAGCTCTGAGTAATATCCAGCAAGCCTTCCCCAGGCGGTCTGGGCTTACCTTGTTTTCACTCTTACTGGAAACCTAAGAACTATGTGGATTTCCCTGAGCCCATCAGATAATCCTTAATTACCTATCTTAAAAATAATTGCTGAAAACCATGAATCCTAAGTGCAGTTTAGGGAAAAATTGTTGCTCATTCAGGGAGCAATAAGGGTAACATAGTGATACATTTGTCCCTTCTAGGACGGGATCTCAGCTCCATGCCAGGTGTAGTGATAACTGGAGGCAGAAGGCTTTGGCCACGGATGTCTCTGTTGGGTTTTGTAGTGCCAGTTCTAGCCTTGCTCAGGTCCTAGTCCTCTTCTGCCTGGACTATGGAAATTGCTTTCTTGCTACTCTCTGTCTCCAGACTTAACTTTTAGATCCAACTTCGCCTCAGCCTTAAGAGAAGGCAGTCCAAATGCAGATGTGGCCACATTGCTCCTTGGTATAAATCCTCAAGATCTGCCCCTTGGTCACACAGTGAAGTGTGTTTCCTCTTGTCTGCCCCTGGGCAAGGCACACAGGCTGCCAAGTCCTGCATCCACCCACAACTCCAGTCATGTCTCTTGCTACTTTTTACCTCCCTTCTCTTTCTAGCAACACCCTGTCATGCATAGAACTTTGCATCCACAAGACTTTGCTTATACCATTCCCTCTAAGTAGAAGGCCTTACTTGGCCTGACTCTCACTCACCTTTGTAAAGGAGCTGCAGCAGCCTCCTCTCCAGCAAGTCTTCCTGGCACCCTTTGAGCAACTCTATCACACTTCCCATTGTACTGAAAATATTGGAAAGAATTTTCTTTTCCATCTTTAGTTTCTAAGTGCCTAGCATGGTGCCAGAAATAGAGAAAATTCTTAAACATTGAGCTGAATTTATCTGCTGAGTTCTCTTAATCCTGCCTGAGAGACCTCAGAGCAGTGCCCAACCAACCAGATAGGCCATTTATATCCCTCCAAGTTGGACCTCCCTATGCTCATGATTGCACTGCTGTTCTGCTTCCGATTTCCCAGCTGCCCATACATTGATTTATCCCCACCAAACTAGTCAGCCCTTCATCCTTATAACCCCTTTCCCCAAAGGACTGCTTGCTCAACATTTGTTGATCATTCCTGCTGCTTAGGCCTCCTTCTTCTCTTCCTGGCTCCCTGCCAGTCACAACCTGTAAATCAGCAAAATTCAAAACAGGAAACATAGGTACCCACCAAAAAGTAGCTAGATTGGACTCTGTTTCCAGGGAGAAAAGCCTCTGGGCTGGAAACCGTCTATTTGCCTTTGTAGGTCTCCCTCTGCCCTTCTCCACCTTGTGCCCTGGAAGCTGACTAGTACCGACTGCATCAAGGACCCTGCCCTCTGCCTTCCTGGGTAACAACTGGGTTAGACCACTGGAAGGAAATCAGAGGAAAGGAGGAGAATGAGGTCAGTCCTCAGTGACTCGTGAGAGCTGGGATTAACTGGACCAATTAGATTTTCTCTTTTGCATAGAGAATTGTGCAGGTGGTGTTGGGAGCAGAAATTGATGCAGAAGGAGGTCAGGAGGCAGGGAGGACCATGAGCAACCATGAGTCTGTGAAATGACTAGCAAAGCAAAATTATAAATAAGCTAAAGATGGGAGTGGAGTGAGAGGGAGGTACATGGCCTGAGAAGCAGATAAACACAAAGAGGCAGCACTTCAATGAAGATGAAAACCCTGGAGGGTGACAGTGTGCCCTGATCAGTGGAGCTACTTGGATTTAGCCCAGTCTTCCAGTTCTGGTTTCTGCACAATTCAATAAAAGGTCCTGTTCTTGCAAAGCCTGCTTGTTGAGCCCTCCCTGACACCCTTGAGATCGGGCCATGAGGTTGATATTTCTAATTATCTTATTTCCATTTTCTTCCTATAGCATTCTTTTCCTCATCCATTTATAAGCACACTTACTCATGGTAACTCCAGGAAACCTCCAGTTCTTTCCAGCCAAAGAGCCTAACATATCCACCTTAACCCAAAACCTGGTTCTGGGTAGAGGTTTCCTTTTTCCCCTGATACCCAACCCCTCCCCTGGTGGTTAGATCTTGTGCTCTGAACCAGGGTCCCTAATTTGCTAGCCTTACCCACCGGGGGATCTTTCTGGGCCTCTCTCACCTCCATCAACTCATAGTCAAGACCTAAAAGGGGTAAAATGAGATGGCAGGACACCAGGCTCAAGGGAGTAAACAGTGATTCACTTAATCAGAGAGATTTAAAAAGAAGTCAGAAGAACCAGGGGTCCACTGATTGAAGCTTTCTTGATTCTTCCCTTCCTTGTCCTGAGTGTCCTCTCACTGGCTTCTCCAGTCCCATGGCTCTTCTCATTCTCCCCAGAGATGGGCCCTCTGAGTCCATTACCTTCTTTCTTTGTTGAGGGTAGTTTCCCTTAGATCAATAAATAAGCTGGTATTTTACAACATTTGAAACTAAAGGAAAACCAAACACAACCTAAGGGTGGGGGAGGAGGGATGAAAAGGTCAAGAAAGGAGCATTCTGTTTGTCTAGTACACATCCTTTATCCCCGGGCTCCTGAAGGCTCCACCTCAGGCCACCTGCCTGGCTCACCTTGGCTGGGGTGGGTTTAGATTTGCATCTAGAATGGGTCTGGCCCAGGGATTCTCAGCTTGGCTTCCTGGCCTCTCTATTCCTCAAAGCTTCTCTCCACACCTGGCTGGACTGCTTTTTAGTACATTAGTCACTCTGACAGCTGTCTGTCCTTGCCTCTGGACTTTCACACTCTCATGCATTCTCTGGGATCCAGGTGACTGTGTCACCTCCTTTCTCCAGGAAGTTTTCTGGGACTTACTCTGCTGTAGGCTCTATGGGCCACACATTGGCAGATATTATTCCACTGAATCCTCACAACACTTCAGATTTCACAGATGGTGAAACAGTTCTGGGAATCACTTGAAGAGGGAGAACGAGCATCCAAAACGGGTTCCTACAAACTCCAAACCCAGTGCTTTGCCACTCATGCTTTCACAGTGTCTCTAAGTAGGGGATGGCACAGAGCTTTCATCTCACATGTCAGTGCTGATTGACTTAGTGGGGCTGGCTGGAATGCAGAGGTGAGGAGCATAGGGCCACCTGGTGCTCAGTGGGAGAGAAGACCATGATGAAGGAAAGATGCCTGGCAGAGGGTAGTGGGGAAAATGACTGGCTATATGCAGGTCATATACTTGCATGTCATATACTTGTTGTGGCAGCTACATGGCCTTCCTTAGTGGCAGGCATCATTGTTCCAAGAATTCTTCTGCTTCACCTGGGTCTCCTGCCACATGGAGGCACATGCCTCTTCTGGATCAGGATTCACGTTTCAGCCTTGCAGCTTCCAGCCACATGACCATAGGCAAGTTACTTAACCTCTTTGGACTTCAATTGTTTTGTCTATAAAATATACCTAAGTGGAATACTTACCACATAAGGTTCAGTGAGTATGAATTGAGATAATGTTTGCCAAGTACCTTCCTTGCACAGAGTAGCCATGTGGAAAATGTTAGTTATTATGGTTGTTAGTCATTTTTCTCAGAGCCTACAGTACACACTGCTGCACTCACCAGCTTCCTATTTCGGTGACCTGACAAGGTAAAAAGCACCCTGTCTTCCTAGTTGGCCCAGACTCTCCTTCAAATGCCATTGGATTGTGACAGCCAATACAGGGCCTGTGTTTACCTTGAGGTTTCATAACTCTCCACTCTACCCTTACACATTTCACATCCTCCCCTGGGCTCCTCCCTTGTTAATGTGCTTGCATGTCTTGATTGTTTCATTAAGCTCTTTTTCACAGAGAAGCTGGTAAGTACCTAGTAGAATGTGGAAGCTAATTATCATCTTAATTGAAGAAGATGAACTAGTACATAATATGTGTGATTTAATTATCAGGGCAAACCCTATAAAGGTGAAAGAAAATTAAAACTCATAACCAAAGGCCCCAAAGTTGCCAGGCATCTAATTTCCAGGCTTTGGCAGCAGCAGAGCTAACCACTATGATTTTAGCATAGCCAGCTGCTAACCCTTTCCTTTTCCTGGACCAGATAATTAGCACTGCAACCCTTTCCAATAGAAGGAATCAAACCAGTGTCTTCTTTGAACATGTTTTTCACTATGTTAAGAATTTCTTTCTTTTTTTTCTGCAGTTTCGTCCAGCTTTACTGAGGTATATATGGTGAATTTCTTAAGGTTCTTCTGCTTTTCTGGTGAGTTAGGGCTGCCGCATCCTCCAAGGACATCTGTTGTTTCCCTCATATGGCAAGAGTCCTAGGAATTACTAAATCCATTGCTAGCATGCTCCCTTGGTATTGGATTCTCTCCTTTCAGAAGTACATGGAACCCTCTTTCTCAAACTGACTCAGCCCTCCTTCCTACCCATGCTGTCCTGTCCCTTGGCTAACCTCTCCTGTCCCACCCGCTTCCTTGGATTTGCTCCATCACCATGCAAGATGTCACAGGTTTCTTTAGAATAACACTGTGGTAAAAATTCCTATTCTCTCATACTCTTCAGCAGAGTGGACTCTTCTCTTCCCAGCTTAGCTGAAACTTGGCTGTTTCCCAGGGGTGCTGCTTTCCCCCAAGTCTTCTCAATCAAAAATGCTTTTCCTTCCAGAAATGTCTGTCAGGAGCTGAAGATGACACCCTCCATGTTCCCTGATGCTGTCTTCAGACACTTTGTCTCCACTCCCACTCCCAGTTAAGATCTGTACCCACCATCCCATCCCTGTCTTCCGCAGATCCCCTGGTGATGTCGTCCCTTCCCTGAGAGTCTGATCCTTTTAGTCTCCTGATCTATCCCCAGTCCTGCTGTCAACCTAGATGATTTCATTGCCTGAAGGGGCCACCCATCCAGTCCCTGGCCTCTCCATGCATTCATTATTCTTCTTAGCTCCCACTACCTTCAACTCCCCTCTGCTTCTCTGGTCACAGCCACAGCCTCAGTCCAGTCAGCACCTTGGACAGCGCCACAGATTTCACCCCCTGGCCCCCGTACTTTCAAATTCCTACCTTGGACCTCTTACCTTACCATCCCCTTCCTCCATTACTTGCACCCTGTTTGGTACCTCTTGTTTCCTGCACTCACTCCTAATGCCCCCAATTCCTTTTCATTATTCTTCTTCTAGCCTGGTCTTCAAGGTTTATCATTTGAATGACTTTCCTGACAATATTTTATTTTCTTGCGATTTCAAACTATTATTAATCTGCAGTTCTTTCTTTCTCCCTCTCTTTGCTATGGTTCACTGCAGGCAGAGTATTTTTTTCTGCTTTATGATTGTTGAGATTGAGATTTTCATATGACTTCTTCTGGACAGTGAAATGTGGGCAGCAGTGATAAATGGACCAGTTCTGAGCCAAAGTCTTAAGACTTCATATATTTCTGGTCCTTCTTTTTCAACCTTTACCAACACCATGAGAAGAACATGATCTGGCTAGCTGTCTGCTGCAAGAAATATAGAAGAACTATGGAGGAGACCCAGCCACACAGAACTGCAACCTAATGCAGAGCCATGCAGCCAACATGCAGACACAGGAGAAAGTCAAGTGTTTATTGCTACCGTAAGCCACTGAAATGGGAGGTGGTTTATTATTGCAACAATACCTACATTGTTATAATATCCTACATCTTAATCTTACTCCTTCCTTCCAGATTCTTCCTATCAATATTTAAATATGAATAAATCTCTCCATTTTACAAAACCAATACTCCATCACCCCTGTGTCTTCTTCCAGCTATTGCCCTTCTCGCCTGTACTCTTCTCAGGCAAGATTCTTGAAAGAAATGCCTGTTCTCAATCTCCATGACTCACTCATTCTTGCCTTATCTTCTTACAATCCAACTGTGCTCCACCATTTCCTTGAAGCTGTTCTTCCTGGGATTCCCATTTATACAACAAGTATTTACTGAGAACCTACTCTGTGCTCTAGCTGGATATTGGGAATATAAATACAAAAAGGTAGACATGAGCTCTGGAAGCAAATTTCCAGACTATGACAACCTAGTCAGGTGAAAGCTGCAGATGTGATAGGAAAAGTGCACAGGGAGGACACAAACCTAAACTTGGAGGTCAGGGATGCATCCCCAGCAACTGTAACATCAAACAAATAAAGTTGGACATGATTTACTCAGGCAAAAAGAGAGAGAAAGAATATTTCTACTACTTAGCAAAAATGTGTTAACGAAATGCTTTAAAGGACATGAATCCCATCATGTCATTTCCTTTCATATAGCCTTCCAAAGCTCCCCACCTTTTATATCCAGTCAGCTACAGAGAGAAGCTTCTTGTTTACCATTTTATTCCCACCAGCCTCATAGTAGGAATTTGATAAATATTTGATAATAGGAAATAATTAGAAAAACAGTAACAAGATAATCACAGGTGAAACAGTAGAAACACAAAGCAATGTCATTTGCTAAATTCCCTGGAAGAATATTATTGATTATTAGTGTTATAACAAACCATTATTCAGGTAATGTCTAGTGCAATGCCAGCTACACAGTTGGTGCTTAATAAATGCTTGTTGAATACATGTAGTGTTTGGTAATTTGAGGCACTTATAATATCCTATAATCCTGCACCCTATAATCTAACATCTCTGTGGGAAAAAAACTGACATTTTTAAAGGATAAGTTAATTTCACCCTATCACTCAATTACTAAATAGTAATAGTGAAGTAATAGTAAACAGTGAAGTCACATCTTTTCTTAGGGCTTCCAGCGGCAAAATCTATGCTATTCCCATGGTGAAGTCAAGATGCATATAAATGACAGCACCAGGGAAGCCTTCACACAGATGTAACTTGAGCCCAGAGATCAGGAGCATTCAGAAAGACCAAAACTGGTGCAGCAAATGAGTTGCTGCAGAGAGGATCAACAGGAAGACAGCAAAGGAAACAAGCACAACATGCTTCTTTCAAAGAGGAGACCGGTCTGCTCTAGGCAGGGGGTGCACATGGCTTCAGAAGCTCTATATCCAAAAAACAGATTGAATTCAAAATGTTGAATTCAAATAGAAACTCTTTCCCCCTAATGATTGAGAATCAGATTGACTCTGATTAAAGGCATCCAGGGCAAAAACGGAAACACATTAAGATACACAAGGATTTTTATCAGAGAAAAGAAAGTACATCACCAACTTATCTCACTCTAGTGTACAAACTTTTAAGAAAGTGATGTATATTCATAATGCTAGACTTATGTACACAAATTCCAAAGTGGGTGACACTAGCAGGACTAGCAGAAGATACCCATTCCTATGTGAATTCATTGGAACTCACAAGTCATAGAAAAGAATTTGGTGTGATGTCATAAATTTATCTGCTTGCAAATCTTAAAGGGTCAAGCATTGTCTGAGCTGAAACTTGAGTACCAAGCAGGGGGTAGAACCAAAATAGGAGATCTTTGTGAGAAATTGGTGCTGCCTAAGCCCGGCCACTGCTGCATGTACCTGGGAATGGCAGTATGCATGTGGGGTGGACACAGTGTGAATGACCAGGCAGACTTTGTTGCAGTCCATAAACGTTAACATTAATTTTATTTGACAATTTTATTTGTCAATTGCATTTGTTTACACCAACTTCCCCCCACACTATTTTGAATAATTTCTTCATGCTTACTTCCTGCCACTAAAATTTTGAGCTTCGATTTCAGTGGTTTTATGCCTAGAATTTTTACTTCTTCTTTATTATCCAAGCAGTGCTTGCATACAGATAAACTATTGAGTAAAAAGGAAAGAATTAAATTCACCTGTAACCCTAGCACCCATTGATGACTATGCTTAACTGGTTGACATATATTTTCCCAGAATCTTTGTGTAATTTCAAAAATAAAATAAGAACATTCTATATATATACACTTTTATATCCTGTTTTTTATTTGACAATATAAGAGCTTATCATGTCAATGAATCATCTTCCACAGCATCATTTTTATAGCCATGTGGTATTCTATTACATTGCTGCTGCTGGTGATGATCTATTGTTTGATATCAAAGTTGTCTTCAAGCTTCAGGTGTCAGAACCATAAATGATGCTTTGGAGAGTCTCCTCATGCATACTAGATTGTTCCTTTGAATCCCTTGCCTCCCTTTACAGCCTCCCCCCAACTATTATGCTTTCACTCTTGCTCATCTTTGTAGTCAAACTGAACTTCTTTGAGTCCCTTAAACATGTGCTGTTCTCTCTGTGCTTCGGTACATACTTCTCTCACTGCTTTGAACATTCTCCCACCCCTGCAATACTTTGCCTTGATAATCCCCATTCACCACCCAGATCTCAGTTAGACATCACTTCCTCAGATAAGCAATCTTCACCACAGACTGGCTCAACTGTCCACCTCATGTTGGCCACTGCCACCCACTCTTCATTCTCTTAGAGCAGGAATCAGGTGTCTTGAAACATCTTGTCGACCTGTCTAAATTGTAATGACCATTAGAGGAGGAAAATTGTCTGCCTTGATCAACATACTGGGAACCATGCCAGCACATAATCAATATGCCATAAACATCTGCAGAAAATCATAAAAAAACATACTGACAATTGGTCTCTGATCAGGTGTGTCTTCCCAGCACATAATCAATATGCCATAAACATCTGCAGAAAATCAATAAATAATTTCCTAAAAAAAATACTGCTGGGTCAAAGGAATGCACTTGTCTAGGCTTATGATACATATTGCCAAACTGCTCCCTCCAAAGGCCTTACCAATTATTTTCACCACCACAGGGCATGAGGTTATTCATTTCCCCACATCTTGGATAGTCTTGTTAAAAAATTCTGAAAATCACTTCTCTCCATAGGGTTTTATTTAGGGAGCATTGACTGGAATGATGTGCAGTGGATTATGGAGGAGTCTCAGTGCAGTGGGGTATAAACATGAAAGCTAATTTCTTCCAGTCACTGCTTTCTGCTATGTTCTGTTGAATACCCTTTCCCCATCATTTAGTGGTATTTTGAGCAGAAAGTGAATATCTCTGACACTTTGAGTTATTAAAAACCCAGTCTAATCAGTTTAAAACTCCAAATTTGTATTTGTTTCAGAATACACCTTCCTCCACCTTCCCCCTCTACCATGCCAGCCCAAACTCCAGGAAGATGGTGATCCTAGGGATACAGAGGTGGGAAGATCAGTGTGGTATCTTCTTTCACTTCTTCCCCTTTTCCCTTTGTTGAGTCTAGCTGTTCTTGGATTAGGGATAGGAGGAAGGGATGGGAGGTGATAGGCACCTCAGCCTGGGGAGGATCAGTGGTCCTAAGGGGGCATCTCTGACCTTGGCCTGGTTCAATCTGGTTCTGGCAGGTTAGTGGATCTTGCTGAAGTGGCAGTCCCCATGTGGACCGTGTATTCTCCTCTCACACAAGGACCCACTCAGAGGAGGTAGTAATATCTACTGCAACCAGGGTTATGACCCCACCCTCTCTGGATGGAGCTCTCTTCATTTGTTCTGGCAACCTGCGGGACAACCCCCAGTTCCTGCTTTTCCCAGTTCCATGCCCTTTTAGGTAAAAATGCAGGAAAGGCTGTTGATTTCCTCTCTTCCCTCCCAACTCTCTGAATAGAGTGTGGCAGGGGCAGGGTGAGCTAGACTGGAAGAACCCCATCCTTCCTTCCCAGACCTGCCTGCATGGATTCTTCCTCTACTAGCATTGGCCACATCAGAAATTTCTAGACCACAAGTGGCAATTGGTCTCTGATCATGTGTGTCTTCCCATGGGGACATAAAGGACTTGATTCTTTCCACAAACACTAATGTCAACAATTGTTCTGATACTCCTTATACCAATTCCCATCCTCACTTTATATAAACAAGAGTAGCGTAACAGAGGTCAGAATGGAGTGTGGGTTGAAGGTGGCAGGCCAATTCTGCAAACTGTGGTTTACAAACAACATTGCCAAGATGTGCTGGTTCTACTCCTGGGCAGCTCTCTTTAGAATACAATTACTGTTGGTGCCTCTTTTCCTCCTCCTTGCTTTGGGCTTGGTCACAATTCTAAGATACCAGAAAAATTCACCCCATCATTTTGTTGCAGATGAACAAAACGTTGTTGCTTAGGCACTTATTTTTGAAGACTTATGCCAAGGAGATCAATCTAGTCACGATCCTCAATGGTATTTTTATAATAGTTGCATAAATAGATTAAATATGGTTATTTTTTGTGACAGCACTGGATAAAATCTGAGGGTAAGATCAGGCAATTTGGAATTGAAAGGAAAATGGCCACACAGAGCAAGAGTGACAGAGCCTAGGGCTCTTTGGGGTGAGAGTGGAAGAAGGTGAAGAGTGGACCATGAGGGAGTAGGCCACTCTTGTGCCTCCAGGGGCCTGGAGGGTCAGGAGACCTCTCTGTCCAGTCTTGCTGTTGTCAGGGGCAATCTGACATCACACACAAAGCAGAGAGGGAGAAAGGGACCACAGTGAAACCCTCTCACCCTGCTTTAGTCCTCTAAATGCAAATGTCACATCCAATTGAGAGAAATCTCTGGCTGAAGCTCCTCCCTCCCCATGACATTGGCCATAATAGTCAATATGGTCAGTTCCCAAAGCCTGAGCTATTAAAGCTGATTGGGTGGGTACCTAAGTGCCCATGGGTTGTGGGAGGGACGACCAGGGATTTTTTTTCCAGCCCTGAGAAAAAAAGGATTTTTTCCAATATGCATGAGAAAAAAAGTTCAGATAGGGTCTTTATGAACCAACCACACTGAGAGGCCCTGTCTTCCCTCCCACTCTCTGGAATGCTCTATTGAAATAAGATCCTCACTGTTACAATTATAGTCAGAGTGGTAGGAGCCTTGGGATTCATTAGCTTGTCTTCAATGGCATTGATTTCTTGTTTAGTAGTTAACTTACCGGAGCCCCTGATAGCATAATCTCTCCATTTACATAATTAAGACATAAATCTTGAGCTTGGATAGTAGCCAGGGCACTGGGGACTGGACACCAAGGGCAGCAGGTGCTTGACAGCTTGGAGGCCCAGCATCACACTCTCACCAGATGATCCCTTTTGCCTCTGTGACTTCAGCGGCCGGAGAGCTTCTCCTTAGGCACTTACATTTTTGAAGGTTTATGCCAAAGAGATCAATCTACTTAACTTAGACTGTTACAGAGAAGTCGTGATGGTTTTAAAATATGCTCATAATTTCTTTGTCATATGTTCCTTCAAAAGATGGGGTCTAATTTCCCTTCCTTTCAATGTGGACCATTCAGTGATTGCTTTTAATAAACAGAATATGGCAAAAGTGATGACTCAAAGCTAATTCAAAAGTCATCACTGCTTCTCCCCGTCCCGAGTGTGTGTGTGTGTGTGTGTGTGTGTGTGTGTGTAAAACTGACTATGGAAAACTATCATGCTGCAAAGATCCTCAAAGAGCCTGTAGGAAACTCATACTGAGCAGAAACTGAGGGCTCCTCCAAGCTACCAGAACCAACTTGCCAGTCAGTCATACCAGTGAGCACCCTTGGAACTGCATCCTCCAGCCCCAGCCGAGTTTCAGATGATTACAGCCCTGCCTGACATCCTGATCACTACCCTATGAGAGACTCCAAGAAAGAACTCCCCCACCTAAGCCACTCCTAAATTCCTGACCCATGAGAACTATAAGGATAATGAATTTCATTGTTTTAAGCCACCATTTTTTTGAGGTAACTTGTTACAGAGTAAATAACAAATACAGGGGGGGCACTATTTTTCCAATATTATTTCTTCAAGAAAGAAATAGTCTGATGTGAAGACAACTAAAATTGTTCATATTCTTTTTTTTTTTTTTTGAGGCGGGGTTACTGTGGATTGAACCCAGGAGCACTCAACCAGTGAGCCACATCCCCAGCCCTATTTTGAATTTTTTTTAGAGACGGGGGTCTCACTGAATTGCTTAGCACTTTGCCATTGCTGAGGCTGGCTTTAAACTCGTGACTTCCTGCCTCAACCTCCAGAGCTGCTGAGTTTACAGGTGAGAGCCACCAAACCCAGCAAATTGTTCATATTCTTAACCCAGCAATTCCTCATATAAGAATTTATCTTAGAAAAATATATTAAAAATGTAAATACACAAGTTTGCAAAATGTTCTCAATTAATGTGTTCATTATAGCATCTCTATAAAAGTAAAAGCATAAAGCAATAAACATTCTCATTAATAGAATTCAATTAAATGAATCATGGAGGAAAGTTGAATAAATTTTTTGTGGGCAGTAAAAAATGGACTTAGTAAAAATAAAGATTCTGCACATAAAACTTTAAGCCCAAATGGTTTAACTAGTAGGTATACCATCAATTTATAAAGAAATATTCAAATCTTTATCCAGATAATCATGAGAAATAGAAGGCTAAGAAAATACTTCCCAACTTAAGCAGAACTTTGATTCCAAATTCTGACACAAATAATTTTAAAAGGAAAATTATAAGTAAATCTGATTTATCAAGAGATGTAAAATTGTTCCCAAAAAATTTAAAAATCAACTCCAAATTTTACAGAAAGATATATACCATGAATAAATTGAGTATAACAGAAATGTAAGGCTGGTTCAACATAAGAAAAATTAATTTACCTTACTAATAGGATAAGGAGAAAAATCACAATTTTATCACAGTAGATGTAGAAAAACCATGGACAAAATGCAATGCTCATTGATAATTTTAAGGAAAAATCACTTAGGTAAATAGAAATAGAAGATTCTTTCTTTATTTGGTGGAGCAAGGCTGTAAAGTTGGTTAAGGTGCATCCAAAATCTGAGGTGAACCTCAGGATTGTGAGGAGAGAGAACCGTCTTTATTCTGCTTAAATCCAGGCAAGAGCAAAATTTCAGCAACAAAGAACCAGATTCTCATTTCCTTGGTCTGAGAGAAAAAGACTGGAACTCTTATGGTTTTGGGAGCTGTGAGGGTGAACTTAGCCAGCAGAAGGCCGTGAGCATTCCTGGAGAGAGGCTGCACCTGCCCGCCTCATGTAGTTCTAGAAAGGAGGATCTGTCTAATCTTGCTGCTGCTGGTGGTCCAGGACTGCTCTGGTGAAATTTCTCCCACCTCCTTCTTTTTCTTTCTTATGTGTGTCTGTGTGTGTGTGGGGGGGGTGTATGTGTTTGTTTTTCTGGGGGATTAAACCCAGGGCCTTGTGCATGCAAGGCAAGCACTCTACACAACTGACCTATATCCCCAGCCCTTCTTCCTTATTATTATTACTTACTTCTATTATTGGATCTACTTCCTTCTATTAGTGAATCTATGAGGAGGGAAATACCCTTACTGAACCTCAACAGAGGAATAATATGTGCCTCTGGGTCAAGTAAGCTGAAATCATTGTTTAACCACTTGTTGGCTTGATACCACTAATAAAGCCCTAACAACCTGCCCTCTAGAGATGAAGAAAACATAGACCATAAGAAGGCAGAGCAGAATCTCAAATCCATTAAGGTGTCCCTGGGATCTTACCGGGAGTCTAAGCCAGAAGAGCAGAGCAGCTGGTTTTCACTGAAGAAGAGCTGAGGGAAGAAACATACAAGGATATTAATTTTAAAAAGTGATAAGAATTCTCAAGAAGATGCAATTTGAGCACAAAGGGACATTCAGAACCTAAAAACAAAGCCAAAAGCCCACCTAAATATTTAATTGATAATAGATAACTGATAAACAGAGAAACAGAATAGTCACTGAGAATCACATTAGAGATCTAAAAAGAAGAAGCAAAAAAACAAAAAACAAAAACAAAGGGAATACCTCATGAAACAGAACCAAAGACACAGAATGAAATGAATAAAGAAAATGGTAATCAATTTGGAGGAAGACCAAATCAAGATGAAGGAAACCTAACAAGTAAAGAATAGGAGATCCAGATGGAGAAAAAGGGGAACACATGGAGATGAAAGTTTTTCCTGGGCTCAGGTAGACCTGAATTTGCAGATTGAAAGTACACAGAAAATCCAAGGCAGGACTGATGAAAATAGACCCATTAATATCCTAGTGAAATACCTAAGTTATAACATTGAATCTTCTCAAAGAGTAAAGAAAAAAATTTTAAAGTTTCCAGTTGGGGTGTTACAAGAAGAAACCCATGCAAAGGGAATCAGAGTAGCATCAGATTTCTCGTCTGTTTCACTACAATTAGAAGTCAGCACTGAGGGGCAGAGCCATGCACCTGTAATTTCAGCTACTCAGGAGGCTGATGCAGGAGGATCTCAAGTTCCAGGCTACCCTGGGCAGCTTCATGAAATCCTGTCTCATAATAAAAAAAATAAGAAGGGGAGAGGGTATAGTTCAGTAGTAGAGTAGGCCTGGGCTCAATCTCCAGTACTGGGTGGGGAAAGGAGAGAAGGCAGCAGAAGACCACCAGGGGTCATCCTGTGGGAAGGGGAAAATATGTGCAGGAATCAGCAAAAATAAGAGAACTTTAATGTAGTAAAAGAGTGATTGGTATCTTTGTGACTATTGGGAGTGGAAAGATAATCAACAACAGAATCAGAAAGCATATTAAAACATCACAATTAAAGAGGGGAAATAAGAAACAGAAATTAAACCAAGACAAACATAGCAGATAGCACCAGTGTTTGTCTTCTCAATATTTATTCTCCCTTCTTCCACTAACAGCACCTAGATTTTATTTTTATTCCTAAACACAAATATAGCACTTGCTATTGGTGCCAGATACTATTCTAAATTCTTTACAAATATTAACTTATTTAATCCTTTAGTAACCCATTTTACAGAAGAGTGACCAAAAAAAGGTCTAGGAATGGGCACTCAACCAAAGCTGAACAAAGTATGAGGCTCCTGTTGAGTTTTTCCTGGAACTGTTCATAAAAAAGACACTTTCTTTTCCCTGAGATTGCTAAAAAGATGATGTGCAAACCCAGAACTGCTGGTAGTCATCTCTGTTCCTAATAGGAAGAATTTGCCTGTGTATGAAGCCACCAGAGAGAAAACCTCAGCTGCAAGAACACTCCTGGTAATTTCCTCTGAATACTTGAGTCCTGCTTTGTCTGGCTCTACCTTTGGACTTTTCTTATTTGCAGCATAAATTCCTTCGTTTGGCTGTTTTGTTTGCTTGGATTTCTGTCACTTGCAACAGTTGTCTTTACTAAACTTTAGCAAAATTAGAGAAAAATTTAAAAGGATAAAAAATTTTTAAGAAAACAAATAAGAAATGTAAAATATTTTAGAAGTAATGATATGGTGTATAATGCACAAGATGTGAGTGGGTTAACTTCCCTTTTAAAATATAGATATTTTACCAGGTGTGGCAGTTCATGCCTGTAATCCCAGCTACCATATTTAGAAAGCAGAGGCAGGAGGATCACAAGTTCAAAGCCAGCCTCAGCAACTTAGAAAGATACTGTCTCAAAATAAAATAAAAAGGATGGAAGGTATAACTCATAGCAGAGGGCCTCTGGGTTAAATCCAGTACTGCAAAAATAATAATTATCATAAAATGCAGATATTTTAAGACTGAGTTTAAAAAGAAATACAATTAAATTTTCATTAATAAGCTCATAGAAAGTACAGTAACAAAAACATTTGAAATGATTGAAAATAAAAAGAACTATAAGGCAAAGAAAAACAAAAAGGAAAGCAGAAATGAGAACAGTTATCAAAGTAGTATTCAGATCTGAGACAAAATAGGACCATTATAATCACAAAACCATAATATATGAAGGAGAAAAAATAATTAAGTTATTTGTTTAAACAATATAGTAAACAAATCTGAAATTATTAAAAATATCTATACTTATAAAAATTTTAACTAAAATACTAGAATATTTTTAAATATTTCTTTTAAAATCTGGCAAATTGGGGGCTGGGGATGTGGCTCAAGTGGTAGCGCGCTTGCCTGGCATGCGTGCGGCCCAGGTTCGATCCTCAGCACCACATACAAAGATGTTGTGTCCGCTGAAAACTAAAAAATAAATAAATAAATATTTTTAAAAAATAAAAATTAAAAAAATAAATAAATAAAATCTTGCAAATTGAATACAGAAATGTAACAAGTATTAAAAGGATTTGAATAATATAATCAACTTGATTTAATAGCTCTATGTGCAGAAAGCATGCATTAATTTTATGTCAAAGGAACATTTGTAAACATTCATCATGTACTTGGAACAAAGGCAAACTGAATAAATTCCCCCCCTAAGTCTTGTAATAGGTCACAGTCTCTGATTATAATCTTCCAAAATCTGAAAACCAACAATGTAAAACACTCATCTTCCAAAACAACAATAACGACAAACATCTAACAATACAACTACTTGAAAGCAAAAACCACTTTTGAGTTCATGATTTCAGATGCACTTTCACTTTCTTAAATAATGACTGCTTTTAAGTTATAAATAAATGAGACAATACTACAGATCAAAACTCACCCATCACAGCCAAATCTGTACCTACAGAAATTGTTAGTCTTCAGTTTCCCCTTTTATTATTGATTAAAATAAAAATAAATTAGCTAAGTATTTAATTAAAAATTAGATGTGTAATAACAAAATAGACAAAAAGGGCTTAGGAAAGATAAAGAATAAAAATGGGAGTTCATAACCCACTTGAATATAATGTATGAAATATGATATGTCAAGAGCTTTGTAATGTTTTGAACAACCAATAAAAAAAGAATAAAAATGAATTTTTAATGAAATGGAAAATAACAACAAAATAGTAGAAGAGTAAGCAAAGCCTAAAATGTAATTTTTGAGAAGAATATTCATAAAATAGAATGGCTCTGCATAGACTGATCAGAAAGAAAAAGTTCTTAATATTAGGAATAAAATTAGATATAACCACATATATGCAGCATACATGATAAAAAAATATTATTATGTGCAACAAATTTGAAACAAAAAACTGATGTGATTTTTTTTATAGTCAAAGAATAATCACCATAATTGGTTTAAGAAGAGGTAGGAAATCTGAACAGATATATTATATAAGAAATTGAAAATATTACTGAAATTTTAGATTGAAAACAATTCTAGGTTCAGAAGTGTCTACAGGCAGGTTCTATCTAAGTTTAAACATAAATGATGTTATATGTTATTTTAAGATATCCCAAGCCATTGAAAAGGTGAGAAACTTTTTAATTTGTTTATTAATAATAAAGCTAATCTAACTTACTACTAAAATCTGACAGTTCAGAATATTAAAATAGTGACTAATTTCACTCTAATCTTTATAAGAAAGATTAAAAGCCACAAATGCAATAGTAGGAAATAAAACAACCACTTGATGATATGAAAAGACTAGTTCATTACAACCAATCAGGGATTATTCCAGGAATATTAATATGGGTTCAACATCAAAATACCCACAACTTGGGCTGGGATTGTGGCTCAGTGATAGAGCGCTCACCTTGCACAGGTGGGACCTGGGTTCGACTCTCAGCACCACATAAAAATAAAGGCATTGTGTTGTGTCCATCTACAAAAAAAAGATTCTCTCTCTCTCTCTCTCTCTCTCTCTCTCTCTCTCTCTCTCTCTCTCACACACACACACACACACACACACACACACACACAAATACCCACAACTTTAGAATTTCAACTAATCAGAAAAAAAGAAAATCAATATCCTCAGAAAGAACCAGTCCTGCTAACACCTAGATCTTGGACTTCTCACCTCCAGGGCTGAGACAATAAATTCCTGAGTTGGGATTACAGTAGCCCCCGGAAACTAAGGCAATTAGATGATAGATGGTTTTAGGTCTGGATAGATAGACATATATGTAATAAAACAAGTACAGTAAGATGTTCATGACAGGTGGATTAGAGACTCTGGGCTTACAGATGTTTGCTGGAACATTTTCTCAACATTGCTGTATGTTTGAAAATTTTGAAAAAACACGAGGAAGATAGAGCATTACAAAATGTTCCTTTAGAACTCAGAAAAGTCAACTCTGATACAGATAGTTGCTCCATTCCTAGAAATCCCAAGACTAGATAATTCCACCAAAAAAAGAGAAAATAGCTTCAGATGAGCAACTGGCATAGTAGCAATGGCACTTAAAACACACACACACACACACACACACACACACACACACACAACTCTACAGGTTGACTCAGAAATTCAATTTTGAATGCCCTATCTTACAAAAACAAAAATATCAATGTATAAATATATATTTGCTGATTTTCTATTGTTTGTGAGACAAAAACCCTGGAAACCACTTGACTGTTCATGAATAGGAAAAGAGTCGACTAAATGATGTTTCATCTCTGAAATATTTCATTGTTGTTATTTGAATAAATTCAATCTATATTGTTTGATTCACAGTCTTAGCCATTGTCCCATGCTGTGCTTCAACAAAATCTATATCACAGAGTATTTTTATTTTTGTAAGAGTTTAATAAAGGACTAGAAAAGACATGGCTTTAAAAGATGAAAGAAACAGCTCCTTCCTCTGTGTTCTCCAGGCTCGTTCCTGTGCCCCAGCTTTAGGAGAAGGAGGTGGCCACCCAGGCCTAGCCTGAAGTGTTTGCCCTGAGATCAGACGGCAGAAGCAAGGAAGGGCTAGAGTAAAGCCAGAAGGCAAGCGGAGGGAATAAATGTTGGTTGGTTCCCCAACAGCTGAATGGAGTTAGGATGGAGACAGAACTGGGGTTTAGGACTGGCGATGAAACTTGGATTTATTCGGAAAACCCAAGTCTTAGAGGGCCTCAGGCCAAGGAGTATCAGATAGACTAGGAAGACTCTTGAGCCAGAACAACTGGATTCGGACATTCTGGCCACTCTACCCTCTGTGAGGCTAAACAGATGCCTCACTTTGTCTTTTATAAAATAGGAAGAATAATATACCTCTGAGGTGTGACAAGAAGAGTAAATGTGGTGTATATTTATAAATGTGACACTATTAGTATCATTGTGTAAGTACCCATTCATAGCATGCACTCAGCAATGGAGACAACCAGCATTATTAGTACCTCTGTGTGTTTACCCATTCACAGCAATGATGGCTGTCATCATGAGTATTGTGGGGATCTCTTAGCCAACCCTGGAGATAAAAGAGGGAGAAATTTTCTTCTGCCCTCTTGGCTCCCTGTTCCACAAGCCCAGAACCTCCTTCTGTTTCCTCTTCTTTTATTGTCTGTGCATACAGCTCAAGAATCCAGTCTTTAAACAGCTCACATAGTAGGAAACCCATCACAACAGTGTCCTGGTAATAAATGGCCTTGATTCATTTATGCAAATGGCTCATGTGTGCATTGTGCCAGTGAAGATGTCAGGATTTGGGTACAGAAAAAAAAAAAGTTTAAATATCTGACTCAGGCCTAGGTTTTGATTTTCATGGGAGCTGGTGGCAAAGGGAGGGAAAGAAAAATCAGAGAGAGAGCCAGAAGAACAAAGACAGAAGGAGGGAGAGAAGGCTGGCTTGTTTTATAGGAGCAGTGTAAAGAGGAGGCAGTATCACGAAGTTCAAATGTGTTATTTATGAAAATCAGAAAGCAATTACCTTCATATTCATGTAGATCAGTTCTGGGAGTATCTAGATAGAATCATCTGCTCTGGTAACTGTATGGTTGATAAGCCATCTGACTCTTATCATATAATCTGAATCTAGTTGGGTAAGTTAGGCAGCAGGAGATACATAGGTGGATCTTAAAATTGTAGAGCCTGTGAATCAGGGAGCTTCTTTTTTTTTCATCCCTTTATTTACAGAATGTGCTACTCCTCCCTCCCATACAGAAGGAAACCTTCCTCTTTTTTTATTTTCTTTATTAGAGTGTTATAGTTACACCTAATAGTTGGGTTCATTTTGGCAACATCATACATGCATGGAATTTAATTTATTCCATTTCAGTCCCGGTGGGAAACCTCCTTTTTTAAAAGATCCTGGAAACCCTTCTGATATGCTTGCCACCCTATCTCTTTCGAAAGAACAGAGGCCAGGCTCAGTGGCACACACCTATAATCGCAGCAGTTCAGGAGGCTGAGACAGGAGGATCGTGAGTTCCAAGCCAGCCTCAGCCATTTAGTGTGGCACTAAGCAACTCAGTGAGACCCAAGGATGTGCCTCAGTGGTTAAGTGCCCCTGAGTTCAATCCCCAGTACCCCCCAAAAAGAGAATAGAAATCTCCCAGCTTTCTTGCTCAGAATCCACAGTCCTTGTGGTTGGGAAACTCTTACCCTGAATTTCCCTGGCAATTTATACTATAGTGTTGAGCTCTCTCTCCTTGATAGAAGTGAAAAATGGGAAGCCCCCCTTCTCTGAATAAACTGCTGCTCGCAGATGTTCCAACACCATGAGGGCTTCACAACTCTCCCTTTATCATGAACAAGTGGCTTCATCCTGTCTCCACGTCCTCCTCTACCCTACAGTCTCACTAACACTGCAGAGACAGGGACAGGGTGTGACAGACAGCTTCTGTGCAGGACTAGAGTTGGTGTGGTGTCTTTTGTCAGCTGGGGCTATGAGCACTGACTCTTGTTCTGACAGCCACGTCAGCCCTGGTCCTTGAGATTAATATGAGTCTTTTATCTCAACTGATATCCGAACACCCCACCTTTTCTTTATAGCCCTATAATCTCATCACCTGTCTATCTTCTTCAAGTCTGTGACCACAGGGGCCCTGGTGGAGGGAGGTCATTGAAAACACCCCTGTCCTAGAAGGCTGATCAGACCCTTTCTGCTTAGTCACTTCCTTTCCATCACCTGAGACTGGAAGCTGAAGTTAGTTTGGTTTTATCTCCCTTGGCAAAATTCTAACTCCATGGCTCTTGCTTCAAAGCTGCTGCCCTGGGTTGGCCTTCCCATTATGTCTATTGCATAACAAGTGCCTTTGTTCCTGGCTGAGTGTCGACATTACTCAAATGTGACAATGCTCCTTTTGTTCTTCTGCTCCCAACTCATCAGCCTCAGCCTTTCCACACCATACCACCGTGAAAACCAAATCAGCGGGAGACCGCTGGAAATTGATGTGTGACACCTGAGAAGTTCACTCTGGATGCTAAAGAGATGCCCCTGATTGGCACCTTCTCTTGAAGTTCTCACAATTGCTTGGAAGCCCTGTTGCTTTGTCAGCCACACAATTAATGAGCTATGAAGCCTCACCTACCCTAGCCAATTGCATGCTCATTTTTGGACTCATGTAAGTTTCCCTGAAATTATAAATTCAATTGATTCCCAAGAAAGACAGTGGCCTAAGGAGGTCATTGGGTCCATCCTCCAGCTTCCAGGCATCCAAACCACCTTCCTGCTGTCTAAGACAAAGGAGTGTCTACCATCCCCTTCAATCCTCATAAGAGCGCCAGTAAAGGAGGTATGCTAGTCCCATTTCACAGGTGAAAAAGGAGGTTGGGTGAGGATACAAGATTAGTGAGTGGTGGTGTGGCCCTGGCTAGGAACTCCGATAAAGGTCTTATTTTACCACTGGCCCTGCAAAACTTAGAGAAAACAGACCAAAATCACCATCCTCTCTCCTGCTTCTCAGTTACCCTTGTCCAAAAGAAATAGGGATAGAAAGGGGATTGTTGGTCCCAGAGGTAACTGAGTCCCAAGTCTTAACTTGGAAGCAGGGCTCCTGGGAGAAGGGCAGCAAGTGAGCACGGTGCTGGGCCCAGAGCATGGTCCCTGTGAACCAGGGCTTTTCTCTGAATCCCCAAGTGTGGAAGAAGGAAAATGGAAGCACTTGTGAAATGCAGATACACAGGTCTCAGTCTAGGCTGCAGCTCCCCAGTTGAGGTCTTCCAGAGAAGCATCCAGGCTGAGGAGCCTGTATATGTGGGTAGAAGTTTCCAGTGCTCCCTTGCTGAGGTTTCCGACTGCCCCCATCTTATTTGCCTCTGTCTATGTGAAGAAGCTCCTTGAATTTGGTTAGGGAGCCAGCCCCTCACTGTGAAATATAAAACAGGGAGTATTTCTCCCATTTAAACCTCAACTCCCAGTCATCACTGCAATGCCACTGTGGAACATGTAGATAGGGGATGGCTAGGCTGGGAGGTTTTCTCTTGCCTTTATTGTGTTCTATTGGCAACAGAGCTGCAGCCCCAGCCAGGTGCTCTCCATGCATTTGGAGAAATGCATAGAAGTCAGTGCTTCCAGCCCTCACCTTCCCCTTCCTCCCACCACAAAGCTGGCCTGGTCCATTGGTCACTCACCAGGGTATGAGGGATGAGAGGGGAAGCCAAGAAGGAGGAAGAGGGAGGAAGAGGGAGGAAGAGGGAGGAAAGAGTGGAGGAGGCAAGAAGGGAAATGGAAAAGAGAACCAGGGCAGAAAAATGTTAAATCAGGAAAAGATAGGAAGGCAGATAATGCCAGGGAAATAAATAACAAGTGCGCTCTGTGTGAACCTCATTTGTTTCAGGGCCAGGCTACGTGAATTTCTACCCCCCGATGCTTGCTCAGGACTGGTTGAAGCTGACAGTGGTTTTTCTGGGGGTCACCCCGGCTTAGCAGCAGAAATTAGAAGCTGTTGTAATAGTAGTGGTAATATTAATAAATAAAGCAGATTAGTGGCAAGGGTAATTAGGTTGAAAGAAAAGCTTGCTGCCATGAGAGAGAAGCTATTCCACTATTTGACTCCAGTTGGTATGTAGTGGAGTGATTTTAAATGTCTTAGAAATGTCCTATTTTAAAATGGAGGAAACTTGGGCTTCTCAGGCACTGTTCAACCCTCTCATTTTACAGAGAAGGCACAGAGAAATTAAATTATTTGCTCAACAACACTCAGCAAGTTAATAACAGAATCTGACCCAAGGGAATCTTGATTTCCAATTTGAGAGGCAACTTTATAGAGCTGAGAGTCTGGGAGCTTTGCAGCTAAATAGCTCTGAGTTCCAATCCCAGCTCTGCCCCTCTGGCCCAGTGGGAGAGTCTTGCTCTTTTAGAGTTTCCTCTGTGGGAACCATTTAGAGAAATGTTGCAATGAAAGAATGGATGTTCCTCTATTTTTTAATATCATCCTTGTGTAAAAAACAACAACAACAATAACAAAAATGTACTCCTTTCTGCATAGCAGGATTTAGTCGCAGCCTCCTGTCTTGGCAGAGGGGCACACTGAAGACAAGAACTTTTGTATTAACCAAGATCCCAAGAAGCCACAGGTAAGAGGCATACTGGGTCTCACAGGGAAAACAAAATCTCTATGAAGTATTTCACCTCACACAACTGGGACTGGAGGGTTTTGCCCCAGTTATGTGGAGTTGTTCTGGTGTCTTCCCTTTCCTATCCTGCCCCAAGTTCCCTCTCTTTTCTTTCCTATCCATTTACCCCAAAGTAGAGATCAGCACTGTCCAACATAAAATAACATTATGTTATTAAATAGTGTGCCTTTTAAAATTTAGACCCATTGAAAAAAATAAAATTTAAAATTCATTTCCCTGTACTAATCATACTTCAAGTATGACGTGTAGCCAATGGCTACCATGTAGGACATTTCCATCATTGCAGAAAATAATACAGTAATTTGCTTTCCATTATCCATTTTCTGTTACATGTGGTCAGCCTGAGATATTAAATGGAAATTTTCAGAAATAAACAATTCATAAATTTTAAATTGCATGCTGGTCTAAGTAGTCTGATGAAATCCCATGCCATCCCACTCTGTCCTGGTCAGGACATGAACTAACTCTCTGTCCAGTATATCCATGCTGTGTGCTCTACCTGCCCACTCATCACTCAGTAGTTATTTGGGTTATCAGATTGACTATCACAGTACCATAGTGCTTACTTTCAAGGACACCTTATTTTGCTTAATAATGGCCCCACTGCCCAAGAGCAGGGATGCTGCCAATTTAGATATACCAAAGAGAAGCCATAATATATTTCCTTTAAGTGAAAAGGAGAAAGTTAACCATAGAATGTATATATAAGGAAAAAACACAGCATACATAGGTTTTGATACTATCTGTAATTTTAGGCATCCACTGGATCCCTTGGAACACATCCCATATGGATGGGGGTAGGCTACCATATTGGACATGTTTAGGACTCCTTGCTATTCTTAGCAAGCATGTATGTCTTACTGTACCACCCAAAATGGCTGCAGGCCATGTTATTGGCTGGTTCACAGATCCCTGGGCTTGGGGATAGCAGTGTTTCACATTCTTGCCTTGTTGCCCACTGACTAGCTTCCAGCTACTTGGACTGAGCAGCTACTGGTTCCTCTGACTCTGTAGGCTGCAAACAGCCATTGTGATTATTATCCAGCTTCTGACTATATAAGCCAATCTAATAAAACACCTTTTTATACTTATACAAGTGAAGAGATATAACCTCTTGGTTCTGCTTTTTTCTAGAGAAACCTGACTAATACACAAACCTTCTTCAGGTATTCAAGATGGACAGGCAAGATGGAGAAAACTGGCCCAAGGGAGAGTTCAGAGGATACAGGTCTGAGTGCTGTCCAGAGAAGGAAGGCTTTCAAGTTAGTTGGACCACAAACTCCAACTTGAAATGGCCTTGCCCCAACATGAAATTTGTTTTGAAGCAAGGTGCTCCTATAATCATGGAAATGCCACCACTCCTAGGAGAAATGACCACAAGATGAGCAGAGGGAGAGATTACATTCCACTATTTTTACTCTTTTGTCAACATTTTTTGCCCATGTTTTTCTCAACATCTTTTGAGCACCTACCATGTGTCAAACACTTTGCCAGACACTAGAATGAAACAAAATGAAAAAGGCCTGGTGCCAACCTTCAGGGAGCACATAGTCTTGGACAGGGCACAGACTCAGTCTCAGTTTCTTTATCTAATAAAATGAGGCACATAGTGAAGGAAAAATCTCTGAGGTCCCAAAAGGCTCCCATATCATATGGTTCTGTGACACTGAGGAGGGCTAAAATGGAAAGATGTTCTTGGCCTCCTAAACTGACTTTCTAAGTGGTAAACAATGAATACCCATTTTTGGTGTTGTGAGGCTGACCCAGCTGTCCACTTTTAAAAATCAGACTAAATCCAGATTGTGCACTCATGATCAGGAATCTGACTCTGATGAGGGATATGTTTTTCGGAGCCTGGGGCAACCTGGTAAGACCCTAGTCCATTTCCTTTAGGGGTCCCTATCCCCACCTGCCTTATCTTGGGAACAATACTATGTGAGAGCCTGCACTGTCTGGCATTGCCGAGCATCCCTACCTCAGGAGCTGCTTGTTGGTTAACATTGTCATCATGATTGCTCAAAGCCCAAATTTCAGCCAGTTTGCTTCTCACCACTGGACTGAAGACATATCCCTTGACCAGGAAAGTCTTACCAGATCAGGGCTTCCTAAAGCAGGAAAAAGCCTTTTCACATCTGAGGGAGAAGTCTGGTGACACTCATGTTCTATCTGCATGGTACCAATTCCCTCCTATTTTATCATTCAACTTCCAAAAACTTCAAAAGGAGGTCTATGCTATAATGGGGAAGGCGGGAATCTTAGAATTAAGAAAAGCCTGGATTCAAATCCTGGCTACTTATAATTAGGCTAAGCCATATGAAGTTAATTTTAATTTTTCCATTTTCTATCTTCAAAAGGAGTAATTTCATATTATGTCAACTAATATAACTCTAGATAAACTTATACTCTGTATGTCTCAGTTTATTCATCTGTAAAATGGGGATTAAAGTTATATATCTGGAATGATTATTATTTTGTTCAAATAAGATTAATATGCCCAGACAGTACCTGGATATACCCTTTTCTTGTAAAAATTGAATACTCAGCAACTAAATGTTGGGCCATTGGCTCAAAAATGCCAGCCACCATTACTATTATAAGTGGTTTGATAGCAATCTGCTGAAGAGCCCAAGTCACAACAACAGAGAGGTAGGAACCCATGTGGTGGAGAATCTGGGTGACAGTCCCAGGGGCCCAGAGGTCTGCCCTCCTGCTTGTGGTGCTGGAGCACCATGCCCTTTTAAGACCCCAGGCTCTTCCTCTGCTGCAGAGGGGACGGCCACTCTTACTACAAAACTTATTTTGAGAATCAAAAGATTACATTTGTAGGGCTTGTTGTAGTTCAGTGGTAGAGCACTTGCCTAGCACAGAGTTCGATCCTCAGTACCACATAAAAAAAAAAATAAAATAAAAGTATCTACAACTAAAATAACCCTAACCCTAACCCTAACTTTAAAAAAAGAATACATTTGTAAAGCGCTGGCAGAGTGTTTCTTCAATGGCCTAGGTCACAGGGGACATGGGGTAGAAATTCAGTAGGGAGCAGGGGAGGGGCTCAGAGAGGACAGGGCTGTGGGGCGAGATTGGAAATGCTTCCCTACACACACACTGGAATATCACCTTAGGGAGAGTTTTCCTCCTTTCAGGATCCTAAGGGAAAGTTCTCCTCCCACTGGAAATGGTACTGGAAAGTGAGACAAAGAGGGTAAGCAACACAATTACTCTGTAGCCATCAGCAACCAGATGCCGGATGTAGCTAAGGCCCAGCACCTTAATTGGGGATTAGAGGCTGAACTGTACCGACACGCTGCCTCGGTAGCCTCATTAAAAGCTGGAAAATTCTCCATGTAGGTGCAGTGACCTTTTGTGAAGTGACCTGGAGACTGGCTGAGCTCCAGGGGGCATCCTACCCTGGTCAGACAATATGCTAACCTGCCCCTTTTCACCCAATCAAACTTGAGTTCTCCCTTCCTTTCTCCACCCTCCTGCCCTGAATGATAGAAATCAGTGGTAGATTGATAAACAACTCATGTCTATTTGTTTAGGTCCATGTGATGGGGCCTCAGCAATCCAGGTGGCTTCATATTCTTCTGCTCACGTACACTTGATCTGAACTTGCATCACTAGGTTTAATAAAACCTTTTTTAAAACTCAAAACCTATACTGAGTGTAGTGGTATTGCCTATAATCTCAGCTACTTGGGAGGCTGAGGCAGGAAGATTTCAAGTTGGAGGCCAACCTTAACAACTTAGACCCTCTTAAAAATTAAAAATAAAAAAGCTAGAGGTATAGCTCAGTGGTAGAGCACCTCTGGGTTCAATATCCAATACCCCAAAAAATAAACCAAAAAACTAAAGGTTTCTCTTTCAAATGCAAGTGACAGTGACCTCTCGGCTCTGCTTTACCAGGTACAGGTAACCCATGGTCTCCAGTAGCCTATGGTCTCCTTTGATGCTTGTAATGATCCCATTGATGATGGGATCAGAGATACTCCTTAGAGTTTACAGAGGCAGAAACAGGGGCTACTGGTGGGGAAGTTCCAGGGTCAAGATCTGAGTCTAGGTCTTCTGATGCAACTTCTTTGAAGCCCTTCAAGGAAGGACAGCTGGTGTTCCCCTGCTGGGCCTAGCCATCACAGGAGCTAGATGAGATGACCTTCAATAGACCCCACTGACTAGATGTCCAGTGGCCTTCACCTCTGACCAAATAGCACTTCCTCTGGTCCTCCTGGTTCTGAGAGAAGACCCACAAACAATCATGGATTAAGATATACTTTGCTGAGGGTATCATGGAAGCCACAAAGAAGGGCGATTTCTGTTCTAGTTTATGGAAAAAATAACCTAAATAAGGAACCAAGGCAGACCTTTTGAAGGTGGGTGGTGACATCACCTTCAAGGCACCTTATTACTTGGTATTGTAAGCTCCTCTACATTTGTCTATATAAAAATCATTTAGCCTAAAACTTGGCCTGGAAATCATAAATGTAGAGCTATTGTTTTATTAGTATTTAGAGTGTTTTTGTGGATTACAAGCTACTTGAGGATGAAGTTGTGTTTTATTTATCTTTTCATCCTCTGCACCTGGTCTTGTATGTTTTGAAGGGAATACAGAATAAATATTTGTAAATGTTGAATGGATGAAGTTCATTGCAACTTTACGAAGTCTGTGGAGGGATTTCTTTCCTTTAAAGACAAGGAATCTGAGACTAACAGGGAAAGTGACACACAGTGACAGAGCTTGGATGCCAAGGGTAAAAGGAAGGCATGGAATTCTGCACTGGGGTGGTCAGGAAGAACGGTCACTTGTATGGGCTCTTTTGCAATGAGTGAGCCTCAGAAAGGCATAAAAGAAAGAGGAATCAATGAAGTGGATATTTTAGTCAGCTCTTTAGTTGCTGTGACCAAAAGACCCAACAAGAACAATTTTACAGGAGGAAAAGTTTATCTGATACTCGGGGTTTCAGAGGTCTCAGTCCATAGATGGCCAATTCCATTCCTCAGGGCCCTAGTAAGGCAGGACATCATGGTGGAAGAATGTGGTGGAGGAAAGCATCTGGGAACATGGCACCAGGAAGGAAAGAGATTAATCTTAGATCATAAAATATATACCCAAAAGGCACACCCTCAGTGACCCACCTCCTGCAGCCAACACTGCCTGCCTTCATTTACCACTACCACCCCCTCAGTCAACCTCTATCTGTGAATTAATGCACTGATTTGGTTAAATCTCTCATAACATGATCAGTTCACCTCTAAGCCTTCTTGCATTGTCTCACACATGAGGGGACACCTCATATCTAAAGCAAAGCAGGGGACTACATGAATGAACTACTGGAGGAAGCAAGAGAATGCTATAGGGAGAGAGGGTTAGGGGACAGTGTCCAATCCCACAGGGACCAGGCCTGGGAAGACCTTGAATGTCAGAGAGAAGGTTGAGGTTTCATCCTGAAGTCCGTTAGTTCTGGGGACCACTTGAACCACTTTTCGCCTAAGAACAAGAACTGGGGGGCTCTGTCATCCACTATGGGACTCCAAGGTACCATGGAGTACTAGGTCTTAAAAGGGCAGGGGCACTTCCACCCAGGGCAGGACAGGGCCATATGCTAGACAGCATGGTTCATTCATTAACAATCTGCCTCAGCCCCTAATGAGAAAGATTGGAGCCCACAAGATGCATGTTTATTAAGGTGTCATGTTAATTAAGGACTCTGAAAAGGAAGGGGGAATCCATGTCCTCAAGCTGGGAAGCATAGGACTGCCATCCATTGGAAGAGGTGGCCTCATTAAGGTACATGCTACTCCCACCCTGGCCTTCACTGTACACAGCCCCTGGGCACAACTCTGCATTCATTCATTCACTCTGCAAAAATTTTCTAGATGCTGATTGTATACAAGGCCCCTATTTTAAGGCCTATGTTTGTGCCCTGAAGTACCTCAGAATCTGGTGACTGTCAAAGACAGTTGTACAATCAGATTTCTGGAATAAAATCTTCTGGGAGACACTTACCAAAGCTTGAGTTCCTTACCTACTGCAGGGGTTGAGCCAATGGGCAGGGGTTACCTGGGGCACATTGTAAGTCATGTGAGGAGCCAGTTCCTTGGCTGTCAGGTACGGGGAGCCACAGAAAGGGTACAGAGGGGCGTCTCATGCTTGGACCTCCTCTTTATCGCTGCTAGACACCCAGCATCCCTGTCTCCTATGGAGTCCTTGCACTTTTCTCCTTCAGCCTTGTCTGCCCTGGACTCCACCTCTTCAGGGACAATGGGTGCTAGAGTGCTGCCCAAGGGGCTTCTGGATTTTTGTGTCCAGCAGCTGGGCAAATGTTTGAGGGCAGAATAACCAGAGATGGGACTCATATACTACAGACAAAGGGTTCATTTTTTTCCTGTCTACCTGGCCTCCCAGAGCTGCTGAGGGTATAATATAGAGGGCAGCTATGCCGTACCAAAGGTGGACACAGGACCTTAGAATCACAGTGTGAAGCTGCAGCTTTCTAGAGACAATCTGGTAAGGGACAGCAGAACAGCTCTCAGCAATTCTCTGCAAGATCCCAGGTCCACCAGCACAGGACGCTTTGGATTTACTGCTCAGTCCCTGACAAGCTCTCCTCTCTTCCTGATCCTTTTCTCCACTTTGCCCTTCCTCCCACTATTTTTTTGTTTCCACCACCCCTCCACCTGGGCCATGTAACTCATCACTGTTCTCAGATCCTTGTGAAAAGATCCCCCATCGTAGAGGAGAGAGAAGTATTAGGGAAGAAAAAAGCTAGGACCAGGAATCAGAAAGCAGATCCCTCAGATTCAGCCCAGTGATGAGTGCAAAGCCTGGTGAATTTTGAAAGAAATGGATGATCACTGGGTCTCAGCTCAGTCACTTCCTTGCTCTATGACTTTGGTGATGTCACATCACCATCTGAGTCTTTCTGAGTCTTTCTGCATCTGTGAAATACTGATTACCAAGTGTCCTTCACAGACATGCCAAGATGATTTAATGTTGCTATGAGTCGACAGTGCCTGACACTCAGGAAATGTCAGGAGATTCTTGATAAAATACAGTTCTGAGACCTGTACGTTCTCATGGAAGGACTGTATCCAAAGCAGGGAGAAAGATCCTTCACAGGTATGACTTCCCACTATATGTTTGTTTGTTTTTATTGCTGGGGATTGAACCCAGGGCCTTGTGCTTACGAGACAAGCACTCTACCAACTGAGCTATACCCCCAGCCCTCCACTCTATTGATTTCTAAGACACCAATTTCCACTGCAGCTGAAACTTCAGGAAGCTAAGTAAAATGACAAAGGTCACACCAGTGGGTCTCAAACCTAGGTCTCTGTCACTGCATCATTCAGTGACATTCAGCAAGTGTTCATTGTGTCCCTACTAGGTGCCAGACACATCCATCATTCTCTCCTTTATACCCAGCTGTGTACAGAACAGAAGCTCCCACATACCCATGTGGAAGACCAGCGTATTCACCCTCCTCACCTCAAACCTAATGGAAAGAGCTTTTCTTGGTGACCTGTATACAGCCATGGGAGTAGAAAGTGGTAGATGTGAGCCTCTGTGGTTCCCTTTCTGATTTCTGATCCTGACTTCTTCTTCCCTAACTAGTACTGCTCCCTCCCTAATGGAGATCAGCGCTGTTTCCCAAGACTGCAAGAACAGGTGGATGGGTGGTAGAAACAAAAAGAGGGAGGACTGAGAGGAGAAGGACAGAGAGAAGAAGGATGTTTAGGTTCATTTTGTCCCCCAAGCAGGAGAAATATCCATCAGGGGCCTCCAGAAATATTCTGGAAGATCTCAGTAAGGCTGGAGAAACTCAGGTATGAAGTGAGGGCTGAACTCCCCCAGATGGGTCTCACAGGGTCAGCCCCAAGGTCTCCTGTCTGCTCTTGGGTACGGATGTAGAGTGACTTCCTGCGTTCCTATTGATCGTTGACTCCTCAAAGACTGAGTGGGTATGTGTGAGGCTGGGGAGGAAGGCTTGGAAAGAGTTATATCTCCAAATCCCATTCTGAATTGCAGCCCTCAGGGCAAACTGTGTGTGTGTGTGTGTATACACATGTGCATGTGCGCCTGCTCATACATGCATGCATGTTAGGGTTCTCCAGAGAAACAGAAACAATTAGATGTATATAAAAAGAGATTTAGTATAAGGAATTGATTTATGATTGTGGAAACTGTCTAAAATGTGCAGGGTGGGCTGGTGGACTAGTAACGCAGAGGGGCTGATATTCCCGTTTGAATCCAAAAGCTGTTTGCTGAAGAACCAGAAAGAGCCTCTGTTGCCAATGAAGTCTGATGTCAGCTTGCTGGAGAATTCTCTCTCTTACTCAGGGAAGACTGGGCTTTCTTTTCTAGCCAGGCCTACACTGATTAGATGAGGCCTACCCATATTATGAAGGGCAATCTACTTCAATTGAATTCTTCCAGGGAACATGTAATCTCATCCAAAGACACTCAAAGAAACACCTAGAAAAATATTTAACTGAACTCCTGGACCTCCTGTGGCCCAGTCACCTTGACACATTTACCATGGCAATGTGCCTGTAATAATGTTTGGTGGAGGGGTTGAAGGCATGGTATCTCCCACGCCCAAGCCAGAAGAAAAACAAATCTCATCCAAATGTCCTCTCCGCAAGTATGTGGGGCACATGCTCAGGCCTGAACATGAGGGAGTTTCCGAATCAGTATAGACTAGCAAATATTTTCATGAAGGGGGGCGGGGGTCCCTGGATATGGAAGTCTGCTGTTATTCTATGTTCTGGTCTGGGCATCAGGGAGTGAATATGACCAGATACTGGTCACGGGGAGCCACGTGCTCTTTCAGCATGAAAGAGCCCATGAATCAAGTACCTGCTTCTCGCACCCACACTGACTGCCCTTTTCCTGCATTGAATGACACATCACATCCTGAAAGGCTCCCATAATCCTGCTGCTCAAATCTCAAAGCTCTCAGTAAAATCAGGCAAGTGCTAAGTGCAGAGTCACAAAGATCCAGCATCAAGTTGAGACAGGGATCAAGGGGCCAGCTGCACCACCTGTCCTGAGAAGCAAGTGGTATGTGTTCATCAAACCAGGAAGCATCGCAGAGAACAGAGCACTGAGCCAACCCCAGCATTCTCAGAACAGGCACTCCTAATTACCAAGCCATCTGGCCTCACACCTGACGCTCTTTTCTTTTACTTGAACTGTACCTCTTTTGGTGGAATTCAGTCCCGTTCCCTCTGTCCAATGTCTGTAGAAATCGAGAATGGCCAGTGTCCCTCTGCTCACAGAGGCCCCACCTTTCTGTCTCCTGGCTAGCTCACTGTCCCCAGGGTCTCTCTGCAGAGCCATGTCGACTGTATTTCTACAGCCTGAGTTAGTCTTCCCATATGGCCAAATCAGGGTCCCTTCTCAGATCTTCTTTCTCAAATTATTTTATCTTTGGTGTCCTTTATTCTGCTGTGTGACTTTTGGAATCATTTTGTCAAATTTCTCTGATATCCCACTGGAATTCTGATTGAAATTGCACCAAACGTGAAGATAAATTGGGAAGACATGTAGCTCTACAGTGATGAACCTTCACATTCATAAATATGTTACATCTTCCTATTTGTTTGATTTAATGTAATTTTCTCCAACAAGGTCTCATACTCTTGTGGTTAGGTTTATTGGTTTGAGTTCCCCCAGAAGCAACCTCTGAGCCAAGAGCTTAAGTGCAAATGGTTTACGGAGAAATATGGAGAGGAGTAATAGAGAGGAGGAAGGCAGATAATAAACTGTGCATTAATAAACCTGCTTCCCCATGGGTGAGTGGAACACAGTCCTCCTGAAAAATGGTGCAGTATACATATGTCAGAATTATTCCAGGCATGGGCCAGGGAGCTGAGATAGTTATACTCCTACCTTCATCACTCATTAGTTAAAGGCTGCCGCAGGCAAGATGTTAATTCTGACTCCTCTGTCCAAGATATGTAAGCAAACAGGTTTCTATGGCCTTGCCACAAAAATTCAAGAGTTGATGTCACACACAAAAAAAAAAAATGGTGAGGACAGCCAAGAGGGCATGAGCCCAGCATACACAGCTTCTATTGGGCAGCTTATAGGAGAGATTCTCTTTCTCTAGGAGGAAAACTGAGACAACAGGTGGAAATCACAGGCAGCTCAATAGCGGTTAAAGCTTGCTGTGTACAGAAGCTTTTGCCTGAGGGTGTGAAGCTGCCACACTGGCAGAAGTTGGGTGGCTGTGACAAGGATGGATAGCAGGGGTTCTGTCCTCAGCAAGAAGTTTGAACTGGAGCTGCAGTTCTCCCCTAGCTCCTTTGCCCCACAGCTGAGATAATTCTGAGATCTGTCTATTGCACGGTCACCCACAATGAGGCAGATCTGTTAATGTGCAATTTAGTGCCCATCTTCCTTCTCTACATTACTCTTTCCCACATTTCTCGTACCTCTCCACAAACCGTGTGTACGTAAACCCTTGGCCCAGAGATCCCCATGGCAGATGCACTAACCTGAGACCTTCACACCTGTACAACTCTCAACTCTTTCTCTTTCACCCAAGAAGGCTATCAGCATGCAATTAAGTTATAAACTGTAACATAAGATCCACTGTAATATTTTGATGCAATAAATTATTTACAGTTTTTATTACTTGATTATTTGTTCCCAACTGTATACAATATACACTCTAACTTCCAGCAACATATCAGCTGACCCGACCACCTCCCAGTTGGAAACTTCAGGGCCAGATGTCCTCTGTGGGTCTGTCCAAATCACCGACTCCAGCAGGTGGACGGGCCAGAGTGCAATGTATAGGAGCTGGCTCCCTGCAGGCTCCTCTTCATCTCTTGGCAAATCGATGGGCATGTTCAGCAATTTCATATTCATTCATTTGAAGTAAACATCACAATTAATTATTTGAGCCTGAATAACCAGGGTTTTAAACACAGCAGGCTCCTAGAGGGGATCATGGCTGGATAGCACCAGATGGATCCCTGTATAGAAACACTTTCAGAGCATGACTTCAAAGCGGGGTGTTTTCTCTTTGGGACTGAATGAGGGGGCCAGGAGGGGAATCAACTTCCTGTAAGGAGTAGGAAAAACAGGCACTCTTGACCCAGTGAATCCATTCGATCGGTTGTCTCCATTCTGTCAATGAACTCTGGAGCTGTCACAGTCACTGATGCTTCTCCTTCCTAACTCCTTCACTATATGCTGTGTGTTGGGGGGCTGGAGAATAATCAGCCAAGGGACGGCCTGATGGGAAGAGTCGACCCACCACCACCACCCACTGATGGGCAGGGAGGAATAGATAGACCTTTGATAGCCTGCCTGGAGACACTTCTGATCCATGATCATGTGGAGTCTATTGCTGATTTTAAAAGATTTTCACACCACAATGGATGGTTTTGCAAATTAGGAATGCCCCAGGGGTCGGAATAGGTGGATGACAGGAGTGCTGGAGCTGACCTTACCCTATTCCCCAAGATTTCAGCAGATAAACCTCTTTATTCTGAGATTCATTTCAGGACAGAGATGCCATGTTTAATTCCACCAATGGATACTGAGCTGCTGTTATGCAGAAGTAGCCATTGTCCAGGGTATGCAGATGAGCCACCTTCAAAGATGTGAAGGGAGAAATAGAACAGTAAAACGTAAGGGCTGCGTGTGAGTGCAGAGACCCTGCCTCCATCTCCCTCAACTCCTCCCTCCTTCTTTCTTCCTTTATTCTTCCCTCCTTTCCTTCCTAATGTGGTACCTATAATGTACCATCACCTTTCTAGTTGCTCAGAATGTAAATACTATTCTTGCTCTAGTGAAGCTTGTATTCTAGTGGGGAAAGCAGACAATTAACAAACTCATATATCTAGAAAATAAATTGCTATGAAAGAAAGTAGATCAGTTTGAGGGTATGAGGGTGCTATCTCACTTAGGGTGTCCAGGATGCTTCTCTAAGCAGATAACTTTTCAGCAGGGAAAGAGAGTTCCAAGTCCCGGGTGGAGCAAGGGCCGAGGAACAAGCACACTGGTTTTGAAAATGAAGGGATATTTAAGAGATACAAAGGAAGCTTAAGTTCAGCTTATCTAATTAAACAGGTGAAGGAGGACATTAGGAAGGGTCAAGGGTTGGCTTCTGCCCAATGCTAAGAAGGAAGGTGCCTGGCTGGGGTTGGAGATGGAGCTGGCAAAAGAAGCCCACATGTAGGGAACAGCTGTGCACAGGCTCAGAGTCTAGTGGTGCAGAACACCTTCAGGGCACTACAGCTGCTCTCTTCCTAGGAGACTGTGCTGGAGGTAAAAGACTCCTAGGAAGGTTTGATGCAGAACATTCAAGAGCAGTGGGCATGGCATGAAGTTAGGAGACTGGTTTGTGGAACACTCCCCTCCCCTCTAACCCTTGATTTCCCCATTCATAAATCAATGTGAACACTTTTGCCCCCTGTGCACTGAACATGCTGAAAGTCATAGAGTCCTTGCCATGCACAGTGGGAACTCGGGGTCCTTCAGAGGCAGAGCTGCATCTGCTTTCTGAGCTCTCACCCAGTGGCTGGGCATCAGGGCTGAGTGCCCACTTGCACATAGAACCATCCTCATCCTCACCTGGTCTCCCATCTCTATGAACTCTGAGACTCAGGCCCTCCTGACATCTTGCAGGACTTCCTATGAGCCATCCTCCTGTCTCCAAACAGGGCCACCCCTTAGAGCAAATATGGTTGTGATAATCATGATATCAGCTGGAACAGTCAACTTCCATTTTTGACTCAGCAGCATGAAGCTTGCATTTCTTCCTTCTCCTCTCGGAAATCACCTCAGAGCAATGAAGCAAATAAAAGGCAGGAGCACAAACTCCCATCTTCACACAGTAGGCGAGACCTGAAATTTGGAATGGAAAGATAAATGGAAGTGCCATCCAAATGATGAGGTTCAGGTCAGGAGCACAGGGAGGAATCCCCAGCAGCAAAATTCAGAAAAGACATTCAAAATATGTCCCTGAAAGAACATAAAATCCTCCTTGAGATGTAAAACCATGATTTCGAACGGAACAGAGATATAGGGTTGTGGCAGAAGATTCCATAGACTAATTTCACGAAGAGAGAGAGGGTCAAGATAGAATGTCACACAGTTGAGCCACTTGCAAGAAAGAGTATCTTTGTGACAGTGGGGAGCAAAGAGGCTTTACCTTTGGACAATCACACAACTGCCTCTATTGCCCTGCCAGAGAGAGGTGACGCCTAAGCTAATTGTCTACAAAACCCTGCAGGCTTTGTGGGAGCCTGGAACACAGCTCAGCCCTCCTCACACAGAGTCTAACTGCAAACAGCTGGTTCCAGAAAAAACTCCCTAATTCCAAAGCCAGTGTTCAAAAAGGAGCCAGCACCGTGTCTAGACAAAGAAAGAAAGAAAAAAGGAAGAAACAGGGGGACCAATAGCAGCAGCAGAAGAGTCAAGGGAAAAATGTTTTCACAGAGCAGAATAAATTGTGACTAAATATTTCATCATGATTTTTTAAAATGAAAGTAATGAGGCAATTATCTCAGGGAAGCAAATGCATTGAAGCAAGAGATAAGAGAAATTACAATCCATTATCTAAAGAGATAGGGGATGAAATGTGAGAATAGGCTGAGACTGCTTATAGAAATGGGGATTTAAAAGTATTATATGAAGCTAGAGTTATAAAGGTAACTGTCAGAAAAATACAAACCTTCCAAATTACACTCACAAGGAAAAGGAGGAAATTTCCACATAGAGGAAGTTTCTTAAAATATTAAAACAAAAAAAGTGTGACATAAAGCAATGACAGCACTAAGATGAAATATATTTTTCATTTAAGTACATATTAATGAGATAAACTCACTTATGAAAAGAAAACACTTCAGATGGCATCACAGAGTAAAATCAATTCTGCTGCATACAAAAGGCACACCTAAGAGGAGGGATTTGGAAAGGTTGAAAATAAAAGGACAGACAATAGGATACTAAATACAAAAGAGAGGCACAGAAGGATGAAAGAGGTCATGATCTGAATATCAGAAAGGCCACATTCAAAGGCAAAGCATTAACTGAGACAAAGAATGGCCTTTGTCATGCTCAAGGTACAGTTCAGAATAAAATTTAAAAAGTTGTGACTACCTATGCACAAAGTAGCATGGCACCAATATTGAAGATATTAATTTATATCAAATTGTTTTGTGAATAGACACATTACATAACTGCCTAAATTCACCTTCTGTAGAGAATAAAATCCCTAAGCTAATTCATCTACAAAGCCCCAGATCCTAACAAGAAAATATAATAAAAAACAATCAAATATCAAGCAGATTTTTAAAAAATTTATAGAAGGTCATAATAACATAACTTAATAAGCACATATAGTTTGTAGTTCAAACTCTGAGCCTTCACACCAGAGAAAACATCTTTATTTAAAATTAAACCAAAGTAAAACAGTACAAAATCCAATCTCTGATCATACTACACTAAAACTAGAAATGAATAATTAACCAAAATCCTCACCACTGGGGGAAAATTTTTAAATCTTTTTCAAATGACTCTTAGGTCAAGAAAAGCAAATAAATAGGGATAGTAAAATGGCTAGAATAGGATAATTAAGATAATATACACAAATACTGTGAGACAGAATTAAAGTAATTATCAAGAGGGAAATTTAAGATGCAGCAGGTTATGTGCCTGTGCTCCCAGCTACTGGGGAGGCTGAGGAAAGAGATTGCTTGAGCCCGCAAGTTGGACCAGCCTGAACAAGATAATGAGACCCCCATCTCAAAAAGAGAGAGAGAAAGAAAGAGAAAAATTATTTCATTACATACTACTATAGTCAGAGATATATAAATTAAATGAGATAAACATTCAGTTCTAGAAGTTATAAAATAATAAAGAAACTTTAGGAAAATATTTAATAGCAAAGAGTAGAAATTCATATATTAATTTAAATAGAAAAATGTGAGAATAAATCCAAGAAAATAAATAATCTAATTAATAAAAGAGAGATAAAACAAAAATCTACAAAATAAGATGTATAGAGGGGAGAAGCACAGCTAGAGAGGATATCAGAACGCTCCCCAACTCAATTCAGGTGTCAATATACCTGAAAATCTGGAGAGAAGGAATAATTCCATAGATGATACAATTTACTAAGCTGACTGTATAAAAAGAAGAAAAATCACGCAGATCAATTAATTACAAAAGGATAAACCGAAAAATCTGACAAACATTCTCTCTATAAAACTATCAGGCTCAAAATTTTTACAAATATTTTTTTCCTAAGCCTATTTAGAAAAAAAAATACATTTTCTATCTATAAACTTTTCTAGAGCATTGGAAGGAAGGAATTCTTCCAAATTGTTTTGAATGAAATAAGCACAACACTACATCTGAAATCCAAATAGTAGGCCAGGCGTGTAACTGTGTAGCCAGTCCAGGCTACCATAACAAGAGCACCATAGACTGGGTGCCCTAGTCAACAGACATCCTGCTTAAATAAGTTCTGGAGTCTGGGAAGACCAAGCACAAGATGCAGGCAAATCTGTAGCATGGTGAGGGCTGCATCCTGGCTTACAGATGGCCACCTTCCCTCTGTTTCCTCATAGCCCAGACATCAGGATCTCCATTATTCTCTCCTTTTATAAGAGCATTAATCCTATCAAAGGGCCTGACCTTATGACCTAATTAACCCTGATTCCCTCCCAAGGACCCTATCTTCAAATACCATGACATTGGAGGCTGAAGTTCAACATAGGAGTTTTGAGGGGACACAAACATTCAGTCCATAACAATGTCATTGCAAAATCCCAAGTAAAATGAGAAAGACTAGGTAAGATTTTTTTTCAATAATGCAAGGAAGATTCAATATTGGCAAATTCATAAACACATTCATAATATTAATACTAAATATAAGGAGAAAATGACATGATTACATAGATGCCAAATATGTTAGAATGCCAATAATCTTTTTTGTTGTTGTTGTTTACACGTGGCAAATATATAGGAAAGAGTGCAAGTCAATGGTATTTTACATTTATACATGCATAACCCCACCATTATGTACTCATGATCACCACTCATATCCATATAGACTACCTCCAGTCTTCTAGAAGATTCCTTCAGGTGTCTTCCCAATCAATAGTTGCCTTACCAAAATGACAACTTTTCTTATTTCTATCACCATAGATTAGTTTTTCACTTCTTTGTGAACTTTTATAAGTGGAATCATACAATATAGATCTGTTGCCACATTCATTGATTCATTCAGTCATTTATTCTTGTTAAGTGAGAATATATGAATACTCCCTCAATATGATAAAGTGTCTTTCTGAACCCCAAAGGCTAATAATTAAACATTAGAAACATTTCCATTAATGGTTAGAATGCAGAAAAGATGTCCACTAGTTCAGTATTATTTAAAATTATTCTAGAAATACTAACCAATGCAATTAGACATAGAAAAAGAGTAGAATTATACACTGTTGTGGGGCAGACTATATGGGCAATGACTAAACAAACTCCTTTTACCCTGAGACTTCATATCATGTAAGAAATGCTTCTCCCGTGGGAAAGCCCCACCTCTGTACCCATTAGTAGTTACCTAGCATAACATACTTGGCAACACAAAATAGTAATTCTTATACAATGTAAAATTGTTCTGTTTGCTTTCCATCTTTCTTGGGCAATGTACCTTGTCAGAAATTGATTGTCTAGACGTAAGTAATCATTCTCTAACTTGTACCCAACTAGGGTCATTTTGACCCACTTCCCTTCTGCTTGCTTGCTGCTATGCCAACCTGGAAAGCCCTGTGGGAAATACCAATGTACCCTTTGCATTGTCTCGTTAACTGCCCAATTCAGCTTCTGTACCATCTTGCTTACAGCTACGTCAACCCAGATGTAGTTTTTGCCTTTAAATATCCTAAAATGCTCAGGCTTAGGGCTGTTCCTTGCAGAGACAGTTATGGGTCCTGTGGGGAGTAGTCACCAGCTGGCTGGCTAAATAAAGACTTTTCAATTTGGACAAAACTGGGACTTGGTATGTTTTCTGAGCAACCTGCCCCACAACATAAACATTAGGAAGAAGACGCAAAACTATTACTATTATTATATAAGAAGCTTGAAAAAAAATCCAACGAAGAACAATAGCACTAAGAACCTATCACAACCAGCAAAAGAATTCACTAAGTTAGCAGGATACAAAATTGGTATACAGAACTTAAGCTAACAACATCTATTTGAAGGCACGATAGAAGAAAAGATTCATTTACAACGACAAAACATATAAAATAGAAATAAAGATGGAATACAAAAAAATAAAAATTAATGATGAATATGCAAGAAAGATTGAAGAAAACTCAAAAAACAAAAGTGAAAAGTCATTTCATGTTTTTAGCAACACTCCACATCGTGAAAATGTACATTTTCCTCAATCTACAAATTTAACTAGTATAGTAAAATACTATCCAGCTATTTAAAAATTAATATGAAAAAAATAAACAAAAAAGCCACAATATTATGGAAGAGAAAAGAAGCGAAGTAGCACTATCTGTGTATTCAAGCATACTATAAAACTACAAAACAATTACAGCATTATGATATGGCATATGAATAGACAGCTAGGTAAATGAAACAGAGCAAAGGTCAAAAATAAACCTGAGTCACTTGAAAAAAATAGTGCATTGTAAAGGAGGAGTATTAGTAAGAAGTGATAAATGAGTTGTTTAAAAAAATCATGCTGTTAAGGCAATCCTTAGCATGAAAAGTGAAGCAGGAGGCATCACAATACCAGACTATATATTTTATACTAAGCTATATATCAACTATATACTAAACTCTACTACAGAGCTATAGTAACAAAAATGGCATGGTATTGGCATCAAAATAGACTTGTAGACCAATGGTACAGAACAGAGGACACAGAGACAAACCCACATAAATACATACTAGATACATATATCATACTAGACAAAGGTGCCAAAACATTCACTGGAGAAAAGATAGCCTATTCAACAAATGGTGCTGGCAAAACTGGAAATCCATATGTAGCAAAAATGAAATTAAACCTCTATCTCTCACCCTGCACAAAATTCAACTCAGAGCAGATCAAAGACTTAGGTACTAAAACAGAGAATCTGCACCTAACAGAAGAAGAAGTAGTTCCAAATCTTCACCATGTCAGCCTAGGATCTGACTTCCTTAACAAGACTCCTAAAGCATAAGAAATAAAATCAAGAATCAATAAATGAGATGGATTCAAATTTAAAAGCTTCTTCTCAGCAAAGGAAACAATCAATAACATGAGGAAAGAACCTACAGATTGTGAGAAAATCTTTACCACATGCACCTCCAATAAAGCATTAATCTCAAAAAAGTTAACACACACACACATACAAAAAAAAAAAATAACCCAATCAATAAATGAGCTAAGGCACTGAATAGACACTTCACAGAAGAAGAAATACAACCGATCATCAAACATATGAAAAAGTGTTCAACATCTTTAGCAATTAAAGAAATGCAAATCAAAACTATACTAAGATTTCATCTCACTCCTGTCACAATGACAATTATCAAGAATACAGGCAACAATAAATGTGGGTGAGGATGTGGTGAAAAAGGTACACTCATACATTGCTGGTGTGGCAGCAAATTGGTGCAACTATTGTGGAAAGCAGTATGGAGATTCCTCAGAAAACTTGAAATAGAACCACCATTTGACCCAGCTATCCCACTTCTCAGTTTATACCCCAAAGACTTAAAATCAGCATACTACAGTAATGCAGCCATGTCAATGTTTATAGCAGCTCAATTCTCAATAGCTAAATTATGGAATTAACCTAGGTGTCCTTCAATAGATGAATGGATAAAGAAACTGTGATATATATATATATATATATATATATATATATATATATATATATATATATATTCAATGGAATATGACTCAGCTTTAAAGAAGAATGAAATTATGGCATTTTCCAGTAAATGGATGGAGTTGGAGAATATCATGCTAAGCGAAATAAGCAAATCCCAAAAAACCTAAGGCCGAATGTTTTCTCTAACATGCAGATGCTAACTCACTAGAGAAGAATAGCGTTACCTTAGATTAGGTAGAGGGAAGTGAAGGGAGGGAAGGGAAAGGGATGTGGGGATAGGAAAGATAGAAGAATGAAATAGTCATTATTACTTTATGTATATATGTGACTGCATGACCAATATAATCTACAACATGTATACAAAGAAAAATGAGAAATTATATCCCATCTATGGATGATATATCAAAGTGCATAAATACATTCTACTGTCATATATAACTACCTAAAAGAAATTTAAAAATTAATTTAAAAAAAATCATGCTGGGAAAATAGGATGAAAATTCAAAAGAAGAAAGTCTGTTTCATTCAGACAACATCTATACAAGAAGATATTCCCAGTGCATAGCAGTTTTACACGTAAAACTGATGACAAAAATATCAGAAGAAAATATGAAGAATTTTTTAATAATCTTACCGTCTAAACGGCCCACATATAATGCAACCTCCAAAGCCATAAAAAAAAGGAAAAACTCATCACTAGATGCATTTACTGGGAGGGAAACATAAATAGGTTTTAATCATAAGGAAAACACGCTTAACTCCATGAACAATAAGAGAATTGCAAGATAAAACTATGCTGAAATACCATTTGTCATCTGTTAGTTTGGCAAATATCAAAATGTTTAATAATATGTTTGATATTGCCAAATTACTCTCCATAAAGGTTATACCTTATAATTTGCAACTTCCACTTTCATTCACACTGTATGATAATGTATTTCCTCACATGCTCACTGCGCTCAAATATTGTTGGTAGAAGCATAAAAGAGTGTAACCTCTATGGAACCAAGAAATGTTTAACAACATTTCAAATGCATTTACATTTTTGATCCAGAAATTTCACTTCTGGAATTTATTCTTGCCTGTAACTCCAACACGAGGGAAATGCTGTCGGGTTCTTCCTTGCACCTTCAGGTATATATAGATAGATAGATAGATAGATAGATAGATAGATAGATAGATAGATAGATAGATATATAGATAGATATATAGATAGATAGTTGGATTTGCATGAACTCTCTTGAGAAAAATTCCCCAGAAGCCAGTAATATTTGTCACAGCCAGGGAGAAAACCTGGCTCTCTAAGGGACAGAGGGAGACTCTTTCCTGTACACATAATTTTGTACTTTTTCAATTTTGAATGATATGAAAGTTTTTACCTAACCCTCAAATAGATAAACATTATTTTATAATTATAGCTTCCATGTTTTCTACACTCCAAAATTCTTATAAGACTTCATAACTATTATCCCATATAATCCTCTAAAAAGCCCTATGAAGTATACTCTTTTTCAAAGATGAGGCACAGAGTTTAGATGGAATCCAGGGGTCCTTCTCAGAAACCCTAGCTGTCCCTGGGCAGGATGTACCTCTGAGGGCCACATCTATTTGTAGAGTGCATACAAGGCAGAGAATGTGCTCATACAGACCAGTCCTCCCCACTCCTAGAGGTCCCCCCTCTCAGAGGCTTGTGCCATAAGCACACCCAGCCTGCCAAATGCTCGCCCTGGTCTGGCTGGACTCTCCGTGGCCCCTAAAGCAGGGGCTTGTTCAGGAGGCAGCATTTCACATGTCTAACCTCCTCTATACAATGCCTCATTCCACTGTCTTTAGCTCAGTTCTAGCTGTCATCAGATCATAACTATACTTTGGCAACAGCCTCCTCACTTGGTGGGTGATGGCCAGGATGATGATGTTTTCCATTTACAGTATATTTTATATAAGAAAATGTGTTTATTATAGGAAACAATTTAAATGCTTTTATGCTTAAAGCAGATGCCTTTCCAGTGCTCTCCCTTGGCTTCAAAAGACTGGGGCCTGGTAAAGTACAAGAAGCTTCATGCTCCAGGCTTTCCTGGCTCATCTCCCACATAAATCCTTCCTTCCGGCCAAATGTGTGGAAACAGGAACTACACCCAATTTTCTGGTTGATTCGAGGCATTTCTCTTCTCTCGGACTTCACCCACTTTCTCATACGCTTTTGCAGCCCAGCTGCAAGTCCACCTGGCCAGTTCCTACTGTTGCTCCAAATCTCATTTCAAGTATTCCTCCCTAGAGAAGCCTTCCCTGCCCCTCGGTCTGATTTCAATCTCCGTCTTTTTGACTCTATATTAACCATGGCAAAACTCAGTCCAAGCATAGATCACATGTGCTATTACATTGCTAACTTCTCTGCCTATAGCTGATGATCTGTGAGCTCCCTGAGAACAAGAAGAGTGTGACAGTCATCCTGGTACACCCAGAGGATGACTCAGTTCTTGTTGAACAACTGATTGAACAAACTATGTTAAAGCCATGTGCACCAGCCAGGACTGCGCTTCCGCCCTCTCAAAGGGTCCCATAAAGCCCTGCACTATGTTCCTAAGAAGCTCCCAGAAGCTACACTTCCTAAGGTCATGTGGTACACTGTGACATTGGTGGTCCCTTGTGTACACATTGACTGGCAGTTACATGTTGAGGCAGTCCCCTCCCACAAGGACTCTGGGATCAGCCATGTGACTTTCCTTGGCCAGCGAATCATTGGCAATCATGACACAAACAGAGGCTGGCTGTATAAGTGCTTAGACTCTGGTTTATCCTCTTGGAAGGTGCCTGCCATGCTGTCTAGAAGCTTGGACTAGAATACCAAATGATGAGAAGCCACATAGAGAAGGTCCCAAGGAGGACACGGGTGTGCCAGTCCCTGTGGAGCTCCCAGCTGACTGCACCCTCATCAGTGACCTCTGGGGTTCCTTGTAGAACAGATAGAACCACCCAGCGGAGCCTAGTCAATCCATAGAATTGTGAGAAATAATAAGCCACTCATCACTGAAACCACTGTTTATGAAGGTTTTGAGGTGACTTGTTATCAGCAATAGATAAAGCAACAGGTCAACATAGAAACTCCCACCTGCCTGACTCCCAGTGCCACCATACAGCCTCCCTGGCCACCTTGGCAGTCACTAGGTCAATGCAGTAGTCTGATGTATCAAAGTCATTTGCTGGGATCAGAACTGCCAGCAAAAGCCAGACCCAAGTGAGAGAATGGGAACCTCCAAATCAGATCACATCCACAAAACAGGATACCCAGGGAAAGCCAGAGCTGCCTGTAAATGTGAGTGGCAAGTGTTAGGGAGAAGAAAGGAAGGCCAGGCTGTGCTCCGATGGTGCCTTCCTCTGGACCCTCCTCACAAGCACACCTGGCAGTGAAACTGCATGCAACTCCAGTCTTCCAGGGCTTTTGATCTTAGAAAAAACAAAGCAGTGTTCAGCACCAGCCCCTTTCTGCAGAGACTGGGATGGTGTTAGAGCCAAGGGGAATTCTATGCTCTGGCCCTTTTCTGCTGCAGGGTGGAGGCCACATTCTTGCCCCTCTTGACCAGCATTTCCAGGTGTCTAGTACTGTCCACAGACCAATGATTTCTGCTTATGAGCAATGGGAGATGAGGCGCCCTCTGAGAGAGAAGACAGCACCCCTGGAAGCTCACTGTGGGGACTGCTAAAAGTTGAAAAGTCCTAAAGGAAAGAATGTCCTTCTGTTGATTTATATGGTATTGATATACAGCAGAAAGACAGCTTCTTGTGAACAGAGCCTATGTCTGTCTCATTCTACACAGTGACTCCCTTACCCAGAACAGATCAGGTACTCAGCTAGTGGTCGCAGAGGAATGAATGAAATGAATGAGGGTCCAGTCTTCACATAGGGTTACTTCTCCAAGATGCTGATGATGTCTCACTCCTCTGAGCCTTCATACCTCCTGTTCCTGTGCCACTTCTGTTTGACCATGTAGCACATGGCCTTCTTATTACTTCTGGAATGGTGGGCTGGTTTCACACTCTTCTATACTCTGTTTGTTCCTCCATACATGGGAAGAACATAAGGATTGAACATAAGGAAACATAAGGATGGAACATTGTTGTGCCTGGGACCTGCACTAAGGTCCCTAGGACCATTTCCCTGTACCATGTTCTCAGATGCTGGTGCCCAATAGCCAGAAGTAATCCTTGATTAAAAGTAGTTGAGCAGTAGTGGGAGCCCATAGACTTTGAGGTTCATGCAAATTACCTATCTTAAAATACAGACCTTGATTCAGTAGATCTGGGGAAAGGGGTCCAGATCTCATTTCTAACAAGCGCTCAGATGGTGCAGTGCTGCAGTCTAGGGAGCACTCTTTGAGGAGCAAGAGGACTCAACATTGGCTGAGGGATGTCAGGAGAGAACCACAGGGCAGCCATGGAGTGGCATGGAAGCAGCAAGGGCCCTGGGGGCAGCCATGGTTGAGGCTGCTCTCATGACACAGTGCTGCTGGGGAGCAGGAGGTAGGACCTGATATAGGAGACCTAGGGCCCCTTGCAGAGGCCAAACAGATGGACTTCAGAGATGGCCTGGGGCATTTCATCTCCTGGGGTGGTAGAGTAGGAGAGAGCAAGGCAGTTTTCTCCAGGTTACTTTGCTCTATGTACTGGTGACAGAAAGGCACAGGTTGTGCTGAGGCTCTGGCCCCACCCCAGGATGGAGGGCAGTGTGGGAGAACACACTCACGGGAGACCAGGCAATGAAGTTTATTCTGATGAACAGGAAGTCCCCCCAGAGTCGTTCCCATTGGGAGCTGGTATTGTAGAAAAGGAAGGCCAGCGTTTATAAGGAGCTCAATGGAACCTGTCTGGTTCTGTCATGGGCCTGTTGTAAAGTCCTGAAGCCAGAATTAGACAGGCAGTCAGTGTAGATAGGTAAATCAAGTCAGGTCGGATCTAGGAGGCCAATTTTGAGTGAGTCTGGGAAGAACCGGCCCCTGCTCCAACCTGTTGCCAAGGTAACCTGTCCCAGGAATTTCCCCTCCCTACAGGGAGTTATAAGGTTGTTAATGTGTCCAGGGCTACTCCACCCTGCCCTACCCCCTTCAGCCCACCTATTTCCCACCTTTTGGCCATCCCTCTGAGCATTCCTGGGCCTAGTCACCTCCGCAGGAAGGAAAGATAAGGGGGAAAGGCAGGAGAACAAAGGAACCTAGGACATATAAAAAGGGCAGAACACCTCCCCTCTGGGGATACCATGATACCAGCTTTGGCCCCCTTCTCTCTCGCAGGAGAAATCTATGTTACCCCTTTTTAAATAAACCCTGCTTCATATGCTTGCCTTGGCCTGCTTCTCTAATGTTCAAACTTCAACATGCGGGGGAAGCAGAACTCGTCACCGATAACTGGTGGTATCAGTCCTTATAACCTCCTGGCAGCCCTGAAGAACAATCAGAGCACTGCCCAGGTCAGAAGGGCCCTCCCTCCACTGAGCTCAGGAGAAGGGGGAAAGAAAAGCTTTACATGCATTATCTCAGTAGTTCCCGACCTTCCTGGGGGCCTCTGAGGGCTCACAGAAAACCCATCTACAGACCCCTGCATGAGAACAACAATAGTGCTTAGTATCTGTCGATTGAAAAAAAACATCATCAAAGCCTATCAGGAATTCTGAAATGCTTTTTGCTGAATTCATGTTGCATTTATTAGAAGGCATTAATATATACATGAAAAGGGGGCGAGCACATGTATGCAGGCAGCGTTCATTCAGAGTGTGAATAAGGATTCAGTTGCTGATGGAGACGCCGGCCCTTGGAATAATTCTTTGCCTCCTCTCCCAACTCCTCTCCCTTCATTCTCTTAGCTTTCATAACAACCCTTCATGGTAGGGTGAGGAAGCTGAAGCTCCAATAGGCTGAGCTGTTCAAAGCTGCACATTAAGGAAGAAGCTGAATCAGGTTTTTAACAGAGTCTCTGTGAAGCCTCTTTCCCTGCTATTCCGCTGGACTTCTTTAGCAGTCAACATACCATGGAATCACTCTGGCGCCCTCTGGAGGTCACTCCTCCATCCTGCCCCTTGGTTTCAGATCCATAAAGGTCAGTTGATTTTAAACTAATATAACCATTGCTCTCCTCTTCGTTTTGTGTGAGGCCTGACAGCCTGAGGAGATTCTTGAGTGAAGTCTAACTGGATATTGCAAAATTTCTCCACGAATGGAAACACGTGCAGAGATTCTCAGCCCACTCCTACAGCCTAAAGAGAAGGGGAGGTGAGACGGGGAGGAGGTGACAGGCCCCTGCCACCCCCGCCCCACCCCCACACCAGTCCCCACAGCTGTCTGTCTGTGTCAAATGTTCTGAGGAGGTGGGGGGCTTCAGCTCCCCACACAAAGAGTTCAGAGCTGTCAGCACCTTCCCCACAATACACTAGATGCTGAGGAACAGGTGATAATTGCAGCCCTGTCACCCTCGTCACCTCTGAGCTGGCTGGGTTTTTTTTTTCTAAAAACAAATGTTGTTCTGCCTGGAAATCGAAGTTGGAATTTGAGTTGAGGAAATCTACACATCAGAGCTGTTGCCCTTTTCCACAAAGCATCCATTAGGGAATAGGGCCTGGGAAACACCAGGAGAGCTCGTGGTTGGCCTGCCATCAGGGGGGAGATGTCTGTTCAAGGAGGAGGTGGGCTACAGCCTCTGGGTATGCACTCCCATCCCTGTGGGGCCCTCCACTTCCTAGGGCCCCCACCACCAACAACAACAGCTTGGTGTTACAGCTCTATCCTTCTGCCTTTGGAGGAAAGGAACCTGCTTAAGCCCTTCATGTCTTGAAAAGAATCTTTCAGACACTGCCCACCTGTACTTCTAGAACCAGCAACTGAAGTGCTACCCAGGTCTTCAAATTCCTAATGAGGATTCTAGTCTCTTCATTTTTGAGATCCCCCTGTCCTCAGAACACACAGCCAAGAATCTGTGAATGTCTATGTTAAAAAGTAGTGACAAGACTAAAAACACTGCAGAAGCATATACTTGAATTTTCACATTCAGATTCACACACAGAGATACAAACCAAAGCAAGTTCCCATAAGAACAGATGTAGTTGCACCTGATAGTATCTCCCTTTGATGAGTACTTTACTCCAGTGCCAGGCTTGCGCTAAGCACTTCCATACGTTACCCCCACCTGCTCTTCACACACCCTTATGTGGAGTGGAACAGGAATAGTGACTGTCTAAGTCACCATCGCTTACACTAAGAGGACTAAGCTCAGAGTTGTTGGGAGTCTACCTGAGTCTCAGAGGAAATGAAGCATTAAGAAAGCAGTATCTCCAAAAATTCATGCTTACAACCCTTCTCTATATTGTCTGCCTCATACAAAGTCACTTAGTGTGGTCTTATGTAAAACTGCACATATACTACAAGTAACTTTGCTTAAAGACATGCACAGTCATTATTACACAAAGATGCTCAGAGATCCAAGTAAGTCCCCATAAACTGCACACAGAAATCAAAATTCCTATTGTTTGGTGGTGGTGGTGGTGGTGGTGGTACTAGGGATTGAACCTAGGTTGTTCTATCACTGAGCTACATCCCCAGCCCATTTTATTTTATCTTACTTTATTTCATTTTAAGACAGGGTCTTAGTAAGTTGCCCAGGCTGGCCTCAAACTTGCCTCAGCCTCTCAAGTAACTGGGATTACAGGTAGGTGTCACCAAGTTTGCTCAAAATCCCTGTTTTAAAAACACCTACAGAATTATGGTCATTTCCCAGTCTAACGTATCTATTCAACTTTATTTACAATTACTTTTCATTGCAGGAGCTATCATGTAGGTTAAAGCAATGATTGTACCAGAATATACTTGTGGTTTTCCTCAGCAATTTAATCTCCCAGAAAGCAGGGGTGGGGGATCTATTTGGACGTTAATTCTGCTTCAACAATGGCAGACTGTTTGGCAAAGAGACAGGAAGAGGAATCTTAAGAAATAGTAGCCAAAGTTCATGCCATGCATGAAGGACTGGGCAGGGTCTGACTTATCTTACTCTTTACAAAGGCAAACTGCAAAACCTTCACAGAAAAGACAGGCTGATCCCATGATCTGATAGGCTCCAGGAAGATGGCACTGGAGGGATGACTTTCAAAAATGAAATCTGGTGATACAATTGCAAATGACTCTGATATAGAAGAAGCCTACTTACATGGGATGAATACAAAGGAGTGACACAGACCTTTTAAGTATAATCTCAGGAAGGCTGAAGCTTGGAATAAGCCAAAGACAAGACCACAAAAGGCTTTTTGAGTGGAGTCAGAGTAATGAGAACAGAGAAGTGTTCCAACTCTCCAACTACCAGCCGAATGGCATTGGGCAATTTTCCTAACCTTTCTGAATCTCAGTTTCCTTGTTCATAAAAAGGCAATAATAATACTCACACAGCAGTTTTGTGTGAAAATTACATGGGATGATGAATTAAGAAAAACAACAATACCAAAAACAAAAACAACAAATCCCCGGAAACCTAGCACAGAGGAATTGCCAGTTCCCTCCAATACGAATGGTTTAAAGTGACAAAAAGCAATACCCTTCAGGTCCTCTTTTGTCTCCATCTTTCTGTCAAGAACAATGATCCTCAAATTAGAAAAATCTAGAATGGGCCCTTATAGTGGCACCCACCTGTAACCCCAGCTACTTGGGAGGCTGAGGAGTTTTTTTGAGTTCAAGACTAGTTAGGGCAACTTAGTGAGACCCTTGTCTCGACTCGAAATAAAAAATAAAAAGGACCAGGGATGTGGTTCAGTGATAGAGGGCCCTTGGTTCAATCCCCAGTACCATAAAAAAAGGAGGAGAAGGGCTAGGAGAAGAGGAAGGGGAAGGGGAAGAAAATCTAGGATGAACATTGATAAGGAGAATTCAAGAATCCAAGTAGCACAAGGCTTGTAAAAATAAGGCCAATCTTCCTGACCCCAAAGAACTATATTCAACAGATGGAAGTTATACACTACAGTTGAGAATCCTTGAACTACCACTTAGAATTGAGCAGGGGGCGGGCGGAGGGGGACAAGAGTCATGTCTGCTACATAGTAAAAACATAGTTAAAATTTGTTGATATATCGTTGCTAGAAATATGCAAATGCCTTGATTTGTTGGAAGGGGAAAAAAATGTGCCTGAGATCCACCCCAGGTAAAATTCCAGAAAGGCCTGTCAAACAAGTGGCTTGCAGCTCCTCAACAAGAGATACTAGGATCCCAGGAGCTGACCTCCCAAGAACTCTTCACACCTGACATACCTCGCTTCCTTTCCTGATGTAGTTGTTAGACAAGCAGATGAAAAATACTTGTTTTTTTTGGGGGGGGAGGGGGAGGATCGGTTGGGGGAGTGGCACTCACGATCCTAGATGGAGAAATGTGACTCAGATGATAATGCAGTCAGGAGCTTCATAACTGGCAGAGTGGCCATATCCAAAGAAAGAGGATGAGCAGGATCAATAACAACCCGGTCCCTAGGGTCCTGAGTCAGGGCCTCACCCAGGCTTGCCAGTCAACATTTTTCTTATTGACAGCAGGAATGATTACTGATTAGTTATAAATCAGGGACAAGAAGGGGCACTTCAGGTTTTAAGGGGCAGAGTCAGGATCCAGCTATATCTGCACAGCTGAATCTAGGGCTAAAAAAGTAATATGTTTTCTAGAACATCTATTCTTCTCCAGGCTCTATAGTCACCTGGGCCAAAAGTTTGTGGGTCTCACTCCTTCCATAAATCCATCTACTCATAAATTTATCAGTTTTACCTCCTTGATACTTCCCAAATATGTCCTTTATTTTTAATCCCCCTGTCCTTGCCTAAACTTAGGCTCTGGTGCTATTAGGTAACAATGACCAAAGATTTGGAACACAGTCAAAAGAAAGCAGTCTCCAAATCCCAGTTTATATAGTGAAAGTGTGATCTTGGACAAGCTATTCAACCTATCAACATTTCCGTTTCCTTGTATGTAACATGGGCATAATATAAATACAAACTTCAGGGATTGTTGCAAGATTTATGAGAGAATTCTTTTAAAATGTTTAGCACCATACCTGGCATGGGACAGGTACCCGTACACATTAATTGGTATTTCCAGACAGCTGTAATAACCTTCCAGCTGCTCTATCGCCAGCATTAGGTGTCCCTTATCAGGGAGATCAAACCACAACCCACCAGTGATTCTCCCCAGAGTAGATGTCACCAAAGGTATGTGATTCTACCCAGAGCTTTGCCCCAGGGTAAAGACCCAAGTCTTCACCTGATACAAAATGGCCTCCCTAACTTTTCTAAACTTCAGTCCTAGCAGCAGGCCATTTTCAACCTCTAAGGTTTGGGGCAAACTTCTCATAGCCTGGCATGCTCTTGCCCTTCTTGTCCATCCAATGACCTCCAACTCATGCATAAAAAAAGTCTAGGCAGGTGTAAGCCAAGATGCCCATGATGCTTTAGATCATATTAGGATACAGATTTGATTAACAAGTTAGCTTTTGAAATACACTGAGTTTTATCTCTTTTCCTCACAATTTTTCTTTCTAAATGTTACTCCACATGGGCCATGCTTAGGTGAAAATGAGTATCCTTCTAGAGAAGGAAAGCTAGAGAGATCAGAGTGCCCCTAGAGACTAGATGAAAGTCCAACTAGGGATGGGTTCAGCCAACACACCTTGAGCACCTACTGTACACCAAGTCCAAGTGCTAAGAGGAACCATGAGCAAAGTAGAAAGGGCCTCTGCTCTCACAGAGCTGGCACTACAGAGGGAAAGAAGAAAAGAAGACAGGGCTAACTCAGAGGAATAAGTGTGTTCAAGGGTAGACATGGTGGCTTCTCTAAGGAGGTGACAGAGGTAACCTTTGAGCTGCATGAGGAGAAGCTGGTTTTGCGAAGCTTTAGGGAAGAACACTTCATCAGAGGGAACAGCAAATCCAAAAGCCCTGAGGCAGCCCCAAGTGAGCATGTTGGCAGAACCATCAGAGGTGGGACTGACCCAGTGGGGTGCTGTGGGGAGGGGGACAGCATGTCCGGTGAAGACAAAGAAACAGGAAGGCTCCTGCAGACCTCACCTACTGGCTTTCCCCCAGTGCCCAGCTGAGTTCCTGGTACACAGTGCATGCTCAGTAAACATTTTGCCAAATGAACAAATAAACCAGAGTGACTAGGTTCACCACTAACAATGGACCCAGGGATGTCAAGGTGGTTGCTGGTGGCTGTCCCCTAAAACCTTCCCATAGTAGACCTGCTCCAACCCTCCAGATCCATTTGTGTTCCTGGAGGTGGCCCTCTTGGCAAGGACAAGAGCAGAAAGAGATCAATGTAAATGAGACCCCTGAGTTGGAAACTCTAAAGCTGACTTCAGTCCCTCTTCTTTGCAGAAAAAGCATGCCTCTGAGAGCCCAAGGTCAACGTCTAGATGGAAAATGTGAAGCCACCTTTGAGACAGCATTCCCTATAATGGTGCCTTTGGCAACTGGGAGATGCCCAGGCCTGGGGCTTCCAAGTTTACTCCCAAAGACCCAGATTGAGGCATCAGACCCTTGATGCTGGTGACAGTGGACTGCATTATGCAGAGTTATGTTTGTTTGTTTTTAAGGAGGGGCTTGAGGGGTTGTTTCCAATTGTCTGGCAGCAGGACTGAACTGCAGATGGACAATGTGTGTGCCCCTGCCTGCTAGGGGCTGGACACTGGCCAACCCTGGGTTTGAGGATGCATGTGGAGCCATCCAGCAGGATAGACAGCCACACAGACAGAACCCAAAGCTGCAACACACTGTGGGCCCCATCAATAAATATCTGGGGCTTTTCTCCCTCAGAGCCACAGAGACAGACATCAAAGAATTTCTTTCCTGTAACCCACCCTTTTTTCTTGCTCTTTGGTACATGGGCCAGAACATATGGACACAGAGTTTGGAATTCTAGAAGCTTGCTGTTGCCAACAGGAGGATGAATTATTGAAGTGTTATGCTTGTTAACAGCACACTCCAAACCTTGGGTGTTTACAAGGCTTCAGGCCGCTGGGGGGTCTAGTTGTTCAAGCCAAATACTATTCAGGGACTTGGAATCTGTTATGATGCTTTTGGAAGAAAAGAAATGCCCTGTGTTCCCCAAATTCTTAACCCAGGGACAAAGAGAGAACAGCACTTGGCTCGGCTCTTCTCAGAGCCCTGGAAAGGAAGACTCAGTCAAGCTCTAGGGACCTGCCCAGTTCAGAGGCCCTTACAGCTCACGTGCTCAGTATTTTCCCATCCATCCAATCTGGCACCCACCCAGCGCAAGCCTCACGAAGAATGCCTAGCCTGTTTCCCTAGGGACAGATGCAGCAGCTGGTACCCAACTCTCTCCCTGAAACTCTCCCCATACCATCTACTGCAAGTATCTCTGTGGCTTTTGCTCATCTTGGTGAGCAAGGTGAGTCCTGCAGACTCGTCTATGAACTGTGTCCCCTGTCTACTGGAGTTCCTGGTACCGGGCGCAGACTAAGCAAACGTTTGCTGAATGTACAAATAACCAGGTGAGTGCCTGGGTTCATGAATAACAAATGGACCCAGGGACAGGCAAGTGAATGATGACCTCACAGTTCAAGGGGAGGTTTCCTGATTTATAAGTAACATGCATATAACTAATCAATAATGTAACAATCAATAGTGTTCATTCTGTGGCTCCCAAGAAACTCACTTAAGCATTTGGAATACTGATTTGAACAAACTGGACAAAGTCAATGAAAACCAGGTGGAAATTACAGAAACCTATAGAAAAGCAAAAAATATTAAAATATTATCCACTAGCCTAACATATCTAGGAGCAACAGGGTGAACATTTTAGTATATTCCTTTGCAGACATTTATTCATACATTTTTAATATTGTTGAGAGCATACCATAAGCCTAATTTTGTATCGATTTTTAAATTTAATATTATGTCATAACCATCTTCCCTAGATAGGATTATCAGCAGCAAATAGTAATTCGGGGTATCCAGCTATAGTTAAATTTCAGAGAAACAAAGAACAAATAAGACTTTAATATAAGTATGTCCAAAAATGGGCCTCAAAATTTATTCATTGTTTCTGTAAAACTAAATTTAACTAGTGCCCTGTATTCTATCTGGCAACACTGGTTAAAAACTCACAGGTGACTACATTTCTCCTCATTTTCACCAAAAGCCCCCTTCCTTCATTCTATTCTAAACATACTAACCTTGAACAGCTCAGGTCTTCGCCTGTCACAGGGCCTTGGCAGCACTCACTCCCCCTTCTGTCTGGACACTTACGGCCTTGATGTTTGAGTCACTTCCCATCTACTGCTTTCACGGCTCTATTCAAATGTCACCTTACCAGGAGGCCATCTCTGTCTCCCTTTCTGCAAATTACCCCCTCCATCCCTGATTTTCTTCATAGCATTTATTACCCACATGGCATTCTCTGCTTACTGTTTGACTCCACTTTTAGTAAGATCCCTAAAACAAGGACTTTATCTATTTTGTTTGCCTTTTTTATTTGGCTCTATTGCTACATCCCTCATGTGTAGAACAGCACCTGGCTCATACAAGGCACTATAGTAAATAAACGGATGCCTGTGTAAGCATGTGTTTATCTGGTGATTGGTTCTATGCTAGTGAACCACTAGTTTATTTCTGAATCATTACCATAATGATTTATTATAGTTTCATGAGCATTTTTTTAATCTGATAGAACCATATCTCTCATTAATTTTACACTTTTTAGCCTTGGTCATTTTTGATCAATTAATCTTCCATCTAAATTTAGAGGCCTAAAAACAGGCAAACAACTATGTTTTCTCTAGCCAGACATGCTCTAACAATTCCATGTGTTCACTTATATAATTCTCACAGCAAAACCTAACTATAGTCCATCTCCACTTTCCAGATGAGGAAACTGAGGCACAAATAGCTTCCTCAAGGCCATACAACTGGTGAGTGGCACAGCTAATATTTGAACCCAGGTCGGCTCCAGAGACCTTTCTATGATCCACAGTTCTGTGCTTCCATATTTGTTTTCTATTGCTGTCATAACTGCAAACTCTGCAGCTCTAAACAATAGCTCCCTGGATCAGGAATCTGCAGTACAGACTGGGTTCATCTGCTTGGATCTCACAGGCTGAAATCAGCATGCCGTGTGGCTGCAGTTCTCAGCTGAGGCTGGAGTTCTGTTCCAAGCTCACCAGTTTCTGGGCACACGTTCCCCATTGGCTTCCAGCAGAGCCACCTGCTTCTTCAATGAAGCCAGTAGGAGCAAATCTCTGTCTGGCTTCCTCTCCTGCATCAAAGAAAACTCCCTTCTTTTAAAGGGGTTGCCTGATCATAACATGCCCACTCAAAAAATTTGGTTATCTTAAGGTCAATGGACTGGGAACTTGATTTACATCTTCAAAGTCCCTTCACAGCAGTAGCTAGATTCAATTGATTGAAAAAACCAGAGGCAGGGGTCTTGGAGGGGTCATTTTAGAATTCTGCTTAACTTTGTCTTTTAATTCGGGTTATGTAATTTAGGTATGGTAAAGACAACAGATCAGAAAATAACTGCCATTGGAAAGATAGTTTGTTACACTCAGAGATCACCCCAAAATTGGCATGCCATGCCTTGGGTAGGGTACAAGGGAAAGCACCAGGGTTGGTTAGAAGGCGGACAGAGAGGAGAGAGCTGAGGTCAAGAGCTCAATCATGGTTTCCATGGGATGAAATGGAGGAAACAGGGTAAGCTGTTTAAGGTGGCTTAATTTGGATAATTTCAACAGGTTCTAGAGTATGGGGGTTGCCCTTCCTTATCTAGTACCTGGTCCAGGCATGATTAGGACAGATTCATGAGTTCACTAAAGTGATGGCCAGAGGCATGGGCTCTGGATTGGTTGGTTTGCATTTAGAAACTGCCCTCTCTTTCAAGTTGTTTATCATTCCTAGGGATTGGTCAGCCCTGGGAGAGGAAGTCCCTCAGGGTTGGCAAGACTCTAGATGCAAAAGCATCGGGGAATACAGAAAATGAAAGATGTAGTAGTTTGTGCAGCCACCTCATTTTGTAAAGCTATCCACTCATTTCTCTCACCTTCCCCCACCCCAAAAAAGAAAACAACTCTAAGTCGTTTTGATTGACATTGTTTTAAATGTGCATAGCAATTTAGGAAGAACTGACATTTTTATGGAAGTGTTTCCTTCCAGGAACATAGTATACCTCCCCATTTAGTTAAGTCTCATGACTCTCAGTAGTTTTGTACTTTTCTTTTTATAAATTCTCATTTTCATATGGTTATTCCAGATACTTTATGAGTTTTATGGCCATAATAAATGGGACTTTTCCTTACCTTTTCTAACATTTTTTAATATACTTTGGCTATAATGTACACATTACACTACATTTCTATATGTTTACTATATCTTCTACTAATTTTATTGCCTATATATAGGAACTGCCCTAATTGTTGTATCATTTTATTGTGACATCAAAGATTTTTATATTTACGGTGAAAATTTGATAAGCTTGACATATTTCAACACTTATAAAATTATCATCACATTAAAACAGTGAGCCTATCTATCACCCCAGTGTTCCCTCATGTCCCTTAGTAATCTCTGCCTTTCAGCCTTCCTACCCCATTCCCAAGCAACCACTAATCAGCTGTCTGTCTCTATAGATTTTAGCATCATATTTTATTTGCAGCTATTTAATTGTCATCTCATTTTTCAAAGTGTTACAATTTAATCTATCAAGTTTTCTGGTACACAAGCATGTCATCAACCTGTAATAATAATCATATGTCCTTTCCATTTTTATATTATGAAAATAAAAACAGCAAACACAGAGCGCTTTCTGATGATTATTATGTTTATTCAGGAAGTAACATTGCAGTGGAAATATGTGAGGGCATGTTCAAGAAGGATGAGCCCAGGGGAAGCTTTGAAAGACAGAATAGGATGCGCAAGTCATTTTGAAGCAATAATCCTTGGGTGTAAGGAACAATAGAAGGACGGTGTCAGTCCAAGTTGCTGGGAAAATGCTTTGGGGAAGTTTGTGTTGTTGTTTGTTTTATCTTTATTTGTTTTGTCTTATTTTTAAGTGATGCCAGGGATCGAACCCAGTACCTCATGCATGCTGGGCGATCGTTCTACCACTGAGCCACAATCCCAGCCCCTTGTTGTTTTTTGGTATAAGATTGAAGTGGCCTTTGTGCAAGCTTGTGGTTCTGGAAAAGCCTCATGTGTTCCTGATAGCAAAAAGCTGTCATGGATTTATTTATTATTTGTTGTTAGGGTTTATCAATAGTGACTCTTTTGATTCTGACAACTTTCACAATGATCTAATTCTAGATCATGTCTGGTGAAGGTGGGATCCACTGGACCTTTCTGTAGCCATTTGAAGCATAACCACTATGACTGACTTGAGGAACCTGAGTCTGTTTCCCCTGCAAAGTTTCCTGGAACTCTGTAAATAAAGAGTATGTGGAACTTTGCAATTGGACCCTGGCACCATCAGTGCCAGGAATGTGCCTCGCATCTTTGATATTAGCTTGGTATCAACCCGGTATTCTGGTTTGGATGAAAATTGCTTTTGTCCCACTATCTAAGTCCTTTCTCTCTGGCCCAAATCAGAGAGATTTGGTCTAGCTGTCACCGTTGACTACACCTCTTTTAGTAAGTCCACAATAAATTGCATTCTGAATCCAGATCTGTCTGCCTCATAGAACCCTCCACCTACGGTGTCGAGTTTTTCTACACCAATTTTCCTGGAACAATGAATAGACAAGAATTTCCAGAATATGCTAAATCATAGCAATGATTCTTATATTAACCTTGATTTAATTAGAATGACTCCAGAGTTTAGGTCATTGTTTGATTGTGTTAAGAGAAAATAGCTGTCATCCAAAACCAGGTCTTCAAACAGAGAGAGAGAGCAAGTTCTGTGACCAAGTAGTGGCACTCCTAAACCTGGACCTGTCTGCACAAGCTCTACTCTCCTGATGTGTCATTTCCACCTGTTTTAATCATTTGCTCATCTGCAATTAGTATATATATTTATCCAGGCACCTCTCATAGGTGTGGTTTTTAATCTTTTGTTCTCTATCACCAGACTGATCATACATTAAAGGTGAAATTGTGACTTTTTCATTTTATTGAGCAAAATATATTACACATACTAGGTGCTTCATAACATGTTAATTAAATCGAATAAAATTACAATAAGATTTACCTTTAAAAGCATGGGTTCTCAAATCTGGATATACATCAGAATCACCTTATTAAACAAGGAGGAGGTGAAAAATTAGTCAATTAGTAAGAAAAAATAGAAATACTTTTCCTAGGTCCCATCTCAGACCTTGTAAATTAGAATTCTGGTCCTGGCAGATGATCAGATTGGAGTATCATTGTTTTAAAGCACAAAAACAAACCTGGGTGGAAAGCCTTCTTATTTGTAATAAAATGTATGCTAAAGGAATTCTAAAGATGAGTCCCACCCCCACATTTTTCAGTGGGCGAACCCTCTGTAAGGCAGAATGTTCTCCCAGCAGGACTTTGAAACCCTCTGTAAGGCAGAATGTTCTCCCAGCAGGACTTTGTCACCCAAGGAGAGCTGGGCCTCAGAGGGCCTGTTTCCTTGGTACCACTTGGCTCCCAGGAACTCCACCTCCCATGACAGAAATCAATGTCCCAGAATCCTGGAGGAATTCCAGCCCTAGTATACCTAGCAATGAGCAACAGGGACTAGCAGGGACGCATGATGAGGAGAATTACTTTGGGAGGAATACAGTGACTGTAAACCAAACCAAACTTTTTTTCAGCTCAGTGCTGGGATTTGAGTTTTGAAATAACTCAAACTCCTGAGGAAGTTATAAACAAATGTGAAGCCAGACAGCAGGCAATAATTTTTTGTGGGATGCATTATTTATAAAGTGGGAAATAAATTTTTTGTGCATTTTCTCCCTAGATATTCAATAAAAACCACAAGCGAACAAAGCGCTTCCTAAGGTTTGGTTTCCAGCTCTGCCAGCCTCCTGTCACATGTGACTCGCAGCCCGAGGTCCTCCCCAGGCAAAGTCTTTCAGTTGTGATCACCACGGGGAATGAACCTTCCCACGTGCTGTGTACAGGCAAAGACCCTCAGGACAGGAGAGGGAGTTGTGGAAAGGAGAAAGTGCCTTGCTGATAGTCACCAGCAAGGCAGAAGCTGAGCTGAGGAAAGGATGATGCTGGCCTCTCCCAGTGCTTAGACCATGCAGAAGATGGCACACTGAAGTTTGTGCACTTATTTTTGGAAAAGAGGTCTTAGGGTTTCATTAGATTTGCAAAGGGGTCCATGCCCCCTATGGACCCTCATATATTGCCAATGTGAATACAACGTGGTGTTTTTACTGCTTTGGGTAAATAGTCTGGTAGTTTCCTAAACAAATAACCTTGAAATTGCCATATGACTTAGCAATTTCACTCCTAAATATCTGTCCTAGATAAATGAACACCCATATCCACACAAACTCTTGCACACAAATGTTGATAACAACATATTTCCAATAAGCAAGAAGAAACAACCCAAATGTTCAACAACTAATAATCATATAGATAAATGCAGTATACCATATAATGGAATATTATTCAGTAATAAAAAGGAAAGAAGTGCTGATATTTGTTTCAATATCAAGGACCTTGCAAACTTTGTGTTAAGTATAAGAAGCCAGTCATGAAATACCACATATTGTATGATTCCACCTATATAAAATGTCCAGAAGAGTCAAATCCATAAAAACACAAAGTAGGTTAATGATGGCCTTGGGGTGAGGGAGGAGGCAGGCTGTTAGCCATAAATAGGAAGTGACTGCTACTGTGGATTGAGTTTCTTTGGGAAATTATGCAAATCTCCCAAATGGATTGTAATGATGATTTCCCATTTCTATGAATATGCTAAAGGTTATTGAATTGTACACTTAAAATGTATGGCATGCCATTATATCCACAGATTAGAAAACACCACCACACAGCTCCCCTCTCTCAATGAGCCTTGAGCCTCGACAGTCCCAGGTGACCACCCTTGTCCTAGGACATTTACAGTTTTAGCATTAAAAATCCAAAATCCGCCAGGCACGGTGGGGCACACCTGTAATCCCAGCAGCTCAGGAGAATCACAGATGTTCAAAGCCAGCCTCAGCAATGGCAAGGTGCTTAGCAACTAAGTGAGACCCTGTCTCTAAATAAAATAAAAAATAGGGCTGGGGACGTGGCTCATGGTGGAGTGCCCCTGAGTTCAATCCCTGGTACTAAAAAAAAAAAAAAGAAAAAAAGAAAAAGAAAAGAAAAGAAAATCCAAAATCCAAGGAAACTCCTCAGGCCCAGGCACACCAGGACAATTGGTCCCTACAGTGAGGAAGGAGAGACTGAGCATATGTTCTCTCAGGGAGGAGGGGAAGCAGCTCCCAGACCTGAACTGAGGCAAATGACCCCACAGGAGGCCAGTTGCTCAGGTGAACCTGTAGCCAGATAGCAAAGCTCCTCCCTGCTTCCGCCTTAGGAGCTGGCATAACTGAGGGCACCGGGCAACTGGTCTCCACGTTGAGTATTGATTTTAAAAAAAAAAAAAAGTTCGCATTATTATTTTAATCGGCTCTGTCATCCTCTTAGCCCTTCCTTCCAGAACTCTCCTCCCGCCAGATCCAAGTGCCACCAACCCCACTATGACTCCGAACAGCTCAGCTAAGCAGCCAGGGTGGAGAGCTTTCCAGAGAGCAGATCTGGAAGGCTTAACGGTAATTGGTCTTCCTGATGCACTTATAATCATCTCCCATGTCTGTGATTTCAAACATGGCAAGTGCAGTCCAGCCCAAGCCGAACGCCTCTAATGGCTGCTGAAGGCTGATAAGGAGGAAAACTGGACAGTCTCCTCAGCTAGGGGAAACAGAGCACCAGCCAGAGGTCCAGCTCTGCTCAGTGCTTCCAGGCATGACCGACCTGCACATGAGCAAGCCTATGAGGATGGAAAGCACCTAGAGGCTGTGCTTCTCTGTCACCCTTCAACGATAAGACCTTTTCCACAACTCACCTCAGAAAGTCTTGCTACAGCTGCAGGAAGCCTCTAAAGAGTCCTGGTGCCATCAGGAGTATGTAACATTCACTGTGGGGCTACTATGGGCAAGAAAGTGTGACAGGCATTTTAAAAATACTTCTTAGTTTACTCTCCAATTAAAAACCAATTTTGTTTTAAAACTAAGCTATATCATGTTACACCTCTGCTCAAAACCCTCCATTGCTTCCCACTTCCTTTAGGATGGAATCCTGGGTCCTCTTCACAACCCTAACCCCAGCTACTCCTCCAATCTCGTGCCTCACCACACGTGCTCCCTCGGCTCCTGCTACCAGGCACGCTCCTGCCTTGGGCCTTTGTACACTCTGCCTCTTTGTCACAGAATATTGTTCCTCACGGTAATCCTGTGCTTCCATCCTTCAGGTCACTACTTAAATGTCACCTCTTTTAAAGAGGGATTTCCTGGTAATCCTATGAAATAGTCCCTTTCCATTTCTCTCCATATCTTTACTCTGCTTTCTTCTTCTTCATTGCATTAATCGTTATATTAAATATATGTTTAGTTATTGATCTACCTCCTTCCACTGGAACTTAAGCTCTATGACAGCAGGGACGCTGTTTTCTTAACTTCTGTATCCTAAGCCTAGAATAATGCCTGGTGTGTATGCGCACACGCGTGTGTGTGTGTGTGTGTGTGTGTGTATTATACATATACATATATACATTTTATAGGTGCTCAAATAATATTTATTGAATGACCAGTATAATTCATTCTTCTTTATGAGGTGGCAATCGATCTATGTCCACTTTCAGATGAGGAAATCGGGACTCAGAAATGTTATATTACTGATCTAAAATCATGTAACTGATGTAAAATCATGTAAGTGGCAGATATAGAACGTGAACCAAAAATCTCTCTGATGCCAAACCCTATGTTCTTTCAATTACACCATGTGCCTCTCTTCTGAAACACAGTCCTTTGTGGAACTGTGTGGGTGGAGAGCTTAAAAAGGGAAGAGACTCCAGGGAGAAATAAGAAACCCGCCACCCTCCTTCTCCACCTCCAGTTCTCAGCTGATGTTTTGTGACATTGAAACTGGGGCAATACCAGCTAGAACCATTTATTGATCCCAAAGCCAAGCGTGCTCTAAGGGAAGCATTATGGCAATTCCATAGAATCAAAGCTGCCGGTGACAAGAGAAAGGTATAGCACACTTCAACATGATGGCAATTATACCATTTATATCCTTTTTGGAAGAAAGTTGAAAAATATAGGAGAAATGAATGAACTACAGTTGTACATTTCACAACCAGTCAGGTCCTAGCCTAGGACAAATCTTCAAAGAAGTTTCAGAAAATCAATCAAATATTTGTTATTACACAGAACAGTGAACATCATGTGTGTATTTCACAGATGAAAACTATCACATCTAAAATTACTCACAGTTCAATCAGACCAGGAATTAATGAACTTTTTCCATAATGGATCAGATAGTGGGTTTTGAGGTGTTTGAGCTACGGTCCCAGGCCATATGTAAACAAGTGAGCACATCTGTGATCTAATAAAATTTTATTCACACACACAAAAAAAATAGATGATGGGCCAGATTCAGACGCAGGCTGCATGCTGTTTGCCAGGTGGTGACCTAGATCAATGTGCTTCTGTGACAAATGAAGAAACTAAGTCACAGAGAGAGGAAATGATGGCCACAGCCAGTTACAAGAGAAGGAAAACAGAACATCATTAAGTGATGATTCAGGACATATTTATTGAGCATACATTAGATCCAGGCTCTTCCAAACACAGGAGAAGTGATGGTGATGAAAACTAAAGGCTTTCTGGGTGAGACTGTCTAGACCTCACATTCCACCAAGGGCCATGGCCAGTAAACCAACCAAACAAATAAATAAATGAGATACAGTCAGAGATGGTGCTATGGAGACAACGAAAGCAGTTTGGGCATGGAGGCAGATTTGTGAGGGGCAAATAAATTGGCAGTCAAGGAAAAAGTTGAGCCTGAGTAATGAGAAGTTGGCCTCCATGGAAAGGTCACATCTAGCAAGCATCGTGTTTGCCCTCAGTCTTCGTAGCCTCGTGTTAGTCAGGTTTTGTTGCTGTTACAAATACCTGAGGTAACTGTATTTGAAAAGAGGAAAGGTTTGTTTGGGTTTATGGTTTTAGAGATTTGTGTCCAGGGTTGCCTGACTCTATTGCTTTAGGCCTATGGTAGCACGGCGCATCCTGGTGGAAAAACACAGCAGAGAAGGCCTGTTCACCTCGTGGTGGCCAGGAAACAAAGAAAAATACAGGAAGGGGCTGGGGTTCCAATTTCCCCTTCAAGGGTACATCCTCAATGACCTAACTGCTCAGAAGAGGCCCCACCTCTCAAAGGCTCCACTACCTCCCTGGAGTGCCACCCTGGGGACCAATCCTTTAACACATGGACCTGTGGGGATAGTTCATATCCAAACAGTCCTTTTGCTGAAGAAAGGGAAACTGAGACTCAAACAGCTAAGCACCCTGCTTATGGTGTGGCCCAAAAATCTCCAGCCAGTACTCTCTGACTCAAAGGTTGGACTCTTTCACATCAGCATTTCCTAGCCATTTCACAGTGAGATGATTCAAAATACCCTAGGGAACTTGAAATGCCATCTCTGTCTAACATGCTTGGTTAGGGGCCTGAATGTGTATTAAAATACAGATTAAAATTTAACTTGATATTACAGCATCAAAACCTGCTTTGATGACCTGATGCTTGAAATCATTGCATCTTGCACTTTAAAAATGAAACTGGCTTTCCAAAAAAATTCTTCATATTTTATGTCTAAACAAATTAGAAGGTTTCTGATTGTTATTCTCAAGCAGCTCTCTGCAAACAAAACCTTTATGAATAATATTTATTCCCAGCAAATGAAAAGTAAAAAAATGTGAAATGCATTTTTTCTTTTTAATATTCGTTTTTGAAGTACCAGAAACACTTTGATGTGCTATATCAGAATTTTCAATAGCTAAATGCAGCTTGCTGATTTGATCAAGGTGAGGAGGAGGTAAACAATTCTTGCTGTCCTTTTGAATTTTGACACGAGAGTTAATTACGATTCCCGTCTTCAACCATTAGATCCATTAGGGTTAAAAATTAAACAAAATACGACTAACCCTAGGAATGGTTTTATGACTGGGGAGCATTCATACCTACCAGAGCAGTGAGCAGTATTCAACTGAATGACAGAACACTGCATATGTTCATTCCATATGCACCCAGAACCTCCAACTGTTCCTTTTAAGGGAAAGGAATATTTAAATAATCATTCTGCTCATAGACTGTGAGCTGGGAATGGAGACAGAGATGCTTGCTCAGGCCCAAACCCTCAGGGAGGCCCTAGAGGTCCTCAGTACACAGTCTAGAAGCCCCGCACTCAGGGCTCACCCTGCCCTCAGACCACCCTGAGGGTGGGTGCGTCTTTATGTTTTGTTCCCCATTGCCTCTCCTCTCCACAGCCCCCTCCCTACCCTTCCACACACACTCAGTCTGCAAGGCGCCCTTTCCATACATCAGTGGTTAGGAATTTGTTAGCAGCTTGCTCTTAAATCTCCCCAACAGAGCTAAATTTAGCTCGCTTGGGCCTGCCATGGTGCTGTTGGTCAGGTGGCCACTCCTCACCACTCCTCACCACCGTCCTGTCTCCCTAGTAGGAGAGTGGCTTTTCTAAAATGAAAAGTGACAACAAAAATATGTTTTCCCCCAAGAAATTCTCTTTTTCCCTTCTTCTTTCCCAAAGAAAGAGATTTTAGGAGGAAAGCTCAAAACAACAGATAACTGATTGCTGAGACTCCTCAGTGACTGAAAACATGATGGAGATCTTGAGCCAGAAGGGATTCCCAAAGGTTCTGGGTTCAGCCCAGCACCTGCAGCCAATTGTGGATGAGGGCCTGCATCTCCCACATGACCCTCTGCAAACTGGAAGGCAGAAGGCGGAAGCCAGGTCAACTAACTTGGGTTTTAAAAAAACTAGTTGCTTTTCCCCATTACAGAATATTGCCAAGACTGTATCACTCCAAAATGCAGGAAATATTATGTACTCTATATAATTTACATGATGGTAGAAGACCCGAGTAAAGTAATTTACATGGTAGTACTTAAAAGTGTTGAGCACTATAAAGCAAAAGAAGTTATTTTAATTCTCTAAGAGTGGTGAATCTCTAGCATCCCTTCATTGCTATCTCAGTATATAGCCAATTGTGTGGAGAAAGCTTTTCCTTACTTTTAATTAGCTCCTTCTATTGCATTTCTTCTTTGTCTTGCAGAGGTAGATAAAAACATATTAAAATCTGAATGCCACCATTATTAACTGTGTGACATTACATGAGTCACCTAACCTCTCTGAGCATCCATATCCTTATCTATATAATGAGAATGTGATATCTATCTCAAAGGGTGTTAAAAAGGGTTGAGTAAAACAGTGCATATAAAGTATGTGGCACCTAATCTCTCAAGAAATGGTACTAATAATTAATAGGCTTCTTAAGAAAGTAAAAGTTACTACAGATCCATTTCATTATTTTGTTCTCCAGAGTCAACACTTCTGTTGCCTCTATCTGTTCTCAATTCTCTAATCAGTTTTTTTTAAAAAAAAAAAAAAAACTAGTTGTTCTAGAGGTTTGTAGGATTCTTAAAAATCCAATAAAAATTTTAGACCCTCTCCATGGAAAAGTTCACCAGCAAATTTTTTTAGATAATTTTAAGGGATTCAGGAATCTTCTGAAGCTCACCCATATGTCCTCTCCCCAGAGAGGCCCTGGTCCCCAGTTTTCAAAATTACTCGGCTTACTCTGTCCTACCTGCTGGCAGGCAGCATCCCCAAAATAGCCCTTTCTGCAGGGTCTGCTTTCTGAGGCCTGCCTGCCCTGAGGTGACTTCGGATGCAAATTTCTAGCAAGCCCAAGGATCTTGGAGGAGCCTAGGATTTAAGCAGAAGTAATCAAGCTGAGGAGAAATGCACCTCAGCACACCTGAGGTGGCAGAACAAAGGCCCATTTACCAACCTCAGACTTTCAAAATGTCAGGCTCAGTTTATCTGAAATCTTCCTTAGCTCAAAAGCATGAAAAACACCAAAGGGAGAAAACTGAGTCTAAGGTAGGAGCTCTCTGGGCTGGTGTAGGTGGGAAGGAGCAGACACAACCAGGAGCTTACATTAACAGGTACCTTGACAGTACCACAGAGACCCCATGGACAGGTCCTAGAAGCTCTCAACACACACTTATGCTGCCTGTATGCTGGAAAAAGTCATCAGTAATAGTGAGATCCACATGTCTTTTATACACAAAGAGGCTGTTGAGCAGGTTGTCACTATCTCCAGCCATGACTACAGTAAAACTCACTCATGTGGAGGCCCTGGATTAGCCATATTGTGAGTTCAGAAAAGGCACAGCTGAATGATTCCCTAGAACTGCCCAGTAGAGGTGACACCTGGGTAGATCTGCAGTTACTCAGGAAGTCAGTTGACCTTGCTGAGGTCTGTTTTCTCACCCATAAAATGTGAATAATTCCCATCTCCTGGAATTGAGGTGAACATTAAATGAGATTATATATATATAATATATATATTATATATATATAAAGCCCTCCATGAATGGTGCCTGATATTATTATTGGCTCTTAATGTTATGCATGAGCAAAAGGGATTGCACAAATGTTCCCCCTCAATTCCACAGGTTGAAAACCTACTATGTATAATTGCAATAGGAAAAAAAAAGATGCACTCAGGATTGAAAGGAGGAGGAATCACTTTTGGACCATCAGACTCTCCACTTACAACCAATAGTTATGATACCGTTTGTTCTTGCAGACTTCTAAGACTTCCCCCTTTCAAGGAAGGTGTAGTGTGGTTACTCCATGATTGAGAGATTACAACCACTTTTGCTGCAGGTGGAGAAATTCTGTAGTTGAATTTTTGTTCATTCAGACTGGTTTTTGTCTGGTTAATTCTAATTAGTGAGATTTTTCTATAAGGAAAGAAAACCAATTGATGGAACACCTGTGCACTAGAAGCTTTTACAGATATTTAAATTTCACAACCCTGCTAGGAAGGTATTATTACCCTCACTTATAAGATGACAAATTTCAGCTTAGGAAAGTTCACGTGAACACTCTTTTTGTATGAGACCACAAATAGACCTCTGAGGTTTAAACAAATCACTGTGAGACTCCATTCAACAAACTGCCTTAATCTGTTTTCCTCAGACTTTACTCTCCACAGCCCTAGCGATAGCTGAGGAGACTCAGGCCAAGTCAGAGCAGTGGTTTGGGGAGATGAAGAAAGGGCAGAGACACTCCACTCAGTGATCTTGTTCAAGAGAAATTAAACTCAATGCTTTGAAAGGGGCAAGGAAGATTTTATTCAAGACTGTTGCAATAAACTGGGCATGGTGGTACACTCCTCTAATCCCAGCTACTTGGGAGGCGGAGGCAGGAGGATTACAAATTTGAAACCAGCCACAGTCACTTAGGGAGACCCTCAGCAACTTGGTGAGTCCCTGTATCAAAATAAAACATAAATGTGCATTTTAGTGTACTTCAATTTTACCTCAATAAACCTATTTGGGAAAAAAATAAAACATAAAAAGGACCAGGGATGTAGTTCCATGGTAAAGTATCTCTGGGTTCAATTCCCAACACACACAAAGTAAAAGTCTGTTGCAACATGGAGACAGGTTGAAGTCAACTCCAAATATAATAGGAGCAGAAGATTGACAGCCAACAGACAAGGTGGGGAAGATAGAAAATTACTGTGAGGAACCTGGTCAGGTATCAAGGATTGGGAGGAGACAAACTTGATGAGATATTGAAGGTGAGGGAATGAGGAACTTGATTGGACATCAAGGATAAAGGGATTCTTGATAAACCAGCTTTGAGGATCCTTGCTAAAACCTATGACTTGGGCAGGCTAAGAATAGGGCCCAAGGTCAGGCCTAGTAAAGGAGAGCTGACCAAAATTTGGTCATGTACTGTCATGACCTAGAGGAGAATAATCTCTAGGCAGTTCCCTAGTAGCTGATAGATATTTAAGCTTCACAACCCTGCAGCCTTCTGAGGGTCCCTAAGCAGGCCCTAGGCTCTTCATGGCTACTTTGGACTCCTATGGAATTAGTCCTAGAACAGAGACTGCTGTCAAATCCAAAGACAGACACTGCATGAGTTTTGTTTTGTCTTTGTTTTTGTTTTTGTTTTAAGAGAGAGAGAGATTTTTTTTTTTTTCAGTTTTCGGTGGACACAACATCTTTATTTTATTTTATTTTTATATAGTGCTGAGGATCGAACCCAGCGCCCGGCACATGCCAGGCGAGCGCGCTACTGCTTAAGCCACATCCCAAGCCCTTGCTTGAGTTTTATAGAGCTGTCACACAAATACCACAGACAGGATGGCTTACACCACAGAAATTCATTTTCTCACAGTCCTGAAAGCTGGAAGTCCAAGATCAAGGTGTCAGCAGAGCCAACTCTTTCTGGGGTCTTTCTCCTTGGCTTGCAAATGGCCACATTCTGGCTATGTCCTCACATAGTTTCCTCTCTGTGGGTGTGTCTGTGTCCTACTCTTCTCTTTCCAAAAGGATACCAGACATATTAGATTAGGGACCACACTAGTGACCTTATTTTGTATTTAATAATCTTTTTGAAGCCCCCATTTTCAAATACAGCTTCCTGGGCATAAACTGTGGACTGAAAAAAATGTTATCACATCTGCATGCTAGTTTTGAAATGTATGTACTGCTACTAGATTCACAATGTTTCCTGTCATTTTCTGTTTTCTCAATTAATCTATACTTTATACAATTGCAATTGTGTGAACAGAAGACCCTAAATCCTTTTTTCTGATGTAAAATGTTTTTATAAACAAAAAATGTTGGCAATCTCTGACGCAGAGTCCCTTAGGATAGGAGCTCTGTGAGTTCTTTAGGTCCTTGAACTCCCCAGTCTTTACCTAGAAACTAGCAATTGAGTTTTCTGCTGTGAGTTGTTTAATATCAAGCATTTCTCAAGAGCCTCACAGCATCCTGAGGCCAAGTGACACAGTATGAGAGTGCCCCCAAGGGAAGAAAACCTCTCTGATCAACAGCTGCCTCTCAAATAGCACTTCCCTTGGACTGCTTCACTTAGGCCCTGTTCTGTTGCTTCTAGAAGTATAGATAAGTCACCTCTCTGCTCAAGGGTTCAGTTTCTTCAACTGCACAAAATGCAGGGATGAGGTTAGAAGGCCTCAAAATTAAGCTTCTAAGCATGGGGGAGATGGGAGAAGACAAAGGCACTTTTTGGCCTCAAGCTTACAAGGAGAATACTCTCAAAGTAATAGGGGACCTAGTCCTCTCTTATATGTACTGAGGGGCTAAAGTAAAGGAGCAGGCTATAGAACATGGAGGGCTTCCTGAGAAGAATGCCCTGGATCTTAGAGCAGTTGTTTGCTGTGGAGCATAACAGAGTCATACTGTGCAGACTCCCAGACAGGCTTAGATTACATGTGAGCACAAGAGGTCTTTAAGTCTTTACCACCAAAAGCTGCATTACAAAGGGCTTCTTTTTCTTTTTCCATTATGCAAATCATCTTGGTATCTATTGATTGCATTTGCATGTGAAGAGGGACACAGTGTTTGTAACTACTGTATTTGCATGTGCATTTTAATTAATCTGCTTGCAGGAGGGAGGTGATTAGAGGCACAGGTATGGGAATATTACTCTCTGTGGCTAATGGGATCTGGCACCTCTGGATTGTGAGCGCAATCTGATGGGTGGGATTCTTGAAAGCAGATGGCAACAGAGCTGGTCACACTGTCTGCTGCCTGAGGCCATGTGCTGCCTGTCCCAGACTCAGGAAGGTAGAGAATTGCAGAAAGAAGGTGAGTTCTTGGATAGGCAGTTGCTGGTGGTCTGCCCCAAGTCTGCATGCAGAACAGCTCCCCTCTCTTTACACCAGTAGATTTTTGCTTCCATGTGGCTTGGCAGAAACCATCAAAAAACTATCACATTATGTCTGTGTGTTGGCAGTGCAACTCCTAGGCTTGTCTAGTCAGAAAAAAGCCTCACAGCTGTTTAACTATCTGCTTCATTCTTTGCTCTTTGAAGCTGGAGTTAATATTATGCCTCATTTGCATCCAACATTTAAATTTACTCCTTAAGCTCTTTTAAAAGCACAGCCCCTCCTGACAGCCAGTCTGATGAAGACTGCAGTCCTTCCAGAGGAACATGTCCTATCTCACAGAACAGAACTTCCTAAATATTTTTCCCAAATATAAGGTTTTGCATACAAAGGAATCTGGTAATTCTTCTCCTGGCTGTCCCTGGGAGATACAGGGAAAGGGCACAAAGGTGACAAAAACCTTGAGGCTTGGGCAGGTTCCCAGAACTATCAGCTTTCCAGACTAACCCTTAGGGGAATAAGACTCAGAATTTTGACATGCTGTTGTTTGTTAATCATTTGCTTAAGATCCATATCCAGAACTAAACGAGTGGGACTGACCATTAGCTTGAAGACAGAAATTAAGCATCCGTTCTTAATTCTATGTTAGTTCCCTTTCATCTATAAGAACAACTTAAGATTCTCTACACATGCACTTTTCCAGAAATTGTTTTGGACTCACAAAGCCAAGCCTTGTACTACAAGTAAACAAGTGCCAAAAGATAGCTAGTACACATTTGCTACATCTGGTGGCATAGTAAACAAGGCAAAATATACATCTGAAAGGAGATTCAAATGTACATTTTAAAAACAGGACAGAATCTTGAGATACAAAGCAAAGAAACAATGGAGAAGAAATCCAAAGATAAAAGAAAGAGATTTAAAGGAGAATCACAGTATTCATTTGGAAGAAAGAGGGAGTTTAGGTTGAAAAAGTAAAACATTGTGGATATTTATTTCTTTTTAAAATTTTTACAATATGTGACACAAAATTCTGCTTTTTGCTTGGGGGTGGGGGAGGCAGGAATTTCTGATCTATTACCTAAAGAAGAGTTCCATTCCAGCTTGGAGTTGTCAACCTAGGCATCAAGATACCCTAGAGGAGCTGGGTGCAGTGGTACACGCCTGTAATCCCAGCAGCTCTGAAGGCTGAGGCAGGAGGATCGTGAGTTCAAAGCCAGCCTCAGCAACTTAGTGAGGCCCTAAGCTACTCAGTGAGACCCTGTCTCTAATAAAATATGTAAAAAGTGGGTGGGGATGTGGCTCAGTGGTTAAGCACCCCTGAGTTTAATCCCTGGTACAAGAAGAAAAAAAAAAGATAACCCAAAGGAGGTGAGGTGATCTGCCTGGGGAAGCTCAGGGTTCCCTCCTGGGACTCTGAATTCTAGGCAGAAGGTTGGGAAGCCCTGCACAAGCTAAGCTACTGAGAGGTCAAGTCCAGCCTCTGTCCTGGCCTTCATTCAACCTGCACTGAATCCCTTGCGCATCTCACTCATCCTCCCAGCTTTAACTCCCCTCTACACTATGACTGCCAAATTGATGTTCCCAGACTAGCTCCCTTTCCTGAGCTCCTGCCTCCCACAGCTTGCTGTCTTCTATCATCTGCACTGGGGTGTCCAATAGGCCTCTGTATAAAACAGAACTTGATCTCACTCCACAAACCCATTCTGGTCTAGTGTTCCATATTTTATCCTTCCAGCTGCTCAGTCCCCAAACTTTGGTAACACTCTTAATTTCTCTCTTTTCTCATGCCCCACACCCTACCAGTTGTGAAATTCTGTAGGTTCTAGCTTCAAAATATATCCAGAACCTAAGGGTTCACACCCACGCTGGCAGCCTGGCCCAGCCCCATCACCTCTCACCAGGCCCTTCCCACTGGCTGCGCTGTCCCCTGCCATGCCCCTGTAGAGAATGCTGTAGCACAGCACCCAGTGTGGTGCCGTGGAAATACCATCAGATTTTATCATCTCTGCTCAGAGTCCTCCAAACAGTCCTTCTCCTTCTTAAGAGATAAAGTTGGGCTGTATACGAGCCAACCCACCCTGGCCAACCCACCCTGACTCCCACCCCAAAGCTCGCCTGACCTCCCACTTCTTTCTCTTCTCTCTACTCCTGCACTACAGGCTCTTTGCTGCTCCTTAGATACAACAGACCCACTGCCGCCATAGGGACTTTGCCGGGCTCTTCTTCCATGGGAAACACTGTACCTCCTGGGCACATCCAGTTTAAGCCCTCATCTCTTTTGTGTCTTTGCTTCAGCGCCATCTCTTTGATACCTGTCTTGGCCACTCTACTCACAGTGCAGCCCCACCCCTGCCAGCACCCTCATTCTCCTTCCCTACTGTATGTCCTTCATTGTCTAGGGTCCACCTCCAGCCTCCACTTGAATGCAAGCTCTGTTGTTCATGACCCTCCCAATCCCCAGGATGGCTCTTGAAAACATGACAGATGAGGACTTCAGAGAGTCAGGCAATGTCATAGGTGCGGTAAATGCATTCCTGTGTTTAGTGCCTCTGTCCCTGTTCTTCTAAAGAGAAAACTAGGACCTAGAGATTAAGTAATTTGCCCAGAGTTTCAAAGTTAGTAAATCAGAGTCAGAATTTGCATGCAGGCTATGTGACTCTAGAACATCAAAGAGCAAGCATAATTTCTGAACAAAAAGAGGCTTCTCTCAGAAACTTCACAAATATTAATGAGAAGGTATTACCAATGACTATGGTTCTGTCCCAGGGGCATAATGAAAAGATTAGGAACCTCTCCTCTCCAAGGTGGTTCCAAGGAGGTTGGCTATAGGCAGTGGGTGCAGCCCTCTGGGACAGGTTAACATGAGGTAGGTCCTGGGCAAAGCAAGCTGTGCAGGCTCAGGACCCAGGGACAGGTCAGCATGAGGTTGCCTCACCTTCAGCAGAGGGACAAAGCCATGAGAGCGATGCCTAACTGTATTGGCAGGGAATAAAGAAGGAGGAGGGGAGAGCACTTGGAATGCCAGGCTCTATTTCCTTGAGCCTCAAACCTCTTTCCCAGTGTGATTAAAAAAATCAAGTTGAAGCTTATTCCAGAAAGTCACCTTGGCAGTTTCCAAAACATGCAACTGCTATGCCTGAAGTCTATTATCTGACTTATTTATCACATCTAACCTTTACTACATACCTAAAATGGGCACTTGTTATCTCTACAGAAATAGGAGCACAAATGGTTAAATAACATGTTCAAGAATGGACATGTATCAGATGGCAGAGCTGGAACTTGAACCCAGCTCTCTCAGAACCCCATTCCATGCTTCTCCCACAACACCAGGTTTGATCTCGCCTTTTAGCTCAAGTAGGCCAGGGTTAAAGGAGCACTGCTCATCTCTTTGATTGGCACATTGGAATAGGTGGCAGAGCATGGTCTGTTGGGACCACAGGGCTAAAGCCTTTGCCCAAGGACTCCAGGAACACTCCCAGACGCTTCAGTATGACCTTGGCGGGCAGGGCTCCTGTCATCAGTTATTCTACTGCACTCTCTGCTGGCTGTTTTCAGAGACTGATGCCCTAGGGGCTCACTCGGTACCTGTGCTCACTTAGAGAGGTCTGTTCAGAGCTATGGAGGCAGGTGGATAGCTCAAAAGCTGGGAGCTTGTGTAGGCCCCTTCCCTCACTCTTGTGTCCTCAAGACTTCGGGAAGCTCCTCATATCCTAAGCCACAGTCTGCCAGCACCCTTGGCAGGCCTGCAGAACTATTTATCATGCCTCCAAAGTGATTGACTTCTGATGAGAGGCTCAGGAGCTCAGGAAAATGCTCCTGGCTTACAGTGTATTGTGAGTAAAAGAAAAGAAATAACAGGTACCCTGCAAGTGTGGGAGCTGCAAAAGAAGCTAATTAAATGTCAGGGCTGGAGTTTAACCCACTTGAAGATGGTGTTTCTATTCTGGAGTCACTGAGTTTCTCATTCCCATACCTGGGTTTGAAGCACACAGCCTGATTAGAAAGTTTACGTAGGAGCCAGGAGGGCTGGGAAGCTGGGCTCTGGATTGGCCCACCACACCAGTCTTCCTGCCCACCTTTAACACAAGCCTTCAGAGATGCAGAAGGGAATAACAGGGGTCAATGGAACTAGGGAAAACCATCCTGTCTGGGGGAGAGGAAAAGAAAAAGGGGCCAGAGACCAAATGCCCATTTGTCCAGGTGGATTTGAGAGGGTTGTCTTAAATTTTAATTGAAAGAGAATATTTAGAGGCAGATGATTCTGAAGCCCTGAGTAGAGGCGTGTGACAATATCTGTGGCTTGGGTAGAACTGGCCTTGTTCTGGCCCTGGCTTAGCAGCTCTTTGTACTGCCCATTTGCATTTCTGTCCCAGGGAAAAAGCCTAATGGAGGGCCCTACAGAAAGACCCAACACTGGGCAGGCATTTCACTAATGTGCTCTGGCTGCAGAGTCCAACAGACTGGCATCTCAGGAGGGGCCTCCAAATCCCACCACCCTATCAGATGGTGGAGTCACTGCACACCCTTTCTCAGGGCACATGGCCCTGGCGTCTGCTCCTGCCTGTCCCCAGGATACTTCATTTCTTCCACTACCTTGAGGAAAAGAGGAGGGCTCTCCAACCATCATCTCCAGAGGAGCAGGGCTTGCCGTAATAATGATGCTGGTCCCCTCCCCAACACTGGCTTCCTAATTCAGAGTTCCCATTTTCCCAGCTCTTATCCCTTCCAAAGCTCATTATGAGTGCAGACCCACACTCCCTGTCATGCAGCTATGGAACTGGAGAACAGAGGCGATATGACTTGCCAAAGTTCCAACCACAAAAACTGGCACAGCAGGACTCCTTCTCTAGAGCTCTCATTTCTACCCAGCCTCTGGAGCTAGGATGTGAGACCTCCAGAGCCCAGGCCCTGGCACACTGGGTTCTCTCTGCAGATGGAAAACCCAGCTGTGGCACACTGGCCTCGACACCACACCTGCTCACCAGGCCTGACAATTCCTCCTCCCTGAAATCCCTGGCAGCAGGGGGGCTGGGAAGCCAGATTGAGAGACATAAAGAAACCCAGGCAATGAGCTCTTTTAAAAAAATCCTTATTTCAGCCATCCATTTAAACAAACGTATGTTAATTATCTTTCTATTTTTTCTCCTGCCATCTGCAAGTGCAGGAAGAGGGGTCGAAAAGAGGGGAGGAGGGAGGAAGATGAGGAATGAATGAAAGGCAAACAAATCCCCCCCACTCAAGGCAGCATCATAAACCACTTAATATTAACAGAAGCATCAAGAGATACTTGGTTTTAATATGATTTGGATTACGCAGAGAGAAGGAACACACACAGGCTCCCCCACACACCTTGGTAGGATTAAATCAGCCACAAAAGTTTCTGGCCTGACCACCCCATCCCTCCCTGCTCCCAAACTCCAGGGCCATTGCAAGGATTGGAAATGGGCGTGACCTCCAGACAAGGGAGGCCATCTCTGCACCCCAGGAAGCCCATTTAATACGTGCTTGACCAGAGGCAGATAATGCCACCCTTCAGAACAGCCACTGGGCATCTGTCATCTCACTGCCCAGGCTTCTTTCTCAAAATTGGTTTTCTATGTTCTCTGAAGAAGGTGAAGAGCAGTGAACCAGGGATCAGCAAGTTGACAGTCTAAGGCCAGTTCTGACACTCCACTGACCAAGGCTAAGAACTTGAACGTTAGTGAAGGACACAGACATGCAGTTGCTGCTTAGGTCTAAGTTTATCCTTAGAGGGCTGTTGAAGTATGTAAAAGGGAACCAGATCTGTATGGAAACGGAGAGTCATCCTAGAAGACAGAAATTAAGACAAGCACAGAAACATGATAAACGAACCAAGGGAAGGACAATCGAGGGAAGAGGGTTCTAGGTAGAGGGAATGGCATGTTCAAAATTCCACATGGCTGGAAAAGTGTAAGTGGAGGGAGCATCATCTTTTGGGAGGTGAGGGAGGAAACAGATCGCGCAGGCCTTTTGAGCATGTCAAAGACTGAGAAAACACCAGGTTTTGAAGCTAAAGAGAGAGAAGATCAGGCTTGCCATTTGAAGAGATCACTCAGACACACCTAAAACAAAGTGATTCAGAAAGGGTAGAAATGAAAGCACTCCAGCTAAACATGGGGTTGAACATGTTTATCTCTGTTTATTCCCAGATGCGACTAAAAAGGTGACAGTAATGGGATGAAAAAAGGCATAAAGCCACAACAAAGAGAGCAGGAGAGGAGACAGAAACAGGGAAGAGATGTAAACAAAATCTTCAAATTTGGCAGGGGTGGGAAGTGAAGTGAGCAAGGAGACACTTAGCAAACTAAAAAGAGCTGAGACAGCAGGTCAGAGAAGCTGGAAGCAGGGCCACTCATGCACAGGACTCCAGCAGAGCCAGACAGACTCAGGGCAGCCATGCACTGAGGACTTTCCCGGTGGGGTGCAGCTGCAGCTGAAAACAAGCTGCTTGGCCCCTTCCCATGTAGCCAGGCACCTAGGAGGCTTAGGCTCTTCTCAAGGGGGCGCAGAAGGACTCTGGGTCAGGCTGGTGAACTATAAACAAGGACCTCAACCTAAAGTCTATGTTAAAAGTGATTTTCCCCTTCCCTGACCTCTTCTTCCACCCAACTCCAAAAATAGGCATCCAAGTATCTTCCCTGCAACTGCCCCCACAAACCTGGACAGAAGACCCACTGGCAGATTGCTCCCCAAGGAAACGGAGTGCTCCAGAGAAAAGATGGGGAAAGGGATCCTTCTAGCCTCTGCCCTGTTAGTCATCCCCCAACTCAAGAAACCCAACACTCAAAAATCCAACATTCAAAGTACCAGAACTTTGAATCCGCTCTTAAACACCAACCAGCCAATAATTGGTAGATTTAAGAAAGTCTCTAGTATGAAAAATGGGCCCAAAACAAATAGGAAAAAAACTTTAAAAAAAAAAAAATGGATCAAGGGCTGGGGTTGTGGCTCAGTGGTAGAACACTTGCCTAACACGTGTGAGGCACTGGGTTCGATCCTCAGCACCACTTCTAAAATAAATAAATAAAGTAAAGGATTAAAAAAAAAAAAGACAAGGGGGAATATTATTTTTAAAAAATTGATGAAATTAGAGGGCAGAGAAAAACCTCTCAAATAATATAGGTGATATCCTTAGATAAAAGCAACTAACACATCCATGGAAATTAGAAAAATATCAGAGGATGGAGAGATATTTGAGACACTAAACAATATATAGTAATATGAATTTTAAAATCCATAGAAAGTGAAGGCAAGCTTTTCCCTCTGAAGTTTTAATAATTTTAGTCTATAAATAAACTGACAATAGATACATTAACAAGAAAAAAAAACTACACAAATTTATTAATGTGCAAGAACATAGGAGCCACACACAAAGTATGAAACCCAGAGGAAGGCTGGACTATTGAGGCTTTTATAGAAATAGGAATGGCAGGATGGAGGTTTGGGCTTCTTGTGGGAAGTAAGATTGCGCAGGCTGTGGAAGGTTGAAGGGGAAGGTGCCTGGTAAGCTAGGATTGTCTTGTTATGCAGATCAAGTCTCCCTGGTAAGAGTCACCTGTGGTAACTTTGTCTTGGGCCCGTATCAGATCCCCAAGCCCTTTTTCCTGTGTGAAAAGATATTTCCTAGGCAGGATGGGGATATCAGAGAGAAAGTCTGTTTACATTGCTGGCTGCTTACTTCACTGATGTAATTTTCTTTATAGACGCAAATTTATTTCATAAAAGGTCAGCCTTTCAGAGTTATTCCAGTGTCTGCAGGGGTATGCAGTTCTCTAAATAACCAACTCAAAATAAGGCAAAGAAATATATTTGGGATGTGATATTTTATTCTCCCTCAAAGGACAAAAGATAAAGATAAAAAACAACTCTTAGAAAAATAAAATTAAATACATACATACATACATAAGATTGAAACTAAGAAAGAGAAAAATTTAAAAATTTGTCCTGGAAGTCAAATGTCCCATTAATAACATGAGTTGAAGAAAGAGACAACAAGGAATCTGATTTTTAAAAGCAATAATAGTTTGTTATTAATGACCTGAAGGACAAGTATCTCCACATCATCAATCCTAGTGGCTCAGGAGGCTGAGGCAGGAGGATCACAAGTTTAAAGACAGTGTCACTGTTATATCTTGTGACCAGGTCACGAGGACCCTCCTTTATCACTGAAACCATGTCACAGCTAGCTGTGACTAGATCATCCTGACCATCACATAGGAAATTTGTTAAAGAACATACGAGAGATAATTAACTAAGGTGGTAAGAGAGGTTAGAGCAAGGAATAGGGGATTCAACCCCCTCAAAAGCCCCCATCTCTGAAAGAGTCATGCTGCTTTCTTTGGAGATGTTCCAAGTCACTCAGTGCCTGTACTGTACAGTTATCTCTCTTATTCTCACTTTCTCAAATAAACTCCTGCCTGCTACTATATGTGACTCACCTGAAATCCTTCCTGAAAGATCCCAGGAATCAGGGACTGTGGACTCCCACTGTCACTCTAGCTAGCTCCACTGGTCTGCTCCTCTGCAATAGTAACTATAGGAAAAGAAGAAAGTTATGCAAGAAGGAGAATATAACTATGATTCACCACATGACTCAGCTCTTAATAAATATAAATAATACTCATCTGATCAAAATAATATGTATTTAATCCAAAACTTGTAAGACAATTGTATTTAAAAAATTGGGAGAATAAGTGGGGAGGAATGAAAAGAATGAAGAAGCCAAAGCTACAATTCCACTGTAGGAAGTTAATAGATGATATCTAAAATCTTAAAACATTGAGAAATAGCAGGTGAGTATGTTACTTAGAAATACAGAGAAAACAACAGAAAAGTTAAAGAATTCAAAGTTTCTGGCTTGTCTTGAGTGTAGAAACTGACAGAGAATTTTTTAAAAATATTTTCAAAACAAACCTCATAAAAATTTTGACATGAGCCAGGCTCAATGGCATACGCCTGTAATCCCAGTGGCTCGGGAGGCTGAGGCAGGAGGATCTCAAGTTCAAAGCCAGCCACAGCAAAAACAAGATGCTAAGCAACTCAGTGAGACCCTGTCTCTACATTAAATACAATATAGGGCTGAGGTGTGGCTCAGTGGTTGAGTGCCCCTGAGTTCAATCCTGATACCCCTCCCTCCAAAATCTGACATCTATATCATTTACATCATGTGTGTAAATTTATATCTGTACTAATGTGTTACTTATAAAAATATAAATTAAAGGAAAAACAACACAGTGAACCACTACATGAGGCGCTTGTAAATAGATACCTATAGGACAAATGGATAAACAGCTGATTATTAAAAAATAGGTATTTGTGGCTTGGGGTAATTTCTGCAGTGACAGTATTACACGTGGATACAGAAATTGTGGTGTCTCAACTTCTAGAAGTGAAGATGATGTGCTCTGGAAAATTGGTATAAATGACTCAGAACATTATCTCTAATGATGGGGAAGAAAACTCTAATGTTGAAAATGCACACAGAAAGAGGAGAATGATTTCATGAAATAATAAGGGTGGGGGAAACTGCATTTCTAAATTAATATGTGATCTTATGTAATATGTGATTTCAAATATGCATCTGTAAGTGAACTAATTAATACATTAAGTTTAAGTTGGAAAAGTAGAAAATAAAAATACACAAGCGTACAAAGGGAAGCTGGGGCAGAAGCACAGCAGGCAGAGGGAGGTTAGAATTCAGGGCAAAAAGAGTTACACAAAACAAAATGAAAAAGATAAATAAAGGGTGCCATTCACAGTGAAGATCTAATAGCCCCAATATCTGGTAATAAGGACAAAGCATCTAAATGCATAAAAAATAAAAGTTATAAATGTTACGGAAAAGAGAAACACTTCTTTCCCCCTAATACTCTGCTATTGTTTGCATGTGGTTCTTCACCCAGGTTCATGTGCTGAAATGAAAATTTGGTCCAGTGTGCCTGCATTAAGAGGTGGTGCAACCCCTAAGAGCTGGGACCGAGAGCAAGCTGGTGAGGGCATCATCCCTGGAAGGGACTCTGCTGATCTTGTAGAATATATTCTTGAAGGAATAGCCCACCGGAAATCTCTGCAAGAGAGCCCAACTATAGCCATTTAGGATCTGCTTCAACAGACCCCCTATAGGTACCAATAATTTTTACAGAAAAATCTACAATATTTACTATGAAACAAAGGAAGTACATGGTAGAGTATCATTGTGATGTGTATGAAAATAATTTCTTTTGAAAATGTATTATATTTCCATAACCTAATCAATGACCTAATTGGTTGCCCAGGTTCTACTCTTTCCTAAGTTTATTTTTTTTTAACTTTCATTATTTATTTGTTTATTTTAATGTGGTGCTGAGGATTGAACCCATGTGCCTCATGCATGCTAGGCAAGCACTCTACTGCTGAGCCACAACCCCAGCCCATCTTTCCTAAGTTTAATCAGTGCTTTTCCTCCTTATTCCCTGGCAATCATGGTCAGCACTGACCAATCATTATCATCTCCTTCAGTGCTTAGAGGAGGTGGTTAAACAAAGGAACTGGGAAGGAAGTAGCTCCATCACCCTACCCTCATGAAAGAGCAAATTAAACAATAAGAAAAAATGATGCAGCCCATTGTTGCATTAATTCTGTCCATGAATCTTGTCTGATGCTTATGACAGAGTCAGATGGAAAGATCTTGAAGCAAAAGCCCCCTCCAAACTCTCTCAAACATGTGTGGCATATGCGCAAATACATCCCTCTTGGCATTTCCCACCTCCCATTCAGTCCCAGACTATCGTGTACCAACCCATCTTGAAGCCCAGACAACACCACATACACAAAGGAGGCCCAGCAGCCCTGCTGGGGCCCTAGAGAGAGCCTGGTGTCAAAGTGGGCATTTGTCACTTGCAATCATCTTCTCATGTGGTCAATAGTCATTTTGTAAATGACCCCCTAAGAGCCGCTAAGAGCTAGCTCAGAGGCTGGTATTGACTAGGCCCTGGGGGAGCAGCGCCCTTGCTCAGAGCTCATGACTGAGACCCGAGACCCATGAACAACCCCTCACACAATAGGAAGAAGGAAAATGAGTAAAGGGTCATTAATAGAGCAATTTACTTTCCCTTTTAGCTAGTGATTGACAGAAAGAAAAGGGAAAATGACCCAGCTCTCACATTGCCTTGGCAATCAGTTCTATAAGCCAGTCTGGGCCTATTCCCCAGCAGCCCACACCTTGCCTGTGAGTGACTGGAAATTTAATATTGGAGTATGAGAAAGCAAGTTCCCATATCCTTTTGGTCTAGCATGATGTTTGGGTTAACTGCTACTGGGAAAAAAACCATTCTAAACTAAGTGGCATAATACAAAAATTATTTTATTATACTCATGGATTCTGTGGTCAAGAATAGTTCTTTGATGAACAAAGACAAACAGGAATGCTTATCTCTGCTTCATGGTGTCTGGGGCTTATCTGAGAAACTCCAACAGCTAGGAGTAATGTGAACAGCAGGAGGCTGAATCCTCCGGAGGTTTCTTCACTTGCATATCTAGCACCTGGACTCAGGTAACTTGAAGCCTGGGCTCAGCTAGGGTCAGGTCCCTACGTATGGCTTCTTCACCTAGCTTGGGCTTTCCACAGCATATTAACTGGGTTCCAAGAGGGAGAATCCAGACAGGAAGCGTTCAGAGGGAAAGTTCCAAAACAATCAGGCAGAAGTTGTGTGCCCTTTTATGACCTAAGCTTAGGGCATCTCTTTGTCTCTATTCAATTGGCCAAAGATGTTATAGCCACACAGGTTCAAGGGGAAGGAACATAGCCAGTTCCTCTTAATGGGAGGAGTATCTAAAAATTGGAGGTCGTCTTTTTTTAAAGTCACTAAACAATATGTCTTTTAAAAGGGGCTCTTCAAGAATAGTTCTAACTCTAAAGAAAAGGAATAAAGCCAGGAACTAACCACAAAATGAAAATTTTAGACAGCTGAGTCAACCTAACCTAATGAAAATTTTAGACAGCTGAGTCAACGTAACCTAGTCTTGAAGCCATCAGAGAGAGACCTAACCACCACCACCATCATTCCTGATGCTCTGGACTTGACTCCTCCAGAATCATGTGCAGAGTTGAAAGACATCTGCCATTTGGTTATCCATTACATTTTCAGGGTGCTCTGTTTGATTTACAGTCCAGATTAGAATACTCTCTAAAGAACAAAAGCACCTCCTTGAACTCTCTCTGGCCACCCGACCCTTCCCCTGACTCAAGACAGAGTCAGCGAGTCTTCTGTTATATTTTCATTCCCCCAGTGAACACCAGCACTGGGCATTTCTGACCCTGTGCTGTTTGTGACTCAACTAGACCAAGTGTTCCTCCACAGCAAGGGCTGGCTTGTCATGGCACACACAGCCTAGAGCTTAGAAGTATCTGGGGAATTTGTTGCACAAAATAAAATGTGTTTCTCATTGATCCACCCTTTGGGACTATCCAGCATAACCTTGATTCTTTTTCCACCCAATGGCCCTTCAGAGAATGCTGACCAATCCTAAAATCTTAGCTGTGCGTTCTCTTCCTTCCTGGTCCATGCTCACATGATACCACACAGTACTATATCTCTGCCACATACCTACTTGAGGTCTTATTCCCATCTGTTATACTTCGGGCTCCCTTACTTCCATCACTCCCATAACCAATCTCCCTGGTGAACTTTGCCCTCAACTGAAGCTGGACCAGCAAGTGTGATTGTGCAGTAAGAAAGCTGAAGGGGAGACAGAGACATTAATTACCTCTGTGATCTTGACTCTCAGACTCAGTTTACTCATTATTAAGATCTCTTCTAGGGGCTGGGGTTGTGGCTCAATGGCAGAGCACTTGCCTTGTACAGGTGAGTCACTGGGTTCAAACCTCAGCACTATATAAAAATAAATAAATAAATAAAATATATATTTTTTAAAAATCTATTCTAGCTTCAAGGTTTCATGACGCCAATAAATGTAAGACATTTCTTCCACTTGACAAGCATTTACTGATATTATATAATATGGCAGACCCAGAGCTGGATGCTGGGTCTCAATAGGAAAGCAGAAATCATTCATATAGGGATCAATGTCCCACACCTCTCTCATGCTCCTGCTAGCCCCTAAAATCAGAGCATATGCCTGCTCATAGACAGAGATGGCTATTTCCTCTCTACTTCCTTTCATTTATTCTACCCTTAAAAGAAGCAGTGATTACCTGGTTATCTTGAGATTGGGAAAGGGTCAAGTAGATGTATGACAGCTTTTTTAGAGTTCCTGCCACAGTTCAGGTGTATTCTTCCTTCTTCTATTTAGTAAGACTCTCTCTGTCTGAGGCCTGCAGCTCTCCTGTTTTGCTGCTGCAATTGGAAGGGTATACTCTATGCAGGAGAGATGGCACAGGGAGCCTATTTTGTCTTTAGGGCCAGTCATGCTCTCCAATCCAGTTTTACCAGCCATACAAGAGACATAATGGTCCTACCCTACTATTATGCTTATTTCCCAATTCAAAATGCACATCCAGGTGGGACAGCAAATTGGTGCAACCCATCTGGAAAGCGGAATGGAGATTCCTCAGAAAACTTGGAATGGAACCACCATTTGACCAAGTTATTCCACTCCTTTGTATATACCCAAAGGACTTAAAATCAGCATACTATTGTGATACCACCACATCAATGTTTGTAGCAGCTCAATTCACAATAGCTAAGCTATGGAACCAACCTAGGTACCCTTCAACAGATTAATAAATAAAGGAAATGTGGTACATATACACAAGGAATATTACTCAGCCATAAATAAGAATGAAATTGTGATTTTTGCTGGTAAATGGATGGATCTGGAGACTATCATGCTAAATGAAATTAGCCAATCCCCCCAAAAACAAAGTCCAAATGTTCTCTCTGATATGTGGATGCTAACACACAATAAGAGGGAGGGTCGGGGAAGAACAGAGGTTCATTAAATTAGACAAAGAAGAATGAAGGGAAAGGAGGGAGATGGGAATAGGAAAAACAGTAGAATGAATTGAACAAAACTTTCCTATGTTCATATATGAATACATGACCAGTGTAGCTCCATTTCATGCACAACCACAAGAATGGAAAGTTATATTCCATGTATGTATAATATGTCAAATATACTCTTCTGTCATGTATATCTAAAAAGATCAAATAAAAATAAATTTTTAAAACTGCACTGCTAGGGGCTGGGGTTGTGGCTCAGCGGTAGAGTGCTTGTCTAGCATATGTGAGGTCCTGGGTTCAATTCTCAGCACCACATAAAAATAAATAAATAAAAAAAAGATTTTTTAAAAAATGTACTGCTAGATGACATGAGTCATTATCATTTGTCCTTCTCCCCAATTCCAAAAGACTTTGACTTCCTGGTAGGAAAGCCAAACAAGACAATTGTAATCCAGTGGTACTGTGTCATAGGGTACCAGCCTCACTGCTTGTCTTAGTCAGGATTCTCTAGAGTAACCGAACCAACAGATGATTATAAATAGGGAATTTATTAGATTGGCTCACACAACCAGAACCTGGCTAGTCCCACTGTGGCTGCCTGCAGGCTGGAGAGCTGGAGGAGCCAGTAGCTACACAGTCCAAGATGCTGAAGCCTCAGAACAAGAGAGATCAACGATGCTACCCAAGTCCAGGGCCAAAGGCCTGGAAACTCCCTGGAGAATCACTGACAGAGTCCACTTTGGAAGAATAAAGGAACTGAAATCTGATGTCCTCAGGTGATCACAGCAGCAATCAAGAACCCGCTCAAAGGCTGGGACTATGGCTCAGTGGTAGAGCCTTGCCTGACATGTATGAGTCACTGGGTTCAATTCTCAGCACCACATATAAATAAACAAATAAAATAAAGGTCTATCAACAACTAAAAAAAAAAAAAAGAACTTGATCAAGAAGACTCAAGCTTGCATGTGTTGCTGCTTCCTGATCTTCCAATTTTTTATTCCATCCAAGCCACCATCCTATTGGACAATGCTGCCCACACTTAGGGAGGGTCTTCAGTTTGCTATCCCACATGCCAATCCTTCCTAGACACACCCTCATTGACCCACCCAGAAGCCTCTTAATCTTTTTTTTTAATTAATTTTTATTGTTGGTTGTTCAAAACATTACATAGTTCTTGATATATCATATTTCACACTTTGATTCAAGTGGGTTATGAACTCCCATTTTTACCCCGTATACAGATTGCAGAATCACATCAGTTGCACAACCATTGATTTACATATTGCCATACTAGTGTCTGTTGTATTCTGCTGCCTTTCCTGTCCTCTACTATCCCCCCTCCCCCCTCTTCTCTCTCTACCCCCTCTACTGTAATTCATTTCTCCCCCTTATATTTTTCCCCCTTTACCCTCACTTCCTCTTGTATGTAATTTTGTATATCCCTGAGGGTCTCCTTCCATTTACATGCAATTTCCCTTCTCTCTCCCTTTCCCTTCCACCTCTCATCCCTGTTTAATGTTAATCTTCTTCTCATGCTCTTCGTCCCTACTCTGTTCTTAGTTACTCTCCTTATATCAAAGAAGACATTTGGCATTTGTTTTTAAGGGATTGGCTAGCTTCACTTAGCATAATCTGCTCTAATGCCATCCATTTTCCTGCAAATTCTATGATTTTGTCATTTTTTAACGCAGAGTAATACTCCATTGTGTATAAATGCCACATTTTTTTTATCCATTCGTCTATTGAAGGGCATCTAGGTTGGTTCCACAGTCTTGCTATTGTGAATTGTGCTCCTATGAACATGGATGTAGCAGTGTCCCTATAGTGTGCTTTTTTTAGGTCTTTAGGGAATAGACCGAGTAGGGGAATAGCTGGGTCAAATGGTGGTTCCATTCCGAGCTTTCCAAGAAATCTCCATACTGCTTTCCAAATTGGCCGCACCAATTTGCAGTCCCACCAGCAATGTACAAGTGAACCCTTTTCCCCACATCCTCGCCAGCACTTGTTGTTGTTTGACTTCCTAATGGCTGCCAATCTTACTGGAGTGAGATGGTATCTTAGGGTGGTTTTGATTTGCATTTCTCTGACTGCTAGAGATGGTGAGCATTTTTTCATGTACTTGTTGATTGATTGTATGTCCTCTTCTGAGAAGTGTCTGTTCAGGTCCTTGGCCCATTTGTTGATTGGGTTATTTGTTATCTTATTGTCTAATTTTTTTAGTTCTTTGTATATTCTGGATATTAGGGCTCTGTCTGAAGTGTGAGGAGTAAAGATTTGTTCCCAGGACGTAGGCTCCCTATTTACCTCTCCTATTGTTTCTTTTGCTGAGAAAAAACTTTTTAGTTTGAGTAAGTCCCATTTGTTGATTCTAGTTATTAACTCTTGTGCTATGGGTGTCCTATTGAGGAATTTGGAGCCCGACCCCACAGTATGTAGATCATAGCCAAATTTTTCTTCTATCAGATGCCATGTCTCTGATTTGATATCAAGTTCCTTGATTCACTTTGAGTTAACTTTTGTGCATGGCGAGAGAAAGGGATTCAGTTTCATTTTGTTGCATATGGATTTCCAGTTTTCCCAGCACCATTTGTTGAAGATTCTATCCTTCCTCCATTGCATGCTTTTAGCCCCTTTATCGAATATAAGATAGTTGTAGTTTTGTGGATTGGTTTCTGTGTCCTCTATTCTGTACCATTGGTCCACCCGCCTGTTTTGGTACCAGTACCATGCTGTTTTTGTTACTATTGCTCTGTAGTATAGTTTGAAGTCTGGTATGGCTATACCGCCTGATTCACACTTCCTGCTTAGCATTGTTTTTGCTATTCTGGGTCTTTTATTTTTCCATATGAATTTCATGATTGCTTTCTCTCTTTCTACAAGAAATGCCGTTGGGATTTTGATTGGCATTGCATTAAACCTATAGAGAACTTTTGGTAATATCGCCATTATGATGATGTTAGTTCTACCTATCCATGAACAGGGTATATTTTTCCATCTTCTAAGATCTTCTTCTATTTCTCTCTTTAGGGTTCTGTAGTTTTCATTGTATAAGTCTTTCATCTCTTTTGTTAAGTTGATTCCCAAGTATTTTATTTTTTTTTGAGGATATTGTGAATGGAGTGGTTGTCCTCACTTCCATTTCAGAGGATTTGTCGCTGATATACAGGAATGCCTTTGATTTATGCGTGTTGATTTTATATCCTGCCACTTTGCAGAATTCATTTATTAGCTCTAATAGTTTCTTTGTAGACCCTTTTGGGTCTGCTAGGTATAGAATCATGTCATCTGCAAATAGTGATAATTTGAGTTCTTCTTTTCCTATTTTTATGCCTTTAATTTCTTTCATCTGTCTAATTGCTCTGGCCAGTGATTCAAGAACTATGTTGAACAGAAGTGGTGAGAGAGGGCATCCCTGTCTTGTTCCAGATTTTAGAGGGAATGCCTTCAGTTTTTCTCCATTCAGAATGACGCTAGCCTGAGGCTTAGCATAGATAGCTTTTACAATATTGAGGTATGTTCCTGTTATCCCTAGTTTTTTTAGAGTTTTGAACATAAAGGGATGCTGTACTTTGTCGAATGCTTTTTCCGCATCTATCGAGATGATCATATGGTTCTTATTTTTAAGCCTATTGATGTGGTGAATAACATTTATTGATTTCCGTATATTGAACCAACCTTGCATCCCAGGGATAAATCCTACCTGATCATGGTGCACAATTTTTTTGATATGTTTTTGTATCCGGATCGCCAGAATTTTATTGAGGATTTTTGCATCTAGTTTCATTGGAGATATTGGTCTATAGTTTCCTTTCTTTGAAGTGTCTTTGTCTGGTTTAGGAATCAGGGTGATATTGGCCTCGTAGAATGAATTTGGAAGTTCTCCCTCTTTTTCTATTTCCTGAAATAGCTTGAAAAGTATTGGTATTAGTTCCTCTTTAAAGTTTTGTAAAACTCTGCTGTATACCCATCCGGTCCTGGGCTTTTCTTAGTTGGTAGTCTTTTGATGGTTTCTTCTATTTCCTCAATTGATATTGGTCTGTTTAGGTTGTCAATATCCTCCTGACTCAATCTGGGCAGATCATACGACTTAAGAAATTTATCGATGCCTTCACTATCTTCTATTTTATTGGAGTATAAGGATTCAAAATAATTTCTGATAATCTTCTGTATTTCTGAAGTGTCTGTTGTGATATTGCCTTTTTCATCCTGTATGCTAGTAATTTGAGTTCTCTCTCTTCTTCTCTTCATTAGCATGGCTAAGGGTATGTCGATTTTATTTATTTTTTCAAAGAACCAACTTTTAGTTTTGTCAATTTTTTCAATTGTTTCTTTTGTTTCGATTTCATTGATTTCAGCTCTGATTTTAATTATTTCTTGCCTTCTACTTCTTTTGCTGTTGTTTTGCTCTTCTTTTTCTAGGATTTTGAGATGAAGTATTAGATCATTTATTTGTTGGTTTTTTCTTTTTTTAAGGAATGAACTCCAAGCAATAAATTTTCCTCTTAGAACTGCTTTCAATGTGTCCCATAGATTCCGATATGTTGTGTCTGTGTTTTCATTTATCTCTAAGAATTTTTTAATTTCCTCCTTGATGTCTTCTATAACCCATTGATCATTCAGTAACCTATTGTTCATTCTCCAAGTGATGCATGATTTTTCCTTACTTCTTTTATCGTTGATTTTCAGTTTCATTCCATTATGATCAGATAAGATGCATGGTATTATCTCTACTCCTTTATATTGTCTAAGAGTTGCCCTGTGACATAATATATGATCTATTTTTGAGAAGGATCCATGTGCTGCTGAGAAAAAAAGTGTAACTGCTTGATCTTGGGTGGTATATTCTATATATGTCAATTAAGTCTAGGTTATTGATTATGTTATTGAGTTCTATAGTTTCCTTATTCAACTTTTGTTTGGAAGATCTGTCCAGTGGTGAGAGAGGTGTGTTGAAGTCTCCCGTGATTATTGTATGGTGGTCTATTAGACTCTTGAACTTGAGAAGAGTTTGTTTGATGAACATAGCTGCACCATTGTTTGGGGCATATATATTTATGATTGTTATGTCTTGTTGGTGTATGGTTCCCTTGAGCAGTATGTAGTGTCCCTCTTTATCCCTTTTGATAAACTTTGGCTTGAAATCTATTTTATTTGATATGAGTATGGACACTCCTGCTTGTTTCCGAAGTCCATATGAGTGATATGATTTTTCCCAACCTTTCACCTCAGTCTATGTATGTCTTTTCCTATCAAATGTGTCTCCTGAAGGCAGCATATTGTTGGGTCTTGTTTTGTGATCCATTCTACTAGCCTGGGTCTCTTAATTGTTGAGTTTAAGCCATTAACATTTAGGGTTATTATTGAGATATGGGTTGTTCTTCCAGCCATATTTGTTTATTTATGTTAGTAACATGGTTTGTTTTCCTCTTTGATTATCCACCCCCCTTTACTGTACTACCTCCCGCTGTTGGTTTTCATTGATATTTTCCATTTCCTCTTCCTGTAATATTTTGCCGAGGATGTTTTGAAGAGATGGTTTTCTAGCTGCAAATTCTTTTAACTTTTGTTTATCATGGAAGGTTTTAATTTCATCTTCCATCCTGAAGCTTAATTTCGCTGGATACACAATTCTTGGTTGGAACCCATTTTCTTTCAGTGTTTGAAATATGTTATTCCAGGATCTTCTAGCTTTCAGAGTCTGTGTTGAAAGATCAGCTGTTATCCTGATTGGTTTACCCCTAAATGTAATCTGCTTTCTTTCTCTTGTAGCTTTTAAAATTCTCTCCTTATTCTGTATGTTGGGCATCTTCATTATAATGTGTCTAGGTGTGGATCTCTTATGATTTTGTACATTCGGCGTCCTGTAGGCTTCTAGGATTTGGGATTCTGTCTCATTCTTCAAGTCTGGGAAGTTTTCTCGTATTATTTCATTGAATAGATTGCTCATTCCTTTGGTTTGGACCTCTATACCTTCCTGTATCCCAATGACTCTTAAGTTTGGTCTCTTTATGTTATCCCATATTTCTTGAATGTTCTGCTCATGGTTTCTTAACAGTTTTGCTGAGCTGTCTATGTTCTTCTCCAGTTGAAATACTTTGTCTTCATTGTCTGATGTTCTATCTTCTAAGTGTTCTACTCTGCTGGTAGTATTCTCAATTGAGTTTCTAAGTTGGTTTATTGCTTCCTACATTTCTAGGATTTCTGTTTGTTTGTTTTTTATAACCTCTATCTCCCTGTATAATTGATCTTTTGCTTCTTGGATTTGTTTATGTAATTCATTGTCGAAGTGGTCTTTCATTGTCTGATTTTGCTTTCTAATGTCTTCCTTGAGACTCCAGATCATCTGAAGCATGTATATCCTGAATTCTTTATCTGACATTCCATCTGCTGCAGATATTACCTCTTCTAAAGTTGAGTTGACCTGCTTTGCTTGTGGTCCTTTCTTTCCTTGTCATACTGATCGCGTTTCTTTCTGCTTGGTAAAACTGTTGTGTTATTGATTTTTCCCCCTATATATTTATATTGCTCTTGTATAGTTGCAAAGTCTCCCTTGCAGGCTTTGGTGGTGGTTCTGCCCCTCCTCCAATTGGGGCAATGTGCCTACCACGCCGGCAGGCCACTGGGCCTGTACTTTCAGTGGGCCTGTTCTTTCGGTGGTCAGAGGTCCGCCTACCTTGCAGGCACATGCAGCGGCTCAGACCCTATGCAGGCCGCTGGGCCTGTTCTTCCAGTGGGTCGCAGGTCCGCCTACCTTGCAGGCCCCAGCAGCGGCTCTGCCCCTCCGCTGGCCGCTAGGCCTGTTCTGTCTGTCAGTTGCAGGTCTGTCTACCTAGCAGGTGCTGGTGGCGGCTCTGCCCCTCCCCCAGGGGGCGATGTGTCTGGCGGGCCACTGGGCCTGTTCTGTAAGTGGTCACGGTTGCGCCTACCTTGCAGGTGCGTGGAGCAGCTGTGCCCCTCCGCGGGTTTCTGGGCCTGACCTGCCGGTGGGTGGCAGGTGTGCCTACCTTGCAGGCGCCGGGGGTGGCTCTGCCGGCTCCGCGGGTTGCTGGGCCTGATCTGCTGGTGAGTCGCAGGTCTGCCTACCTTGCAGGCGCGCGGTGGCTCTGCCCCTCCCCTAACCAGGGCGATGTGTCTGGCGGGCCACTAGGCCTGTTCTGTTGGTGGTCACGGTTCCGCCTACCTTGCAGGTGCGTGGGGCAGCTGTGCCCCTCCGCGGGTTGCTGGGCCTGACCTGCCAGTGGGTCCAAGGTCCGCCTACCTTGCAGGCGCGGGGGTGGCTCTGCCGCTCTGCGGATTGCTGTGCCTGTTCTGCTGGTGGGTCGTGGGTCTGCCTACCTTGCAGGCGCCCGGCGGCTCTGCCCCTCCCCCAGCGGGGCGATGTGTCTGGCGGGCCACTGGGCCTGTTTTGTCAGTGGTCACGGTTCCGCCTACCTTGCACGTGCATGGAGCAGCTGTGCCCCTCCGAGGTTTGCTGGGCCTGACCTGCCGGTGGGTGGCAGGTGCACCTACCTTGCAGGCACGGGGGGTGGCTCTGCCGCTCTGCGGGTTGCTGGGCCTGACCTGCCATTGGGTCGCAAGTCCGCCTACCTTGCAGGCACAGGGTGGTGGCTCTCGCCTCTTAATCTTTGGCATCTCTCTCTCTCTCTCTCTCTCTTTATTTTTTTTAGTTGTTGATTTACCTTTATTTTATTCATATGCGGTGCTGAGAATTGAACCCAGTGCCTCACATATGTGAAGCAAGTGCTCTACCACTGAGGCACAACCCCAGTCCTTGGCATCTCTTAATCCAATCAAGTTAACCATTCAGATTAACCATTATATTTCTGCAGAATATTAACCCAGTCCCACAGTCACAGAAGGCTTCCTGAAGAAAAGGACATCCAAGAAACTGGAGGATGGGAGAAGCTCAGCAGGTAACAAAAGGGTACCGATAGCACCCAAGAGATGTGTGTGGATGGTTGTGTGGTGCCCACTGACAATGGCTGCTTAGGAGAAGGAGCAGCATGTGTGACATACGTTCCTTGGGTGGAGGAAGGATATGATAAAGGCAAGCCTACAGGCAGGGAGGACAGTAGCCATCACAACTGTGTTCGCTTTCTGTCACTGTGACAAAATACCTGAGATAGTCAACTTATAAAGTGGAAAGGGTATATTTTGGCTCATAGTTTTAGAGGCCTCAATCTGTGGTTGCTGACCTGTTGCTTTAGGGCCTGAGGCAAGCATACAATAGTAGGAACCTGTGGCAAAGGAAGTTGCTCACCTCATGATACCAGAAAACAAAGAGAAAAAAGGGAAGGGACCAAGTCCCCATATGCCCTTCAAGTTCATGACCTGGTGACCTAACTTCCTCCAACTAGGCCCTGCCTCTAAAGGTGCCATCACCTTCCAACAGCACCATGGGGAGGGGACCAAGCTTTTAACACTTAAGCCTTTGGGGGGACCTTCAAGACCCAAACTATAGCTCCCAGGTGGAGCTAATAACAGTGTGGACTGGATCAGTGGCCACTGGAGGGAGAGCTATGGAAGGACTGGAGGCCTATTTAGGAGGTTAATTTATGTGACTTGACAACAGATCTGATGAGAAGGCTGATGGAGAAAGTGGAGGACAGGCAATCCTAGAACACAGTGGACAGCAAGGAGCCTTCCTCCTCCAGGATCTGGCTCGTGGCCAGTCACCTCGGAGGGCTGCCATTGGGAAACAAAGATGCCCACTCCTCAGCCACTCCTGTTTTTGTCTTGAGGCTGCTCCTCCAGTTCTGGCTGGGCTGAGGAAGGAAAGGAGGAGAGGAAGGGGGCGGGGAGGGGGGCCCAGCACCCTGGTACTGAGGCGAGTTTTTATCACCACGTTAATGCTCTCTAATTAATACCTGGAGGCTGTGCCTGCCGCTCCACTATTTTCACTCTGCTGATTTGCCCCTTGGGACAAAAAGAAATTGGAATTAAGAGGAGACAATGGAATTGCTGGCAGGATTATTAGCTTCAATGAAGCTAATGAAGGGAGTAGGAGTGGGAGGGAGGAGAGGGGAGCCTCAGGGGCCTGTGACTCAGGCTGGGAACTGTCACAGAAAGGTGCTGGGAGAAGACCAGAGCAGCAAGGACTGTCTGCCCTTCTGGACCCCAAAGTCCTCAAGATCCTTGAGTGCACCCAAGTCAGGGACTCTGGGAGGCCAGAACCCATGGGATGAAGAATTGGGGATTGAAGGTGGACTTCCGCCAGCAGAGGAATAACAGCAGGGTGACAAAGGAGGTACCTCACCCCTGAGATCCTGGAGGAGGGGTGCAGGTATTGGGCAATCCCAGGTGCAGAGAAGGGGGCTGCATGTCTCCAATATGGGCCCAACTGAAACCAACTGTTCCCCAGAGGTCGCAAGTCCCCACTCAGACTTCTACCATATGTATCCACCCATAGCCCAGGTCCCTAAAGCTCAGAAGACACAACATGGATGGAAAAGCAAAAATATTTAGAGCCCAAGGCAGAAGAAGAGAAGCAACATTCAGGTCACTGTGCATCGGCACTCATCCACTCACACACATGAACAGGCTTTCACACACTTACTATAAGCCCACACAGCCAATCCACGCACACTTGCACACAGGCCCAAACTTGAACACACGTGTGCACTCACGCACAGTCATCCAACCTGTTTTGGGAGGTGCTGTCTCTAGTTTGGTCACGACTCTGCCCTTTGCAAACCCATTCATAGGCCACCTCCCCTTCCCCATAACCTCCAGCTGGGTTTGCTGACCCCACCATCTGGAAGTCCACCCCTCCCTGCTTCCTGTGTCACTAGACCACTTGGAGGGAGGCAGGGGTAAAAAAACCCACGCCAGCAGGGTTGCCAGGACAACAAGCCGGTTCTGTACAGCTTAGCCTCAGTTTGCCTCCCCCCGGAAATAAGATGAAGGGCTCAGAAAACATGATGCAGTTTCATTTCCAGGGTGGGTTTTTTCCTTCTATGTAGCTTATGAGTCACTAGATTAGCACCTTTCCAATTACTGGGAGGCAAAAACCCTATTATCATAGAAACCCTCCTGCAGAATGACGGCTCTATTCTTTTTGACGGCAGCAGCCAGTCCCACAGAGAGCTGCAGAGCTCAGCAAGCTGGGAGCCTGGTGTTCCAGGTAACTTCATGGCCTTGTTTCAAAAGTGAACTTTAAAGAACTCTCATCATGGCCTCAGCTGCACCTCACGTGCTCAGTGGGACATGCCAGGATAACTCAAATGGGGAGCCTGAGAGAGGGCACCAGAGCACAACCTGGAGCCCACACACAATGTCCAGTGGTGCCTTAGACTCCCCCATAGAGATCCACAGCATGGAAGTTTCTGTCTGAGCTGAGGGAAAACTGTGTGCCACAGAGGGTGGGAGGTTCTGTGCTGGGAAGAGTCTCAGGGCATCCCTCTATAGGAGGCCTTTGGGATCAAGTCAGTCAGTGTCGTGGGCAGGTGGTCCTGTCCAGACTGGTCCATATGAACAACTGGGTACCAGACCTGTCAGATTCAAGGTCTGCCATGTATCTTAATAAGACACAAAATGGGTAATGTGCTCAGCAGAAACCTGGATCTGAAATCATCACTTCCTTGCCATATGACATTAACCCACAAGGGCCCTGCTGTGAGCTTTCAATTATAAACTGAGAAAGATACTACATACGCCCTTCCAGGTCTGCTATTCTCTTTTCTCCGTAAAGATTATACTGGCTCCATTAAGACTGCCAGTTTACCCAGCTGACAGCTTCGGAGGAGATGGACCTCCTAACTGTCTTCTTCCCCATTATCGTGACGACCACATGCCCACCATCCTTCTCCCCATGGTCCACCTGGACCCCAGGAGTGGCCTAACCCACATAACTTAATGGTTTGGGGTCAGGTACAATGCAGAGTACCAGGTAACAGTACAACAGGTCCTCTATGCTGAGCACACATTAGAAGCCAGGCACTACATATGGATTGTCCTGTCGTCTCTTCCCAAGATCCTTGTTATTTCCAACTTACGAATGAAGAAATAGCCTCAGTGAGTTTAAGTGATTTGACCAGTAGCATTCAAACTTAGGTAGAGTTTGAATCAAAATTCTCATCCATAAAATACATCATCTTCCCACATGTGATCTTCAACAATCTTCCACAATCTCAGATTGGCAGGCCACTGGTGATGAGAGACCTCCTTTCTCCTGGCCCTCTTGAGCTACAGGTCACCAGAGTGGTTAACTCTAGTTCATGACCCTCCAGCAAGTAAGGGACTGATGGTGTCGTGGGACCCTGGAGCCCAGGGACACTCAGCCTCATACAGTATGAATCCATGTGTAGAAGGGAATCTCTGGGTTGACAGGCAGGGAGAGCCTGCCCCTGTGTCCCACCTAGTCCCCCCAACCACCATTAAAAAGATGTGCAAGAGCAGATTAAAGAGGATAGAAGGACAGCCTAAGACAGAGACATGTCTAGGAGCCAGGAGAACCAGGAGGAGTCACCAGTTGTGGGACAGATGAATCACAGGCCTTGAAAGGTCCAGTTATCCCACTTCCCCCATACACCCCCGTTTATATATTCTAGTGAGGTGGGAGTTAGTAGCAGTCATAGCGTAATGTTGTCCTTTTGCTTTCAGCTTGGTGTTTTCCCTTTAGCAACTTTTCATTTTCATCCATAACTGAATTCTGTGCTGTAATCAGGAAGCCCTGCCTGTTTCTGCCATCACCAATGTCTTTGTAGGCTCTGTCTGGTTTTCTGACCATTTCCTGACCCATTGCCCTACATCAAACAGTAGTTTGCTGTCCCACGCAAGACAGTCACCATCACTCCAAATTTGTCAGAGACACACAGGAGATACTAAGCTAATCCACCAAACTATAAAATCTGTGTGTGTATATATGTGTGTGTGTTTGTGTGTGTGTGTGTGTGTGTGTGTGTGTGTCCATGTGTGTTGCTGTGGATCAAACCCAGAGTCTCATGATATGCTAGGCAAGTGTTCCACCAGTGAGCTCTGCACATCCCAACCCGAAAGAATTTTTAAATTCCTTATGTAGTGTCATAGCACTGCGATTCCTCCTCTTAACAAAGACACAAATAATACCCCCAGGATGTATTGATGTTTGTGGTTTTCAACATTTTTCAAACCTAGTTTTCTCTCAAGCAGGAAAGTCTTTATTAGTAATAATATTCACTTGCTTTTTACAAATAGTCCGCCTTCATTAAGGAAATTGAAAATGGCAACAGTGGCTACCATATTGGCTTTTTTTTCCTTGTTTGCAAGCTACATCTTCTGTATCCCACTGAATATCAATGGTAGAATTAGAATTAATTGCCACATTATTTAATTAGTTAGAACGCTTAACACTCCCCCAACTATTTCTTTGAAGTCATTTGCACTTAAGTGTAACTCTACCAAAGATCTCCATAAATACTGCAGTAAAATTTTTAATTACACTTCAATTGCTCTGTGAATTTATTTGTCTTTATCAGGAAGGTCTCTTTATTCCAGAATGCCTATCTCAACTGCTCAGCAATTTTTTAAACCATTATTTGGCCAAATAGCCATCTTGCTCTTTGGCAGGCCTTGAGAATGCCATGGAAGCCAGTAATGTCCAAGGGACAGGCCTACAAAGAGAGGGTTCTGGCTCACACAGTCTGTTCTGGCTAAATTGGATTGTCTCCTCTTTCTACCACACCTACCATGAACAAATAATAATAATATGAAACAATTATGTGATGAGAATTACTAGGGACTGTGCTGAGTGCTTTATCTAATTTATTTCTTGCACTTACACTAAGGGAAATGTATTATTAGCCTAATTTTACTAGTGAGAAATCTGAGCACAGAAAGGTTACATAATTAGCCCTGAAATACATAACCAGTAAATGGCAGAGCTGGGATTCAAACCCAAATTTGTCTTGCTCCAAAGTTTATTTACGTCACCAGTGTCTGCACTGCCTGCCAATCTGTAAACTATAAGGGATGACATTGACTCAGACTATGGTCCTTCCCAAAGGAGTTCAAGTCTTTAATGATCAGTGCAATGGTTATTATCTGATGGAGGGACTCTCATAGAAGGTATTCTCCAAGAAAAAATATATGAACTGATTTAGCAGAAAGATCAAGGAATAGAAACATATTTTTTGATGAGCAGATTTTGTGCTCCAGGCGCGATTTTTCCATGAGCTCATAAGCTCATTGACCTTATTCCAAAATGAAGCTTTCTATAGAAAAAGTTCACAATCTACTCTACTCAGTGCTTACGTGAGTCTCTGTTTTCTCCTATATAAAATAGAAAATATAATAGTGACCATCTTAGCAGTGTTAATTGGCTTAATGAATCTATATCCACTCCATGAGATGTCATAGCACATGATGTTCAATTCACATTTAAAAAACAGAAACAACACTGGAACAAAAAGCTTGTTCTGCTCTTTCTGGGTGATATCAAGATGAGACCTTAGGAAAAATCCATCCTGAAACCCCTGCCTAGCCAGGAGAAGCTGGCAGGTGCTCAAAACACACATCTGCCAGAGGAAACAGATTGATGTATTTAGCAGCAAAGCTTCTTAGCCAAACCACAAAAGCAGCATTGGCCACAGGTTGTTCAGACTGATCTAGGCCTGGGCAGAGGAAAGCAGACACTTTTCCTGGCTGAAATACAGCCTGCAGCATTGTCCTGACCCTGCTGCAGTGCCACTGGGCATGAGTTGCTTGGAAAGTCTCCCTGCCCACATCCAGCACTCCAGACTCTGCCCTTGGATCTAAACCTGCAGGGGGCCAAAGGGGCTAGGGCAAGGCATTACTAGTCTCTGGGTATAGTCACAGTGAATCTCTGCAGATACCAAAATTGGCTCCTGATTGAATACAACTTCAATTATCATTCACCTGATCACTGCTGTGTCCCTCAGACTAAACTGTCACTGTCTGCTCCCTCCTGAGATTCTTGGCTTCGCCCAGAGCCCTGAAACTTGTACTAAAGAGTAAATCTACTTCCAGGAAGACTTCTAGTTCAAATTTAAAGAGGATAAGGCAAAATGTCAAGGAGTCATCAAAATGAACCCAGGATGGAGAAAATATTTGTAAACCTAATAAGAGCTAGTTCTTATCAGAATCCTGAATATATAAAGAATATTATAACTCAACAATTAAAATTTAGTAACAACCCCAATAAAAAATAAGCAAAAACTGTAAATATACATTATGTTCTTTTAAGTGTTTGGGTTTTAAAATTACTTTTAAATTTATAAAGACTATCATATGTAATTTTGAGGAATTTAAGTTTTTTAGCTATATTGAAAAGATTCATTTATATTGATATGATGGTGGTCGTGGTGGTGGTTAATTTTATAATTTAATCTAGAGGCATTTGTGGGTTGGGACATTTTTAATGAAATACATGCATACCTAAGCTCATTATAAATTATACTAATAAAAAGAATGTATTACACAAAATTTATAAATGATATGCAATATTGTTTATAATTCTAGTGTCCCCAAATGATTCTCAAAGATGGCTTTTATTAGTTTTTGCCAAAGTCTTATGCACATAGCCAATCTCTGATTGTAGTTAATGAAGCAGTGTTTTTTGATTGGAATATTAGTAGATATTTTCATTTTTGTTAACAAATAAGATAGAAGTAAAGAAATGAATATGTATGTTAGACTTCACTTGTTTGTCAACAGAATGAAAAATTTTATTGCTGAATCAGATAAAAGGTTTTCAAATACCAGAGAATATTTACTCAATTTTTGTGCTATTCAAAATGTACCAGTTGTAAACATGATGCATTTTCAAGCTTAATGGCCATTATTAACATTTTCTCTATCACATTTAACTCTAGCCAACTATCCAAAAACAAATATATCTTGATTTGTAGTGTTTAACAATTCTTGTGGAATAAATACTCTACTATGGTCAGTTTCAAGCCACTAACATGACATCCCTAAACCTAGTTGGAAAGATGTTCTGGCTAAATTGGATTGTCTCCTCTTTCTACCACACCTACCATGAACAAATAATAATAATATGAAACAATTATGTAATGAGAATTACTAGGAACTGTAATCCAATAGATGTAGATGACCTCAAGAGCATAGATATTAATAAAATGTAGTAAAATAATTAGAAAGTAATGAGTTTTAACTATTTACTACTTTTGCTTTTAATAGTAAGTGTATATAATTTAACTCTTTTATGGATGTGTCTAATGACCACTCACAGAATTCCTGGTTTGAGCTGGTTCTAGCACTAGAGTTTATAGAACACAGAGATGAAGTAGTAAAAATTGGAGATGGGACATTCCCACCTGAAGATCTAAATGTGGTAACTGATGGGACGCTGGGCTTTCTCACTTTAGAAAGAAGCTTAGGGCTTTGGTTTATAACTAGGAATATATGGATGATAGCCAGATTTTTTTTTTTTTTTTTTTTTGGTAAGGGAGTGTTAGTAAATATAATTAAATGATTATAAATAAATCTTGGGTAATCACAATAATGGATCCATTCATAGGTATTTTCTGGCCTTGGCTACTGTTCTTACAAATATTCTTCCCATTTTGGATATAAATCTGTGAGAGTAGTAGGCTCTCACCTGTATTTTGAAAGCAAAAAGAAGCATATGGGCCTTAGCTCTGTCCCTGGTACCAGATCAGAATAGGTGACCTCAGGGCTGGAGTTGTGGTTCAGTGGTAGAGCACTTGCCTGGCATGTGTGAGGCCCTGGGTTCAACCCTCAGCACCGCATATAAATAAATAAATAGAAGAAAAGATCCATTTACAACTAAAAAATAAATAAATAAATAAATAAATAGGTGACCTAGGTTTGACCAATCAGAATTCACCTGGGTTGTGAATCTGAAGATTGAGGCAAAAGCCCCAGGACAATTGGAGTCTGTTAGGGGCAGCTGCAGTGATGACAGAGTAGAGAAGGAGTGACCACATGTTCTAGTGGTGACAGAGCCAGTGGTCACATAGAATCACAGTGGGTCACATAAACCACTCCTGAGCTGAGTTTCACTGTGTCACCAGCTCCTCAATCAACACCATCCCTGCTAGATGATTGAACCTGGGACCAGGCCTTTCCATCAATTCCAACAGATATTTTTGCCAGATATCTTTTTCCATTAAGTTTATTTTCTATTTAAGTCAACCAGAATCCATTTCTGCTTTTTGCAATCATAAACCCTGACTGATATAGAATTTTAGCGTGCATATGGAGTGGGGTTGGGGCGGGTGCTGAATTGAGGGTATGTACATTTTTTATTTTTCTATGCTTTGTGAAATTATGTACCCCGAAATCCTGATCAAATTATCATCCTACAAATAGTGTAGGAGAATACCTCTGGTAAATCTGAGCATTATCAACCATGTTACTCTTTACAACTAAAGAGCAAAGAGGAGCATGTTGTTTAAATTTGTATTTTCCTGATTATTTGCGCTTAAATATGTGCTTATTGGTCATTTTATGTATGTTCTTTTTATTGTCTCTGTATGTCCTCAGTCACTGACTGTTAGACTATTTGATTTTTCTCCTCTGATTTATAGTAGCTATTTCCTTTGTCAATTAGATATTTTGAAAACATTTTCTCCCAGTGTTTGTTATATTAAGTTCCTGAATTTTCCTGTAGTTAAGCTGTCAATTTTTCTTCTTTTGATTTTGTATCCTTCCTAGAAGAGATCTCCCTTTGCCATTACTTTTTTTTTTCCCCCTTATTGCAGATCTGAATTCAGACTTCTTGGATTAAGATCTTCCTGCTGGCTCCATGCCTGTTTGCTTATTTGCAAAACAAAGACGATGGTCCCTGGGCACTTGCCTGACGCTCAGCAATCAACTTGCATATTATCCTTATTGTTATTCAAACAATTTTATAGTTTTTATATACACATTTACCTGTTTAATCCCTCTGGAGTGAATTTCTACATGTGATATTAGGTAAGGGGTTGCATTAGTTCCTAAGTAACAAAATAGCACAAACTGGATGACAAAAAATTATTCTTTCACAGTTCTGGAAGGTATTTTTTTTTTTTTCATTTTCTTTTTTTTTTTTTTTTTTAATTAATTTTTATTGTAGGTTGTTCAAAACATTACATAGTTCTTGATATATCATAATTCACACTTTGATTCAAGTGGGATATGAACTCCCATTTTTACCCCATATACAGATTGCAGAATCACATCAGTTGCACATTGATTTACATATTGGAAGGTAGAAGCCCAAATAAAGGTGACACCAGGGCCACCCTCTGAGACTCTGAGTAGAATCTTCTGAGTAGAACAAGTCAGCTTTTCATCGCTGTGACCAAAATACCTGACAAGAACAACTGAGAGAAGAAAAGTTTATTTTGGCTCATGGATTCAGAGATCAGCCAACTCCATTGCTCTGGGCCTAAGGTGAGGCAGAACATCAGGGCCAAAGGGTTTAGTGGAGGAACGCTGCTCAGCTTATGGTGGCCAGAAAGCAGAGAAAGAGGGAAGGAAGGAGGGAGAGAGGAAGATTGAGAAACAGGGATAAAACAGAAACCCCAAAGGCACACCCCAGGACCCACCTCCTCCGGTCTTTCCCCACCTGCCTGCAGTTAGCACCTACTTGGTCCATTCAAACTAGGATGGACTGATGAGGTTACAGCTCACATAATCTAATCACTTCACATTTTAACAATCCTGCATGTTCCCAGGACCTTTCCAGGGACACCTCATATTCAAACTTAATCCTCCTTGCATCATCTTAGGTTTCTGGTGGTGACAGGCAATGCCTGGCACACCTTGGGTTGCTTCCACATCACTCCAATCTCCATCTCTGTCATCTCTACCATTCTCCCTGTGTGTCTGCCTTTACATGGTGGTTTTCTTCTTTCAAGGACATCACTCATACTGTAACAATCAGGATTCTCTAGAGACATAGAGGTGTGGATGGGGTAGGTAGAAAGAGAGATTTTAAGGTATTGGCTCAAGCAATTATGGAGTCGGGCAAATCCAAAATGTGGGAGGTTGGAAACAGGTCAGAGTTGATGTTACAGTCTTAGGTACAAAACCTATAGGGCAGGCCAGCAGGCTGGAAACAGGCAGTTTTCTGTATTAACAATCTTGAGGCAGAATTCCTTTTTCTTCAGAAAATATCAGGTTTTTTCCCAACAGATCGGATGAGTCTCACCTACATTATGAAAGATAATCTGCTCTATTTAAAGACAAATGATTATAATGTTAACTACATCTACAAAATACCCTCACAACAACATCCAGACTAGCCTTTGACCATCTAACTGGGCTCCATAGCCTAGCCAAGTTGACACATAAAATTAACTATCACAGTCACATTCACGGGTACTAGATGCAAATTCTATTGAATATGTTCAGGTGCAAATCTTTTTTTAATTCAACCCAAAATAGAAGATTAATTTTGTTTTTAAACTGACAGATAGTTAACCCAGCAATAGATATTGAAAAGTTCATATTTTCCTTACAGATTTGAAATACTTATTAATATTCAGGAGCAGTCAGTTATCCTAAGTATCTGTGAGGGATTGGTTTCAGGATACTCTGAAAATACCAAAATTTATGGATGTTCATGTCTTTATATAAAATGGCATATAGTATTTTCATATAATCTATACACATCTTCCCATATACAGTCATATATCTTTTAATAATGGGAATTAAAAGAAATGCATTGTTAGGCCATTTTGTCATTGTATGAATATCATAAAGGTGCAGTTCACACATATCACAGAATTTACATAAAAAGTCAACTATAATGTAATTAGGTAAGCACTGTTGTATATACAATTCATCATCAATTGAAATATTCCTGATCCTCAGTTAGTTGAATACAGGTGCAGAGGGCCAAATGTACTTGTGTGCTTCTCCTTCTCAGACCTCACTTTATTGTAATATTTTTTCTTTTCTGCTGCCAGTACTCTACTGCTTTATTTCCTATAGCTCTACAATATGTTAAAATAGAACAAGTTCCTTCTCTTTCTCCAATATTGTTTTTCAACATGAACTTGCGAATCAGTTTGTCTAAATATTTCCTTTTGGAAGACTCCAGTTTAAACTTGCTTTGATAGCCAAATGCTCCTATTTCTCCATTTCATGAATTACCATGAACATGAGGATAATGCAGGAAGAAAGTCTAGACACCCAGATAATATGAAATGAAGAGGAGTCAACAGTAGAACAGACCCTTTAGAAGAGTTTTGAGGATGAAAAGCAGATGACAAAGCAGTTACTAATTTGGTAGACCAAAGGAAGATACATCCTTGTTGCTTGAAGAGGCAATGGTAAGATGTGGACAATCTTTCCCCAGACTTGGGCTGGGGTGGGGCACAGGAGACTCTGAAGTTAAAGGTAGCACAATAGGTGGAGGTGTGGAGTTGCAAATGGGTTGTGAGTTTCCTCTCTTCCAAGCTCAGAAGTAAATGGGAAAGCAGAGATTTGAGAAGCCTCAATAAGACTGTGGAGCTCCAGGGAGACAAAGGGTGGTTTCTATCTGATGTGGGGAGGAAGGGGCAGCTCACAGCAGAAGAGGGTCAGGCACCACGCTGGGAGGGGGCCTTTGAGCGGTGATCTATGCTCCATCACAGTTTCTGGATTGGTTGTGACCCTCCTTGGCCCCTTTAGGATAGAAAGACAGCAGCTCCAGATTCTCACAGATAAGTGTGAGAAGCACCAAGGAAGCAACTGAGCCTGGCTGCTAAAGAGCAGGAGACAGCAGGTGCAAGAGATCAGCAAGCCCAGAGAGTTCTCCCCTCCCCTAAGAACAGAATTCAGAGCTCTGAAGAATAAAATACAAGTGTCATCCCTGTACAATAGGATGTCTTGAAGCAAAGAAAAAGTGAAGAAAGGGAAATGTCAAAAAAAAAGTAACCCCCAAATTTCCAGGATTAGGAAAGATAAAAGACCTCAGAATGAAAGGGCTCAAGGAATGCCAAGTAAGATAAATATAATAAAACACATTATATGAAAATCTAAAAACACAAAGAAAAAGGCAAAATTGTACGAGCTGCCAAAGAAAAAGAGACAATCACTCATAAAGGAATAAGAATCTGATTGACATGCAGCTTCTGTTCAACGGTGACAATAGAGGTAACAAGACAGGTGCATAATATTTTCTAAGTACTAAAGAACTTCAAACCTCCAATCTATATTCAGAAAAAAATTAAATAAGAGGATGCCATAAAAGTAATTGCCGGCATAAAAGAACTAGTTAACACACAAAACTCTCTTTGAAAACACTCTAGAGAATGTACTCCAGTTAGAAGAGAAATAAATTCATGATGCTACAAAGAGCTACAAAAAGGAAATCAGTGTGGATTCATAACATAAAAAAGTTAATTCAAGTACTGTATAAAAAAAGGAGGGAAGAAGAAGGAAGGAGAGAAAAGGAGAGCAGGGAGGGACAGAGAGTACAAAAGCACTCACACCACCTAGAAATAAAACCTGTGCACCTCCAGCATGACAAGCCGTGGGCAGTGAATGAACAACAGTGGCTATGAGGAGAAGCCAGAGGTAGGTGAGATATTTCTTTTGTTATAAAGAAATATATAAGAACAGTGGCACGTGTCTATATTCCCAGTGACTTGGAAGGCTGAGGCAGGAGGATGGAAAGTTTGGGGCCATCCTTGGCAACTTGGCAAGACCCTGTTTCATAAACAGCTGGAGCTGTATCTCAGTGGTAAAGTGCCCCTGGGTTCAATCCCCAGTGCCACACACACACACAAGATATTCATATCTATCTAAACAGACAGATCTGTATTAATAAATATATGTGGATATAGATTGATCTATATCTATATAGATAGATATACACAGACATATACATACACACACATACAATACTGGTTGGGATTAATGAGAAAAAAATAAGCACAAATATGATTGCTAGAGTTAGTTTTAACTACCAAGAATATAAAGAATAAAATTCAAAATTTTCAAGTCCTCAGAAGAAAATTCTATCTAATAAAATATAAGAAAGAAGAAAGAGAGGAAAGTAAAATATGTTAAGTATAAACTAGAAATAAGACAGCTGAAATAAATCCTAATAGAGAATTATTTACATAATTTAGGTTATGAATTGAATTGTGTCCCTCCAAAAAATATATTGAATTTCTAACCCCTAATACCTTAGATTGTAACCTTACTTGGAATAGGGTAGTTGCAGATGTCATTAAGAGGAAGTCATGGTGCTGAGGATGTGTATAGCTCGATGGTAGAGCACTTGCCTGGCATGCCCGAGGCCTTGGGTTTGGAGGGGAGGAGAGAGGGAAGAGAAGAAGGAGGAGGAGAAGTCACCCTGGAGTAGGGTGGCCTCCTAACTCAATAGGACTGATGTTCTTATAGAAATACACAGGTGCCATATGAATACAGAGTCACAAGGGAAAGCAACATTGACAATGAAGACAGAGACTGGAGTTGTGCACCTGCAAACCAAGGAATGCCAGAGATTTCTGGCAAACAACCAGAAGCTAGGAAGAGGTGAAGGAGAATTTCCCTAAAGAGTTTAGTGTGAGCATGGCTCTGCCACCCTTATTTCAGATTGCTAGACTCCAGAACTGGGAGCCAGAAATATAGTTTTGTTATTGTAATCTACCCAGCGTGTGATATTTTGTTATGGTGACTCTAGGAAACCCATACTATCCATAATCAGATTAAACTCACTAATCAAAAGATAGACAGTGTCTGCTGTTGTTTAAAGTAATATCTGACAATGTTTTCAACAAGAGATGACAGAGAAGTCACAAGTAAAATGATAGAAAAAATATTTGAGGCAATTTTGAGCCAAATAAAACCAAGGAACAAATTTACTATCAAGCAACATTGAATTCAAGGCAAAAGGCAATCATACAGATAGATATAACAATATGAATATATATGCACATAAACACATAGCTGCACAATGCCCAAATCAATGACTAACAAAAATAGAGAGAGAAACACATAGCAACTGCAGTTAGAGTCTTTTTGCAACCATCTAAGAAACTGATGGAGCAAGCTGACAAAATATAAGCAATGATGAAAAAGATTTAAATGGTTTGGTTCATAAACGAAGTACATATTATGGGAGAACTTTACAATTATCAGTCAATAAGAAAAAAAAAACACATTTTTGAGCATACATAGAACATTCAAAAATCAGCATTTATCACATCACAATGAGAAATTCAATACTTCAATAAATTGCCCCATGACCATTATACACTTTATTATCATAATACAAAGGAATAAAATTGGGAATTATTAATAAAAATATCATTAAATACTTATAATCTGAAAATGCTGATAATCCTTGGGTTAATAAGAAAACATAATGGAAATAATAAAATACTTAGAAATAAATGATAATGATAAAAAAAAAAAAAAAGGGCAGGCCAGATATCTAGAAAGACAGCAAAACCAACCCTAAGAATGAAAGTTTGGCTCTACGTTTACCAGAAAAAAATGAACTATCAAAAGCAAATGAGTTAAGGTTTCAGCTGAAGATGTTAGAGAAAGAAAAATAGACCAAACACATAAAAATAAGAAAGTGAAGCTGAGGACAGAATTCAATACAATAATGATTACAACAGGACCTGTGGTTGTAGCTCAGTGGTAGAGCTATTGCCTAGCATGTGTGAGTCACTGGGTTCAATTCTCAACACTGCAAATAAATAAATAAATAAATAAATAAAGGTTCATCAACAACTAAAAATATTAAAAAAGAATTATTACAACAGCAGCATCAACTACAAAATAGAAAAGAGTAATAAAACCCAAAATGGACCTTCAAAAAGATTGTGATGATGTACCAACCTTCAGCAGAAGCTGATCAAGGATAAAAAAGATGCAAAAATATAAAAATTCAGAATAAAAAAAGGAAAAAACTTGAAGAGATTCATAAAAGAGTGTTATGCATCAAATATTCACTAATAAAATGAAAATCAAGATAAAATAGAAATATTGATAGAAAAATATAAAACTGGCAAAAGAAAAATGAGGATTAAACAAACCACAAAGAAACTGAAATTGTTCAGTTCCTTGGCCCATTTATTGATTGGATTATTTGGGTTTTTTTTTTTTTTGTGTGTGTGTGTGTTAAGACTTTTGAGTTCTTTATATATTCCAGAGATTACTGCTCTATCTGATGTGCCTCTGGTAAGAATTTATTCTCAATTAATAAGCTCTCTATTCACCTCATTGATCAGAAGAAGATATACAATATATATATATATATATATATATATATATATATATATATATGAAAAAATGTTCAAAATCTCTAGCAATTAGAGAAATATAAATCAAAACTACTCTAAGATTTTATCTCACTCCAGTCAGAATGGCAGATACTAAGAATACAAACAACAATAAGTGTTGGTGAGGATGTGGGGGAAAAGGTACATTCATACATTGCTGGTAGGACTGCAAAATAATGCAGCCAATATGGAAAGCAGTATGGAGAATCCTTGAAAAAGGAATGGTACCACCACTTGACCCAGCTATCCACTCCTCGGTCTATACCCAAAGGACTTAAAAACAGCATACTACAGCGACACAGCCACATCAATGTTTATAGCAGCATAATTCACAATAACTAAACTGTGAAACCAACATAGATGCCCTTCAGTAGATGAATGGGTAAAGAAAATTATATTATATATATATATACAATGAAATATTATTCATCATTAAAAGAGAACAAACTCAAGGCATTTGCAGGTAAATGGATGGAGCTGGAGAATATAATGCTAAGTGAAATTAGCCAATCCCAAAAAACCAAATGCCGAATGATTTCTCTGATTTAAGGATGTTGATTCATAATATGATGGGGTGGAGGATTAAATGAACTCTAGAACAAAGGGAAAAGGGAAGAAGGGGAAGGGAGGGGGCATAGAGATAGAAAATACAGAGGAATGCAATGGTCATCATTACCCTAAGTACGTGTATTAAAACAAGAAGGATATGATTCTACTTTGTGTTCAACCAGAGATATGAAAAATTGTGCTCTATATGAATTGTAATGCATTCTGTTGTCATATATAACAAATTAAAAATTTTTTAAAAATAAAACACACACACACACACACACAAAGAAATTGAAATTGTTAACTACAACAGAAAAGACACAACTTCCCCAACTCTAAGGGGGAAAAAAATGTCCCTAGGCTAGGTGGTTTTACAAATGATATTTCAAAGAACAAGTTACTCCAATCTGGAAAATGTTTCAGAAAGTAGAAAAAAGATGAAAACTACATAACTCATTCTACTCAATTAGCATTTATTAATTCAAAACTTAACAAGAATAGGATAAGAAAATAATACAACAGTCATTTTTACTTACAGATCCTAAAATCTTAAATAAAATATAAGTCAACTGAATTCACTAGCATATAAAAAGTATGCATAATGATTAAGTGAGGTTTATTCTGGAAACGTTAAAGTCACATGACAACAGAAATCTATTAACATAATCCACAGGGAGAAAAAAATCAATCACTCCAGAATATCATTTGATAGAAATTTCACATATATCAATAATAAAACCCCTCACTAAAATAGGAATGGAAGGTAATTAATTCCCTTAATTTAGTAAAGTATCTATACTCAAAATATACAGCAAATATTATATTCAATATGACTCTACTTTATGTACAACCAGAGATATGAAAAATTGTGCTCTATATGTATAATATGAATTGTAATGCATTCTGTTTTCAAAAAATGGAGAAGACTAGAAATAACACAAAAAATATTGACTACCCAACTTCTGGATATCCCAGCTAATGCTAAAACTTAGGATAACAACAATCAGAGGATGTAGGTTGAAAGGAAAGTGATCAAATTTTCATGATTTTCAAATTACATGCTCATGAATGATGAATCCCTATAGATGCAAAGACACACTGAGATCTAATAAGAGTTCAGCAGGGGGACTAAATGCAAGACCCATCTACAAAAAAAAAAAAAAAAAAAAAGCAGCATTTCTACAGACTTGCAAACACTCTAAAAATGGAAACTAAGACATTATTCACAATAGCAACAAAATCTGTAACATCTAGGAAAAAAAATAATAAGAAATGCATCTGCTTCTAATGACAAAAGTTCAAAACATATTGAAGTTTTTTTTATGAAGCCAAACTCCAAACTGATAATCAGTGATTTCAATCAAAAAAATAATTAAAAATAGAGAAAAACCTCAAAGCACATGAATTTTTCTGATGCTTTTCATTATCACAGAACACGCCACCTATAACATGTGCAAAGAGGACCTGAGAGGTGGAGGGAGAGGAAGTCGACCTGGGAAAGGCTGCATGGTCATTTCACTTCTCTTTCATTTTGTCTTTTTTTTTTTTTTTTTTTAATAGCCAGAAATCATCGTGATTTTTTGGAAGAGAATAACAAAATCTAAGAAGAGATCAACACAGTGCTAGGTATAATCCTTATTGACATTTTCAGCCTTTTCAATAATGAATTGATTATCAAAAAGGACAAAGTCACACATGATCACTAGCCCCTATGGAATTTTGCCTGGAAAAACCAAATGGATCCAAAGGAAAGTTTCCCTAGGGAAGACCAAATCATCAGGCTATGTCTGACATCAAGATACCTCCCAGAAAGAGGTGCCTGGCCCAAAGTGCACTCAGGGGGAAGCAGGTGAAGACCATTGCTGTGCCCATGAAGGCCTGGGAAGGATGCTGGGATTGACAGCAATGCACAGCAGAGCAGCAACCAGGCCAACTCCTGTAAGAAGAGCAAATCTGACCTGAAGTCCCAGTCTTTTCTGCTCATTTTCACAATTTCAAGGTGTTCCCATCAGACAAATCATTAATCCCAGGGACCCCAACGCAAAGAGCAGATCCACCTGAATGAAATGAGTGCCCACATAAACACAGGCCCCACAATCTCCAAAGACATACAAAGAGAAAATTTGGTATATTCCTCCTTCAAGTGTTACTGTCTCAAGACAGTATGTGAAATTTGTAAGTGCATCAAAGTTGATCTTCTGGTCAAATCTGCACATAGTTCCAGAATCTGAGTAACAGCCACCACTCTTCTGAATCTGCCTCTCAGGAACCTTCCGACTCTTCTACCCCAGATGTGCTTACTAAAACCTATTGAATTTTTGAAAGCTTATCTAAAAGACATAAAGAAGGTAGAAAATGGAAAACTCTAATTTTTCCAGAATTAACCTATAAAATCAATGCAATCCCAAAGAAAATACTAGTTGAATTTTTTGAGGAACTTGTCAAAACAATTCTACAATGTATTTGGTAAACTGTGGATGTCAACTTGCAAAAATCAATTAGGAACAGCCAATATCCAACAACAAAACAAAATATAAAAATTCCTAAGGTTAAACAAATAACAAGTCAGCGGACCTATAGGATAATAAATGTTATACATAATTGGAGGACATTAAAGTAGACCTGAATAGAGAAACATAGCAATTTACCATTTTCCCAAATACCATAGTTCAGTGTTACAAAGATGTCAATTCTCCCATGAAAATCTATAAATTCATTGCTATTCAAATTCAATTAGTGCTGTTTGTGGACACACATTCATACATGTATTTATGCATTACAAACGTCTCTAAGAATATTGAGAGAATAAAGAAGAAAGAATGTCTTGCTTACTCTCTCATCTTAGCCCAGTCTGTGCACATTCCTTTCTAGTTTGGGAGGGAAGAGATTAAAAAAAAAAAAAAAAAAAAGCCTGCCCAAGGCTGACTAGATGGGTAGAATTTCTTTTTATGCATCTCTTCTCTAGAAAAGGAATCTTCTACTGCTAAAAAAATGTCCTAAAGATACCAAAGGGGGTCTGTTAATACCCTACAAGCATCAGTGAATAGATATGCTACCTCATTGTAGGCTGATCTAAGAACAGAATAAAGGTGATAAATATAATAGTGGCTCTGCTTGGCTTACTCAGAAAGGCAGGAACAGGTTCCTCTTTCCAGATGGCTAGGGTGTAGAGGATCTGACTCTAACCTGGAAGGAACCAGACTCCCCTGCATTCCCTTTAATATCTCAGAGCAGAGAATTTCTGCACTGAAAGAAAACATATTATGCTGAATTACTGCTGCCAGGAAGAGAAAAAACCTTTCCATCCCTCAGCAAAATCAGGAAGAGGGGCACACTCCCATTCATGGTACCAATTGGCACCCTAGTTCCCTCTTGCTCTTCTTGATTTTTCCTTTTCACATCCTTTTCATGTTCATTCTCTCATTCAACTAATAGTTATTAGAATTTTCCTACCTGCTGGGGACAAGGACTCTGAGGAAAATATTCTGATTTAGGTACTAATCCAAAGGATGCAACATGATTCAACTCCAACTTTTTTCAAGAAGGTTTGTGCTCTAAGAGACCTCAGAGGGAAGGCAAAGCTTAACCCAAAGATGGTCACCTTTCCAATAAAGAAATTTCAGATATGTATTATTATATATTGCTAAAAAATCTTTAACCAACAAAAATCTTTACATTATTCCTCAAATCAACAATAGCTAGCAGTGCAATAAAAATTTTTTTTAATTTAAAAAGCTGCCAATGAACATTTTCTCAATTAACCATGAAGCACAATGATTGTCACATAGTTGGAAATGCCAGAAGATCTATAGGGTAGAAAAAATAATAACATGGGAACTTCTAATACTTCAGAACTATTTCAGCTTATAAATCTTTTATTTTCTGTATGAGCTTTATAACATGTATATTATTACAAATGCATTGTGTAGAATTTATTAAAAAAATACATAAAAATTGGGGAGGATACTTAAAAATGTTTTACTAATAAGAAAGCAAAGCATGATGGGAAATTTGGGAGACCCCAGCATCAACAGACAAACAGATATCAAGAAAAAACAGTCTAGTGTGTGATACCTTAAATCAGTCTTGGTGGCTACAATCTTGGCAGATACATGAGATGTCAGGGTCTGTGTCACCATACCACAGTCCAGCTCAGTTTATCTCTGGGTCATTTCATTCCAGTCCATAGCCCAAAGGAAACTCTGGTATAACAATTTAGGGAAATAAGGGAGTCAGAACAGAGATTGGAGGGAGAATTGGCTTTTCCAGGTCACTGGTTCATTCATGGGCAATATCCCAGGTTCTAAAAATAGAAGAACCATCTGCAGTTTGCCTCCTGGAGCTTGGATAAGCCCCAAGACAAGCTCTCCCAGACTGGTGGCCATAATGACAGTACAGGCCTCTTCAAATGACCTCATCAAATGATGACCAGGAGACAAAGCAGAAATACTTCCACAACCAGGGTCCTCATGGTAGAACAAGAGAACCAGGATTGAACAGGGACCTTGGCTGTTTAACCAGAGCACAGGCTCTTCATTCTTGGTTCAGAGAGTGGCAGCTGTGTGGGAAAGGACAGAAGAAGGCTGGAAGAGGAATTCAAAGGGAATCTCTATTATCAAGCATAGCTGCAGGACTAGGTGATTGCTCAATGTCCTTTTTTATTTATCTATTAATTTTCATTGGGACTCTGGGCCTGGAACATAGTAAGAATTTAAAATGTTAGATCAGAAAAAGAAAATTAGGGTTTATCAGCACAATCTTGAACTGGACTATAAGGAGAAGTTGATTTCCAATTGGTGTCTTCACCTGGAGACAGTTATTCAGGAACAAAAGGAAGGTCCTGGCTGAATCTGAGAACATCTTTGGGCTAGGTCTTTGTGAAAACTCACCAGGAAATGAGAAAAAAGAAATTTCAGTCCTCTACCTCCCTTTCTTAGGAGAAGAGGGTGGGGAAGTGTTCAGGAGTGACAGGGAAGGGCTTTTGCCTAAACTGAAGGAAAAGGATAGAATTCAAGATACCCAAAAAGGGGCAGGGACTCCAAAGAGGACTTCCTCTTCCTCTGTTCCATGCCTATTTCCCATCTCCAAGGCTTTCAAATTTCCCATTTCTTCATTCTTTCTTCATTTTCATTTTGCCCATTTTCCCAAGAACTTTTGAAATTAGAAATTTACATGAACTAGTGCTCTTAGTAATCACTTAGATGAACAATCCATCTCTCCTCATCCCCTCCTCCCATTTGTTCTCCAAGAAAAGTAATGAAGCTGATCTGTGGTTGATTCACTCGGAGTCTGTGCTTGATAATTCCTGCTACTCCAAATGCATAGAAATAAAGTAAAAAAATAAAATCAAAAACATACATGTATATAACCAATTTCAAATATAAGTATTTGCGTTGATAAAAACAAAGCAAAACTTTTAAATGTTGTTAGTCACATTCATCATTGTGACCAAAACATCCAACAAGAACAACTTAGAGAAAAGACTTATTTTGGCCCATAGATTCAGAGTTATCACTCTATGGTCAGCAGGTTCCATTGTCCTTGGCCTGAGGTAAGGCAGAATATCATAGAGAAGGGCTTGGTGGAGGAAAGCTGCCCAGCTTGTAGTTGCTAGAAAGAGAGTGTGTTGAAGGGGCTGGGGAGAAGATAAATCCTTCCAAGACACATCCCCAGTGACCTACTTGCTCCAACTAGATCCCACTTCCCAGCAGTCCACTCGAGTATCAATGGATTAATTCATCAAATGAATTAATTCATTGATAAGTCAAAACCCACATAATCTAATCCTTGCCCAAAAGCCCCATCTCTGAATGTTACTACATTAGGGAACATGCTTCCAACACATGAGCTTTGGGGGACATTCCAGATCCAAAGCTTAATAAGAGTGATCTTGAATGAAATTGAACTGGGATTTTTTTGGGCTCTGGGCCCAGAAGCTGCAAAGGACAGCTGGGACCTCAGCTCTTTGGGAAACAGGAACTTAAGACACTTCACAAAAACAAGGTACAGAATCCAGGAGTTTCTACAACCCTACTCCTCTCCCAAGTGGAAAAAAAAAAAACAGGCTATAAAATATTCAAATGCTAAGAAAATGTTACTTACAAATCTCTGTAAGCTGCAGCCTGAAAATGTGGGAGGCCAGAGGCAGTCTTCTAGCAAGCCTTGAGATCTGTAACAATCCACTATCAACTCAGGGAAGAACTCTGAGTAACCATTATAAGACAAGATTCAGGAATAGGTACCAATTAGACTGCGAGGAGGTAAATACAAACCACTAGGCAAGAAGGGGTGGGGAGAGAGAAGAAACATAACACAAAAGAGATTAAGCTTTTCACTCAAAGTTTTCCTCACAGAAAATGTGCACATTTTTTGATAGGTTTCTATATTGGTATGTCAATGAGATTTTTTTTCTAATTATATTTCTGATTGGTTACTGTTTTTGTAAAGTAATGCCATTGTATTTGTAGGTTGATTTGGTATCCAGAGAACATGAAAAAAAATGTATTAGTTCTCATAGCTTGTAGATTCTCTTGAATATTTGATGTAATCTAATCATCCACAAAGGGAGCCTGTGTGTCTTTCTAATCTTTTACTTCTTATTTATCTCTGTTTTTTTTTTTGCATTATCTATAGAATCAATTGCAGTTGTCCTGTCTTTATTCCTGTCTCTAATAGAAATATTTCTACAACCTCAATTAAGTATGTTGTTTGTTAATCTTTTAGAAGTATCCTTGATCAAGTTAGGGAAAACCTCTTCTAACAATCTGTGAAGAGTTCTGTTTTTATTAATCTGGAAAGAGTGTTAGATTACATTAAATGCTTTTTGCTTTGCATCTATTTGAATGATAAAAATTTTCCTTTAATCTATTAAAATGAGATAGTACAGCCAGGGGCACTGGCACACATCTATAATCACAGAGACTCTGGAGGATCACAAGTTCAAAACCAACCTCAGTGAGACTCTAAGCAACTTACTGAGACCCTGTTTCAAAATAAAAATATTTTGAGATATTTTGGAGGATAGAGCTTAGTTGCAAAGTACTCCTGGGTTCAATCCCTAGATTTTTTTTTTAAAAAATTAGATATTTCCTAAATATATTTTCTAAGCTATTATGATTTGGTTGTGAGATGTCCCCCCAAACCTCATGTGTGAAACAATGCAAGAACACTCAGAGGTGAAATGATTGGGTTATGAAAGCCTTAATCCAATCAGTGAATTAATCCCCTAATAGGGATTAACTGAATGTTAACTGAAAGTGAGTAGTGTGTGGTTAAAATGTGGGTCATTGAGGGTGTGCCTTTGGGGTACATATTTGGTGACCTGGGCTTAGCATCTCTCTCTCTCTCTCTCCCTCCCTCCCTCCCTCCCTCTTTCTCTCCTGTCTCCTCCTCTCTCTCTTTCTCTCTACCTTCTGATGATCCCGTGAACTGCCTCCCCTTGCTACACTGTTCAACCACATGTTCTGCCTCACCTAGAGCCCTGAGTAATGGAGACTGCTGTCCATGGACTGAGCCCTTTGAAACCATAAGCAACCAAAGAAACTTTTCCTGCTTAAAATTGTTCTTGTCAGGTCTTTTAGTCACAACAGCAAAAGAAGCTGATTAAAATATAAGCAAATGTGGCTTAAAATAATCCTTTCATAAACAAGATTATAGATGCAAGGATGTCTGTTTTATTAGTTGTGTTCTTGTTTCCATGTTTGAAATATTTCACAATATAAAAAGGAAATTAAATTAACAAAAAGAAATGAGAGTAATTATGCTCTTGATCCTAGTTCCATAAATTATCTTCACAGTGAATAATATCTGACTTTTAAAAAATTCAATATCTATTTACTTTCTTCCAGTAACAGTACCCTGATTTTAGTCTAGGACACAAACCTTGTCAGATCTGGGTCTACATGGCTTTGGTATAACTGATCCCAACCACCTCAAGACAGGGTGTATTCGACTCAAACATGACCAATCACAGCATTGTATTCTCCTATCCAAGGTGATTGGTTCAGGTTGAAGATGTGACCAATGGAATTTTTTTATTATTGCTATTGGTAGAAACACTCACTGTTCTGCTGAATTTAAACCTGGGAAGTTCAAAATGTACAGCTTCTGGTAGCCATCTTGTAACCATTAGGGACTTAATGATGAATCCAAAATAAAGCAGGCAAGAGAAAGAGATAAACAGTCCTGATCTGCATTGAAGTTCACCATTACTGTTTTCCATTTCATGAGCCAATATTCTGTGTTATGGATATGAGGTGTCCCCCAAAATCTCCTGCTAATGCAGAAATATTAGAAGGTGAAATGATTAGATTATGAGAGCTGTGGCCTAATCAGTCCATCCTAGTTTGAATGGACTGACTGGGTGGTAACTGTAGGCAGGTGGGGCATGGCAGGTGGATCACTGGGGGCATGCCCTGGAAGGCTTGTTCTTCCTGTGGCCCCTTCCTCTCACTTTCTTGCTCTCACTCTCACTCTCTGCTTCCTGACATGGCCATAAGCCAAATAACCTTCTTCCACTGGGCCTTCTGCCATAATGTTCTGCCTCATATGGGTCCAGAGCAATGTGTTGGCCATCTAAGGACTGAGACTTCTGAAACCACATGCCCCAAATAAATGTTTCCTCCTCTAAGTTTTTCGTATCAAACATCAGTCACAGCAATGAACGCCTGTTGAAAACACTCTTCCTTTTGCTTATGCCAGTTTTGACTTCATGATTCTCTTACTTGTCAGTCAAGAATCCTAGCTGACCCAACCTTTCATCTCTCTTCTTTTCACCAGATCCTACCTCTCTGTCTATAAACAAGCTCAGATCTCCCAAACTCATAAACTCCTTCTTCAGTTCTACCACTTTCTCAACTATCTTCCCTTATCTCTTCTTCTTTTTCTACTACCAAAATGTCCAAAGAGGTCACACTTGTGTCCTTAGCGACCCACCACCTGTTAGCATCATGCCTTACTACCTGCTCCACTGGACCCATGCCAGCTCTCTACAGAAGTACCTTGCAAAGCATGGCCATGGACCACTTCCTTAAGAATCACCTGAGAAGTGGAATTAAAATGCACATTTCTCAGTGCTATATTAACCAAAGAATCATAATCTCTAGAGATGGGGCCTAGAAATCTGGAACTTATAAATGTATTCCAGGTTTTCCATTTTTGTCCCCACCAAAAAAATTGAGCAACAAAATAAACTACTTATAATAAGTGGTTTATTATTATAACTCTGAAATAATATTTGGTTTTTTTTTTTTTTTACGTGTAAGTATTTTTTTTTTAATTTTTTTTTTTTATTCAAAACATTACAAAGATTTCAGAATCACATCGGTTACACATCCACATTTTTACATAATACCATAATAGTAACTGTTGTATTCTGCTACCTTTCCTATCCTCTACTATCCCCCCTCCCCTCCCCTCCCATCTTCTCTCTCTACCCCATCTACTGTAATTCATTTCTCTTCTTATTTTTTTCCCATTCCCCTCACAAACTCTTATATGTAATTTTGCATAACAATGAGGGTCTCCTTTCATTTCCAAGCAATTTCCCTTTTCTCTCCCTTTCCCTCCCACTTCATGACTCTGCTTAATGTTAATCTTTTCCTCCTGCTCTTCCTCCCTGCTCTGTTCTTGGTTGCTCTCATTATATCAAAGAAGACATTTGGCATTTGTTTTTTAGGGATTGGCTAGCTTCACTTAGCATAATCTGCTCTAGTGCCATCCATTTCCCTGCAAATTCCATGATTTTGTCATTTCTTAGTGCTGCGTAGTACTCCATTGTGTATAAATGCCACATTTTTTTTATCCATTCATCTATTGAGGGGCATCGGGGTTGGTTCCACAGTCTAGCTATTGTGAATTGTGCTGCTATGAACATCGATGTGGCAGTATCCCTGTAGTACGCTCTTTTGAGGTCTTCAGGGAATAGTCCGAGAAGGGCAATAGCTGGGTCAAATGGTGGTTCCATTCCCAGCTTTCCCAGGAATCTCCATACTGCTTTCCATATTGGCCTCACCATTTTGCAGTCCCACCAGCAATGTACAAGAGTACCCTTTTCCCCACATCCTCGCCAGCACTTGTTATTGTTCGACTTCATAATGGCTGCCAATCTTACTGGAGTGAGATGGTATCTTAGGGTGGTTTTGATTTGCATTTCTCTGACTGCTAGAGATGGTGAGCATTTTTTCATGTACTTGTTGATTGATTGTATGTCCTCCTCTGAGAAGTGTCTGTTCAGGTCTTTGGCCCATTTGTTGATTGGGTTATTTGTTTTCTTATTGTTTAATTTTTTGAGTTCTTTGTATACTCTGGATATTAGGGCTCTATCTGAAGTGTGAGGAGTAAAAATTTGTTCCCATGATGTAGGCTCCCTATTTACCTCTCTTATTGTTTCTCTTGCTGAGAAAAAACTTTTTAGTTTAAGTAAGTCCCATTTGTTGATTCTTGTTTTTAACTCTTGTGCTATGGGTGTCCTATTAAGGAATTTGGAGCCCGACCCCACAATATGTAGATCAGAGCCAACCTTTTCATCTATCAGACGCATAGTCTCTGATTTGATATCAAGGTCCTTGATCCATTTTGAGTTAACTTTTGTGCATGGAGAGAGGAGGGGATTCAGTTTCATTTTATTGCATATGGATTTCCAGTTTTCCCAGCACCATTTGTTGAAGATGCTATCCTTCCTCCATTGCATGCTTTTAGCCCCTTTATCGAATATAAGATAGTTGTAATTTTGTGGATTGGTTTCTGTGTCCTCTATTCTATACCATTGGTCCACCCGCCTGTTTTGGTACCAGTACCATGCTGTTTTTGTTACTATTGCTTTGTAGTACAGTTTGAAATCTGGTATCGCTACACCTCCTGATTCACACTTCCTGCTTAGAATTGCTTTTGCTATTCTGGGTCTTTTATTTTTCCATATGAATTTCATGATTGCTTTATCTATTTCTACAAGAAATGCCGTTGGGATTTTGATTGGCATTGCATTGAACCTATAGAGAACTTTTGGTAATATTGCCATTTTGATGATGTTAGTTCTGCCTATCCATGAACAGGGTATGTTTTTCCATCTTCTGAGATCTTCTTCTATTTCTCTCTTTAGGGTTCTGTAGTTTTCATTGTATAAATCTTTCACCTCTTTTGTTAGGTTGATTCCCAAGTATTTTATTTTTTTTGAGGATATTGTGAATGGGGTAGATGTCCTCATTTCCAGTTCAGAAGATTTGTCGCTGATATACAGGAATGCCTTTGATTTATGCGTGTTGATTTTATATCCAGCCACTTTGCTGAATTCATTTATTAGCTCTAGTAGTTTCTTTGTAGACCCTTTTGTGTCTTCTAGGTATAGGATCATATCATCCGCAAACAGTGATAATTTAAGTTCTTCTTTTCCTATTTTTATGCCTTTAATTTCTTTCGTCTGTCTAATTGCTCTGGCCAGTGTTTCGAGAACTATATTGAATAGAAGTGGTGAGAGAGGGCATCCCTGTCTTGTTCCAGATTTTAGAGGGAATGCCTTCAGTTTTTTTCCATTTAGAATGATGCTAGCCTGAGGCTTAGCATATATAGCTTTTATAATTTTGAGGTAAGTTCCTGTTATCCCTAGTTTTTCTAATGTTTTGAACATAAAGGGATGCTGTACTTTGTCGAATGCTTTTTCTGCGTCCACTGAGATGATCATATGGTTCTTATCTTTAAGTCTATTGATGTGGTGAATAACGTTTATTGATTTCCGTATATTGAACCAGCCTTGCATCCCAGGGATGAATCCTACTTGATCATGGTGCACAATCTTTTTTATATGTTTTTGTATACGATTTGCCAGAATTTTATTGAGGATTTTTGCATCTAAATTCATTAGGGATATTGGTCTGTAGTTTTCTTTCTTTGAGGTGTCCTTCTCTGGTTTGGGAATCAGGGTGATATTGGCCTCATAGAATGAATTTGGGAGTTCTCCCTCTTTTTCTATCTCCTGAAATAGATTATGGAGTATTGGTATTAGTTCCTCTTTAAATGTTTTGTAAAACTCTGCTGTATATCCATCCGGTCCTGGGCTTTTCTTGGTTGGTAGTCTTTTGATGGCTTCTTCTATTTCCTCCCTTGATATTGCTCTGTTTAGGTTGTTTATATCTTCCTGATTCAATCTGGGTAGTTCATATGTCTCAAGGAATTTATCTATGCCTTCACTATCTTCTATTTTATTAGAGTATAGGGTTTCAAAATAATTTCTAATTATCGTCTGTATTTCTGAATTGTCTGTTGTGATGTTGCCTTTTTCATCCCGTAAGCTAGTAATTTGGGTTCTCTCTCTTCTTCTCTTTGTTAGTGTGGCTAGTGGTCTATCAATCTTATTTAATTTTTCAAAGAACCAACTTTTAGTTTTGTCAATTTTTTCGATTGTTTCTTTTGTTTCGATTTCATTGATTTCTGCTCTAATTTTAATTATTTCTTGCCTTCTACTGTATTTGCTGCTGATTTGTTCTTCTTTTTCTAAGGCTTTGAGGTGTAGTATGAGGTCATTTATTTGTTGGCTTTTACTTCTTTTAAGGAATGAACTCCATGAAATGAATTTTCCTCTTAGTACTGCTTTCATAGTGTCCCAAAGATTTCGATATGTTGTTTCTGAGTTTTCGTTTACCTCTAAGAATTTTTTAATTTCCTCTTTGATGTCTTCTGTAACCCTTTGTTCATTCAGTAGCATATTGTTTAATCTCCATGTGATGTAGGGTTTTTCCTTTCTCATTTTATTATTGATTTCCAATTTCATTCCATTATGATCAGATAAAATGCATGGTAGTATCTCAACTCCTTTGTAATTGCTAAGCTTTGCCCTGTGACATAATATATGGTCTATTTTTGAGAAGGATCCATGTGCTGCTGAGAAGAAAGTGTATCCGCTTGATGTTGGGTGGTATATTCTGTATATATCAATTAAGTCTAAGTTATTTATTGTATTATTGAGCTCTATGGTTTCTTTATTCAATTTTTGTTTGGAAGATCTGTCCATTGGTGAGAGAGGTGTATTAAAATCTCCCATGATTATTGTGTTGTGGTCTATTAGACTCTTGAACTTGAGAAGAGTTTGTTTGATGAACGTAGCTGCACCATTGTTTGGGGCATATATATTAATGATCGTCAAGTCTTGTTGGTGTATGGTTCCCTTGAGCAGTATGTATTGTCCTTGTTTATCCCTTTTGATTAACTTTGGCTTGAAGTCTATTTTATTTGATACAAGTATGGACACCCCTGCTTGCTTCCGGGGTCCGTATGAGTGATATGATTTTTCCCAACCTTTCACCTTCAGTCTGTGTATGTCTTTTCCTATCAGATGAGTCTCCTGTAGGCAGCATATTGTTGGATCTTTTTTTTTAATCCATTCTACTAGCCTATGTCTTTTGATTGGTGCATTTAAGCCATTAACATTTAGGGTTACTATTGAGATATGGTTTGTATTTCCAGCCATATTTGGTTATGTATGATACTTAACATGATTAGTTTTTCCTCTATGCTTAGTTTTTCCTTTATTGTACTACCTCCCGTTGTTGGTTTTCATTGTTATTTTTCATTTCCTCTTCCTGTAATGTTTTGCCAAGGATGTTTTGAAGAGCTGGTTTTCTAGCTGCAAATTCTTTTAACTTTTGCTTATCGTGGAAGATTTTTATTTCATCATCAATCCTGAAGCTTAATTTCGCTGGATACATGATTCTTGGTTGGAACCCTTTTTCTTTCAGCGTTTGAAATATGTTGTTCCAGGATCTTCTAGCTTTCAGAGTCTGTGTTGAAAGATCAGCAGTTATCCTGATTGGTTTACCCTTAAATGTAATCTGCTTCCTCTCTCTTGTGGCTTTTAAGATTCTCTCCTTATTCTGTATGTTGGGCATCTTCATTATTATATGTCTTGGTGTGGATCTCTTATGATTTTGTATATTCGGTGTCCTGTAGGCTTCTAGTATTTGGATTTCTTTTTCATTCTTTAAGTCTGGGAAGTTTTCTAGTATTATTTCATTGAATAGATTACTCATTCCCTTGGTTTGGACCTCTGTACCCTCTTGTATCCCAATAACTCTTAGGTTTGGTTTCTTGATGTTATCCCATAATTCTTGGATGTTCTGCTCATGATTTCTTAACATTCTCGCTGAGCTGTCTATGTTCTTTTCAAGTTGAAAAACTTTGTCTTCGTTGTCTCATGTTCTATCTTCCAAGTGTTCTACTCTGCTGGTAATACTCTCATTTGAGTTTTTAATTTGGTTTATTGTTTCCTGCATTTCCAGGATTTCTGTTTGTTTGTTTTTTATATCCTCTATCTCCCTATAGAGTTGATCTTTTGCTTCTTGGATTTGTTTATGTAATTCATTGTCCAAGTGATTTTTCATTGTCTGAATTTGATGAATAATGTCTTCCTTGAGACTCCAGATCATCTGAAGCATGTATATCCTGAACTCTTTGTCTGACATTCCATCAGCTGCAGATATTACCTCATCTAATGTTGAATTGACCTGTATTGTTTGTGGTCCTTTCTTTCCTTGTCTTTTCATACTGCTCATGATTCTTTCTAGCTTTGTGAAACTGTTGAGTTAATGTTTTTCCCCTTATATATTTGTATTGTTCTTGAATAGCTCCAATATCCCTCTTTTTCGGAGAAAGACAATGTTAACAGATCCCAATATCAACAGTACATTATCTAAGGACAAGTTTTCATTATTAATACATTTATAGTTAGATTCTAAGACTATAGATGTTGGATTTAATTATTATTTAAAATATATTCCTTAGTTTCATAAAAGGCGTACCATATCTGGTGGCATATAGAAAACTTAATTTCAGACGAAGGATGTTATACTTAAAGAGAAAGGAGTGAGGGAATGAGGTTAAACTAACTTAGCACCTTTGGAGAACTCTAACCACTTGACTGGTAATTTATGGAAGAATGTATAGACTCAACCTCCTATTTAGATAGTTACCCTATGTATAGATAGCAAAAGTTAGGAGATTGAAAGTGGTATAGAGAGAATATGAATTAAAAAAAAAGAAAAGAAAAGAAAAGAAATAACAAGGAAGAAAAGAGAAATAAGAGAAGGGAAAGGGAAGTAAGATAGAAATACAGAAAAAAAAATGGGGGGAGGTGGGGTATATGCAATTCCTCTATATTATATTACTTTGGTAATTCAGTTGTTCATGCTCAGTTCTTGGTTTTACATATGCTGAAGTTGTGGAAGAGAGAGAAGAAAAGAGAAAGAGAGGAAAAAAAAAAAAAAAGTCTCTCAGAACACTGTTTTCCTTGCTTCCAGTAGGTGGCGTTGTCTATTCCTAGTTTGAGCCTCTGTATTCAGGGTGGTGGGTATAGCCAGTGTGAAGGGAAATGAGCTTCCACCTGTATCTTCCCTACTCTAGTCTCTGAGATAGAAACCAGGTGCCTCTAGAGTTGTTGTTTTGTGTTGATAGCTACAATCCCCAAAAGCTTGTGGGAAATATTTTGAGTTATCGCAGCTAAGGGTGGGGGAGTTGGAAACCGGGTACCTGGATCAGCCGCAACTGTGCTGGTAGCCACACCCACTTTGATGGGTTTTAAGGGTTGATGGGCTTCCTGGAGACTAGCGCTCTGGGCGGGACGGACTTCCTCCTCCGGTCTGGCTGAGCGGCTGGCGCCTTCCTGCTCCGGTCTGGCTGGCGGCTGGCGCCTTCCTGCTCCGGTCTGGCTGGGCGGCTGTCGCGGCTTCCTGCTCCGGTCTGGCTGGGCGGCTGTCGCGGCTTCCTGCTCCGGTCTCTGAAATAATATTTGAATATATATTATGTTCATATGATTGAACACTTAGAACTTAATGGGTTAAACACACTACAGTTTAAGAATCATTCCATTATAGAAATCTCTCCTCACAGCTTGTGAATTTTTTTTATTTTCAATGACTTAAAATTATCCAGCCATCTTGGCCTGCCTGCAGTACTTGACACTCACAATACCCCTCTCTTGTTAATGTCCTTGCAGCTATCTGCATCTTCCCCCATTTTCACCTATTCTTTGTAATCCCCAAGTATACAGTGAACTGGAACCCTTTATCTAGAAAACCCAACTTGCCAGGTGAGCTGAAGAATTTTTTTTTCCACACCACTGGGGATCAAACACAGGTAGGCAAGTGCTCTACCACTGAGCGGTATCCCAGCCCTGAGTTTAAGAATTTGAAGTAAAAGTCTTATCTGATTTGTGTCTGCCAGTTTCAGGAATCAGTCTTAACTTGCTTATCTCCAGCTTTGTGAATACTGCTAGACCTCCAGGGTTGATGGCTTGTGTTTCCCCCTATGCTGGAGTGTGCATGGACTGAGTTTGTTATCAGACATGATTCAATCTCACCAATGAGATTAGAGTCCATTCCTCTGTACATCTCTTCTTCTAAGGGTCCCTTCATGTCCAAGTTTCAGGTTTTAAGTGAACCAAAGCTATGTAGGTAGGCACCAACACAGCCACTAGAGGCTGTACAATGAGGAAAATATAGAGGAGGCTGCCAGTGAATGTGCTGCTCCCAGATTTTATCTAAGAGGGTGTTCAGTGCCCTTGCCAAGAGAGTGGACAAGAGAGTTGAACACTGTCCTTCTGACATGAGTTTATAGTTGGTTATCTTGGTCCACTTGCTCTTTTTTTCAAATTAGAATAAGTGAATAATTTTTTAAAACTTTAATTTTCTCATTGATAGATATAGGCTAAATTGGAAATCTTAGAGTATTTAAAAAAAAAATACCACAAGTCACTAACACATTCTTCATTTATACAGCATAGACCAAAAATAAATTAAAATGAAATGACAGAAATAATCGGTGGGAATATTCATTGGAGTTGGGGATCTACAAAGAAATTAATTCTAGACTTGAAATTTCTTTCCTTTAAGTTTGTTTTCAAACATGTAACTGAGAATTCACTGGGGTATCTTTTTAAAGTCCTAAACATTTCAACTAGAATATTGGCATACAAACTCTGTACAAATAAATAAATTTATTTACTTAAATGGCTCTCATTCTTTTGTCATAGGAATCTTAACCAGCTGACTTGGCTAATAACAAGGAAAATAAATTTATTTTATAATCATTAAAAAAAAATACATGTGTCTATGTTTAGCATATGTGTATATGAACATTTGTATGTACCTACCTCTGAACCCTCCCCTCAACAAATGCACATTCATCACTTTACTGAGTATCCAACACTAACATTGTTGGATACATTGAAAATTTAAAGGTCTATTAGTAAAGTACTCTGAATTTTACATAATCTTCATCATCATTATTTCTTCATTATTTCCTGACTCAAATAACAAAAAATAATTTTGGAATATTCTAACAGTTTGTGTTGTAATCTATAGTCCCACAAGGTGTTTATATCCAATATTTTCATATTAATATCTTGTAGGTAACAGAAATTCATTTTCAACCTACATTAAACTGAGTTTACCTTCAAGACAGTCTGAAAGTCAGAGAAAAAAAATAACTGACCTCCAAAACTCACTAAAACCCTTCATTTCCCCTTTGTAAATTTTAGTTTTAAATGTACCCTACAGTACATTCAAGGACAATAATAACAAAAAGAAACTGTAGTGTCCATCTACTTGGGCTGCCTGGGGCTTAAACAACAGAAATTTATTTTCTCATAGTCCAAAGGCTGGAAAGTCAAGATCAAAGTCCAGCAGTGTTCAGTGTCTATGAAGATACTCTTACAAGCTTGCAAATAGCCACTTTCTTGTTGTGTGCTCACATGGTGAAGAGAGATAGAGAGCAAGCTCTCTGGTAACTCTTCTTAAAATGGCACTAATTCCATCACAAGAGCCTCAGCCGTATGACTCCTCTAAATCTCTTTACAAAGACCCCATCCCCATACACCATCATACTGGTAGTTATGACTTCAATATGAATTTGGGAGGTAAAGACACAAACATTTAGTCCATTCAGTGCAAAAACAAAACAAAACCTTAAATATTTTCAATAATCATACTGTTGGTAGAAACACTGGCATATTCTTAGTGTTTTGTAGGATAAAGTAAATGAAAAATTGAGAACTGGTATTTTTGTCATAAAAAAGGAGATATAAATATAAGACCAAACACTTAAATCAAAACCTTGTAGTCGGTTTTTGTTTTTTGTTTTTGTTTTTTGTTTTTTGTTTTTGAGACAGGGTCTCCCTAAATTGCTTAGGACCTCATTAAGAAAGAACTTGAAATCCTCCTTTCTCAGCCTCCTGAGCCACTGGGATTATAGGCATATAACACTACATCAAACTTGTTGTCTTTAATTTGAATTAGAAGTATCAAAAGTGAGCTAATGAAACATTTTTAACAAATATATCCCATCTCTGAAAAACTCTAAAACCAGTGACTAAGCCAGCAGCAATGAAAACCCTAGCACCAAGATCGTGGTCTTTAAAGCTATATTCCACTAAAATAAACCAGTGCTCTGGGAAGAATGGCTGATTCCTTAGGCAGAACATTTGCAAAATGAGCCTAGAATATCTTGTCTTATCAGAAAACTGTCAACAACTGGAATCATGTCAAGAAAGCTTAAGAGCCAATTTAAAGCGGTTCCTATAGGCCAAAGATAGAGAAAATTGTGTGTTACTAAGAATAACTATAATTATTTAAACTCATTAAATATGTTTCAATCATGAATTAATAATGTTTAATTTTTAAATAAGCTTCATCTGTCAGTTGGAGTGTAAAATTAACATTGAATTTCAAAGACAGTAAATTAAATGTAAAATATCTCTATAATATTTATAATGATTACATGTATGTACAATATGTTGGTTTAAATAAAATATTTTATGAAAATTACTTTTACCTGTTTCTTTTTTACATTTTATGATATTAAGGAAAATTTTAAATGGAGGACACAGTTTGGATATGTCCTTAAGCTAATCACCTATAGCCACATAACTGAAACTTAAGCTATCCTCATTTCCCTGAAATGTTTTATCTAACTGTTTCAGTCAGCTTTTTCGCTGCTCTGCCTAAATAATCTGATCAGAACAATTGTAGAGGAAGAAAAGTTTATTTGAGGGCTATCAGTTTCAGACATCTCAGTCCATAGACAGCTGGCTCCATTTCTCAAGGCTTGAGGTAAGGCAGAACATCATGGAGAAAGAGTATGGTAGAGGGTAGCAGCTCACATAATCAGAAAACAGAGAGAGACTCCACTCACCAGATACAAATATTAACCAATTAACCACGTCCTCCAGCCACACTCCCAAGCCTCCAGTTACCACTCAGTTACTCCCATCAGGCATTAATTCACTGATTAGGTTAAAGCTATTATCCAATCACTTCTCCTCTGACCTTTCCTGCATTGTCTTACTTACACATGAGTTTTTGGGGGACACCTCATGTCTAAAACATAACACTTACCATAAATGAAACTTACATTTTTTTTTATTCTGAACCAATCAGTTACAAATGAATTTATGCAGCTCTACTTGTCTTTAATGGAATGTAAGTTTATAATAGCCAAATACACAAAAAGTCAATGTGTTTTCTCATTTGTGCTTAATAAGCAGCACTATAACTACTGTTGAATAGTGCTTCTTACCATTTGTGGTTTGAAATCTCCCAGTTTAAGAACTGGTTTCTTATGTATAATAAATTCTTAAAATTTTAACTGATTCTGATTTTATTTTTGACAATGACTATTAAAAAATTGTATATAGGCAGTAAGCATCAATGGCTACCAACAATACCAAATGACAATAACCAGATACTATATGCCTCCTGATAGATGTACACAACACCATTTAGAGAGCATTCTTACAAAAAAAAATGGGTCATGAATCTGATGAAGACTTTATAACCAGACACTAAACCGTGGTAATTACTGGCAACAGAGGAACAAGGTAAAATCCAGGAGCCTCCCTACTTGTACAGCAGATAAACTGCAAAGATGGGGGAAAAAAGAGGAAACTTAGTAACAAAAGGAGATTTTAAAGCATATCAACTATGTGCAAGGCATTAACTTTATTTAGATTTTGATTGAAATGAACTATACAAAAATAAATTAACATACAACAGGATCAATTTGAACACTATCCAAACAACTGGTTATATTAAGAAATTCTTAGAAAGAGTTTAGATAATGGTATTCTAGCTCTTTATTTAGAAATTATCTTTTAAAGATGTATACAGAAATATATATGGGTAAAATGGTAGGACCTCTAAGATTTGCTTCAAAACAATTTTAGAGAGAGAGAAATAACAATGAGAATATTATGAAAAGAGATCGGCTATAAGTTAATAGTGCAGGATGATGGGTTCATGGGTGCCATTATACCATTCTCAGTACCTTAATAGGTATATTAAATTTCTCATAATAGAAAGCTAAAAACAATTTTAGAGTACAGAACTCATTATTAAAAATAGAAAGAAGGGAAATTATTCAATGATTTCACCTAATAGGAAACAGGGTTACAGAGCTAATGATTTGTGAATTTCCTTCTGGTATTTTATTCCTACATATTTTATATAGCACATATTTCATTTAATGTAGGATTTTTTCATCTTATTCTGTTTGCTAATGTTTTATTCATTCAGCAAATGAATATATTCAGCAATGAATAATTGTTGAATAAATGAATGAATTGTATCTTCATGCTGCGGCATTGTCTTTACATCTGTCTTCTCCAACAGCTACATAATTCTTCATTCAGTGGGCTGCATCATGCATCAAGTGATCCCTTCCTCAGTTTAATATTGTAAGATGAGAGCTCAGAACTCCTAATCTACCTCAGAGGGAAACTTGTCTCCCTTATTTAAAAGTTAGTAGTGCTCAACTAGATCTATGCCTGGCCTGGGATGTGATTCAGTGATAAAGTGATTACATGGCATGTGTGAGGCCCTGGGTTTGATTTCTAGTACTATCACACACAAAAAAATAGATCTGTGTACCCCCCACCCCCAAATTTCCCAGATGCCATGTGGTAAGTTGATCAAGGGTCAGAGCTCTGGCCAATTGTCATTTCTTGTTATCCACAGAAGATTGGTTCTAGGACCCTGGTGGATCATCTCTAGATTACTTGAAATACCTAGTCAAGGCAAATGCTGTGTAAATAATTTTTGTACTGTATTCTTTGAAGAAAAATGACAAGGAAAAATGTCTATATGTGATTAGTGCAAACACCACATTTTTTTCAATTATTTTCAATCCATGGTTGGTTGACTGCAAATGTGGACCACGTGGGCATGGGAGGGCCAACTCTAGGATAAAGGTGGAAGTGATGTGTGCCAGCTCTAGGTCTGGCCTATAGCAAGTAGCACATTAAATGTCCCACCTGAGATATTAGCATAATCATAAAGCAGAAGGAGGTTGGCTGGGTCTCTGTGTCACCACTTAGAAGGTAGTTGTCCAATAGAATAGCACTGTCAGCATCAAAGTAACTCTAACACACCCTCCAAGCTAGAATTCAGTCCAAGAAGTCAAAAAAAAGGAGCATTTGAGACAAAAGTAAGCAAAAGCAATTGCCTGTATATTACTCAGGGTCACTCTAACACACAGGAAGACATTTTGCAAGGAAGTAATAGTTAAAGCCATGCTAGGTTTTGCACCACGTATTTTAAATCAGTTTTACAACTAGTGGGTTAAAGTTCTGCATTACAATAGAGATACAAATCAGATCTGAAATTAGAGAACTGTCAATATAATCTAAGGAGTAATTATGTGAAATGGTAGTGATATATTCAGGAGTTAGACATTTCCTAAAACAGTATAAGATTTTATTTAAATGCTGATTATAGATCATTGGTAGAATTAATGGTACTATTATATATACCTACCAGATATGAGTAAGTGCATATGATTGTACTGGATTAGAAATCTTATCTCAAGTGAAAGATAGAGAAAAGAAACCATTTCTTGAAACAACAAAGAGAGCATAGAAAAGATACTTTTGAGAGCTAATATTGAACATTACAAAAATCACCATTACACAAAAAGAAATTGATTTCTAAGAAAACAAACTAAATAAATACTAGAAGTGTTGCATTATATGTAATTAGAGCAAGTCTTTATGTCCAGATTCACTCTGAATTTTTATCAACTACTGACATTATGTTGAAGACAATCAATTCATTATTGTTTTACTAAGAGACCAAATATTAAGTAGGATGTTGAAATTGCTTAGTTTGAGTTTGTACAGTGATTTTAAAACAAAGGCCTGTTTGTTATAATTAGTTATATGGGGAACATGGGAGGAATGGAGAAACTCTGGGTAGGGCAAAGGGAAGGGAGTAGAAGGGAGGGGGTGGGAATGGGAAAGACGGTGGAATAAAATGGATATCATTACCCTAAGTACATGTATGAAGACACAAATGACATGACTCTACTTTGTGTACAACCAGAGAAAGAAAAGAAAAATTGTGCTCTATATGAGTACTATGAATTGAAATGCATTCTGCTGTCATATATAACAAACTAGAATAAATAATTTTAAAAATAAATAAAATTAAGGAAACAGAAATAATAATAATTTGTTATATATTTTTTAAATGAAACTGTAGTATCTGTGGGCCCCTTGGGGAGACCTTGGGTGAGCAGTTTGGACTTCTTAGGGTTTGGAGCAGGAAATGACAGAAAATATTCTTTTGAAAGATAACACTTTTATCAAGTGCAGGGTAGCTGACATGAGGAAGAAAATGAGGCATTAATAAAGCTAATTAGAAGGACTTACAAGGATTCAGAGAGCGTGGAGATCTGAAACAACAGCAATGGAATTTTAAAAAGAGGAAAGAAATATATTAGACAAAAGACAGGATATGATTACTAAAGAGAGGGGAAGAAGGAAAAAAGATATTCAAGTCCTAAATCCAGGTGCCAGGGAGAAGAACAGAGGGTTGGGGATGGTGTTGGGGGTGCTGTTGGGGATGGAGAAGATGATGAGACACCATGCTCACAAAGGCTTGGACAGCAGACAGCAGGTTATCCTTGGTAGAGAAGCAAAAAAATGATCCATATGTCAGTAAAACAAAGAAACACCTGGGCCAGCCCAAGAGCAGCTTCTGGAGACAACCCTGGTACCCAGAATAAAGCACAGCACCTGGTGTCAGTCGAGTCTGCTCCTGAGGAGCTGTGTTACTCTCTTTCTTGGTTTCCATTTTCTCCACTATAAAATGAGATAAATAATAAATTAGATTAGGTGTTCATAAGTAGGAACAAGTGTTTTTGTTATGATTCTTTAAGATATTTCCCAAACTGATCTTAGACACAGCCTTTCCTGGGAAAACAGAAAGAAATCATTTTTAGATCCCCTCTCCCTTGGCCCATCCATAAAACAAAGATAATACTGTTGACATCTATGATTCTCAAATGTCATCAGTGCATCAAAATCACCTACAAAATGTTCTTTAAATAAAGATTCCTGAGTTGTTAAAGAAATTCTGCTCTAATCCAGAACTTCTAATTTAGCAGTTCTAGAGGAGGCTCCCAACATCGATATCTTTCTGGTTGAAAACTATTAATCCTCACCAAAAAGCAGCAAGATGGACTAAAAACCACATGGCACATTGCCTGGCACACGTGCCTGCTTACTAAATGGCACTGGTTGGGAGTAGAGGGGAGGGGATGGAGGTGGAGTTAGGTCATGGCAGTGGAGGTGGTAGATGATGACAGGGGTGGAGTCCAGGAGGCAGGGAATGGGACATTCCCAACAGGAACATCCTGTGCTCTCACTTGCATTAAGGATTTGTTCCTGGACTAAGTCAGAGGAGAGGTAACTCTTTGGATGTCAACTTCTGTTCTCTGTAGTTAAGAAACAAAGCTGAAACCATAACACAGAGCATGCATGGGTGAGTTCTTTGTCTTGCAAATTCAAAGAATGAAATCCACAGAATCAAGGATGAGAGCAAAGCAACAGGATTTATTAGAGTAATAGAAAGAAAGCAGAGCTCCTGGAGAGGGAAGAGATGCCAATGGGTGTCTTTTGTCTAGGGGTTTTATGGGCTTGATTGTCCCTACAGATGATTGTAAGGTATAGGATTCATAAAGGGGCCAAGCAACTCTATTTTGTCTTCTTCAACAAATCCAGGGAGAATAGTTTTCAAGCCTTTGTTAACATAAGGGTGGGGGTGAGGGTTTCTTGGGACAAGAGGATGTACCTTAGGGATGATTTTGTGGTTGTCCATTTCTAGGGGTAGGAGTGGAAGTAACTAAGGAAGAGCTATTGCAGTTGAAGCCACCAGGGACAATGACAGGATGTTCTCCAGGCCCTGTGTCTCCTTCCAGGAAATGTTTTCTTGATGTTCTCTTCCCCTCCTTGCCTTCTTCCAGGCCCTATCCTGTCTGCCTATGGGAGATCTACCTTCCTGCCTCATTCCCTCATAACCATAAGTTGCAAAATTATACTTGAACTTGCAAAATTGATCAATTGTACCAAACCATGTTTTGGGAAAACAACTAAAATCAAACTATTTTAAACACCATCTCATAAAGATACAAATGTTCTGTTGGGTGCAGTGGCACGTACCTATAATCCCAGCGGCCTGGGAGGCTGAGGTAGGAAGATCACAAGTTCAAAGCCAGCCTCAGAAATTTAGTGAGGCCTTAAACAACTCAGCAAGACACTATCTCTTTAAAAAGTATTAAAAAGGGGCTGGGGATATTGCTCAGTGGTTAAGCACCTCTGGGTTCAATTCCTGGTACCAAATATAAAAAACTTTGAAAATTTAAAATGTTAGATGCAAATGTTCCATGCTAAGACCAAGGGGAAATGATTTAACAGAGACTCTGAATGAACTCAGGCTTCAGAGACAAAACCAATGACCATTCCAGAAGTTCACTTGGTTTACAAGTGAACTGCCCAGACCTCACTAATTTCCATCCTACAACTACCCTATCTAAAAAATCCACTAACATCCCCCTCTTGAATCCTATCCAGGTAATGCTTTCTTTCTTGGTATGTTTAATAAACCACGCTGTGCATAATCACTAGATTTTCCACTGGCCTTTGTCAGAGGGCTTCAACAGGCAGGCAGGCAGAACCCTGGTCCTTTGCTCTTAGAAGCTCAGCTTGGTTTACCAAAATGGTCAGGTCCGCATCTGGATTCACTGCATATGGAAAATGGTCTACCGAGTACCAAATGCTTCAAAGAGGTTAGTGAATCACCTCTCTCTATTCAAATCTTATAATGTTTATCGAAATCCTTGAAGTTAAATTTGCTTTGGGTCTTTTCATATCCATTTGAACAGTGACCAGGGGCCTAAAGGAAACATCAACTGGACACTTGTCTTTCAATGTTTGGAGCTCTCTGGGCACTTCAGGCAGAAATAAAGTCCAGTGGAAAGACAGGAGCAATGTGCTTTTTGTCTGCTTGGCCCAGGGCTGGAGGATAAGCTGTCCCTGAAGGTAGCCTGTGTCCTTTCTGTGGATGAGCCTGCACCGGGAAGAAGGGAGTGCCGAGAGAGACCCCCACTTCCACACAATAAGAGCAATCACCTCCTGCCTCTCATCAGTTCCAGCTCCTGTTCTAGAATGTTCCCTGGTAATTAACTCCGTTCAACCTTTCCCCCACAATGCTTGTTAGTAAGTGTCCTAGCCCGTTCAGCCTGCTGTATTCAAAATCATACAATGTGTGGCTTATCAACAACAGAGATGCATTGTTCACAATTCTGGAAGCTGAGAAATCCATGATCAAGACATTGACAGTCTCAGTCTCTGGCGAGGGACCGTTATGTTGTTCATAAATGGCACCTTCTCCCTTTGTCCTCACACAGTGGAGGGGCAAGGCAGCTCTCTGTGGTCTCTTTAGGGACACTAATCCCAATCATGAGGGCTCCGCTCTGATGACTTAATCATTTCCAAAGGCCTCAGCTCCTACTGCCATCACTTTGCAGGTTAGGAAACAAACATTCAAACCATAGCAATAGATATAAATGTTATTAAGGAAGGAAGGAGAGGAAAAGAAAGAGAGGAGGGAGGGAGGTAAAGAGTATGACCTTGAAGTTCCCTGATATTCTAGCCTTGGACGTACTGCTGTCCAGTCAGGAAGACACCATCTCTGTTCTGACACCACCATCCCATTCTCATCTGTCTGCTTAGGGAAGAGTTCTCCTTTTCCTTATCTCAGTCCACCTCTAGTTTGTTCTATTCTTCTGCTTCTGCTTCTGCTTTTTTTTTTCTACCCTGAGACTCATCTGGCTCATCCTCTAAACTAAGTCTTCACCACCTCTTGCAGATCTCTGCCTCTGGGCAGGGCTCCCCAGTTCTTCTAACTCCCAATCCCAGAGCTTTTGCTTTCGCACCAAAGGAGACATAGCAGAAGATTCTACTCTTTTATTCACCTCCTCTGTCCTCACCCATAATTAACATTATTATTATTAGTAGTAGTAGTAGTAGTAATAGTAAATAAAAACACATAGAAGACATTCTTATTAAAGCACCATAAACACTTGGCCCCAAATAACATTTGGAATCACATTGTCACATCCATTACCAGCCAGAAAGTGAATGAAGAGAAAGAATTTGCTATTTGAGGAATTTCTGCACTTTCCCCACTAGTGACAGATGGTTCCCAACAAGAACAACAAAACATCAGGCACACTTGATAGAAAATGTGCCCACCAGAAAGCCAGAAAGACAGCCAAGAAGGACAAATTGACAGCTGTTACTATTACAGCTTCTATTTTGCTTTCGAAGACAGGATATGTACCCAAACTTTACATCATGCCACAATAAAATCCTTACTTAATTTGAAGGAGGAAAACAAAAGATAGACAAGTGTTTGTGTTCAGTATTTTTTTTTTTCTACCAGACATTGAATTCAAACACCAGATTATTCAGTTCAAAACCAGCACTTGGTGTCTGCTGCCTGCATGAGCCCTTGGGCCAGACTTAGCCAGTTTCATTCTTAGGAATAAGTTTAGTGGGGGAAGCAAGTCCAGCACTGTGGGATTCCGGGGATCAATTGCTTCGAATAGCTGCCATCCTATAACTATCTTCCCTAACGCCTTCAAGAGCAGGCTTTGAAACTTCCACAAAGGCCCCTTCTCTTAATCTTCACTAGAAAATCATCCTTGAAAGAGGAAGAGTAGTTTCAATCCCAGGGCCTGCTACCACTACTCCAGGAGAAGGATGGAGAAGGCAAAGCCAACCCTGAGTCATCCTTCCAGACCACCTTGCCCCTACCCAGAAGCTCAACCAGCAGAGTAGACTTAGGGAAGTCACTTTTTCCTCAAAAATCTTGCAGAAGGATTCAACTGCTAAAGAGCAGGGGGGAAAAAAAAAAATCGAGTGAGTTGTTTTGCTTCAAGCCTGCCCCAGGGAGCCTCTGCAGCCATTACTCTGAAGCCTAGAAGCAATGACCTCCCCAGGGTGCTTTGCTTTCACAAACACTAAAAGACCAAACAAAAACACTCAATTTCAGAGCTTCCAAGAACCTCTGAAGAGGCTGGAGTTCCCTCACCGCAGCACAATGGTTCCATGTTTGTAGAAGGACTCTAGGAGTTAGGTGTCAGAGGAAAGGAGGGGAATGCTAAGAATCAGCCCACTGGAAAGTAGAGGCTTCAGTAGTTAACCACCTCTTTGGTTCCCCTCAAATCCAAGGTAGCTCCAAACTGGACAGGTTTTCATTTATTCATTCAGCACGAAATATGCATCTAGGGTTTCCTCAGTTTCTGTGCCATTAGAACTGTTTTAATGGAGAAATAAACAATTCTCAGCTCTAAAACTAAGACGTTTTCTCAAGACATACTCAAACAAGTTGAGGGGTTGAGTCTGCAAGAGAGAGAGGAAGACATAATCCCCACTGCAGGAAGAGGTGCCTGGAATAAGTCATATCTAAACTGAAGGAAAGGATCTGACCAGAAATGGGAACATATGGTTATCCCAGGTCACTTTCCCTGAGGCCTGGGAGTGAGCAAGTTGCCATTATTCTAAGCTTTTGAAAGAAGTTCATTTTAGCTAGTACAGAGAATGGAAAGGAGGGTTAATGACCCAAGAGAATGGAAAAGGAATTAGTGGTTGGTGCAACATTGTAAGTGCATTAAGGAGTTCAGACATCCCCCTACAAGTACCCTGACAGTATTAAGGTGGAGTGAGGGATGATGTGGAGATGGGGAGCAAGTGACATAACTGCAATTTAAAATGATTCCTGATTTCTTAGAAGCAGCTCCTTGACCTTGGACTCTGTTGTCTTTGACACTAAATGTTGTGGCCATTGTTAAAAATAAAATTTTATAAAAATGGAAAAGTGAAGATAGGAAATGGAAGATAGAAGGACTTCCTTGACATCTCTGAGTGTCACTATGAATACCAGCTTAAGACCTGCAGGGTTAGAAACTCTCCACAATCCAGAAGTAAAGCGTGTGCCTGGCTCTGCACCAGTGCCAGAGAAAGATCAGGCCTTATATCCTACCCTGGAGGGAAAGAGTGTTCTGCATACAGACTTCCTTCTCCTTTACCATGCTCAGGATGGGCCAGTTAGGTTTCAGTAATTTCCAGCCAACTGAACCTCATCAGATAAGTTTTAGTCTGTGTTTATGGAGAGGTGCACACTACTCCACCACTCTCCACCTTCTCCCATCCCAAGAAAGAAGCCCCTTCTTCCTGCCCTCAGTCAGAAGCTGCCCTAGGAGTCTCCATGGAACACAGTGGCCTAAATTTACTGTTCTCTCCATGCAATAGATGTCTCTTTCAAAGGACCAGGAAACCCAGCAGGCCTGCCTACTGCCTCATTCTGACAACTGGAAAAGGCAGGGTCCTGCCTCTGAGCCAAGAGGGTTTCTATGCTGGGACTGAGTGAGTGGAAATCAGGTGGAGAAGGTTTCAGGTCAGATCTTTGTAAGGGCCTTCTGGTCAGATTTCAGCACCCAGGCAGTGACTTATTCTTACAGAAAGTATCTGCAATTGGGGGTACAGGATCATTTTTCCTGAAGGAGAGATGGAAAGATTTTGAAATACATACAATGGTGAGAGAAGAGTAAAGAGGAGACTAAAACTCTTGAAGTAAAGGTAGTTCCAATTTTGTAGTTCATTTCACTATATCCAACCTGGGCTTTTACATGATCAAATAACTTCCTGTTATTATTTTCTACTGAACTGATCTACTTCATTATAAATGACCTATGCCTCAGGTGACAAGAGGAATAGAAAAACAACACAAGACTTTTGATGCCAAGAGTGCAATAACACTTCATTGCACAATTTAAAACACCTAGAGGTTGAATGAGTTTAAGAAGCGTCTTAACTTGAGCAAAAATAGATGTTAAATATGACTCCTTAGACATATGTACAGATGTAACAACAACTCATATTTGTATAGAACTTTATAAGCTTACAAAGATTTATCATCATCATATTAGATATTCTTCACAAATCAAATGGCATAACAAAGGAAGGTGTTATTGTCATTATCGTTTGACAGATGAGAAAGCTGGGAAAGGTTTCCTGTTTGGATGCTCTGATTTTGAGGCTCTTGTTCAGTGTGTACAGGGAGTTGTCCATCAAGCCACCAAAACCAAAAGACTGGAAAGAGCCCAGAGAAGAGTCCACCCTGGAGCTGTAGGTTTGTCAGTGAACACTGAGTCATCAATGGACAGGTGATGGCTAAAGCCCTGAGAGAATCTAACCTGTTTTGGCCATGCATGGACAGTGAGTTGTCCATTCTGCCCAAAAACATGGAAATAGGGAAATATGGTCACCCTTGTAAGAATTAAATAGCATTTTACAAATACAAGGGATGTGAAAAGCTAATTGTGAAAGTAAACTAAGATGTTTGTATTTGCATACTCAAAAAATTTGAAAATTTACATGGACCAGGATGGTCTGGTGTAAACTCCTGTCTTTGTATCTTATCTTCAGCTATGAACCCTAGCATTCTGTAGCTATCTTGATTTGTAGCCTAAAAAGGGTACAGTATACCAAGAACATCTCAAAGAAACCAAACCAGAGTCAAGTTTGAACTATACTCCAACCCTGGGCTTTTACATGATCAAATAACTCCCTGTTATTATTTTCTACTGATTTGAGTCAAGCTTTCCAATTCTTACAACTGAAATCATGTTAAGCTGGTACCCACAGCAAGCTTGGAAGCACAGCAAGATGAGCAAATGAACGAGTTTCAGTAGGGACCACCCTCCCAATCACCAGGCCCTTGAATCTGAAGAATAGGACTTGTTCTCCCTGCTTATTGCTTGGATGGATCTGGACCTTTGGTTTTCAGTTTTCATAACTCTAGATTCAGTAACAAATAGTTTCTATATGGTTCCCTCTTCAGAGTGAAGAAAAATCTTTCTGATCAAACCCAGTAAACTTGCCTTTGTTGGTCACTGGAATAAAGTACGTGTTATAGTCTGGATATGATGTGTCCCCCAAAAGATCACGTGTGAGACAATTCAAGAAGGTTCAGAGGGGAAATGATTGGGTTATGAGAGCCTTAACTGAATCAGGTAGTTGATCTCCTAATAGGATTAATTGAGTGATCACTGAAGGCAGGTGGGGGGTGGCTGGAGGAAGTGGGGCATTGGGGGCATGGCTTTGGGGTATATATTTGAATCTGGCAAGTGCAGATCTTTCTCTGCTTCCTGATCATCATGTGAGCTGCTTCCCTCCACTATACTTTTCTGCCATGTTGTTCTGCCTCACCTCGTGCCCGGAGGAATAGAGACTGAGACCCTGAGGAATGCACTGAGACCTCTGAAACAGTGAGCCTTCAAGTAAACTTTTCCCCCTCTACAGTTGTTCTGGTCGGGTCCTTTAGTCACAACCCTGAAAAAGCTGATTAAAACAATAGGGTACAGCCTTCTATGGACTAATCCTGAAACTAAAAACTGAGTCACATTAGCCTGAATTCCCAGGACCAAGGGAATGAGGTTTTCCTTAGATTATCCCCAAGCTTGGGACTGAGGCTAGCGATGGCTTCCCCTCACCTTTATGTGAACAAGGGTTAGACACCTGAAAAATACTGGGATAATTACCAAGTGAAGGAAAATGGGTGTCAGGGAGATATCAAAGAGATCAACCAACTCTACTAACTCCTGGATATTAATTGGTTTCCTATTTAATAATTCCTAATAAAAGAAAGAACAAAGATGCTTCCAATACAAATGTTAAGGTCCAATTTAGCCTAACATGTGTGAGGCCTTGGATTTAATTCTCAGCTCTAAAAATACCAAACCAAAACAAAACAACAACAATAACAGAAAATCAGAAGTGGACACTTCAGTGATTTAATTTGATAAAAGTTTTCTTGCTAAAATTCTGAATAGTGGCAAGGGGAGAGTGATGATAAATATTCTGCTCTCAGAAGGGGGTCCCAGGCTTCTTCAAAGTAATTTTGAAGATTTTTCTGGACAGAACATTCAGCCAACAGAAGGAGTAAGAGAAAGTGGAACACGGTGGGAGATGTTTTATTGGGCAAGCATGACAATAAGTTGCCTTGCTCCTTTTCACAGATACATGCCACCCACAACTGCAGGAAAGTCTGGGAGAGTTACTCTAACTAGCCTGGAGGAAAGAAAAGTGAGTGAATAAACAGTAGCCAGTCTGCCACAGTGGCTTCTTGGCATCATCTTCCCTGCTTCCACCGAACCATGAGATGCCCCCTCCATCTCATTTCTCCTCTTCCCTGGGAAGAGGAGAGAACTCTGGAGAGCAATAAAACTTCATCTGTGAGCAGAGGAGAAAAAGCACCAGACTGAGACGGGTTCTTAGAGGACTAAAGACAAAATCCAGAAGAGAGGAGACACGTACAAGGAGGAGGGAGTCCCAAGTGCAATGACAACACTTAATCCATCTTCCTGTCTCATCAGATGATGCTGAGGAGGAAATAAGAAAAGATGTTTCTAAGTCTGTAGGACATGATCTCTGATCATCTGCCCATCTCTTGCAGTACAGAGCCCAGCCTACAACATTCAACTCCTGGAATTGTTAGCTCCTATTCTGATCCCTCCCTTTCTGAACTCCCAGTTGAAGGACCATCTAGCACCTGCAAAAACAATCGGTGACTCCAGAACCTCCAGCAGAGTTTCCAAAATCAAGATGTTTCCAAACCCATTAAGGTCATAAGAGTTACAACCTCAAAACTCCAGGCTCCAGGCCTTCCAGAGAAATACCTGCCCCTTAATCATGCTGGACCAGTCTAGGCTATGCTTGTGCTTCAAAAAGAGAAAGAGGAGATAGAATAAATATGAGAAATCTTTTGTGCAGGAGGGGGGTGGAAGGGTAGGAGGAGTGTTTCCGAAGCTCTTCTAAATTTAATTATATGTCATTTTCTAATTGTATTTCATAATTGTGTAATTATACCCAAGTATTTTTCTTTAAGTAATAGAACTAGTAATTACATACTAATTGAAATGTGTAATCTCGTCATTAGGATATGTAAATATATAACACTGTGAAGATAAGGTAATTAAAATTCCAAGGATAACTCTGCCATAAAAACCTGTGACATGTTCCTGCTTCTGTCCCAGGATTCTCTGCTCCAATAGGCTTTGAAATTCCACCTGGACAGGAAAGATAAGCTCCAAGGCCTGGGAAGCATGTGATGAGACAGAACATTCACTAGAAAACACAGGCATCAGAAGGCAGGATTTCTGGCCTGTCTCTCTCTCCACAGTCCACCCAAAATGCTTCCTTGGAATTTACACTTTCATTCTTCCCCATCGGGAAGAAACCCTAGAGTTGCAGAGTGGCTGAATAAGAGAACCATCCCCCTCACACCTGAATGCAGAGAGGGCTAGATTGGCCATGGCTCACTGATGCACAAAGGGAAAAATAAACATGTCCCTCCAGCTCTGGAGCAGCTGTGACGCCTACAACTCAACACTGATCCATAGGTGAGGTTGCCCACTGTTAGGGAGCCCCATTGATCAGAATCACTGTGCAAGAGGTTTCACCACCTAGAGGACCCAAGATGCAAGCAAAGGCCACCTTGGACATAGCTACCAGTTTCCTGCCCCTAGGCTAAGGCCAGGACTCATTTTTTGACTACACTCCACCCAAGCTCCTCTGAGCCCTCATCATTGTCAAGTTGTGGCAAAAGATATGGCTGAGCCAGATTATCAAGGCTCCCTTACCTTTCATACCAACCCAAGTTCCTCTTAGTCATTTTTTATCTTCTCCCTCACCTACTCATTGGCTTTAAATCCTCATTTGTCTCTGCTATACTTGGAGTTACATCTCTCCTCTATTGAAATAGTCATGATCCCTATTGAAAGAGTCTTAAATAAGTTCTTCCTAGCCATTTTTGACAGGCATCTGATACAATTTCTTTTATAACTAAATCTCAGGGATATAGGCTGTTTTAATCTTCTTTTGTGTGTGTGTGCTGCTATAAAATAACTGTGAAATTTATAATGATCAGAAAATTATTCCCCATAGTTCTAGAGGCTGGGAAGTCCAAGATCAAGAGGACAGCAGCTGGTAAGAGCTTTCTTGGCACATCATTCCATAGTAGAAGGCAAAAAGACAAAAGAAGGCATAAGGGGGCCACATCTCCCTTTGATAATAACACCAATGTCATCTGTGAGGGAAGAACCATCGTGGCCTAATCACTTCTTAAAAATTGCATTTATTAATACTGTTACAATGGTTATTAAACTTCAACATAAATTTTTGGAGGGGACATTCAAACCACAGCATGGATCTTGAGCAGATCTGTCCAAACTGAGTTGACACATATGGTCTCACCTATAGGGTGATAGGTGTCCTTATGGGGAAACATGCTAAAGTAGCATGATCTCAACCAGCAGGAGCCAAGATCGGGTTCATGTTCCACCAAGTCAAAGAAAGAACACCACAAACATGGAGGTAAACAAGCAAGCAGAAATTTTATTTAAAAAGAAAGTGAGAAAAAGACTCAGGGCTCCCAGTGCAGCACATCTGGGAGGGGCAAGAGTGCTGCTCAAGTCTTACAGAGTTCCTTTTTTTAAAGGCACATAAGAAGCAACTGATAGGGATGGAGTTATGGCTCAGCAGTAGAACATTCGCCTTGCACATGCGAGGCCCTGGGTTCCTTGCTCAGCATCACATAAAAATAAATAAATAAGGGTACTGTGTCCAACTAAAAAATATTAAAAAAAAAAAGAAGCAACTGATAAACTCCTCTTGACTGGTTTTTGATATTTCAATTGTCTCTTGGTGGGTGGAGTCCAATTATGGATTATTCTGTCACTTTCCACAAGATGGAAACATAAACCCTTTGAGAAATAAGAACTGTTTTATAACAGGGCATGTTAAAATTACTGTTCTTGTGCTTGCCCTCTTGTCAACCTTTACTGTCCCTTCCCTATTCTCCACTGCCTTTCCTTTTCTATCTCAGAAGAATGAATGAGGAGGGACTCTTACACAGACATAGGCAATGGGGCAGATGCAGAAAGGGCTTGGGGTGACATGTCAACCGAAGCCTGAAGGATGAGTGAAAAGGCAGGCATGGTGGAGAACTCCAAGTAGAACATAGTTGGAGGAAGTGGGGATAATATGTACCCCAGCTGGGAGGTGAGAATGTAGCCTATTCAGGAAGTATAGACCACACAGTGGATGTTCAGGAGAGACAAGGCTGGAGGGGAGACAGAGCCTGGGCTGACGAGCCTTGCAATCTTCATCAAAGTTTAGACTCAAGTCTTGAGTCTCACTTTTCACCAATAAGAAAAACAAGAAGTCCATAGGGATGGAAAGATGGACAAATTACCGGAGTGATGGATTAATAGTAGATGGGAAGGTCCCAGATATCAGAGTCTGAGGCAAAATTATAACCTGAGTTCTATGAAAATTATGGTGTTAATTGAATCTCTGGTTCCTTGGTCCCAGAAGGAACAAAATAGAGACTAGGACCCAGGGCCTAGTTTTCTGTCCATTTTGTATGCTCATCCTGGGAACACACAGCTTTCCTTCCTCCATCCAAACACTTCTTATTTGTACTAGTCACTTAACATAGACACACACTTCCAGTGGCTCACACAACACACAGCATGAAAGACCCTTGAGCTCTACATCCCAGAGGAAGGACCTCCAATGATACAGTCAAAGAGACAATCTCTCAACATTGGATACGTTTTCAAACATTAGATTGTGCTTGCCCCCTACAATATTTAGAAAGGCTTTGGATTGTTTGTGTTCCTCCAACATCTCAAAGGGACCAAGGACTAACAGCCCAGATGGGATAAGGCATAGGCAGGTCACACATTTGCCTCCAGAGCAGGAACCAGTTGAAGTGTGGCCTGAGTGACAGAAAGGAGGAGAGAGGGTGGCTCCCTGTAAGGAAGCCACTGGAACCCCTCCATGTCACTTTGGTGTGTAGGGAAGGGGAAGGGAAATTAATGTAAGAAATTGAGAGAAGGTAAATGGAGGCCCTGAGTGTATTTTAAGCATTTTCTCTGAGTTCTAGTCAGGTGAGGGTTGAGCTGTGACAGTCCACAGGCTCCAGATGCCAGCAATCTGTTATTAGACCCCTCATCACTAACTCTGAAGAATACTTGTTGTAAATCATTTTCCTCTTTCTTTCCTCTGAGCTGTTTCTTTGTATTATTAGTGTTCAAAATTCATCCCACGTGCACACAGAAATTCCTATGCAGAGGTTGGCAGCTTTGTTCACAGCACCTTGAGGGGGGCTGTGGGGTGCACAAAACAGAGGAATCCTCAGCACATAAGGCCTTCCAAGCCACTCTCTTCCAAGTCATAGATAATGGGACCTTCTTCCTGACATTTTCTTGGAAGCCTGAGGTCCTGACTACAGTCTCCGAGGCCACTAATGCCAGGCCCCAGCAAGATGGCTAGAACCTCGCCACATTTGGTATTAGAAAAATAACTGTTGCCTGGTTTTAGACATTTTCTTTAATACAGCAGTGCATTAAGTTAAATTGCATTTCGAAAGCCATTCTCTACCCCCAGAAGTCTCTTCTACTAGGCTGGGAACGCGGGGCTAGTAGCAGCTCCTAGCTGTCATTGCCCAGGGCCTCAGGAGAAATCAGCAGGCTAGCTGGGTGGGAGAAAGGAGGAAAATAGTCACTGGTTTCCCAGGATGCAGCTGGTATCTCTGGGCACAGTGTGGGGCCTGAGACCTGCCATCATGCTGTGGTCTCATTGCCCCAGGGTCTTCTATCCTAGCACTCCTGGATGAGAGGTGTGGGAAAGGGAGCATCAGCTCTCAGGTCACATCGATGATTCCTCATGAAGACATTTACTTCACCTCTTTAAACTTGGTAGTGTCTTTTAGTAAGATCAAAATAGACACAGATTCACATAACTATTGTAAAGATTAGATAGTGTCATCAAGGGCCTGTCACTTAGAGGTACGAAATGGTGGTCTTTCCTGGCTTTTTCTTGACATAAACTGTGATAACCCTAACTTGAAAGATTTTTTTTTCCTCCCCCCTAGGAATTAACTCTGTGTACTTGACTGGCTTATCTCCCTCCTGTCCACCCTAATAAGAAAATAGCTAATATTTCTTAAATAATTGCTAACATTTTTGCATTATCTCATTTAATCCTCCCAACAACCCCATGGAATAAGCACCATTATTGTCTCCTTTTCAGGTGTGCAAACCATAGCTTGGTGAGGTTGAGTACTTGTTTAAGGTGGCATAGTTGGTAAGTAGGGAGTGGAGAGTAAGGATTCACATTCAAGTGTGCCTGACTGCAGGTCTCAGCCACTTGCCTACCTCACAACACACCTCTAACTGCAGGCCAGCAAACTCAAACAGCTATCCATAGACAGTGTGTGCCAGACATTGCACTAGATTTACCTGAAGTCACATGTAAAGTAATACAGGTAGCAAACTGATATATGTGTACAGGGCATAATAGAGATCTTCCTCTGGGAAATTTGGTAATGTTTGACCCAGCAGGTAACAGAGTTCCATGCTACAAGATGAGCCAGAGTAGCTGGATACTAAAAAGGATATTAAAAGTGGAGGGATCAATGTTAGCAAAAGCATTTTTAAAAAAGGGGACTCCAAGAGTTGCTCTACCAAAAATGCAATTTGCATGAGCATCATAAGGTAGTGGAGGCTGGCCTGGCCATGAGGACCTTTCATGCTATACTGAGTACCTTGTGGATTAGCCTAGAGACGTCAGCAATCATTGATGGGTTTTAAGTAGAGGGAAGACATATTTTCAGATAGATTGCCCTTTGTGTTATATAGAGAATGGATGAGATGGGAGAGAAACTGGAGGCAGGGGAACTTTGTGGGACAATATTGCAAATAGTCCAAGCAAGAGATGATGAAGACTTGAACTGCAACTGCCAGAAGATGGAGACAAAAGTAGAGACACCTGTGCTGTTAAGGAGGAAGCCTCTATGACCTGGGGCACCAGGATGATGTGGAAGATGAAGGAAGCAGAGTATGTGGCATGAGCAAGGGGATGGTGCTACCAAAGAGGGGAAACCTGGTATAACAGGGTCCACTTTGTGCTTTGAATCTTACCTTTACTGTTCTGCCATTGTGGCTTATTTTAAAATCAACTTTTTCCCCCTTTCTTTTCTCCCTCTGTAGTGGCACCCCCTTTCTCCACAGAAAATCTTAACTGGGCTTCTCCAGAAATCTTCACCATGGCTAATTTTAGGACTATCAGCAAAAGAGTCTCTACAAAAGAGTTCAATGTAGATAAACTTCCTATTTTCGTGTTGCTCTGTCTTACTTGGCCACTAGCTTGGAAGAAATCGCACTCCAGGTGCTGGGCACCCCCTTACTAGTTTTTCACAAACATGTATCCAGTATAGTAGTTTGTAGAAATGTGTTTGCAAATATACCAGTATAGTAGTTTGTAGAAATGTGTTTGCAAATATAAAGTGTGATTTAAAAAAAAAAAAAAAAAAGGACAAATCCTTTAAACAAGACCTCTGGCCTTGAGCTGGAGTTTCACAGAGATGTCTACATTTCTAAGATAAGTTACCAATTGGGCTCCATGGTAACAGCTGGCAGAGGGAGGAAAGTAAGGGTAGAAGAAGCTCTCCCCTTCTCAGGTGTTGTCCTTGAAGTGTTAACTTGCCCAAAACAGTGAAAGAAAAAGCTGCTTTTATGTGAACTTCTATAAACTGTGAACTTTTGACCCTCTCCCCTTACATGCTGGGTATAAAATTCTGAAACTACCTGAACTTGGGGTTTAGGGGATTGATTGATTACAGCAAAAGCTGTGCCCTCTGAGCCTGGCTGCAGCCAAATCAAACTGTTTCCTGCTGTCTTCGGTGCCTTACCTCGGCTGTCCCTAAAACACCTCTTTTCATCCCTAACCATGAGGGAAGCAAGATTAACCTTCTTCCCTTCCTAGCTGAGTTATCTGTCCTTTGGCTTACAGACCTCAAAGCTGACACCTCGAGATCCAAGAAATGACTTTACCTCAAAATTACCAAGAAATAATGACTCCTGACAGGACACAGCAGGAGTGTAGCCTTTGTCCACACTTTAAAAGCCCACTGTTCCCACTGACAGTTAAAATCATCGCTTCTAGGACTGGACTCCACTGTGTACTCTCCTTTGCCAAAAAAAAAAAAAAAACAATAAAACTTCATTTTCCTTTTTCTCAAAATCTTCTCCTAGTTATTGGATCAGCATCAGGGACAAGGACCAAGCTTTCAGTATCACTGGGAGGAATAGGTTTGGGGTGGGGAGAGAGAAAGCTTTCAGTTTTATATACACTGATTAAAGTATTTGTGGGACATTCAGGTAAGGATAAAATAGGGAATTGGAGATATAGCTTGGACTCAGGAGGGAGATCCATACAAGAGGTAAAAATTTACCACTGATAAAAATGGTAATCAATGCAAATTAAAATGGATATGATCACGAAGCCGAAAACTTGGAGGAAGGTCAAAGAAAGGGGCTTGGGGAACTGCAGTATTTTAGGAGAGGATGTCATAAGCCCATCTGCAAAGAAGCCTGAAGAAGAACAGGCAGGAGAGTAGAAATAAGGGAAGCTTATTGGAAGCTTAGGAGACAGGCCTTTTGGGATGTCTAGCTTGAATGGAGGAAAATAATCAAGGTGTTACCAAAGTCCTGGCTGCAAAGAAGACAAGATGGAATGGAATTAAATATGTAGGTGCAGAACTGCATCTAATGAGAGTCTTGGAGGGCAAGAGGAGATAAGTGCGGAATATAGGTATGGGGAAGAAAGTTAAGGGGCAAGAGCCAGGTTTAAGCGCTTTATTAAGATTGAAAGCCATCGGTCTACAGGAGACCCAACCTAGGTGGCTCTGTGATTGTCTACATTTGACTGTAGGAACAATGAAGGGAAATGGCTGGTGATCTGTCAGACAAATGGAGAGGGAGAGATAAAACAAGTCAAGAAATCTTCAAAGATTCTGGCAAGAGAAAGATGGCTGGCAATTGTTCCAGTTACAGAGAACTCCTAGCTGGGTACAGAGGGCAATAAAAGCATGAGTGCAGTGATGCATTGGGTTTAAAGAAAGAGGCAGAAAGATGGGAGAATCTGAGAGGGCAAGTAAACCACAAAAAAACCCTGGAGGGATAGGGCCATGGATAATCAGAACATGATGTCCTGGAGTTTCATAAGCCATTTTAGCTGATAACCAGGTACGTGGTTTGAGTGAGGGCATGAGTAAGATTACTGAACTCAGGAAATCAAGGATTTCAAAAGCCGTGCACAGGTTGGGGATGTAGCTCAGTGGTAGGACACTTGCCTAGCATACATAAGGCCCTGGGTTCCATTCCCCATACTGGAGGGGTAGGGATCAACACAGCAGCATAGAAGTCATACACTAGCCAGTATATAATACTGCCTACTTTAAAAGGCTTAGAAACAACTGAAAAGAGAAGACATGCATATACAAAGCAGGTGTTGCCTCAGGATATAAGATTATGGTTACCTGGGGAATCACAGAGGGCTGTGCTGAGCAGATACTAATTAAAATGGGCATTAGAGAATAATGGGCAATATTTGGCAATGCAAAAATTAGAGGAAGCAAACTCAAGAAAATAGCATGTTGACTCACTTGTTACAAAAATATTCTAATTAGTCTTCTTGACACCTGGTTCCCCCAAGAAGCTGAAACAGAATAAACAATGTGACTTTTAATCCTAGCTATTTTGCTTCAAAGTTAGTAATGTTGGTCACATCACAACACTTTTGAGCCTTAGTTTTCTCAACTGGATAATATGGATAAGGATATTGTTTTCAGTTATAGGACTAAATGAGAAAGTGATTTGTAAACAGTATAGATCAAGGATTACCAGACCTGCCTAAATGTTAAAATTTCCTAGAATTATTGCTAAGGGGAAAAAAGCAGAAGAAAAAAAACCCCTAGGTTTCTGGAGGGACACAGCCATAACCACAGGAGGAAGCAGGAAAGATGATTCCAGATCTCTTTCCTCCTATCTACTATCAGTGTCCCCACTGACAGAACCTAATACAAAGCTGGCCAGCAAGTGAGCTAAGTCATTCTTCTGGATCATACTGAACAAACAATAATTACCACTCTCCTCAGAATCTTCCAGTGAGAATTTTGGCCTACCAAAAAAAGCCTAATCTCCCTAGGCAAAGAAGTTCAAGCACCTTCATAATCTACACCATCTTCAGGATTCTTCCTTGAGACCAGAGGCTGAAATGGGAGTCAATTGGTGTCACTTGTTTTCGTTCCACTGCATCTCCTTGTGACTTTCCACCTACTGGAATCCTCTCCCTAGCCTCATCTCTCCTGGAAGGTCCTGCTTGGCCTTGATTCAAGGTCTATCTCAGGTCAGTGTCCTCCAAGATGGCTTCTCTGGTATCTCCTACTGGGAGGAGCTTTCCTTTCCCTCTACTATGCAGATGGCATTTGTACCACCTATATGCTTCCCCACATATACCCACTCCTGCCATCTATCTCCACCTTTCCCTGGGGCAAAGTCATATGTGACCATGTGTTACCTCCCCTATTGGACTGAAAGCCTTTTGAGGGTGTAAACTACCCAATATGCCTTACATTCCTCAGCTCTCAACATGGAATGGGCTCAGGATAACTCCCCTTCTTTTAACTAGCTCACAGACTCCCATGCCTTCTTTGAGATCCAGTTCAAATGCCAACTTCTCTATCTCCTCCAAGAAGAGCCATTTTGCCTTCCCCTTTCCCTGCCATAGTGCTATATACAGTCTACTTGCCCCACAACGAGATAGCATCCTGGTTAGGAGTACTTACTCTCTAAACTGTCTGTGTGGGTACAAACCCTGGTGATCTATAAAGCAAAAGCTATTTGATATTGACGAATTTCAGTGCCAGTTTCTTCATAGTACCTATCATAGGAAATGAATTCATCTATGTAAAGCACTTAGGCCACTGCTGAGTATATATATTAAATGTGTAATAAATGTTAGCTATTAATATTATCACATAACTCTAAGCTCCTTGAAGGCAGGACCCATGTCTTGATCTTTGATTCCTAGTGTCTAGATAATACTCCTAGTATAAACTGGGTGCTCAATATATGCTTGTTGATTGCATGAATGGCCATTTCATGTTCAGTAAATATTGGGAGGGTGGGTAGGAGGGTGGGTATATGGATGGATAGATGGATAGATGGTCAAATGGTAGCTACTTTGCATGAATAAGTGAATCAGCAGGTATTTAATACATATAGTTCCCTAAGTTTATTGCTTAAAACAAATAAGGGAATGAGGGAATGAATGAATAATAGGTATTTAATAAGAAGGTTGATTAGTTGCATGGTTGAATTAACAAACAGATTTTCCACAAATAGCAGATGTTCCATAAATGTTGACTGGTTGCATGAGTGAACAAATAGCCCTAAAATGTGAAAGCTGCCTGCAGTCAAAGCTGAGAGGATGCAGCTAGAGCACTGGTCAGAGGGAGAGGAGTGATAGAACCTGTCCCTCAATAACTGCCATAGGAACAGTACCCTTATCCCTACCATTTCTGAACCCCCCTGTTTTTGAACCTGACACCTGTTTTTGCACACTGCATAGTGCTGTGTGGTGATACAGGAACCTGGGGGTGGAGAGAAGGGCTGGAAATTATATGACCTCACCTTCTTGCCTCCAGAAGAGGACCAGCCTCCAGCATCCTGCACCACCAAGGACTGGCCTCCATGGCCTGCCTCAGGTGAGGAAGGAGACCCTCACCTCACAAAACATTAGGAGCAACTCTTGTATTAGTCCTGGGATCAGGAATATAAGCTGAATGCCTCATATCCTTGGCCCCATTCCCTGGCCCTGCAGTTCCCCTGAGTCAGCCCCAGAAACTCACATCTCTAGTTAATGAATTATTTTGCAACACGCCTGGAGATGCATGAACTAGAAATCTTACACATGTTGGAGGATTTGCCATGTCCATTAAATATGCCATTCATTTGGTGGGTAATTAAATGTGCAATAATGGGCTTTAATTTCCATCTTAAATGATTTCCTAGGAGCAGCAGAAAGGGAGATGCAGGGTGTAATTTTCTGAAAGAGTCCCCCCACCCCCCGAAAGCTTTTCAGCACATAGAGGAAGAGGGAAATGAGTAAAATAAAGTTGTTTTTGATACTGCACCACATGTGAGTCATCTGTAATTGCCCCCCCTCCGTGGAGAAAGAGATTGACGCCTGCAACATGACAGCACCCCACCTGCAAAGCCCTGGAGCAGCCTAGGGAAGGGCATCCCAGGAGTCTGAACTTAAAGAAAAGGAGAAAGGTTGGGCAGGAGCAGGAGACTATGGTGTAGTGTGGAGGATCCTGCCACAGATCTGGGGGTCATGAGTCTCCTTCCATGCTTCCTGTCTCTCCATGCTTCCCACACTGTGCTGTGTGTGAGCATACACATGCACGCAGACATACACACAATCATGGGCTTTGCCTTCCAATTCTAGAATTACCATTCAGAGCCAGCCATAGCCTGGTGGACAGGAAGCAAGGGGAAAGGAGTGGGGGAAGGATCCATGCCTTCTGGAATGAAAAGGGTAAGTGTGTACTGCCCACCCCATGAAAGAAGCATGGCTTCGAATTCGAGTTTTATCACTACCCGTGAGAACATGGTTAAGTTACTGAGCTTCTCTGGGTTTCAGTTTCCTCCTCTGTAAGATGAAAACAGTCAAACCCAACTTATAAAATAACAATCAAAGGGCAAACCACATGTACAGCCCTGGCACAGAGTAGTGAGCTCTCAGCACACCTGATTCCCTCTGACCCTTCTCTCCTTTCTCTGGGGTGGAGGATCAGCCTAGTCTAGGCCAATTTGTAGCTCACTGATCCCTGGAGGAGCTACTCACTCCTTAGATGACTCCATTCCTGCCCACCTCTACAGCATCACCCCTCCTACTGGCTTGCCTCCATTTCACCCCATCCCTCATTCCTTCTCTAGATGCTCATGCAATTGCATGAGTCTTCTGGACTTTCTTGAGGCAGAGCTGAGATTTGCAGAGAGACTGAAGAGGTTCTGAAGAAACTGGGCTCCCAATGTGCATACACAAGTAGCACCACAAGTTGTGGGGGGGGGGGTGGAAAAAGCAAGGCTGGGGCCACCTTACTTGTGTTGCCTGGTCTGGAGAGAGTTCATAACCTTCCTCTTCAGCACTTGGAGGCATCCAAGCATTAGCAGGGCTTCTCCACTTCCATGGCCACTCCCATGGCCATGACTACGGATGCCCCATTGGAAAGGCTATCACTGATAGGTGCTTCTCAGCCCCCAGGTCTCTTCAAAGGAGCTCTCTGGTTCTGTTCAGCTTGTCAGAACCACGGAGGGTGCAGAGAAGAGGCTGAGAGAAGCAATAAATTCAGCTCTCTCCCTGCTTCTCTGGCTAGTCTGCATTCTGGGCATCTGGAAAGGAGATAAGTAAATAACTTTGAGAATACATCCTGGGGTATCTTAGGATCTCGGGCTGGGAAATGGACTGTGTAATAGCTAAGCTGGAAGCAGGCCTGGGGTTTAGCTGGGGTGAAGGCAAAATGAAAAGAAATTATCTGACTGACTAACTGCAGAGGCTCCACTCAAATGAAAAGGTATATGGATTAAGGTGTGCTAAGAGTAGAACTGAGGTCCTACATGAGGCAAGATCAGACCCAGAGTAAAAGGAACCCAAGGAACATAATGAGTAGAGCCTGGGCCCCGTTTGATGGAGAAAATGGACAGCATATAATTCCCTCAAGCCATTCGAGGTCTCTCCAAAGTTCTTCCATGTGTTTATTCTTTCAAGCAATTATTCTTCACTGACTCAATTAACTCATGCAATATTTTTGTATTGTCAACTGTATATGGAGCAGATGATTCATATGATAAACATCTTACAAATTTTAAAGGCAAGCAGACCTGGCTCATGTCTCTGCTGTCTATATTTTGGTTATAGGACTCTAACAAGTTACTTAAGTCTAGAATAAGACTGTTGAGAAGACCAAATGACTAAATTCCTACAAAGTGCTTAGTGTGATGGCTGGCATTTGGTTTTTCCATTATCTAAAAATTTATCATTGCTGATACTATGACAGCAATGTACTACGACCTTAAAAATGCTCCAATCATGTGATTATCCCCTTGAACAATCAGTGCATAAAATCTACTTTATATACAATTATGTCCCCCAGGAAGAAAGCATTCTGTCCCTTTTGTTGTCTATGGGCATCTATCATAGGGTTTTGCACATGGTAGAAGCTGTAGGTCTTTGACAAATGGGGCTAAATTCTCTAATTACCAAAGATAAATCATTTCTGCAAGGATTAATATTGGACACTATTGCATTATACAGGGATGCTGGATTAACAAAATGGCTATATAAGCTTAGGCATTGACACGGAACCAAATTTAGCCTACCCATAAAATCTAGGTTTGAACAGTTCCCAGAGGTTGCTTTTGCAGTTCTTTGTTTGGGAAAAAAATTAAATAATAGAGCAAAAACATTACATGTAGGCTATCAGGTATTGGTGTTATCGTGTTCCTCTCTCATCCTTTATGCAATCCCCTCTGGAAGAATGCTGACCTGCAAAGAAATTCCACAAGGAAAGAGAGAAGTACTGAAGAGTAGGTGGGCAGGTTGGGAGGCTCCTCCTACAGTCCCACACCACAAAGCAGGAAGGGACTTAGAGATTACCTACATTCTTCCCACCTGTCTCACAAATAACACAAGAGCCAAAGAGACTCTGTGATTTGGCAAAGGCCACCAGCTCATTAGTGACAGGGCTAGGATAAAATATAGTCTCCTGACTCCACTTCACTGATCTTCCCCCTGCACACAGCTGTCACCCTCTCTGAACATGAATTCATCTGCAGCAAGAAGTGACTGCCTTTCTTCCCAACAGGCCAAAGAGAATTGAATAACATCACCTAGCAAAAGACGTTCATATACAACTCCTTGTCAGATAGTGACCACAGGGGCATGGTGGCCCTCAAAACAGATCCTACTAAGCAGTTCTGCTTTCCAGCTTGCTCCACAGCCATCCCTCTCTTCCCTGGCTTTTCTGGTTCAAAGGAAGTGAGGTTGTTAAGCATGTTTACATCCACAATTAAGCCAGCTGTACAGGAGAATTAGTCCTGGAGACTATTAGAACTAACACATGCTTTAAATCATGAAAACAGAAACATTTCAGTGAGGCACTTTCAGCAGTTATTAAATAAAAAAAAAAAAAGAGGAGATTGAGGGAGGGGCAGGAGAGACCTCAGGACAAAGCTCTCCTAAGGGCCTCCTCAGATGAAAAGGAAAGAGAAATTCATAGAGACTCAGCTCCCTTCTCTTCCAGCCTCGCCACCTCCATTCCTGAGAAGACACAGGTCAGCGACGCAGAGCAGCCAAATTGGCTGTGGTCCTTGGGGAGTGAAGTAAAAAAGTTAAGGGATTGGGGAGCTACCTGTAGATGAATAACATTTGACTCTAGTTCCTTCTGCCCACCCCCTTAGTGTCTTAATTCCCCTTTTGGGGCCTCCACTATCTCCGCTCCCCACACCCCGACATCTCAGCCTCTACTCCTTCTTCAGAAGCATTTGTCTAAGTCCACACTGTTCTTTCTGATAACTGTTAGAAACTCTCAGGTGCTAATTAAATTTTCTGTCTAAGGCCTGATACAAGTCCTAATGTGCAGCAAGCATTTAAATAAGTTAAGCAACTGGTAACCCTAAGCATTAGTATTTATGTCCAGGGCAATTTTATAGTTTCATTCTATAATTCTGTCATATCTTTACAAAAAATGTGTAGCACCAGCTGTGGGTAGCAATGGGCATCATTTTTCAGATGAGAAAACTGAAGTTTGCCCAGAATTACCCCGTTAGTGGTTGGAAAAGCCAAGAATCCAGGTTTTGTGCCCTCTTTTGGTGATAAGAGGTGCCTGCCCTGAGATGTGAAGGTCTGTAGAACTCTCCCAGGAGTCAAGACTTACCTTGAGGCTGCGCACATTGTTGAAGTTCATTGTCTAAGTAAGACAAACCAACTTGATGTATTAGACATTGGAAGCTGTTTTCTTACAGGGCAGGGTGGTGATGTAAGCCTATGGGTGGAAGTGGGGACTACAGCATTAAAGATGGAGGTAGAAAAGGACAAGAAAACAGCACAATAAACAAGGCAATGTCACATAGTGTTTTAAAACTGCAAAGGTTGTCCCAAACAGAGGATCTAGGGGGCGGAAATACAAGGCAAAATGCACCAATGGAACTGAGGCCTGGGTTCCATTGGTGCATTATAGGAAGCAGAGTCTAAGTGCCCAAATTCAGGGAAGAGAAAGAACAGGCTTGATGAAGAAGTCTGAGATGCCTCAAGGAACTAGCCCCTGCATGAGACTTGAAGAAAGGTTAGTATTTGGTTAGGTGATGGGACTGGGATTTCTAAATATGAAGTACAAAGCAAGAGAAAAGGAGGTAAAGAAGTTTGGTGTGGGGTTTTTTTGTTTGTTTGTTTGTTTTTTAGGCAACCATTACATGTCAGAGCCATGCCAGATGCTATTATATCCTACTAATGGAGCTCACTCTGCAAAGAGAGAATGAGCACAATGTGGACTACTATGACAGGAGAAAGGTCAGACTATAGCAGACAGCTCAGGTAGGAGAAGACTGAAACAGCCAAAGAGGCTCACATTAGAGCAGACCTTAAATGTCTGACTCAGAAAACTTCCCTGACTTGCTACAGCACTCTTTGGTGACTGCTTTGTAATTTATGGTAGGCCATGAGGTACCTGAAATTGGGAATTGTTTCATACAACATTGCAATGGTCCTCAAAACTTTAGTACACATCAGAATCACCTGGAGGGTTTGTGAAAACATCAATTATAGGTCCCTACCCCAGAGTTTCTGATTCCATAAGACTTGTGTTAGCCTGAGAATTCACATGTCTAACACATTCTTGATCTCACCAGTGCCCTAGTGATTTTTGCTTCCTGATACTCACATCTTTGTGAGATTTCCTCCCATTTGAATCGCATAGATTTGTGTGAACAATGGGATATTTGGAAGTGATGGTATGTGACTCCTAAGACTTCTAAGAAATTGCAAGTTATTCTCTGGGCTTGTTCCCACTGGGGGAAGCCAGCTGCCATGCTGTGAGTACACTCAAGCAGCCTTGTGGAGAAATCACATGGGAAGAAACTGAAGCCTCCCCCAACAAGCCACACCAACTTGCTGGCCATGTGAACAAACTACCTTGGAAGCAAACCCTTCAATCCCAGTCAAACATTCAGATGACTGCAGCCCCAGCCAATGTGTTCATTGCTACTTCATGATACAGCCTAAGCTAAAACAGATAGAAACTACAAGATAATAAACATTATTGTTGTTTTAGGCCTCTAAGTTTTGGAGTGACTTGTTATACAACCATAAACAACTAATATACCAAATGATGCTGATGTGACTGGTCCAGGGACCACTAATTGAGAATAACTATATCTTTTTAACTCTTGTACCTAGCTTGTACCCAGTTTATAGGTACACTCAACCAACTTATTGAAATTCATCAATGAGTAAATGAATAGGTACAGAATGAATGAAGATTAGACTTAAAGCTTCAGTATTAGGGAGCCATTGAGTTGTGGAACAACATGACATCAGAAGCCTTTGGAGATACTAGTTGAAAAAGGTTCATAGAATCGAAAATTGCTGAGTGGCCATGCTGGCACAATTACCAGCTGAGGGGAAATCTCCACTCTAGTTTCTGATGTCTCCCTACAAGGATATTGCAGTCAGAAGAGCCTAGGCCTATGAACTGCCATCTCTACTTCTCCTGATCTACAGAAGGCCTGCCAAGACATCCATCTGCCCCCTGCACCTTGATCCCCCTCGGGGACCTTCCATCTATCTCTTTGCTATTCTTTGTCAGCCTTTGTTCTGCCATTCTGTCCAGAATCCCTCCCCACTCCTCCTTTTCTTTCCTCTAATGGCCTTGCCTTCTTTGACAAGCCTTCTGGGGCTCTTCTCAGGCTCCACTGCTGTTGGCTTCCTATACATCTTCCTCCCCCCAGCCTGGGTTGTTTTATCTCCTCTACATTATTTCCATAATCACTTCAGAGTACAGTGCTACAAATATTTACCAAGTACCAGCTGCCTACACCAGCCAGCAGTAAGCTAAATATATAAAGAAAAATAAAATTCATTTACATGCAAAAGATCTCTGTTAAAGATTTTGAAGTAACTCTGGACCAGCATCTCTGTTTCAGCTAAAATCCCTCCATACCACACACCAACCTCCCTTCTTCCTCGTTGCCTTCTCTTTTAAAACTGATGTGGGCACAGGGTTTGTGACCATAGGCCTAAGCTCTATACCACCTCATCCAGTGGCAGAAACTTGTACAAGAAGATTGAACAAGAACATCTGCATTGAAGGGGATCTTTTATCAAAACCACAGCCCAGGAGAAACCCTCTACTCCTCCATATATTTCATTAGTGCATTTGGAACTAACCCAGAGTTTTTGGAGGAAAACTAGCTTCATTTTAATGTTTTGCCAGCTCTCTCTCCCTTGCTCTATTGTGGAACCCAGCTTCTCTGCCAGAGCTTTAAACTTATTTGTCTTCCCTTGAATTTGTGCTTGGAGTGTTTGTGAAGCAAAATCCAGGATTCAGTTGGGATTTCTGAAAAGTACAGTGTCTCATGTGCTACAGGAGGCTGGGTGTATCTGCCCCACACTTCTAAGTGTGACTTGATATGCCGAGCTAGGCACAGTATGGATATTCTTAGCATTGTAATGTTTGATTAGGCATATCTCTCCAGGTTCCTTTCTTCCCTTTGGGTTTCAGTGTCACCTCCAAGATGCCCAGAGTGTCCAAGAGGAGGCTGGCCAGCCTAGAGGAGGTACTGAGCCCAGCCTCAATGGTCAGCCTCTCCTATGCCTTTCTCATCATAGCTCTAGACTTTCTAGATGGCACAAATAAACTTCTGGAGAAACTCAACCTACACAGGGAAACAGCCTGTGTACTTTCACAAAGGATGTAGACCACACTGCACTCAGGCAGTGCCCACCCCGCATCAGGAACATTTCATCCTCATCTACTCAGAGACTCAGAGTTCTACTCAGAGTTCTAGCCCCTTCGCAGAGGCTCCTTCTTGTCATGAAAGCACCTCACACCTATCAAGCTGAATATGGAACACTTGATCTTTCCTGCAGATCTGCCCTTCCCACAGTCTACCTGTGTTGAGAACAGTGCTTCAATTCCCTGGGTGCTCTAGCTGGAAACTTAGCATCTATTCTTGACACCTTCCTCTCCCTGCTTTATTCTTTCACTAAGCCCAGATATTCTATCTCCAAAATATCTTTCAGCCCACCCACTTCAGTCCTTTACTGTCACAACCCTAGCCCAGGCCACTATCATCTCTCATCTGGATCCTAACATACCTTTGAGCTCTCACACTTGTGTTTTTCAGCCTATTCTTCATAATAGTCAGAATGAGCCATCAAAAGCCAGATCTGATAGGATCATTCCCTTGCTTAAAACTTTCCAATTACACTCAGGGAAAAAAAAAAAAAAAAAAAATATATATATATATATATATATATATATATATATATATATATATATATATATACACACACACACACACACACACACACACACACACACCTTATGTGGCTTATCACCTGTAAGATCCTTCATTATCTGTCCCCCAGTCATCTCTTGGACCTCCTCCCAGACCAAACTTCACTTTCATCCCTCCCTGCCAATCACAGTCCTCAATCATCCCAAGTCCCTTGACACACTCTGTCCTTTGTGCCTAGAAGAGAACACTGACACAGTGCTCATTCTATGTCTAACTCCAGCTATTCAAGTCTTCACTTAAAATTCACATCTTCGGTGCCTTTCCTTAACCACCCTAATCTAAATTCAGTTCCTTTGTTCTATTTATTCTGTCATGCAACTATACTTGTCCCTCACAGTTTGTGATTATATAATTATTTGTGCAATACCATGTTAAATATTTTTTCACAACACTATAAGCTCTAAGAGGGCAGAGTCCACATGTGTTTCTTCACTAATGTGCTCCTACCCTGGATGTTATAAAGAATTAGCCCCTCCCTTCAAGGACTCACAATTTCTTTAGAAAGACACATGCATGAATGGAAATTCTAATTAAACATCAAAGGTACCAAGATTTTGAAGTTTGACAAGGTGCTAGGAGTCTGTCAAGTTGACTCAAGTAAGCTCAGCTTAACAGAGATAGGGGGCATCTACAAAATGAACACAAATAATCCAGTATACCGGTCATTTGGTCATGGTACCTGCTACTCCTATAGTTCCTTCTAAGGCTACTGAATATCTACCACCCGTCCTTAGGTTTAAACTATGTATTATACTGAGCATCAGCTCTTGCCTAACTATGGTGCCACCTTCAATGCCATCCCTGGCATTCTTCCCCTTTGGGGTGGTCAGATCATGTCCTCTGAGGGCTTTAGAGATGATTCTCCACAACACACATAGGCCCTTCTATCAACGTCTTCACTTGATTCCAATTGAAGTGGTGACATCCTATTCTTCCTTTTAGTCTTAAGCCATCCCAAATAAGGAACTGTCCTTCTCCCCCCGACCTGTGGGTCCCTCATTTATCTTCCCAGCATGTGGTAATGTGTGAAAGACTGGAGTGTAGTCAACATTAAGGAAATCAAGTTCTCAAGTGCCTAAAGAAATCAAAAGAAGATGTGGTTGTAAAATTATTGTTCAATGTTTATGCTATAAAACTCCCAAGAATTTAATATACCAAAATACAAAGGATCATTGACATTTTTTGTGAATTTAAATTTGAGATCATCATCAGCAAAGAAGCTTAGTAACCACCTTGAAGTCATGAGAAGCCAGCACTTGTAGGTAGTATGACACATGACACAGGGTCATGAGTAAAGATGGACCAGTCTTAGCTGCATGGTATTAGAGAACCACAGAGGCAAGAAGAGTATACACATTCCTAAGAGCCATGGCATTGTATATAGTAAGAGCATGGTTGCCTTTTCTTCAGTAGGAGATATAAAATTAGCCAGGAATTGTAAATTTGACATTAAAGAACTTAAAGACAGGGCTCCTGGGCCTGAACAGGAAAAGTCAATGCCAAGACACTATGAGAAATGTGCACATACCAGATTAGACAATAAATAAATACATAAGTGCCTTTTTTCCATCCATCATTTTAAACCTTCATTGAAAAATCACTATACCTCACCAGGCATGGTGGTACAGGCTTGTAGATAGACAGGTAGGCTGAGGCAGGAGAATTGCAAGTTGGAAGCCAACCTGGACACTTAGTGAGACCCTATCTCAAAATTAAAAATAAGAAGATCTAGGGATGTAGCTAAGTGGTAGAGTACACCTTGGTTCAATCCCTAGTACAAAAAAAAAAATGAAAGAAAGAAAGGGAGGGAAGGAGAAAATAAAGAAAGGGGAAAAAGATAAGTAAGTAGGCAGGTTACTATACCTCACACAGACCCATGATTTTTTAATGCACTTTTATAACAGCTTTATTGAGACATAATTTATATGTGATAAAATTCATACTTATTTTTAAGTATACAATTCAGTGTTTTTTATATATTCAAGGAGATGTGCAACCATAACTATTTATTTATAAAATATTTTCCCCACTCCAATACGTCATGCACCCATTAGTGGTCACTCTCAGCCCCTCTCTACTAGACCCCAACAACCACTGATTTACTTTATAACTATGATTTGTCTATTCTGGATATTTCATATAAATGAAATCATATAACAGGTAATCTTTTGTTTCTTTTACTTAGCATAATTTTTCAAGTTTTATTCATCTTATAGCATGCTCTCAGCATGTCATTCACTTTTATTGTTAAGTAATATTCAATTATATGGCTATGAATCACATTATGTTTATCCATTCATCAGTTGTTGAATGCTGCTATTAATGCTTGGATGATAGTACTTTTTGCCGCAGTCTGGCTGGGCACAAAATCACGAGCCACTCAAGCAGGAACAAACTTTATTTTTTGAAACTGCCGCCAATGCCCCATATGCGGTGTTCTCCCGGATCCCAAGAGGAAGTTCCTCCTCCGGAATTCCCTCCTACCGCACTTCCCCAACCAATGGGAACTCTCCAGGAGTCCCTTAGTAGGCCGAGGTGGACAGAAGGAGTCTAATATCCATATGAATGCAAATCTTAACATAATCATATCATCTCAATGGCTAGCTGGCGTCACCTTTCAACCAAAAATGCCATGCATCATATTACTTGGCTGTGGCTCTTAGCAACTTTTCTTTCAGGACTTTGAATACAATTATTCTACTGCCTTATGGACTCCATTGGGTTATAGTAAAAAGCAAGCTGTAAATCTCACTGAGGCACTTTCAGAAATGACAATTTATTTTTCTCTTGTTGCTTTCAAGATTTTCTCTGTCTTTGGTTTTAGACAGGTTTACTATAATGGGCCTAGATGTAGATCTCTTTAAGTTTATCTTGCTTAGAGTTTTTTAAGCTTCTTGAATGTGTAAATTAATATTTTTCATCAACTTTTGGAAGTCTTTAGCCATTATTACTTCAAAATGTTCTTTCTACAACTCTCTCTTATTCCTTTCCTTCTGGGGGAGTCCCATTTTGCATATGTTGGTAACCCGATGGTGTCTCACAGGTCTGAGCTCTGAGCTGACTGAAATAAAGAAAAGCTTTGAGAGTTCATCTTTTCCAGGAAGCAGACAGGTCAAATGGTGGATGTCCTCTAGCTTTTTGGAGAGCTCCAAATCCCTTTTGGCCTCTCTAGTGGTCACTAAGCTACTGGTTTTCACCACTAAGTTGTGAACTGCTAATTTCTGAAGTTACTGAATATCTCGGAAGAAAGTAATGGGAATTAAGCAAGTTCAAATGCAATAAAAAAATATGCTGCTCTTGCCAACATGAAGCTATTTCTTGAAGAAATAATTTTTAAATTGTTCTAAGCCTTTGGTTAATTTCCAGAATTCTGAAAAAGTTTATCTTCACGGTTTTTCCATTGTTGTCATTGCTTTTCTGGAGAAGAAGTTTTTCACCCTACTGTTTCAAAAGGGCTTTAAATTTTGTATTTAAACCAGGGCTATGAATATCCCAGTGGTGGCTCTATCTGGAAAAAAAAATGTCAGTTATGTACAACTTGAGCCATAGTAAGCCAAAGTTATAAGAAATCAGAAATATGAATAAGATGAGTATGAATAAGCAAAGGCTATAGAGTAGAAAAAAAATAGAGTTGCTGGGCTGGGGATACAAGCTCAGTGGTAGCTGCAGTGTGCACTTAGTATATATCAGGCCTTGATTCAATCCCCAGCATGAAAAAAGTAGAGTATTGTAGAGACATAGGTTAGTGGTAAAGAGTGGTACAAGTACAGGTACACAGAGTTTCTGAATCACTTACTATACAAACAGTAGAGGAAAGACACAAATTTCGGTTGTTGATGTCCATTCTGCCACCTTGAAATCAGAACCATGAGCCTCTTTCTACTCTTGCTGAGATCCTTTTGGCTTCTCTGGAGAACCTTAAAATGACCTGAAGTAATTTAAGTGAGTGCTTCTTCCTTCTGACTAAAATAGGCAAATAAATAGCTAGAGAGAAAAGAGATGGGCATTCTAGGTACAGAGGTCAGCATGTCATAGGCACATGATAAAACAGCCTGGACCATTTCAAATGATGAAATTGAGAGCCAGAATAAGGGAGAATTGGAGAGGAGAAAAGAAACCCTCAGTAGTACAGGTATTATGTAGTGACAAAGGAGATTCTGGAAGAGGCTAAAAAGAGTTGCTTAAGTGTTTTCTGTGAAGAGGAGACAGAAGTGCATAGCTTCATATAATGGGCTGCCAGGAAGTGCCAGTGTTCAATTCTCCCTAAATTGGGCTAGCACTCAGAGAATCCAGATTGACAGGACCTTGTTTCTTTAGAGCAGAAATTCTCAAAGTGTGGTCTCCAGACCAGCAGCATCAGCATCACATGAGAACTTGTGAGAAATATAAATTCTCAGATCCTACAGAATTCAGAAGCTCTTGTGAAGAGACCCAGAAGTCTGTGGTTCAACATTCCCTCCAGCTGATCTTGATGCATGCTAAAGAACCACAGCTCTGTATGGACCTAGTCGGGAGGCACCCAGGTAGAATTAGGGAGACACCCAGAGCTGGGCAAGGTGAAACATTCTCTGTCTATGGAGTCCACTTGGATGTGGCTAGTACTAAAGAAGTCACAGTCCAAGTCACAGGAGTCTCTTGCACATCCACCAATGGCTAAGTGTGGAGAATAGAGACAGAAAGAGGGGAGCCTTGAATGTAGTAATGGAAGTGACCTGTGGCCACCTCAGTCAGTTGAGGGATACAAAATACTCTAGATCCAGACTCATATCCCTGTCTGAAGGCAGGAAACATTAGTTTCCCAGCTGATTGGAACTAAATAAAGTATGCTGATTTCAACCTAAACCCAAGATTATAAATGCAGAAGAAACAGTCTTCCTCTCCAGGATATATGTCTCTCAGTTATTAATCAGGGCTGGAATATTCAATCCTCCTTATAGTTAAAGATCAATTCCAAGACTGTTGCATTTCTCCTCTAACCAAAATGGTCAGCCTTTGTGCAAGATCTGCTCACTCTCCAGCCTTCAGCAGCTTTGACCCTGTAGTTCCTTGATCTCTAACAATAGAATCAATAGGAGAGCTTACAAAGAACATTTAAGTCCAATCCCTATCCTAGAGCAATTAAATCAGAATTTCTAGAAGTGGGCCCACAATTGGCATTTTTAAAAAGCTACCAGGATTATTCCAACATGTAGCCCAGGAGAAAAATCATGGATAATTAAAGGTCATGAATAAATTCCAAATTCCTTCCCTGGTCTCTTGTGTTTAAGGGAAGGAAAGTCCCCTTTAATTTTAGGTCTTGGGCCTTTGGTAAGGAGGGCCATGAAGACTTAATTTTTCCCTAGGCTAGCTATGACATAGTAAAAGTCTCTGTATTCATCTGTTTTCTTAATTATTACTATAACAAAATACCTGAGGCAGGCTATTTTATAAAAAATTGAGGCCCCAGAGCTCTTTCCCTATAAGGAGCCAATAGAATCCAAAATATCTATGCCTCTTTCTTACCACTAGAGGGTGGGAACACCAGAGGACAGGCACAGTGTTATTTTAAAATGTACTTGGAATTTGTCTTAGTCGAGTATGGTGAGACACAGACATTCAGATTTCTGGAGATGCAAAGTTGAGGGCCTGTATCTGGTGATAGCCCTCATGCTGGCTAAGTCCCCAAATGGCAAGAAACAGGAACACGCATGTGTTGTATGTGTATCCACCTGGTCTCTTTCTCTAATCTTATAAGGTCACCAAGATTCAATCCTGAGAGCTATACCCTAATGACCTATCCAAACCTGATCACTCCTCTAAAACCCCACCTCTAAACACCATAGTTAAATTGCATTTTTACCCTCTCAATAGTTCACAATGAGGATCAAATTTTAGCACGGAGTTTTGGGAGACACTCAAACTATATCCAAACCGTAGCAGTATCCTATAATTAATATAATTACAATTTAATGATATAACTTGTATGAGCCAATCATTCAACAAAGATCCATGGCATGATTATTAGGTGCTAGACATTGGAAATAAAACATACACAAATTCCCACTTTCCAGGGCTTATTCTGTGGTGGGCAAACATACAAAACAAGTGGAATACATACAATGTCAGATGGTGATACGCATTATGGATAAAAATAAGGCAAATAAGTGACCATGAATCTCCTGGGATGGGGAGGGTTTGTTCTTTATAGGATGACTGAAGTTGGAGAGGGAGGGAGTAGAACCTGGGAATGTTTAGGGAAAGAACAATCCAACAGTTGGGGAGAGCCTGACATGGGAAAGTGCCCACCACCACATGGTAAGCTCTTTGCACACATCATCTTGTTTTATTCTTATGTCACAACTCTTCAAGGAAGATATTATCCCCAGCTTATCAGTGGAGTTCAGAAAGAATCAGCAATTTGTCGAATTGCACCGTAAATGTTAGAGCTGAGATTCCAGGTCCTTCTCTTCACCACCACTCTACTACCCCTGCCAGCACCATATCTTACCCTCACCAGTGAGTCAACACAGGTGAGCAATGTCTAAGGAGAGGCAGGTCTCCTGAGGACCAAGTGCTCATGTTTGCCCCCAAACCCTCACTACCCTCCCCACTACCAAGCATGGATGCCATCATCCTGCTTATCTCCTCCTACTTCCCTCAGACACACAAACATACCACTTATCAAATAGGCCCAGTCCTTCTTCCTGTCCTTTCTGTCTACTCCACTGACCTGCTTTCCACAGGGGATTTTGGACCAGGTAATCCAAAGTTTCATGACCATCAGGCTGATGTAGCATGGCCCCAGCATGAGTTTCTATTGATGTTTAAGCCCACCCCTCAGGGACTTCCTCAGCACTTAAATATCCCTCAGGACCCTAAAAGTGGTGTCCTAGGGGCAAAAACTTACATTAGTCTTTGATCTCACCTGAAGCAATTCCAGGGCATTCTCTTCCCCATGGGTACCTGGCGGGAAGCGGGTGTTATAAGAGGAAGGCAATCTCCAGCTTGAGAGTCTACAATAAATCAGTCAGGGCTGGACCCTAGAGATGGGAACCTTCTTTCACTTCTCTCTTGGGCTTTCCTTTTTCTCTTTCTTTTCACAATTTGAGAGTGGCTTCACATTACAGCATGAGATGTACTCTTAGGCATGAAGGAATATTTCTCTCAAGTACTTAACTGATGAAAAGCCACAGCACCATCTGTTTGAGCCACAGCCAAGGGTCCCCATTCCTAAAGACCTGATAAGATCCCACTCCGTTGAAAGTGAAAAAAAATGGAGATTCCTAAGCAATGCACAGCCCTGTCCCCTCCCCTCACATCCTCCAGAACACCTGTACTTGTTCAACAAACCCTTACCAAGGGCCAGCTTGCTAGGCTTCAGTCAGAATGGAAAGGGAGACAGACAAACAATCTTACCTCAGAGATGACAAATCAGTGTGATGCCCATGTTGTGCCAGAGGGGTGTGTGTCATTTATCTTTCTCTCACTGTGACAAAATATCTGAGATAAACATCTTAAAAGGAGGAAATATTTATTTTGGCTTACTGTTTTGGAGGCTTCAGGCCATAGTGGCTTGGGCTGGTGGCTTTGGGGCCTACTATGAGACAGGCCATCATAACAGAAATAATGGAGGCATGTGGCTGAAGAAAGCTGCTCACTCACCTCATGGCAGAGAGAGAGAAAGAGCGATCCAGGGGAGGGAGACTAAATATACCTTTTAAAGGCACAGCCCTGGGACTTATTTCCTCCAACCACAATATCCACCACCTCCCCACACTGCCATCAGCTAGAGACCAAACTTTCAACACTTGAGAGTTGGGGGGACATTTGAGATCCAAACCATAACTGGCCTGTTACAGTGATCCAGTGCTTCTCTCTAGCCTTATCTCTCACAAACTATTGAGTCTTTCTCATTCTCTTCCCTCTGCCTAGAATGCCCTTGTTACCTGCCTGTTGCAGTCTCTCTTTGCCTGGGAAAACCTTTTAAGTTCCCGGTAAATACCACCTTCTTGGGGTCAAATTCCCCAGACTCTGCCCCATCCCTTGCAGAATCAATCATTTCTTTCCCTGGTCCCAGAGCTCTTTGCCTGTAAGAAGCCAATAGAACCCAAGTTGTTTATGCATCTATCTTCCTGGCAGAGGGTGGAAACCTCGAGGGCAGGCACAGTGCTGTTTCAAATGTACTTGGGATTTGTTTTCATCAGGTATGGAAAGACACTCAGACACTCGTGAAGAAATATGTTTTTTACGCATGGTTCCAAAGAAGCAGGAGACTTGTCCTGGGGATGGGGCAGGGATGGGGAAGCATCAGAGAAAATCAGGGGACAGAAGGAATGAAGGGAAAACATGGCAAGAGACTTTATTGTGGTTTCTGTGGTAAGGGAATGAGTAAGGCCAGGTAAGCAGGCTAAGGATTGACTAGAATGAATTGTTTCACTGGGCTCTGGGGTATTGGGCTGCCCTAGTTATCTGATCCCTGGCCCTGGGGTGAAAGGGGTGTGGATTATAAAGAATGATTCTAAGGACCCTGTAAGAGCCCAAAAAAAAAGGAGGCAATTAGGGGTATGAGCTGTGGACTGACTTGTTTGCCTATGAAAGTCATACTTACAGGCAAGTCCTATCTCTAGTAATTAGTTAGCCTGGTAAGGGCAGTCGCACCAGGATCAGCAAGGCCTCAAATATCAAAACAATTGTGAAAACAATTGAGGTGCCTTCACGAATTCTAATAGGTAACTAGTTCCAGGACTTCTAAGGATACCAAAACCCACAGGTGCCTGATTTCCTTCTGGATCTAGGTACATCCTCCTATATATTTTAAAACAGCTCTAGATTACTTTTAATACCAAATACTATGTGAATATCCTTTTTACTATATTGCTTAAAGAATAATTGTGAGGAAAAAAAGTTTTCACATACTGAGCACGTGGAAATTCTTTTCAAATTTTTTTCATTCACAGTCGGTTGATCTGTGGCTGTGGAGCTCATGGAAATGGAGGGTCAACTGTACAAAAAATAAAAAGCACAATATAATACCAGTACTGACTTATTTATCCCTCTCCCCCTGTTTTCAGCACATCCCTGGCATAGCAGATGGTCAGTGGATATTCACAGAAAAGACTAGGAGAAGCAGCATCAGAAAACAGTTGGGTCTCTAAGGATCCCCAAGGATGGGGGTGAAAGCTACTTGCTTTCCATCCCTGACAGGGCTGAGCTGGGCTTACAGTCCTTCCCACAAATCTACAGACTCAACACTTCCTCCTGCCTTTACATCACTACCCACTTTCCAATTCAACTCTTAAAAGACCTGAGATGCCTGGAATTCTGGCTGGAGCTGACATCCTCATCCTTGAGCAGCTTCCACTGTTCCCTGGAGCCAGGCTGGCTGCCCGGGATTTGGATCAAAAATTTATGTCCTGCCCAGAGTGGTGGTACATGCCTGTAATCCCAGAGGGTCAAGAGGCTAAGGCAGGAAGATCACGAGTTCAAAGCCAGCCTCAGCAATTTAGCAAGGCCCAAAGCAACTCAGAGAGACCCTGTCTCTAAATAAAATATAAAAAATGGCTGGGGATGAGGCTCAGTGTTTAAGCACCCCTGGGTTCAATCCCCAATACAAAAAAAAAAAAATGTCCTTTCGCCTCCTCTATGGATCTTTCTCCATTCTTCCCCACAGTTACACACCCAAAGGAATTATGAATGGCTTTCCTCTTGCTTAAATAGTGAGATCTTCATCAGTTCAAACCCACAGTGTTTGAGGATCACATTCACCCAGGGAGATGAGCCTCGATGAGAGAAGAAGAGAGTGGAGTTAAACTGGTTAGTTTAATACTGGTTATTCTTCCACCACCAAAAACATTTGACTGCACCTTTGCTCTCATCTTCTATTCACAACTCAGCAAAGGGGAAGAGGAGGATATTATTCCTATCTTATTCATGTTGGAAACTGAGGTTTAAAAAGTTCAAATAACTTACTTAAGGTAAGGGCAAGAATTAAGAATCTCTAACTGCCATGGGAAATAAGCCTCCATCCTGCTGAGAGACACTACTCTTGGGCTTTTGGGCTACTTCTTGCTTTCTGTTAGGAGGCAGAAGTAGTGAAGAGCATAGATTTTGGAATGAGAAAAATGTGGATATGAATCCCACCCTTCCCTTCACTAGCAAAGTGACTATGTTGCTGAAGCTCTTTGGGCCCTACTTCCCCTCATTTACACAAAGGAAAACAGACCAGCCCACCCAAGATTTTTGTAAACACTCAGTGAACCAACCTACATAACACACCCGGCTTGATGCCTGACACAAAGGAGCTGCCCAAAAATTGTTAGTTTCTCCTTGCTTTCCTATGTGATGGTGATGGATGAGCCACATGGATACAAACTACATGTGGATTCACAGAGATATGTGCAGACCGGGCAGGAACCCCCAGGAGCTGAGAGCTTGAAGTTTGTGGGTTACGAGTAAGGGGTATGAGATTCTGGCATAATGCTCAAATTAAACCTCAGGTCTAAGCATGGGATGGCTCAGCACCCTTGAGGGTCATTTCCAAATGACCTTCATTTGGAAATCATGACTTTGAACGACTTTGAACATTTGAACATGTATTAGTGCTAGGGAGTGGAGGAGAGTTATGCTGAACTTCACTGTGAGATCCCTCCAGGTTGGGCATCTTCCCTAAGCCTCCTGACTCCCTTCATAAGGCCTTTCTTCTTCACTCTCTAAGAACTCATTAAATCCTTTCTTGATGCCATTTAAATTCTGTGGCTTGAACACCAGAGGTAATAGCCGGGTCCATAAAATTGCTCACAATAGGAGATTCCTTTTGTTATTCACGAAATAAATTCTTTCCAACTTCAAAGGGTGGGCGGCCACTATGAGATAAATATGTCAGCCTTCACCCCAACTATGACCTAATTCTAGAATGTGTTGCTGCTGCCAATCAGAACATCCCTGAAGGACACATCTTCATCTACTCAGTCTGCTCAACTTAGTGTTGTTCTTGAGGAAATCCAGCTGGCCTCTTAGGAACTTCTCTTAATAAACTGGTTTTGCAGTGGCTACCCCTACCCTGCTATCAATTTGACTGCTTTGCCAATTCCCTTGCATTCCAGTCTCCTCATTCGTTTCAATCTCCTACCTTCTGTTGAGGCTTAAGGGCTGTTTCTCTTTACTTGGAAGAATCAATACCAGATAAGAGAGAGTTTGAGGAAGATTTAGAAGACAGGATCACACACAGCATCTCATCATCCTCTCTGTTGCAGATCTGTCCTCATCCCATCCTCTTAGTACCTTGGATTTTACAATTAAAAAATAAAAACAGAGACTGCCTGGCTCAAAGGGACCTGATAGCATCATCAAGACTACAGATGGCTCCAGCTCAGTTCCAACAAGTACACTTCAAAAAAATCATGTGTGTTAAATACACTCTCCCCATTTGCATTGCAGATTGCTCAATTTCTACTGAAATCCCCTCCCAAACCGTATCATAAGAATCCACAAGGGCAAATGTAGCATTCATTCTTAAGTAAAAAATACCTGACTTTGGGGGTTTAAAGCACAATAGAGCACAGTCATTAGGAATTGGAGCTGTAGAGTCAAACTGCTGTATTCAAATTCCAACTCTGACATTTATTAGCTGTGTAATTCAGGCAAGATGTTTAATCTCTTTGTGACTCAGTTTTCTCATCTGTAAGATGAAAATAATACTACCAAACATTTCACAGGGCTGTTGTAAAGATTAAAAGTGTCAGTGCATATAAAATATAAAACAACACCCAGCACACAGTTAGAGCTCAATAAAAGGAATTATTGCCATTCTCTTCTTGGCTAGTGCCTTAGTCTGTTTTCTATTGCAGTGACAAAATATCTGAGACTAGGTGATTTATGAAGAATAAACGTTTATTTGACTCAGGGTTCTGGAGCCTGGAAAATCCTAGAGCATGGTGGTGGCATCTGCTCAGTATCAGTAGGGGGCCTCATGCTGCAAGGTATGGTAGAGGACATCATATGGCAAGATAAGGTGAGCATACTAACTCAGGTCTCACTTTCTCTTTTAAAGACACTAATGCCATCATGGGGGCCCCACCCCACCCCACCCAAGCATGATTACCTCCCAAAGTCCACCTTCAAAGTCCTAGTCACTTATGAATTTGGGATTAAATTTCCAACATAATAACTCTTGGAGAATACAAACCACAGCAGTAGGTTTTTGTATGTGTGGAGGCTCCCTGGGAGGACATAGGCAGGGGTTTCCAGATGGATATGGGGTCCTTAAGTATCCTGATATCAGGAACTATTTGTGTGGGCTCTCCAATGTTCATGTCACAGATCAAATATTGAGATTATAGAAATCACTCATGCTATCCCTAGGAAAGATAAGTCCCATGTAGCCACCTCTCCCACTCCCGCCAGTCTTAAGAGAAGCTCCTCAATGCCCACGCTGCCAAAGTCTGCCATGATGAAGGCCAGCTGCTGTCCCCCAGGGAATGACTGACTCAAATAAGTAACATCATCCCCTTCATTCTTGATTGCCTTTAGTTTCATAAATGGTTTGGTATTCCTCAAATATGTGACTTAATTTCAGGTAAGAAGACATTTTGACCATCTAAAACATAATGAAAGTATTTTACAAACCCACTTTTGATTCATTAAGCCCACCAGTCCATTAACCTGGACTGCCAAATTAACTCATTTTTAAGCAGGTCTCTGAAAGCAGTTTTCCTTTTCTAATTCAAAGAGCCCTGAGACTAAAAGTCAAGCTGTGAAAAACCTAGTGCTATTTGCAACTACTTAACCATACATATAGGAATCTCTTGGTGCTCTGTGATCAACCAAAATCTAAAAATAGACTGAGTAGCAAAGCTGATACAACTCTGTAATTAGATACTAATATCAACTCTGTAAGTTGATATTAGTCCCTAATAGAAACTTCTTATATTCATCTAAACAATATCATTCACATTGATACAAAGTTCAACAATATACAAGGAAGGGAGGCAGGAGAAAACAGAGGGAAAGAAGAAGAGGAGAAAAGGGAAGGAAACAGGAGGATTGAATGGTCATGACCCCCCCTACCAGACCTGAGCACCTCCCACAAGTATGGACACTGCCCTTTCAGATAAAGCTGTGTCCCCAGGCTGCCTGTGACTCTGCCACTCCTTGCTTTTTCACAATAATAGACTTTTGATTTCATTTCAGGTCCACAACACCAACACTTACAAGGCATCACTACTCTTATTTTACAGATATGACCTAAAGACATCAAGTGATGGACCAGGGTTAAAATCCAGGATTCCAATGAGGGTCGGATCTATCCCCTGCCCCTTGGCCCAACTTTACCTACCATTGAGTGTTTTGTGTATGTGTGTGCAAGTGTACACAATTGGGGGGTGGGAGGTGGGGCAGGGGAGTTTCTGTGATACAGGAGGATCTTAGCTACTAAAATGATTCCACCAAAGCTTGCCCTATCATGAATCAGAGGCAGTGTTTTGTCTTAGAATTTTTATTCTGTGCAAATATGTTGGTAAGAAAACACTTTTGAGATTACAATCAAAATGCTATTTGCCTCTATTGGTTTTCTTAAAACATTACATGCTGATAATAAGTGGAAATTTTCCACATTTACCATGTCAATTCTTCGTTATCAAAAAGAAAATGGTTGTATCTATAAATGGTTGTAAAGTAATTGTAGTGAATTATTTCAAAATAATCCATTTCTGTGCTTTTACAGCAAATAATACATATAACCACTCTTCAGTGTCTGTTTCCAGTTGGATGGTGAGATACTGAAGGTGGTGCTATTTTATTCAGCTCCTGTGCTCAAGGTTTAGGTGGGGTATGGCACCAAGGAGACATTTAATAAATGGGCTTTGCTTGGATAAACAAGATAGCTGGCAGATTTTTCAATACAAATTGGAAGCCACACCATTGTCTATTTGCCTAGCTTTACACTATCTCCAAACACTTCTTGCTATTTTATTTGACCTAGTCTTTGCTGTGGTTTGAATGTTCTCCCCAAAACCATGTGTTGGAAACTTAATCCCCAGAGCAACAGTATTGGGAGGTGTTTAGGTCATGAGTGCTCCAACCTTGGGAATGGATTAATGCCAATGGGAAAGGACTTAAGACTGCAAGTTCTATTTTGCCCTTCCACATTCTTCCATGGGATGATGCAGCAAGAAGGGACTCACCAGATTCTACCCTTCCACCTTGGATTTTTCAGTGTCCAGGACCATGAGCCAGATAAATTTATTTGCTTTATAAATTACCCAATCTCAGTTATTCTGATATAGCTATAGAAAACAGACCAAGGCAACCTTCCCACCTGCAAATTAAGTAGGACATATATTACTGGTCCTATTACATAAAGGAAAAAAGAGAAACAGCGAAGTCTAGGGACAAATCTAGGGATGGTTAACAAGCAATGGAGTCTAGATTGGAACCCAGGCTTTCAAGTGGAAAGTGCCCTTCTCTTCTCTTCACCCAGCCTCTCACAAATGCCCCCACATCTATGGATCAACTAATACCTGACTGACACGCTCCACATCCAGCCTGGATCCCTAGGTAGCTCACATATTTACTGCACATTTTTATGAGTATCCCTTATGACAACTTAGCTTAAACCAGGTCTCTTCAAAATACATATGAACTCATGTCCAAGCTCCTCCCCCACAACTTTTCCTTGACTCCTATACATCAGTTTTTCCTAATTAGCTTTGACTCACCTCAATTTTTATTGAAGTCTGCTCTATGAGAATTCTGGAATGCAATCTATTTGTATGCTAGAGTTTTTCTCAATGTTTATCTCATTTAAATTCCAGGAAGCCATGGGAGTGAGGATCATAATGACTCATTTTGAGTATTTTTCCACTGAAAATAAGCCCAGGGACCACAGTGGGGCCTGGACTGATGTAAAGATAGAGCCCCCTGAAATGTGATCAGAGGATGCTTTAAGGTACTCTAGGGGCTGGGCTCACAGGAGACAGATCTCTTTCTGTCTTATTTTCTGTCTTGCCTAATGGGCAGAATTAAAGATCAGACCCTATTAAGACCAAACAAGAGAAATATCCTCCTTGCTGTGAACTACTTGCTTCACAAGGCTCTTTCCTTCAGGGCCAAGATGAGGGCATATCAGGAGCTGGCCTTCCCTTTTGACCCTGAGGTGCCTTATTTGTCTCACCCTGGTCCCACTCTACTGTCCGGATCCTTTTTTGGCTAGATCCTCCCTAAAGGAAGAAGTTCACAGGGCTGAGGCCACGTGCCCACCCAGAGTATATGTCCCCTCTTCTAGACCATAAAATTCAATGGCCCTGAACCTGCTCCCAGAGGCTACACAGCCTCTTCCCACTTACTGCAGACCCACGTGGGAAATACACCCCTAAGCAGAAGAGGGTGTCCACACAGCTGCACAGAAGGCCCTTTATAAGAGATGCTAGATCATGGATGGGAAGAAAATGTGACCACAAGCCAACACTCCCCATCCACTACGCTCCTGGGCAGAAATTTAAGGATTCGAGAATTTGAAATTTGAATCTGGCCTTTCATATCCTTATAAAGATATATTTATTATGGTAAGGGATCAGAATATTTTTAATTTAAAAATATTTTAGCTGTTCAGACATGTGGTCTGTGGGCTTCCATCCACACTTTTGCCCCAGGCCTTACAAATGCTAAACATCTTGAGAGAAGAGGACTTAAAAGTCAGAAGCCCTGTGGGAAAACGACTCCCCTATACACACACACACACACACACACATACACACACACACACACACACACACACCTGCTGTTGTAGGTCGGCGTTTCTTATATATGACCATTGCGATCAATTCCTCAAGTTGATGCCTGCTAACTAAAGAACTGAGGCATTGTGTGTGGTGGGGGATGAGAGCAGCTGTAGCATGGCCACCCCTGAAGGCTGAGGATATCTTTGGTGAGGAAGTATAGTACTCCACATGGGAATTTCCCTGACATTGTCCATGAAGCGGGTGGCTAAAGGGGTGGGGGCCCTGCACATGGAAACTGGAATCAGATCTTCCTCTTTCATGGAGAGAAATTCTGTACAGCATTACCTCAGCCTCTTCAAACTTCTCCCCGACCCCTCTCTTCCTTTAGGCTCTTCAGGTTCCCCACAAACCCACACACATGCACACACGCACAGGTGCACACACACATACACACACAACATGGATTGAATTTTTTCCCAGGGCCTTCCCAGGCCCTCAGGTTTCCCGCTCTTCTGCTACCTCCCACCACTAGTTTGAATTGCCTCTGTACAGCCATTTTTATGGCCTTTGGAGAAGTGCAATGTCACCAAAATATGGATTGTGTACACTTGGACATACAAGAGGAGGTAATAATAGACCCTGTTTAAGGTTATATTCAGCTACAAAGTTCTAAGTCACAGTCCCAATCCAGGCCCAACCAGGCCCAGACCAGACCAGGCCAAAAAAAAAAAGTCATTCCTAGATGTGCCCATTATGAAGACCATGAATGATAAGTTCACCCCAGAGCCCTATCTTTTGGGGCCCTATTAGCAGCACACTGTCAGCCCAACTCCAGCCACTAGGTGAAGAGACTTGCAGACCCCAGCTCTCTGCTAATGATTCTGCTAGCCCAAAGCCCTGTGCACTGTTCCACCTCATACATGGGGAAGGTTGGGCGGGGGGTGGAATGCATTCTGGCCTCTGGTGGTTGGAGAATTGGCCTAAATACACCCCTCCCAGTCTCACCTTAAGTGTTGCCCTGGGGTCCCTGAAGGAGACCTTGAACAAATCATACTTTCCTTCCCACCTGTTCTAGCCTGTCCTCTTTGGATCCACTATACAAATACAGGGCTCACTGCCAAGATGTGGGAAGAGTAAATCTTTGCTCATTCTTTTATTCATGCCCTTACCTCAGCAGACGGTGCTGAGGAAAAACAAACCCTACAAAATCCCTGTGGGCTCTAGCAGTCTGGCAGTCTCTTCTTTGCTCCTCTCTGATCACCTCTGAAAAGCAGAGGCTAGGAGAAGAGGCCCATTTCAGCTCCCGTGGGAGCCTTCCTCCTCCTCTTCAAGGGTTCAATTACTCTCGTACAGCACCTGTTACATGCTGGGCCTGGGACCAGATTCTAGGGACCAGAATTCAGTGATACCTGGGGCAACTGGAAAATCAATATTCATGAATTCCTGGAGTGGCATTATCCCTACCTCACCTTCCTAGCCTCCCCTCAACTGTCAGAGAGCTTCTGGGCCCAGGAGGGCCAGGCTGTGTGCTTAAAATATTAAGTGAGGCAAAACAGGGCCGCCTTGGCTATAGACTCAGGAGCCACTGTGGGGAAGAAGAAGCAGCTAGGTTAGCTGAGGGCTCTGTGGAAAAAGGGACTCTCTCCACAAGGGCCCCAAGGCCAAGGCAGTACCCACAGATGTTGCTGTCTTTGCAAAACAGTCCAGACCTCAGGAACTTCCAGGACTTTTCTCTTCTGATCCTGGGAGGGCTCCCTTTATATGAATAATACTGAAGGAATTTGGAAGGAGTCTGTGGGGGGGCTGTGGTTTGCCAAACTCCTTTTATACAGAAGAGAGACAATGGGCTCAGGATGACCCACTGTCTGTTTTGCCCAGGAATGAAGGGCTTCCTGGGTACTGATTTTAGTACCCAAAGTACCTAGTCTTTGGGTACTAAAATCAGCATAGTTCTGGGCAAACTAGGAAGATGGGTTACCCTGAGGAACTGTGAGGAATGATTCTCCTTCTCTGACACCAGCTAACTGCTAATGGTTCCACTAGCCCAAAACTGTCCTTATTGTTCTACCTTGTACATGGGGAAGACTGGAGACGGGAGGGAGCTCTCATGGCCAGGCTAGGAACTATCAAGGGAAATGGGAGCAAAGTGTTTGTGGTCTTTGTGAGAAGCTTTCTTTGGGGAACTGGGACCCATGTGACCCCACACAAAGCCTGGGGTGTCAAGAAGTGATCAGGGAAGAACCTGAATAAACTGCCAGATCAAGGGGCTTGAGCTGTTCCTTGAACCCTTTGCACAGGGTACAAATGCTGGGCAGAAGATGGGGAAAGATGTCTTTAAAATCTTCTGCCAGGTGTCTGTTACTCCCAGGGATCAAGAAGACAGACATGGGGGAAAGAAGTCTATAGTACTGTGAAGTCATAAGCAAGCTGGTTTCTTTAAGACTATCTTGGAAATAGGGTCCTCTCAAAGGGTATCCAAACTGGAAGTGATGGGGCAAATATCTCAGAAGGCAAAGGAGTTTTGAATTGAAGTTAATCTGGCAGAGCAAGTCCCATGAAGACTTCCCTGCTTAGATCCCTAATTTGACAAGTAAAAGACTCAAATCCTGGGAGGCTGAATCATTAGCTCAGTCTGGGTGAATACAGGTATGGGTTGAATATAAAGTGTCTCCCCCAAATGCTCACGTGTTAATGTAAGAATGTTCAGAGCTGAAATAATTCGATTCTGAGAACTAACCTAATCAATGGATTAGGTTAATGGTTTGATGGATTAATAATTTGAATGGATTAACAATTTGATGGATTAGGTGAATAATTTGATAGATTAATAATTTGAAAGGACAACTGTACTGGGTGGAAACTGAAGGCCACAAGAAGTAGGTCACTGAGGGCATGCTCTTAGAGTTTATCTTTCTTATCTCTTCTCTTCTTTCTCTCTCTCTCTCTCTCTCTCTCTCTTCCTGGATGCCAAGAGAAGACTGGATTTCTTCCACCATGCCCTTCTGCCATGATGTTCTGCATCTTCTTGGGCCCAGAACAATGGAGCCTGCCAACTTGTGGATTGAATCTCTGAAACCAGGAGCCTAAAATTAAACTTCTCCTCCTCTCAGTTGTTCTTGTCCAGTATTTTGGTCACAGCAATGAAAAGCTGACTAACGCAAATACATTCCCATGTGAATTGAGACCTAGATGCAATTCCATCAGAAATTAGATGCTATGACCAGAGATTCCCTGGAAGAGAGAAAGTTTAAACTCAGCCCTGGACAAGTCTCTGCCTTATCGGAGTCCATGTGCTATTCTGAGAGAGGCACCTTAGTGGAGGAACTTCTTTCTCCATTCTTATCCATCTTGGTCCACTCCAGCACCAACTCCAGCTTAAAAATCTTCCAGAGATCCACCTGATGAGGTCCATCCTGCTGAAATCCCAAGCAGGTGACAGCATGCCCCACCTCTCCGTTTCCCAGCCTTGGGGTGTGTGGAAAAGATCAGCCTCACCCCTCAGGAGTGGGAAGTTACTCCCTCCCTACTCCCTAGGAGCCTTCGTGGAGGTGGAGGAACTTAAGGCACAAAGAAACCATAACAACATGAGGTGCCAGTCAGTTTAGAAGGAAGCCGAGTCCTGAAAATGTCTCTGACAAGGAGGTAGAGAGGGATGCTGAGAGGCTGGAAGGGGGCAGGTAAAGGTGGGCTCTCCTTTTAGTAGCCAAGAAGGTCCTTAAGTGCATGACCAGAAGACAGCAGAGGAGAAACCCAAAACAAAACAACAGAGGGCCTGAGAAAAACACCTCCTGACAGCTTCTGCACCAGTTTTTAGCATTTACAGTTTGTCCTATTGTGACACCTTCAAAAAGAAAATGAAGGAAAGAGCCCAAGAAATGTCCCCAGGGAATAGCAGGGCTACCCACTTCTTCCCAGCCATGCTTCTAGGAAAAGCAAGATCCACAGAAGTATCCTGAGGAGAGAAAGTCTGCACTCCATGGCATCCCCACAGCATGGAAAAGTAGAAGAGAGAAGGGCTCCTTCCCTGACCTGGTGACCAGGAACCACCTTCTTGGTAAATCTCAGGAGGCTCCACATTACTGCCCAGGCTGGTGGGGTGCTGAATCCTTGGGGAGGAAGGCACATACTCTCCACACAAAGAAATGCCCTGTTCATTCAACAACAGACCCGTGGAGCTTCCTGAGCAATTACTGCCTCCCCATTCAGCTTCATGCCTGGGCAGTCACTAAGAATTTATTGCAACTAAGTCTCATAGCTCCAGTAAGACAGCTTCTCTACTTCTGAATTCCCCACAGAGCTTAATGAACACAGCTGGGAACCTAGTCTGTCCTCATTAATACTTCTCTGGACCTGAATCTTCCTGTCCTTCCTTGCCACCAATTCTACCCCTACATTCTAGCAACTGGTCCACAGGAACAGAGCCAATCCAGGCCATTCCCTTCTCTTCACTTCCTAGGAGATGGTCTAGCAGATGCTAACAAAGGGAAATGAGAGTTTCAGGGTTTAGAGATCTGATTGGCAGCTTGGCAAAATCCACTGGGAACTTCTATAAGCAAAGGATCACTACTAGCAAATGCCAATTAGGGTACTCTTTCCAGTTCTCCTATGGAAGACAGTCATTTATAAGGTTTAAGTCAGGTGTTGAATCTCCAAGAGAAGTGCGAGTTTCCAAAAATGTTTCCTGAGGAAGGTCTCTGGAAGGAGCCTTTTAAATTCTTGAGATTCACCTAACGTATACAAGGTAGTCATGGCGATAAATTAAGGTAGGCAGGTGGCTGGGCCAGGTGATCTGATCAAACACCTTCCAGTTCCACACTTCAGTGAATTTTGAATGATCTCACTCATCCATGATCAAGACAGTGACATGGTTTTGGAGCAAGAAGACCCACAGTTCACATCCTAGCTCTGATTCTTCCTAGCTGGGTAATCTTGGGGCTTGTGGGGGTGAGTCACTTAACCTGAACAAATTTTCTTGATTGTAAAATGGGGGCAATAATAATAATATCTTCACATAAATATTAGGAGATCTCACACATGAATAGGTTATAAAAACTACAAAGTATTATTCAAATGATCCAGATTATTGAAAGGTTCTGATTATTATAATAATGGTAATAATAAATCCCTTTCTTTTACATAAGCAAATACTTATGTTATGGTTGGCATCAGAAGAACTGAGAAGATCCTAGTTGATGGATTTGCTATTGGCTCCTCTCTGCCCTGGAGACCTGCAGCTCTCTTACTGCCTTCTGGTGGGGACCTAAAGGACCCCAGTAGTAAATGCTGACTTCAAACTCCAGGCTGGAGGTATTTTGCCACCCACCAGAACGCTCCTTTGTTGCTTTTATAATTTGACAGCTGACTCCCAGCAACCTCTTCCCCAGGTAATAAACCTGACAGTAAATGGAGGCTCCTGTATTTTAGTGTACATCATGTAATGGGAGCAGACCCTCCAGGAAGGAAGAATCACTTGTACTACCTTCAGAAAATATGCTGATAAACTCACAAAGTCCCGTTATTGCTAAACGCTAATTGCATTTCCTTGGGTAAGCACGATAAAAAATTCATTGCAGTTTTTGGAAACAAGATGCCAATTGCATTTTAATTGCTAAAGAGGAAAGTGTACAGGAGAAGTTTTGCCAGGAAAATGCTAACTGGGCATAAACTCAGAAAGAGATCTCCCCAAGCCAAAAGGCTGAATTCTGAAACAAGAGCTAAGGAAGAGAGATGGGACCTGCAGGGAAGCCAAACCTTCCCTAAGAGAGCACCAAGTTAAGTATTATCAGACTCAAAGCTGCAGAGACCCTGGACAGTTGGAAGTTTTTCGCTATAGAGCATGATGTATATTTAACAAATTTAAAGAATTTAAAAATTAGGGGGCTGGGGCTGGGGCTGGGGCTCAGCGGTAGTGCACTTGCCTGGCATGTGTGAGGCACTGGGTTCGATTCTCAGCACCACATATAAATAAAGGTCTATCAATAACTAAAAAATAAAACTAAAAAATTTTTTTTAAAAAATTAGGCACCTGCCAAAATCTGGAGTAGATGAACAGAAGTCAATACCAAAGCTTCAGAAACCATGTATGAGCCCAGCATAGTGGCACGCATCTGTAATATCAGTGACTCAGGAGGCTAAGATAGGAGGTACAGGTTCAAGGCCAGCCTGGACAACTTAGTGAAACCCTGTCTCAAAATTTAAAATAAAAAGGACTGGGAATGTAGCTCCATGATGAAGTGCCCCTGGATACAACCCAGTACAAAGAGAGAGGATGGGCGGTAGGGGGAAGGGGAGAAAGAAAGAAGGAGAAGGAAAAGGAGGAGGAGGAGGAAGAAGAGGAAGAGGAGGAGGAAAGAAGGAAGTAAAGAAAATATATGAGAGCAAAACTCTCATATAACTCTCATAAAACTCTCTAATTTACAAATCAGGGGGCTGGGGAAAATCCAGACCAAGAGCCAAACATAACTTCAATTTAATAACATAACTCTTTGAACCAGTTCACAGACTGTCATTTTAAAACCATACTCTATTTTCCAATTCCAACCTCCTTGTTTTATAGTGTCTCTGCCCCATGCAGGACCTGCCAGAGCTAGATAAGAACAGGTGAGACAACAGGGGAGGGGGGAGGATCCTGACTCCCATGGGCTTATACTGGGCTATCCAGCTTTGATCCTCTCTTCCCAGGAGCTCCTAAGCTAGGCACTCTTCTAGGGAGGCACTTAGCCCACCTGAGGGCATAGGGAGAAGGCAGGACTAGAAGCACCCCTGAGAATCCTCCCCAAATATGCAAACAGGAGCTGAAGAGAGGACAGGGCAAAAGGACAGGCCCCCAGCTGCTTCCAGTAGCTTCTTCTATCTCTCACCATAACCGCCTCAGCCCCCAGCTCCCCACATCATTCCCAACCCAACTCCAGCCTCTCTCCTGTCTTGGAGCTGCTTTGATGAGAAAGAGGGACTAGAAATTAGGATCTGAGGGGAGAGGCCAGGTGGCCCAGCTGCTGGCCTGTGGGTGGTGATGGTCATGTGTACAGTGGTAGGAGATTCACTCCTGCATCCATCCATGGAGGCTGCTTCTTCTCCAGCTAGTGGACCTGCCAAAGAGCACAGGAGACATGACACCAATGTGCGTGAAATTGCAGCAAACAATGTGACTTAGCACAGGGAGTCCTGAACCAAAAGAGGAATAGGCTGGATTCCCAGCATGCTCCACCACACACTAGCCAAGTAACTTTTATCTTAGTAAATCACTTGACAATTCAGAACCTTGATTTCCACTTCTATCAGAGGAGACTAAAAATACCTGGGGCTCTAAAAATTTTGGAAGTTTTGAATGAGAGGATGGATCCATACATCCCCTGACACTCTAAAATGTATTATCTACCATTTGCTTCTATTCCTAACCTCAGAGAAAGATGTTTTCCATTATCACACCCTTGCCATTGTACTTAACACAAATACTATGCTTTGAAATACACTATTGAACATGGCCCCCTCACTGAATAGATGAAGCCTAGTGTCACGCAAGAGTTTAATTAGGTTAATTAGAAATTCAGCTAAGTCCTGAATTTCTCCATAGTGTAGGCAATGCAGTCACTTATAACTGATTTAAGGACTAGGGATGAATAACAATAACTTATAACTACATTAATAATACTCTGGATCACTTACCCTAAGCCTAGCACTATACAGGCATTGACAGGTCTCATCCCGCTTAATCAACAGAGTAGCATATAACATAGCCAGGATGGCTATGACCAAGACACTGAGGTTCACCAAGGGTAGGAACTTGCCAAATGTCACCCAGGAAAGGGCAGACCTAGGTTGCAAACTCAAGTCTATTCTTATCCAGTTAATGCTTAAATTAATAGAAATCCATTGGATTCCATGTTATAAACATCACTACTTCTTCCTTACATTCTGGAGAACATTCCCTAGTCCCCTCTCCTTCCCTCGGCAGGGCCAAGGCTTATGGGGTGAGATTCACAGTGTCCAGGGGCAGGTCCTTTAGAAGCCTCACACCCCATCACTGCCCCCACACTCACTTGCACAGATTCGTGGATCCAGTCCAGGAACTCAGCCACCTTGGCGTAGACACCTGGGTGATTGGGCTCTGCACAACCACGTCCCCAGCTGACCACACCCACGAGGTGCCACTTGCCCCCATCTGGGCAAACCAAGGGTCCTCCACTATCCCCCTGAGGTATCCAGGCATGGAGACACAGAGAAACAGACAGTCAGACCTTCCTGGTAGAGGAGAACCAGATCCCCATGAAGAATGGGGTCTCCTTCCCCGGCCTTCCTGTTTCCTGCTAGGATACCTGCTGGCCTCCCCCTCCATAATCCCTTAGCATGAGCATTCCTCCTAGAGTCTGTCTCATGCTACCAACATAGGCAGACCAGGGACCAAGCTGCAGCAGGTCCCTGTCCCCTCCCTCTACCACAGGCCACACCTGGCATGCGTCAGCCCTCCCGTCCAGGTAGCCAGCACACATCATGCGAGGGGTGAGGGCCCCGCTGTATATGCAGGAGCTGTTGCAGAGCTGGGTGCTGAGCAGGGGCACCACTGTATCCTGCAGGGTGTCTGAGCTGTAGGCTGCGGGAGACACCAAGAAAAGCTGCAGGGCACCAAGAAAGGCCAGAAGACAGAGCAGCAAGAGGGAAAGAGTTAGTAGTCCCAGAGGCATGGAGACTCAAAAAGGGGAACCAAGGACAGGACTTGTGGACCACGACAGGGTGCTGGGGTTTAGAAGATTTAGGGTCTAGAAATGAGGAGAGGAGGAGGAGAACTCACACATACACCAAATGCCGTGACCATGGCACTCCTGGGACAAGGGGATAGGGGGTAAAAGGTTCTGGGCTTAGGGAAAACATCAGTGCTTGTTCTCCCCAGAAAAGCCTAGCCAGGGAAGACTGGATCCCCCAGGATTGGCCACTGGTGGTGCCAGGGGAAATGAGGGCTGGAACTGCCATGTGGCCAGGGAAAATGGTGTGCCTCCCCTTGGAGAACGATGCCTCACCCCACCCCTTTTGCACTGAGGGCCCTTGGAATTGACTCACTATGGCTGGGGTCGGTGTGGCCCCAGCCAGACACCCAGCACTGAGAGCCACTTGGAAAATGCTGTTCCTCAGCTGGCAAGCACACAGCGCCCACAGTGTCTGTGGAGAGGCACAAGGTCCTGGTCCCGATTCAGGCTCGGCTTCCCTCCAGCAGAGGCTGGGCAAAGATCCTCCTTATCCCCCTTCTCAACAGTCCTGGTGCCTTGCCTCCACCAGGCTTCATGTAGGGCTGTCCAGGCCAGGCACAGTCCCACCCTGGGAGATACTTTTTAAGAAACAATGTGCAAACTGCGTTGTGCATGGCGCCCTCTAGAGGTAAGCAATGCACTTGCTTTCTACCTCCACCTGGGGACTGAGGGAGAATGGAAACACCTTCTGGCCCTGGGTACAAAATTTCTAGCAAGGACCCAGTTTTTGGCTTTTCCCTAGGGTATCTGATCCCTAGGGAAGTATTTCCAAAAGTATATGACACATCCTATAGGAGGAGCCAAACATGATTTTAGATAGAATATAGATGTGCCATTTCATAAACACTCACTCATTTGGGGAGAGAACTATTTCCTTTTCAATTCTCTTTCAGTACCTCTTATTGAATCAAGGAGAAAGACTCTGTCTGGTGCTAGTTTGTACTTCTCTCAATGTTGTCAATCTCCCACTGAACAGAGGAGAGCAGGCCCTTGCCCAACAACCCCTACAGAGGACTCCAGCAACCTATAACTTACATATCAGTTTGTTTTCACAATACATATTTTTATTTACTATAGTTATATAGGTTCTATTTACTATAGTTATATAGGTTTACTATATATTTACTATAGTTATATAGTAACTATTTATTTATATCTATTTACTATAGTTATATAGGTCTCCAATCAGGTAGTTTTCTCTTTAAAATATATTTATTTAAGTGAATTTAGAAACATTAACTATTTGAGCAATAGTACACATATGTGATAAGATTTGTGAAATGCATATAGCAACCACTGTTGTTTGAGAAATCCAAGTGGATAGTGATGGGAAAGAGGAGTGCTGAGTGTATAAGTTTGTGTGTGCACAAGTGAGTGTGGGCATGTGAGTGCACACAAACAGATGGGGTAAGCATGTCTGTGCATGAGAAAGTGTGAATGCACAGGTGTGTCTGTGCATGTGACCCAGTGCACACATGTGTGTTTTTCTGTAAGTGTGTGTTTGTAGTAGAGTGTCCACATGCAGGTGCATGATCAGGGGAACAGCAGCTGGAACAACTGCAGCCTAGGCTCACCCTTCTATGGCAGGTGCTTTGGCAAGAGGAGTCCTGGCTTTGGAGGCAGAAGTTTGTCACACGACCTTAAAAAAGTCACTTCCTTCCCTGAGCATCAATGTCCTTGTCTGTATATACATTTCATCTACTTGCCAGGTTTGTTACAAAGACTGAGAGAATAGATATTTGGAGAAGTAAATTTCTTTAACTCCAACATGTCACAAAATGGTTGGGACTTTGGACCAGTCTGGGAACAGGGGTAGAACAGTCTATTGTTGAATGAGGCAGCTGTGAAACCCTGCTTGGGACGTCAAAGCAAATTCAATCAGCATGACCTTCTATGAAGAGGGCCTGAATTTTTGTCCCCAAAAGAGCCTGTTCAAGAATTGGTACAACTTCATGTCTAGGAGATTGCAAAAGTCACTATGATCCAAAGTGAATGATGTACTTTTTAGTTTACAATGCTAGGAGGATACCCTAGAAATCAGGTAGCCTCTCCTGCCACCCAGTCCCTGTTCCTGTCTCACTACATTCCTAGCCTGCTAGTCCCAGGGCCGAGGTCTCTCACCTGAGAAGTTGAGTGGTATCCGAAGACGCAGAAGGGCAACATCATAGTCATGACTTTGAGCACTGTAGAGGGGGTGGGAGATGATTTTCTCCACCATAGCCCCCTGGTGTGGCTTAATGGTGCTATGGCTGACCAGTCCTGCATGAACCCGCCAACTGGACAGGCGGAACAACCTGAAACTGCACAAAGGGACCATGCTGAGCCCATGGAAGGAAGAGTTAGAGAAGGTAGACATAAGTAAGGTAGTGAGTGGAGGAAGCTGGCAAGAGAGGTCATTAGAGGGGACCACTGTCACAAACCTCCAAGTTCCTGGGACCCAAGGATCATGCCTCTTATTATCACCCTAGCAGCTGGCAAGACACTGGACATGCAGTAGGTGCCTAATAGGTGCTTAATGACTGATGGACAGAGAAACAAGATACTACAGGTCATCTGCAACCACCAATCGCTCCCTCTCTCCTGTATAATCACCCTTCAGGCTTAATGTTGGCAGGCCTTGTAAGATATGAAAACTCCAACCTAATTCAAAAAACTTCCCTCAGACCTGTCACACTGTGTGTGACCTGAGGGAGGTTCTTCCCTCCCTAGCAACATTTTCCCCATAAAATTAAGTTTATACTCTCTGACTTGCCTGCCACCAAGAGAAGAGACTCAAAGAACTCATCCATTCATCATTCATTTGTTCATCCCTCCAACTAATATTGATTAAGCATCTATTATATTCCAGGGAATGTTCTAGTCACTGAGGACACAGCAGTGGAGAAATCTACAAAGGGATTTTTTAGACCAAGAGACTTTTTAGATTCTTAGACCAACGAGACCAAGAGTCCCTGCTCTCCTGGAGCTTCCAATCTAAAAGGTGGAGAAAGACATTCAATTAGTAATTACATGAAATAACGATTTAATTACAGTGGTGATAAACATTAAGAAGCAGAGTGCAATGAATGCAAAAGCATCTCAGAAACTTAAAAACTGTGTGAATATAAAGAACTAGTCTTTGACTACTGTTGTTTGTGCAGAGCTGAATTTGACACTGACAGGGAGAATACCACCCTTGCACACTTAGAATGGACACCTGGAGGCAGCAATTGTACAGGAACACTTTATACAGGACAAACAGAAAAGGTAACTGAGATCCTCACCTCCCCATCAGTGCCCAAGACTTGCCTGTGTATGCAGTGCGCAGCAGTCACCACCCAGTGGGGCGCCAGTACAGAACCCCCACATGTGTGTCGGGAGCCAAGGGTCACACTGGCCTGCCATGGCCAGCGCCCAAGAGCTACAGCATGCCCACCAACTATCCGGGAAGCCAGAGGCCTTGTGCCGCACTCTGCCAACAGAGAAGGGTAAGACAGAAAGAGAAAGCAAAGTGCCTGAGAGCCAGTGTGAACAGCTCATTTATTATACCTGGTCCTAAGTAGGGGGAACAGGAAGATAGGAATGTTGATTACCCAGCTGTGGGCTTTCTGAGAGAAGGGATGGTGTTTGTGGGATCTATGGAGCCCTTTTGTCGATTCCACAGTAGAGGTCAAAGTATGGATGAATGTGTGGAAGTCCAATGGATATGTGGATAGATGGGTGGGAAGAGAGGTGAAAGGACCCAGACTGTTTCCCATTTGGACCCTAATTCATTACCCACCCTTAGTCTCCTGAAACTACTAACAAATTTCTCAGCAGCCAATAACAATTCCACCTTTCAGGTTCTTCAGAAGAAAGGGGCAGTGAATGCCAGAGGTCAAGATAGAGTGGAGTAGTGAAATAGAAACATGATTAGCCAGCACGGTGCCTGGTTGGGGACATAACAGAGAACTAAAGGGGCTTTGTTTGGGCAGACTTCACCTGCGAGAAGGAGTCCAGCATATGGATGAGCACATGGGCAAGGACCACTCAGACCCAACTGAGCCTCTCCACAAGGCTCTTCCATACTCCATACTCAGCAGAGCAGGGAACTCCTTTCTCTCACCCATTTTCCTAGGTCCAGGACATGACTCACCAGAGCATTTGAGGGAAACAACTTGACCAGAAGTACAGTTGTCCCTGCAAAAAGGCACCAGAAAGAAGTTGGACAGGGCCAACCCGAGGCCGCACATGCCCCAGGCATGGAGTGTGAGGTGGGGTGGTAAACAGTTCTTAGGGCTATCATGTAAAAGGCCTCAAGAACACCACCCTTCTCTTCCTGCCTCCACCCAAACACCTCGTAAGCAGTTCTCAGGACAGCAGCACACAGTAGGCCAGGTCTTCCAGAGGGTAACAGAAAGCTTTCAAGGTCCTTAAGGATCCATCTGGTCAGGGCCCAAATTTACAAATGTGGTTATTTATAGATGAGAAAATCCAGCTGTTTCCACTAAAAGGCCCTGAATAAACACATATTCAGTGGGTAAATGAATGGATATTGAGTGGATGAGTGAATAGAGCCTTTTTCCCTGTGCTCCTTTCCAGGTTCACTGTTTTCTGTCCCAGGTCTGCATATTTGTATTTTTGCTCTCCTCTTTCCTGCTTCTCTCTTTGGGGTGGGGGGAAGTGGGGGGGTACCAGGGACTGAACTCAGGGGCACTCAACCACTGAGCCATATCACCAGCCCTATTTTGTATTTTATCTCACTGAGTTGCTTAGGGCCTTGCTAAGTTGCTGAGTCTGGCTTTGAACTCTTGATCCTCCTGTCTCAGCTCCCAAGTGGGATTACAGGTGTGCACCATCACACCCAGCATCTGCCTCTCTTAGGATAAGCCTCAATTCCTTTTTGACCCAATGCTCATCTCTTTCCTTACTCATCTCTTTCCTCCTGCAGCCCAAGGCCTGGTATTCTTAGATTCTAATTTTCCAAACCTACAGCCACCCATACGCTCTTCTGGAGGAATCAGTCCCATTCCCACTTGACCATTCAGGAATCTAACACAAAGACTTGGTCAGGGCCTTCTACCTCCAGTATATTCCTGGGGATGACCCCTTGGGAAGGAGCTAGGCAGAAGGGGCCCCAAAGCACAAAGATGAGAAGCAGGGCAAGGATGAGAAGGCTTCAGAGCAGTGAAAGGGAACCCACCCCTCCAGCCCAGGAAATTTCTGGGCAGCTTGAGGAAGCCCAGGCAGGGGCAAAGTCCTCTCAGCTTGTGCCCAATCACACTAACCCACCCTGAGGGTTTGGGGGAGAGCCTGCTCCATTCCCAAGCCTCTTTTCTTGGACATACTTGAAGCCCCAAGCAGCTCTTAACTAGAACCACTTGACTATCTTTCTCCAAAAGATTCCAGAGTTATATAAATATAATGTGGCAGCATTGAGAGATCACTCAGCTTAGAGAGAGGCCTAGTTTCAAGACTTGGCCTAGCTATTTATCGGTTATGAGACCTTGGACAAGACTTTTTAACCTCACTGAGACTCAGTAAAAGGGGATAAGAGCAACATTCCAAGTCCTGAGATAACAACAACCAGCCCTTCATTTCTTGTGAGAGACAAATAACATACGGCCACTGTGATGAGCAGGGCCCATGTGAACTGGGTTTATAATTTCTGACTGGGAAACATTCCTCTGCTCTCCTCCTTATACTGCCAATGACCTCACCACCATCTCCCCTGAAAGAAGATTTTTCTGGACTGCCTACCAGGAAGTAAAGGGCCCCACTCACCTAACCTCAGAAGCCTTACCTGAGCTGCCACACCTCCTTCAGGAAGCCCTCCAGACTAGGAGAGAGCCGAGCAAACTTCTGGAAGCTGTTGAGCATGGTGTCAGACAGGTTGACTCCCTTATGGTGAATGAGTCTTGGCAGAACAGAATGGGAGGAAATGAGCTTTAAACTGCAGTGGGAAAGATACTGGTTAATCACAACTAGAATGTGCACAAGACACTCAACTAGTGTAATGACTAAGACATTGATTTCTTCTGAGAGTTATGTTTGTTAAAAAGCTGTGAGGCTAAAAGAAAACAGAAGAAAAGCAGCAGTACTCAAAGGAGAGAAATAGCTGGGGTACCATCATGCCCAGAGGCTAGAAGATGATCAGAAAGACCACTTGCTATTGCTGAGTGCTTTGATGGTGACAGGAAAATGAAGGTGTGCAACTCCAGGTAGCCCTCCACCTCCCCAGGCTCCCAATCCTGCTCTTGTTACCTGAGATGCCCAAGGCTCTGGCAGATCCTCATACCCAGGGCAGGGTTCCAGCCCTCATGGCAGACCAGGAGCCAGGCTGGACGGGCTCTCATCTTCACTTCCAGCAAGAAGTCCCCACTATTTATTCTGAAAGACACTGAAACCACAGCATGAAAACAATATCCCAGGGATAGAGATAGGACAGGAAGAAGAGGACCTGGAGCTCTGTGGGACAAGAAGAAGCCTCAGTGGTCATCCAAGTCACCCCATGTCAGGCTCCCTATTCCCCTATGTGTCAAGCCAATCCTAAAAATAATATAACCCTATTTGTTGAGATTTTTCCATTTTGTGTTTAACTGTGTGCTTTGGAAGGTGCTCCATGCATCACTCATCAAGGTAGCTGTATGCAATGACTATTACCACCCTCCAATTCTGCAAGGGGAAATAAGGCACAGAGGTAAAGCAACTTGTCCAAAATCACAGAATGAGCAAGAGATGGACACAGGACTTAAGTCCAGGTCTTCAGATTTCAAAACTCATGACAATAATAGTTATCATTTATTGAGTGTCTGTTTTTATCAAGCTGTTAAGGACCGAAATGTGCCCCACCCTACCCCCCCACCCCCGATTCCTGTGTTGAAGCCCCAACTCCCAATGTGACTGTAATTGGAGATAGGGCCTTGAAGAATGTAATTAAAATTAAATGAGGTCATCAGGGTGGTGTCTGATCTGATGGGGCTGGTGTCCTCTTAAGAACAGAAAGAGACAGCAAGCATATGGTTGCTTACTTTCTCTCTCTGTGTCCTAGCAAATAGAAGAAAGGTCCCCAGAGGACACAGTAAGAAGGCAGCCATCTACTACTAAAAAACAAATTTTTAACACCTTGTATTTGAACTTCTAGCCTCCAGAACTATAAGAAAACTTTTTTTTAATTTTTTATTTTAATTTATTATATATGACAACAGAATGCAATATAATTTGTATTACACGTATACAGCACAATTTTTCATATCTCTGATTATATAAAGTATATTCACACCATTCATGTCTTCATTCATATACTTAGGGTAATAATGTCCATCTCATTCCACCTTCTTTTCTACCCCCATGTCCTCTCCCTTCCCTCTCACCCCTTTGCCCTATCTTGAGCAGAACTGTAAGAAAATTAATTGTGGTTTAAGCCACCCAGTCCATGGCACTTTGTTATGACAACCTAAGCAGACTGCACAGGCTCTGAACTAAGCTCTTTTTATATATTAGCTTGTTCTTCTTGTAGCTTTATGCATATTTTTAGATATAAATATGTGTGTGTGTGTAAGTACGTACCAGGGATTGAACCTAGTTGTGCCTAACCACTGATCACATCCCCAACCTTTTTCTTTATTCTGATTCAGGGTCTGCTAAGTTGCTCAGGGCCTTGATAAGTTGCTGAGGCTGGCTTTGAACTCACGAGCCTTCTACCTGAGCCTCCCAAACCACTAGAATTATAGGTGTGCACCATATCTGGCCTGCAGTAAATATTTTTATTTCCTTCTTATAGAGAAATGGAAGTTCAAAGAAATAATGTACCCAAGGTCATGCAGTTAGCAGAAGAAACAATTCAACTTTATTCTAACTTTCATGATTTATTCCAACCCTCAGCCTCTGGGTAGCATCATGTTCCTACCTAGAAGGAAAGTAAAGGTGGGGAAGGGGCAGGGAACACTGTGGAGAGAGGTCCCTAGACACCTAGGTAACCAATGCTGGTCACACACTGAACCCCTACCTACAAATATCTAGCCCTTCTTCCCCTGGCTCACTCTGCCTCAAATGGTAAGTTCCATCCCTCCTTCCACACCTGACCACGCCTCAGCAAGAGATCAGAATACTACCTAGGGAGGTCCAAAAGTCCCAAATCAGAGATCAATGCTGCAAGGGTAGACCTATCACCACCCTCACATTAGAGGAGGGAGAGGCAAATGATAGCAGTGAACTGACAGTGAAATGAACCCCTTCATTTGGGTCCTCCTGCTCCTGGGAGGGGGGATCCTAGAGATGTAAAGGACCCTGGGCTGAGAGGAGAGGGGATATCTTTTACACTCGTGAGTGTGGCCCACCTGCTTTGGGAATTGAAGAGAGCAGAACTTCCTCATTGCTGGCCACTGAGCAGTTCAACATCATCTCCTCATCCTGCAAGGTCCCAGAAATGGGCTGAGAGGCAGCTGGCCACAGATACAGTACTTTAGAGAAGAACAAAAAGAGGGTCACAGAGAAGAGCTGGGGCAAGGGAACGAATTTCCAAAAGAGGGGGTCAAGGCACAGGACAAGACACTCTTGCTGCAAAGGCAGACCTGGACCTGGGGACTCCTTCTCCACCACCTGCCTTTAGGTGTCCCCTACCCAATCTTCAGAGGAGAGGCACAATGCTCTGTCTCTGTCTCTCTGTCTTTCTCTTTATCTTTCTCTGTCTCTTTCTTTCTCATGGAAAAGACTTCTAGAAAAAGCCTGATTAGGGCTGCCCTGAATCATCCTCTCAGGTAACTCAGGACACTACTTCTCACAGTAAGACTAAACATTCTTCTCTACATGGAGCCTAAATCCATTCTGTTGCATTCACCCCTTCTCTTCTTACTGTCTATACAGAGCAGTTGAGAAAGGTGCTCATCTCAGCTGCTTGCTTATAATGCCTGCTCAACACTTGCTTCTCCCTTCCACTTTCCCCCAGATCTTGTCTTTGTCCCTTCAAGACCACAGAAGGGACCCAGCACTGACCCAGGAGCCATGAGCCGACACCTGCACCAGCCAGCAGTCCCAGGGCTCCCAGCACCGCACAGCCACGTCGCACAGAGCACCAGCGCCCCACCTTGGAGACTGTGGAGGAGGACAGAGGGCTCTCTGGGTTCTCAGCTCCTGCCAGCCAACCTTACTCCACACACCAACCTCCAGGAGGAGCCCACCCCAGCTCCCTGAACCTGGAATGGGTAAGTGCAATGCCCTGATCCCTGAAGCCCCAGGTCCCACTCAATTCCCCAATGGGAAACAGAAAAAAGCAAATAGGGGATAAAGATTGGACACTCTCTAACCATCAATCATATAGGGTTGACCCAAGGAGAAGAAAGGTGATGTAAGAGGATTACCCTTCACTGTCATTCCCCAGTCAGGCCTACTGGGCTGTGGTTGGTCTCCCGGCTCTGCTCTGGAGATCGCAGGTGCTGGGCCCTCCTCTGCACACTGAACCTCCATAGGTACTTGATCATCCAGCATCAGGCTCTGGGGATATAGTTGTCAGATCCCAGGATCCCAACATCAAAGTCTGCAGAGAAAAACCTCAGCCCACTCCAAGTGTACACTCTAATCTTGACCATGCTCCTGCTGCTGCCTACAAACTTTTATCCCCTTGGGGTCTCCCTATGTGTTCCCTGCAGGACCTCTTGGCACTCCTTGAGGCCTTAACCTCACCCATCTTACTCTCACGTAGCCTGAGTATCAGAGTGAAGACTTGAATTCAGACTTAGTCACTCCAAAGCCCACACTCCTGATTAACCTCTCCCTGGTCTTATCTCCCATGAGCATCAAGGCTGATGGTCCCTCAATATCCCAGTCCAGGCTTCAAGATCCTACCTTCCTTTATTCTTTCTAACTCAGAGGGAAAGAAGTCTCTCCTACCAGAAGTCTATACCCACCATTTCCTTCATTCATTCAGAAAATATTATTTAGCCCAAGTGCACAGGTCACTATGGGGGATACTGTAGGGAGTTCAGGATAAGTAAGCATGAACCACTTCACCACTGCCTCAAAATATCTGCAATACTGCCCCAAAGATGTCATTAAAAACAAAGTGGAATGTGTTAAGTGACCCAAGAAAACTTCAACTAAACTACCACTGACATGATGAAATCAAGAGGGGCTTCCTAGAAAAAGAGGCCCTCATGGATGAACAGGACTTGAACTATATAGGCATTGGGTAGTCCAGGCAAAGAGGACTGGGTATGCCAAGATACACAAGAAAGCATAGTGCAGAATAAGTCATATGTGTGTCTGAGACTCTTGAGCCATGAAGAAGAGAAATAAAACATAAAATCTTAGGGGAAAAAAAAACAGACAGTTAAAAGTAAGGTCTATAACCTATTATGTGAACTGGGAAAACGCAGGCTATGTCACCAAATAAATGAGATTCAATTTTCTCATTTACAGAATGTTATACTTGCTATTCTCTAGTATCTTATCTCCCTCTGTTATTCTCTATACTACAGAGCCAGAGTAACCTGCAAAATTACTCTAAAAAGCAAAGCAAGCACGGAGACCCCATCTTTAAAGCACCCACTGAATCTTTGCAGCCTTGGGACCAATCCAAACTCCATAGGTCCTTCTATGATCTCACCCTTCCTTATTTCCCCACTAATTCCCTCCACAGCCCAACTCAGGGACATGCTGATAAACATGCCATTCCCAAGCACCTTGAGGCACTCTTACACCACAGAGACTTTGCACCTGCTGTCCCCTTCCCCAGGAAGCTGACTCCTACTAACCCTTCAGGACTCAACGTAGTAGGGAGTTTTCCTCAACTCCTACCACACCTATTGCAGCCCTGTATGCTGCTTCTTTCTCTTTCCTTCCTCATTCGGCTATGTATCTCAGGGCCTGTGTATAAGAGGACTTCTTGGTCCCCTTTTGGCACAAAAGGAGAACTTAAATAAAGTATACAGGAGGAAACAAGGAAAAAAGAAAGGAAGGGAAAATAAGAAAATGTGATTGAAATAGCTTTATAAATTATAAAGCACAATGCAAATGTAAACTATATTAATATGAATAAGGAATACATATAAGCTTCAGATCTTTCCTCCAGAAACTTACCAATAGAGTAGATAAGACCCCTTATAGTGGAAGTGACACATCTGCCCTGCAGATCTGTCTCTGTCAACACACAGTTTGTTTCCATTGGTTGTTTCCACTGTTTCACAGCCTGAAACATGATTCCAAAACATCACTGGCCTAGATGTGATTTTCATGTGTTGAATGAAATGCACTTTTCTCCTTAAAGAAAAGTGCACTTTTCTCCTAAAACCCTCTTTACTCCTGCCTTTATGGTTCATTGAACTGGCTTTCCTGATCCTCTGACTAGGGTACAGAAGGCCTTTGTCAGACTCACCCAGGACAGCTAACTTCAAATGGTCTGAAAACACCAGCATCCACACCAGCTCAGCTCACACATGGGCCAGCAGTCCAACACCTTCCTATGAAGTGAGGTACCAGCCCACCTCCCTGTCCCTACACCAACCACAGCCAGGACCTGTAAGACTGGATCTCCCACCAGAAGCAGTTGCTTCTCCAGGAGAAACACTGGCCATGGTTTGCACCCTACCACCCACACACTCCTTCTGTGCTTAGAGATGACACTCACAGGGCACAGGTAATGAGGTTGAAGGATAGCAGGCTTGGAAAAGGCAGCCAAGAAAGCAGAGAAGGCAATAGTGTGGGCATATGAGGTTTTAGATTCTTCTATGGAGCTTCTTTTGAGCTGATGTCCCTCAGAGCAGAGAGGCAGGGCCTGCTCTAGAAAGAATTTCAGGGCCTGCCCATCCTTTCCTCCTGTTTCAGTATCCAGGGAGCTAGGCTTTAAACCCAATCTATGAACAACCTAGCCTCACCTTAGGTATTGCCCTACCTCGAATTCCACCTACCCAAGCTTATATGGTGGCTTTAAAACATGGTCTTTCATAGTACAGGACCTCTTAGTCCTCTTTGGAAGTGGGAGTTCAATGTAATAATGATTTGCTAAATATCACCTATGTGCAAAGCACTTCACTAGGCCTATGGAGGACAAGAAAAGAGAATAAAATGCAGTTCCTAGGGAGAAAACAGGGGGTTATCCCTAAAAGGCCCTTGCTAGGACTCAGCCCCTGTACCAGGGCTGCCCAAGCAGGCTCTTTTCACCAGCCTAGAATCCCAAAGGCAGGAAAAAGAAAGAAAAAGACCAGGGCAGGGGATGGCACAGAGACATAGTCTTACCATGTGGGTCACTGGCACTGATATAAGCCTTCAGGGTCTGCTAGGCAGGGTTCTGCTCCTGTCCTTGTGTCAGCATTGATTAAATAGCCCAGCCTGCTTGGTTGGAGGATGAAGTCTCCCTGGTTTACACATGGCCCTTCCCTTTGTCCCCCCTACACACACACACACACACACACACACACACACACACAGATACGCACCAGAGAGACAATAAGCTCTGCTCAGGACCCATGAATAGATCCCTTGTCGTAGGGAAGGGGGCCAAGGGCTGGGCTGGGCTGGGCTGGGCAGCCCCAGCCCCTCCCATCTGCTAACTGGAAGCTCAGAAACAGAGAAAAAGGTTATGGGGAGGAGGGGAGGCCAACTACTGTTGCTTAGCAACCAGGTCCCTTGTGCCAAAAAGTGTGCCCCATGCATGCTAACACAATTCCCCCTTCCTGCTGACAGGACTGTCCTGCTGAGAGCGACTGATATTAGCATTCGTTGAAATGTTTCTGAACCCTCTGGATTACATCTCGCTTCTGTGTGGTTTGGTTTTTCTAGCAGTCTGAGGATGTCGCCTTACTTCAGTGCCATTGACCCACATGTGCTATCTCTGCTCCAACCTCTCCTCCTCTCTTGGCTGGTGGAAAGTGCCTCCTCTAGCAGCTCTGTTGCGGGGACTGAACTAGCAGGGCCCCTAGCAGGGCCCTGTGTGGACAACCTCCTGTTTTCTCCCCTAGGAACTTCCTATTAACTCTCTTCTCTTGTAACACATAGCTTGGAGTTGTTACAATGAAGATGAGGGATCTTTATCCTCAGGGCTATACCTCTTACCTTAACACTAGGAAGAGGAGCCTCTCCACCCTATCTGCCCTAGGAGCCAGTCATTATAAGAATCCTCAGTGCTACCTTGTTTCAAAATATAAGATATCCCAGCTGAGCCCAGGCTGGTCTGAACACACCTGGAAACCACATCCCATTAGACAAGGAAGTGGGACAGTCCCAGGGAAGGGAAAGGCTGGTGTGGCTTCCTCTCCTCCAATCTTCCTCTCATAGAGCCCTCATATGGAATGGCTAAGAATATGGGCTTCCGAGTCAAGCTTTCATCATTTCATCTCCCATTTCCCTTAATGACCTCACCTATAAAATTAGGGTAATAGTACCTAACAACATTGATAGAATTATATAAGATATTGAATATAACGCTCTTATCTTGGTGTCTAGTATTATTATTATCACTGTTGAAACTCATCCACACAGGCTTTATTTTCCCTTTTTGCTCTCTCTGTTCCCCATACACTTAGAATGTCCTCTGAGCTTATGGCCAGCACACAGAGCTCTTTGCACACAATACAACAAGAGAGGGAGGTCAGCTCTGAACTATAGATGTAGGAGAGGAATGGTGGCCATTGCTGAAAATCCCCTGGTTAGGTTCTGAGGTTACCTAGGGCAATGCTCTTCAGTCTACATACTGTGTCAGGAAGGAGCCTGGCATGAGGATGAATAGTTACAGGAGTGGAGCTAGCATGCTAAAAGGAGAGACAGGAACAGATATAAATAACTGCTATTTGTGAAAAGTGAAATTACCGAGGCCTGAACACAGAGGTATAGGAGAATAGAGGAATAGCTGAATCTTTTGCCCAGAGGGCTTCACAATGGAGGAGACATTTGAACTGAGTTTTGAGAAATGAGAAAACAATCACAGAAAAGGGCATTTCAAACATATCTCAGGTGATGTCAATGAAAATGACAGAGTAAAGACCTCTGAAAATTCTCTCCTCCATTAAAGCAATGAAAAAAACTAGCAAAGAAATTGTCAGAATCAATTTTTTCAAGACTCTGGAAACTAACCAAAAGCTCACAGCAATCTGGGAAGTGTTTATTAAAAAAAAAAAAAAAAAAAAAAAAAAAAAAAAAGGCAACATAATCTCAGTAAGAACAGTCAGCTTTGTGCATTTTAATTTATTCTAATTCCATCCCCCTCACTTCAATTCTGCAATAGCCTTGAAAACCAACATCCCACAATTACGATAGAAAATGGCAGTCTGGTAGCCACAAAAAATGGGTAGAAAAGGCTTAGATATCCTTCAAAACCTCATTCCAGAGAGTTCTCACAATTTGACCTATCTAGTGGTTCCCTGGAAGATCCCATTTGCAAGACTGTCTTTATTTAAGCTGACTTGGTGTTTTCCCTACTTGAAAAGCTGTTTTACCTAAGGGCACCTGTTGAAAACAATTGGTGACAACTATTAGATTTCATAGCTGACATAGGAAGTAGATAATAGTTGAGCCAAACAGTAGTCAACCCAAAATACTCAAAAGAAAAATCTGATGAAGGAGATGCCAATAAGCAGCTTTCAATAGCTCCAATAAATATCTGGGAATCTAGAAAGCCCATATGTTGTGTGAGTCAGCTTTTCATCACTGTGAACAAGACACCTGATAAGAAAGCTTACAGGAGAAAAAGTTTAATTTGGTTGGTGGTTTCAGAGATTTAATACAAGGTGGGCCAACTCCATTGCTTTGGGCCCAAGGTAAGGCAGCATGTTATGGCAGAAGGGCATGTTACAGGGAAGCTGCTCAGGACATGGTGGCCCAGGAAGCAGAGAGAGGGAGAGGAAGGGATTTCAGGGAAGATGAACCTTCACAGCACTTCCCCCAGTGACCTACCTCCTCCAGCCATGCCCCATATTCCTATAGTTATCACCCAGTTAACTCAAACAAAGATGGACTAATTAGGTTATAGTTCTCAAAATATAATTACTTTACCTCCAAAATTCTTGCATTAACACAGGAACTTTGGGCAGACATTACATATCCAGATCATAACATTCCACCCCTGGCCCCCAAGAGCTTGTGTCCATCTCACAATTCAAAATGCACTTAGTTCATCTCCAAGAGTCCCATAGGGTTAATGGTTCCAGCATTGCTCAAAAGTCACAGTCCAAAGTCTCATCTGAGACTCAAGGTAAACTCTTGATTATGATCCCCTCTAAAATTAAAAAACAGATTACATATATCCAATATACAGTGGCATAGAGTAAACATTCCCATTCCAAAAGGAGAAATAGAGTCATAGAAAGAAGGGATGTGATCAAAGCAAGACCAAAACCAGCTTGGCACACAGGTCCTATAACTCCATGTACAACAGCCAGGACACATGGCAAGAGACATGTGCTTTCCAAAGGGCTTGGGCAGTCCCACCACTTTGACCTTGCCAGTTGCAGTGCCTGTGGTTTTCTTTTAGCCTGGCTTTCTTCCCAGCCAATGGCTTTTCTCAGTGGACAGTCCACATTAGTGGCATTTCTTAATTTTGGAGGTCTTCATTCCAGCCTTGGCTTTACCTTCACAACTTCATGCATCACTCTGTCAGAGGAAACGCACAGGGATTCCAACCCTGCTATACTTTACTGGGCCTCCCAGGCCTTCCTTTGAAATCTCAGTGGAAGCATCTATAACCCCTTCAACTCCATCATCCAGCATTCCTACAGAACCAGTGCTACATGGATGATGCCAGTCACAGAGTTGCTGTACCCCTTGGAATCATGGCTGCAGCAGTCTCTGAGTACCTGCACAGTTGAGCACAGTGAAACAAATTCCTAGCCCCTACAGGAAGGGTGTCCCCAGGCTTTCTTCTCAAAAGCATTTTCCCTTTCATAGCCATATCTTTGCAATGGGTGTGGTCTTGAAAGTTCCTGAGATGCCCTCAAGCCATCTTTCTTATTGTCTCTGTGTAAAGTACTTAGCATCACTTCAGTAGCTATGATCTCCTTAACAACCATGGCCCTAGTATTACTATTTGTCCTATTCTGGACAAACTGAAAGTTTTTAAAATCCTTCAGATCTTCTTTCTCTCCCAATTCTCACAGTAAATCTGGCTAAAAGACAACAAAATCAATACCAGTGACTGAATACTGTGCTGCCTTAAAAAGTTAACCACTAGATTAATGAGCCAATAACTTTAAAATTCAGCCTCCCTGAAAATCTCAGGACATGGCAAAATGAAGACAGATTCTTTGCCAGAATGTAACACAAAGGTCCTCTAGTCCAATTCCTAATAGAATCCTTACTTCCTCCTATAACCTCATGAGCACAGTCCACATTCCTATCAGTATTCCTTTCTTCTGAGCTCCAAGAATCACTAAGTTCTGCTTACAATATTCTCAGGCTTTTCCCGCCTGCCTCTCTAAACTTTTCCATTGACCCCATTTCTTGATACCAATTTCTATGTTAGTCAGCTTTTCGTTGCTATGATGAAAATATTTGACAAGAATAACTTAGAGGAGGAAAGTTTATTCTGGCTCAGTTTCAGAGGTTTAGTCCATGGTGGGCCAACTCCATTGTTCTAGGTTCAAGATGAGACAAGACCACATAGTGCTAAAGATCTTCTCTGTTCATGGCAGCTGGAAAGCCAAAAGAACAAGGAAAAGAGGCTACAGAGAATGAACCCTTAAAGGGCACTGAGGCTGGACCCACATTGACCCACCTTCTCCAGTCATGCCCACCTGCCTATAGTTACCACTATGTCCATTCAAATTTGGGTGGACTGATTAGGTTATAGCCTCACAATCCAATAATTTCCCTTCTGAACACTCCCACATTAACACAAGAAGTTTGTAGGAACAACTCATACCCAAACCATAACATTTGCATAGGATTTTACACATGCCCAGTGGTGTGTTCATGTGCAAGAAAGACATAAGGTCCTAAATTATCACCTCTGTCTCACCTGGAGATGAGTAGGAAGGCTAAAGTGAAGTAGTAAACTTCCTGTGTGAATGCTGAAGGCATGCACCAACATACATATAGAGCCTCTCTACAAAGCCTGGGAGACTTATTAGTTCCAGGCATGAGGACATTCTCTGTTCAGTCAGTGCCTGCATTAAGTTGAGACTTCAGGAGCCATACGGGACAAAGAATACAGATTTAACAGAATTCGTTTTGAAAGTCACTAAATAAATGAGCAACAGCAGTAACAACAAACCCCAGAGAAAGGGAAGAATCTGACTTTCAAAGTTGCTATATTACATTATTTAAAACCCAGTTTTCAACAAGAAATTATAAGATACACAAATGAAGAAGAAAATAAGGCTCATACATGGGGAAGAGAGAATCAATCAATAGAATCTCTACCTGATGAAGCCCAAATATTGGGAAACCCTGCATATTCTTAAGAGAGCTTGCCCCCTTCTTTTTAATTTTTTATTTGTTCTAATCAGTTATGCATGATAGCAGAATGCTGTTGGATTCATCATACACAAATGGAGCACAATTTTTCCCTTCTCTGGCTGTACATGAAATAGGGTCACACCATTCATGCAATCATATTTGCACCTAGGGTAATGATGTCTGTCTCATTATACCATCTTTCCTATCCCCATGCTGCCTCCTGCCCCCACTTTGGCCAATCCAAAATTCCTCCTGTCATCCCATATCATCCCCCCATTATGGATTAACATCCACTTATCAGAGAAAACATTCGGTTTTTGGTTCTTGGGAATTGGTTTACTTCACTTAGCATGATATTCTCTAACTCCATTCATTTACCTGCAAATGCCATAATTTTATTCTCTTTTATTGCTGCATGATATTCCACTGTGTATATATACCATAGTTTTTTTGTCCATTCATCTATTGAAGGGCATTTAGGTTTGTTCCACAGTTTGGCTACTGTGAACTATGCTGCTATAGACATTGATGTGCCTGCATCACTGTAGTATGCTATTTTTAAGTCCTTTGGATATAGACCAAGGAGTGAGACAGCTGGGTCAAATGATGGTTCCATTCCAAGTTTTTTTAAGGAATTTCCATACTGCTTTCCATATTGGCTGTACCAATTTGCAGTCCCACCAGCAATCTAAGAGTGTGAGAGCCTGCCCCCTTTCTAAGGTGACCTGGATGGTGCCCAAGTAGAACATATTAGAAAATTTTCTATTTAGCATCAAAAACTTTCTGCTTAGAAAAAGGAAAAGAAAGGTTATGGGTAACAGGGTGAGGAAGTTGGAAATCTCATGAACATTGAAGGGAGATCAGTAGATTAGAGGAAAGAGACCAGAGAAGGGAAAAGAGAAATACTGGGTAATATCGGCCAAATTATATTGTTACATTGTGTACATGTACAAATATAACAATAAACCCCATCATTATGTATAATTACAATACACCAATAAAAAATACAAAAATAAAAGAAAAACAAAAAGGTCTCTGTTCCATCTCTGATAGTTATCATAAAGTCTCAGTTTATAATTTTCTTATGTAATACCTCACACACAAAATAGTCACAGTTTCTACCCCGTCATTGTTAGTGACACCATTACCTGTACGGGTCTTCTAGGGACCTTGAGGTGAGACCTCTTAGTATGTACCCTGGGTACAATCTGTAAATAAGAAAAGGAGATGAGTTACATTTGCCACTATTAAATTATTGCCACTATTACATCTGCCACTATTAAATAACAACAAATAAATGTATGTATAACATAATAAAATGTATTATAAAACTAAGTTCTTGCCAATTAGAACTGAAGAAAAAATAGCTAGGCAGCTAAAGGATGCAAGCTATTATTGTCTTAGAAGCATTCTATGGTGTTGTTATAAGATGAAATGTGCCTTTCCAAATTCATATATTGAAGTCCTAACATCCAGTATATTAAAATATAGCTGTTTGGGAAGATAAAATTCTTTTTTTTAAATAGATTTTTTAATTGTAGTTGGACACAATACCTTTATTTTATTTATTTATTTTTGTGTGGTGCTGAGGATCAAAGCCAGAATCTCACACATGCTAGGCGAGCGCTCTACCACTGAGCCACAACCCCAGCCAGAGATAAAATTCTTTTAAGAGTTCATTTAGTTAAAATAAAGACTTTAAGGTGAGGCCTAATCCAATATAGTGGATGTCCTTATAAGAAGAGAAAATTTGAACCAGGGAGAAGGCCATATGTAAACAAAGGAGATGTCCCAGAATGAAATCAACCCTGCTAATACCATAATCGCGACTTCCAGCCTTCAGAACAGTGAGAAAATAAAGTTCAGTTGTTTTTAAGTCAGGAAAATAAGTTTTTGGGAAAGAAAAACAAAAAACAAATCTCTCTGCTCCAAACTGATGATGTGATGCTTGATGCAGCTTACCTCTGTACCTGACTGAAGGTGATCAGGACTGTCCTGCTTGGCCTCACCTTGCCATCCTCCTGTTCATCCAGAATTGGCCCAGGCCCCTGACCATGTGAATCTGCTGACTCTTAGGCATAGCAGCTTAGTTCTTGTCCTGTTCAGTCCTCTTCTGCCCCTTTCAGCTAGATTATCCCTCAAGAAGGCTGGTTTAAGAGGAAGAGCTCAGGCCACTTTTACACTTGGCAGCCAGTATTCTCCCAAACCCAGGCCCTGATTTTGGCCACCTACTGCCATCAGGCTAGCTATGGCATAATCATTCCAGGAGTAGCTTTACAAAACTCCTTGAATTCTGATAAGGATAACTCAAAGCCATTGTTATATAGATTCTAATCTCTATTAATCTGAACAATGAAAGTGGAAAGAGGTCACTGAAGATTACAAAATAATGATTAAAACAAGGTACTGCCAACTTTCTACTCTCAAGAATTAGATTAAGACTTGGCAGAAATGAATACATTACAGTCTCTGCTTTCAAGAGTTTATAAACCAGTTGTGGAGACAAATATGCATACCAGTGGGAATGACCTGAGAAGGGAGGTTGGAGAAATGGACCATGTGGGTTGAGGTAGAGCCGAGTTCTACAATGTCAATGCAGTGACTACATTGAAACCCTGCTGCTGGGAGCAGCTCATAGGAAAAGTTCCTATGCTTAAATCTAGGGTTGGCACTCTCTTCTTCCTCATTATTCTGACCAAAGTTGAATAGGGACTACCTAAGTGTGAAGGATGATAACCTCCTCAGAAGGGCTCTGAAGTGCCTAGAAGAAGAGCTCACTCAAACTTTCTCCCCTGTCCATCCTTTCTCTTCCCCAAAACACTCATTGGCAAAAACTTTAGCTTTTCTTGGGGTCTAGTTCATAGCTCTATTGTAGCAGGGCAGTGGGATATATTGCAGACAGGCCAAAGAAAGTGCCCAGAGACAACATAGGAGACACATATGGTTTGCTGAGGAAAACTTACAAGAGATCAGTGACAGAGCTGGGGTTGTAGCTCAATGGTAGAGTCCTTGCCTGGCAGGTGTGAGGCACTGGGTTCAATTTTTAGCACCACATAAAAATAAGTAAATTAATTAATTAAATGTATTATGTCCATCTACAACTAAAAATATTTTTTAAAAGAGAGAGAGGGGAGCTGGGGATGTGGCTCAAGTGGTAGCAGGCTTGCCTAGCATGCGTGAGGCACTGGGCTCAATTCTTGGCACCACATAAAAATAAAATAAAGATATTGTGTCCACCTAAAACTGAAAAATAAATGTTAAAAAATAAAAAGAGAGAGATACCGAGATCAGTGACTGCTCCAAGAATACTAAGAGTTCAGTGGTGACAGACTGATTGCACTTCTGTCCCTCATGGTGCCTGCCAAGCAGCACCACCTCTCCCTCACATGTTTGTCCAGTGATGGCTCAACAAGTGACATGTATCCTTTCCACAGTGCCCTCAGTTCCGTACCATCCCAACTCAGAGAGGTTTTATAAGTTGGGCTGCTGAAACAGTGACATCATCAGCATTAGCTTGCTTAATTTACTTGTCTGACAGCATCCCAAGGAGCAACTAACTGTCCTGTGTACATGCAAGAAAGTAGCTTTCCACAGACACTAACTTGCCCTCATTTGCAGTGTGCATAAAAGAATGCCAATGTCCTGCTGGGTGCGGTGGCGCACACTTGTAATCCCAGTGACTCGGGAGACTGAGGCAGGAGGATCATGAATTCGAAGCCAGCCTCAGCAATTTAGCAAGACCCAAGCAACTTAGCAAGACCCTGTCTATAAAGTACTTTAAAAGGCTGAGGATGTGGCTCAGTAATTACTTAATTAAGCACACCTGGTTCAATTCCTGGTACCAAAGTAAAGAAAGAAAACCAGTGCCTTCCAAGATTATATATTTCTGGCCCAGAATTGCTCATTGTTCCCTTAACTCGGCTAGGTTTTGGGGAACAGAAGGAGTGGGGAGAGTGTTCAGGAATATGTTTGTTTGTTTATTGTCTCCCTTTTCTTTAGTGATAATACACCTTGACAACTAGAAATTATTAATATCTTGGTGTCATATTCGTCTGCTTCTATGTCCTCACCTTCCATCCAGTAACTCAAATTGGATAGCTCTCAAATTTACCCCCTCTTAGAGTCTGTCACCACCCTCCCTGTCCATTAGCATCTTCCCCACGATTACTATAATTACCCAACTAATCTCCTACCACTAGTCTATTACATTCTAATCAATCTGTACCATCATCCCTTTCAAGAAAATCCAGAATTTCAACCATCAATATGAAAGAATAAAATAAATGAAAGCAAACCCTTTCTTTTTTGGCACCTTGCTGACAAAGTAACAGCTCTAAGAGCAAACTTAAATACATTTAAAAATCTCCATGATTCTCCCCATAGTTTCCACAACAAAAGCATTCTCCATCTTCTCATTCATTCATACAGAAAGAGTTTATTGGTCCCCACCAGATACTGTTCTAGATTCACTAATGTAAATAAACAAGACAGGCAGAAACTCTGCCCTCAAAGAGTCACAGACAGCTTGGTGTAGCCAAAAATTCAACTACATTTTCTGATGATAGGTGAAGAACATGGTGGTGTTAGCATGGCACAGAAGTTCTTTCCAAGTTTATCCAACATACTTCTCTAGATTCATTTTTTCCCTCCCCTTTAGCCCCCTTCCATATTCAGCCACTTTCATACCTAGAACAGTCCCAGAATAAACCATAGCATCTTTGCTCACACTGTTCCCTATTCTTGAAATGCCTTTCCCTCTTAAATGATTTGAATCCAGTCACTTCAAATCAATAAATATTTATTAAGGATATATAATGGGCCAGATGCTGTGCAAACACTGAAGACAAAGTGGTGAACAAAGTCAGATAAAATTCCTCCTCCAATGAGTTGACTATCTAGAAGGAGACATACATAAATCAAAGGACCATGTAAAATGCAAATTTGTAACTCTGATAAAGTACCATGAAAGAGAGGCAGTATACTGACATCGTGTACCACAGATGTGACTGAGTCTCAAGACTCAGGAAAGATTTCCCGAAGAAAGACTTTCAACTGGGATCTGGGAGGATAGATTGCATGCCAGACAAAAGCAACAGAGTGGCAAAAGAGAGTGTGGTGCCTTCAGGGGACTGAAAGAACTTGGAGCAGGAATGCAAAAAAAGAGATGACCCGAATAGAGGCTGGAGGAATGTGGGGCCAGGTCAGACAGAGCCTTTAGAGCCACAGTAAAGATTGGTCTTCATCCCCAAAGCAACCATTTTTAAAAAGTGACCCAAAGACTTGATCAGCTTGCCACCATTTTTTAGACCTAGGTTAAAAGTTCCTCAATGACCCAGGCAGCCCCTGCACTGCAGATCACCTTCCGTAGAGCAAGTACCACATCATGGTACATGGTGAGGGCTGATCTGTGTCTATTCTTCAGCTGGGGGCAGAGCCTTAAGAGTAGAGACCAGAATAGGTTTTCATCTTTATAACCTCAACTGCACAATGTATGGCATGTGTTAGTGCTCAGTAAAGGTCTGTTGAATCAATCAACACATGTAGATGCCAATCGGTTTTATTCCCTCCCCCAACCCCTTTTTTTATTTTTATTTTATTTTTTTCTGGTGATGCTGGGGATTGAACTCATGCTAGGCAAGTGCTCTACAACTGAGTTACATCCCCAGCCCTTAGATCAGAATCTTGTCATTCCTGATCTTCTACATAACCTTAGACTTCCCTTCTATCTCCCACGCTACTGTCCTTCATGTGGCTACCAGTTTTCCTCTTAAACACAAGTCAAACCAAGCCACTCTTTTTTTATATAAACCTTCACTGACTCCCTATTGCTATTGAGGATCAAACTCAAATTCTTCAAGCTAATTATCTAATGTGCCAAAGTTTGGGATTGGATCCAATCCCAAAACTAATCCTTTTGGGTTCATGTTTCATTACATACTTTCTTCTCTGTGTCCTATTTTGCAACTACAATTAAAGCCCTAGTGTATCTTAAGTAGACCACCTACTCCCACATCTTTGGGCCATGCTCTCAGCCTAGAATGTTCTTCCCTCATGTTTCTTTAATTAGAAAACTATTGATGCTTCAAGATACAACTCAACTGCCAACCTACCTCAAAACTTTGCTCCAAATGCCCCAAATTCAGAATTAATGGCTTTAGTTTGTATAGATATATTTGAGAACTTGACCAGCAACTTGTACACCATAATCCTCAAAACAAAAAAATAGCCTCTTTCTATCCCTATGCCACAATCTCCCTGTAACCACAGCATGGCAGCAAGAGAGAGAAGGACAAACAAGTGGCACTCTCTTCTCCATGCAGAAGCAAGCATTCCCAGAAGGGAGCACAACACTTCCCTTGTGCAAATATTCAGACAACAAAGAACCCAAGCTGTATTCTAGGAAATAATTTCTAAACCTACAAAGAACCATCCATTGTTTCTGGACTATTTCTCAGGCTCAGAGATAAAATGTAAAATTTATAATTTACATACTATAAATTGCCTCCCCACCCCTGCCAATTTCTTATTATTTAAAGCAGTTTTTCACTTTGTTTAAAAGCAATTTATTTTGGGAACCAGTCAATTTTTTGCCTAAAATCTTAAACTTATTAAGAGAAGTAAGGCAAGTCCAAAAAATCAAAGGCCAAATGTTCTCTCTGATAAGTGGATGCTGATCCACAATGGAGGGTGGAGTATGGAAAAAATGGAGGAAACTTTAGGTAAAAGGGAGGGAGGGTTGGGGAAGGGATATGGGGACAGGAAAGATGGTAGAATGAGATGGACATCATTACCCTAGGTACATGTATAACTGCACATATGGGGCAACGCTACATCATGTACAACCAAATAAATGAAAAGTTGTGCTGTAATTATGTACAATGAAACAAAATGCATTCTGCTGTCATATATACCTAATTAAAATTAATTTTTAAAACTTAAACTTATGAAGTAAATACTCAGTTGAATACGGACCAAGAACAATTCCCTTCACAGTGAGTCAGTGGTGTCAATACTGGACACACAAAACATTAAGACACAAAGGAGCAGCAAAAAGTATTAGTCACATGGGGTTGATTAAAATAAATTCCTAAACTTCTGCTCTAGGTCAGTAAAAGCTGTCTAACAATGCTTAATGACTAACTTGAGTAAAAACCCTTTGTGACTCAGAGAAAAAAATTCCCTTTCTCCATGTACAATTTCTTTGATACCCACTTTTTCCCTTCTCTGGTCTTTTCTCTCTCCTCTAAGACCGGCTTTCATCTAGCATCCCAGGTCTTATGGATGCTGATTGCACAGAGTGCAGGGCAGGGCACTGCACAAAGTACTCCACTCTCTTGGAATTCACAGTCTTAACTCAGGATACACACAAGCAAAACACAGAAACAACAAAATACCCCAATAATATGTCATATGGTAAATACAACATAAACAAAATCATAATTTTCTTCATTTTTATACTAGCTTGTGCAGAGATGGCTCCTTTGAAGTTAGTTTGGTGTTCACGGTCATCCTAAAAGGTAAGCTAACTAGAGGTTTCTATAACCATTTGATTAGCATCCATACTAAGAGCAGAGGTGTTGATTTGCCTAAGTTGACAATAGTCTGCAAATGACAAATGTGCATTGTTCTCACTGCACATCTAGAGTTCTCACACCCTCTCTAGGACTCACCCCCACAGGCCTGAAAGAAGGATGGGGGATTTATAAGGGCAATGTTCCCAGGAACAAGAAAATGTAGGACTAGGATTTAGCAGGACACAGGGAGAGGTTTGAAAAACCACACCCATCTGGATGTGTTGGGTGCAAGAAGCTGGCAAATCCAGTGCATGGGCCGTGGAGATTTTGTGGTGAAGGGGATTCTCAGGAGCATTTTAAATTTGGGCAGAGCTGAGCTCATAAGTGCAAGATGAGGAAAGGGGTGTGAAGTGCAGAGCCTTGCCCTTTACTCTGGGTTCTCTGATTTTATAACAGGCATCCAGAATAGAAAATCCTAAATACCTCTTCAGTTTCCCTCTTTTCCTGCCAGAACAGGAACAAAGTTCCCAGGCCTCGGGCTACATCAGGAATGTCTGGAATCAAGACGTGCTCTGCTCTCTGCCAGTCCATGAATCAGTTAAGAGGCAGCTGTTCCAGTAACTTGGCTAATTAAATTAGAGTCCACTGAACGCTCTATTGACCTGAAGCTCACTCCAGTGAGCAGGGCCACTTTGAAGGTGACTATATTCACAGCTGTTTGTTAACAGATTAAATAAAATGGACAGACACAATAAGGTGCTATAGGAAAATGTCTATTGATGTAAACAAGGTGTCTAAAGCACAGCTGTTAGAGTGATTGTAAGAGACTTTTGTTTGGTGTCTGGAGTTGAGTTGTACCTCCTACCCTGCCAATTCATAAGTTAAAGTCCTAACTCCAATCGATACCTCAAATTCGACCTTTTTTGGAGATAGGATCTTTACTGAAGTGATCAAGTTTAAAAAGATCATTTTGATGGGCCCTAATCCAATGTGATTTATAAAAAGGAGAAATTTAGACACAGATACACACAAAGGGAAGACCATGTGGAAAGAGAGAGGGAGATAATTCATAAGCCAAGAAGAAGCATCTGGAACACATCCTTCCCTCAGAGCCTCCAGAAGGAATCAAACTTGCAGACCTTGATTTTGACCTTGTAGTCTCCAGAACTATGAAACAATACTTTGTTTTTAAGCCACCTGACCTGTAATATTTTGTTACAGCAGCCTAAACATTTAGAGACATGAAAGGCAGAAAGACACCTGCATGAGGAGAACTTTTCATAAGAACACCAAAAGGAGCATCAGTTCTGAAGCAAACAAACCTGGGTTAGGACCCTGACTTTGCCATTACCTGTAATTTGTCTTCAATCAAGACACTTAACCTCTCTGTACCTTGATTACTCATCAATGAAACATGAACAATGATATCACCTCACAGGGGTGTTGTTAGGATTAAGTAAGAAAACATAGTCTTTGGCTTATACAGGCCCAGGTCCCCCCCAGTCTATTAGCAAGCAGTCACCAATGTAAATTCTAACTACCTATCAAATACCACTGATAAGAAGTATAAGCACTGTAACCTGATATTGCAACACCCTCTATGTTTCCATTCAGCTCTTTCTGCTCCACTTAGTTCATCACGTTTGATCTTTTCCTCTATCTCTGACTACAGACCTTTATGCTCAGAAATCCCTCTCCTTCATTTTCCCTGCTGGACTTGGGCCAGAAGGGAGCTCTTTTAGCAGGTCCTAGGCCTGCCTCACACCACCTCACTCTCATGCTCACTCCTCTGGACAACCTAATACCGTCTTCAAGAAAAAAAAAAAAATTTTTTTTTACTTGTTTTTTTATTGCCAGGTTTAAAAAGTAAATAAATGTTAGTTAAACCCTCCCAAATCTACTAAAGAAAATAATCACAATCATAATAAAACCAAATAGAACCCCCCTCCACTAAAAGTAATAATAGTAATCATATAATAGAGCCCCATTGGTCCAGAAATGTTGATAAATTGCCTGTTCTAATTAACTGCCCATTCCATTTTACAAGTTACCCATCAAAACTGAACAGAAACTTTCAAAGAATTAGAATCTAAACCAAACATATCAAACACCAAATGCACTGGTGGTTACTGGTTCAAAAGTCTTGCAGATTTGGCAGTGTTTCAAAGACACTGTCAGAGCCTCGATTACTGATGAAGGATTCTAAAAACAAGTGGAGGCAATTTTTGCCACCAAGTGGCATGAATTCAAAACAAGTTTTATATGTGCATAAAAACACAAATATCCATATAGCCAAGAAAAGTCCTTCTGGGACCCTAAATCAAATGCTTCTTATGGTAGAGGAGTCACTGGTTACTTAGGAGGCTACTCCAGCTCATACTGCAAAGGGACCACCTCCCTTCTTCTCCTTTGGGCTGCATCACTCATACATTCTGTGGAGCTGACCTGACATCACTCCTAAGTGTTAAGCTTTTCCACTCAGCTCTAACACAAGAAGCATTAAACACTATTCCTGCCTTCAAAGGAGGCAACTTAGTTGGAAAACTGTCTAATGTTATAGAATTCTAAATCATGTACATTGATTTTAGTGTTAAGTGCTTAACACTAAAAATAGATGTTCTATGATCATTACCCTTGCTGCATGTTGTACACAGATTACCAAATTTACTCTTCTCATATATTGGGTCATGGTATTATCCCCATTTTATAAATGAGAATTTTGAGTGTTAAGAGAGAAGTTTAACTGTCCCAGGAACATAAAACTAAGTAAACATAGACTTGGGCATGAAACCCACAGCCCACACAGACACTACTGCTCCAATACTACCTTTTCTACCCTTCTTACCTAAGTCCCTGTTGACTAACAGGCCACAGCTGAAGTCCTGCAAAGGATCAGACTTGCTCCCTTCTATCCTATTTTCTCCTTCTCCTTTTATCCCCATGTACTCTATCCATAGTTCCTACCCATCCCTCCTGAGATACAAAGAGATTTTAAAAACAGAATAAAGGCTTCTCTGGTGCCCTTTTCTTCTATTTTGAAGCTAACTTCAGAGAAAAGCAAAAAAGGTGGCGCTTGCTTTTGTAGGTTCATTGGAAGAATACCATTACTCTCAATGAGAGTGTGCTGCCTTTAGATCTGTTTCTCTTCTAACTAACCTACTCTTCGTTTTTGCTGCTTTGCTGATAGAAATTAGTAAAAAGACAAACAGAACCCAGAAAGTTAATATTCTGTTGAATTCTCAAAAATCCCCAGTTAAATTCTCATAGTTGTTGATAAAGTGAAACAACAGGCACTTGGGGTAAAGAGAAACAGAGAAAAAAATCAGAAGTACAACTGCCACATGTATATACCACAGTACTATCCAGGCAAATGAAAGAGATGGCTGATATTTTTCTAACATGAACAATAAGTTGACACAAGAATGTAGGGGATCAGGTCTCCATAAGTCTGCTGAATATCAGAATTTCCTATATTTTTTTCTAATTGCCTTACACTTAAAAACCTAGTTGCCTCTGATTTTCATAAAGTTAAATATTCAAAGAAAAGAACTTTTGGACTGGGGTTGTGGCTCAGAGGTAGAGCACTCACCTAGAATGCATGAGGCACTGGGTTTAATCCTCAGCACCACATAAAAATAAAATAAAAGTATTGTATCCACCTACAACTAAAAAATAAATATTAAAAAAAAAGAAAGGAACTTTTTATCCAAAACATCAGCTAGAAAGAACAATTGGTAATTTCACAATAGAATAAAAAAGAAATGGTATAGTCTAAGCACAGGCCCTGGTTTTAAGAAAAGTGTATTTCAAAGTGCACAGAAAAACACCAGAAATTATCTCATGGCTGTACCCTTTAAAATAAAGACATTATACTACTGTGGATAAAAAGGAATGTGGGGAGAGGAGCTTTCAAGATGAAAAACTTAACCTTATAATAAAATGATGACATAGTTTTTTCTAAAAGTACAGTTGTACAGCTGCAGATGGAAACCAGCAATAAATTCTATAACAAAAATCAAACCCCACAATCTCAAAAAAAAAAAAAAAATCTTAACAGGCCATTCATAAGCAAAACTGTAAAAATAGTTTCAATATGGAAAAAATAATATCAGGGAGGTCAAAACCTAGAATGTGCTGATATTTATAAAAAACATTATTTCAAGAAACTTTATGAGGGGAAGGGATTTGATCAGTGAGGGGGAAAAAAGGGAAAAGAAAAGGATTAACTGAAGCAAATAATTGGGGAAGAGGTCAGTTGTTATTAAGGTATATAATAATTAATACTCAATATTCAGGGAATGGGAATGGAATTGATATAGGGTAAGCCTGAGGGAGAACTGGGAAAGAAAGGGATACAGGAAGCTCCTGGGTACAGAAGTGAGAAGAAACACCAGAAATAATAATAAACAAAGTTCACAGACTACAGAATGAGCTCAAGTTTGAAATACACTATATGGCACTTGCTTCCGTGATCGAATGTGTTTACTTCTCTCCCCTCTTACCTCCTACTCACTCCCTTACTCTCCACTATTCTGAGCTCACAAGTATACCACCCATCTTAAAGCCTTTGCAAGGCAGGCTTAATTGTCTCCAACATCCACATGGCTAGCTAACCTTCTCAAGATGGTACACTGACTCATCATACTATTTAGAATTGCCACTCGCTCCTGCTCCTTCTCAGAGCTCCTAATCCTCAATCACCCCTACAGGTGCTTCGCACCCCCCCCCCAGCACTTACTACCTTTAAATATAGTATTTAATTTAAATTTTGTGTTTATAATTTGTCTTTCACTAGAATTTAAACTATAATAGGGGAAAGAAATTTCTGTTTTGGGCTTGTTATTGTCATCCAGTTCTTAGAACAGTGCCTGCCACCCAATAAATATTAAGTGAAATGAATATACAAAGTCTTAAGCCTGTGGCACAGGAGGACATTGGTATTTCTGGCCTTGGTACTACTCTCTTCAATAGGTAAGACCCATTTACTCCTTCCCTACTCTCTGCGCTAAACAAAAAAACTAGGACACCTGATTTCTGAAGAGGAGTGAAGAACTTAAACATAGCTCATCAGAATTATTGCCCTCCTCCCCAACCTCTAGGCAGAGATTTCATAACTTGATTTGGAGACATCTAATGCTATTTCTAGTCATAGCTTGTGATATCACAAAATTCTTAACCAAACTTCTCCCAACAAAGTGAGGGATTTATCTAAATCATACAATAATTGAAATTCTCAAGCTGGGGCTTTGCAATTTTTAGGAATTTTTAGGCTTTGGCAAAATGCATATTTTTAGGAGACAATTATTACAAAACAAAGGTTCAGAATCAGTATTAGGAAGAATATAGGCATCAAAACAACACACAATTCAGAAAGATCATTTTATATCAAGACTTTCTACACAAGAAGTAATGGCCAACAAGCTTACCTTCCTGCATTTCTGGCTATCTCCCATCACTAAGAAGTCACTACTATACACATCATCATTTATCCCTAGCACACACACACAAAAAAAAAGGCATGGAGCTTGGACAAAATACTTCTTTGGACCAGATTTTTATGATCACAAAAATACTCTAAGGTGTGCATCTGTATATTTGTGTGCCACTTAGTACTTTCAGAAGATAAAATCTTGGGAAATCAGATGATAGAATGAAATGCCACAAAAAAGCTAAGAATCACCTCCTTAAGTGATAATTATTAGCAAGCATGGCAAAGGGATTATCCATCTCTCCTTAAATGTTAATCAAAGAAAACAGTTTGAGCTATCCCAAATGATTGTTCAGCAACATACTGAAGCTTACAGTATAAATGCTGCTCAGAGTCAAATGACCTTTCAAGAGCTGACCAAGACCAAAATATAAACTGAGGGTAAAATGGACAGGTTCTCTAGCTTCTGTTTCCACAGACCAGGCCTACATGCCTTGTGATACTTTCAGGCCTGAGGAAAGAGTGCCATCTGCAGGATCTCTGTTTCAAAAATTACTGGTCAGGTGACCAATTCAGCATTCATAGAGAAACAAGAACCACTATCAAATCCCCTCATGGATTTGGTTGTTTGCAGACTTGCCTTTTCAACAATTCTTTTTATTGCAATCTTGAGATACCTTTTTATGAATTTCATTTCTTAGTCACTTGTACAATTCTGACTGCTCTTAAAAAGAGGTTTCTTCTACTTGCCCCATAGATCCACTAAGTAAATTAAGACTCTTACAATTCCCTAACTCCCATAATCGACACACTTTTTCTAAAAGGTTCTCTCCCATTCCAACTCAGGTTTCCAATCAGAACAAGTACCCTCAAGGACCCCGTAAGAGCTGCCAAACCCAGCTCCCATATGTTCAATCAGATAATCTGTCCCTAATCAGAATGAACATCATCTTAATCATCAGCTATTAGCTGTCTCGGCCAGAAAACAGATGAAGTCTACTTGCTCTGCACCATGCTCATAGACTATTCATCAGAGGAAACAGTTCCAAGATTGAGCCTACGTGGCCCAAGAACTTTAGTAATGCAGTTTTCCATGTTGCTGGGAGGAGGAAAGGAGAATAGCGTATAAGAGATCCCACCCCCAAATTGTTGTACCTGTCAAACAATAGGAATAGCATCTATGAACAAAAGAAATCTGTTGTTTTGTGTAACTTCTTTGTGATACATTTATTTCAGTTCTGCCCTTAGTTCACCACTCCCAAAAATGTGGAGAAGAGAATGCTACCTGAAATTGTGTGAATTTTCACAAAAACAGACATTTTTGTTTAAAATAGCCCCTTCTTCCTCTCTTAAGAAAGCCCACTTCTTTGTTCTCAAAAAACTGAAGCTGGTTCAGACCATTTTTTGTCTGTGAGTGCTCAGAGTAGGACCTGCAGAGTATAGACAAATAGCTTGTTGTTAACCCAGCTGCGTTCTATCATAAGAAATCTAGACTTCTTTGTTTAGTTCTTCTATGATCCTTAAATGGGAAAAGAAAAACCAAGCAACCAGAATGACTTGATTAAAGATCTTGGCTGAATCAGAACTAAGTACAAGAAGGAGAAGGCAAAAGGAAAGACAATATATGTTTTTGGGCAAGGAGATTAGAAGACTGAGGACAAAGAAATCAGGCCAATTATATTGGGAATGTCCTTCAGACAGAAGCTGCCTCAAAAACATGTAAAGATCACACCCCTATTTCAGGAGGGGAAACTATTATTTAGTACCAAGAGATATAATCCAGTGTCCTAGAGAGATCCGGGATAACACCTTAAACATAATACATACTGACAGTGGAAACAAAGACTTAAAACAAAAATTGAGCTGACAAATCAGCTATGTCCACCAAATAAAGGATTAGGCTATAAAGCCCAGCATGGGCATCTCACAGCATGTACATTCCAAAGGAACATGGGCAATGTAAAACCTTTGACATTTGCTAAGGTCCAGAAACAGTAGAGTGTCAGAATGAGGCTGATGGAGGACCTAATAAGAAAATAAAAGTCAGTTGAAACAGCAAAACTTTCCAAAACTTAAAGTCCTAAGGGACTTAGGAATTCTGAAAAAGTGTCAGATAGTATTACAAAGAAAGGAGATGACAAGTCAGTACATCTGTGAGGGTCATATACGTCAATTTTTTAAAAGTACAGAAGAAAACTTTGTCTCTTTTCTCAAAGCCCCCTTGTTATCAAAGACACTCACCCTTTAACTCTGAAAGATATTATTTACTAGAAAGAAATATTATAGGAGGTCTCCCAATTCCTGCAAAACCAAATATGATATCCCTATCCACCCCCCCCGCCAAAAAAAAATTCTCTCATAAATTCTTCATTCTACATCTTGGATTCTCTTGGATTCCTTTTTCCAAAATCAGGGCCTAAAATTACAATGTATACAGCTCCCAGAGAGTCCTGGAATCAGCATAAATACTGCCCCACTGTTTCTTATTTATCAAAGGAGAATGCCTAGAAAGTCAATGAATTGAGATGCTTCACTTGACATCTTAATATTCAGTTTTTCAACAAAGTCTCATACAGGCCAGGAGGTAGGACATCCTTATATAAAGTCAAGCTTCCATGAAATTCTGGTTCACCAAAACCAAAGGGTGATCCCAAGAAGTCTTGTGGAGTAACTACACCAAAGAAGGAATCCACATAGTCAAGTTATGGCTTTCTCAGGAAGATCGAGCTACTTAATCTTAGCAAGGGCAGCGGCTCTTCTTTCTGTGTTCTGGAACAAGGCACGAATTAAAGCTTTTACTTCACTGGAAGAGAATGCAGTTGCCAGCGGCCCTTTTCCATCTGCCCACCTGCAAAACAGAAAGAATTTTGTCTTTGAAGTGTAATAATTTTAAATTTTATTTCATCCAAATGTTTGTTTTACATGGAAATAAAATAAATTCTAGGTATCCTTTCTCTTCTTTACAGATTTACCCATCAATACCTTAGATGTTTTGCTCATTGGCTGCATCTGTTATCAGTACAGCTGGATAAAGAAACCAAGAGATAAAGACATGACTATTAGCTCTTTTATTCACTAAGCCTCCTCTGAACTTGATAATTATAACCATATTCTCTCAGGCCTTGGACTCTATTTACTTAAAGTGAACAACAGAGAAAACCTGTTTCAAATAAAAAAATATTGGTATTAAAAATATAAAAAGAATTCCCATGAATCAATAATGAAAAAACAACATAATAGAATAAAGGACAAAAAATATGAAGAGGCATTTTACAATACAAGAGATATAAATTACCAAGAAAAAGATACTTAATCTCATTAGTATTTAGAAAAATTAAAATGACAATGAGCTATTATTTTACATTTGATTATCAAATCTGCTAATTCCAAATACTGGGGAAATGTGAAGAAACAGGATATATAACTATGAAATATGTGTACCACAGGATATATGGTGCAGCAATAAAAATAAAGTGTAGCTATGTATGCCATTATGAATATATCTCAAAGACATGATATTGAACAAAAGGAGTAAGTTAAAAAGGATTCCACTTATATAAAGTTCAAAAGCTGACAAGTCTAATCTTTTTTATTGTTAAGACTATGTGTAAATGTAAAACTATAAAGAAAGGCAAGGGAATTATATAAAATTTAAGTGAGCAGTTACCTCTTGATGAAAAGCATTTGGAGAAGGACACATAGGGGTTTTCAAAGATACCATTTATATTTTTCTTTAGTTATGTAATAAACATATTAATATTTATTCTTTTTATTTAAACTGTGAAAATAATTATCCATGCTATATTACTTCATATGTATATTTTACAATTAAAATGTTTAAATTATACATGAACTAAAGGTGGGTGTTGTGTGTATGTGTGTGTTGGTAAAAAAAGTTCCAATTAGTTACCAGCCTTACATTTACTGAACTCTCTAGGAAGGAAAAAAAAAAATCTACCTAAACAGAAAAAAGAAGTTGAGATGTACCAGTACTATAGTTTTTCGCATTAACAGGGAACTAATGATTATTCTTAGGCTGCAAGAAAGCCATTTAAAAGCAGCAAAAAGAAAAATTCCACTGCTCTCTGGAGCATATTGCCTAAAGACATTTTTCTTACCCATTAAGGGTTTATAAATAAACATATTAAAACTTTGTAATAAATGTAATTAAAAGTATCCTGATATGATTTTTTTTTCCTAGTAGAAATCTCATTTATGTTATTTTAGAATGGATAATATGTGCTGCAAACTACTCAGACTCATCTAGGATAACTGGTCTAATATATCTGGATATCTGCAGTAAATCAAGCTAAAGTAGACAGAAAAGTGACTACAGAGTTGGAGATGGATAACCTTATGTCCTCTAAGGGAATTCTTTATGCAAGGTATACTTATTCATGAATCACTACCATCAACACAAAACCATTAATGCATGTATAACTAAGTCACCAAGTACAAATACTTGGGGTCCTTCATCTATCACTATTTTGCATAAGAAATACAGTTTATCACCATTTAAGTAGAGATGTCCTAGTTCTATACAAAGAAAACAAAATATTCTGTAAGTATCATGCTCTCTGTACATGATATAATGTTACATACATTAATGGGGCATAGCCACATTAATCAATAGTGTTGGGCAAAAACATCATTCACTATATTTAAGAAAAGAATCCATTCCAGCATATAGCACTTAACCTCTAAAACTATTTACCCACTGCAGAAAAACAACTGGTGAATCAAAAAGTGGTTTGATGCTGCATATTTCTTAGTTATACATGGACACAATATTCTTTATTTTGTTTATTTATTTTTATGTAGTGCTGAGGATCAAACCCAGTGCCTCACATGTGCGAGGCAAGAGTTCTGCCACTGAGCCACAACCCCAGCTCTGATGCTGAATATTAAAGACATAAAAGTAATTTCTCTATTCGTATACCAAAATCATTATATCCACTGTTGATCAAAGTGAATGAAAATTTCCGTTCAGGAGCCCAACAGAGTGGCACATGCCTATAATCCCAGAAGCTCAGGAGGCTGAAGCAGAAGAATCCCAAATTCAAAGCCAGCTTCAGCAACTTGGTGAGGCCTTAAGCAACTCAGCAAGACTCTGTCTCTAATTAAAATATTAAAAAGAGCTAGGAATGTGGCCCAGTGGTTAAGTACCCTGAGTTCAATTCCCAGTACCCCCCCAAAAAATATTCCATTCAGGTATAAAAAAGTTGTACTTATTATAAATACCAGATCATTTGTATTGCAAGCCAAAACCACGTTCATGATCCAAATAATATAAATGAGAAGTGTTTATATTTTATCAAATATGAGAAAGTAGTAATAAGATCTACATGATGATAGCCCATAAAAAGGCCTCAACTACTGAAACTTTTTCCTGAATAATAATAAGATACAAAGAAAAGCACTGCTATCACTGGTGGCACTATTATTCTTTTGTGGCTGTGAAGATATACACGCCTCTATAGAAGGGTTACACGCACCGATCTCCAATTTCTTGCAAGCTAGCTTGTAGCATCATCATCAGTTCTTTGAAAGGCATCCATTTTGACACATAGATGGGAACCTCTTCTTGATATTTCTTGTTCTTGCTTTCTTCAGACAGAGGTGCAAATACTTGGGGTCCTTCATCTATCACTGTTTTGCATAAGGAATACAATCTATCACCATCTTCAGTAGAGATGTCCTAGTTTTGCATAAAGGGAACATAACAGAATTTGAACAATTCAGTAGTAGGGAAAGGGCAGAGCTATCTTCATTACAGGCTGTTCAGGTGGGCCACCTATAGCAATGTGCTTTCTACCCCATTTAATACACCTTACTAGATACTAGATTCCTTCAACTCTCTGAAAATATTCATGTAACTAGAATGACACAAAACACGTTTCAACAGATTGTCAGTAATTCAGTTTGCCTACATGAAAGAGTTCACTTCTCTAGGAAAAAGTAGCATAGCATCTTGCAAAGCAGGGGATTTATTACAAATGAGGATTTTGTGAGTCTATGCTTTAGAGGCTTCAGCTGGCCAAGACCAGGCAATTTTCCTTATAGGATCATACATAAAATCCCAACTGCAACATTTTCCAAAAAAAGTGCTATCTGCATAAGACTTTATTCACTTTACTAAATGATGGTATTAACTTGCAAATGCCATACAATACATCTTGGGACTACTGCCCAGTTTCTTATTTCCTCACTCATAATTTGCAGATGCTAGACTTGAGAAGCAGTACAATCTTAGTTTCTTGTCTAGGTATAAAAGAGATTACCAAGTCTCCAGCAAAACATAATTAAGACAAAACTGAAAAAAGATAACGGCATGAGTCACATATGAAACATGAACAATTTTTTCCACCATAAGTGTTGATTAAAAATGAGATTTCAACATCACTTTTTTAATAGTCACAATTTAATAGTCACATTAGCATTGCATCTCAATTTATATCTGGGGAGGCATATAATGTCCCTTACCTCAAGGGCAGTGATTCTGCTAATGATCTCAGAAATTGCCGTATTTAGTAAAGTCCCCATAGCCTTGCAATATATATTCACTGGCAGGATATCTTGCCACACAGTTCCAAGTCTCTTTAGTTGGTGCAGTACCTGTCAGAAGAATAGAGCTATTTACATAGGAGAGAGATAGTTGCAACTCACATTTTCCAGATTTACATTTATAATTAACGTGTTTCTGGGGAAAGAGGTATATGCAAAGGTGAGGTAATAATATCTGCTTCTTGAATATTTAACCTTAATAATATCCCTGGTAGCTAAAACGTACCAGGATGGGAAAACTGCAGTAAAAAGATAAAGCACTTAAAAGAGGAGCATGGATAAAAGCCTATATTTCAAATTTCTCCAATAGAAGTTCATGAGTCAACTACAGACTTACTTAATTGTCAACTTAGTGTGTCAATGGAGAGATTAGCTTCCTGTTGTCTCGGTAGGGCAAAAGAATATTTTTAAACATAACTGTGAAAGGTATCTAGATTATCCAGTGGAGGTTATAGGAAATCAAGAAAGCTACTTGTTAGGTAAGGTACTCTGATGCTTAAAGGTATCTAAGGGTAGAGTACAAATTTCAGCGCTAGCAAGAGCCTCCCACCTGCCGGATTGCTTTACTTGCTGCAGAATAATTCTCTTCATCGTCCATGTTTGAAAAGTTCCTAGCACTTGACAATCTTTCCAGAAGTTCACCTTTCTGTGCCCGCATTTGGGCCAAAAAGCACTCTGTCCCTATGATAGGAAACCAAAACACAAAATTCTAAAAGATATATTTTTACACACTGCAGAAAGCCAGTAGAAAAGGAGAAACAAGCATAAACCATATATCTGTTCTATCCACATGAAAACAATTGCTAGGTAACATCACGAAACTGTCCTAATAATACTAGAAAAAAAATCACTAACACAGTTAGCCAAACCCACTCTTAGGAAAATAGATAAATCCTTCTCAATAGTTTGCCTAGAGTCTGAGTCAGCTAAAAAATATTACTTACATAGAAAAAGCTACTTATTATTGTGATATATCTATACCAGAGAAGGAAAAAGTCAAGAAGTGAAAAGCTAAGTGAACCATATAGATTCTCTGCTTTTCTCAGCCTATCATTATAGAAAACATATCAATTTAACCCACATTTCATTTCTTTTGACAATCGCAAGTAAAACTAAGGAAGATGTAAGGGGAGGGAGGCAAGGGAGAGCTATCTTTGGTTTTACAAAAAAATAAGCACTGGCATTAGTGAGCTATTACCAACAACTGTCATAGTATAAATCTTATTGTGTCATTCAACATAAATGATTTGGTGAATTCAATGCACATCAGCAATGAAGTCTGGAACTCTAATGTACCAGGAAATCATAAATCATGTCTTAAAAAAATAACGCTTCTAGAAAATCAAAAGGAAATCAGTAGAGGAAAGGGCCTAAGGGGAGGGAGGAGGGGAAAGAGGAGGGAAGAGAGGAGAAGAGGGAAGAGAGGAGGGGAGGGAGGAGAGGAGGGAGGAAGTCCTGAGGAGTATTGGCCAAATTACACTGTGTATTATACCCATGTACGAATAAGTAACAACAAATCTCATCCATATGTACAACTATGATACCCAAATTTTAAAAAAAGTAATGCTTCCATAAAGACTGCATTCATTTATAAAATTAAATAACCAGAAACATATACAAATTAAATGCCCTCCCGCTTTCAAAAACAGTGCAGGAACACCACCTAATTTCTAACCCCCTCATTTATAAATTACAAAGATACTAGGCTGAGAAGCTGCATAATCCAAATTTAAGGTATCAGTTACCAAGTCTTCTGAAGCCAGGTACAAGATCCACAAAAGTAGTAGTGCCATCACAAAGAATGGAGGCAAGGCGTAATCTGAACTGATGCCCCAGGGTCAGCAAGTGGTGAGCAATATACATACAGTTATTATGGTGAATAGCAGCCAACTGGGGAAGTTTTTGAAGGTTCTCCCTAGGCAATGAGGAAGGGTAGAAAACAAACCATCTATTATTAAAGTCAAGGTTGATGACAAGTCACTACTCCTCTAAAGCTGTCATGTCTCTATGCTTTAATAATTGTCTATTTTGTAGATGCTGAACATAACAAAATACAATCTCATCATTCCCACTCACATTCAGAGTTAGGTTGTTCTGCCTGTGTGACCTTATCCTATAAAACTATCCTAGTGATTAACAAACAAGAAAAATCGAGGGGATCAAAAGCTTACCTGAGTCAACTCTTTTACTGGAAACCTAGCAAAGGTATGCATACTGCTCTTAAAATTTAATTCTGGTAAATGTCTGTAACTACAGGTTTACTTCTCCTTTCTCAAATTCCTATTTCATTCATGTAATGAAACATTTAATATTTTTTAATTCACAAATTTTTAAAGCCACCTAGAGATTAGAGTCACATGGGAAATAAAGTTAAGCCAGGTGCGGTAGCACACACCTACAATCCCAGAGCTTGGGAGGCTGAGGCAGGAAGATCATGAGTTCACAGCCAACCTGAGCAGCGGTGAAGTGCTAAGCAACTCAGTGAGACGCTGTCTCTAAATAAAATACAAAATAGGGCTGAGTATATTAAAAAAGCTCAGTGGTGGAGTGACCCAGAGTTCATTCTTTAAAAAAAAAAAAGAATGCTTTAAAAAAATTTTTCAAATAATAAGGGGAGAGAGGCGAAAGCAAAGTCCTTGGCTATGAAACAGCTTTCTTGACATTATTAAAAACATTTATAAAAAACATTCAAACTATTTCATTTAAATAACAGAACTTCTGAAGGCTTACAGTTGAGTAACCTTTCAGAACATAAAAGAAACCTTTAAAGCCCAAGACATTAAGTGAATAAATACAGCCTAAGATGCTACAGAGAGTGGCTAATCATACTTCACAATTAAAAAGCACTCCCTTGGGGCTGGGGTTGTGGCTCGGTGGTAGAGCGCTCACCTAGCATGTCGAGGCCTTGGGTTTGATCCTCAGCACCACATAAAAATAAGTAAATTAAATAAAGGTATTGTATCCAACTACACCTAAAAAATAAATATTGAAAACAAAATTCTCTTGTATCTTATGTCCGCAAAACTATGAATGCCAAGGGAAAATGTAGTATGTTTACTGGATAGCACTGTGAAATATTGACCTTTCTGGGTTTTTCTGGCATTGAGAATTGAACCCATCCTGAGCCATATCCCTAGCCCTTTCTATTTTTTATTCTGAGACAAGGTCTCACTAAGTTGCTTAGGATCTTGCTAAGCTGCTGAGGTTGGCCTCAAATTTGTGATCCTCTTGCCTCCTCCTCCCAAGTGAGAGTACAGGCATGTGCTACCACATCCAGCATCTTTCTGTTTTTCAACCAAGATAAGTAAGGCAATTCTTAAAATGTGTAGGCATTAAAACAGGCAACACTCTTTTGAGTTTTTAAATTTGCATTATTTACTGTAAGATTCTGTACCCTTATTAATAGTAAATATCTAAGTCCTTTAAAATGGTTCACTGCATTTTATTGTAAATTTCAGTAACCAAAATATCTTTGGTGAAAATATTAAAATAGTAGTTTTAAATAAATAAATATTTTAGACATACAACTATTATACAGAACTGAGATAAAGTAGTACTTACTTATGATATGTTGGTACAACATCATGGAACAAATGAAAGATATTCCTCACTGAGTAGAAAAGTTGGACAGCACTAAAAGGAAAATTAAAATTTAAGAGATATACATAAGGATATACTATAAATGAGAAGAAAATTTCAAACTAAGTACACTTCTAGTGAAGGTCATCAATTAAAAGTACAGTTGCAGGGAAAATCTGCCTTGATCATTGCTGGAAAACACCACTCATCTAGATGGAAATATATTCTCAACCAGTATTTACTAACTAAATTGGAATTCTAAAAACTTGGATATATTAATAGTCTTTAGAACAGTAGCATTCAACCCAGAGCCTCTTTTCCATTTATCATTTTGTGTTCTGCAAGTACCCAGAGCATCCTTTTAGTTACAAATGAAGCTAAGCCTCAGGCAAATGTCACCTACTCACTGATACACACTGCAAAGGGCAAGGTATCAATAAAGGCACTCACTTGGTTCTTTTAGAATCAGCCTGACTTTCAGCTATCACTTTTTTCTCTTTCTTTCCCAATGCAGAGAAATAAATCAACATTTTCTAGGGATAGAATCTAGCCCTCAAGACTTTTTGCCCTTTAAATTTGGTCTTTAAAACACCTCAAAATATTAAAATGCATTTTAAAAGAGCAAATATAAAACTTGTAACACTTCTCTCTACACAAGAGTGTTTTAACCTATATACCTTGAATAACACAAAGGAATTCCACAAATATTTAGGAAAACAAGTCGTGGTTGCTATACTCCAAAACACCTTCACTACCAATTATCATGATAACTGACTAAATTCATTCATTTTTGCTATATATATCATCTGAGGTTTGACAATGTAGAAAGAAAGGTATTGTACAGTAGGTGGTTTTTGTTTTATTGGCACAATTATACATAGTAGTCTAATTCATTATACCACATTCCTATATGCATAATTTATATCAATAATAGATAATTCAATCAATAAATAAGAGATAATTTGATCAATCTCATTCCCCAGTACCTTCTCTTTCTCTCTATTCTTTCCTCCCCATCTGCTTGCTCTACTCTACTGATATCCCTTCTATTACTGTTATTTTAATTAGTGCATAATAATTATATATATAAATATAAATGGGATTCACTGTGGTATATTCATACATGAACATAGCATAATATGATAAATTTCCTTTCCCAGTTACTTCCCCTGGTCCTCCCTTTTTTACTCCCTCTCCACCCCTTTGTACTACTCTGTTCAGTGGTTTCCCCTTATTTTCATAAGACCTCTTTTTTATTCCTTTTCTCTAGCTTCCACTTTTGAGAAAAAATATTGACCCTTGACTTTCCAAGTCTGGCTTATTTCACTTAGCATGATATTTTCCACTTTCACCCATTTATCAGCAAATGACACAATTTCACTCTTCTTTATGGCTGGATACAATTCCACTGTGTATATAAACCATATATATATAAGAATATATATATCCTTATCCATTCATCTACTGATGGACACATAGGCTGGTTCTATAACTCAAGTATATAAACACTGGTATGAATGTATCATTGTTTTGGATAAATACTAAGGAAGACGTGGGATAGCTGGGTCATATGGTAGTTTCATTCCTAGTTTTTTTTTTAATTTTTTAATATTTATTTTTTAGTTTTTGCTGGACACAACATTTTTATTTTTATGTGGTGCTGAGGATCGGACCCAGCGCCCCACGCGTGCCAGGCAAACGCGCTACCACTTGAGCCACATCCCTAGCCCTCATTCCTAGTTTTTAAAGGAATCTCTGTACTGATTTCCAAAACAGTCAGACTAATTTGCAGTCCCTGTGTTTTTTTGTTTGTCCTATTAAAAACCATTTCTTTTAGTGGAATGAATGTCTATAAATATTCAGAATACAAAAATAGTGTTTTCTATCTGCTTTCTCAAAAATTTTAAAAAATATTGCCCTGCATCTCTACTTTCTGGCCTGATATATTTCAGGAGAAAGTCATGAAGAAATAGTTACTCCTGAACTTATTTATTTATTTATTTTTTAAATATTTTATTTTTAGTTGTAGCTGGACATAATACCTTTATTTTTATGTGGTGCTGGGGATAGAACCCAGGGCCTCACACATATTAGACAAGCACTCTACCACTAAGCCACAACCCCAGCCCTCTCCTGTGTTTATTTTGCCAAAAGAGTATATACTTCCTTTATAAGCAAGCATGCATTTTTACTTCCTACATGTAATTAAAACTAAAAGGACTCATGAGTAGGATTCATTAAAGCCATGGAAGTACCTTGGTAAACATGTTTTTTCTAGAGCAAAATAAAATAAAGGGGTAGGTTTTCATACAGAGATTATAAACTACAGATCAGAAAATATGATAGGATTATATTATTGTTTTTTTACTATGAGGACAAAAATTCAAAAAAAAAATGCTAAGTACAGATTCAAACTAAACAGGCTTTAGCCTTTTGTAAACCTGCTCTACAATCCACTTTGCCTATTCCCTATTTTTGTCTCAGTGGATTCTAGAAGAAAGAGCTTATTAAATAAAAAGATTCAGTACGAAGTGTAGAGTCGAGTCTAAGGTACCTTCAATACAATGTACATTAGAGGTTACCTTAGAAGGTGAAGCCAGATTTGAGGTGTGTACATTCTTTTTCTTTTACTTTGACCAACTAACGAATTATTAGTGCTTTAAAAATAAACATTTTAAATGTAAATTTAATTAGGACCTAAATTTCAAAAGGTAAAAAACTAAAGAGAGAAAGCTGGAACATATGGTACAACTATTACTATTACCTCCACCATCTGTAATATTCAACACTTGAGTACTAATCATTTCTAGGTAATATTCTAGGTTCTTCACATGTACTTTCTCATGTAAAATTATTTCATTTTCATCATAAAAAGTAAAAATTAAATATTACAGTGTTTTATTAAGTGATTAACAATTTTCAGTGTGAGATAAACTTATATGTCCATTTACATATGTGCATCTATTTTTATACTTTGTTCTAACATCTATATTACTATAAATAAAAGTTAGAGGCTAATATATATCTATGTGCTACACTGCGTCTTTTTAGAAAAAAATAAATAAATAATTTTAAAACCCCAAAGAATTCCAGCTAATATTCTTAATAAATGTCTATTCAGATAAGCATTAACCAAAGCAATGCTATTTTCAGACAACTTGGAATTCATACCATTGGTCACTACTGGTTGTTGCCTCTAATAAAGTCTGATAAGCAAGTTCCATTAACTTCTTCACAGATTCACTGATGCGACATGTAGGCAAAGAAAATGAATGCTGATCCAATGTATTTTCAGGTTCTAAATTCACTGCTTCATTGTACTCAGTTTTGGATACTTTTTGTACTAAAAGCTTGTTATCCTCATCAGGACTTGGTAAGTCTGGCACACTTATCTTAGAATCAGGAGTAATCTAAGATTAAAACAGAAATATAAAAAATGCATGTTTTCAGAATAATTCAAATGCAAGCACAAAGCAAAGAATAAGACATTGGTGACTTCCATGAAGATAAAGCTGTGGTTCTAAGGAATAATTAAAACATATCAATAGATAAGGCATTATTTTAACAACTGCTCAATCTTGGGTGACAGCTTGTGGTAAGAAATAAGCAATCCCTCTAACTACAAAATTCTTTATGGAAAAGTAAAACTGTGCAACTGTGCAACTGGCCCAAGACTTCATGTCTACAGGTCTACAAAGTTGAGTACAGTGGCATGGACCTGTAGTCCCAACTACTCAGAAGGCTGAGGCAGAAGGATCACTTAAACCCAGAAGTTCAAGATCAGCCTTTGCAACATAGATTCTGTCTCAAAAGGACAAAATTTTTTAATTAATTAATTAATTAAAAGAAAAATAAAACTAGATGCAGTCATGCATGGTATAATCCCAGTGACTCAAGAGGCTGAGGCAAGAAGATGATAAGACTGAGGACAGCACTGGCAACTTAGTGAGATTTTTGTCTCAAAAAATTTCAAAAAGGGGCTAGGGATGTAGCTTGGTGGTAGAGTATACCAGGGTTCAATCCCCAGTGCAAGAAGAAAGAAGGGAAAGAGGGGAAAGGAAGAAAAGAGAAGAAAAAAACCTTCAAAAATCATCTTTCAACCTGGGGATATAGTTCAGTTGGTAGAGTGCTTGCCTTGCATGCACAAGGCCCTGGGGTTCGTTCCCCAGCACCATTTAAAAAAAAAAAAATCATCTTTCTCAGACTAGATTCTGTGTTCCATTAACTACATTATGAGCACATATGTTAATTTAAGGAAAAACTAATTCAGATTACTGTATTCTACCCCTAAAAAACAAAACTCAAAATCAAAACTGAAGAAGCCTCCTTAACATTTACATGGAATGAGAATTACTAGACTTAGTTGGGACTAAACTGATGAAAGAAACTGAGGTTGAGAGTCTGGAGACAGTGATATCTTGGGGTGCTTTACCAGTTGAGCTACATCCCAACCCTTTTTATTTTTTGTTTTGAAGCAGGGTCTCACTAAGATGATTAAGGCCTCGAAAAGTTGCTGATGTTGGCCTTAAACTTACAATCCTCCTGCCTCAGCCTTCTGAGTCACTGGGATTACAGGTATTCACCACTGTGCCTAGTTTGAGACAGTGACAGTTTTTAATCTAACTTTCTGCAAAGTCATTTAATGTTTTTTTTTCAATTTTCTCACAAAATATACTAATAATGGCTTTCAAACCTTGCTTCTCAAAGACGCCTCAGGAACCAAAAACAAAAAAAAGAGGTAGAGAGAAATAAAGATATTAAGCAGGTAGAGGCAGGAAGTTTCCCAGTTCCACTGTAGGAATAGCAAGCAGCTCTCCTCTGCACATACTGGACCTGTTGGGAAATTTTCTTTTCTTTTTTTTTTTTTTAATTTTTTTTTTAGTTATAGATGGACACAATACTTTTATTCTTATTCGATTTATTTATTTTGAGTGTGGTGCTGAGGATCAAACCCAGTGCCTCATACTTGCAAGGCAAGGGCTCTGCCACTGAGCCACAATCCCAGCCCAGGAAATTTTCTGATAGAAAACAATCCAAGTTTAATAAAAATGTTTAAGTCAGCAAACCTGACTTCTAAATCCATAAAATGATATAATAATTTCCACTTCTGAGGGCTATTATCAAGCTTAAATGAGAATACATTGGGTGTGGTGAAGGAGGATCACAATTTCAAAGCCAGACTCAGCAATTTAGCGAGGCCCTAAGCAACTTAGGGAGACCCTGTCTCTAAATAAGATACAAAAAAAAAAGGGCTGGGGATGTGGCTCAGTGGTTAACCGCTCAGAGACCCAATCCACAATGCAAAAAAAAAAAGTCACTCCACAAAAAGGGCAAAGACTCAAAGATGAAATAATGTAAGAGCTAATACGGTTCTCTCAGGTCAAAATATAAAAATATCTTCAAAAATGAATTGTACTGGGCCAGGCGTGGTGGTGCATGGCCATAATCCTAGCAGCTCGGGAGGCTGAAACAGGAGGATCATGAGTTCAAAGCTAACCTCAGCAAAAGTGAGGTGCTAATAAGCAACTCAGTAAGACCCTGTCTCTAAATAAAATACAAAACATAGGGCTGGGGATGTGGATCATTGGTGGAGTGCCCCTGAGTTAGATCCCTAGTACCACCGCTGCCTCAAAAAAAAAAAAAAAAATGAATATACTGTTTTATGAATATTGTGCTTTTCATGACAGGCCAAAATTAGTCCTTGTCTTTCGTATTTTCCCTAAGGTTGTAAAGATGTACTAATTGATACATGAACTAATAGGAACACTGTGCCAATTTTGTAAAAATCTCAATGTTTGAATCATTTATTCAGTGATAGTATTTATCAGAAAGTATATCCAGCTTATTCAAAAAACCAAAGAGTATAAAGCCACAAAAGCAAAGAAAAGTAGTAAAACTTTCTGTTTGCATCTTCTGGTTAGAAAGGCCAAACTGAAATTATTGAGCTTCTTCATTAGACAGCCAAATGCAATATTACTCTGCCCCTTACTGATTTAGACTCAACAGCGGCACTTAATACCCTTCTTATAGCAACAAAGTGTATTAAGTTGAATGTTAGGATAATAATATTTACGTATGTGAACTGGGTCCTAATACTGATTCTTTAACTGCCTGAATTATTGTATGCCAATGATTCACTGGGAATATTCCCATATAATTTCAAAGTTGTTACATACCAAGGCAAAGCCTTAATTTGTACAGGCTTTAGCAAAGTGAGATTTCATTGCTTCTTGGATGATATTTAGTTTATATTTTGTTTAATATTATTTTCATAGGAAGCAAAATCTATGACTTACAAACCTAAATCATTTTTACATCAAAAAGCTACTCTGTCAGCATTAGAGTTATAAATAAATGTTATCTTTTGGGGAAAACAATCCAGTATTTAGCCATATGAGCTATGTTTATTATGAAGTTAATGTTCAACAGTTACTTTTGAATAATTTCTTCATCTTCTGTAATGCTATTCTAGTGGCAGAGCTCATTAATTCATATATGCCTGGATATCTTACAGTATTTGTGGCTTCCAGCTAGTTAGTTCTTTGGGATTTTAAGTCTTTTGGGAGTGGGGGGTTCAAGGGATTGATCTCAGAGGCATTCAACCACTGAGTCATATCCCCAGCCCCTTTTTTTCTTTTTTTCTTTTGGTATTTTATTTAGAGACAGAGGCTTATTGAGTTGCTTAGTGTCTCGCTTTTACTGAGGCTGGCTTTGAACTCAAGATCCTCCTGATTCAGACTCCCAAATCACTGGGATTATAGGTGTACACCACCATACCTGGCAAGATACTGATTTCTTAACCTAGGAATTCAAACACTGATCCTTTTGAGTGAAGAATTTGAAGTTTTTTTAAGACCTCTTTAGGAGCAGTCATCTCAAACTAATTATGAACTCCAAGCTCCCTTCCCAGGTAACTGTTGAAAGCAATGGCATCATAATACTCCCCTGGAATGGCTAGAAGTGATTATGATCTTTTGATTGGGAAAACTGTCACTTTAAAAAAAATTATACTGTTTGCCTGCTAGTCATGCATATCTTGAAATCATTTTGCTATGTTTATAATGAAGAATCTTCTTGGTAACAAATTATTAATTTTTTGAATACTACTAATTATTATCACTGCCACCTATTTCCTAAGCCCTTTTCTTGCTTTGTTTTTCTTCATGTTATATAACAACCAGCATTTTGTATATTTACTATTTGTCCCTTTTTAAGAAGTATGTTTCATTAAAGACTTTTTTTTTTCTTTTGGGAAAATGAGAATATTTAGGGGACTGTTTTAGAACTTATATATAAGACTATGAAAAGTAAACTGAAATTATTTTAGAAAAGCCAAAAAGAGCTTTTCAAAGTTGGGAAATTTAGGGCTGGGGATATAGCTCAGTTGGTAGAAGGCTTGCCTCGCATGCACAAGGCCCTAGGTTCAATCCCCAGCATCACCAAAAAAAAAAAAAAAATTCAAAGTTGGAAAATTTAGATTTCATTCCAGGATCTAAATGCCAAGAGCAAGAACCAGGACAGAATTCTGGAGCAGTAGTTGTTAACCAGGGACAATTTTGGCAACATCTTGAGATACCAGCATCCAATCAATTGAAGACATAATTCAGGGATGCTGCTAAACATCTCACTAGACAGCCCTGGCCTAAAGGAAGCTACATATTAGTACACAGGTACAAAGGGAAAATGTAATTTCCTAGAATGGCAGAAAAAACTGAATAGGGGGCTCAGAGATTATCTAGTTCAATTATATTACATTACACAAGAGGAAAAAGAAGTTCAAAAGGATTAAAAGATCAAGCCCAGGACAGGCATGGTGGGGTACACCTACAATCCAGGTTATTCATAGGCTGAGGCAGGAGAATCACAAGATTGAGGTCAGCCTGGGCAACTGAGTTAATACTGTATTTTAAATTTTTTAAATAAATAAATAAAAAGAGTTGGGACGCAGCTCAGTGGTAGAGTACCCCTGGGTTTAATCTCTAGTATCTCAAACAAAAAAAGATCATCAAAACTAGAGTCACAGAGTAATGAGCAATTCATTAATAATACTGCTTACATCAAGAAGCTGTATAGAGGTTACTGAGATATACTAATTCACTTAACAAATATTGAGTGAATAGATTAGCAATTAGTACACAGAGGTATGTGCCAGGAACTTTCACTGGAGATAATGGCAGTAAACAAACAAACAAACAAACAAAAAAGTCTCTCATGAAACATACTTCTTAGAAAGGGACAAATAATAAATATACAAAATATTGGCTGTTATGTAACATGAAGAAAAACAAAGCAAAAAAAGGGCTTAGGAAATAGGTGGCAGTGATAATTATTAAAAAACAAGTTAGAGCTGGGTGTGCTAATGCATGTCCATGTCTACAATCCCAACTACTCAGGATTAGGTAGGAAGATCACAACTTCAAGAATCTCTGGGCAACTTAGTGAGACCCTATCTCAAAAAGGGCTGGGGATAAAGCTCAGTGGTACAGCGCTTGTCTATTATGCACAAGGCCCTGGGATTTAATACTCAGTAGCTCCCCCTCAAAAAAAATAGTGGGGTCAGGAAGGACTTTAATAGAAAAGTCATGACAGGCATGATGGTACACTCCTATAATCCCAGCAGCTCAGGAGGCTGAAGCAGGAGGATCAAGAGTCAAAGCCAGCCTCCACAACAGTAGGCGCTATGCCACGCCATGAGACCCTGTCTCTAAATAAAATACAAAATAGAGCTGGGGATGTGGTTCAGAGGTTGAGTGCCCCTGAGTTCAATCTCTGGTACCCCCGCTATCCCCCACAAAAAAATAGAAAAGTCATGTGGGTATCTCCAATAAAAATGTTACAAGCAGAGGGAACAGGAAATTCAAAAATTCTGCCTCTAAGTAGAGACCTGGCACATTCAAGCATCCCTATGAATCCAAGTGCCTGGAACAGTGAAAGAAAAATGCATAACAGATGGAGTTAACCAGGTGTGGTGGCACACACCTGCAATCCTTGGGAGGCTGAGGCAGGAGGAGAGCAAGTTCAAAGACAGCTTCATAAAAAAGCACAGTGCTAAGCAACTCAGTGAGAATCTGTCTCTAAATAAAATGGAAAAAAGGGCTGGGGATGTGGCTCAGTGTGGAGTGCCCCTGAGTTCAACACCCCATACCAAAAAAAAAAAAAAAGAGATGGAGTCAGAGAAGACATGGATCACATAAGGCCTTGTAGGCCACTGGAAAGTAAGTGGGTCTTTTTCTAAATTAGATGGAAAGCCGCTGAATTTTGGTAAGAATGACATAATCAGGTACTATTTATTTTAAAAGAAACCCACAGCACAGTTACTAGCACTGAATAGTTTTCAGCTCTCATAACAAAATTACCTGAAAATGTGTTAACATCTGTGGACTTCATATGGCTAATTAAATAGTTCATTGAAACAAACATGAGAACAGGGTACCAGAAAATGAAGCACGGCAAAGAAGGGATTAATAACAAACCCAGTCCCATTCAGCAGAAAAAATGGCTGAGAATCTATTATTAAGGAATTGCCTCAGTCTGTCTTAAATCAAGTAATAACTTGCACTTAACAAATATTATTTTATATAAAAACAAACAAAAAATGCATAGAAGTATCTAAGGCCAAAGGAATAAGTTACTCTTAATGTAAATAAATTAGTCCACTGCCCTTGCAATTAATTACTTAAACCCTAATGTTTTACGTTTATAAAAAAATATAAATTTTTAATTTTTATATATATACGGTTTTTTTAAAAGTTGTTAATGGGCCTTTATTTTATTTATTTATTTACTTACTTACTTATTTATATGTGGTGCCGAGAATTGAACGCAGTACCTCATACATACCAGGCTTATTCTAATGTTTTAACTGCTTTACTTCTTATCTTCAAAACTAGTCCCCCTCTATTAGTTTAAGAGATAAAGTCATCATTTTCACAATAGGATACAACCTCTGAACATAATAAAGTCTAAGTATATATGTCACAAAGCTGTGAACTTAACCCTGAAATAATAATCTACTAATTTCAACAAAACTAATCCATTACATTTATGTAGGCTTTTTCGGTTTATACAACACTTTCAAATGCATTATCTTTCTGGACCTCACAATTCTTGATGAAGAAGTAGATATCAGGACTACTTTAAAGAGAATAAAACTCACACTCAAAAGATTAATAATTTGCCTCCATAAGCCCAGCAACTATCATACTTACTCTCTTCCACATTACCACACATGTCTCAAAAATGAGCTGATTCCTAAATATAATGTAGTACAACCCTGGTACCTTCACAGTGTTGTGGATTTCAGAGGTCATTAGGTTTCTAGCTGCCACAATCACATCCTGGCACTTTTTGTTAGCAAAATGAGAATTGATATTACGAGCATATTTCAGCAAATCAGTAGTATCTCCTTTTAAAAATCTCATCTCCTTTAGGGCATTTTCAAATTCTTCAGTGGACTGTATGATCTGGAAGAAGAAAGCATAAGAAAAAGAAAAGAATCATATGTAGTCATCCCTCAGTATGTGTGGGAGATTGGTTCCAGGACCCTTATCAGCTACTAAATTCTGTTGACATTAAAGTCAAAAGGGAACAATATTTGCATATAACCCACACACATCCTCCTGTATACTTTAAGTCATCTCTAGATAACTTACAACAATACAACATAAATGCTATGTAAATAACTGCTATACTGTATTTAGGGAATAATAACAAGAAGAAAAATTTGTACATATTCAGTAGCAATCAAAATTTTTTCCAAACATTTTCGATCTGTAGTTAACCGGTTGAATCCATGGATGCAAAAACCACAGACACAAAGAGTCAACTGTACAAATATTCCATTTCAATGTTAAAATTTCAAACCCAACACACAGAAAAAATAAGAACCAAATGGTCATTTAGGTCTTAAAGCAAACCATCAGTCACCAGGTTTAAAAATATATAGTTTTCCAGTCTTAAATCTATTAGGAAGAATATCTTCAACAGAAATTTGACTCTGGTAAAGGTGAAAAAATCTTTAAAATAAATATACCTTTTTTAATTCAGGGAAACACTAAAAACAAGCCAACAAGTGTCACACAAAACCTACTATAATTGATACAAGTATAAAAAAAAAAACTTTAAAAATACACTTAAATAAGAAAACATACTTCCTCAAAGAGGCAAGAAGTCAGAAAAGAAATGGAGTTATAGAAAATTTGTTTCTACTCTGTATTTATAATTTTTTTCAAGATATAACCAAAGAATAAAAGATCTGAAAATAAAAGCAAAGCCAACAGCAATCAATAGTGTCCCAAAACCTTCTACAATATCTCTGCTCTTTACCTCTTCATATTGCTGTAGCTTGCTGCTATTTGTTGGAATAGAATAAACCAAGCAGTTTTTGATGAGACACTCAGACAAATCCTCCCAGATTACATCACCAAGCATCTCAGCCAATATGATCGTAGATGGTTTTTCAATTTCTAAGTCAGTGTCAAGAGGCAAATCTAAATTCAAAAAACAAAGGTTTTAAATGAGAAACCATTTACAATCCTCAGATATTTTTAAGCTGCCTAGTTTTCCAGAAATCTTTCATTTTAAGATGATGGGAAAGAAAACAGTCCAGATAACTCTATGCCATCTCAACTATGTTGTACAATACATGACATACAATTATGATTTTTATTTTCACTGCTCAACTGAATTTTGTGTACTAAATCACTGCTCATGCTCTTTAAAAAGGTACAAGCCATCTACATTGTAATCACCTACTTTTAAGCTACTGATCTGATTATATGACAAACAAAAGATCTGCACTCAAAAATTAAAACTAGAGTAAAATCCCACTTTACTAATGAATAAACATACTTTTTCATCTCTGCATAGGATCTCTTTATCTTAAATAAATTATCAACAAATACTTTAAAGTTACATCTAGTCTACTAAATATATTTCAATGCCTCCTCTCTAATTATCTCATGGTAGTGTTACCAACACATTTTGAAAATGTTATATTTAAAATATCCTATTAATTGCCAGGTGTGGTGGTGCACATCTACAATCCTAGCAACTCAAAAGGCTGAGGCAGGAAGATTGCAAGTTTGAGACCAGCCTCAGCAACTTAGTGAGGCCCTAAGAAACTTAGCGAGGCCCTAAGAAACTTAGCAAGACCCTGTCTCAAAATGAAAAATAAAAAGGACTGGGGATATGGCTCAGTGGTTAAGTACCCCTGAATTCAATCCCCAGAACTGAAAAATAATAAATAATACTTAAGAATATTGGCTGTTGAGCCAGTACAAAAGGCAGAGGAACAATAAATGGGACCAGCTATTTTGGATCTAGTTCTGACTTGTCAAGAAAGACTCAGAAATAAAAATCTTAGAAGATGACCATATTACCTTCAATACTTTGTTATATCTAAAGTTTAGGCCTACACTGTCCAATACACTAATAACCAGTCACAATTTGCTACTGAGCACTTGAAATATGGCTAATATTACTGAGGAACTATTTTTTTAAAAAAACTTTAATTAACTTAAATTCAAGTTTTCAAATGGAACAGGGAGCCTTGTAGTAATGTACCTTTTTTATTTTTTTAGTACTGGGGCTTGAACCTGGAAGCACTTTACCACTCAGCTACATCCCCAGTCCTTTTTTTTTTTTTTTTTTTTAAAGAGAGAGTGAGAATTTCTTAATATTTATTTTTTAGTTTTCGGCAGACACAACATCTTTGTATGTGGTGCTGAGGATCGAACCCGGGCCGCACGCATGCCAGGCGAGCGCACTACCGCTTGAGCCACATCCCAGCCCCCAGCCCCAGCCCTTTTTGCTTTTTATTTTGAGACAGGGTTCCACTAAGTTGCTTAGGCTGGCCTTAAACTTGTGATCCTCTTGCCTGAGCCCCCAACTCACTACGATTAGAGCTGTACACCCTCATGCTTGGCTTAAAGTGAACAATCTTAAGGAACATTTTCAGCAAAATTAGTCATTTAAAATCATAAGGATCAACAAAAAAATGTGATTTTTACCAAGATCTAAACTTTTTAACTTTGGCCAGTTACAAAATGACTTGAATTCTTATGCCAAAAGAAAATAATTTTCAGATGAAGAAATGACAAAAGAGGGCTGGGGATGTGGCTCAAGTGGTAGCGCGCTCGCCTAGCATGCGTGCAGCCCGGGTTCGATCCTCAGCACCACATACAGACAAAGACGTTGTGTACACCAAATACTAAAAAATAAATATTAAAATTCTCTCTCCCTCTCTCTCCTCTCTCTCACTCTTTCTTAAAAAAAAAAAAAAAAGAAATGACAAAAGAAACTATTATGTAAGTTTTCTTCATTAATTATGAGGAAAATATATTTTCAAACACGTGAAAGAGGAGCTAGGGATATAGCTCAATTGATAAAAGTGCTTGTCTCACATGCATAAGGCCCTGGATTCAATCCCCAGCACCTCCAAATAAAACCTAAGATTTTTTTGGGCAGGGGGGAAATACCAGGGATTGAAGTTGGGGGCACTCAACCACTGGGCTACATCCCCAGCCCCATTTTGTATTTTATTTAGAGACAGATCCCACTGAGTTGCTTAGTTGAGGCTGGCTTTGAACTCGTGAACCTCCTGCCTCAGGCATGTGCCACCGTGCCCAGCATGAAAGATTTTTAATTAAGCCAGCATAAAATATTGCCCATAAAACAAAAGATCTTTCTAACAATATCAAAGATCAACTGATTCAATTTGTGAAAAAATGCAAATACTTTTCTTTAGCTTTAGATGATACTTTATAGATACATTTTGTCTAAAAGAACTTCCAAATATACAGAGAAATGCTGTCAATTCACAGCCAACATCAATCTTATGGCATATATTTTTTAAATCTTTCACATTTGTCAAAGAAAAATTTCAGTTAGACATGAAAAAATTAGTTTCTATCACAACAGTGTTCCAGTGCCATGTTGGGTTAAAAAAAATATCCAGGTTTACTGGAATCTTAAAACAAGATACTGATGATTTCCTTATTATTTCATTCCACTGCATGATAAATATTTGTGTTGGAAGTTTTATTCTGAAACAGACTATATGAACCATGTAACAAACATAGCTGTTAAAATCATTCAGTTTATAAATATGCAAAGATTATAAATTATCCCTGGTTTAAGGAAATGTCAAAAGAAACAGAAAATATAATGGATCCTATGCTCTTTAATGCTCATTAGTTAAGTTTGCAAGAGATTTAGAAAGATTTATTGCACTATTATCTTCAATATTTTCTTAAAAGAAAAGGAATGCTTGCCAAACACTTAAATAATCTAAAATACAAAATGGCAATGTACTGTTTTGCTACTGATATCACATTATATATAAATAAAGTATATGTAAATTTTCCAACTTATATATAAATACACAAAGGACTGAACTGTCCCCACAAAATTCATATTTTTAAGTCCTAACACCCAATGTACAGTATTTGGAGTTTAGGGCCTTTAAAGAGATAATAAAGGTTAAATTAGGTCATTATGGTAAATTCCTGATTCAATATTACTGGTGTCCTTAATAAGAAAGAGACACACCAGAGATGGGAGCACACTGAGAAAATGTCATATGAGGCACAGCTAGAAGGCCACAAAACAAGGAAAGAGGCTTTAGGAAAAACCAAACCTGCCAACAACAGAAGAGAAATAATGATAAGGGCAACTTAAAACTATGTAATTAAAAAAAAAAAAAACTAAAAATGTTTATATTGGTAATAATATGTAGATGTATTGTAAAGAATATGAAAATCCAACTTGTATCACAGGAATAGGACCTGATCTGGATGGTTCCATGTAAAATAAATAACATTCAGTAAAGCAGATACTGCAGGGAAACATATTTTGAACAAATTTTTAAAGAACTACCCTGAAAATTAAATTTGCCTTTGGGTAATAGTATTTAGTACAGATGGGTGATGTACAGATTTTAAAAAACAAAACAGAACACTTCCAGGTACTCAGAGTTGCCCCCAAAGCAGAATGGAATACCTCAAAAGGAAGTGAGCTTCCTCTCACTAAAGATGCTCAGGGTACTATCAGACCAACTGAGGGAATGATAAAGAGGAGAGTAAAGCAGAGATATCTGGATTTAATCGGCTCTGATTCTTTCCAATTCTGGGGTGCTTTAAAACTCTGTTTATATCTAATAAAAAAGTTGTTTTTGTTTTATGGTACCAGGGGAATTTCACCACTCAGCTACATCCTCAACACTTTTAATTTTTTATTTTTGAGAGAGAGTCTCGTTAAATTGCTGAAGTTGTCCTCAAATTTGCAATCCTCCTGTCCCAGCCTCCTGAGTCACTGGAATTAAAGATGTACACTATCATACCAGGCTAATAAATTTTAAATTGCATTTTTCCCCAAGTAAAAAACCTAGGAACAAGAAAACTACCTTGTACTATTGCAGCTTATATAAGGCTTAGGATTTTTTTATTTCGTCCTGACAAAACTTTACAAAAGAAGCCAGGTGTGATGGCGCTACTCAGAAATCTGAGGCAGGAGGACTACAAGTTTGAGACCAGCCTGGGCACCATGACAAGAACATTCTCAAATTTTTTAAAAAAAGGAGAGTGAAGATAGAGATTTTCTCAATGGTAAAGTGTCTCTTGGTTCAATCCCTAGTATTGCAAAACAACAATATAAACCATGCAAAGACTTTCTTGCTTTACAAACGAATTACATATATATAACTAAACAGTATATGAGTGTCCAGAAAGTCTAAAAACAATAGCATTTTGTGTGTGTGTGTGTGTGTGTGTGTGCGCACGCATGCACACCTTGGGGTTGAACACAGGAGCATTCTACCTCTAAGCCACACTCCCACATCACCACATCCCCAGTCCTTTAATTTATTTACTTATTTTCTCCTTTTATATTGAGATAGAGTCTCACTAAGTTGCCCAGGCTGGCTTCAAACTTATGATCCTGCTGCCTTAGCCTCTAGAGTCACTGAGATTATAGGCATGTGCCACCATGCCCAGCTACAGCCCTTTTTAATTTTCTCCAGAGTCAGAACGTTGGCTAAACTATTCAACAAGACAATGAGAAAAGCAAAATGAAGATAAGTCAAATTGATTTAAAAAAAAAAAAACAACAGTAATAAAATAAAACATCAAAAAAAAACTTTACTTCTAATAGGATGATAAATAAAATAAACTGATTCAAAGCAACAAAGAAACTGGTTATTCCTAATGTGAATAAACATCTAACCAATAGGCTAAGCTGAAATGTAACTTATTTTTTATGTTAAACCCAGTTTGTCTGTTTACATCAGATTAATGGAATTTTCCCACTGAAACTTGTAAAACATTTAGTTAATATCTCCTCCTGTAATTAATGCAAGATTCCCAAAATGTAATGTTACTAGAAGTTCAGTAAGAAAATTAGATCCTGGCATTTAACTAAATTACAAATACAGAATCTGGTGGTACCACTGATGACAAGACTTGTCAATATAGAGAAGGGAAGAAATGCAAAGTAGGCAAGAAATAAGAAGGTAATTACTTTGTTCCTTTGGCATCACTTACTTTTGATCCTCCCTTCATTCACATTACAGGCATTTCAACTTTAAAATAACATAATATTTACTTTATAAAACAATATTTGTTTTTCCAAAGTATAAAAGCACTATTTTGGGGATACACACCTAGAAGCTGTTTCTGAAGCACTTCTAGCACGAGTTGGATCTTTTCAAAAACTTCGGATGGTGATGGATGTTCCAAGTCAGTCACAAGAGATTCGAAACGAACAATAACTATATTAGGCTGGCTTTCTATCACTGCATAAAGGGATGGGCAAGATGCCAAAGGCCTAAGGATATACTTCAGCAGCATCTGACCTAAAAATCATATGAATATTCACCAAAAATCATGAGGAAACTTCTAAAGAGTAAACATGCAAAAAAAAATCTATTATCTATAGAGTTCATCCTCAAAACCAAAATACATATACTATGACTTTGTGCACTACAAGTATTCCCACTGAAATTTTCTGATTTTAAAAAACAAAATAAGTAAATAGAAACTAAGTTTTTCCTAAAGGAAAAAAGAAAAGATACAAGCCCTTTTTCTCCTTTTAATGAATCATGAGGCAAAACACTGTCATAAATATTCTCCAGAATATACTTTATAATCTTGTCATCCTTTTAACACTAGGCCTCTTGTGCCTTTAATATGAATGAAACAAGCCATATGCTTTACCGAATGATTTAAGCTTAGTGTGTAGTTCTCCAAGGATAGAAAATGCCAACAAGACAGAACTCATGGATGGCATAAGGGTCTTCTCCTCTTTCTGGGATTGTTCAGTACACAAATGAAGTTCTGTTTGCAGGCAAGATTCTAAACTGCTGGTATCTAAGAATAAAGAGAAAAAAATATCAGCTGCTTGAGCAATACATGATCTCACTTCTACTCCTCAAAGCCTATTCTCCACTGAGATTTCTAAGCATGTAGTTTCATTACAATATATTTTAATACAATCAAATATTAATTATGACATGCATGTCACTGGCATCACTTTAAAACAGGAAATTTTTTTTGGTATGTCCAGAGAAACAAATTAATTGTAAAAGATGACTGCCTAAAATAAATGCTTACTAAATATATACTGAATGACAAACTGAAAGCAAAGAACAAAAAATGAGTTCCTAGTTCTATAGACCTCCTTTTCTATGTTCTTTTATTTTGGTACCAGGGCTTGAACTCAGGGGCACTTGACCACTGAACCACATCCCCAGTCCTATTTTGTATTTTATTTAGAGACAGGGTCTCACTGAGTTGCTTAGCACTTCATTTTTGCTGTGGCTGGCTTTGAATTCATGATCCTCCTGCCTCAGCCTCCCAAGCCACTGGGATTACAGGTGTGAGCCGTTGCACCTGGCTTCTGTGTGCTTTTTTTAACAAGAGATATATCTGCCTGGGCTGGGGTTGTAGCTCAGTGGCAAAGCACTTGCCTCACACCTGTGAAGCATGGGTTTGATCCTCAGCACCACATAAAAATAAATAAAAGGTATGCTGTCCATCTATAACTACAAAAAAATTGTAAAAACAAAGTTACTGTGTCCATCTACAACTAAAAAAAGATACACCTGCCAAACAAGTTGTAATATTGTGACAAAAAGCCCAATATACCTGCCATCTTTTCAGCCTACTTGTAAGCAGAATCCAAAATTGTTTTCCAAAATTACTTCCTTCAAAATACTCATATTTCCCCCAAGAACTGAAAAAGAACTGAGCCAAACCCATCTTCTACCCATAGTCCCTCTTGCTCTGCCCCTCCTGCCTTCTTTCCTCAGCAAGAGAGAATGGCTAAATGGTTTCCTTAAGCTTTCCATCCAAGACAACTGCTGGGATTAGTTCTGTTGATATAGGTACATTCTATGAGGCTATAAGAAACTTCGCATGGTCTCAAACTACTACCTCCTTCTCCACCCCACCCTTACCATGTAGACCTTAACCACTAATCATTCATCCTCACTTTCCTACAGAAGGGGAAAGAAAGAAAGGTGGAAGGAAAGTAAAGTGAGGGCACTTCAGGGACTCCTTGTTTATCATAAGGTTTCAACATAGACTTGGGGGACTAATAACTGAAACTTCACCTTCCAATACAAAATATTCAGAATATATTCAGAGTTCAAACTGGTTCTGGCAGATTAAGCAAAGCAGTCCACCTGAGGTCAGAAGCACCTTTTGATGATGGGAACTTCCATACAATCAACTTCTGCCACTCTTCTCCAAGGTGATAAAGTATGTTCTGTTTCTGTATTGTGAGCTCCATGCTGAGAGATTTCAATATTTTTAAATCAAAGCATTTTCTGGATTTTAATAACTTCAAACATTTCTGTGCCTGGTAGTGAAATGGAAGCATTGTTAAAATACTCCACCTGGACTCAGAAAAATTAAGAGTATATTTGTATAATAATAAAGAATACACAGAACACAACGTATACTAAGAACAAGGATAGCACTAATTGGTTATGTTTTACAGAAAGCTTTTAGTACCTCTTCCAGGTGTTGAGCAGCAGTGACATATTTCTTCTCTGTTAATGCACAATTATATTCTTCAATAGCAGTAGAAAACTGAAAAGAGAAGTCCAAGTTATGAAGTATTTTATTGTATAAGCCCTAGTATTTCAAGTCTGTTTTTTTAAAAATATGAAAAAAGCAGGGCACAAAGGTGCTTGCCTAGAATCCCAGTGACTTGGGAGACTGAGACAGGAGGATCATGAGATTGAGGCCAGCTGTGGCAACTTAGTGAGACCCTGTCTCAAAAAGTAAAAAGAACTAGGGATGTAGCTCAGTGGTAAAGCACTTCCAGGTTCAATCCCAACTGAACCCATAAAATAAAATACGAAAAAAAATTTTGGTCAGGAAATATGCACTGAACAATGAGAACTGGAAAAAAATTATTTTCTCACCATCAAAACATTAACATTTGAGCTGAGTTTACCAACCTCTTGTAGCTGTTTAAGCAAACTCAGGACTACTGAGTCTCTTTCCAACTGTTGTTTCAAGTCTGAAAATTCAGCAGTCGATACATGAAGATCACGACGGACCTAATTCATACATACAAAATAAGTACTTTTAGTGGCAGATGTCATTCAAGGAAGAAGTTATTTTGTAATCAATAATATTAGCAAATTATTTTTAAAAATAAAAATAATCTCTCGCTTAAAAAACAAACTTTTAAGCTATACCATACCTAAGAAATAAAACCTTTACAGCTAATCAATAAGCTAGTAGGTCAATATAATTCATGTTGAAATTTAAATACTAGTCTCAATTGCAGTAAAATCACAGAAGGTATTGAAAGAGAACTTAGAGGTCCACTTAGTCCAAACCTTTATCCTGTGTAAGAACACCCATCCCACATGATCCCAGTGGTGCATGCCTATAATCCCAGCAACGAGGGAGGCTGAGGCAGAAGGACTGCAAGTTCAAGATCAGCCTCAGCAACTTAGCAAGGTCCTAACCGACACAGTGAGACTTTGTCTCAAAAATAAAAAATACAAACGGTGAGGATGAAGTTCAGTGGTAAAGTACCCTAACAACACAACTTCCTCATGAGATTTTCTATTCTTAAACAGTTATCTTTCAGCAGATTTTATCCACTTAAATTACTAGTAAGGTATTCCCAGTTGCCAAAGTGATATCTGTAACTGAAGAGTTTTAACTATTAGAAAGATTTCTTTTTTTTTTATTATTTTTTAATCTTGGGGACGATAGTGCACACCTATAACCCCAGAAGCTCAGGAGATTAAGGCAAGCTGATTACAAGTTTGAATTTAGCCTGGGCAAACTAGAGAGAATCTCTCTCAAAATAAAATAAAAAATTATCTATGTTGGCATAGACTATACTAGGGTAGCCAGACCTTAGGCTGTAGAATAAGTTTGCTAACCTAAACTAATATCATTTTTTTTTAATGTATCTTGAGTCATTGCATTTCAAAGTCTTTTTTTCTTTCTTTCATTTTTTTATAATACTCTAGCCTTCATCTTAATACAATCTAACTGTGCAAGTCCATCTGGACATCCTTCAGGTACCTTAAATTTAAACATTCCAAATCTTCAACAAACACCTACTCTTTCTCTATATTCTCTATTTCAGTGAATGGTATATCAATGAGCTAGTTCCCCAATTATTCTTAACCCCTGAACCTTGCTTTCACTTGCCATATCAATATATCCCAAAGATCCTAAATCTTAAACGTCACCAAGATTTGTCCATTTTTCTCATCTCCCTTACTAATGACTTTAGATCAACAAACCATTTTTCCTGAATTATTTTAACAGCATCTAACACTCTGCTTTCCCATTTCCCAAGCTCATTTCCCTCAAGTACTTTCTTCAAACTGCATGCTGAATGGGACTCCTAAAATTCAAATCTAATGTTATTCCCTTCTTAAATTCCTCCATGGCTTTGACAATGCCATCCATACTACTAACCTAATACAAAGTACTTGCTTACTTTTCTAATCTCTTCTCATATCCCTTCCAATGCAGTTCATAAACATCGGTCATATGGAATATTTGCAGTCCTCAAAAGTGACAACTCTTCATTACCTCCATACCTCTGCAATGTTATTCCTTATGCCTACCTAAAATTCCTTATGCCTTCACTTGTGGCCTAACCACCTAATATTCAGGCCTTGGTTTGGAGACTATTTCGGGCGGGAAGCCATTCTTGGCTACATCTCCTCTAACTAGATTACTCTTTTTTACTACTGCATTACACTATTTTACTCATCTATATCTGAGACTTATCTTTGAAATAAAAACAATCTCATTAGCAATGATCACAGTATCTTACACCTTGCAGGTACTTAACAATTACGCCAAATATCTGAACAATTTTTCTTTGCAACATTTACTTACTAAATTTAATTCCCCTTCTTAAGCCCTAAATATGTATCTTTTTCCCATATGATGGGGGTTTAAATATTGAAAATGTCTCTTCCTAAGGCCTACTATCTTCAGTTTCTTGCTTCTTTCATTGTTCTTCAATGGTAGTATTCAGAATCTTCTCATGCAGACCAATCATCTTTCAAATTACAACAATCAGAAATGAACACATTTTGCCAGCTATAATCTGCCCACAAAAGGTACACAGAGCCCCCCCATTAATGTCTTCTTTTAGTCACTCCATCTTTTTTCTCTTTTTGGTACTAGCGGTTGAGTGGGGCAGTTGAACTGCTGGGCAGTTACATCCTCAGCCCTTTTTGGGACAAGATCTAAGATACTGAGACTGGCCTAAAACTTGTAATCTTACTGCCTTAGTCTTCCACGTCACTGGGATTACAGATGTCCACCACCATGCCTGACTAAGATACTTCACTTCTAACAGCATGGTCTAACATTGCATTACTAACTCACTGAACTAATAATCAATGAAATACAAATACACTCTGGGAATATTCTTTCAAATGTGCCACGGTTGTAAAGTAACAGATCTGGGGTGAGCAGTGCTGGTGATTGAATCCAGGGGAGCTCTACCACTAAGCTATATCCCCAAGCCTTTTTTATATTATTTTAAGATAGGTTCTCACTAAGTTGCAAAGGTTAGCTTCAAACTGCAATCCTCCTGACTAGGCCTCCTGAGTCACTGGGATTATGGGTGTCAGCCACTGTGCCCTGATTTATTTTTATTAAAAACACTAATTAGGATGATTAAAATGATCATGAGTGATTGTTAGGGCTTCTAACAGACTTTCTATGTAACCAATTCATTTGTGAGTCAAGTTCTACACAGAACTTTAGAAGAAAACATTTGTTCTTTAATAACTATCACACAGGGAACACTGTCCTGTTTCTTCTTGATGGTAAAGACTTAGAAAATACCTCAACATCATGATTTTGGTATCAAGATCCCTGAGAAATAATTTTATAGAGACACTTAAGGTTAGATTTTGTTTAAATATCTAGTATCAGCATGTTTTCTTCCAAATGCTATTTTATTTATTTATTTGTTTATTTATTTAGGTACTGGGATTGAACCCAGGGGCACTTAACCACTAAGCCACATTCCCAGCCTTTTTAATTTCTATTTGAGACAGGGTCTCGCTAAGTTCCTTAGGAACTCTTAAGTTGTTAAGGCTGGCTTTGAATTGCAATCCTTCTGCCTCAGCCTCAAGAGCTAATGGGATTACAGGTGTGCACCACTGCACCCAGCTATAATGCTTATTGTTTCTAAAAGAAAACTGCAGGGAAAAAAATCCTGGTGAGATAATATATGAGCAAATAAATACTTTAAAAAGTATACTTTAAAAAGTTTTATAATCATTATTTTTATTGACGCATTATAATTATACATAATAGAGGAATTCATTGTTAAAGCAGATATTTGTTTCCAAATTGGCCTGCTTATATTTACTCCTGCTTACTAGAATGATGACAGGACCCCAGCAAACATGGTAAACATTTCTAAAATCTGCCAGACTCTACATAAGAATTATTTTAAGCGACTAGGCCCACAAATTGATACTGTACAAGAAGAGCACAGATCCTGTTTGCCCAAGGAAAGTAGCTTGATGGCAGCAAGTAGAGTGACTATGGTAGGCAAACCAAACCAACTTTCCAAGAGACAGCCAAAGACAAGGAAGATTGTGCTGAAGCTTCAAAGTGTTGAGGCCAGATACAAACCTAAGAGAATGCTGGCATTAAAACATGCATGTGGGCTGGGGATGAAGCTCAAGCGGTAGCACGCTCGCCTGGCATGCGTGCGGCCCAGGTTCGATCCTTAGCACCACATACAAACAAAGATGTTGTGTCCGCCGAAAACTAAAAAATTAAATATTAAAATTCTCTCTCCCCACCCCGCCTCTCTCTTTTTTTTTTTTTAAAGAGAGAATGAGAGAGAGAGAGGGAGAGAGAGAGAGAGAGAATTTTTTTTTTTTAATATTTATTTTTTAGTTCTCGGAGGACACAACATCTTTGTTTGTATGTGGTGCTGAGGATCGAACCCGGGCTGCACGCATGCCAGGCGAGCGCGCTACTGCTTGAGCCACATCCCCAGGCCCCCCCCCCCCCCCGCCTCTCTCTTTTTAAAAAAAAAAAATTAAAAATAAATAAATAAATAAAAATAAAACACGCATGTGGGGCTGGGCTGTAGCTCAGGGAAGAGGGCTTCCCTAACATGCGTGAGGCTCTGGGTTCAATCCCCGGCACCATATAAAAATAAACAAATAAAATAAAGACATTCTGTCCATTTACAACAACTACAAAAAAAAAAAAAAAAAAGATGCATGTGCTGGCTGTGGTGGCGCACACCTCTAATCCCAGCAGCTTGGGAGACTAAAACAGGGGACCACAAGCTAGAGGCCAACCTAAGCAACTTAGCAAGGCCCAAAGCAACTTGTGAGACTCTGTCTCAAAATAAATAAATAAGTTCTCTCTACTTTCTGATTATTATGTCCTGAACTTCCTTCCTTTACCACACCCTTCTACCTTGATGTTCTACCTCACCTTGGGCCCAAAAGTATGGAGCTGGCTGTCTATGGACTAAGACCTCTGAAACCATAACATCTCTACAGTAGAATTCAACCACAGAGGAGAATTACTAGCAACAGGGACAGGGGGTAACATTTCAACGAGAGCAAAATAGTAAAAATCAGGTTCACTGGGGCTGGGGTTGTGGCTCAGTGATAGAGTGCTTACCTATCATGTGTGAGGCACTGGGTTCAATTCTCAGCACCACATATAAGTAAATAAATTAAAGGTCCATTGACAACTAAAAAAAGAATTTAAAAAAATCAGGTTCATCATGGGGGTTAATACAATGTTCACAGCATGTTCCAGAGCCATGAACCCGAGAGCTCAATTACTTGAAGAGTTTAGAAATTGGTGGTGGTGGGTGGGGGGTCAATAAAATGGCTCCCTTGAAAAATAAATAAATAAATAGATGACAGATAGGGCTGTGGATATGGCTCAGTGGTTAAGCACACCTATATTCAATTCCCAATACAAAAAACAAAGTTTATTATTTTACAAAATGTTTCAATTCGCCTATAATCATTTTGTTTAACTTCCATTTACCAATAAGGAAAGTGATATCTTGAAAAGCTGTATAAAGCCAGGCACGTGACACACACCTGTTTTCCTACTGACTCAGCAGGCTGACATAGGAGGATCACAAGTTCAAGGCCAGCCTCAGCAACTGAGTGAGGTCCTAAGCAACTTAGTGAGACCCCACCTCAAAATAAGCAATAAAAAGGGCTGGCTATGTAACTCAATAGTAAAGCATACCTGGGTTCAATCCCCAGTACAGGAAGGAAGGATGGAAGAAAGGAAGGGGGCAAGAAGAGAGGGATGGTAGGAAGGAAGAAAAGTTGTGTGGAACTAAGTTGTCTTAGAAATCAGGAAGCTGAACTGCCTCCTTATAAACCTACCCCCAAAAAACAAAACTATTCTAGGAAAGTAGAGATATATGGTTCAATGGTAGAGCACCTGCCTAGCAGGTGCAAGGCCCAGAGTTCAATCCCCAATACTGCAAAAATTTTCAAAAATTGATAAAACATAGGCACAGTGGTTCATGCTTGTGATTCCTCCAGCCTCACCAGCGGCTGAGGCAGGAGAATCTTGCGCTTAAAACTAGCCTCAGCTAGCCTCAGCAACAGCGAGGCACTAAGCAACTCACTGAGACTCTGTCTATAAATAAAATACAAAACAGAGCTGGCAATGTGGCTCAGTGGTTAAGCATCCCTGAGTTCAACCCCCAGTGCCCCCACAAAATTGCTAAAAACAAACTATTCTTACCTCACTTTCTATTCTGGATTTCAGCAGGTCAATATCATCAGATAGTTTATCCACCTGGGTAACAAGGTCCTGTGCACTCTGCATACTAGGCAGAAATTCACTGTACTTCTTGCTGATCATATTGCATACCTCACCCTATAATATTAAAAAAAAAATCATAAACAGTGAGATGAGTAGGGAACTAACTCTGCTAACATTTCATAGCTCATTTTCTAAGAGTCATCTTGCATGTGGGAGTTTTCTTAACAGTTAACTCACAGTATTCACCTTCCCTCCAAGCTAATGAGCTTCTTTTAAAAACACATTTCTCCCACCTTTAAGTGGCCCGTACATTACCAAACATCAACAGTGCCCAAAAATTGTACAAATGCTGGAAAAAAGAAAGGTGAAGCCAGAAGTTCTCATATTGAATATATCAGACTGTATCCACCAATTTTAATCAGATATCTAATAGAAAAGTAAATGGATAAATGAAATCAATTATATGTATACCTCAATCTATTTTTATCTTCTAGCCTATGAAATTTTAAGGCCTACTCTCAAAACCCAAAATAATGAGCTTCATTATCTCCTTTAATTGAGATTATCTTTATAAACAATCTACCCTGCATTGAATTATTCAATGCTTTGGACAATACAAAAGTAAATATGCTTTTAACAAATTCCTTTTTGCTAGGAAAGATTCTATACACTGCAGTAACCAAAAAAAATGACTGAAACGTAACAGTCACAAAATCCTCCAGAAAAACAAATGAGAAAAATCACCTCTGGGATAAAATGAGGTTATTTTTAATGCAGGAGATTAATTTGAGATGGAAAATGAAAAATGGGTAGAAATACATTGAAAAATGGCAGAAAGATAGACGTAAATAATATGAGCAAAATCTGGGAACTAGAAAAAACAAATTGGGCCTGAGTGGACCATAGAAATTAATTTCAATTGGTTTAAGATTTAAGATGATAAAGGAAACTAGTCAAAGGAAATGTAGCTTAGGTCTAGAAAGATAGGAGTCTTGAGTGTCATAAGGTAGCTTAAATAGGCCCTTTCCATAACATTAAACAGTGGTGAAAACCCCTAAAATCATGTAATGGAAATGTCAGTGATAGGTATACTTAAAATTTTAGAAACCACTTTTATATGATCAAGAGTTGTTAAGAAGCGATCTATCTTTTGACTTCGTGGTGTGTGCCGAACTTGTTCCCTTAGTCTAGACTTAAGCAGGTACATAAAAGTTTTAATGAAAGTCACTGAAGATGTGAGCCAATACTGGCAAGGTTATATCAGTACAAAATGAAACTGTGTGGCCAAAAGCGGCAGGTCCATGTATAATAATGGCATAACCTTCAGCACGGCCTCAAGTACTTGGGGATGAAGAACAGTTTTAAATACATATTCAGAGTTCAAAAAGAAATTTCTGGGAGGAGGACGACGCAATCCTCCCAAAGCTATTATTTCCACCCACAAATGGAAGACTGGGTGGAGGAAATGGAACACTCACAGACGGGTGACTGGTCTGGTCCTCTGTCCATCTCAGACGCTCCCTCCTGGCGCTTCCAGCTCCACCTCCCACTGTGCCTGGTCTTTCCCCAGCTCCTTCCCCCGGGAGCACCCGTCCCCAGCCTAACCACTCCCTGACCCTCGCCAAACACCACCCCTCCTTCCCGCAGTCCCAGTCCTCCTCTACGCCGGGCCGCCCCTGGACTCGCGTCGGAGCGCTCTCCCCAACCCACACGCCTCTCCTCCACGCAACTCCCCCAGCCGGACCTCCCCGGTTGGCCCCACTTCGGAGACACCTGCTGTCTGTCCGGCTCCTCTCTTGTCCCTAAACATCCACCCGGCGCCCCTTTCGGGTCAGAAGGCGCCAGCCCTCACTCACCTTGATCTCCTCCACCCTCCGGGTCAGGCGGCTGATCCGGGTGCCGAGATCCTCCTTCTCCAGGCTCCCCGAATGAGCCAAAACCTCCGTCACGAAGGAAGCCATCGCTAACAAGGGAACCAACGCCGACGGGTCACTTTCTCACAGCCACCGCGGCACTCCAGTCCCGCCTGCAGCCTCCGCGAGCGGCCTGCCGGGAAACGCAGTCTGGCGGGGCCCCGGGCGCGGCGCGCCAGCGCGGGCCACACTACAGCTCCCAGCAGGCCCCGCGTCGCCCCGGGCGGAGCTTCCGCGGCGTTCCGGAATTGGAAAACTGAGCTGACGCGGTTTCCTCCTTAGCTGCATTCAAATGCTTGGTCGCTTCCCGCCGATTTTTTCCTTGACGAAATGAATTTTTTATTTATTTATTTTTTTAAAATCTAAACCAGTCAAGTGAACCTTCCTCAACTTCACAACGTTTAGAGGTGAAATAATCTAGCTGGAAGACCCCAGGAGCCCATCTTGATCCTTCTCGTCAGATATTCCCTTTCAGTGCCCCCCGGAGCGGTGCGTGGACGTGGAGTCGCCTCATTATAAATAAAAGGATATTTTGCAATTGTCCTCGGCATTTGTAGTTTATATTATATCTATGCGCATTATATTGCATTTGTGTGACACATTACAGAATTGTAATTACTTAGGTATAAATAACTTCAATCTTTGTGCACTAGAACAAGATACTTTACTGTGTTTTGTTTTTTGTTTTGGTGGTGATGGAGATTGAACCAGGGGCGCTTCACTGCTGAGCCACACGCCTGGCCATTTTTTTTTTTTTTTTTTTTGGAACGGTCTTATAATATATAATATTATAATGCAGTAATAATATATAATGCAGTAAATTATTTCTCTGGGTGGTGGGCTTATAGTGTTTATTCTCTTTCCATGTTTTCAACAATAAACATGTACTGTTGGATTAAAATGTTATCCTTCTTGGGAAAGAAAAAAAAAAAAAGATATCTTAGGAGAGCTAACCTCAAGTAGGCACTGACTCTAAGATTCCTGCCAATTTTATGTGTCTGTGGGACAATTTGCTTATCCTAGTGAAGCAAGGGCAATTTTCTGTCCTGTATGCAAAGGAAAGGTAACCTGGATTGAGAAAAGTTGCTGAAGGACAGATGTAATATCTTGGGATGGGCCAATCAACTTCCTTTTAGTAGACTTGTATGCCTTAATTTGAATTCTTTTTTTTTGGTACTGGGAATTGAACTCAGGCTTTCGGCCACTGAGCCACATCCTAGCCCTATTTTGTATTTTATTTAGAGACAGGGTTTCACTGAGTTGCTTAGCGCTTTGCTGTTGCTGAAGCTGGATTTGAACTCTAAATCCTCCTACCTCAGCCTCCTGAGCTGCTGGGATTACAGGTATGCTCCACCAGGCCTGGCCTTACTTTGAATTCTTAATGTCACTAATAATAAATGCCCAATGACATAGAAAGACCTACAGATAAAATTTCTGAAAATTTGTATTGCATATTTATTGAGCAGTTACTATGTGGCAAACACTGTGCTAGGTCTGGAAATCCAAAAATCATGAATAAATAATCAGAGGAAAATATGATATTTACTGTTTTGAAGGTATATGAAGGGATGGATCCAGATTTACTGGAAGCTAAATCTTATACAGTTGCAGGGAGGGGGAGGACTCCTTAAGAAAAAGAATATAAAATAATATACAAAATTAGGTTCAGTCTTACTACCCCTTAGCAAGGTGCAAAAGGCAGAGGAAATATTGAAGGAAGGTACCCAGTCTGGATGAATCAGGGAATTTTACAGAAAGGAGGAAGCTTTTGAGAATCCAAATAAGCGCTAGTTTGCAGTTGAGGTTCTCTGATCTTCTTTCAGGAGACCAATCAATATAGACCTACAAACAACAACATAAATTCATGCCTCTCCTCAGGTATAAAGACCACTTAAAGGTGAAGACTTTGCTCAGAGTCCAAAGAAAAGAAGCAAGAACCAGAGGAAGAACAAAAAGCACACAGAGTGGATAAAGATTGCTATGTACAATCAGTGCAGGAATAAATGAATGCTTTAATAAATAAAAAAATAATAATAAATGAATGTTTTTTTTCTGTCACCTTACTGTTATGGTTTGGGATACAAAGTGTCCCCCAAAGATTCATGTGTTCAAGTCTTGGTCCCCAATGCAGCAAAGTTTAGAAGTGGAACTTTTGGAAATAACTGGATCAATGGGGCTCTGGCTTCATCAGTGGGTTAATCCATTGATAGCTGAATGGACTATTGGGAAGTCATGGAAAGTTAAGAGGTAGGACCTAGGAAAAGAATAAGTCCTTGGACATGCCCCCAGGGACTGTATCTTGGCCCTGTTCTCTCCCTCTCTTTCCATCTCCTTCCTGGGTGCCACTACTGAATAGCTTTTCTCCACCACATCCTTTACCATGAAATTCTGCCTCACCTCAGGCCAAAGCAATGGAGCCAGCCAATCATGGCCTGAAATGATGAGCCAAAATCTTTCCTCATCTAAGTTGTTTCCTCATGTATTTGTCACAGTGGCGAAGATCTAACACACTGACTTCTTACTAGTTCACGTTTATCATGGGTTTATAGGTCTCCTTATTCACAAATTTTCACAGATCATCAGAAAAACTGCAGAAAAATCAGGAGCAATGTTAGGATTCCTCCCAATCTATCATGGTTCACACATACATGGCATATCTGTATTATGGAAGGAAAGTATCAACAACTCTTGCCATGAATAGTACAAGCAGAGAACATTTCCAAGTTTGTACATGTTATTAAAAAAACAACAGAAGGAGGCTACAATTTGAAAAGACATACTATGTATTTCAAAATAGTCACTTTGGAGGCTGGAGATATAGCTTAGTGGTAGAGTGCTTGTAGAGCATACATGAGACCCTGGGTTCAATCCCTAGCACCATGTACATACAATTCTTTGGTGGAGAAGAGTGTGACTATGGATGAAACAAAACTGTTAAGAGCAGATAATTTTTGAGGCTGGGTGAGATATGGGATTTATCCATTATTCTACTTTTGCATATGTTTTAAATTTTATGAAAACATAAAAAAGAGCATTCCAGATGCTGCTGCTTGCCTCCCTACCCTGTGCCATTGACAATCACTGGCATACCAGACTACCTCAAGGCCTCAGTTAGGAAAAGTCAAAACCTTCCTTTCTCAGGAGGTGCTTTCACTCTGCTGGCTGCCCACACCTGTGCTTTCACTCCATATTTAGTGTATTGTGTGAAGTAGGCTAAACCATGAGGGGAACACAATTGGTCAGACATTTGTGACTTCAGTAAAATAAATCCTGGTTTTCTTCTGTTTTGCCATAAAGACTAACACCAACATGCTGTTTCACCGGTAGGCAGGGAAAGGGCAGAAAAATCACCACTGCAGCTGGGGACAAGAACGTGAAACTTCCAAAGTCCAAGCCCTCGGCCTCAGGTGTGGTATCTGTTGCCTGCTAACCAGAATTTGCAGTTATCTAATGAGGCTATATGGTGGCAGTGTGAAAATGAAATACAGATAAAGCATCCAGACCAAAGTCTGGCATTTAGTCATACTGAGTAAATGCATATTATTTCCTTTCCTCTTCAATCCTGCTACTTGGCAGCAACAACAAGCAAGAATGGAAGCTGGTATGATTACCATCTGTTTATAGCAGCCTTCCTAGCAGGAGCAGCTGCAGCTGCAGCCCCCTGGGAAGGAAGCACTTCCCTTCAGGTATGTCTAGGTAGGTAACTTGAACTGGAAAAATTCTAATTTTTTTAAATGACAATATTTGTGGGCTTTCTGTTTACAAAAATATTAAGTGAGTCAGGCATAATGGCTCAGTGGTCAAGAGCTCCTGAGTTCAATCACCAGTACCAAAAATAAATAAATAAATAAATAGATAAGAAGGGCTGGGAATGTGACTCAGTGGTTAAGTGCCCCTGGGTTCAATCACTAGTACAAAAAAAAATTAAATAATAAATTCATTAAATAATACATAGAAAAGCACAAATAAATAAAAAGCTATCCATAATCCTACTATCAATATAAGCAGGGTTAACTTTTTATCTGATAAACACACACATACATATCATGTGTCTTACATATACACATATACCCTTTTTATAAAAATGAAATTGCATTCTGTATGATTATATACTATTGGTCATCTGTTTTCCTCAGTTAACAACATGAATGGGTGATATGTAGAAATACATTCTGCAGTCATATATAACTAAAAAGAACAAATGAAAAAATATTTTTTAAATAAAAACAAAAAAAAACACAGTGATGCCACCAGATGGACTTCCATGGAGTTGCTGGTGCTGAGAGACCAAGCCAATCATAAAAAGCAATTGCTAGCACTTCAGAAACCTATGTTACAAGTTTTCTTAATCACAAATATCCATTTAATTAAAATGTGTAAAATAAAGAAAAACAACAACAACAACATTAAAAATCCTTTTCATGTCATTAAAATCTCTTTTATAGCATCACTTTAAAATGACTGCCTGGTATTAAAATATACCATTATCAACAACATTTCAACAGACATTTCATAATTATTTGTATATGTTCACCAAAAAAACTAGATAAATTCCTAGAGATAGGGTGCTGGATCAAAGTTTGCACATATTTAAAACTATAAAACATGAAGTCCGATTGCCTTCCAAAAAAGATTAAATCAATGTATACCCCAGAACATTTTTCTTGAGATCTCAGAGATGGGGAGTAATTTTAAGTTTATGAACTATTGATGGCTTGCCATATGGCTTTTTACCTTTCATGAGACCCTCTGCCAGAATCCACACCTACGTCCTATCTTGGACACACCCCCTAAACCCAAACATTGCTAAGTTCCTGACACCTGCCTCAGCTGCTGCCTAGAAAACTAATACAGGAACCCTCTACAAATGTGCAAGGCTTTCCACCCCAGTCTCCTAAAAATAGTCCCTGCCAAGGAGTCCCTGAGGCACTCATACTCCTTTGCCTCTGGAGAGGAAACAACTATGGCCTGGAGTTTCCGTGGGAGAGTCCAGCTTGGGGGACTGCTTCTCTCTTTCCTTGGCTGGGTCTGCTCCTGTGTCACCACAATCCTGCCCCAGTGGAAGACTCTCAATCTGGAATTGAACGAAATGGAGACCTGGATTATGGGGCTTTGGGAGGCCTGTGTGAATCAGGAGGAAGTTGGCACGGTGTGCAAAGGCTTTGAGTCCTTCTTGTCTCTGCCCCAGGAGCTCCAGGTATCCCGCATCCTCATGGTAGCCTCCCATGGGCTGGGACTGTTGGGCCTTCTGCTTTCTGGCTGTGGGTCTGAATGCTTCCAGTTTCACAGGATACATTGGATATTTAAGAGGCGGCTATGCCTCTTGGGAGGATCCTTGGAAGCATCAGCTTCAGCCACTACCCTCTTTCCAGTCTCCTGGGTGGCCTACGCCACAATCCGAGACTTCTGGGATGACAGTATCCCTGAGATTGTACCACGATGGGAGTTTGGAGATGCCCTCTACCTGGGCTGGGCTGCTGGTATTTTCCTGGCTCTTGGTGGACTAATCCTCATCTTCTCCGTGTGCCTGGGAAGAGAAGATGTGCCTTCTCCGTGGATGGCCCATCCCACAGCCCCACCATCCTGCACTCTACCAGAGGAATTTGATGGCTCCTTCCACCTCACCCCAAGACCTATGAACCTGCTCATCTAGGACTGGCGTCTGCCAAGGAATCTCTGCAAAAAAAGAAATGTCAGTAGAAACCCTTCTCTTCCTTATCCTTTATCACTTCTTTTTTGCTCACCTACTTTTGGGGGAAGGTTGCCATCCCATCTGTTGAGAACTTGATTATCTTGGTGATACAGTGATCTTCATTTCAGAATGAAAAATTAAAGGTACAGTGTCTAACAAACATATTTATCTCATTTTGAGAGTTTATTTATATGAAAGTGCTTTCAACAGAGCACAATGGCACATGCCTGTTATCCCAGCAATTTGGGATCCTGAAGCAGGAGGATTACAACTTTGAGGCCAGCTTCAGCAACTTAACCAGGCTCTCAACAATTTAGAGAGATCCTATCTCAAAAAGGTCTGGGGATGTGGCTCAATGGTAAAGTGCCCCAGGCTTCAATCCACGGTACCAGAAACTATGCTTTCAAATTCATTAATTATATGTTTGATCCTTTTATTACTAAAAAATATATATATTACAAAGTTACATCCATCACAGAAAAACCTAGTGTGAAGAGGCATGTGTATATAGCTTGAAAAGATGACAAAAGTGCTTTGGCAAAGAAAAATGAATTTCTGACCCATATAGCACCTTAGAATGAAAATCTTTCTCAGGGCACAGTTCAAAAGGGATATTCACAATAGACTTTTGCTGTCTTATAGATTCTTAATATCCTAGAGGGATGATGGTAGCCTCCCTTGGGCTGGGACTGTTAGGCCTTCTGCTTTCTGGCTGTGGGTCTGAATGCTTCCAGTTTCACAGGATACAATGGATATTTAAGAGGCGGCTATGCCTCTTGGGAGGATCCTGGTTTCTGCTACATTGTGAAGCCGTATGAGTGCTCTGCTGTTATCCTCTCTTGAAGGTAATAATCAGAGTGAGAGACAGGGTGACCAATCCTTCTGATTTTCCTAGGACTTTGTAATTCCACTGCTAAAATGAGAAAAGTCTTGCGTACATTGGGACAAACTGTTTACCAGAGGGTGACTGTGTCCATTCCTAGCCAATGTGGATATGTATTATCACACATTTATCAGCTTCTTGAAAATATATTTAACATGTGCAAAATCACTTTATAAACCCCTTAAAATTTAACTCAATGTTAACAGACCTACCCAAGCTGTGGCTATAAATGAAGTCAATTTCCTAACAATAATCCCGGTTCTTGTTCTTTCCCACCTGCACAGATGGGCTCTTTCCTGACTGCCCGACTCTGGGGCCTCCTGGAGTATTTCTGCAGGTCCTATAGGAGGAGCCTCCTGTTGCTCCTAAACCTGTCTACTGCAATCACCCTGCATATCCACCCTGCTCCCCTCACTACCCCACTCCCACTCCCACTCCCATAATCAGATGAAGAAGAGTCACCACTGACCCTGTCAACAATTTAGTTAAGGGTGATGGTTCCCAGAGTCTCCAAATAGGTCATTTCTCTGGGTTCAGGCACACACTGGATTCCATACAGAAGTAGGAGACTTCCCTTCCCCAGCTGGAACTGAGCGTCAGGATGTCTCTTGCCTCTCAATAAAATAGCTTCAGCATCATGAGATAGCCACTACTCAAGAAGGAGTACACACACAAACAAATTTGCCTAAGTAGCCCACATTAGTATCCTCCTTAGAAAAGTACCACCTTTTTTCCCTAAGGAAATAGAGTCTGCAGAAGTACAACTTTATGTTCAGCAATTTTTAACTTTCTACCCAGAGCAGGTTTCTCTGGGATTCATAATTTCTCCGGAAAGGTTTTTTTCCTTTAGTATGTTCATTTGTATGCATCCACTTGACATATACAAATCCAGAGACAGGCATGGTGGCAAACACCAGTAATCCCAGCAACTCCAGAGGCTAAGGCAGGAGGATCACAAGTTCAAAGATAGCCTCAGCAGCTTAGCAAGACCCTGTATCTAAATAAAAAATATAGGGCTGGGGGTGTGGCTCAAGCGGTAGCGTGCTCGCCTGGCATGCGTGCAGCCCAGGTTCGATCCTCAGCACCACATACAAACAAAGATGCTGTGTCTGCCGAAAACTGAAAAATAAATATTGAAGAATTCTCTAAAAAAAATATATATATATATATAAAGGGCTAATAATGTGGCTCAGCACCCCTGGGTTCAAAGCCTGGTACCAAAAATAAATAAATAAATAGATAGATAGGTAGATAGATAAATTTTTTCTTAAAAATCCAGATATCTCAGATAAATACACCTCTCAGGACAAAGGCCAGTCTGCATCAAGGATTATTCTGGCCTTCCCAGGTAAGTCAGAAAACTGCTTTCAATGCCTGTTTTTTTCAGCTACCCCTTCTCAATAGTGACAAAGCTCTTTGGGCCAAGTTTCAATGAGGAACTAGATTCAAATCTCCTTCTGTCCCTATAGTGTCTACAAGAAGGGACTATCACTTACCCAACTAATCATTTATTCTCTCATTTAATAAATGTGTATTCAGAATCTACCATGTACCAGGAACTATATTGGAAACCAAGAATGAAATAGTAAATAAGACAAAATGAATTTCTGCTCCTCATTTGGGCAATCAGAGGAGGCAGATATTAATGTAAAATCACTCAAATAAGTGTAAATTATAACTGTTAACAAATTTCACAAAGTTCAAAAGGTATATGGTTCTATCAGATCATGTAATTGGAGGAACCAGACTTAGTCAGGGAATCATGAGCAAGCTCCCTAAGGAAGAGGTAATTTTTTTTTTTTATTGCCCATGGACCTTTATTTTATTTATTTATATGTGGTGCTGAGGATCAAACCCAGTGCCTCACACATGCTAGGCCAGCGTTCTACCACTGAGCCACAACCCCAGCCCAGGAAGAGGTAATTTTAAAAGGTAAAATAGTGGAGAGCAGTTCCTGATGAAGAGGGGGAAAAAAAAAAAAGTATAGGGTGAGACTAGTGATGTAGGAAGGAGCCAGACCTTGTGGTGCCCTGTAGGCCACAATAAAGGATATGCTCATCTCTATTCTCAGGATCATAGGAAGCCAAGCATGTGGCCTGGGAACAAAAGCTCAGCACCATTTGACTGCAGCAGTAATTTGCTCTGTTTGTTTTCTGGTACTAGGGATTGAGCCCAGAAGTGCTTAACTGCTGAGCAAAATCCCCAGTCCTTTTTAATATTTTATTTAGAAGCAAGGTCTCACTGAGTTGCTTCAGGCCTCAATAAATTGCTGAGACTGGCTCAAGATCCTCCTGTCTAAGCCTCCTGAGCTGCTGGGATTATAGGCTTGTGCCACAGATCTGGCTTGCTTCCTATTTTCTAACAGCTTGTCCCTGTGCATTTCCCCAAAACAAACTTAGTTGTGTAGGGTTTAAGAGTGTTCAAATCACTTTTGTGAATCTTGGTCATCTTATGTAACATATCTTGAAATTTTTTCATGCAAAGAAAGCAGCTATTACTGCATTTGTGTTGTCAATGAGGAAATTGAGATTCAGGATTTAGGCAACATGTTCATGGCAATTATTAGCTGGGTGAGGACTCAAACCCAGGTTTTGATGTCATGGCAGGCCATCTTTCTTCTCCCCAGCCGGCTGCTTTACAGGATAGGCTATCTAGACCATCCACGAGTACAAAGAAAAAACTAACACAGAAGCAGAAGGGAACAACAACAAAAAAGACCTACCAAGACAAACTTCCTTTGTGCTTATGTTTAGGTCCCATCAGGGTCTTTGTTGCCAGATGGCTCACCTGCTCCTGCTGGTGGTTTTCCCCAACATCCTTATCCCATTAATTCCATGTTCCCAGGTGCTGAGGACATTTTTTTCAACAGCATCTGATTACCGCTTTCTTTGTGAAGAAATGGACACAAACTAAAGATTTGTTAAGAAAATATTCTGTCTTCTCAACTATCCTTCTAAAGGACACAAAAGTTTTTGTTGTTGTTGTTTCTTTTTTTTTGGATTTGTTTTGTTTTAATGGACATGTGGCTGGGACTGTTGAATCACAAGTGTTCAACAGCATTTTATCCCCAGGAGTGAATGTGATAAGCATTCTGGTGAGAATCTACTTTCAAACAAAAAGTCTGAGGAAGGAGACACTTTTCACCTAAAACTGCTACTTTTTTTGGTGAGGGGGGAGGAGGCAGGTACTGGGGATTGAAGCCAGGGGTACTTAACCACTGAGCCACACCACAGCACTTTTTATATTTTATTTAGAGACAGGGTCTTCCTGAGTTGTTTAGGGCCTCACTAAATTGCTGAGGCTGGCTTTGAACTCACAATGATCCTCTGCCTCACTCCTGAGCTGTTGGGATTCCAGGCATGCACCATCCCACCAGGCAAAATGCTACTGTTTTTATCCATCTGCACTGAAGGTGAAAATAATGAGAAATAAAAATTAAAACTAATTCAATCTTTAGCACAACCTTTTCTTATTTAGATCTGTGACAAATTATCTAAGGTTGAAAATATTTATCATGATTATACATAGAAGATATGTAGTTATGTGTATGATAAAAATAAGGGAACATGAATCAATCAGCATTTCAAATCAAAGCTTTTATTATGTGCAAAATATTGCTTAAAAAAAAGCAACCACAAACAACTCAGGGATTAATCAATTTAATGCAGTTAGAATTCTGTGTGATTTGGTGCTGTCTTCTCTACCATCCTATCTATGGGCCTGAAAATTTCACCATTAGTAGTTAAGGTATGTCCCAAGATCCCTATTAAAATATTCATATGTTACCCCTCTGGGCCTCTGAGACCAGCTCCAGGGAAAGCACGGTAAGAAGAAAACTGATGTGGGTTAGATACACATGGGATGAGAGGAAATTTGGAAATGGTTTCACAGGCTTCTGGTCAGGAAGTGTTTTGTATTAACCAGGGTTAGCACAGTTAGAAAATTGGTCAGGAAAATGTTGGATTCCAGGCACTAGCCTTTAACAGGAAACTGAAAGAAGCTGGAGTTTATTTTCCATTCTACCATTGATTGATGTATTTTCCCAAGCAAGTCATTATCCTCATCTCATCTGCATTTATAAGATGTAGAATAGACTTTTCAGTTGCCTACATTTTGAATAAAGTCTCAAAGTCACATGCCATGGGTGATTTGCATCTCAAGAAAGGCTCAATACATTGCCACTTAGAGGTGTCCAAATGGCCAGCCTTAAACCCAATAGCCTATGGAAGAAATGCATCCAGGTTCATTAAGGGAGAATTATAGGAAGGGGATTCATAAGAGTTGAGAGTATTATGATGTTCTGTGCCCTCCCCATGAGGAATGGGGTAGACATACCTCAAAAGAATTACCTGAATAAGTGTTGTTCCCAAGAAGGAAGCCTGATACCCCATCCCACTGCCACCAAGCTACAGAAACTCTGGGCCCATTTCTACTGCCACCAGAATGGAGTTCACCAAAGTTCTTGGAAACGCCTGACTTGAGATGTAAAGGCCCAGAAATGGGTGCCTGAGCACCAATGACCACCACAGCAGGCTGGCTGGAGCAGAATAGTGGCAGTGCTCTGCCTCTTACTGGAGTGAGGAGGTGAGCATTCCACAGCCTAAGTGGACTCTGAGGAAGGGAGTTCCAGCAATATTGTCCTAGGGGACTATGGAAGGAGAAGGGGACTAGAGCTGAGAGACAATGTAAGACCAGCCAGAAAGCCCCAAAGGTGTCAGGGAATGGAGTATGGAAGTTTTCTACAGGGTTCTCTGAAGCATCCTCAAAACATCCTATACTACAAGAGTTAATCTCTGGCTTCCTACCAAAGGACACTGGATCAAGGGTTAATTATAAAGTTTTTGCAAAAAAATTTTTAAAAAAATTTTGGTAGTTGTAGATGGACAGAATGCCTTTATTTTGTTTATTTTTATGTGGTGCTAAGGATCGAACCCAATGCCTCATGCCACTGAGTACTCTGCCACTGAGCTACAGCCTCAGCCCTGAAAAAGTTTTTTTAAAGTCCTTTGCCTTCTTCTCCCATAAACTCTTCTCCCCCAGATCTAGGGGAACCAAATTGGGGGTAAGAAGAGGGAATGGAGGAAAGTGGGAGAGGGCTTATGACTCCTTCCTTACTGCTCTTGCCTCAACTTCAGGGTAAGGCCTAGACTAGAGACCGGAAACTCTAAAACAAATGGGTGAGAGTGAACTTTGGATGTACCCTGGTCTAAACTAATACACAAAAATAATCATTTTCATACTCATACATGAAGATAAAGCTATGAGACCTTCTTGAGATGCTGTCAAAGGAAATAGAAGGTAAATCCAAAAGATCATCTTGAAGGCAGCAGTGATGCATCATATTCTATCAAGTCCAGGCCATTCAATTAAATGATTAAAGAAAAATATATCTAAAGTAGGAAAGGAATCTGACGATATTCCATAATTTTTATATCCAGCATGATCCCCAAACCCTTCAATAATAACCCTTTCAGTCAGGTTGACTAATATAAACACATCCATTCTCCAGAGGCCCATAATCTTGTGGACATCTACATTATGCCCCAATCATTCATGCATAATGTCCTATGCAGGTCAGGACAACCCTTAAAATTCTTGCCCCATGATGAATTTCCCTGTGAGGATTGTACCTGGAGCTCTACTTTACACTGAATCATTGTTATTTCTGTTCTTTCCTTTAACCCTACAAAAACAAAAACAACTTGGTAAGTATTTTACTGTTTGATAGACCAGAAAAACAGTTTTAGCCAGTATTTAAACTAAGCTGTCTCAGATTCTGATGTCACTATACTTGCCATAGAACCACATCTTAAAACAAACATGGATCCTGTAGTTTTATAAAGGAAAGCTATAAAACTGCTTAGTTCATGAATGAGTTCTGTCTGTTCCTTAAGTAGAGTCAACATGACTTCATAGCTGGGTAGAATGGCTCATACCTGTACTGCCAGCTACTCAGGAGGCTGACACAGGAGGATAACTTGAAACCAGAAGTTCAGGGCCAGCTTGGGCAGCATAGCAAGACCCTGTCTCAAGATGATGGAACAAGAAGGACATCATTACCCTAGGTACATGTATGACTGCACATATGGTGCGACACTACATCATGTACAACCAGAGAAATGAAAAGTTGTGCTGCAACTGTGTACAATGAATCAAAATGCATTCTGCTGTCATATATACCTAATTAAAATAAATTAAATAAAAAACACATAAATAAAACAAGAAGATGACTTAAGACTGTACTACTTTCAGGTCATCACTGGGATTCTCTTTGTTAAAAATCTAAATACTAATCTAGAAAGATTACGTTCAGCAAGCAGTGGTACTTCCAGCTCACCATCAGGACTAGATAGAAAAACTGGCCATTCTGGGGCTGGGGATATGGCTCAAGCGGTAGCGCGTTCGCCTGGCATGCGTGCGGGTCCAGGTTCGATCCTCAGCACCACATACAAAGATGTTGTGTCCGCTGAAAACTAAAAAAATAAATACTAAAAAATTCTCTCTCTCTCACTCACTCTCACTCTCTCTTTAAAAAAAGAAAAGAAGAAAAACTGGCCATTCATGAATGCTATTAATACCAGGACCAACATATTTAATTTTCAAAGCTCACTTCAGGCAGCTTCTGGGTACTTTTGTGTCCACTTATCAATTCCAAGTAACCTAAAATCTTTAGACTGCTTCTATCTCCTAATGGTATTCAGAGTAATTTACTCTTCATTATTCATCATCACAACTTCTTGTCCTGCTGGTATAACAGGGGCAATCCAGGTTTACTTGTTTTATTTTGAAGAAGGAAGAGACCAGGTTTTGCCATGCGGGACCTGGAGTTCTTAAACAGATTCTATTGGCCTAACGGTCAACAGAGAGAGCTTAAGTGTTGTCATGACCAGCTGACAACCTAATAGGCAATGCAGCAATCAAGTGTGCTCAAAAAAGACATAGACATGCCCTTAAAATATCTCTTAAGCCAGCTCTACTCTCTCTTGTAGATTCCTATGTCACTTGATTGTTCAACTATTTAAAAAAGAATGCAGGATGGGAGGTGAAGGGGCAGAGAATGTAGAGAATTACTTTCTAGGCTCAGGAAAAAGTAATATCATGACTGAATAGTTTAGACTTTGAACCTAAGGAACTGTACACTTATGACAATTATAAAGTTTAATTATATACAAAATGATACATTTTTCTGTTTTCATCAAAGTCAAGTTTAACATGAAGAATGTGCAGAAGATAAAATACATCAAGTCAAAAACTATAAAACTTGAAGAGGCCAGGCATGGTGGCCCACTTCTGTAATTCTAACTACTCTGAAGGCAGAGGTAAGAGGACCACAAGTTCAAGGCCAGTCTCAGCAATGCAGTGAGACTCCTTCACAAAACGGAAAATACAAAGGGCTGGGGATGTAGCTCAGTGGTAAAATGCCACTGGGATCAATTCCCAGTACCCGCCCCCAATATATTTTCACTTTTTATTTTAAGACAGGGTCTCTAAGTTGCTGAGGCTGTCCTCAAACTTGGCATCCTCCTGCCTCAGCCTCCCAAGTTTCTAGGATTATAGGTATGTATCACCACACCTGATTTGTAGACCTTTTATAAAACCACAGAATTCAGTGAGGGTGACAAGACAAAAGTCACTTTCTTAGTGGGCAAAAAAGTTCTATGAAGGAGTGGTTCTCAATTGTGTATCAGAATCACCAGTGACTTTAAAAAAAAACAAAAACAAAACTTAATAGCATAGCAATTGGACACAGTGGCACACGCCTATAATCCCAGGGGCTCAGGAAGCTAAAACAGGAGGATGCCAGCCTCAGCAATGGTGAGGTGCTAAGCAACTCGGTGAGACCCTGTCTCTAAATAAAATACAAAGTAGGGCTGGGGATGTGGCTCAGTGTTCAATCAGGTACCAAAAAATAAACAAACATACAAATAACTTAACAGTGTTAAGGGCCCAGTCCAAATCTAAGACATATCCAAATCTGTAGGGTTGAGACCTTGGCAGCTGTGTTTTTAAAGTGACACAGCTGATTCTACATTGGCAGCCAAGATTAAAAACAAGTGCTGAAGAGTTTTGGATTAAAAAAGCAGGATTGTATTCAAGAGAAAAATAAGCAAAAGCAATATGTGGTTATTTGAAAAGATTAATAAACCCCTAAAAATACTAACCAAAAAGAAAAGCAAGAAGATATAAATCACCCAGTATCAGCAATGAAAGAGAAACATCACAAAAACCCTAGTCATTGGGCTGGGGTTGTGGCTCAGCAGTAGAGCACTCACCCAGCACGTGTGAGGTACTGGGTTTGATCCTCAGCACCACATAAAAATGAAATAAAGATATTGTGTGTCCACCAACAACTAAAAACCAAAATATTTTAAAAAACCCCTAGTTCTTAAAACACACATAAAAACACATATGCACACACCACTCCATGCTATTATAAACTTTGTTAATTTTAATTTTGGATGAAATGAATGAATTTCTAAAAAATTTTCCAAAACAGATTCAAGAGGAATTTTAAAAAATCAAAAACCCAATATATGTGTGTGTATATAAATATCAAAGAAACTGAATCCATAATTTTGCATTCCCACAAAACACACAATGACAATTTTTGTAGGCTGAGCTGGCTTCAGCCTATAATAATAATAATAAATGCTCCCAGACACTGAAGAAAGAACCCCTATTTTATCCAAACTCACCCAACTCATTCAGTAAGGCCAAAATAATCTTGATACCAAAACCATGACAAGAACATTATGAGAATAAAATGAAAGGCCACTCTTTCTCAAGAATATATAGAAGTCCTAAGCAAAATTCTACCTACATATAAAAACAATCATGATCAAATCCAGATTATTCTGACAATGCATGGTTGATTTAAATTTGAAATCAATAAATATAATTCAAATAGTAACAAAATATTGGAAAATCAATTCTATCTATATGTACATAAAGCATTTGATAAAATTTAAGACTTTTTTTCAACTTTTTAAAAAACTTAAGATTAAAAAAACACTCTCAGCAAACTAGGAATAGATGGATCTTTCTTTATCTAGCAAGTGGAATTTACAGCAATCCTACTTAATGTTGTTCAGGGCAAAGATCATCACCATTTCTATTCAGCATTGTACCAAAGTGTGATCAGGCAAGAAAAATAAATAAAGAGTTGTAAGAATTCAAAATAAATATCACCATTCACAGATAACACAGTTGTGTATAAAAGAAATATTTAAAAATCTACAGATAAATTATTAGAGTAACTTAATTTATCAAGATCATTGGATGAGCCAAAATAAGCATTTATTTCTCAAAAAAAAAAAAAAAAAAAGATCATTGGATGCAGAGATGATACAGTAACATCAATTTGTTTCTAGATACCAGCAAGAAATAATAAAGAACACAATTTTGGGGCTGGGGATGTGGCTCAGTGGTGGAGCACTTGCCTAGAATGTGTGAGGCACAGGGTTCATTCGATCCTCAACACTGCTTATAAATAAATAAAATAAAGAATGCAATTTTTGCCTGTAATTCTAGCTGCTTGGCAGGAGAATTTCAAGTTCAAGGCCAGGCTCAGCAATTCAGTGAGACCCTAAGCAACTTAGCAAGATCCAATTTCAAAATAAAAAGGGTTGGGGATGTAGCTCAGTGGCAAAGAACCCCTGGATTCAGTCCCCTGGACCAAAAAAAAAAAAAAAAAAAAAAAAAAGTAATTTAAAAATTTGAAGCACTAGACCACCAGAGAAAGAAATGTTTTTGTTGTTTTTGAGTTCCAGGAATTGAATTCAGGGGCACTCAACCACTAAGCCACAGCTACAGCTCTATTTTTTGTATTTTATTTAGACACAGGGTCTCATTTGGTTGCTTAGTGCCCTGCTTTTGCTGAGGATGGCTTTCAATTTACTACCCTCCTGCCTCAGCCAACCCAGCCTCTGGAATTACAGGATACATCACCATGCCCAGCAAGAATTTAATTTTTAAAATGACATTTACAAAAGCTTGAAAATCATCAAAAGCCTAAGAATAAGTCTGTTGGAAGATGTGGAAGCCCTTTATGTAGAAGTTAAGAAAACCTAGCCAGGCATAGCAGCATACACCTAAAACTCTAGTGACTTGGGAGACTGAGCAAGAAGGATCACAAGTTCGAGGTTAGCCTAGACAATTTAGTGACCTCAGTGGTACAGCACACCTGGGTTCAAATCTCCAATCCCCAGTATCACTCACACACACACACACACACACACACACACACACAAATATATCAGCAGATATAATGTGGGGAGAATCTCAATTCTCCCCACATTATCTAATCATCATAAACCTTATCAAAATCTCTAGATATTTGAGTGTGCTGTTGTGAAACCAATCCTAAAATTTATATGGAAATGTAAAGGACCAACATTAGTCAAGACAATCTTGAAAAAGTAAAAAACTGGAGAATTTATGATATTGGAAATCAAAACTTATTGTATTGGTACAGTAGACAAATTGGCTAATGGAATAGATAAAAGAACTCAAAAAAAAAAAAAAGAACAAAGACTTTAGACTTATGATAAAGATGGCACTGTAGAGCACAGGGAAAAGGAAAGTATTTTCATGTGGAGTCAATCAATTAAATGTGAAAAGCAAAAAGTGTAATTTCAAAATGAAAACCCAGAATATCTTCATGACCTTGAGCAATAATTTCTTCAACATGACAAGATAAACACTAATCATGAAGCAAAAGACAAGTGGCTGGAGTTGTGGCTCAGTGGTAGAGTGCTTGCCTAGCATGCATGTTCGATCCTGAGCACCACATAAAAAAACAAAACCTAAATAAACAAAATAAAGATATTGTGTCCATCTACAACTAAGAATATTTTTTAAAAAAGACTAAAGTGGGCTACATTAATATCAAAATTATTTTAATCAAAAGACAACCAGAAGAATGCATGCAGCTAGGCATGGTGGCATGCACCTGCAATCCCAGTGTCTAAGGAGGCTGAGACAGGAAAATCTCAAGTTCAAAGTCTCAGCAGCTGAAAGATGCTAAGCAAGTCAGTGAGAGCCTGTCTCTAAATAAAATATGAAATAGGACTGGGAATGTGGCTCAGTGGCTGCGTGCCCCTGAGTTAAAATAAAAAAGAAAAAGAATACTATAAAAAAAAAAAAAAGACAACAAGAGGCAAAAAAAAAAAAAAAAAAAAAAAAAAAAAACCCACTAGGTACTTCACAAGATAATGACCAATGGACAATAATAAATAAATGCACAAGATCATTGGTATGTAGAAAAGTTCAAAATAAACCCACGAGACATCACAGAACATCAGAATTGCTAAACTTAAAAATTCTGACAAAATGTTGACAAGGATATGGAACAACTGAAAATCATGAACTGCTGGTGGGAACTTAATTTGGTATACTCACTTTGAAAAACTGGCAGTACCTAATAAAGATATATCTGTATCCAGATATTCCTATGAACAAGTAATTCCACTCTTAATTTTGTACCAACAGAAATACATTTTTATGTGCATCAAAAGATATATATGAATGGTTTTTGGTAGCATCATGCATAATAACCAAAATCTGGTAATAACACAAATGACAATTTGTACAATTTTGAGATGTACTCATATAATGAAATACAATATATTGAACAATGAAAATTAATCAACTATAGCTTCATGAATTCTGGTTCAATTAATTCCCCCTTCTATCCCTGCTACATTCACAATTCTCCATATAATTCCTTTTGCTTTTTATGGTACAGAAATTCAAACCCGGGGTACTCTACCTCTGAGCTGTATCCCCAATCCTTTTTTTTTTTTTAAATTTTAATACTGGGTCTAAGTTGCTGAGGTTGGCCTAGAACTTGTGATCCTCCTGCTTCAGCACCCCTCCCCACCCACCCCCAAGTCACTGGGATTACAAGTCTGCACTTACATGCCTGGCTTTACATCCAATTTCTGCCTCTTGTTCACTTATTGTTTTGCTGAAAATTCTTGCATGCTCTTTTGGGGTTACCACATATCTAAACCAAAATAGCTATTATGTATCTACCTGAACTTCTTTCCTGAAGTGAGCAAGTTAAAAATTTGTTTAAATGCTTCCCACTTCTTGAAGATAGCAAAAGCAAACAAGAGGATTGTAATCTCAGTTAACTGTGGAAAATGCAAGCCTAGTCTAAAGGGGATCTATGTTGCAGTCCAATATCCTACTCAAACTCTTCAATTTTAAGTTAAGGGCTTGTAAACTGCTTCTTCGTCCTCCTCATGCTCTCCTTCCCCTTTTTTCTAATGCTTAAAAAAAATGTAAAAGTTTTGTGAGGATGGTAAAAAAATATCTGAGACCTTAATTTGTGGAGCCCTGTAGGAAATGATGCTCTACCCAAAGGCAGTCAGCTATGTGGGGGAAAAAAAATGGTGTCAGCACTCCCTCTGGTGGTCTGAGTGGATCCAAAGAAAACAGAGAGGGAGCAACAGAAACTACACCATCTATGTGTTCCTTTCTTGGCCAAATGTAGATTTTCAACAGCTGACCAGGAAATAATTAACAAACAAAAAGGACAAAACAAAGTATTTCACAACATGCACAACTAACAGTCATTAAAAGAACAGATGATGGGGGCTGGGGATGTGGCTCAAGCGGTAGCGCGCTTGCCTGGCATGCATGCGGCCCAGGTTCGATCCTCAGCACCACATACCAACAAAGATGTTGTGTCCACCGAGAACTAAAAAATAAATATTAAAAAAAAAAAAAAAAAGAACAGATGATGCAGACAGACACACCAAGGATTAGTATTCCAACCTTGGAAAACCATGGTACCTACCTACCATCATCACAGGGTTGTTGTTTTATGTATATATTTATGAATTTATGGTACTGGAGATTGAACCCAGGGTTGCTGCTACTGAGCTATATGCCAAGGATTTGCATATTTTATTCTGAGGCTGAGACTCACTAAAATTGCCCAGACTAGCCTTTAACTTGTAATTCTCCTGCCTCAGTTCCTGAATGACTGGGATTACTGGTGTGTACCACCATGCCCAGCCCAGGGCTAATATCATTGAAGCACTTTGCATACAGTACTTAATAATGACAGGGATTAATAAGTGAAAGGCAAAGGGTGGTGAATAGGATTTCAAATAGTAAAATGGGTATGATAACTTCGCTTGAAACAAACCTTTATGAGGAACTGGAAAACACAAAAGCTCTTCTGAATATCTATAAAAGATGGGTCACTACTAAGAAATCCAGGGTTTTTTTTTTTTTTTTGGAACTATAGATCGAACCCAAGGGTATTTAACCACTGAATCACATCCCCAGTCCTTTTTATTTTGAGACAGGATCTTACTAAGTTGTTTAGGGTCTTGCCAAGTTGCTGAGGCTCGCTTTGAACTTGAGATGCTAATGAGTCAATATGTCACGCACAAGAAATTCAGTTTTAAGAAAAAAATTGTTTTTTCATTCTAGAACTTGACAAATTACAAAGTGAATATGCTTACACATTCATTTGCAATGCAAATGGGCAAATGACATGAGAAGGTTCTGCTCAGGAACTGAATGCATCTGCTCTTTCAAATGCTGGCACCTCCTGACCCATCAAGTTTCTCAACTCTATTATGTTTTTTAATATTTATTTTTTTTACTTATAGGTGGACACAATATTTTATTTTTATGGGGTGCTGAGGATCAAACCCAGTGCCTCACACATGGTAGGCAAGTGCTCTACTCTGAGCCACAACCTCAGCCCGAGTTTCTCAACTTTTTAATCTGCCCTTTTCTTTTAAAGAAGAAAAATTGAAATGTATACGGAGTCCATCCATTTTCAAAATGGAAAAACATATTTAAATAAGGGTCATACTGCACACCAAAGGTAAAACAAATACTTTATTGCACATTTATAAAATCTGCATAGTTGTATTAAGTGTTCTTCCCTCCCATGATTCCTCCCTTAATTTTTAAAATTTGTTAAAACATAATTCCCAATTAAAAGTCCTTTAAAAACAGTTTTCTCTCTACATATACATATATATAGATAGATAGATATTCTTTTTCTTTTTACAAATCCACATCCCTTAGTTTTTAAAAGCAAAAAAAGAGAGGAATCAAACAAAGTGTTCTATTATAGCCTTAGGCAGCAGCCTTAGACAATCCTTCTTGACAATTTTCAGATACCAGAAAACTCTGCCTAAATGTTTAACAACTATTAAATCAAGCTTCACAATGCTATTCTGTCAAAGTCCTCAATTGCTTTTCTTTCATTCTCTCAGGACTGAGTATGAGGTTTTCTGGTTTATTTAAAAATATAAAAGACAGAGAAGAAAGGAAGGAGAGGCAGTTTTCCTTTGACTTTTTGGCATCTTACTGCCATGTGACCTTATATTCTACCCACATGTAAAAGGGTAGAGAGGTTCATCAGCAACACATTTTATCATCCCCTGTCAAAAGCCAAGCAACAATACTACTTTCTTGTAGTTTAGCATTTTTAAATGTCATTTGGATTTGATAAAATAGTAGCTGTTCATTTTGTTTGGGGGTCTGATGAGTCACTCTTATGTTCTGCTGTCAAAAATATTTAGGCCTTTAGAATAATTTGAAAAGAGACAAGAGGCTTAGAAAAGCCCAAGCATTATAGTTCAAAGGCATTTCAGGTCTTCAGGCATAACTCAATACTTTAATACCTGGTTCCTGTCTTATCTTGGTGAAATAGCTTTCATGATTCTGTACCTAAAGAGTGCAATTTTATCTTTAATCCTTCTTTAAATGCACAACATGAGTGGGGTGTGAAACCGAATATTACTCGACCACTTAATCCCTTTCCCCAGGTGAACAGTGTGACTCTGACCATAATAGGTAGGCAGCCAGAGACCACAGCAAGCCTTGAACATAAGTGAGCTTATTTCACTGTCACAGCTGAAACTCCTTGAATTGACTCCATGACAGCTGCAAATCGGCTACAAAGGTCATAAGGAGAATTGGGTCGAATAGTTGGAGGCTCCTTCAAGACGATGATTTCTGTAGAAGGATCCAGAAGCCTAGGCAGAAACTCCCCTAAGCACAGCTGCAGATTTTCTGTAAAATAGATGGTCACACATAGAGTTAACTACATCTCCAAGTAAAAAATAATAAGCCTACAACTATATGGTAAGGTCTTCAGACAGCTCATTACCCAATCTCAAAGTTCAAAGCTAACAACAAACATTGATTCCTTTAGAACAATCAGGAACAAAGATCTACCTGCCAAATATACCAAATATACTGCTGTAAGCTATGTGTTGTTGGCAGTTATACCACATATTCACTTTATTGTGGACAGGTCTTCTAATCAAGTGTACTTTTAAAATTTGAGAAAGTGGATATGATACCCTATACCATACAGATAATGGTGCTATTTTCTTTCAAATGCTTAAAATACACCATTGTGTATACACTACATTAAGTAAAGCTTACACATGGCCTAAGTAAACTTCAAATATTAAAAGGATGTTCTGCATACTAATTCATTAGTCTTGAGGTCATCACAGTTTGTGATATTCTTATAACTTCAAGCCACAGGAAAAATTAAGAGCCCAGACTCACACCTCGTATTTCCATACAGCAGATCCACTTAACTCACATGCTGGTGAGTTCCAACATCCTAAAGGGCTTAACACCCAGTGATAAAACCTGACCATAGAAATTTGTAGAATTCCTAAAACCATAGAAATTATTACAGGTGCCAACACACCTGCAATATCTTGCCCAAGGTAAGAACACCAATGGTTTCTCATGACCTCAATAGCATCCAGATCATCCTTGGAGATGTCATTATTAATAATAAGGTGAATGCAGGGAATTATCAACTCATTCATCACATTAATGCCTTCTGTTACAGAGTGGTCGTCATTTGTTTCAAAGAGAGAAGCCGCTCTGGCATTCAGCTCCTACAGATAAAATACAGAGTAGGGGGAGATAAAGTCTGAAAAAGATAAATATCTATTTAGTAAGAGTTTAAACAAGTAGTTCCCACATTTTACTGCCCAATGGAATCACCTAGGAATCTTTAAAAAACACTGATGCTGCCATGCACAGTGGCACATGTCTGTAATCCCAGCTACTGGGAAGGCTGAGATAGGACGATCCCAAGTTTGAGGCCAGCCTGGGAGACTGAGCAAGATCATGTTTCAAAATAAAATTTAAAAAGGCTAGAGAAAATAAATAAATAAATAAGTAAGTAAGTAAGTAAATAAATAAATAATAAAAAGGCTAGAGATGTAGCTCTGTGGTAGAGCACCCCTAGGTTCAATCCCTAGTACCAGGGCAGAAGGACCACTGATGTCTGGTTCCCAGGCCAAATATGCTGATTTAATTAGCATGTGAGTGACTAGGGCATCAGGATTTTATAATAAAAGTTCCCCAAGTGATTCTAATGTAATCTAGTTAGTGATCTGCTGACCTAAACTTATATGTCAAGGTCATACTTAATATCTGTTTATACCAAAAGACTAATTAAATAGTTCTCAACCTCCACTGAGCATCAGAATCATCTGCAGAAGACACACCAATGAGCAGGCCCCTCCCTAGAATTCTGGTTTAACTGTCTGCGGAGGGACCTGAATAATAACTACATATGAAAGCTCCCTATGTGATTCTGATATATTTAGGGGTTGAAAGCCAGTAATGAATAAGACTAAATCCCTGTTACTGTGCTACTCTGTAAGCTGCATAGGATGTTTAAGATGTTAATCTGTGTTATAAAAGCATTGGCTCTACTAAAATTCAGATCTGTCAAATTTTCGTGCCCCCTTTTCCAGTTTCAAAGTAGCATGTCACACCTAAAACTGATACAGAAAACAAAGTATAAATCAGAAAATGAAACTGGTGAGATGAACATCTGCCTTTCTGTGTTGCTGAATGCAAAACAGGCCAAAGTAGGTTTAGTTTTAACTGGTATATCACAATGATGCCAGCATGACAGTAGGACTAATTATTATGTTTCTTACCTTAAACAAAAGAAAAAACAAAAACAAAACAAACAAACAAAAAACCCCTGTGGAGTCCCTAAAACTTTCATCTGTTAGCTTAGTAGGGAACAGTAGGAAAAAATACCACACATGCACTCTATGTGTCAGCTAAGTAAGAAAAGTCTCTCTGGTCAGTGAACTTACCATGTAGTAGGGAAGTAAGGCCATCAAAACCACAATGCAGCCACACAGGAAGGGCACAAAAAGGGACAGCTGGCTCTCATCTTAACTTCTCTTACATGTTGAAGAATGATATTCACTTAAGGTATTATAAAAGAACCTGTCCCAATGTAAAACTGCTCACAAGAATTGGAAAAAAAATCCAAAATCTGCTAGAGATAATTCTTGTTTAAGTTATATCTCACCATGGTTCCAACAGCAGAGATAAACACACACACACACACATTCACACATCTTCTTAAGGCTTCACAAAGAGTACAAACCAGAAGGCATTTTCTTCGGTACAAAGCAATCACTGACTCCTTCACCCCCCTGCGGGGCCCCTTCATTAGCAGAGCAGCATTGCTCTGGTAGGCATACACCAGGTAGGACAGTGCTTCTTGGTACCTTAGAAAACAGGAGATAAACCACAGCTGAGTTCTTCTCCACCAAAATTTAGGGATTAGACCCAACTGTTTCTTAATACAAGAATCTACTTGGTTGCAATTATAGAAAAATCTTAAAGATGAGTTCAGCTTGATATACTAAGAGGAGCCTCTGGGCCAAGGATCATGGCCATCCTCAGCTCTTCTAAAAATTTGTCAAGAAACCCAAGGCAAATCTGGAAACTTCTCTAGGTCTCAGTTTTTCCTCTTTCTAAATCAAAGAAGGGAACTAGATGCTCACTGGGGTACATGACAACTTCAAAAACTCATTAATGTTCTGAGTATATTCTTATTTGTCACAGAGAAAGTATGGGAAGCTGGGGATATGACTCAATGGTAAGCATTTGGCCACATGCAGGGGCTCTGGGTTCAATCCCCAGCACCACCAAAACCAAATGACACTATGTATCACTTTACTAGTAAATTTATGCTTATTTGAAGAATGAAATTAAATGTGTGATGTTCACAGCAAAACTGAAGTGAAGCACCGGAAAAAGTGACGCAGTGCATTAATGTGTGACGAGGAAGGTCATGGCTGTGACTCTAGGTGAGCATCAGCAAGTAACAGTGTCCTGACCAAGTTTTTAATAAAATCAAAGGCCAACAACATACTTTCCTTTTTGATAGAGTTCCAGTCCTGTTAGGAGATACACAGACACCTTTCGAAACAAACTATAATCTTCATGCCACTTCTGAAAAGGAATGACAGTTATTAATAATTTGATCTCAGTACTCTACTGCTGCATTTCCCACACTGAGTTTTAAATTCAGTACAAATATTTATTGAGCACATTTGGCCACGTCCAAAACAACAAATACAACTTTTATATAAAACCCTATTCAAGGCTGGGCACAATGGCACACTCTTTATTAGTCCAGCCACCCAGGAGGCTGAGGCAGAAGAAATGCAAGTTTGATGACAGCTTGGGCAACTTAGAGACACCTGTTTCAAAATTAAAAAAAAAAAAAAAAAAAAAGGACTGGGGTTATAGCTCAATGGTAGAGCACCCCTGGGTTAACTCCTCAGTACTGTAAAGAAATAAAGAAAAAGAGAAAACTACTCAACATTTAGAATAAAAGTCTACCACTGACCTTAGTTTTATTAAATTTTCTATTTCTTTCACTGAGGAACAGAAATATTTCACATGAGCTTTAGAATTTATTCTCTGAATTTCCAACAATCGTATCAAAAAGTCCTGACAAGACCATCCAGGGAGGATGAAAGTACAAGGCTATTGCACGTCACACAGAACCACCTCATGCTTAGTGTGAGACAAGCGTACTTTGGTGGTAGAATAGTTTCTTAGAATACAATGACTTTTTAAAAAATTATAGCTGTATGTATTTTAATACATATTAGAAAACAGCATCATTTTTTAAAATCCAAAAGTGTCTTTTCAAGAAATTTTATTGCCTACAAGGCTCAAGTAGGTACTTAAAAGGAAATGAAACTGCATCATTCTAAAAGGAGTATGGAAATAGAGAGACCTCTATTCTGAGGGTAAGTAAAGACTGTTTATCCATTCTTTCCTGATTCTGTGGTGGGGAGAGAAACAAGTCCAGTCTGTGACAATACAAAATTGTTAATTTTGCCTCAGGTACCATTTGCCTTCAGAATAAATAGTTTTGCTGTAATGGCGAAATAAAAAAAAAAGACTTCACCTTATACTCATCCATGTTCATGTCATCAGGACCAATTTCCTTTAGTTTAGCCTGAGCCACCTTCATAATACTGATTGATCTGCATGGGAGAAAGTTAACCAAGTAATGAATGGGTGCCAGGCCAAACCTCTTCCTAATATAGATGGAGGCTGAATCACCTGAGCACACTCTTCTCACCTTTCATCATAGCTAAGATTTTTATCTGCAAACTGTTCCAAAAGCGTTCGTTCTACTACTCTTTTGGGTGCTTCATTTTGGAAAAAGTAGACAAGGACATGCTGGAGTCGAGGGTCACTGTGCGAGGTAGGTGTCTCTTTAGAAAGCTGGTAGAGCCTCGAGTATTCTTCATGGAATGCCTATTAAAGACAGAATTTATAGTTAGAAAAGGGTATATTTTCAGACTTCTGCACACAAAAATGATGCCCAAGGTCTGGAGAATCTCATAACTCCATGATAATGCTAAGGAATTCTTCTCATTGAGGAATTATAAAAGCAATTAGGGAAACTTTTAAGTTGTCTGCATATCATAAAGGATGAAACTGGCATCACAAATTATAAGAGAAAATTTTTTTCAAGTTCTTAAAAAATAAAAAATGAGTTGATTTTTTTTGTTTTTAGAAATCCATACAAATGTAACCTAATTCAAGAATCTTAAATTTTATTCAAATACCTTAACGCTGCGACATACTTTCTTATAATAAGGGCCCCAAATCACAAAGGCAACAGTATCACCTACAGTTTTAGTAATGGACATCTACCAACAAAAGCAACAGCCCCTGTAGGCTAGATATAACAGACAGTGGCACTGCTAACAGGCTGGGTGAGTGCCAAGAGGAGAGGAGCCAATAGTATTGTGGGACAGCTTGCTCATTAGTTGGACATGAAGGGAAGGTTTATATTTCACTTGAATGATGTAAATTAAAAAACACATTTCTCCACATTTATAATTACTGCCCCAATATTAGGATAGCTGGTTTAAATATTACAATTTTGAAAACAGAGATACCTTAATCAGCCCTGCTTCAGACCCATCTCGGTCAAAGGTCTGACGGGCTTTAGCTATGGCCAGGATGACCCCTTGCATGGCAGGGCTCAGCATCACCTACCACAAGAGGGCACAAAACAGAGAGAAAAAGGGAAGAAAGGTTCAAAAGAAGACTGTATGAAAGCAAGGTAAAGAGAGTGCTAAAAGAAAGTAGAGCAGTGTGCTCCTTGGCCAGCACTGATACAAGTTTCAATACTCTATTCCTATGTGCATGCATAGCCTCTGCCCCTTATAGAACATAAACACAGCGCCCATGATGAGCTATTCCTCTATTATACATTTCTAACTGAGCAAGATGAAGATGTATGTCCAAAATTATCTCCAATATGGCACTGCTGAAGAATTGAATTAAACTATAGCTCTTGAGGGGAACTGTCTAGGACCCAATTGTAATTTAGTTCTGTAACTTTGGGCACACAGCTTAAATACACAAGTACTTCAGAGCTGTAGTTGGATAAATGGCATATTAAAACAGTCTGGAAACTAGGAGCTACACAAATATGACTATAAAATGAAAACCTTCCAATGATGATTTAGGGGAAAAAAATAAAAATAAAAAAATAAAACAAAACACCCATAGGAAAAAATGAAAATCTGAGAGATAGGATTCATGATTATTTTATGTGTAGTAAAAATGAATACCTTGGGATTCTACAGCTGCTTCAATAAAACTTTGAAAGTAGCTTTCTTGATAAAGAATTGAAAGCAAAAACAACTTTAATCCAGATTTGTTTTGCTCATTGAACAAATGTCTATTTGGAGGAAAAACAATTGACTAATATAAACCATAAACATTCCCTAGAAGGAAATTCTTATTCATAATACCAAAATAAGAATTAAATTCTACCTTTCTGAGCCATCTAGATTCTTAAGTGGTTCCCTTAAGTATAATCCTCAGAAAGAAACAGTGCACAATAGAAATAAAATTATCTTTTAAAAAGTAGTAATTAAGGTCAAAACCATATAGGACTTCTTGTCAATTATTTATTTCAATAAAAAATACTAGCTATATTTCCAGATACTTTTTTTTGGTACCAGGGATTGAACCCAGGGATGCTTAACCATTGAGCCACATCCCCAGCGTTTTTTATTTTTTACTTTGAGACAAGGTCTCGCCAAGTTGCTTAGGGCCTCACTGAGTTGCTCAGGCTAGTACCACCGTGCCTGGCTGCCAGACACCTTTTAAAAGTATACTGTTACATGAGAAGGAAATATAAGACTGACAACAAACAGCTAATTCCTACACTCATCTTTGTACCTCCTCATCATATCCATCTGCATCAGATCTAACCAGAATCCTTCCCACACTGGGAATTTCGACTTCAGAGACCTCAGTATTAGGCTGGGCAGCAGACTCTGCATCATTAGCCTTTGGGGGCTGCTCTGACTGCTCTGCAAGGTTTGTTTCCTGGGGCATGGGCTTCTTGGGTTCAGCTTCCTTAAGCTGTGGCAGCAGAATGGAAAAAAAGTAAGAAAAAAAAAAAAAAAAACAGGAGAAATAAAGAGGGGTTGGTTAAATGCAGAAGAGACACAGAATAACAGAAATGTGAGACAGTTGGCATTTACTGTTGAAAGTCAGACACTCTTGAATCTCGGCCTCCTAATCAGTCTTACCTCACTCAGTGCTGCTTCTACACCACTCTTCTCATAGGCATGTGCTGTGTTTGCAATTGCCTGGGCTGTTTGTTCCTTCACAATCACAGCATGCTCAGATGACAAGCAGCGAGCCCCATGAGAAGAGGCTGCTGGAGAGTCTGATAAAGAACCACACAAAGACATTAGCTTCCACTGATAAATAATGACTAGGACACTCAGATATCTGGTAAGCAGAATGGATACACAGTTTAATACACAACACTTCTCACACACCTTTTAAAGAGAAACTAGTGATAACAAGAAATGGCTATTTCAGCAAAAACCCACTGATGATTCTGTTAAATTATGCTCTCAACTTTGTCATATTTCTTTACGCCCAGAAGACTCCCTGCAAAATCCTTCTGTAAGGAAGATCTTCTTTGGAGGACAGCTTTCATAAAGTCTACCTATCAATCTATTATGGTTTCCCTTACAACCTGAGAAATTAGCAAAACTATATGTACAAAGGACAGGTAGTCTTCTGATATTATTTCTATTCATCAGAAATCACATTCTGAAGTCACAAATTTACTCTATCTGGTTATGCAAAGCCAATTATAAATGAAACATTGTAAAGATAAAAGTATTGCTTGATCAGCTGGGGTACATAGGGCTGTGTGGTGTGCAACTTACATGCTATTAAAACACGGACATATGCCCTTCTCAGATACCTTGTGAGGTAGAGAAATCCTGTGATGTGGAGCTGGTGGAGGATTCCATTTGAGGAATTTTGCAAGACTGTTCTTCTTCCCACTCTTCTACTTCCTGCTCAAACCGCCAATTATCTTCTTGAATGTAATGTTTGAGTTCAACAGACAGTGCTTCTACTTCTCCTAACATCCGATCTGCTTCATTTGGGGCTGCCCCTGAGAAAAACCAAAGACAGAATTAAATGGAGTACCATCCAGAAAACATCTCTTAAGAATCAAAAGTTCCTTTCCAGAAAGGAAGAAAGCAGAACATTTCATCTTTTGACTTACCCCTAGTTAAAAACACATACATACATGAGCATTAATCAGAAATACTGACAATATATCAAGAAAACAGATAATAATAATAAATTCTGCAGAGGATGTGGAGGAAAAGGAACACTATTAAGCTGTTGGGAGCATTGTAAATTAGTACAACCACTATGGAAATCAGTATAGAGATTCCTCAAAAGAATATTTATGGTACCACCATATGACCCAGCTATACAACTCCTTGGTATTCATCCTAAAGAATTAAACCATATTACAGTGATAAATGCATACCCATGTTTAAAGCAGCACAATTCACAACAGCCAAACTATGGAACCAGCCTAGGTGTCCATCAATGCATCAACAGACAAGGAAAATGTGGTCTATATACAACAATGGAGTTTAATTCAACCATAAAGAAAAATGAAATTATATCATCTGCAGGAAAATGGAACTAAACACCATTATGATAAGTCAAACTCAGAAGGACAAGGATCATTATGTTTTCTCTCATATGTGAAAGCTACAAAGGAATACAGAAAAGAAAGGTTGGGGGTGGGGATCTCATAAAAATCAAAGGGAAATCAGTAGAGAAAAGGGGTGAGGGGAGTAAGTGCTGGGAAGTGATACTGGTCAAATTGTATTATTATACTGTGTGCTTGGATGCATGTGTAACAACAAATCCTATCTTTTATGCGCAATTATAATGCACCAGTAAAAACATGTGGAAGGAAAGAAATACTGACAATATAAGGTCAGAAAGCACAGCATATCAGTAACAGTGCCTGGCATAGTAGTAGGTAGGCACTTATTAAATACATTCTAAATGAATGAAGGAATATATGATACAGAGTAAAAAGGATTTGGAATCATGATCAATCACTGGGTATACCAAACATTTCTTGGAAATTAAAAAAAAATCAAGATATAACGGAAACGTTAAGCTAAAAAGTTTTATCAATTGAGCCATTGTACTTATTCATAAGAATGTCCACCTATCTCTAGAGGGTTAAACAGAAATTTCAAGGCATTTCTGTTTCCTCAAGTTTCACACAATCAAAGCCCTATTATAAAGCAATATGCAGCAATGGTTCAGATGGTCTATAATATCTGGCTCATCAAAAGCTATGATGAAAAACTGCAAGCTTATCAAGGACACATTAAATCTCTTTCTAATCCTGTGACCAAACTGAAACAAAACCTACAGCAGAACAACACATTCACTTATTGATTGGCATCAACTAGCCTTTTCACTAAGCAAACAAAAGTTTCTACTTGTTTGTTTCTACAATATAAAAAGGAATAATGCAAGGAATAGCAAGGCTCCTACATATAACCAACAGCTAGTATAGTCATTTGCACAATAACTCCAACAAGCCGCTATTTGTTCCTTTACACTGTAAACATGTGATTTTGAACACTGGTTATTACTAAATGAACATTCTCTTCATCCCATATTCCTAAACCACGCTAGCGTATCAGGAAGATAATGTGCTGCCTGGACAAAATGCCTTGCATGTTTGTTTGTCTGTTTTGGGGGAATATTGGGGATTGAATTCAGGGGCACTCAACCACTGAACCACATCCCCATCCCTATTCTGTATTTTATTTAGGGCCAGGGTCTCACTGAGTGCTTAGTGTCTCACTTTTGTTGAGGTTGGCTTTGAACTAGTGATCCTCCTGTCTTAGCCTCTAGAGCCACTGAGGAATTGGGATTTCAGGCATGCGCCACTACGCCCTGGCTCATGGTTTTTTCTTTTTTAAAAAATATTTATTTATTTATGTATCTTTAATTTTAGGTGGATATATTAGTTTGTTTTTATGTGTTGCCGAGGATCGAACCCAGTGCCTTATTCAGGCTAGGCGAGCACTCTACCACTGAGCCACCACCCCAGCCCCCTGGCTCATGTTTTCTTACTTCTGCACACTAACAGAGTTTGAGTACTAAAAGAACGAGCGCCTCCCTCCACCCTGGTTCCCTCACTCCCCCATTCCCCTGGTGGTAAAGGGTTTGAATCTAGGGACTTGCACATGCTAGGCATGCACTCTGAGCTATAATCCCCTGTCTTTTTATTTTGAGACAGGGTCTTCCTCAGTCTCTGAGAAAAAAGCCTTCTATTATTTTACACATAAAATGCTGGTCATAAAGGTCACTCACAGAAGACTGAAAGGATGAGAGAATAATGTAAATAGAATTAGGAGTCAGATCTGAATTTAAATCTATGGCCTGACATTTATTTAATGGCTGTAGAATCTAGACAATTGTAGACTCCCTGAAAGCTTGCTACCTAGCTGGAAAATGAGGATTATAAGGATTTCTAACCTGCCTACCTCCCTTTTAGAGTTATAACATATTATAGATATAAATTTGAAAGAATGTATTAAGGAATAAAATACTAATAAATAATAATTATCATTGCTCTTAGTATTATGAGAAATGAGACTGTTTAGGAAAATATGCCTTTAAAATTTAGTTGTCCTAAAGGTGCAAAACTGTATGTGTAAGAATGTCACTAAGCCAGGCACAGTGGTATAATCCCAGTGGCTCGGGAAGCAGGAAAATCATGAGTTCAAAGACCACTTCAGCAAAAGCGAGGGCTAAGCAACTCAGTGAGACCTGTCTCTGAATAAAATACAAAATAGGGCTGGGGATGTGGCTCAGTGGCCAAGCCTCTGAGTTCAATCCTTGGGGGAAAAAAAAAAAAAAAGGATCTCACTAAAAAGACACGGAGGAACTAGAGATAATTAAAAACTCTATCAATAGGAGGCTGATCAAATAAACTGTGTCAGATACAATGGAATTATTATACAGTTGTTCAAAAAAATGAGGACCTATTTTTGAAATTATAGAGATTAAACACTCTATTAATGAAACAGGTGCAGAACTAAACAGAAAAATATCCCTTGGCAGGGTCAATGAGGGAGAGAGGATAGATAAATACAATCTAGCATACACAGAGAACATTTCTTAAAGACTATCTACTATATACTTGCCGAAGAGCAGGACCACTTGTCAAGGATGGAAGTAGAAAAGCAAATTCATTTTTCCTTTTTATCCTCTTTTCTACTGCTTTTATCTTTTAAGTGAAATATTAATTACATAACAATAAATTTATGCAAAATGAATATGAGACCATCCTCCTCCCTGGGTGGTACAGATTTCCCCCAGTCTCTGGGTTCTGTTAAAGATCTTTTTACCTGCATTAAAGTGGGGTAGCTTGTCATTAATATACATCAGACAGTAAGCACTAACATTTCTCAGGCCACCATAGGAATCTCTTTCAAGTTCTTCCCAGGAAGATTCAGTAACAGATATATCATTGTACTTCAGCCACATCTGCCGGGGTTGATTATAGATATAGGCCCAGTAGTGTCCAGCATTTGCTTGTCCTTCATGAACAAGAACTGCATGTAAGCGATAAGGCACCTGCAAATCAGAAAGGAAATTCCTCAGTTAGATTAAGCAAAGTAATCTGATAAAGTTTATGTTATTCAAATGCAAAAACTGTTTCCAATTATCAGATAAATGAAAAATGACCATTCATGCATGTATTTGATATAGGGGTTCATTTCAAACATCTTGTTAATTCAAGATGAACTAACAAAAACTCAGCCTTGGAATCTTTCAAGGATACCTCAATTCCAGAATCTTTAAAACCAGACAGCTGAATTAGATAACCTCTCTAAAAGCTCTTTTAACTCGAAACTACTCTATAATGATTAAAGATCTAAAACCAAAGATAATGTAGGTTTACTTACCCTTCCAACTCAAAAGTCAGGTTTTTTTAAAATTTTTTACTTTTGGTACCAGGGACTTAACTCAGGGGTACTCAACCACTGAGCCTCATCCCCACCCCTATTATGTATTTTATTTAGAGACAGGGTCTCACTGAGTTGCTTAGCACCTCGCTTTTGCTGAGGCTGGCTTTGAACTCATGATCCTTCTGCCTCAGCCTCCCGAGTACTGAGATGACAGGCATGTGCCACCATGTCCAGCTCAAAAGTCAGTTTGTTTAAAAATAGAATAGCCTTAGCTATTTACATTGAGAAAATGTTTACCATATTTGGGACTTAAACACAAAGTCTGGCAGCTATCTTGTTTTAGTCCTATTTTATTGGTACCAAAATTTAAGTTAGCATATTTCATTATAAATTAGTCACATGCTCCTTATATTTCTTCTTGTGAGTGAATACTGGGTAAGCCCATTTATTGTTTCAACATTTGAAAAGTGCCTTTTTTTTCCCCCAAAATGGAAAAAATAGAACAATGCTTAAATTCTAAGTATTGGTGAAAGAAAGAAAAGTTAGTTATAGTAAAATCAAATTAAACTTACACTTAATCAGTACCTTGACATGTTTTCATTGGTGGTGAAGATTTTGGAAATAACACAAAAGAGACAACAAGGAACCCCCGAGATTCACATGGTACATTCCTGTTATGCAACAGAATTGGGCTCACTGCCGTTCTAGAAGCAGAGCTCTCCTCCTGCAGCCATTCTGCCCGTGGTCCATTCACACAGATGCCTCTGCAAGGCCATACCCAGAATGCTATTCTGAACAAAAATTTGTGTGGACAATAAGAATTTCTGTCCTTCCTGGCTTCCATTTGAAGTTTAAGTTATTCAAGATACAAAGTTTGAAAGCACACTGCTAAAAAAGGTTCTCAAAGGACCATGGTACTCTTAAAATTGATGGATAATTGATTCCTAAGTCATTTTCCCCCCACTGAACTCCATAATTACAATTTTGTGAGAAATGTTTATGAATATTTGAAAGTAAACCTTTCTACAAGATGAAAAGATACCACATGGCAGAATCAAAACAATGATGTTTTAGGTTCTACTGCAGGCAAAAGATACATTGCTTTCTTTAACCTAATCAAAGGAATCAGTATCTATCTTGTTCATTCCTTTTTTGAGTGTATGGTGCTAAGGACTGAACCTAGGGCACTGTAGCACTGAGTCACACGCCAAGTCCTTTTTATTTTTAGACAGCATCTTGCTAAGTTACCCAGGCAGGCCTAAAACTTCCAATCCTCCTGTCTTAGCCTCTTGAGTAGCAGGGATTATAGTTGTGTGCCACCACACTGGCTCAAGTTTATTCTCATATTTCAGGAAAAGTCCTATTTGTTTAAAAGAAAAACATCATATTTTCCTGTTGCATCTACGATTAGCACATGCCATGACTCTTTTCCCACCATTTTTATTCTAACCTGCTGAAGGAGAGGATCACAGTACATCTGCTCAATAGTCTGGGTGGTGCTTGCAATACAACTCTTTAAATCTGTTAAAAAAGAACACTTTGTTAAAATCAACTCACTCAGCTAAGCAGACAGTATTGCTTAAGTGTACACAAAGTTCTTATGATTTCGATTTCCTGCTGTGAACCACAAAGTAGTAACAATTTTAAAGCAGCTCATGTTTTAGGTTATGAAGGGTTTTTTAAATTAGTTTTTAAAACTGATACCAATATTCCTTTTCTTTTCTTTTCGTACTGAGGATTGAACCCAGAGGTATTTAACCACTAAGCCACATCCCCCACTTTCAACTTTTTATTTTGAGACAGGGTCTTGCTAAGTTTCTTAGGGCCTCACTAAGTCACTAAGTTTGGCCTTAAACTTGAATCTTCCTTCCTCAGCCTCCCTAGTCACTAGAATTACAAATGTGTGCCACTGTGCCCAGTTAAAATGTTTAAAAGAGGAAACTTTATTAGGAAATTAAGTTGGGCATAAAATACTATGTCTCAGTGATAGGATCTGAAAAAAAAAGGACAAAAAAGGTAGGGCTATATTTCTCTGAATAAGAACTTGGGAGGAATTTCAAGTTTTACTTGTGTCTTTGCTCCTTAAATAAAAGGACAAAGAAAGGGAAGGGATAATCTGAGCAATAAGGCAATGAGACCAAAGGACTTTTAAAAACAAAATGATGAATAATTCAATTTTACATCGTGTGCAACACCTAAATATTCATTGCTCCATTAAACTTCAGTACAGCATGCTTTACATGGAAAAGACTTAAAAGAAGAAATCCAAAAATTCTAAGATTGGATCAACTGAAACCAAGGTCTGAAAAACTACTGTAGGAACAGAAATGAACAAACAGAAAATTATGGACTTGGGATTTAGCTCAGTAGCACAGCATGTGCACAGCATGCAGGAAGCCCTGGGTTTGATGCCCGGTACTCTGAGAAAGATGGAAAACATGCAAGAAAGCAAGCAAGCAAACAAAGAAGGGAAGGGAAGGGAGACAAGGAAAAAAATGAGGGAGGGAAGAAGGAAGGGTGGGAAAAGGGAAAGAAGAATGGAGAAGAGATAGGAGGGATAGAGGAAGAAGGAAAGGTAATTAGATCTGAGCAAAAATAATCATGAGTGTGTAAATTTCTACAGATTACCAGAAAATTTGAAGAGGGAATCTTGGAGTCATCTTTCCACAGCTATATAATGGGGGAGTGAACCAATCTTATAGGGCATTAAAGGTGAAAAGGAAATCACAATTACTGAGTCAAAATTCAACAGCCTGTATGGTAATGGCAGGAAGTGCATCCAGGGTACCCAGCTTCCAAATATTCAACCAAGAAAAGGCAAAGAGTAGTTGACAAGTTTTAAAAATACCAACCTTGTATATCTTGTTCAATCTCATTCCTCCATCTCTGAAGACAGGTTTTAACAAAGTTCTTTTCCTCATCCGTGACTGTTCGAGGAGCTGGGTGTGCAGGCATTCCCAGGGAAGACCGAGGGGAAGTTAGGGGCCTATTTGCTACCTCAGACTTGTGTAGAGAGTCTTCAGGAGAAGAAAAGGTACCTTCAACATCCTGAGAAGAGCATTCTGGACTTGTACTAAAGGAAGACAAAAATCATGCTCATATGATAATTTCCGAAATATATCTTAGCCTAAATTAATGTGCTTTGGAAAACAAGCTGATAAATGGAAAAGCACAGCTACTATTTAATTTGTTTTAGTTTTTTAGTATTTAGTATTAACCTTATAAAGATATTAAGCGAAAATTTTTCTTACATGAATCATCCCCATCCCCCCCTCCTTTTTGGTACCAGAACTTAAACCCAGGGCTCTTAACCTCTGAACCACATTCCCAGCCCTTTTTATATTTTTATTTTGGTGGTGGTGGTGGTGGGTAACCAGGGATTGAACTCAGGAACACTCGGCCACTGAGCCACATCCCCAGCCCTATTTTGTATTTTATTTAGAGACAGGGTCTCACTGAGTCACTTAGTGCCTTGCTTTTTCTGAGGCTGGCTTTGAACCCACGATCCTCCTGCCTCAGCCTCCTAAGCTTCTGGGATTACAGGCATGCGCCATCAGCTCCTTTTTTTATTTAAGACAGAGTCTTGACAGGTTGCTTATGGTGGCTTTGAACTTGTAATCCTACTGCCTTAGCCTCCCAAATCACTGGGATTACAGGCATGTGCCACTGTGACCAGTTGAATCATCTCATTGAACACAACTTGGTTATGAAGCAGATACTATCACTTCTCCCTATTTTATTAAGCACAAGCCTAATGTTTAAAGAAATTAATTAAAGCATTAAGCCCATTTTTGCCTGAGTTTATGGTTAATGTTCTTTAATCACTAATTACAATGCTCCTCATGAAGAAAGAACCAGAAGGAAGATGGAAAGAGAAGGCTAGGACTAGAAGGAGTAAGGAATCAATGACAGTTTCCAAAATGTAACTGAGTAAAGTGAAACACCTCGTCTAGGAACAAAATTCACAAAAACAAGAAAAATGAAGAACATACACTAGGTGGCTGGCCACTTGGGAGAACTCAGAGAACAGGGCCTCATGTCAAGAATTCTAGCTCTCCTACTCCTAAGCTAAATGCCCAAGGAAAAGGGATGAGCCTCAAATAAAAATCTCTCGTTTAAAGAACTTTTGTAAATTTTAATTTACTTGCTAATCAATTATCATCAGAGTAAAACTACATATAGACATACTAGTAGGAATACAAAGTAATATTTCATAGGTTACTTGAAACTACAGTTCCTTTAGTCTTGATTTAAAAGGAAGCCTGTTTCCCCTGAGGACCCATATATACATAAATATAGAAAACTAAGCCCCACATAAGCAAGAAAGCAGATGTTTCAATTCCAGACAAGGTCTTACACATGCACACATTCCTATAAATTTAAAATCAAATAACATACTAATATTTATTAATATGGAGGGTTAGGGAGAATGATTAGTTTTTTTATATTAAAGTCCTTTTTGGAAAAAATGAATACTAATATTTTAATTAGCCATGACACACACATATCAAATGTGATCCAGGCTGACCCTACTGGCTCCTTTAAATTATAAAGATTATTATACAATCAGAAGGCCATTCTGACATGGCCTCCCTGTTTCTTCAATACATACACACACACACACACACACACAACCCTCTAGTCTGTCCTCTTCAATTCCTTCCTTCCTCCCACCCTCCCTCCCTTCCTTCCTTTCTCTTTCTTTTTGAGGGGGATAGGGCAGTACTAGGGATTGAATCCAAAGGTATTCTACCATGGAGCTACATCCTCAGCCCTTGTGAGATAGGGTCTTGCTAAATTGTGGAAACAGGACTCAAACTTTTGATCCTCTGGCTTTGGCCTCTGGAGATGTAGAGATTACAGGCACACACCACTGCATTTAGCTGTCCTCTTCAATTCCTAACCAGTCTGTCTCATGTTTTAATTCTCTATTCATGAATACATCTCTTTCCTTGATGTTTACTTAGCCGTACTAACTTCACAGTAGATGGGAAAATAAGAGATTTTGGAAGAACAGAGGTTAACCTTCCGGAGAAAGGTCTTTAGTGGCAGCTGGCTCACAGCAAGATAGTCTTTGAAGAGTACAAACACATTCCCAGACAGGAAGAAACTTCTGGAACTATACCACCCATCCTGGGGGCAAGATAAGTGCACTGGAGGGAATTACGAACACTGTCACTCAAGCAACAGTAGGGAAAATCTTACAGCTCCTTGAGCTCTGGTGGAGTGAGTTGCTCATTAGGTGGAAAGCTGGTGCATAGTTAAATTAAACCAGAAAAATCAATACATACCATTTTTAAAAATTTGTTTTCATTACCTTTCCTTAGATGTCAGGTCAGAAACCGGGCAGTGCATTGAAGGAAGGGGTAACCTCATACATGTATCATTTTGCAATGGACAGCTCTCTGAAGCAGGTTTTGTACTGGCAAATTCAATAACGTATTTCAGCATGTCTGGAAGTGGAAACCGAGTGGGGCCCGAGCCATATTTCACATACCTAAGAGGCAAAGACAATGGTTCTCCACTGCCCAAGTTTTGTGTTTTTAAGACTTGCTGCCAAAAGGTCTATCATGTGGAGGGTCAGTAGAAAAGTTTATTCCTATAGGCATACAATATTTCATAGGTTACTTGAACAATCTATAGAGTAAAATTTTCAATGAAAGTAAAAATGTAACAAGTGAATGTTTTCTATCTGGTAGGAAACATTTCAAATCATAATCAAAATCACGCCAAATATGCCTTTTCTTGCTGTCATTTTGCATTTAAGATCTGGTCATTAAAATAAATCATTTTTTAACAGAAAATATAAATGTTACTAGATAATCTGATAATAGCAGAAGTGATGGCAAGGAAATATGTCTAAGAAATAGAGCAGTTCTCCAAGGATCTTCTACCTTTACATATTTGAGATCCTTTTCAATTAAAGGTATTTCTCTTTGGCAGGCAGATTTTATTTCTTCTTTAAATTACTGAAGATGAAGAGGTATGACATATTTCCTTGCCATCACTTCTGCTATTATCAGATTATCTAGTAACTATATATTTGAGTACTAGTTACTAGTACTCAAATCTGAAAAATAATTCTAGTGAACTACCACTAGATAAAAAAACTACTACTTTTTTCTTTGTTGCCCTTTGGACCAACTATTTCACAATTGAGAAAAATACAAGAAAGAAGTCTAGAAATTAGAATGATGTACTGATAAAGACCAGAGACTAAGAAAACTGGCAAATGGCTCTTATGTAGCATCTTAAGTAGCCTATTATTCATACACTCATTCAGTGTCACAGGCCAGGCTAAATTATTGAAGATTTCTATATAAATAATAATTTTTGCAAGTATGTGAGCAAATCAATAAATACATTAATAACTAATATTCTACCATTATTAGCATATTACTTTAGACTCACTAAAGAGATATAGTTTAATGAATTCTTAAGTTCACTAAAGTAGATAAGAGTTTGAATGGTATGATAATCAACCTGACTGGTTCCCATAGGTAATCCCATAACTCTGGGTTTCCATTTTACAAAAGAATAGTCACTTCACAGTTTTCTTCTCTAAATACAGTAGAAGAAAGTAACAAGTACGAAACAGGTAGAAAACTGTCTGTTTCTAAACCCAAATTGGACATTATAAAATGAAAATACTACTGGAAAATAAAGGACAGTGCAACTCAAAGTCAACCACATATTAGACGACAGACTGCAAAGGATATCTTAGCAAAGACAGAAAGAGATCAATCATACCTCTTCATCTTCACTAATTTAAAGAACAAATAGAATCTGCCTGCCAAAGAGAGATACTGCTTTAATTGAAAAGGATCTCAAATATGTAAAGGTAGAAGATCCTTGGAGAACTGCTCTATTTCTTAGACATATTTCCTTGCCATCACTTCTGCTATTATCAGATTATCTAAACTCTGCTTGTCTTCTGAACTTCATACACAATACAGCATTAGTAATCATTATAAAATTATAAGCCATCATTTTACATCTTTAATTCTTCCTAAATTTTTTGCTTTTTCTTTTCTTCTTTTTGGGTGGAACTGGGCATTGCAACCCTGGATACAACCCCATCCCTTTTTATTTTGAGACAGGGCCTCACCAAATTGCTGAGGTGGCCTTGAACTTGAGATCCTCCTGCCTCAGCCTCCCAAGTCATTGGGATTACAGGTGTGTACTACTGTGCCTGGAAGTTTGTTGCATTTTAATACAGTACTTATATAACACACCAGTGAAAAATCTTCTCTAAGAAATTTTTTAATTTTATGACATAATTATTTTTATGTTCTTCTACTATATTCCTTTAGACAATTTTTAGGGTCAACTTCATACAATACAGTACCTGTTCTGGTTAGCAGAATCAGAGCAAAAGTTACCTGAAAAAAAGCAACTATATTGTATACCAGGAATCTTATTTTCAATATTATATCAAGGTAATCTTAGAGAAAAATTGTAAACATTTGTTGTGTGTGTGTGTGTGTGTGTGTGTGTGTGTGTATGCATGGTGCTGGGGATTGAATCTAGGGCCCTGTGCATGTGAGGAAAGCACTCTACCTACAGAGCTATATCCCCAGCCCTAAAATTTTTACTCTTCAACAGTAAAAGTAATCTATACCCCTGGTTTAAAAAAATGCAAATATAAAAAAGTACATAACAAACCTTAAAAGTCATAGACCTCTAATACAATTATTACAATAATAATAATACTAATAAAAAACATTGTAATAATGAAATTTTCTAGCCAGACACAGTGGTGCACACCTATAACCCCAGAAACCCAGAAAGCTAAGGTAGGAGACCTCAAGGTCAAGGCCAGCAACTTGGTGAGACACTGTCTTAAAAAAACAAAAAGGGGCTGGGGATGTAGTTCAGTGGTAGAGTGCCCCTACATTTAATCCCCAGTTCTGCCAAGAAAAACAAAAACAAAAACAAAACAAAACCCTGAAATTGAAAGTCTATTTCAATAGTAATATTATACTAAGAAAACAATAGTAATATTATATTAAGAAAAATGTTCCTGTACTCTATTTTAAAATCTAAATAATTCAGGGATGGCACCAGTGAGAAATGACTATCTCCCAAATTAACAAGTGAATTACAACTTTGGATAGGGAACACGTGAAATCACTTCTTTAAAAACCCCTTCTTCCCTCTAATGGGCAGAATCACAGACTATGTGACAGAAGTCCTCTGTTTCTTCTTTGCAAGCAAAGCAATAAGACTCCTTTTTATTTAAAAAGAAAAAAAAAATCGGAATAAACCAGATGCTTTATCAGTTCCTGGTTCCTCCTATGTTATAAAATATCAAGCATGTTTTGTCCTATAAAAATAATTTTAAGGGTTGGGGTTGTGGCTCAGCAGTAGAGTGCTTGCCTAGCACATGCAAGGCCCTGGGTTCGATTCTCAGCACCACATAAAAATAAATAAATAAAATAAAGGTATTGTGGCCAACTACAACTAAAAAATAAATATTAAAAAAATAATAATTTTTAAAAACTATTAGTATTGCAGAGTATCATTAGCACACTAAAATAAATTACTGCCATACTTGAAGTCCTACAAATCAAAAACTACCAGGACAGTATTTGAGGAGGTAATATTCAGTGTAAGTCTCTATTCAGACAAATACATACTGGAAAAGTTCTTCCTGGATGAAAGGAAGGTGAGGGGTGCAGAATCTGCTGTGGGCCTGGGATAAAAAGTGCTACCTCTCAGGGAAAGGAATGCTTAATCAATGAAGCGAGTAGAAGTAGGACAGTGGGAAGAGACAAATAGTTAAATAGATGAAGGGGGAAAGCCACTAACAGTGTGTGGGATTTCCTTTGAAAATACAAAGACAATGGAATCTACCTAGACTAGAAGGAAATTGCATTCAATACTCATAAGAAAATCAGGGTGATTCCACTAAAAGTCAATACTAAATAAAAAAAAAAAGCAAAGATTCCTCTATAAAGGAAGGAACCTTGTATGAATCATAAATTTATATTAGCCCTTTTAATCAGCACCACTCTAGGTAAAACAGCATTATTTTTCCTTTTTTGGATACTTTAGAAACTGCTGTCCCTAGACAAGTGAAATGGAGCAATGTGACAGTTGCTTCTCTTATATTTGTAAAGACAGCAGAGGGAGTAGAAAAAGTGAAAAGCTATATACACATAAAATGAGAATATGGGTTGCCCTAAGTATACTGCCAATAACTAACTTGTGACTTTTGGTCATTTAAGTCCTCTGGAACTATCTTTTACCCGTGGATAATATTAGTGGGTCCAAAAGGTTTACTTCACCCTTGGGGGAAAAAAAAATCTCAGCTATTTTATGGAATACCTAGTTATTACTTAAATTCTAAATTAACTTTCAAATATAAATAATTACCCTATCTTCATATTCTACTCTTCATTATTTATTTCCAAGCACAAAAGTATCACAAACTTACCTTTCCAATTTTTGCTGCAGAACTTTTATTTCCTCCTTCAACTTTCGAATACTCTCTCTCTTATTTCGAATAAGCTCCTTGCTCCTGTACATGTACCTAAGCAAATGAAAATCCCACAAACACAATTAATGACACAAACCCTCTGTAATGTTAAGAAATGAAAGGAAATCTACCAAATAGTACTATGTCCATGTATGAATATACCACAATGGATCCACTTATATATAAAGTTATGATGCACTAATTAAAATAATAATACCAGAAGGGAGATCCGTAAGTAGAGCAAGCAGATAAGAGGAGGATGAAGGACAGGGAAAAGGAAGGTACCAGGGATTCAGACTGATCAAATTATGTTATATGCATGCACAAAAATGACACAATGAATCCCACTACTGTGTATAATTATAACACACCAATAAACAAATACTAGAGAAACAAGAAAACTCCTTTAATAAGATAAAGGACATCTATGAAAAATGTACAACTAACTAGGCATTGTGGCACACAACTGTAATCTCAGCAGCTCAGGAGGCTGAGATAGGAGGATTGAGGTTCAAAGACAGCCTCAGCAACTCAGCAAGACCCAGTCTCAAAATAAAAGATAAAAAGGGCTAGGGATGTGGCTCAGTGACTAAGCAACCCTGGTACACAAAAGAAGAAAAAGAAAAACGCACAACTAATACCATGCTTAATAGTGAAAGACAGGCACATCTGCCCTAAGATTAGGCACAAGGCAAGGATGACCACTCTCATCACATCTATTCAATGTTTTACTAAGGGCATAGCCAGTATAATAAAGTAAGAGAAAGAAATAAAAGTGTAAATAGTAAAGAAAGAAGTAAAGCTGCCTTTATTTGCAGATGACATAAGTGTCTATGTAAAATATTTCAAGGAATTTTAAAAAATCAGAATAGTGAATTTACTAAGGCCAAAGAATACAATGTCCATTTAATTAAAAAAATATAAAAAACTCAACTGCATTTCAGTATGCTCATGAAGAACAAATGGGGGACTGAGGCTGTAGTTCAGTGGCAGAGCACTTGCCTAGCATGTGTGAGGCAATGGGTCTGATCCTTAGCACTACATAAAAATAAACAAATAAAGGCATGCTGTCCATATTCAATGACAAAAATAAATAAATAAATGAAGAAAGAAAGAAAGAACAAATAGAAGGCAGTCATGGCAGCACATGCCTGTAATCTCAGTGACTAAGGAGGCAGGAAGACACTAAGTTCAAGGCCAACCCCAGCAACTCAGCAAGACCCTGTCTCAAAAATAAAAAGAACCAGGGATGTAGCTCAGTAGGAGAGCATCCCTGGATCCAATCCCTAGTACTGGGGGTGAGGAGGGGACAAATAAAAAGTGAAATTAAAAAAATATATATATTATCACAACATCAGAAGCATGATTTATTTAGGGGTAAATTTAACTGTTGAGCTAAATGGAGCTAACTATGTCATGTTCATGAATTGAAGGACTTAATATTATTTATTTATCTTCAAATATATCCATAGGTGCAATACAATCCAAATGAAAATCCTAATAATAATTAGGTAGAAACTGACAGGCTGATAAAGCTTATACAGAAATGCAGTCAGAACAGGTAAAACTACTTTGATACTACCTAATATCAAGATTTAAAACATGGATCTGGAGACCATCATACTAAGTAAAATAAGCCAATCCCAAAGAATCAAAGGTCGAATGTTCTCCCTGATATGTGGGTGCTAACATACAACAGAAGTTCAGTGAATTAGACAAAGGGGAATGTGGGGAAGGAAGGGATGAAGGAAACAGGAAAGACAGTAGAATGAACAGGACATAACTTTCCTATGTTCATATATGAACTCCACATTATGTACAACCACAGAATAGGATCCTAATTAGAATAATTAATTTGACATATTGTACATGTCACTCTACTGTCATGAATATTTAAAAAGAACAAATTAGAAAAAGATTTAAAACAGAACCTCTTGAACAAAATTTTTTTAAAAACCAGAAACAAACAAAACAAAACCACAGAGCTACTTTAATCAAGACAATGTTGCACTGAAATAAACACTCAAACCGTAGACAAAACAGACATCAGAAATACACGCTTCCATTCCTCTCCAAAACCCCCTTATCTCATAATATATATATATAAAAATAAAATCTAAATGAGCTATAGACATCATATGAAAGCTAAAACAAAATTCCTAGGAGAAAAAAAATCAGACCATCTTTGTGACCTTGCAAGAATTTCTTGAACATAAAGAGTACTAACTTAAAAAAAAAAAAAAATGATACACTAGACTTCATCAAAATCCTAACTTCCACTCTTCAAGACACTGGTAATAAAACAGACAAGCAGAGAGAAAAAAATATTTGGATTTCTAACCAAAATAGTAAAGAACTCTTACAATTCAGTACTAAGACAACTGACCCAACTGTAAAGTAGACAAAAGATGTGAAGACATCACAAACAGACAAACAAACAAAAACCCAAACCACACACATACATGACTATTAATTAAGCACAACAAAATGCTCAACATCTGGGGGATATAGCTCAGTTGCTTGCCTCATATGCACAAAGGCCTGAGTTCAATCCCCAGCATCCCCCCCCCAACAATGCTCAATATAATTACTTATAAGGAAATTATAAAGCAAATGAAAAATACAATATTTCTACACATCTAGAATAGCTAGAATTAAAAAGACTTAATTCCAAGCACTGGTGAAGATTTGGCAAATTGGAGCTCTCATAGTCTATTGGTGGGAACCTGAAATTACATAATCACTTTAGGAAACAGTACAATAATTTCTAAAAAGAGAAATGTACACTTTACATATAACCCATCAACATCCACGCCTAGATATTTTATTCAAGATAATTAAAAACTACACTAAAGCCTGTATGTTAATGCCCATGGCAGCTTTATTCATAATAGCCTAAAACTGCATACATTTGAAATATCAACCAATATTTCTGGTGAATAGAAAAAAATTGTGGTACATATATACAATAGAACATTATTAAACAGGGGCTGGGGGTGTATCTCAGAGAAAGAGCATATACTTGGCTATGCAAGGCACTGAGTTCAATCCCTAGCACTAAAAAATTAACAAATAAAAAAGTACTGTTCAACAAAAGGAATGAACTATTGGTATATGCAACATAGGTAAATCCAAAAGCATTATCCTAAGGAAAAGAATATAGCCATAATAGAGTACATACTAAATGTTACTAACACAACACTCTGGAAATGGCAAAATTACAGCTTCAGAAAAAAAGTGGTTGACAAAGCCTGGAGGTGGGAGAAAGGAACTGACTACAAAGGGGCAGAGGGGATATTCTAGGTTATAGAAAGGTTCTCTATCATGACTATGATGGTGGTTATTTGATAATTTATATTTGTCAAAACATATTGGTGGGGCATCATGACTATGATGGTGGTTATTTGATAATTTATATTTGTCAAAACATACTGGTGGGGCTGGGGATATAGCTCAGTTGATAGAGTGCTCACCTTGCATCCATAAGACCCTGGATCCAATCCTTAGCACCACAAACAAAAACAAAAACATACTGGAAATACGCCAAAGAATGGTGACTTTGGGGATGTCAACTGTACCTCATTAAATCAGACTGTAAAGAGATTAAAACTGTAATTTAAGTTTCTCTAGGAGTCCCTCTATCACCACTCCAGGAATACAGATAGTATTCAGAAGAAAAAGAACTATACTATGGCTACTCCATATAAGGTTCCTTACTGCCAAAACAGTAGGACTTTCACCTGCAGTCTAGCAACTCAAATCTTGGTCCAGAGATCAGAACCATTATTTACATTACCTTGGAAGCTTGTTAGAAATGAAAATGCCTAGGCCCCAACCCAGATCCACCACATCCAAATTTGCAAATTATCAAGACCACAAAAGATTACATGCTCATTTCTACTGTTGAATTACATCAGGAGACAATCAACCAGAATCTTACCTGTCCATATAAATAATCTGAGGAAATTCCAGCTTATTATGAATTTTCTCTGGCTGCCCAAGGGACTGATTGAACTCAAATCTGGAAAGTTCAAAGGTCAACACTGGAGGTAGTTTTGTAAACCAACGCTATGTTCCGGGATGGAATATGAGAAAAAGTAACACTAATTTTAGGCAACAGCAATAAATTCAAAATATCCCTCATCAAACTTTATTCTTATGATATAGAATTATTCAAATCAAGCTCATACTAATATTTTTATCCCCAATATTAAAGGAAAATAAACACTTAGAATCATGCTCTAAGAGAATATGATTAAACAGTTCTCAAGATTCCAAACACTAGCGAGTCAACAGCATTTTATTCAACCATCACTCTTAGAAATAACTGCCTGAGTATATGTATTGACCAAGCATCTATACAATTCTCTCATTAAATGAGTCAATCAATATTCAAAAACAAGGTTCAAAAGCTGAAGAAAACAGCCTAATCAAAGAATTGGAAATAATGATCTAAACAGCATACAACTAAGGAGATAACTGCAGGAATCATCTAAGAAGACTAATATTATACATATATTAAACACTATTTATACTCTATTATCCATAATTTGAATTCCCTTTATGTCTAAAAGGAAACTTGAAATAGCTTCATGATTTTATGATTCCTCAAGATTCTGAAGGGGAAAAAAAAACAACTCTAAATTCCAATGTACAGATGTCTCATAAGAAAGCAAGTGAAGGGTTGGGAATGTAACTTAATGGTGGAGTGCTTGCTTTTAATATGTTCAAGGATCTGGGTTCAATTCTAGTAACACACACACACAACACACACACACACACACACACACACACACACAGAGACAATCAAGTTGATCTAAAATGGTAGGGTAGCTGTTACCTAGAGTTTCAAGGAAAAAAAACACTGACTTAAAAAGTTCAACTGTCACTAATCCTAGGGAGGAAAGGCATTTCTGTTTAATTCACCTGTGTGGCAAAGGTTCCTATGAACAGCTTCAAAACCATTATTTTGCTAATGGTACAAACAGTGTTCCTCCTTCAGTTGCTCTGTTGGCACTACAAGGTGCATCCAGACAAGACTGACTACCTCAGGGTTAAATCTAAAAATAAATAAGCATAATGACTTGTTTTCATAGTTTCAGGCCTTGAATATTGAGGCCTGAGTAGCTAGTGGCCACTCCCTCTCTTGTGTAAGAAAATGCATCAGGCTTACAAAGATTCTAGGCCTCCTGGTAGAACTTCTTTCCTTTGAAGGCTGGAGAGACAGTGCTTTCTCAAGAGTCTCAACGCAGCTTAATGAGAATTCGTGAAGGCTAATGTTAGGCTCCCTAGAGTTCAAGAAAGTGCCTTCTTTCCCCTACAGTAATTCCTGAGTTGGACTCTTGTACAAGCCACAATTTTGCCTCACAATTTTTGGAGGCAAACTATGTTGTGTTGACAATCATGCTACAAATAATTCTTACTCCATTGGAAATGTAAAATATTAATTACTCCTGCTCCCACTTTCTTTCCAACCCACCAAAAAACAAAAACAAAAACCCCACATAAATAAATAAAAGTTAAATTTAAAAAATTGTAAATGCAAAGGCAGAATTTACAATTGAGAACAATAAATACCATAATAGGGAAAATATTCTAAATGGCATACCATAGGAGTTAATCACTGTACTTTTACCCTCCGAAAATATGGAGGCAGTGGGTTCTCCCTACTCAGGTACGGGTAGGCTTCAACAAAAAGAGAGAAACTTGATCATACTTAAAATATCAGAAGCAGCATATAACCTTTACATGATTAACTCAAATTCATAGTTTTAGTGAAGAATTTATTTATCAAAGCACTGAGAATCACTGACTCATATCAATGATGAGAGACTTAAGACAAATTCAAACTCTATTCAGTGTAAAGTTACTTAATATGTGATGGGAAACTAGCTTGCCTACATGTTCAGTCCTACAATTAATTGGTTTTGTCATCAACAAAGCAAGTAAAACTATGCACCTTACCTCTTGTCCATACTTCACAGAATGCTCAGAAGGAAGAAGCTCAATGTCACCCTCCACCATGGCCCCTTCCAAACATTCGTGTAAGTTGTGATAACCGTTTACCTGGAGGGGATACTGGCCAAAGGTCTCATTGTTACAAAAGGGCTTTCCTAGGCAAAAAGAGAGACAGCTTTTTAAATGCCACCACGGACAACTAGGTAAAAACTACTTTCTAGCTCCAGACAGACAGTAATTTCTTAAATTTAGCAGCCTTCCAAGTTCTGGTTAGTAGTGCACTTCAGCCTGGTGGGCAACCTCTAATGTGCCAGTGGACCCAGACCTGGACAATCAACAATTGTTGACAAGGCAAAAACGAACAGATATGCTTATCTATATCAAAGACTATCCCACCACTTGTGAATTAAGTCTTGCCAGGAGTACCCTTACCTGACCGAGTCCAAAGATCTAGATCCAACTATCAATTTACAAGAGTAAAAAACAGTGTTAAGTGTATTAAGGGAGGAAACTGATTCATAGTGGGGTAGGGAGGGGGAGTATGGGAGGAATACAGGAACTCTAGATAAGGCAGATGGGTGGGAGGGAAAAGAAGAGGGCAAGGGATTAGAAAGGATGGTGAAAATGTGATAGACATCACCAACCAAAGTACATGTACGAAAACACGAATTGGTGTCAACATACTTTATGTACAACCAGAGATATGAAAAACTGTGCTGTATATGTGTAATAAGAATTATAATGCATTCCGCTGATATTTATTTTTTAAAAAATCAGTCAGTCAATCAATGTATCATGGGAATGCAAACAGTAAAATTTCAGGCTCTGGGAAAACAAGTTTCTCCAAAACATATATTTCAAGGGAAAAAAAAATGGAGGCAGTCTATAGATATTGAAAGGAGACTTAAGACATCCAATGAATCACATTTGGATCTTGATTGAACAAAAACAAATATAAACTTTTCTTAAAAAATTATGCAATGAAAGCCAAGAGTGGTTGTTCACATTTGTAATCCCAGAGATTCAGATTTAGGCAGGAGGATTGCAAGCTCAAAGCCAGCATGGGCAACTTAGTGAGATCCTATCTCAAAAAATAAAAAGGGTCCAGGAGCAGTAGCGCACACCAGTAATCCCAGCCCCCTTGGAGGCTAATGAGGATCACAAGTTCAAAGCCAGCCTCAGCAATTACAAGGCACCAAGGAACTCAGTGAAACTAGTTTCTAATTAAAATACAAAATAGAGCTGGGGATGTGGCTCAGGGGTTGAGTGACCCCTGAGTTAAATTCCCTGTACTGACTTCCCAAAATAAAATTAAAAAATAAAAAGGGGCAGGGGGTACAGCTCAGTGGTAGAGTGTCTTAGTTCAATCCCCAATACCACAATCAATCAATAAATGAATGAATTGGGAATTTAAATACTGACTAGATATCTGATATTTTAAAAAATGCTACTTTTGGGAGAAGTAAATGGGTTCTATTTTAAAACATTATCAAGGGCTAGAGGTAGCTCAGTGACTGAGTGTACACTTACCAAGCATAAAGTTTCTGGGTTCAATTCCAAATAAATAAATAGATAGACAGATAGATTGATTGACTGACTGATTTAAAAATAAAAAGACTATCAGAGTAAAAGTAGAACGGGGTTAGATGGAGAATGACTAGCTGTGGGCTAATGCAGCTATTGAATTCAAGAGGCTTTTTGATACTGCTTTATTTGTATGCCTTTAAAGTTCTCCCTGGTTTTAAAAAAAAAAGAATAAACATTATGTGTCCAGCATGCAGCAGGCAAGCCTCCAGAGTTGATGAGTATTTCTGGAAGTTTAACTTAATATAACTTTTTGAGATTAAATATTATATCAGATATATCAACAGAGAAAATGGAATTAAGATCACTGTGCATCTTATATTAATGCTAAATTGGACTGTGCAAATATTAAACAATTTATTATAACAACTATAAGGATTGTGCCCGCTTTACAGTTAAAGAGATTGAGGAACCAGGAGCTCACATAATTCCATAGACACTAAGAGGCAAAACCAATATGCAGACCTAGGTTTCTCTGACTTTCAAGTCTATTTATTACACTACCTCCCTAAGAGGACAGAATTATAAGGATATGGTATCAGGTCTAGAATTAACATCTGAGGCAGAAAATTTACCTTCACGAACCCCTTCAGTCAGGAAAGTACCATAGAATAGCTGCACCATGGGATTTTCAGATTTGTTCCTAGGGTTGCTGCTTTTTAAAAAGGAAGACAATTCTGAATTATTGTGCTACACAAAACCCAAGCATCATTCAAAAACAAAAGTAGTGCATTTTTATCAATCACAAAGAATTAGCCCAGGTATATTCTACAATAAATAATGAATTAGCTCAGCTGAAACATTTATTGAACAATATGCTTGGCACTACGCTGAAGACACAAAGACAATAAGGCACGATCCCTGGCCTTAAGGAGCTTTAAAAAAGTCTATTAAGGGAGTCACACATGTAGACAAATACATGTATTTGTATGCACTATGTGTGTGTGTGTGTATACATATGTATACACACATATGTATCTGTATCTATGTTCAACGACAGATGTATACAAAGTACAGAAGCAGTATAGAGTAAGAATGAGCTCCTATGCAGCATGGTTTATCTTTTTTGAGATACATTTTATAGGCACAGGTTATAACTTCAATAAAGGTATCAGTTAGGGCCCTTTAGTAAAAAAGCTGTAGGTTAATGGGATTGTCTATATTCACAGAGGAGGAAAGCCTAAGTGATAGGGATATGTACGAAAAAGTTCAGCGGTTATCCTGTGAGGCTTGGTAAAAACAAAAACAAAACAACAGCAGCGATTTCTACTTGAAAAGAATGATTTTCCCCCATATCAGTATTCTCAGTGGCCACTGTGAGTTGGAAGGATGTACAGACCCTCAACACTCACTTAACATTAACAGCCAGCTGGAATGCGTCCTCCAACCAATCCAGGAGCTTGTGTGTGAATTCACTCACATCTTGCTATAAGAGAGGCACAAATTGCATAAGCGTTAGATGCAACAGTATACTTAGGGAAATGAAAGCTTGCCCTTAATCCCCCCAATGAATTAAGATTCTACTACTAGGAAGGCATTTATTTTTTAGGGCCAAATGTCACAAAAATATAGAAATAAGGAGAACCCAGCGACCAGAGACAAAACAGAAGGTGCATGAAGCAACCTCTGACTAAACTGTGCCTAGGATACTGGAATTCTACCACTTCCAGTGGCATCTGATTTTGACAAAGAAAAACGAAATCTTCTAAGTAGGCTTTTTTTTTTTTTAAAGGCTCAAAGAACAGACTAGTATTCCAGAACAACATGAGATTGGAACAGAGAAAGGCAACTTTTATACAATGTTTTGAGAATGCTATGTAGCTGCAGGAAAAGAAGTTTTTAAATGTATGTGATGAAGAAGCTGATCAAATAGTGACAGTTCTGCTTTTTATTAGGAGGTGTGAAAGGAAAATATTAATATCTTTTAAAAAAAAAGAATGTTCAGAAAAGCTACTAACCTCAGGTGTAGATGATTTTAAAAATAGCATTTCTATCTGGGGCATCCTAAAACAAAGGTACAGGGTCACTTTTCTCAGTCACCCTTTGCTATGGCTCACTTTTAGATATTTTTCAACCTCCTTCCTTTTGCTTCAATCTCTGAGTAAGTCTACTATTCTTTTTTTTACTTCTTCTTCCCTTAAGAACTGCAAACCACCCCCTACATAAAACACATTCTCTTCATCTCTCTGTCTCCCAGGTGCATTCTTACCACCTGTTCTGTGAGCAAAATAAATACAAAAACTAGCACCCATAGTCCTGCTTAGTCATGTTCACAACTTGTCACACATCTGAAATAAGCAACGTCATGGTAACAGTAATAGGACATGGCTTCTAACTGGAGAGCTTCAGAGAAAATGAGAACAAGGTTCCTAGTTAGTACCTGTTGTTCCTCTGAGGATCGGAATGCTCCCTTTAACAGATCCAGGGCAGCAGAAGGGTCTACAAATTTTCGATTTGATCCCATCATCAGAGCAAACAAATACTGAAGCTCTTGCATAAAGACGATATTTCTCTTTTCCTACAGAAAATACAGCCATATGTACTCTTATAACATCTTTCTTGGAAAATTAAAAAATATAAAGAAAAGAGTTCTAAATAACCTCTAATTCGTATTTACCTAGTTCTAGGTCAGAGTCTCAGGCCTCAAACTACTTCACAGCGATTCTAATAAAGATTTGCCTACAGGTTTAACTCGAAACTCAAGAATAATCATATAGAAGCCAAAGAGATAATATTGTTGGAAAGACAGATACATTCATTTTCTGAAGCTTCTGCTTTCCCTCTGTCAGAAGACTGGATTACACTAAGGAGAAATCCAGGCAAGGTTTAGATGGCTGGGAGGAGACTACGCTCTATGGCAAGAGCAGACTAAAATCTCTTCTAAGAAGGTCTAAGCCTCTTCACTGGGTTGTCTGTTCTGCATTGTTTGACCTGAGCAGTCAATGGCAGAGGGAAGGACACTACACATAAAATAGGTGTTCTAGTGTCCCCATCCCAGGAAGCACTGCTGAGGCTAGCAGGTGGCTTACCACACTTTCCTGGAAGTATTTCTAACTTCATTCCTACTTAATTTACTATTTTTGCAAATCCTTATTTCTTATTACAAATAGGAAAAACAGTCACTTAGAAATGAAAACAAATATTAGCAAGAGCCAAAGAGAATTATGGTCATCATCTTTAGTCAAAAATTTAAAAGGCTTTAGGATGAAAGGAGCTAAATGAGATAAAGAAACTCCTCAGCAGAAGCTTACCGTGTGGCTTCGGCATTTTTCAAGAACATTTTGTGGAAGATTATAGCTGAGAACAAGTCTTCGAAATTCAGGCAACTGAAAGAGAGACTAAAAGAAAGAAGGAAATGAATCCATAGCCTTTTATTCAAAATAACTGCTGCAGCCAGGCACAGAGGTGCATATCTGTAATCCCAGCGTCTCAGAAGGCTGAGGCAGAAGGATTGTGAGTTTAAAGCCAGCCTCAGCAAAAAGTGAGGCACTAAGCAACTCAGTGAGACCCTGTATCTAAATAAAATACAAAATAGGACTGGGGAGGGCTGGAGTTGTATCTCAGTGGTAGAGCACTTGCCTAGCAAGTGTAAGGCACTAGGTTCGATCCTCACCAGCACATAAAAATAAATAAATAAAATAAAGATTGTGTCCATCTACAGTTTAAAAGAAAAAAAACTTGGGCTGGGGATGTGACTCAGTGGTCAAGTGCCCCTGAGTTCAATTCCTGTTAGCCCCTTTGTACCCCCCACCAAAAAACCAAAATAACTGCTGCAAAAATAAATCTATAAATAAAATACACCTATTTCTTTCATTTATAAAACTTTCATATATAAAACTATGTATAAGTGTCAACCTAACAAATCTTATTCTGTTATTCCTAAGGAAAAAATAGAATATACACAAAAATTAACAAGAATGTTAACCCTTAAAGGTTAAAAAAAATATATAGAAACAACCTAAGGCCTATAAGGAGGAATAGATTAAATAAATTATACTACATTTATACAACAAATGATTAAGTAGTCATTAAAATATTGTAGTACTGGGCATGGTGGTGCACACCTGTAATCCCAGCGGCTCAGGAGGCTGAGGCAGGAAGATGGCAAGGTCAAAGCCAGCCTCAGCAATTTAGCGAGGCCTGGAGTCAACTCAGCAAGACTCTGTTTCTAGATAAAATAAAAAAGAGAGCTGAGGATGTGGCTCAGTGGCCAAGCATCCCTGGGTTTAATTCCTAGTACCACACACACACACACACACACACACACACAAAAAAAAAAAAAAAAAAAGCTGTAGAAGCTGACCACAGTGGCACATACTTGTTAATCCCAGAAGCTCAGGAGGCTGAAACAGGAGGATTGCAAGTTTGAGACCCTTAGCTACTTAATGAGACCCTGTCTCAGAATAAAAAATTTTAAAAAAAGTTGGAGGGGACTGGAGCTATAATTCAGGGGTGCCCCTAGGTTCAACCCCCAGCACCAAAATAAATAAACAAACATTTAGAAAATTGTTTTCATGAAATGGACTATACAGCAGTAAAACTAATGAACAAGAGCTATGTGTATCAACATGGATAAATCTCAGAAATATATTTTGTGTGAAAGAGTAACAGAAAAATGTATAATACTGCTTATGTGAAGTTTAATTACACAAAACAATACTAAAGGGGCTGGAATTGTGGCTCAGTGGTAGAGCGCTTGCCTAGCATGTGTGGGGCACTGGGTTCAATCACCAGTACCACGTAAAAATAAAATAAAGGTATTGTGTCCATCTACAACTGAAAAAAAATTAAAAACAAAAACCAAAAAACAATACTATATATTTTTTTGTGGCTACATACATGCATGGTTATGTCTGTGAGGGAGGGAGGTTGTGGCAATTGGGACTCAACAACACAGGGATCTATAATATTCATCTCTACAGTAGGGTGATGAGTACAGCAGAATTTGCTACTTTCTGCTTTGTTAAGAATATTATATTTTTTAAAGTTTAACATTAGACATGTCTGGCTGACAGGACTGGGGAAAGGAATTCTCTTTTTATTATTTGTAAATCACATATTCTTCTATTTTTTTAAGTTAATTTTAAAAATTCCCTTGTATGAATGTAATCTCTAACTCCAGCATACTCTTCAAATGAAAACCCCTCCAGCCTGCAACACTGAAACTCTTGAAGCAGCATCGTGGCAGATACTAAGGAAACTTTGGAATCAGAAGTAAGTAAGATATTTTTCAGTATGCCAAAACCCCAGGTGTGCTTCCTAATGTCAGACAAAGAATCAAAACTGCACATCTAACTGGAGCCCACCAACTAGCTCTCCGTCTGCCCTCACCCTCTTACCATCCTCATGGGCAGCAGCCAAAATAATGCAGGCACATTTGAGCCCTGCTGCTCCACAACAGTTCCACATGGGGCCAGGCCAGCTGTGTGGTTCTAGCTAGCCTCAGCCACGCTGTTTCTTTCCTCTTTCCACCTCACCACACACACATCCCCATCCCTATTGTATATATCCCTACTGTGCCAGCGACCCTACCACACTCACCAGAGTTTCTGTTCTACATGAGGAAAATGGCTTTACAGTCTCAGCTACCTCACTCTACCTCATCATCATCTGGCTTTCTCTGAAGAGGCTATCATTATTCCCCACTGTCTCCCCCAACCCCCTCTTTCAGTACTGGGGCTAAAACTCTGGGGAATTTTACCATAAAGCTACATCCCCAGCCTTTTGTTTAAAAAATTTTATTTTGATAGAGGGTCTCATTAAATTGCCAAGGTTGGCCTGAAACTTGAGATTCTCCCGATTCAGTCTCCCTAGTCACGCAATTACAGGCATGTACCACCAAGCTCAGCTAAATGACAACTCCAAACTTCTACTGCTCCAAACTACTAAGAGATTTGAACCATCAATTTTCTGATCTGAAGTCTGATGCCTTATCCATAGGCCACATGGTTCCACATCATCACTACTCTTTAAAAACCCACAAAACTATGAGCTAATATGACCCATTATCAATACAGTTCTCTCTCCAACATTGGTTTACTCTCCTGTGTTTTTCGCATCATTTACATTCTTCTCCTCCTCCAGTCTTTGATTTTTTGTCTTTTCTTAAGCATTCACATCCAATAAGTCCCAAGGCCGCTGGACTCTACCTTGGGATACTATTTATAACCACTTCTAATGAAACCCCATCGCTGCTCACCTGAATCTGTGTAGTCTGCCTCTAGAACTTCCTCCACCAACTCAATGCCACATAGATTCCTCTGATTACCTCTAATGACAAAAATTAAGTTGATTTACTGAAGACTGACATCTGGTAACAGTTCTCCTTGTTACTCCAAGTCCTGCATTTTCCTAGGCAACTTCAGTCAATATCCACTCCATGGGGACATCTGAAGCCCTGCTTTCAGATGATATACCAATAATCCAAGCCGTTTTCTACTTCCATGGCTGCTAGCCTGATCCATGCTATCATTACCTCTCAATGGAGGAATGCAATGGATCTCTGTCCTAGCATCCTTGCTGACTTCACTCTGCTTTCAGCCATAGTAGGCCTTTCAACACTTGGGTCAGAGTTAACCACTCTTCTGTTTAGGACCTTCCTATCTTACCAGATATCATCTGGTAAGATTCACCCCTTTGTTCTTAGCATCCAGAAACTTGGGATTCTTGGATGTTCCATGAACACACCAAGCCCACTTCCACCTTAGGGCTATTGCTGTATGGATTCCCTTACCTGGAATGTTTTTCTCCTGATCACACATGACTCCCTCCCTCACCTACTATGTATCTAGCATTGGCTCCAATCTCATCCCCTCAGTGAGACCTCCTAACAAGTTACTATTTTTTCTTCCTCTTCTGCAACAATTCCAATCTCCTTTATTCTGTTCTTCTATTGCACCAGCCACAATCTAACACATTATAGGCATTTATTTAACTAGTTGATCATTCGACTACTTTTTAGTCTGTTCATCTTACCTCATGAGAATTGAAATTCAATAAAGGCACAACTATTTTTTGTTTTGTTTCCTTCCTATTATCTCAAGAGCCTAGAATAGTGCTAGACATAAGGTAGGATGTTCTACTATTTGTGAAGGGAAATCATGTACATTCATGCAGCCCAGAGATCTCTAGGTTTCATGAGAATCTTATCAATAGTGACATATTCCTCCACTCCAGTTTTACTTCCACATTCAAGGCCACACACCAAGGATATGTCAACATCTGAAAATGTGCAATTCTTAGATCAGATATTCAGAAAATCCCAAAAACTCTCCGTCCACAACGCATCTTCTTACTCATTTGTTCAATTACCCACAGGACACCTGTTCCTTGCTTTTACTAGGGATCCATGCAAACTGATCTTGTCCTTGCTCCTTAACCATTAGTTCTTTATTTAGTGTCTTTATTTCTCCCTCAATCTAGCTTTGATCCCATGCTTTTTAATACCCTCATTAAATTCTCAGACTGGCCCACCACAGTCCTTTCATCAGGCACCCAGTAAATCCTTCAACCTAAATGAATTGAATTTTCCACTTAAAAGCTTTGTAGTGTTGCTAAGGCAAAATCCTGATAAAAATAGGACATAGTGATATCACTGTTTGTTTAAAGTCAACAACTTCAAAAAAACTCTCAAATTTCTTAAAATTCTACTACAGGCTGAGTATCAATTATGCCTGGGATCAGAAGTGTTCCAGATTTTTAGGTTTTCTGAATTTTGGAATATCTGCAGACTTTGTAGGCTGAAGGATCTACAATCCCAAAATCTGCAATCTAAAATGTCCTGAAATGCTCAAAAAGTTTTGAATTTTGGATTTTGAATTTTTGGATTAGGGATACTCAATTCATATTGTACTCTAGTGCCAACTGGTTTTCACATCATCTCCAACAACTATTTCAAATTTTCACTCCTTTTAAAATCTGACCATGATAGGACACAGTGCAGTATGCTTGCAACCCCAGCTGTTCAGGAAGCTAAGACAGGAGGACTGCAAATTCCAGGTGAGCCTCAGCAACTTAGAACCTATGTTAAAATAAAAAAGGCAGGGTCTGTTACTCAGTGGTGAAGCATCCCTGGGTTCACTTTTAGTACCCCTGCATAAACCCTACCACATAAAAGCCATTTCACACATGAATAAATTAAATATAAACTATTTAAATTCAATTTAATTTGTAGACATCTTTCTTCCTTCTTCCTTCCCCTATTACTCCCTTGACCTAATCCATTGTAAGAACAATCTTTTCCTGTCTACTCTCAATCTTGGAGCTCTTATGCTTTCTTAGAAGCCTTACTCTGTTATCCCCTGTGTCTGCTGGATCTTTTTAATATTTCTCACAGGAGTGAAGGCTGACTCCAGGCTGGGGATATAGTTCAGTTGGTAGAGTTGTTTAGTTAGTCTCTCCCCCACTGCCCCCCTCCACAAGAACTCACTAATGTTCCTAATTTCACATTATCTTTGGGCAGTCCATTCTCAACACAGATGCCCATGATCCTTTTAAAGCAGAAATAGGTTTCTATCAGTCCTCTGTGCCAACCTTCCAAAACTTTCCCATCTCATACACAATTCCCAAGTCCTCCTCATGATCCCAAGCTCCTGACTGCCCCACTTCCTGACCTCATTACTTCCTCTACTAACCACCAGTTCTAGCTCTTCCTCACATGTTAAACAAGCCCCTGAGCCTGTGTTACTTTACTTGCTGTACCCTCCATGTGAATATTTTTAGGTAAGCAGCCCATTCCCCCACCACCTTCAGACTACTACTCAAACACCCATCCAAACAGAAAAGCCATCCCTGTCCACTCCACTTAAATAGTACCTCTTCTCTGGTATTTGAACCTTCTCTCAAATCCTCACCTCATCCTGTGTCTTTATAACACTTAAAACCATTTGACACATGCTTTATTTGTGGTCTCTGGCTGTTTTTTGTTTCTGCAGTACTGGGGATTGAACCCAGAGTTTGGCGCATGCTAGGCAAGTGCTCTGCCATTGAGGTATATCCCCACATCCTCACTTTTTAAATTTTTATTTATTTTGTAGTACTGGGAATTGAACGCAGGGGCACTCTACCACTAAGTTACATCACCAGTCCTTTTATTTTTTGAGATAGTCTTGCTAGATTTTTGAGGGTGGCCTCAAACCTATGTATGATTCTCCTGCCTCATTTGCTAAGATTACAGGCATGTGCCACCACACACAACTTCCAATTCTTTTTTGGGGGGAGGGGGGCGGTCCCACTCTTTCCCCCCCCCCTTAAAGAAATTTATTTATTTATTTATTTATTGTGTTGTTGGGGATTGAACCCATGGCCTTGCACATGTGAGAGAAGTACTCTACCAACTAAGCTATATTCCCAGCCCGGAGTCCCACTCTTTTAAAAGTAAACTCCATAAGAATAGGGACTGTTGTTTTATTCAATGTTATTTCCTAAGTGCCTCAAACAAGGCTAGGTGTACTGTAAGCTAAATGTACTATGTAAAAGCAGAACAAAAAGATTCTATTTTTCTGACTTCAGCAGCTAGATAGATACCATGTACCATGATGGAGACAACTGCAGACAGGTATCAGGAGTAGCTTTGTTAAGTTTAATATGCCCATGAGATACTTCTGAAGAGCCTCTACTCTCTAGGTGCATGCATCCACTCCCTTGGTTTTACTATAATCTATAAGGCATTGATTCCCAAAACTGCATCTGCAACCTACACTTTTTTTCTCAACTAGAGTTCACAGTTAACTGCCAACATGGTATCTCCCTATGGATGTCTTACAGGAATACCTCAAACTCAGCATGTCTAAACCAAAACTGAAATTCACTTTTGTGTGTGTGTATGTGTGTGTGTGTGTGTGTGGTGCTAGGGATTGAACCCAAGGCCTTGTGCATGTTAGGCAAGCACTGTACCAACTGAGCTATATTCCCAGCCCTGAAATCCACTCTTAACATACAAATCATTTCTCCTCTAGTGTCAAATGGCACTATTTATCCACTGGCTTACTCAAGCTAGAAACCCAACTCTCTCTTCCAGATATTGCTCACCAAAGCATACAGATATGACCACTTCAAGGATGTTTTACTTCAATTCTCTCACAACTTCTGCCTGTTCCCTTCTCTAATCTGCCTTCATTTCCTCTCTGGTTACCCAAGACAGCCTCTCAATAACTTATTTCTTCTTGTTTCTGCTCACTCTGCTGTAATACAGTAGCCACTTATTGCTGACCCAAAACACTTATTCAATACATGTTCAACCATTTTTTTCTTTCTTTCTTTCTTGTTATTTTTACTTTTTTCCAAAGTTTGAACTGATCCTAAGGGTGCTTTACCACTGACCTATAGCTACATGCCCTTTTAAGATTTTGAGACAAGAGTCTCAATAAGTTGCCCAGACTGCCCTCAAACCTGTGATCCTCCTGCCTCAGACTTCCCAGTTGCTGGGATTACAGGTGTGTAGCACCATTCCTGGTTAGATTTCATTTTTAGTATTGCCCAGTTTAGACTTAGAGCATCTAAATTCAAAACACATGAAAGCAACCAAAACACAATAATAACACAGGAAAAACTATCCAGTTTTACATACCTGCTTTAATATTTTTTTCCAAGTTATATCTCACATTTCAGTTTAATAAATCATAAAAGTATTGCCAGAAGACACAGCTGTCTTCTAAAAATATCATACCTGAATGACAGCACTGAACCAGCATGTATTGCCAACATTTTTCAGCCCAACTGGCCAACCATCAGCTCTCCTCCAGTCATTGGGATTGGGGTTTTCTCCCCAGACTTCACAGCGTTTTCTCTTTGAGCGTTTAATTTCTGCAGAGATTGCCTCATGCATCCTATATTGTGTCAACATACCACACATCAAAAAAGAAAATACTTAAAGAATAATATAGTATATGGAGGATGCTGGTGACCTTTCATAAATCATTCAAAATGCCCAAAAAATTACTTATTGGGTAATTATCAGCTATATAGTATCTATGGGAACTATAAAATGTAGGCGAAAAGCAAGGATTAAACAGAAACTTCAATCCTTCCATCACAGGGACTATGACTAATAAGGTCCATATGGTTACTATATTAAAAGTTTTCCATTTTAATCACAGCACCCTAAGTGCTTGCCATTGAAAGAGGAAAGAGAAGTGTGGTACAGCTAAGAGCCACCAAACTGCCCAGCCCACAACACCCTGCGGTATGTTTCTCTGAAAGAAACAACTCAGCAGTGCAAGAAAGTAAGCATGTTCAGAAATGACAGTCCACCACTGGAAAAGGATGTCTGTAAACAGCACCAAGCAATCATCAAATTAATACCAATTCACACAATATATACCCCAGTCACTTCTGAAGCAGGATAGTTCAGTACTAAATTTCATTTATTTTTTTTCTTTCTTTCTTCTTTTTTTTTTGTTTGAGACAGGGTCTTACTAAATTGCTGAGGTTGCCTCGAATTTGTGATTCTTCTGCTTCAACCTCCTAAGCAGCTAGTATTACAGGTGTGCACCATGACATACGGCTGATAACTTTCAACTGGAGTATAAAAAACCCTCCTCACATTTGGTTTTAAATGTAAACCAAACGGTAAAGCACGCTAATGTGCACTGCTTCTCCTAAAAGCAATTTAACTCAAGTGCCATTAAAGGAATTTGGTGGAATTATTCCTGAGTGGCATGCACCGAGCTGTTCGCCTCTGACCTAAACATAAATGTGGGGAGCATAGAATACAAATTAAAGCAATAACCTGTTAAGCTCTCTTTCATCCGCTTGAATTTTCGGGGACTCCAGCAGACTCAAAGCAATGGCAGCCTGAAGATCATCTTTGTTATCATGAGTAAGGTCTATCACTTCTATAAAATAAATAGAAATTTAATTAGTCCATACTACGAAGAAAACTGCCCTTCTGTCTGCAGTATTAAAAAAAAAAAAAGTAAAAACACTCCCCAAACAGATATACTTTCTAGCTGTCCTTACAATGGCTCATCTGTGTAAGAACAATTTCATTACTCTGTCCAAAGTCAAATGAATAACTTAAATGCTACACTGTAACCTTATACTAGCCAACAGTACAGAAATAAGCTATTAAAATGTAGGAATCAAATACCCTCTTCTAAAGTGTCTTTCCACATAGTGAGAAATAAATCCCACACCTGTAAGTTAAATACATAGTCTCTATTTATCATCATAAAAAATTCACTAAATATAAAACATTCAAGGAACAGATTTTCAATGTCACACTATTTCAATTCATACTAACTATTCAGAAGGGAAAACATATTCAACTCATTTTAGGAAGTTAGCATAATAGAATACACATAAAAACCTGTCAACAACAGTAAGAAAAAAATTACAAACTCATAAATGACCACAGAAACAAAAAAACCAAAATATTAGAAACAGAATTCAATAATTCAATTATCACTCCTTTTTCGTGGGATCAAGGATTGAATCCAGTATACTTTACCACTGAGCTACATCCTGACCCCTTTTCATTTTTAATTTGAGATAGTGTCTTGTTAAGTTATTTAGGGCCTCACTAAGTTGCTGAGGCTGGCCTTGAACTTGTAATCCTGGAAGTATAGGGGTGCACCCAAGCATGCCCATCTGTTATGACGCTTTTTATCATGGCTTTAGAAGTCCTAACTAGTATAAAAGGAACTTAGAGACTGAACCAAGTGCAGTGGCACATATCTGTAACTCCAGCCATTTAGGAATCTGAATTGGGACTGCTTTGAGATAAGGAGTTTAAGACCAGTCTTAAACAATGTAGTGAGACATCTTAACTAACTAACTAAATACATACATACATACATACTGGATAATAAGCAAAGCAATAATCATTCACAGATGATAATAATCTACAAGGGAAACCCAAAATTATCTACAAAAAATAGTTCTAATTAGTGACTAAATTTAGCTCAATGGTAGAGTGGTTACCTGGCATGAACAATACTTTAGGTTTAATCCCCAGCACCATAAAAAATAGGTGAATAACAGACCAATGTATAAAAGGTTAAATTAATTTCTATACACCAGCAATGAAGAACATTTAATCTAAAATGAAAGATTTTAGATTCATCATACATTTGAATCAGATGGGGTATAATTTCTCATTTTTCTGAGTATACAGGTTTACAGTTTAAGGCCAGCCTGGACAACTTAGGAAGATCCTGTCTCAAAATAATAAATAAAAAGAGCTAAAGACATAGCTTAGTGGCAAAGTAACCCTGGGTTCAATGCCCAGTACCACCAAAAAATACATGTTTTGTATACACATATGTATTATATGTTATAGATATTATACATAATATATGCTGTGAGTTGAAAATTATTATACGTAGGGCTGGGGATGTGGCTCAAGCGATAGTGCGCTCGCCTGGCATGCGTGCGGCCCAGGTTCAATCCTCAGCACCACATACCAACAAAGATGTTGTGTCTGCCGAAAACTAAAAAATAAATATTAAAATTCTCAAATTCTCTCTCTCTCTCTCTCTCCCCCCCCTTTAAAAAAATTAAATTATTATATGCATATATACACATACATACATATATACATGTACATACATATATCCACACATACACACAGCAGCATTACTTAGAATAGCTCAAAATTTCAAACAGGCCAAATGTCCACTTACACCATCTGACTCAGCTGGTGGTTCCTTCTTCCCAGAAGCCTCCTTGGCTTTCAGAGTACCACCCTCCAGGTTTTCCCTCAATATTCATCACCTCGCTAGACTGGGAACATTCAGCTGCTGAACTTTTTACCTTTTCTACACCACTTCCTTGGAGACTTGGCTCATTAATCGCACACCTTTACATAGCATTTCCTGATTCCATGCTTACCTAGCTCTAGTCAGGATCTCTCCCCTGAACTTCACACCTGGGTCTCCTCACTTTCTGGACATCTCCATCTGAATATCAGGTATTTCAAACTTAGTATTATCAGAAATAATCCCTTCATCTTCGTCCTAAACCTGCTCCACCAGTGATTATCCCTCTTAGATAAGTGCAGCTCTATCTTTTCAGTGATGCTCAGGAAAAAAACAAAAAACAAAAAAACCTTTCTCTCACAATCCTTATCTCTGCAGTAAGCAAATTCTATGGATTTTATCTAAAAAGCACCAGACAGCTGTTAAAATGCAAGCACTTCTCACCCATCCACAACTGCCTGCTGGCCCAAGCCTCCATCACCTGAACAGCCTCCTGAATGGTCCTGGGCTCTCTGACCTGACTCATGGCTCCTTACTACCCTCTCCTCCACATTCTGTTCTTAACACTGCAGTCAGAATGGCCTCTAGAAAATGGAAACCAGCTTACCTCACTCTTTGTTCTAAACTCTCAAGGACTGTCCACTTAACTGGGAGTATCAGCCAGCACTTACAAAGGATGCACATGACTCACCTCCACTTCCTCCACTGTTCTTTTTATAGTGGGGACTGAACTCAGGGGTGATTTACCACTAATCTAGATCCCTAGTATTTTTATTTTGAGACAGAGTCTCATTAAGTTGCTTAGGGCCTGGCTAAATTGCTAAGGCTGGGCTCAAAATCGGGATCCTCCTGCCTCAGCCTCCAGAATTGTTGGGATTACAGGTATGCACCACCATATTTGGAATCTCCACAGTTCTTAGTGCCCTCCCAACTCACTCAGCCTCAGCTTGGCCTTCTTGTGGACTTAATCCCCAGGACCACCAGAGTGTCTGGCACATAGCTAGTGCTCACTGATTAAGTACTAAATAATGAATGAATTAAAAAAAAATTTTAGGGGCTGGGGTTGTGGCTCAGCGGTAGAGTGCTCGCCTGGCACGTGCAGGACCCTGGGATGGATCCTCATCACCACATAAAAATAAATAAGTGAAATAAAGGGCTGGGGATGTGGCTCAAGTGGTAGCGCGCTCGCCTGGCAAGCGTGCGGCCCAGGTTCAATCCTCAGCACCAAAAAAAAAGTGAAATAAAGGTATTGTGTCCAACTACAACTAAAAAATAAATATTTTTAAAAAAATTTTTAAGCTCACAATTATGCCTGCTACATAGCAATGACTCAAGAGTTAGCTATTCAAAGGGTTGATAGGCTTTGTAGAGAACTCATACACACAAATTGTGTGCAAATTCATAGAAAGAGAGACCTACTTGCTAATACTTCTTTGTTGGCAGCACTCCCCTCTACTTCAGATGGTTCTGTAGCAACAGTGTCTTGACTGGGCTCCTTAACTCTCTCATCAGTGAGCAGGCTGACAGCCTGAGTGATGTCACCATTACTGGCCTAAGGGGAGAAAAACAAAAAACATTTCAAAAGCAAAGAATCAAAGTGGAAGGTAAGTAGAAAGAGAGTTTTGGGGTTATACCTCCCTACTACCGTGGTGACAATGAGTAAGTCCAGGTGTAACTCTAGGTATAAGGTAGACAAACCAAGTATGAGCCAGGTGTGGTGGCGCAAATCTGTTAAGAGGTTGAGGCAGGAGGATCACAAGTTCAAGACCACCCTGGGCATTTTAGTGAGATCTGTCTTAAAAAGAATGAGGAATGTAGCTAAGTAGTTAAGTGTTTGTTTAGCATGTACGATGCTCTGGGCTAAATCCTCAGTGACAACAAAAAAAGAAAAGAAGAGAAAAAGTATGGTGGAGTCCAATGAGTCTAATTTGCTTGAAGGTATAAACAACACCCAGTTACAGGATTTAAGTTTCTATGCTCTGATTCCCACAACATGCAAACAAAAGCAAAATCTTGCTGTATATTAGTCATTGTTTCAAATCTTATTATTCCTGATTTCACAAAATAATTCAAGTTCAATGTGTCAAATGAGAGCCGACAAGTAACAGAGATTCTGAAGAGTCAGCCTCTAAAATAATAAGCAGTTACTATACTTTATAATAGATATAATATTGGTTTTTGAGATAGAAGGATTGCAAGTTTAAGGCCAGCCTCAGCAACTTAGTGAGGCCCTAAGCAACTTAACAAAACCTTGTTGCAAAATAAAAAAATAAAAAGCATTGGGTATATGGCTCAGTGGTAATCCTAGGTTCAATGTCCAGTACACCCCCAGATATATATGTATATGCAAATTATTTATAGCACACACTTATACATATAGGTTTGGAATTTTCCATTAGAAAAAATTTCTGGGCTGGGGTTGTAGCTCAGTGGTAGAGCGCTTGCCTCACATGCATGAGGCCCTGGGTTCAATCCTTAGCACCACATAAATAAAAATAAAGATGATGTGTCCATCTATAAATAAAAACAATTAAAAAAAATTTCTAAGGGCTGGAATGTAGCTCAGTGGCAAAGCATCTACCTTGCATTCACAAAGCCCTGGGTTTGACCCCCAGTTCCAAAAAAAAAGTTTTAAAAAAAGAAAAGAAAAAATGTCTAAAATTTACCACAGTATAGTGAAAAAACGGAATGTCACGTACCCATCACTTTGCTTCAACAATTATCAAGTCATGATCAATCTTGTTTTATCTATACTGCCTACCCCTTCCCAGGCATTCTGAAGCAAAGTCTAAGCATCTTATCATTTCACTAGTCAACATTTTAGATTGCATCTTTTTAAAAATACAGGCCACAAAGTCTAAGAGTAATGATATTGTCAGGTGCTTTGGCGCAGGCCTATAATCAGTTTGTAATCCCAGCAACTCCAGAGGATGAGACAGGGGGATTGCAAGTACAAACCCAGCCTTGGCAAATTAGCAAGGCCCTAAGCAATTTAGCGAAACACTGTCTCAAAATAAAAAATATAAAGGTCTAGGGATTTGGCTCAGTGGTTAAGTGCCCTGGGTTTAATACCCAGTACCAGAGGGGATGGAGGTGGGGGGTATTTCCTTGTCTCAAATATTATTTGGTTTGCCGGTTTCAATCAGGACCTATATAAGGTTTGTACAATGTAACTGGTTGATATGACTCTTAAATCTCTTTGACTTTGTAGGGTTTCTCCAAAAGTGTCCCCCATCCCTTTACAATTAACATACTGAAGAAACTGGGCCATTTACCTGTTCAATTTCTGTCCCTTATATGTATTTTTATTTTGGCATAAAGATAGCTGACACAAGTATTATATAGACAACTATTTTAAAGGCTGTTGGCTAAAAGGGGTCTACAAACCAACCTTTAGAGCTTCATGAAGAAAGGAAGGATCTTGAATGCCTGTGATTTCTCTCAGTTGATTTAACAGCATTTGGCAGCTCTATATTTGAGATGGGGGGGAAAAAGACATATGTCAATCAGAAAATAAAACTGGGCACATCTTGGATAGATAGGCCTGAGACATGAATTTTTTACTCTGAAGAACTGACAAGATCCATCTAACAAGGAACTGACTGCCAGATGTATCCTGAAATGCCAAATCTATTAATTTTTTAAAAGCCTAATCAAGGCAAATGCCATGGGCACTTACAAAATATGAAGGAAAAAAAAGTAAAACTACCAATAAATAAAACATTTAAAAATGTAGTAGTTTAGCTGAATGGATGCTTAGGTTTTGCTTTCTGTAAGTGTGCATAAATAGGTCTTATAAGATGAGTCCAGGGAATTTGCATGGATGTGAGGAGCAGCTATTTTAAGCTTGACTGCACATGCCACTTGTGTGTGTCATTTTTCACTGACAATGTTTCCAATCATATAACTTACAAATGATTAGTACCACCAACATCATATTTAAAACTTCAGAGCTGATTAAACAGAAGTATAGCTAAAGTTAGAGTTTTCTAAATGATGAAATATTTATTCCAAAAGAATGAACTATGGTTAAGCTCAACAGCTTTTCTTTTAAAAAAGAAAAACATGACAAAGAAAAAAAAAAATGACCTATGAAATGTGTTCTCTTCTGATATGCATCATGGAAAAACCTAACTAGGGGGCTGGGGTTGCGGCTTAGTGGTAGAGCGATTGCCCGGAATGTGTGAGGCACTGGGTTCGATCCTCAGCACCATATAAAATTAAATAAATAAAATAAAGGTATATGTCTATCTATAACCAAAATAAAAAATTTTTAAAAACCTAACTGGTTAACTTTCAGCTATAAGATCCGTTTTTAACTCCTTTTTAGCCTTAAAGTCTTTCAAACTATCAATTTATATTGTTTCTCACAGTCAAAACTTAACACAAAATACTTATTTACAAGTATAGCTTGATTTAAATAACTTGAGACATAATGATCTTTTAGATGAATATTAAAAACAATCAAGTTCAAAATTAATTCAGTGAGAAGAAATCTAATTTATACCACGACTAAGTTAATACTAGAATAAAGTTCTGACTCAAAACTATGCTTCAACATTATATTAACTTCAATTAGTAACAGAACTCAAAGAGAGTCTATGTTTACTGCCAGCTGTAACAGAAACAGTATCCTGCCTTCTTCAACAGCTGAGGGCTCAACAATGCAACACTTAAGTATCACACAACTAGAAATAACTAACTGAAACATCCCTCCACAGTCCTTGAAAAAGCATCAACGGCCTTTCTGTTCTCGTCATAGGCCACAGTCAGAGGCTAGAAATGGAACCCTATACTGCTATGGTCAGCAGTCTTTGAGGCCATGGGTCTTGTTAAAGCCAGTCATTGTACACAAGGGAGGGTGATTATCAGACTAAAAGGTGTTATTTAGCCTTGACAGAAGTTGAAAACCACCATGTGATTTTCACAACAATAAGGTATTAAAACTTTTTTCCAAACTAATTCTAATTTACTTTGATTTTACTGTGTAAAAGTATGTGAATCTAGGTATCCCAATCAAATGCAAATTTATAAAAGACCAAAATCAACATACCCTCAAAAGGGTTTGGGGACATAAGTAGCATATTAATACCAAATTGACTAAGAAGGTAACAATGGAATAGATAATCACATTTTCATATGAAATTCTTGATTTACAGAAAATAATCCCAGTTAAAAACTAATATATAAACTGGGCATGGTGGCATGTAATCCTAGCCACCTGGGGGGCTGAAGCAGGAGGATTACATTTTAGAGGCCAGTTTCAACAACATAGTAAGACACAGTCTCAAAATAAAAAATAAAAAGGGCTGAGGATGTAAATTAGTGGTAGAGTACCCCTGGGATCAATACCCAGTATCAAAAAAAAAAAAAAAAGATAACATATGCTGCTTACTTCTAGACAGGTGCCATTCTAAACACTTTGCATGCATGTATTAAATTTAGAAACAAATTCCTTTATTCACTTACTTTTATGTGTTGCTGAGGATCAACCCAGTGCCTCACACATATTAGGCAAGCACTCTACTACTGAGCTACAATTACAGCCACGTATTAACTCATGTAACCATTTAGCTCTTAAAACAAATCTGTGAGATGTGAATTATGACCATTTGACAAAGAACTGAGGCACACAGAGTAAGTCAAGTAACTTACACAGGATATTGCTAGCTAAGAATTAGGCTGTTTTTTTTGTTTTGTTTTGTTTTTGTTGTTTGGTAGTGGGGATTGAACTCAGTGATACCCGACCACTGAGCCACATCCCCAGCCCTATTTTGTATTTTATTTACAGACAGGGTCTCACTGAGTTGCTTAGTGTGCCTTGCTTTTTGCTGAGCCTCGCTTTGAACTCATGATCCTCCTGTCTCAGCCTCCCAAACTTCTGGGATTACAGGCATGTACCACAGTGCCTGGCTCAGGCTGGGATTTGAAGCCAGGCTGCCTGACTCCATATCCGGCACTTACACCATATCATGCTGTGCTTCCAACAGCACCAATGGCTAGGAACCAATCCTTCAACAAGGGTCTTGGAGGACATTCAAGATCCAAATTACACCAGGTCTTATAATGTTGCTCCTATTATCTCTAGTAACACCTCTTCCATTGGTGAACTATAGAAGACAACCTATAGTCAAGGGTTTACTTCACCTTAGTTCCTTCACACAGTCCTTTCAAAAACTCTGGCCCACACTATTCTTTCTCTTTTCTAAGCCCCCATATTGAGGAAACAATGAGACTGTAAATGAATGGGGCTTTTAGTTCAATTGTTTTACATATGAAGTTCTTTTCTCTAGTAAAGCAATAATCATACAACATAACTACAACAAATAGCGGAAGGACATATACAACCTTCTGTATCTCCCCATAATACTCCCATTTTTGTCATTAAAAAGAAATCTGGTAAATGGAGATTATTGCAAGATTTAAGAGCCATTAATAATGAGATGGTTATTATGGGACCTGCTCAATCGGGGATTCCTCAATTGTCTGCTTTGCCAAAAACTTGGTATGTTTTAGTTATAGATATTAAAGATAGTTTTTTTTCAATTCCAATTCACCCTAAGGATAGTCCACATTTTGCATTTACTATCCCTGCACTGAATCATGAAGGTCCTGATCAGAGATATGAATGGAAAGTACTCCCTCAAGGGATGGCTAACAGCCCAACTATGTGTCAAATTTATGTTAACAAAGTAATCCAGCCATTTAGAAATCAAAATCCTGAACTACAAATATTTCACTATATGGATGATGTACTATTAGCACACAAAGCTAAAAACACATTGCTATATAATCTAGAGATAGCAATAGATAAAGTACAATTAAATTTTCCAATTAATTATTTAGGAATTCTATTATCCTCATCCATGATCCGTCCACCAAAAATTCAAATACAAGTAGATCAACACAAATCACTTAATGACTTTCAAAAGTTATTAGGAGACATAAATTGGATAAGGCCTTATCTAGGTATACCAACAGGAGAGTTGGGACCTTTATTTGATATCCTAAAAGGTCCATCAGATCCAAATTCACCCCGCATGTTAACGCCTGAAGCAAGAAAGGTATTAAAAATCATTGAAACATATATGGAAAATATGCATTTGGATAGAATTGATATAAGTTTGCCTTTATTATTTATTGTACTACCAACAAAAAATATTCCCACAGGAGTATTTTGGCAAGAAGGTCCATTATTATGGATACATTTATCTTATTCTCCTAACACTATTCTTACTAGGTATCCTGAGGCTGTAGGACAATTAATACTCAAAGGAATAAAAGCAGCAAAGGGAGTGTTTGGAATTTCTCCCAATAAAATTATTACTCCATATACTATGAATCAAATTGATGAGTTAGCTAATGAGTTAAATACTTGGGCAATAATCATGTGCAAATCTAATGTTTCATTTGATAACCATTTACCATCTAATCCTTTATTGTCTTTTTGGTCATCGCATCCTGTAATTTTTCCAAAAATGACAAGAAAAACACCTATCGTGAATGCTCCAAATATATTCACTGATGGATCAAATAATGGTACAGCAGCAATAGTTACCCCTGATCAAACTTTCACATTTTTAGTACCCAAACAATCAGCTCAAAAGGTAGGGCTTAATGCAGTATTACAAGCTTTTGTGATGTTTAAAAATTCTGTATTTAATTTATTTTCCGATAGTCAGTATATAGTTAATGCTATAGTATCCCTTGAAGATGCTGGTAGGATTTCCCCTTCCTCTACTGTTTTCTCTTTGCTTTCCACTATACAAAGTCTAATCTGGGACAGAAAAGATCCATTCTTTATAGGACATATCAGGGCACATACAGGATTGCCTGGAGCCCTTAGTTTGGGCAATGATTTAGCAGATAAAACTACACATGACACACATATTTTCTCTACACTAGAAAAAGCTACAAATTTTCATAAAAAGTTCCATGTCAATGCTAATACTTTACAAAAGCATTTTAAAATAACTAAGGAACAAGCTAGACAAATAATAAAACAATGCCAAAATTGTGTGACCTTTTTACCACAAGTTAATCTTGGAATCAATCCTAGAGGATTGATACCTAACCATATTTGGATGTCACACACTTGCCAGAATTTGGAAAATTAAAATATTTGCATGTTACAGTTGATACTTCTTCTGGATTTTTGATGGGCTCCCTTCATGCCGGAGAAAAAACTAAAGATGTTATAGCTCATTGCTTACAAAATTTTGCCACTGTGGGCGTTCCAAAACAGTTAAAAACAGATAATGCCCCTGGTTATACTTCTACCTCTTTTAAACAATTTTGCTCAACACTTGGCATTACTCATATAACAGGAATCCCATACAATCCACAGGGACAAGGCATAGTTGAAAGAGCTCATCAAACTATTAAAATGTACTTATTAAAGCAAAAAGAAGGAATTGGGAAGGGGTATATATTCCCCAAAGATAAACTTAAAATAACCCTTTTTACTCTAAACTTTTTAAATTTGGATTCATCAGGGCTTAGTGCTGCGGAAAGGCATATGTGTCCAAAAAATGTACATAAGCCCAAGGTACTTTGGAAGGATATTCTAACAGGACAATGGAAAGGTCCTGACCCAGTAATTGTCTGGAGTCGGGGGTCTGTTTGTGTGTTTCCACAGGGAGAACAGCAGCCAATTTGGATTCCAGAGAGATTAACTAAGGTCCTGACCCAGTGATTGCCTGGAGTCGGGGGTCTGTTTATGTGTTTCCACAGGGAGAAGAGCAGCCGATTTGGATTCCAGAGAGATTAACTAAAGCGGTTTCTACAGACCAAAAAGAAGATGATTTGGCTCAAATCCATAACAGCTGATATCCAGAACTCCAGTTTGGCTATTCTTACATCTGCGACAGAACCAGGATACTTTTTTCAATATCTATTTTATTATTGCCCTTTCCCATATCATGAAGTTCTATTTTGTTTTTTGAGCTCATACGGACCTAGGTTAATGTTTTCTGATCAGTTCTATTTTTTAACTATAGAGTTTTTAAACATTGCAATGGAGATTTCACCTGTAAAAAGTTATAAGGCCTTTACTATTATGTTATGTGTTGTACATATTATATTATGTGTGCACCCTTGTGTTTTATGTTGTATGTTTGTATGTACGTATATCCATATATCATGAGCGCTCATGAAAAAATGAATCCAAATATTTTTTTTTTATTCACGCGATTTAAATGGTTTAATTTAAATTGGGTAAACAGCTGTTGAGGATTGTTTTAAAATGTGAACAAAAAAGGAGGTTAACAGATCTGTTTGTTTACTTTCACCTTTCCTTTTCATTATATTTAATAATTCTCTTCAAGATAATGTAAATTGTTAAGAAAATTGTTTTCTTTTAGTGCCTTCTGGAATGTTACATAATTTTTTCTTTAGCCATTATTGCCAGAATTCCTATCTTCATCCCAGTGCTGGTGAAGACAAAGATAAAACCAATCTACAGCTTCTGCCATAGCCATCACTGAACTGCTTGCAGAACTTGCCTGGACTATGTGTCACTATATGCATTGTGAACTATCTGTTGGTGCAGCGACTTGTGGTAGTGTTGGGGTATTTATGCTGATTGTGTCATCAGTGGTACAATTTTTCCAAAAGGAGTCGTCAATTGGCTCGTCAATTGGCTTGTGAGTCAGCAACATCTAGCTGATTGGCTCCTCTGCTCATTGGAGATGCTCATTGAGCTGTTTCCCCGCCCTTTCAGACAACCAGCTGATGATTGGTTCACAGCGGCCCCAGCAACATCTAGCTGATTGGCTCCTCTGCAGTGATGCTCATTGGGCTGTTTCCCCGCCCTTTCAGACTACCAGCTGATGATTGGCTCACAGCGGCCCCAGCAACATCTAGCTGATTGGCTCCTCTGTGTTGATGCTCATTGGGCTGTTTCCCTGCCCTTTCAGGCCACAGAGCTACTCATTGGGGGACTTTTTTGGCTCTGCCCACGCGACCCAGCCAATCGGCCTCAAGAGCAGGAGGATTGTGGGAGCTGGGGAGGCTTGTGGGTGGAGGAGAGGCTTGTGGGAAGCCAGTGGTGGCAGTTGGGCTTTGAGGGTTTTTCCTGAGGAGCTGTTTTGTTTGGCATGTGTGGTTCTAAAAATAAAGTTCGTTTCTTTTGACAAGTGGCTCCTGAATTGTGCCCAGCCAGACTGCGGCATTATTGAAAAAAAACAATCTTTAATATCTATAACTAAAACATACCAAGTTTTTGGCAAAGCAGACAATTGAGGAATCCCCGATTGAGCAGGTCCCATAATAACCATCTCATTATTAATGGCTCTTAAATCTTGCAATAATCTCCATTTACCAGATTTCTTTTTAATGACAAAAATGGGAGTATTATGGGGAGATACAGAAGGTTGTATATGTCCTTCAGCTAATTGTTGTTTGACCAGATCATGGGCTGCTTGTACCTTTTCTTTAGTCAGGGGCCACTGAGGAACCCATACTGGTCTTTCTGATTTCCAAGTAATTTTTATTATCTCAGTGGCCCTTTCTGAAAATCCAACCCATGTCTGTCTGTTCCTTGATCTATTTGTATTGGTGCTGCTATACCTTGTTCTTGTTTTTCTAATCTTTTTCCTTTCCTAAAACCTTGTCTAGTCATAATAGTGGGTGCATTCTGGTTGATGTTATTTGTTAATGTCAAACCTAATTGATCTAGGACATCTCGTCCCCATAAATTTACAGGAAGATGATCCAATACATACGGCTGTATAGTTCCTTCACATCCTTCAGAATCCTTCCAATCTAATACCATTGCACTTCTATGGGGATTAGTCACCACTCCTAGGCCTCGAAGCGTTTGAGTGGCTTGTTGTAATGGCCAATGTTTTGGCCATTCTTGACGAGAGATGATGCTAAGGTGTGCACCTGTATCCAGTAGCCCATTAAATTCATGTCCTTGAATATTTCTTTAAATTTAGATTCTCACATGGGGTGAGAATCTAAATTTAAAGAAAGCATAGCCCAATCTATACCTGTGGAGCCTAATCCCTTGGAACCTCTTTCTACAGTACGACTGGAAAAATTTATCATGTAGGCTGGGTATTATTAGTAACTGTGCTATTCTATCTCCTGGTGAAATTACTGATATACCCTTTGGAGAACTGGCTATAATTTTTATTTCACCTTCATAATCGGGATCAATTACCCCAGGACTTACCATAAGTCCTTTTAGAGTAGAAGACCTGCGTCCAATAATAAGCCTACTGTGCCTTTGGGAAGAGGTCCTTTCACCCCTGTGGGAATGATTTGAACTCCCATCTCTGGAGTTAGTACTGCTCTGACGGAGGCGCAGATGTCCAACCCTGCGTTCCCTCTGGTTTGTCTGATGAGGGATCTGATGGACAATGTGTCCTGGGCACTACCCTGACGGGGCTGCTGGGTTCCTCCAGTGCTCTGTATATTTGTGGTTTTGGGCCCCGGAGCATTGGGCCCCCCTGTCCATTTTTTGGCAATGGAGCCCAATGCTTTTCTCCACGATATCGTGGATAAACACTCGGTCCTTGTTCGTTTTTTGATAATGGAGTACCCTCTATGGTGGTCTGAAAATGGCATTCATTAGTCCAATGTCTCCCTCTACGGCATCGTGGGCAAATACCCGGTATTCTACTCCTTTGATACCTAGTTTTGTTAAACCCTCCTCCTATGGGGCAATTCCTTTTAAAATGTCCTGTTTGTTCACAATTGTAGCATGTTCTTGGCCTGGCATCTAAAGCCTGTTTTACTGCAGCTGCCACAATTTGCCCTTGTTCATTAATGTCTCTGGCATGCCCAATTTGAATTTATCCTTAAGATAGTGCTGATAATGACTGCAACTAGCATTTACTGAAACCCAGGTGCCTTATATAATGTATAATCCTTGCAACAATCCTAAATGTCAGGCAATATATAAATTAAGATTTATAAAACCTATTTATGAGCTAGGTGCAGTAGCACATGTCTATAATCCCAGCAACTGGAGAGACTGAGACAGAAGAATGGTAAATGAGGCCAGTCTTTAGAATTTAGTAAGATCCTGTCTCAAAATAAAAAATAAAAAGGGTTGGGGGTGGAGGTATAGCTCAGTGGTAAGAGCATTCCTAGGTTCCACCCCCAGTACAGGGGGGGGAAAAACTATCATCAGATGTTTTGAGTTAAAATATAAATCAAAGATGGCCATAAACCAAGTGCAGGCCCATCTGTAATCCAAGTGGCTTGAGAGGCTGAGTCAGGAGGATCTCGAGTTTAAAGTCAGCCTTAGCAATGATGAGGCACCAAGCAACTCAGTGAGACCCTGTGTCTAAATAAAATACAAAATAGGGCTGGGGGTATGGCTCAGTGTTTGAGTGCCTCTGAGTGCAATCCTTGCAAAAACCCCACACCTCGCAAAAAAAAAAAAAAAAAAAAAAAGACAGATATTAAGAGTGTGAATTTAAAAAAAGTGTGAATCATAGATTTCACAAGGCTTATTCTATGCTATTGATACACATACCCAAGTACTTGATTGCATCGACTTGATTCCATCCTGTAAATATTTAACTAAACTTAAATTCTCAGCAAGTACCTACCTTCAAAATCCTAATAAGACTATTAAATGCTGACTTTATAGTAACAGACAAACTAAATTCATCAGGATTCTACTGTACTAAAAGTTCTATTTTTCTGGAACTTTAAAGAAAGCAGATATAAATGTTACCTTCCCTCTAACTACATTGCTATATATAAAGTACACACCCAACAGGAGACAAGACAAAGCCTGTGCTCCTGTCACAATGAAGCCATTAGCAAGAACCAACAGGTTTGCATTTCCTTGGCTAAGTTCACACTGTTTTCACAAACAAGTACTCTTTTTTCCCTGCCCAGAGGCAGGAAAAATAGGAGAGTGCACACACACACCCTTCTCAACTTTCAGACCTCAACTACTCAATGGCTTTAGGGCAATTCAGTCTACAGTTCATAACGGAGAGATTTTCTTAAAAGCAATAAGCCACTTCGCAATAAGCAACAAACAGGATTTTATTAATAGAAAAAAAATTAAGCTATCAAGTTTCTATCACAAACAATTTGTCTAATCCTACTGCAACTAAGTTAAAACTCTGATCAAATAAAGAAACACTACTAATTACTAATATAGAGTCATTTTCTAAATTATTTCAAACAGAGATGCTACTTCATCATTCTGATAAACACATTTTCTGATTTTAATTGTGTAGTCTTACAAAGACTTCTAAATTTTATGTATATTCCTTCATACAAAAGAACAACGAAGGTGTACCTAATAAAATTCCCTCCAAAGTTAACCAATTAGTTTTCTAATTTTAAAATAAAACTTCAGTACCCAATGCAAGAAAACAAAAAACAAACAAAACCCTAAATAGGAGTCAAAGAAAAAAAAATAAAATAAAGCAAAAATAAAATAAAACAGTGTTGTCTTAACAACAGTTTCTTAACAATGCACTCTAAGAATGCTGTTAACCTTTCTGACTTTGACAAAAAATGCCACAAAGCCCTGGCATTTTTTTCAGTTTTTCTCCCAGCAACAACCCTATGTTGTGCAATTTATTCACTGGGAAGAACCTAATGTAGTCATAACAACATGACTTGTAAAAATGACAAATAGCAGCTTTTTGTGGATGATAAAATTCCCTGACCTGGACTATTTAATAATTTACTTGATTGATAAAAATACCAGTTTCAGTTCATCAACTGGCTTAAAAATTTCAAAGGCATTTAAATAATTTTAGCATTTAGCTGCTCTTATATGATGTAGGTTGGTTTAAGCTAAAACCTTAAAAAAATGAGAATAATAAATCATTATTTACTTGTAAAAAATTTTTACCTTTTTCACATCCACTGATTAAGAAATTCCAAAAGTATAAAAGGATATAAAGTGAAAAAGAAAGTATCTCCTCCCTCAAGTTCCATTCCTAAAGGGTTAAACACTACTCATGGTTTCTATCTTTCCAGAAACCGCCTATACCCATGAGTATATTTTTTTATACTATACATAATGTTCTACACTGCTTCTTTCTTGCTTTAGAATACATTAAGACAATATTTTCTCATTTTCTTGAATATATGACCCAACCAAATATAGAAAATGAGTCTGGGAAGTCATTACAGTGGAATGAATCTCCAAAAATTAAGGAAAATACCATTATCACAAAATTTTGCTAGAGATGAAAGTAGGAAAATATCAGAGGAAAGTAAGAAATCAAATTTTCATGATTATAGTTTTAGAAATCTAACAATTAAATTTTAAGTTACTATTAGGTTGGTCTCTGCGGAATTTGTTTTTTATAAATAGCAGCAATCAGGGAGGTGATGTGACACTGGATTATGAAAGGTACTAAATGTCAGGATGAGTTTAGATTTAATGTGATGAACAATGGATAATCATAAGAAGAGATATGGGGGGGCAGTGTTTAAGCAGATTAATCTAGCACACATGAACAACTAGTTCAAAGTAAGGATGAGATCAGGGAAAAAAAGCTTAACTACTGTAAGCCAAAGGGATAATACCCAAATCATTTGTGATGAGAGGCAGGATGCTAATAGGAAAAAGAGAAAGGTAGACTAAACTTTGAATAACTCAAAGAATGAAGAAATAAAGCTTAGTCAAATATTTGTAAGTGGATGCCTATGAGAATGCTATTGCCAATAACCTAAAAGGAAACAAACAGAGAAAACAGCATGATCATTTTTTCTTTTTTGGTACTGGGGATTGAACTCAGGGGCACTCCACCACTGAGCCACATCCCCACCTATTCTGTATTTTATTTAGAGATAGGGTCTCACTGAGTTGTTAGTGCCTCACCTGGTCATTGCTAAGGCACTGTCTCAGCCTCTTGAGCCACTTGGATTACAGGCATGATCATTTTGATTGCTAGAGAAAAGCACTGGACAGCATCCAACACCGTTCATGACAAAAGATCCAGAAAACTAGGGATTGAAGGGAATTTCCTAACATAATAAAGGGTCTTAAACAAACTAAACAAACAAACAAACAAAAACCCCAAACACAGGTGCTTAGCACAATGGCACACACCTGAAATCCCAGCAATCCAGGCAGGAGGATCCCAAGTTTGAGGCCAGCCTCAGCATCTCAGAAAGGCCCTAAGTAACTTAGGCCCTGGGTTTGATCCTCAGCACCATAAATAAATAAATAAAGGTATTGTGTCAACTACAACTAAAAAAATATTTGTTAATAAAAAAACAATTATTTACCATTTCCACTTATAAGGATGGCTATTATCAAACAAAAAAGAACAAAAACAGAAAACAGCAAAAGTGTTTTTTGGTTTTTGTTTGTTTTTGGTACTAGGGATTGAATCCAGGGGTGCTTTACCTCTGAGCTATATCTCAGTCCATTTTTATTTTGACACAGAATCTCACTAAATTGCTTAGGAACTTCCTAATTTAGCGAGTCTGGCCTTAAACTTGCAATCCCTCAATCTCAGCCTTCTGAGTGACTGAGATTACATGTGTGTAACTATATGCCCAGCTAGTAAAGTTTGGTGAAGATATAGAAAAACTACAATCCTGTGCATTACTGGTGGGAATGTAAAATGGAGCAGCTGCTATGGAAAACAGCTTGGCAGTTTCCCAAAAAGTTAAACATAGAATGACCATATGTCTCAGGAATTCCACTTCTAGGTATGTATCCCAAAGAACTGAAAAAAGGTATTTAAATACTCATATACAAATATTCATAGCACTTTCTGGGTATAGTGGCATGCACCTGTAATCCCAACCACTCAGGAAGCTAAGGCAGAAGGATTACAAATTCAAAGCCAGCATCAACAATTTAGGGAGGCCATAAGTGACTTAGTAAGACCTGCAATTTACATGTGTGTATATGTACGTGTATACATGTATACCTATATATATTTATATATACATGCACATACACGTGTTTGTGTGCATGTGAGTGCATGTATGTATGTGAACCTGAGGCACTTTACCCATTGCGCTACATCCCCAGGATCACAAGTTTAAGGTCAGCCTCAGCAACTTAGTGAGACCCAGTTTCAAAATAAAAAAATAAAGGGCTGGGTATGTAGCTCAGTAGTAAAGCATCCCTGAGTTCAATCTCCACTACCACACACACACAAAAATTTTTTTTAAATATACACACAGGGCTGGGGCTATAGCTCAGCAGCAGAGCACTTGCCTAGCATGCGTGAGGCACTGGGTTTAATCCTCTGCACCACATAAAAAATAAAAAAAATTTTTTTAAATACACACACAGGAAGTTTTTAGGAGAAAGAAAATAACAGTTAAGAAGAATAAAACCAAACTCCAAGATAAATACCAATTAAAAAGTGCTAAGGGCTGGGGTTGTGGGTCAGTAGTAGAGCACTCGCCTAGCATTCTGGGTTTGATCCTCAGCATCACATAAAAATAAATAAATAAAATAAAGTAATTGTGTCCAACTACAACTAAAAAATAAATATTTTTTTAAAAGTGGTAATAAGGGATCATAAAAACAAAATAATAATTAAAACACCACCACAGGGCTGGGGATGTGGCTCAAGTGGTAGCGAGCTCGCCTGGCATGCGTGCAGCCAGTTAGATCCTCAGCACCACATACAAACAAAGATGTTGTGTCCGCTGAAAACTAAAAAATAAATATTAAAATTTAAAAAACAACAACACCACCACACACAGATAAATAAATAAAGCATGAGAATGACACTGAATATTCAACCAAGGGAGAATGGCATGAATTACTACTGCTACTGAAAGGCCACAGATGCACTGATTTGATCAGAAAGAGGTCAATCACTGGTTACTTTACTTTTATTTTTTTGGTACTGGGGATTGAACTCAGGGGTGCTCTACACTGAGCTATACCCCCAGGCCTTTATTATTATTTTTCCACCAATTTTGAGACAGTCTTCCTAAATTGCCCAGTCTGGCTTTGAACTTATAATCCTTCTGCCTCAGATTCCCAAGTAATAACGGGGTTTACAGGCATGCACCTGGATACCACTTTAATGACGGGTTACTTCTCCGAGATCTGTTTCATTCAAGAATAACAAATTCTTACTAAAGCCTACTTTGGCAAGACTCACCATTAGCATAGCTGTATGCTGATTATGTAAAACCACTGATTTCCCTACTACTCAATCATATGCTACTGGATCAGCCTCTCTGTAGGCCTCTGGGCAATCAGCCTTCTCCTTGTTGAACTCCAGACTGAGCCCCAAAGCCATTTGCAAGTGTTGTTGCCACCTCAATCTCTATGGTACTACAGGAACTAAACTAACCTGGCTTTGTCTCCCATCAGCTAAGACTTAATCCTGCGCAGGTGTCTGTCTGTCTGTCTGTCTCCCTCTCTCTCTCTCTCTGGCAGTACTGGGAATTGAACCCAGGGTGCAAGCAGTCTAGTACTCAGCTATGCCCCTAATCCTTGGGTCTCTATTTTCCAAGTTTTCTACATAAAGTCTAAATTATATTGTCACTGGAAAAATGTTTTAAAAAAGAAATAGGTAAATTTTTCTTCTTGTGTTTTACAATAGAATTATCATATTCATTGTCTCACTTTCAGGTTTTGAACATGTTATCAAGAATAAAGGATTTTATGTGTTTGTGGTCTGAGAGATGAATTATTGAAATAAATACTACAAATGCATCAATTATCCTCCTGTACTGACGTATAAATTTCTTTCATTGGTTGTACCCAAGGAAAAAAAAAAAGGAAAAGAAATGAAAGACACAGTTTGGAAACTGAGTTCCAAAGGTAAATCAAAAAAAAAAAAAAGAAGAAGTGAACAAAACAACAGGTGGAAAGGGCAACAGAGAATTTTGTTGTTTCAGGATTGAGGACATGTGTGCACAACAAAATGGGAATTAATCCCATCCATAGCTTTTTCAAAATTTAATGCGCAAATGAATCATGCAGGAATCTTGTCAAAAGACAGAATCTAATCATAGATCCAGAGTGAAGGTCCAAGCAATGGTGTGCCAATCTCAGCGTGTGCTTATTTCCCTGGCCATTAATATTCTCACCCTGGTGGTCTCAAACTATCAACACGAGGTCACTAAACACAGAACTGGGAAGAGACATACACAATCTGCTGGAAAAGCAGTACAAGCTGGCTCTAGCACATCCAACATTCAGCATTTCTGTCCTAAGTAATGCAGATGCCTCTGATCCATTTAAGTAGCAAAGGAGTAGACAGTTAAGTTTCTGGTGGGTAGGCTAGAATAAAGGAGAATAATAAAGGATAAATTACATAAAAGAATAAACAGAGACATCTACATGAGGATTTCTCAAGCTCCGCACAATTTTCATTTTGGGCCTGTTGTGGGGGCTATCCTATACATTCTAGGATGTTTAGCAGCATTCCTGACTTTTACCCACTAGATGCCAGTAGCCTCTTCCCATAGCAATTACAATCAAAATCACCTCCAAACATTGTCAAACATCTCCAGGAGTGCAAAAATCTCACTCTACTGCACATTACTAATCTAGGTTTATTTCTAAGAAATGATGGAATAAGAAAGGAAATATAATTCTTCCACTAAAATTAGAGATAATCATTGAGATGCTGGGGGCAAGGCATTTGGACAAAACATGAAACTACTTAGACATCAGGGAGCGCAGTCAAACATAGGAAAGAAAATTATGTTTAGAAAGAGTGCAAGGAAAAAGCCAAGCCTGGTGGCGTATGCCTGTAATCCCAGCCACTCAGGAGGGGAGAATCACAAGTTCAAGGCCAACCAAACAACTAGAAGTGAGGACCTCAGCAATTCAGAGAAACCCTGCCTCACAATAAAAAAAAAAAAAGGGCTGGGGATGTGGCTCAGTGGTTGAGTGCCCCTGGGTTCAATCCCCAGTGCCAAAAGAAAAAAAAAAAAAAGAAAAAGAAAAGAAAGAGTGCATGTGAAAGATTAGGAGTTTAAAACATTAGGAGGAAATCCACAGAGAAGACATTAAGAGATTAATGGGAAGGTTCTGGCCTAGGACAATGGCTCCATCAACTAAGAGACAGAACCAGAGATATCTCGGACTCTTGGACTCAATTGCCTGGGTTCGATCTGGCTGTACAATTTCTGAGCTGGGTGACCTTAGATATTTTAAAAAGTATAAGCCTTCTCATAGAATTTCCATAAATATTAGTTACAGTGGCAGACGTCTGAAATCCTAGCAGCTCAGGAGGCTGAGGCAGGAGGATCGTTAGTTCAAAGCCAGCCTCAGCGAAATTGAGGCACTAAGCAACTCAATGTGACCCTGTCTCAAAATAAAAAACAAAATAGGGGGCTGGAGATGTGGCTCAATGGTTGAGTGCCCCTCAGTTCAATCCCCAGCACCACCAAAAAAATAAAAGAGGCACTGGGTTCAATTCTCAGCACCGCAAATAAATACATAAATAAATAAATGTCCATTGACATATTTTTAAAAAAAGAAAGAAAGAGTGCCTGGTAAGAGCCTATCTGTCAACATGTCTTATAAATACTGTTGTTACTGAGTGAACAATAACTGTAGCTGAGTATGAGAGTTGTGAAGCCAACCAATCATTGACCTACTGATGTTCCAAAAGTCACAATTAATGAGACAATGTAAAAGGAAATGAAAACTTAATAAATAAACAGAAAGCATAAAAGGGCATTACATTCACTAAAATTAACACATTTTAAAAGGGCTTGAGCTATCCTAAAGAATGTGTAATGTCAGCCTGCTAGACACCCTACAACTCAAAAGGCTGAGGCAGGAAGATAGATTCAAGTTCAAGGCAAGCCTTGGCAACTCGGCAATACCCTATCTCAAAAAATAAAAAGGACTGATGATGTAGCCCGGTGGTGGAGTCCCCTGGGTTCAATCCCCAGTACCATCCCTGCCCCCCACAAAAAGTGTGATGTCAACCCTTAGTACTGCTGCCAAGGATGAGAGGTTTATAAGAACCAAATTGGAGGTAGGGGTGACTCAGTTATAGAGCGCTTGCCTAGCACATGTGAGACACTGGGTTCAATCCTCAGGACCACATAAAAATAAATAAGATAAAGGTACTGTGTCCATCTACAACTAAAAAAATTAAAAATAAATAAATAAAAAGGAACCAAACTGATTTCAAGTTGTTTACACTACAAGTTGTTTACACTGTAACAAGTAAACTTTCCTGCTGGTTTTTATGTACATCAACAACTAATTAATATATAGGAATCTGTCAATAAGTAACCTTTTAGAAATAATCAGTCTATAATCTGGGGATTTAGTAATATCACAAAGTGGCCACTCTGAGATTTCAGTACACACTGAGAGTGTATTTCAAGAGAATTACATTTTTCTCTCACTAAAATTCTTGGGGGGCTATAAAGGGTTTTGTCTTCTTAACTGACCAATAAGGGAAGGGAAGGATTATAGGTTTTAAATAGCCTTTCAGTGTCAGGGGAGGATAGCTCTTCTCAACTATAACAATTAAATATCTTTTAACAGAAAGGTAGAATGCCTCAGAATTCAAAATAAAAGAATCTATTCTAGAAGAAATTATTAAAATCTTCCAAGATGTAAAAAGGTAAAAGTTCCTTCAATCTAAACTGCTAACTTCAAGAATTCACATTAGGAAAAAAAAAGCGCGCAGGGTGGGGGGGGGGGCACACACACATTTATCAAGCATTCCAAGCTTATCATCTGTCAGTATTGGGCGAATCACTGGGAAGAACAGTAAATGTCATCACTCTGCAGGCCGCCAAAGATCAGGATGCTGCAGCCAGTAGCCACCACAGTGCCAAGCCTTCCCAAAATAACTATGACTTATATACAAATGCTCATCAAACACCCCACATACAAACTCTCAAATGGTGAGTGCTGAAACAGGGGTCACTTCTCAAACTATGGCAAAGATAAATGAAGATGCCACTGATTAACAGGCACATGACATGGTCTTACATGACATGGTCTTACATGACAGTCCCAACAAATTTAAATATGACTTGCTCTCCCTTAAAATAGTCTATTATCTAAATCAATATAACTGTCTAGAAACCAACATTTTCCCACCTGTTTTTAAGTCACTGTCCTAAAAAACAAATAGAACTGATCTCTGAAACCAAACAAGAGAAAAATCCTGGTTGAAATTCCAAAGGCACTGAGCATCTAACAATAATATTTCCATTAGAAATCAGCACATACAACACCATTCACATACTTTCACTTTGGAGCCCAGGACCTGGAGATATCTTTTTCTACATAAGTTTTAAAAAGTGTGTGCATGTTATATACTCCAGGTTTTCTGAGTGCATCAGAAGAATAAAAAGGCACAAAAGGTTTCTCCTTCAGCACTTTATGACACCTCTGTATTACATTTTACAAAACTTCTCACTTCCAAACTTGTATTTGAATATTTGGGACAGATTTCCCATTCTGTCTTGAACCAAAAGTGTAGTACTGAGGGGTGAGGAGGTGGTTAAGTTATAACATTCCAAAGTAACATTAGAAGATATTCTTAAATTCCCCACTTCCCAAGTTTCCTCATAGCCTTTTGATTTTCTCTCAAACCACTGTTCTTTTACTCTCACCATCTTATCCCAGAAATCCTTGTACTGATTTCAAACTTAGATATGAAGTAGGTAGAGCAAAATCAGTATAACTTCTGTTCCATCACCCTATTCCTCCACCCTCCTTCAAAATCTAGAAATGAATGCAATAATTAGGGAGGCTGCTCTGTTTCAAAAAAAAAAGAAAAGGAGAGGGAATTAAGAAAGAAAAGCGAGCTGGAAAGGAGGAAGGTAGTGTGTTAGGACCCCTAGTTTTCTACACTTCGTTGAACCTCGGCTTTAAGCGAGATAACTTCGGTCTTCTTTACACTCTTTAAAACAACACTGCCATAAAACTGACTTGAGTAAAAACAAAAACAACCCATGTCGCCCCTTTCATAAGTTCTCACTCCTGATCGGGGCCCAGGAGCACTCTCCTTAGTGACCCTGATGCATACAACCCCACGTGCAGCCCTTTATATTAGGGTTTCCAAAGTAACCTAATTACCTTCACCATCATCAGCTCGCTCACAGACCCAAAAATGAAGTCCTCAACCAGAGTCTCGCAAGGACCGCAACCTAGCCCAAAGGCCAGTCCCGACGCTGCCTGCGGACCCCTGCCCGCCCGCGTGGCGCACCCCGCGGCCCCCAGCCCCGCACCCTGCAGGCCTCGCCTGCCCCGTCGGGCCTCCAGCGCGCCAGCGCCCGGCGTCGCTGGCGTCCCGTCCCACGCTCCCCTCTCGGGCCACGGGGCGGCCCCCAGGCTCCCACTCGCGTCGCTGGCCCACCGAGCCGTGGCCGTCCGCCGCTCCGACCGCATCGTCCTGTTGCAGCTCCGCAGTCATGGTTGAGGCACCCCTCCGCGGGTCACCAGGATCCCACCGCCACCGCTGCCAGTCCAGGAGCACAGAAGGCCCCGCCCCCGCGCCCGTCCGCCCGCGCCTAGCGCCCGGCGCCCTGCGGGGTCCAGGTCCCGCCTCCGCCCGCAGCGCGCGCCGGAGGCCCAACCCACACGCCCCGCCCCCGGCCTGCGCGCGCACCCAAGGCGCGCGGCCGAGGCCGGAGTCTCGGCGTGTTCTCACGCACGCCGGGTTCTGACCCCGCGCCGGCCACGTGATCCAGGCCCCGCCCTCCTGATAACGGTCGGCAAACGCCTCAGGGGCTTAGGGTCTGCGGGGAGCGTGGGGGAGGAGTGGTTTGGGGCTTTTAGGACCCTGCGTTCAGATGTCCTGTTCTCTTCCCTCTGCGGGGAGAACCTACTCATTTCTCAGACTGAGCTTTGGCTCCAGCCTCCCCTCAGAAGAGTTACTGTGGGCAGTTGCCCAGGAACACATTAAAGAGGCTCTCCCACAAGGCCTTGTAGCTATTTCCCAGTCCACTGACATAAAAAAATTGTTCACAGTCTTTAAGAGAAAGAGAGGTGGAGGTGGAGCCCGGTGCTTTGTCTAAAACCAACAGCCTCATTCACGAATGCCCAGCGTGGTTTCCTTAACCCTGACCTGACCATGGTGAGCAAGAATTGTCAAGTGTCCCATTTCAGATCTTCAGGCATTCAAACTGAAATTTTGTTGCATTTTGTTTAAGTTTGAGCCAGGTATTTATCATGTTGGTTCAAAAGCTCAGATGCCTTAGTTGAATTGTAGATTCAACAACTTGGGGGAGATCGCAACTATTAAACCATCTAACACATTTTCAAATACAAAAGTCTGGTGGTTGCCACACTTACTGTCTCCACATCTGTGTGGAGCCTGGGTGTGAAAGAGCCACTGTTAACAGTGCTGCTTATACCATTGCTTTAAGCTGGTCCTGAAGTGGCACTTTCAATGCAAATTGTATTTGAATAGTAGTGAAGTCAGAATGAACACAAGCAGTATTGATAGGTAAATCGGGTCAGGTCAGATCAGATCAAGGAGGCAAATTCCGGCCTGGGAAGATGGAGCAAGATTAAAATGTTAATGCCTTCTGAGCCCTTCCTCCACCATTATGCGGAAAACCTGCCCCAGGGGCAACCTGTTGCTAGGGTAACCTGTCCCAGGGATTGTCCCTCTCCACAGGGAGTTAACAAAAATTGTTAATGCACAGTGGGCCCTCTTCCTGCTTGGCGCCTCCAGCCCATCTGCTTCTCACCTTTTGGCGATTCCACCTGAGCATCTCCTAGGCCTGGTCAGTACACAGGAAGAAGAGAGATGAGGGGAAGAGACCCTGAGAACAAAAGAAGCCTAAAACAAAACAAAAAAAAGCAGAACACCCTCACTTTTTAGGATACCAGCTATGGCCTCCTCCTCCCTCTTGGGAGAAGTCTATGTTACCTCCTTCTAAATAAACCCTGCTTTATATGCTTGCCTCCGTGCTTCTCTAATGTTATTCTTCAGTATGTGAGGAAGCAGGACTCCTCACAGATAACCAACCAGTGGAATTGGTAGCCTTTCCTGTGTTTCTGGCATTATTGTCCCTGTGCTTATGATGTTCTACCTGTAAACCTACAGTCTGCATATGAGCACAGCTTGTGGCTTAAGGAAATAGATAACAGGTCAGCTACAGCCTCATTACTCCTAGGACTGTGGACTGGGACTGCTGGCTACTCCCATCACCAGGAGATACAGGGATCACCTGAACTAGCAAATAAATAGCAAATTAGCATTGATATCCGTGATGCTACCTTAGAATCTTCCCTGATTGACAGTCATCCTATGGTCATGCATAATGGTGGTAGAACTTTTAATACGTGGCTTTGTCCAATTCCTCCCACTCTGTGAGTAATAAAAACCATGTTCATGGCCTGGACCTGGCTATCACTGAAGAACAAGTAGATTTCTGAGTCCAGTTTATTTGCAGCATTGTGTATTTCTACACTGTCTTTGGAACAACCCTTATTGATTTTTGTACTTGCATTTTTGGATTGTTTATTTAATGTGTGTATATTGTGTCAACAATTCCTAGGCATAGCTAGGCGCAGTGGTGCAAGCCTGTAATCCCAGCAGTTTGGGAAGCAGAGGCAGGAAGATAGCGAGTTCAAAGCCAGCTTCAGCAAAAGTGAGGTGCTAAGCAACTCAGTGAGACGTTGTCTCTAAATAAAATACAAAATAGGAGTGGGGATGTGGCTCCGTGGTTTAGTGCCTGTCATGACTAGTTATCTAGCAGTGTTGCTGCCACCATTGTTCTCCTCTCTGGGGGTTTTCCTTGTCTCCTGGAGGGTGGATTTTGGAAATTTCTTATTGCTTGCCCTCTGGTCTGGTTGTCCCTTCCCTGCAGGTTTCTGTTTCTCTGATTTCTCCACTGTGGGTTGGGTTGTGAACCTGAGCCTAGTGAGGTCCAGGGCTGAGTGGTGTTTTTTGGAAAACTTTCATTGTCATCTTGTATTCTATAGCCCTTTTGTGGCCTATTATTAAATTTTGGCCTAGTATTAGTAAATGAGATCCTGTTCTGTAGCCTCCACTGTCCTCGAGGTTTCCTAGTTATCAGGAAGGTAGATTTAGGCATTTTTGATATTCTGAGTTCCTAATTGTAATAAAGGTTAATTGTTTACATCCCTGTCCCTGTAGCTCTCTAGCTTGTTTAAAATATTCTAGTCTCAATTATGAACTGACGGCCTGAAAGCACCACTGTTAATGTGAGTCTAAGTTCTTGAGGAGTGCCCTTAATTATTGTCCTTTTAATTGCCACAGTCATAGGGCATCTGAGCGGGGTGGTGCAACTGCCATATGTCACAAATATAATGCCTATTTTTCTGCAGAGTTGGATAGTTTCATATCCTCAAATTGAACTGTGTCTGGAAAGACTATAAATCTACTTGTGAGAAGGCCATCTTCCAAGCGGTCCCCACCCACTCAAAAAGCGAGCGATTTCTATTAGGACCTGCAAATCATCCTGTATTACTGGATGTTCTAAAATGCCCATTAAATTCTGCATTTCTGTTTCCGGCTGTAGCCTTTCTTACTAGTCACTTCCCATTCAATCTATCTTCATCAACCTCATTTATGACCTTACAACAGGATTTCAGGAATTTCCTTTTTCGCCGCTTGCACTAAAACGGGTTCCCGGGCAGTCATCGGTTTGGTAATTGTAGTCCCCCTCTGATATTTTGGCATCTTTTCCTGTACTAATTTCTCACACGTTCTTCAATCCGACTGGGGTTTCAATTCCTTTTTCCCTTCGCTTCTTAAATTTTTTCAATAAACCTGGTACCTTTAAACATTTAAACATTTTTTTTTCTATTTTTAGATTATCAAATCTAAAATAAATTTATTGATTGCCTTGTTCATATGTCAACGAATCCTTCCCCATTTATCTATATTTTGTCTCTGCGTCTCTATTCTTCATTCTACTAAATTATATAGTCTTTTACACACCCATCTACTCATCACCCTCGGGGCATCCTCGCTCACAGTCGGCTTTGGGCTCTTGATCTTAGCAGGTTCCCCTCAGTGGTTGACTGCCCAGATGAGGCTTCAACCGGTTTGCCTCACTTAGGCCTCCCCTTTGGCTCTGCTGGCCTTTGGTTCGTTTGTCCCAGTCCAGCTCCTCCTACCCGATTTTAGGATTTTGCAGCCCGTGCCTTTGTAGGAATGTCCCACTTGTGGAATTTCCCCAAAGGCTGGATTATAATCTGTCGTCTGTTACTACCTGCCCAGCTCTTGTGATCTTTACAAAGACAAAATATTCTTAAAATCCTCCCAAATATGCCAACTGTCAGGATCGGTTACTACAGACTCAGCCTGGGGCGTAATTAGATTCAATTAAATATACTTTATTGATGCTCATCACACTTCAGACACACATCCTAATTCTAAATCCTGACTGAGTAGATATACCCAAGGATCCTAGGTGCTCACCTGTGGGTACTTTCAGAAAAGTCTTTTTTTTTTTTTTTGGTGTTGGGGGGGACTGAGGATTTAACTCAGGAGCGTTTGACCACTAAGCCACATCCCTAACCCTATTTTGTATTTTATTTAGAGTACAGGATTTCACTGAGTTGCTTAGCACATTTTGTTGAAGCTGTCTTTGAACTTGCCATCCTCCAGCCTCAGCGGAGGGAGGCTGGGATTACAGGCATGCGCCATAGCACCCAGCCCAGAAAAGTCTTTTTGTTGGTTAAAAAATAAATGGATTTCTGACCTTCCTGAATTGTGTACTATAGTTAATGAACTTGGTTGAGAATTGAAATAACTTTCAGTAAAGTTAATGAGTTCATTTTAGAAGTATTTGATTTGGTAATCAAAATAGTCTCTTGTTTCTCTAAAACATGTATAGAAATGCTAAAAGCTCTTAAATCATGAATTATGATTTGTGAAAACCTTCAGTTTTGGTGATCTGATTTTCTTTTTATAAGACTGCAAATATGGGGTTGGGATTGTGGCTCAGTGATAGAGTGCTCTCCTAACACAATGAGGCTCTGAGTTTGATCCTCAACACCACATAAAAATAAATAAATAAAATAAAGTCATTGTGTCTATCTACAACTAAAGAAAAATATTTTTTTAAAAAAACTGCAAAAATGATGCTAGGTGTGGTGATGCAAACCTGTAAACCCAGAGAGAGACTCAGGAGACTGAGGCAAGAGGATTGCAAGTTGAAAGCCAGCCTCAGCAACTTGGTGAGACTTGTCTCAAGAAAAAGGGGTGGGGGGGCACTGGAGATTTAGCTCAGTAGTAAAGCACCCCTGGGTTCAGTCCCCATTCTAATTAAAAAATAAATAAAAGGCAAGAAAAAAAAATAAAGCCTTTAGATAAAGAGTTAATACTAAAATGAAGAATCAGAAATAAGCCCATAAACCAGGATTTGTGGCACACAAGTTCAAGTCCAGCATCTTAGACCCTGTGTCAAAATTATTTTAATCTATTCTAAACTGAATTCCCAGAGCTTCTGCTTTTATTTATTTATTTATTTGTTTATTTATTATTTTTTTTTAAATTTTTTAGCAGCAGTGGGGATTGAGCCCAGTGGCTGTAATCCAAGTGGTGCAGGAAGATTATGAGTTCAAAGCCAGGCTCAGCAACTTAGCAAGACTGTAAGCAACTCATTGAGACCCTGTCTCTAAATAAAATATTAAAAAAGGCTGGAGATGTGGCTCAGCAGTTAAGCATTCCTGGGTTCCATCCCCAGCAGCAAAAAAAAAAAAAAAAAAAAAAAAAAGAGAGAGAGAGAGAAGAAAAAAAAAAGTTGCAGGGCTGTGGGGATATAGGGATGTAGCTCAATGATAGAGTGATTGATTCCATTCTTAATAATGTTGTGAGTCCTAGACCAGAGACCTGATTCTGATGATCCAATAAATCAGGTCCAGCAACTCACCACACAAACCTAACAGAAAATGATGAAAAACATGAAAGGAACTTCAATCAGTGTGGCAACATCAGGAAAACAAGGGGAACCACATTCTTATCCCTGTCTTCAAGGGGCTGACAATGACTTTGAGGTTTCATAGAGAAAGGGAAAGAGGGCAGGGATTGGGCATTGTGGAGGATTTTCATAGTTGCCAAAGCAGGTGGTCTTGATTAGGTGTGGTCTGTCCATCTTTAGCTCAGGATTGGTCAGGTGGGGACTTCAAGTGGGATAAGAAAGTTGCCATTGCCAGGAGGATATCTTCAGCTCATCAGAAGATGTTTATCAAGTGGACCTGTTGTTGTTCATGGAATCCAAGGGGACTCAGAGCAATTGAGAAGATGCAAAATGGAGGCAGAGATGCCAAGTCTTTAATTCTGCTTTTAGCCAACTATCCACATTTAAAGACAAAACCAAATCTAAGACCTTGTCAGTACTGCAAACAAACAAACCATAAATTTCTGCACACTTGGTTTCTACAAATGGCCCAGAATTGAAGACCATGGGGATAAGAGGGAGTTTTAAAAAATAATGTTCACACAGTTGTTCATACTTTAAAACTTCATTTTGGATTCCTATTTTGCATCATAAACAAATCAATTTTGGGCAGATTAATGACTTAAATGTAAAAATAAAAATTTAAAATTTTTTCAGTGATCTATTGGAAAATGGCTATGCTTTGGGGATAAAGGAGGTTTTCTTTAATCAGACATACACATTCTCTCTCTCTCTCTCTCTCTCTCTCTCTCTCTCTATCTCACACACACACACACACACACACACACACACACACACAACATGATCTACAAAAGGAAAGAGTAATTAAAATTTTTCTAGGGCTGGGGTTGTGGCTCAGCCGTGGAGTGCTCCTCTCCTATGTTCAGGGCCCAGGGTTCAATTCTCAGCACCACATAAAAATAAATAAGCAAAATAGAAGTATTGTGTCCAACTACAACTAAAAAATAAATATTTAAAAAAATTTTTTTTCTACTTTTTTTTTTTTCCTTTGTTGCAGTGTGGGGATGGAACCTGATAGACCCAACCTGATCTTTTCTTAAAATTGGGAGCAATCTCGCCACAAAGCCATGAAAAGATAATTTTGGCTTTACTATAAATTACTGCAAATTCTGAACCTGCTTGGAATGCCTGCCCGTGCCTTGAACTTACCCATGCCTGGCTCTCTGACCAGATAGCAGCCCTCTCTGAAACTTCAGTGACACCTCATAAATATTGGCCTTCCCTGGCCAGACAACGACCCTCTCTGAGGCTCTAATGGTCCTCATAAATTCTGATGTTGGGGCCAGCAAAAAATGTAAACTACCATTAGTGTGATACTTGTCAGAGTTCTGTTACCTGTAACCACCCTTTATGTAACTTTCTGGGCTATAAAGTTGGGCTGCAGGAAAGTTGCTGGGCTGTCTTGTTCCCGCCGTTTTGGGAGGGAGAGGCAGCCTGGCCGGTCGAAATAATAAGCTTGCTTTAATTTGATTTTAATTGGAGTCAGTGGTCTTTTCTTGCGTCCTGGTCTAACAAACCCAGGGCCTTGCATGTAGTAGGCAAATGCTCTACTACTGAGCTACATCACCAACCCTAATTATCCCAAATTCAAGAATTTCTCTGCCAGATGCAATGCGCTTTACACCTGTAATTCCAGCAACTTAGGAAGCTAAGGCAAGTGGATCATAAATTTGATGTGAACCTCAGCAACTTAGACCCTGTTTCAAAAAAAAAAAAGAAGAGCTGGGGATGTGGGGATGTAGCTCAGTGAATGTAGTCCCTGGGTTCAATCTGCAGTACAAAGAGAATAATTTCTCTTCATCAAAAGGTACAATGAAGCTGGGCATGGTGGCCCATGCCGATGATCACGAGTTCAAAGTCAGCTTCAGCAACTTTTGGAGGCCCTAAGCAATTCAGTGAGACACTGTCTCTAAATAAAATTTAAAAAGAACTGAATGTGACTCAGTGGTTAAGTGCCACTTAAGTTCAATCCCCAGTACCAAAAAAAGGGAAAAAAAAAAAAAAGTACCATGAAGACAGCTAAACCATTCACAAACTGGGAGAAAATATAACACAAAAACTGATAAAAATAGTAATATCTAGAACAAAGTTGCTCAACCTTGTTACTATAAACATATTGGACCAGCTAATTCTTTGTTATGTGGAGTCGTCCTTTGTCTTGTAGGTTCCCTGGCCTCTACCTAAGTAGACGCCTTTTGTGGTTACCAAAAACATCTTAAGACATTGCCAAATGTATTTTTAAAAAATATTTATTTTTTAGTTGTAGTTGGACACAATACCTTTATTTTATTTGTTTATTTTTATATAGTGCTGAAGATAGAACCCAGAGCCTCGCACGTGCTAGGTGAGCGCTCTACCGCTGAGCCACAACCCCAGCCCCTGCCAACTGCATTTTGAAATGAGAACTCTCCTTCAGTTGAGAACTACTGATCTAAAATAGTGGGAGGGGTTGGGGATACAGCTCAGTTGGTAAAGTGCTTGCCTTCCATGCTCAAGACCCTGGGTTCAATCCCCAGCACCACAAAAAATAAATAAAATGAAATAGGTGGGAAACTATTATAGTTAAAATGATAATGGAAGAGGAAAAAAAAGGACTTAACAGAATAGCAAACCCAATCATATGAAGATGCTGAATTTTTTGGTAAATCATGGGTTAAAATACAAAGATACCATTTCATGCTTACAATTGGCAAAAATTTTTAAATGCCACAATAACAAGTGCTTATTCAGTTGTAGAATGGTTACTGAACATGCATGAGGCTGGGTGTTAAATCCCCAGTATCACATACACACTCATACAACACCACAGAATTTGAAATTATGTATGCCTCATAGCCAGTAATTTCTCTCTTAAGTGTCCTAGAAAACTTTGCACATTTGTACCAGGATATGTGCAAAAAATGTTCATATCCCTTTTAAAACAAAACAGGAAACCAATATATGTGAACAGTGAAATTCATAAATTGTATAGATATCGGATAGCAGTAAGAGTGAATACTATACAGCTATGTAACATCTTGGAGGAATCTAGGAACACAGTGTTGTGGGGCAAAAAAAAAAAACTTTCAGAAGATGATATAATATTTGATTCAATTTATACAAATCATAAAACAATATGTTGTCTAGGGAGATAAACACATGAGTAAACTACAAATAATAGCAAAAACATTATAAACACAAAATTTGGAATAGTAGCCAGGTACAATGGCCCACACCTGGAATCCCAGTGACTTAGGAGGCTGAGTAGGAGGATCGCAAGTTTGAAGCCAGACTCAGCAACTTAGTGAAGCCCTAAGCAACTTAGGGAGACCCTTGATGCTGGTGATGAGAATCAATTAGGACCAAGTTCTGTTACCCCAGATGTGAAGATTTAACATCCCAGAAATGCCGAGACAAGTGTAGAAAGCAAAGGACAGAACAGAGATAGACTTCTCCTCTGGGGAGGAAGAAGGGAATCCAGAGCTGGTATCCAAAGAAGTGGGGTGTCTTGCCCCTTTTATACTTTCTTAGATTTCCTTTGTTCTCATGGCTTCTCCTCCCTGAATCCTGCATAGATGACCAACAGGTGGGTCAAAGGTGGGCAGGAAGGGAGCAGCCCAGAAGGCTTTAATTTACAACTCCTACAATTCCTTGCAGGGAGGAACAATCCCCTGCAAACAGGTCACCTTGGCAACTAGTGGAGAAGGAGGGGGAAGGGCTTTGGAGATATTAGCATTTGGTTTTCTTTCCTGAATAGCCCCCATCTTCTGATCAGGCCCAATTTTTATTGCCTACAAGGACTGTTTTTTGTTTGTTTGTTTGTTTTTTGTCCCCCAGGTTTCCCTGACACAGGGTTCAATCCCCAGTACCAAAACCCAAACAAACAAAAAGGATAGACTGATTCAGAATAGTAGATTCAAGGGAAGGGAAGGAATGGAGTGGGGAAAGGGCATAAACAGAACCTCACAGATTAATGATACTCTGAGGCCAGTTTGAGGTGATTAAGCAATGCATGCACAAAAAGAACCACCAATCAGGCGCCAACAGAACCGCCTGTGGGGTCTCCTGGCCAATCATGGATCTTAGCCAGCTCCCCAGACCAATCCCAGTAGGACAAGGGACTCTGAAAACCCCATTTTTCTGTCCCAAGCTCTCCCTTCCTGCCCTAAGCCCAATAAAAATTCCAGTCCTGTGGAGCCCCTGCACCTCTCCCCAGACCCACCCTGTTGGTCTGAGGGTCTCAGACGGGCAGACAATGGCCAAAGGAGGCAGATTTAAAAGGGCCACTGAACAGGCTTTATTGAGATATCACTCCCGGGCGGAACTCGATCAGACCCACAGAGGGGACAGGAGAAGGGTCTGAGGAGAAACCGCGTGGAAGCTCAACCGGACTGGACTTTTATGGGGCTTACAGCAGGAAGGGAAGGGCTTGGGACAGGAAAAGGTGTTTCTAGGGTCCCTTGCCCCCTTGAAGTTGGTCAGGGGAGTTGGCTGAACTCCAGGATTGGCCAGGGGGTCCTGCTGATTGACAGGCATTTCCGCCAGCATCTGATTGATATTCTTTTCTCGGCGGGGGGCTGCTTTGTTCTAAGTTGCCACTAAGTCGCCACCAAGTCACCACCAAGTCGCCACCTAAGCCGCCACCGACCTAACATGGTCCAGGAGTGAAATCTGAATAAAGCCTTGTGCAGCAGCCATTTTAAATCTGCCTCCTTTTGATCACCGCTGCTTGTCCTTATACTGTTCAATTTTCATAACCAGGTTGTAGATATGTGGGTGTTTATTATATCATTTAACATACATTTTATAACAACTTAAAAACAAGCCAGGCCCAATGACATATAACTGTAATCCCAGTGGCTCAGGAGGCAGAAGATGGAGGATTGCAAGTTCAAGGGCAGCCTTGGCAATTTAGTGAGACCCTGTTTCTAAATAAATAAATAAATAGGGTTGGGGATGTCCCTCCGTGGTTAAGTGCTCCTGGGTTCAATCCCCTGTATAAAAAAATAACAACAAAGAGCTGGGCTTAGTGGCACATACCTGTAAACCCAGTGACTCAGGCGGCTGTGTCAGGGGTATCACATTTTTGAGGCCAACCTTGGCAATCAAGCAAGATTCTCAGCAATTTAGTGAGAGCCTGTCTCAAAATAAAAATTTAAAAAGGACTGAGGGATGTGGCTCAGTGGTAGAACACCTCTGAGGTCAATTCCCAGCACCAAACAAGGGCTGGGGATGTAGTTCTGTGGAAAAGCGCCCCTGGGTCCTATCTTCAGTCAAAATAATAATAATAATAATAAATAGTACTAATTTATCTTTAGAAATGCCATTATTTTTACTAGTTCTGAAAGAAAAAGTATCATTTTTAGAGGAAGTAATAGCTAACATTACTGAGTTTATACACCAGTGTTCTGGGAGCTTTGCATATACGAACTCATTTTATCCTCAGAATATATTATGAAGTAAGTGCTATTATTATTTCTATCTGTTTTACAAATGAAGAAACCACCATGAAAGTAATTTACCCAAGGTCTTATTACCAAAAGCTCAGTCCTTATTCCCGATGCCAATCCAATAACAAGGACACAGTTCTGAGTCAAAGGAAAAAGAAAGTTTATTGCTTTGCTAGTAAAGGAGAAGTACCTAGGACCCCTGTCCCAGAGGCTATGATTTTGCCCATTAGAGGCAGTGTTGGGGAGCTTTTAAAGAGGCAATCAAAGACTCCATTCCATGTGTTCTCTGTTGGAGTTTTAATTCACTTATTAATTTGGGTGATAATCATTTCTGAAGTATTCTAGTGCCATTCCCAAAGTCTGAATTATTTCATTCCTGTGGTGGGTATGTGCTCAAGGACAGATAACTCTGCCAAGGATAGGGAAGAAAGTTAATCCTGTTTCCCCTGAGATTAGGAAAGGGGATAGAGAGGAGGAAGGAGAGAGGAAGAGAAAGAAACATGTCCATTTTAAAATAAAGTTGCAGTGGGCTGGGTTTGTGGCTCAGTGGTAGAGTGCTTGTCTAGCCTGTGTAAGCACCACATATAAATAAAGGTATTGTGCCCATCTACAACTAAAAAAAAAAAAGTTTCAGTGCCAGACAGCAAGTGCTACATTCAAAGCATAAAATGGACCATTGTTAAGTGATTATCAGTAACGCCTCCTTTCTCAAACTTCAAATTTAGAGGGTGGAACAGTTTCATTTTAAACTTGACCAATAGTCCCAGGGAATACTACAATAGTATTTCCCAAATCCTTACAAATATAGCTAAAACACACATCCCCAGCCAACATTGATATGCTTGCATCATTACCAAGCACTAGTTACTCTGTTTTTAATGAACACAAACAGAAGAATGGAGGGCACCTTACTGACAGAAGGCGGAATCATAGCCTGGAGTTCCATTTTCTTAAGCAATTTAAGACAACTTCTATTATCACGTAAAGCCAAGGTAACTGAGGGCCAACCCTGAAGATATAGAGAAAAGGAGTTGTTGAAAGGAAGGAAAAAGCATTTGATAGTCCCTGCCACAGGGTAAAAGCCAAGGGCCAAATTGGACTGGCCCTTTCTGTTCCTATTTAAGAGTTTGGAATTTTCAGAGCAGGGCACAATGGTGCTGTTCGGAAATCTCAGGGACTTGGGAAGGTGGGAGGATCACAAATTCAAAGCCATCCTGGACAATTTAGCCAGACCCTATCTCAAAATAAAAAGGGCTGCGTATATAGTTTAATGGGATATAGCACCCCCTAGATTCAAATCCCCAGTACTACAAAAACCTGTGAAGTCCTGGAGCTATTGTTTCTTAGTTTTTTTTTTTTTTTTTGTAGTGTTTCTTGCCTTCTAATTTCTTCAGAGTAATTCATAGCAACAAATTTAAAACCATTAACTGCAGTAGTAAGTGCCTATAATTCTAGCTGCTCCAGAGGCTGAGACAGGAGAAGCAGAAGTTTGAGGCCAGCATGGGCAATTTATCAATTTAGAGGTAGAGAAAACAAGTTGTTGAAAGGATTTTAAAAATAAATAAAAGGGGCTGGGGAATGTAGCTCAGCGATAGAGCACCCTAGGTTCAATTTCTGGTACCACAAAAAAAAAAAAAAAAGAAAGAAAGAAAGAAAGAAAGAAAGAAAAGAAAACCAAAGGTAAGGAACAGGATGTTAAATAGGCTGTCTGAACACTTGAGCCACTTTTGTGAGGAGTTGCAAACCTGAAGAGTATCAGTTACTTTAATGAGTACAAGCAAGTATTGGGTCCTGGAGCTAGCCAATCAGAGAGCTGTTCTGTGCAAACGAAAGCACTCTCTTACTTCGAAATGGGAAGGTTTAGCAAAGTTTTCAGCTCAAAATTATTAGTCATATCACTTAAAGTGAAGGTTTCTCACCTTTTGTTCCTTCATCTGTGAAAATTTGAATATCGACCAACAATTAACATATTATGCTGTATCTTATTATTTCATTGCCAAGACAAAGAGAATAGGATGACGGCAAAAGCAACCCTATCTGACTTGACAATGAGTGGGTCTTCAGGGTATGAATGATCTGTCTTATCTGAAGAACATGATAAAAATATTTTGAACATTATAAATTCACAGTTGAATTTGTTAGTAAAACATTTTTTGAAACAGAAATTTGCTTAACAATGGTGATTTTTTTTTCTTTTTTTGAGGGCCTTGCACATTCTAGGTAAGTGCTCTACCACTGAACTATATCCTCAGACTTCAAAGGTGATTTTCTTTCATTCTTTTCTTTTTTTTTTTTTTTTTTTTTTGTATTAGGGATTGAACTCAGGGGCACTCGGCCAATGAGCCACATCAGCCCTATTTTGTATTTTATTTAGAGACCCCTGTCTGAGTTGCTTAGTGCCTCACTTTTGCTGAGGTTGGATTTGAACTCACGGTCCTCCTGCCTCAGCCTACCAAGCTGCAGGATTCCAGGTGTGGGCCACCACGACCATTGAAGATTATATTTTTGCTGCATATGAGAAAAGCTATGATATAGATTTTGCTTTTTATGGCCATATACATGATAGTTGTGAATCTATGTGTTGGTTATTATAAAAACTTAAAGCCTGAACCATTTAATTGATGTACACTGCATCTTCATCTTAAACTAAGTTACTTAGGGCTAACTTTCCTTTTCACAAATGACAGACAAAATAGTTTCCTTCTCACAAAAGAACTCACATTTTATACATGTATTTATTTCATAGTTTGTTATTTTTTACTTTCAATTTTGGAAAAAAATTTCTATTTTTATGATTATGTTTAGTCTATAACAAGTAATACTTATTATCCCTTGTATCACTGATATTGTATTGCCTTTTATTTTTTTATAAAATATACTATCTTTTTATTTATTTATTTATTTATTTATTTATAGTTTGAGTATCTATATATTTTTTTCTTTTTTCTTTTTTTTTGGTATAGATAATTGAAATCTGTTTAATGTATTTTTTAATTCTTTATCAGTATTGCTTGTATAGAAAATATAAAATATTTTCATCCAAGTTATTTTTTGTCAACATGAAGCATGGATTATTCATAATATTTTCACATATATATTCCTATATATGTTTATATACATTCACACACACACACACACACACACACACACACACACACATATGAATATACCCTAATGGCAACCAAATTTCTGCTCATACATTTTCATATATATATTCAATTACATAATCATAAACTATACTAAAACAAATTGTAAACATTCATCTCAAAAGAAAAATAACTATATACAAGTTTATAACCATTTAAATACTTTCATGTGTATTTTTACATATATATTCATATTGTATTCCTATATGTGGTTAAAAATGTTCAATCTCTAAACTAGCCCTAATTATTTTTCTACATTAGTCCTATACCTACCAATACACCTCAGAGAAACCTCTCTATATATAAACCATAACATTTTACATGAATGTACATATGTATTTGGGAATATAAGTCCATAAATTCACATAAAAACCCATAGATATTTTATATAAATACATATTTCCATAGGCATAACCTAGATTTCACATGTAAGGTAACAATATTGCTTACCTTAAAAATATCCATAGATAAAAGTGTGTGTGTGCGTGTGTGTATATGTGTATATATATATATATATATATATATATATATATATACATATATATATATATAATTTTTTTTAATTAGTTGTTGATGAACCTTTATTTTATTTATTTGCATGTGGTGCTGAGAATCAAACCCAGTGCCTCACGAATGCTAGGCAAGCATGCTACCACTGAGCCACAACCCCACCCCACATATAAATTTTGATATATATTACTTCTATATTCATATTTATATTCATATATATTGATATATATGTTCCAAAAGTAACCTGTTCCCTAAGCCAAAGTTGTAACTCAGAATTAAACCTAATCCTATCCATAATCCATAATTGTGAGCCTTTTAAACAAAAATTATAAGTTACTAAATGTCCATATGTACTTTCACATATATTTTCTGTATACATTTGCATACATTCATATACCTTAATGGAAACCCAAATCCTACCCATATATTTTCATATATATTCAGTTACATAATCATATCCTATATCTTACCAAAACTGTAAACATTCATCTCAAAAGAAAAATAACTATATACAAATCCATATCCATGTAAATAGTTTCATGTATATTTATATATATTTACATTTTTATTTATATATATATAGTTAAATATGGTTAAAAATGTTCAAACCCAGGGACTGGGGATATAACTCAATTGGTAGAGTGCTTACCTCGCATGTATAGGCCCTGGGTTCAGTCTCCAGCACCAAAAAATATATATATATTCAAACTCAGTATTATTGTGTTGTGGTCTATTTGATTCTTGAAGTTGAGAAGAGTTTGTTTGATGTATATAGATACTCCATTGTTTGGGGCATAAATATTTGATTTTTATGTCTTGTTGATATATAATTCCCTTAAGCAGTATGAAATGTCCTTCTTTGTCCCTTCTGATTATCTTTGGCTTAATGTCCACTTTTTTCTGATATGAGGAAAGAAACCCCTGCTTCTTTCCAAGATCCATGCGAGTTTTCCCCATCCTTTCACCTTAAGTCTGTGGATGTCTTTGCCTATGAGGTGAATCTCTTGGAGAGAATATGTTGTTGGGCCTTGTTTTTAATTCAATCAGTCAGTCTATGTCTTTTGACTGATAAGTTTAGGCCATTAATGTTCAAGGTTATTATTGAGATATGATTTTGTTTGTGGTCATTTTGGTTTATTTCTGGTTTTAAATTTGAATTAGTTTCTCTTTGACCATTCTCTTTGGTCTCTCTTTGCTGATTTTTACTTTTTTTTTTTCATCTTCATGGAATATTTTGTTGAGAATATTCTGAAATGCAGGCCTTCTGATTGTGAATTATTTTTATTTTTGTTTATCATGGAAGGTTTTTATTTCATCCTCAAATCTGATACTAAATTTTGCTGAATATAGGATTCTTGGTTGGCATTCATTTTCTTGGTGTGTGTTATTCCAGGACCTTCTAGCTTTGAGGGTCTGGGTTGAGAAATCAGTTGAGATCCATATGAGTTTCCCACTATATGTGATCTGATGTTTTTCCTATCCTTATTCTGTATGTTAGGCATTTTTATTATTATGTGCCTTGATGTGTGTCTGTGGTAATTTTGTATATTTGGGATCCTATACGTCTCTTGTATTTGATTTTCTATTTCATTCTTTAGATTTGGGAAAATTTCTGATATTATTTCATTGAAGAAGATTGTGCATTCCTTTGGTTTGTATCTCCACACATTCATCTATCCTGATAAATCTTAAATTTGGTCACTTCATGTTATCCCATATTTCTTGGAAGTTCTGTTCATGGTTTCTTAACATTTCTCCATAGTTAACTCTATATTCAAGATTATATATTTTGTCTTCATTGCCTAAAACTGTCTTCCAAGTGGCCTAGTCTGTTGGTGATGCTTTCTATTAAATTTTTAATTTGGTTTATTGTTTTCTTTATTTCAAGGATTTCTGGTATTTTTTTTTTTCCAGAATCTCTATCTCTTTATTGAAGTGAACTTTTGCCACCTGTATTTGCTCTCTTTACATCATCCTTTACTTCATAGATCAGTTTAACTATGTACATTCTAACATTCTAAACTCCTCTGACATTTCTTCCACTGTGGTGTCAATGGATTCTGTTATTAGAGTATCTTGGTTTGCTTGGGCAATTTGTTCCCTTGCTTTTTCATGTTGTTTGTTTGTCTCATCATCTAACAGTATGAATCTGAAGCAGTATAGTTTCTACCCTGTGGATTTATAGTGTCCCTGAAGGTTTCCAGTACCTCACTGTTTAAGCAGAGACAAATAATAACAATGACTAATGCAAACAATTTTAGCATTAATCCAAATAGTTCCCACTATGATGTCTACAATGTTAACTATCACAATAAACAGAAATGATATGATCAGTTATTGCCTATAAAAAGTAGCAAGTTTGCAAAAGGGTTTGCATTTTCAAATGGAGGACAGGAAGAGAACAGAATTGACACAGGATGTGATGATTATGAGGGAAAAGGAGAAGACAGAAGTAAAAGATTAAAGGAAGAGTAAAAGAGAGAACAATAGACATTGGCTGTTAACAGAGAATCAAGGGACAGGTAGGAGAAAAAAATAGATAAAGCAATTTTTTTTTTTGAAAAATTAAAGAATACAAAACAAAACTAAAATATACTACTCAAACATCCTACCTCAGAAAATACTAACCCATGTAAAATAACTGGGTTCAAAAATGCTAGAGATAAGAAGAAAAAAAAAATAGGAAACTGTATAAATGTCCATGTACCATTAACATCACAATTAAGCAGTGAAAAAGAATTAAAAAAAAAAAAAAAGAAAAAATCTTGATGAAAAGTTAAAGAATTCTTTCCATTGGAGTTCAAAATATTCTTAGTTTCTCTTCTCAGCAGTTTTAAGGGGGGTCTTCTGGAGTGTGGGGCTCCACCCTCTGGATTGCTGCCATGGGAGAAATAATACCATAGTGGAGTTCCTGGAGGCAGGGTTTAGGTTTAGGGGGATCCAGGCTCTTCACTGAATGCTAATTGGTCTGGAAATTTTAAATCAACGCACCTCCAGGGCCCAGTACTTGCTGGTCCAGGCTGGAAGACTTTACTCCAGAAATCTTCCTTGGGTTGCACTTGTGTGATGGGGGAGCCAATTCTTTCTCCCCTACATCACGTGAAGACCCTACATTTCCTGGTCTTGGCTTCAGTCTCCAAACAATCTCTCCCATCCCAGACCTTCCCTCATCCAGATGCCTCTCTCCCAGCCAGTCCTGCAAACAGTTGGATTGGAAGGGGAGGGATAGAGCTGGGTAGGTTTCCATGACCAGTTGTCCACAGTGTAAATCTCTCTCCATGTTTGATTTTAAGCACACTCTTATGTCCTGCAACATGTGTTCACTGGGCTTATATTTCGGGCCAGGCTTGGGTTTTCCAGGAATCGGCTTTCTCTGTTGCCAGCCCCCAACCCTAGCCAAAGCTGCAAAATGTTTTCTTCCTTTGTCCTCCACATGCTGCCTGGAGAGATGGCAGCTTCTTTCCCCACATGTGGATATGGTGCAACAAGTTCTTTGGGTTTGTTAGACAATGTCATTGGTCTCTAAATGCTCTGCTCTGTACCCAGACACATCTCAGGCCTCCCCAAAATGTGGGTTCCTCATCCCTTTGAAAGGAAAGCGAGCAATGAGAGACAGGTAAGCCAGAAATGAAAGACGGAGGCCAGACAGAGATACACACGAGAGTTTATTTGTCAGAGCTGACAAATAAAGGCCATCTCTCAATAGGAGAGAGAGGCAAATCGACCTTGAATTCTGGGACTTTTATGGGGGAGGCAATGCGGGGGCAGTTAAGGGTTGGGTTGGTATGAGGGAGTAGTGAGCCTTTCTCAGAAAGGCCCTTGGGTAGGAAAGTGAAACTTTTTCTCTAAAATGGCAGCCATCACTTAAGACGGCCATCCAGATGCTAAGCAAGGACCCTATACCCTCCACTATGTTCACAGAAGGACCCCTCTGGCTGGAACTCTGGCCCAACTGTGGCAATGGCTGTGCCACTGGGGATTTTTTCCTTATTATATTCAACCTCCTGCTCGGATGTCCAATTTTAAGTTCCAGTAAAGTCCCTCCCTTTTGTTTTGGTTCACCCACCTTGCAGAGAAGTTGCCTGTCTGCTTTATTGGTTTCACACCATGGAGCAGCCAGGAATGTGACCTCCTCTATTCCACCATCTTGGATCTTTGTATTGCCTTTTAAAATAACGTTTAAGCAGTTGTTATGGTGCACACCTGTGATACCAGCAACTCAGGAGGCTGAGATAGGATGATTGGAAGTTGGAGACCAGTCTGAGCAACTTAGCAAGAACCTGTGTCAAAATAAAAAAAAAAAAAAATAAAAAAGACTTAGGGTTTAGCTCAGAGGTAGAGTGCCCCTAAGTTCAGTTTCTAGTACTGCTATAGATAAATAAATAAAGTTTAAGAAGTGAATGAAGGGGCTGGGGTTGTGGCTCAGCGGTAGAGTGCTTATTGCCCATGTGTGAGGAGGCACTGGGTTCAATCTTCTGCACCACATAAAAATAAATAAAATAAAGGTGTTGTGTCCATCTACAACTAAAAAAATAATTAAAAAAACAACTAAGTGAAGCAATAGTACTGCTTTTGTTATGGAAGAACCAGATCCTAGATAGCAATCATAAACCCTGAACAACAACAACTCCAAAAAGCTACCTGAAGAGTCTGAGATTGAGCAGAAATTAAAAGAATGAAAATGTGCACCAAAGTCCTGACAAAGGGTGTGTGTCCATTTTTGCAGCTTTATTCAGACAAGAGGCACAGACACAGCATGACACAGAGTGGTTGAAACTCTAACAGCAAACCAATCAGGCTTAGGAAACAACCTAAACCAGAACTTGGGACAGAGACAGACACCAAAAATTGAGGGAGGGAATTGACTTAATAGAAGGCTGCATATTTCTACATAAAGAAATATTTGTTGGTGTACACCTGTAATCCCAGCAGTTTGGGAGGCTGAGACAGGAGGATCCTGAGTTCAAAACCAGCCTCAGCAAAAGCAAGGCACTCGCTAAACAACTCAGTGAGACCATGTCTCTGAATAAATTACAAAATAGAGCTGGAGATGTGGCTCAGTGGTTGAGTGCCCCTGAGTTCAATCCCTGGTATCCCACTCCCCCCGCCAAAAAAAGAAAAAAATATTTATAACATTGTTTCACAGGGCTGGGGGTATAGCTTAGTGGTAGAGAGCTTGCCCAGTATGTACCAAACCCTGGGTTCAATCCCCAACACTGGAAAACAAATAAATAGGTGATTTTTTTTTTTTTTTAATCCTTAAAAGGTAGAAAAAAAGGAGCATAAAAACAAAATCAAGCAGGGCTTAGTGGCACCCGCCTGTAATCCCAGCAGCTTCCGAGGCTAAGGCAGGAGGCTTGCAAGTTCAAAGCAAGTCTCAGCAAAAGCAAGGTGCTAAGCAACTCAGTGAGACCCTGTCTCTAAATAAAATACAAAATAGGGCTGGGGATGTGGCTCAGTGGTTGAATGTCCCTAAGTTCAATCCCCAGTACAAAAAAAAAAAAAAAAAAAAAAGCAAAGAAAAGAAAAGAAAGAAAGAAAAGGAAAAAGAAAATCAAAAGAGAATATATAAGGACTGGGGATATACCTCAGTTGGTAGAATGCTTGCCTCACATGCACAAATCTCTGGGTTAAATCCCCAGTACCATAGGGAAAAATAAAAAAGAAAGAGAACAAATAAAAGTCAAGTGTGGTGGTGCATGCCTGTGATCTCAGCCACTCAGCAGGCTGAGGCAGGAGGATCGAGTGTTCAAAGCCAGCCTTAGCAAAATTGAGGTGCTTAGCAACTCAGTGAGACCCTGTCTCTAAATAAAATACAAAATAGGGCTGGGAATGTGGTTCAGTGGCTGAGTGCCCCTGAGTTCAATCCTCATATGGAAAAAAAAGAACAAATAATAAAATGGGACAGCTAAATCCAAATATATCAATAATTACATTAATTTATTTATCTATTTATTTATTGTACTGCCAACATCTCGATCGTGAACTTCCAGCCTCCAGAACTGTTGAGAAAATAAATTTTTGTTGTTCAAGTCCTCCATCAGTGGTATTTTGTTATGGCAACCCTAGCAAATTAATATGTACATATTCAATTCAATAAGCCTAATAGTTGAATTCAACAACACTTTATTGGACAACCTGTATAGCCCTCAACTCCCGATGCTGGCTAACTGATTAAAGCATAACCTCTTGTCCTTCAATGGCCTCTACTTTAGTTAGCTACACATGGTGGTAAGGAGTGGTTCTGCAGAAGCTTAGCCAACTGTATGCACCATTGAGATACATTCCTCTCCATACTTTACTCTGCAGAGTCTTGGCAATGTTTATGCACCATTAGGGTATACTTCTTTCCATACTTAACAGGAAAAAAGATTTTGACACAATCTTTGTACCTGACTGAATGACCATTGCTTTAACAAAGACTTTTAAATTTCAAGTAACAGAAACCAGCACAAGTAAAATTTGAAGAAAAGAAAGATTTTTGTTTGTTTTGTGGAAACCTTATGGGAGTACAGCTTGACCACAGAAACACTGAAACCAGTTCCTGGAGAATCATCAGGAATCAAAACCACTCCTGTCTTTGACTAGGGCCACCCACCCTTGATCTACTTACAGGTCTGTTTTCTGTAGCCCGCATTCTTTGTTTGTCGGTGGAAATTGACATCACCCAGCCCTGGTCTTCAACATTTCTTATTTCCCAGACACAGAAGCACTAGCCAACTGGCTAGTGACATTGTCCGGGTTCCAGGTTTGAGAGAGAGTCGAGTGGTCCGCTTAGACCAGATGTCCACTGCTTATTTTATTGGCTTTGGTTAGAGAGGGTACGGTTATATTCACAAAAAAGAAGAAGAAAAAAAAAATCTTCCAGAAAGGTAGTGTAGATAGGGCCAATATTCCAAAAAACTTCCTTTCATAGCATCAAATGGAATTTAATAATAATTGAATAATGAGAAATAATTTGGTTCATCCACAAATGGGTATATTTGTTTTGGTTTAAACTTGTGGTTTTCAGACCTAGCTTCACAGGAAAGTCATCTGTGGAGTTTCAATACATGACAGAACCTTGTTCCCACCTCATACTATAATGCCAAAATCTGTTGAGGGGGCTGTGGCTGTGGCTCACTGGTAGAGCGCTCGCCTGGCATGCGTGAGACACGGGGTTCGATCCTTAGCATCACGTAAAATTAAAATAAAGGTATTTAAAAAAATCTGTAGAGGTGGGGTGTAGGCATTTTTAAAGTTTTTAAACAGTCATATATCCTAATGTGCTGCCAGGGTTGTGAATTACTTGTCTGTCGGTTTATTTATTTATTTATTTTTCAGTACTAGGGATTGAACCCAAGGCTGCTCTCTCACTGAGCTACATCCTCAACCCTTTTATTCTGTATTTTGAGACAGGGTCTTGCTAAGTTGCAAAGGCTGGCCTTGAACCTGCAGTGTTCCACCTCAGCCTCTGGAGTCATTGGGATAATAGGTGTGTGCCACTCTGCCTGGCCCAAATTACTTGTCCAGATGTCATAGTAGTATAACTTCAGACTTTATGATTTCATATTTTATTCTTAAAGGATGTGCTTCTGCTAAATTTTATGGCAAAAATCATTATCAAGTATTTTGGGGAGAGAAGAGTTTCCTCCAGGAAGATTGTATTAATTTGAAAATAGCTAATAATATTTCTGTATGGTTGGGCTCTGAACAAGTATATCATCAGGTCGCTTGGAACTTAACTGTCTTCTGGAATAAGAAATGGAGTGCCAAAATAATAATAATAATAAAGAAACTTAGTGCCCTCCACACATCCATGCAGTCTCTGCAGTAGAAACCGTTCATGGTCTCTGCCATCTTTTCAGCTCCTAGTACTATTTCTGTGCTTTCCTCTGGGCTTCTGTGTGCTATTGCTTCCAAAGCCCATAGCTGGGATTTTTGCTGGATACTTCCCTTAAGCCACTAAAACTTTGTTTGCCCAGGAGAAGAGCTGGAAATATATAGGAGTTCACTCCCTGAGGCCCCACCCCACTCCACCTTACCCCTTAGACTAGCAGGGGATTATGGGAGCCAGGTTCTCCAAGTGGCTGCCACTGTCAGGTTTCCCTGCAGGTTCAGGCTGAAACCATCCTTTGTCCTTCTGTATTTTTACCCTACTTATAAAATAAATCACTTGTATGCATGTACAAATGTATGACAATGAACCCAAGTATTTATGTATAATTAAAATATATCAAAATATATCAATAAAAAATCAGAAACCAAGAAAGATAGTTCTATATAAATCCTGATCACAGGTATGCTTCAGGGAGATAGTCATCTTTTTATAATTTTATTCCTTCTCTCTATATAAAATTCGACATGCACCTGTTATCCCAGCTACTCCGGAGGCTGAGGTAGGAATATCACAAGTTCAAGGTCAGCTTGGGCTTTTAAGCCAGACTCTGTTTCAAAATGAAATAAAGCAAAAAAATGCCTGGGGATGTAGCTCAGTAGTAGAGCACTTGCCTAACATGCTCAAGATCCTGGGTTCATAAACAAAATGAAAATAAAACTCAATTTGGGGCTGGGGTTGTAGTTCAGTAGTAGAGTGCTTTCCTTGCATGTGTGAGGCACTGGGTTCGATTCTTCGCACCACATATAAATAAATAATAAAATAAAAGCCCATTGACAACTGATTAAAAAACTTTTTAAAAACCCCCTCAAAATAGCTTTTTAATAACACTGTTTAATAACTTTTCCGGAGTGGAATGTCACTCTTAGGAAGAGAGCAAAGAAGTCACCCCTTAATAAATCACTGAGTCTGTTTCTCTGGAAACTTGGGAACCCCAAGGGAGCTAGAGTTTGGAGGAGAAAATGTAAAGTGGTAAGTGGGGCAGGGGTAGAGAGGAGGAGCATTTCGGTGGAAGAGCTCCCTGGTTTCAATTCCCAGTACCACACACATACAAAAGTGCACTATATAATACAATTTGAGACAGACTGTATGTTACATAGTTTTCTGGCTGCATAGAATTTGTGAAGGCAGGCGTGACTACACCACAAGGTGGCGCTCTAACTACATTTACAGCCACAAACTGACATTCTGGGAGCTTTGCAGTTCCCCACTCCGGCACTCAGTCTTTAAAGGGCTCTAACTAGAGGTCTGTCACACTCCAGCCATAGTCAGCCAGCCTATCATTAGTGCCAAGCCTTCCTCCTGGAGCAATGACAGTGTAAATTTCAGCAATGGCAGAAAGGGGACAAATACCAGCTGTTGTGCATTTAGAATAATTGCCACAGACCATTTGGAGACAGCGTTATAATCACAGCTCTTATACAGACTTATACAATATTTCACTTTCCTATTTTAATCTCCCTCAACACTCTGTATCATGAACTTGTGAATCTATTCAACACACGGGAGTCAGGAATTATCTGCCCCCAGTTTTACAAAGTGAGCTTTACTCCCCCAGGAGGCACCGTGCTCTCTCATCTCAATGTCCTGCCATTCCTTCTTCTGGCAACCCTTCTCACCCCACTGACCGTGCTCTGCACAAATGTCATTCGCCAAAAGGCTCTCCCTACTCCTGCTTCAGGTCTGGGCTTCTTTATTTACCTTCAGCTTCTCCAGTTCATCCATATGTTGGCATTTTTCTCATACATTCTAAGTGTTTTTTTTTTTTTTATCTGTCCCCTCCACTCCAAGTCCCTTGAGCTTTCTTATCTTTATATCTCCAGTGTATACCACAATCCCCCCCACAGAGTGAGTGGGTGGATGAATGAATAAATAAAACAAATTCTGAAAGATCAAAGACCTTGTCCCATCTTGAATCCACGGCAGAGATGGAAACATTCAGACATTGAGACTCGAAAACCAAAATGTCTTACTAGCTGTTGTGATTGACTGTATCTAGATCTCACCTTAGAAAACTCCTAAATGGGCCTAAATGGAAAACTCCAGGCCTTACAGTGAGCCACAGATCAGGAGAGATTCCCCAGTGCTGGTACATCAAGACTCCATAGCCCCCAATCTGCATGGAATGTCTGAACAACATGACTTACTAAGTGAGATTATCTTCCATACACTGTAGTCAAACAGTTTCTTAGAATGGAAATAATTGGGAATACAAACAGAAATGACAAACTTTGGAGTTCCTCCTAATTTCTTCTATGTTCTGTCTTCCTCTGGCTTTGTGGGGGACATCTGACATCTTTCCTCCTCCTCCTCCTCCTCCTCTTCCTCCTCCTCCTCCTCTTCCTCCTCCTCCTCCTCCTCTTCCTCCTCCTCCTCCTCCTTCTCCTCCTTTTCATGTAATAATGTGGTTTTTGTTTCTTTGTTTTTGTAATACTGGGAATTGAATCTAGGGGCACACTATCACTGAGCTATATCCTCAGCCCTTTTGAATTTTTGTTTTGAGACAGGATCTCACTAAATTGCCAAGGCTGGCCTTGAACTTGCAATCTTCCTGCCTCACCCTCCCGAGTAGCTGGGGTTTCAGGTATGCACCACTGTTCCTGGTGGCGATGTGTTTATTTTAAATTTACTTTAATTGAAAAAATAAAATTGTATATTTTTGGCGCACAACATAATGTTTGAAGTATGTAACATTGTGGAATGGCTAAATCAAGCTAATTAACATGTGCATTACTTCATGTAATTTTTTTGTGTGTAGTAAAAACAATTAAAATCTACTCTCTTGGCAATTTGCAAGAATATAATACACTGTTATTAACTATATTTATATAATAGATCTCTTGAATTTATTCCTGCTGTCTAAGTAAAATATATACCCTTTGACCAACATCTCCCCAACTTCCTGCAGCCACTCAGTCCTTGGTAATCACAATTCCACTCTTCAGCTTCTGTGAGTTTACCTTTTCAAAATTTTCCATATGAGTGAGTTCATACTGTATTTGTCTGTCTGTGCCTGCCTTATTTCACTTAATATAATGGGAGACATCTTACTTCCAGAGACTGCAAGACCCCTAAACTTAGGGCAGCCTCTGAGAAAATCAGTGGGAAGCAGGATCCACCTGCATGTGTCTTGGGCTTGTCCTTTGCAATGCTTGCTCAGTGGTCCTGGGGTCACCAAGCAGAAGCCATCCTACTCTGAGCCCAGGATGTCATTCTCGCCCATCTTTGGTGAGGTAGGTGGTGAAAGGTTGGTACCTGAGATGTGGTTGTAAGAAAGTTGGGCCTCCTTTGGTGTCCTCTTTCTTGCATTAGCCAAAATTATTTTGTTTGTTAACTGTTCCTTCTCTCTCTTCCTTCCATTTATTTGATTTTCCTCTAGATCAGAATTTCATAAATGTTTCCTTCTGAAACATTTACTAACATTCACTGGGTGCCAAGCTCTGTGCCAGAAATATAAAGATGAACACAACAACAGTGTTTTATTCATGGTATTCACAGAATTCTAGAGGAGACATAAAAGTGAAAAAATGTCCACAGTACCATTGAGTAAGTGTGATAATGGAGGCATAGATCAGCCTTGTAAGATCAAGGGAGTGGCTGTGTATTGTTATTTGATGTTTAGTAACCACCTAGTGGGAATCCCCCTGATTTATAGTGTTTGCTGATTCCCATGTAGCAAATTCTCCCATCATGGCCAATTTTAACCCATTGAGTTGGGAAGCAATATACATGGCTGGCTCTTTTGTTGCCATAACAGCACATCCCCATGATATTGGCCTTCTGCATCCCTGAGCAGAGAATCCACCCACGTTGTGCCTGGACTTCTCACCTACACAGCTGTGAGCCAAGAAGTAGGTTCTATTTTAAGCCACTTAAGTTTGTTGTAGTTTGCCCTATAGAAGATGAACCCAGTGCTGATTAAACTCCTTTTACAGATGTGAAAACTAAGGCTTAGAGGAAGTAAGGAATTTGGTCAAGGCCATGAACATCTGGCAAGTGGTGGAGCTGAGAAACAAAATGAGGTGTGTCTGATTTCAAGGCTTGGGACTAAGCTCCATTGGCCCATGACTCCCCATAGAAAGCCATGAAGAGTCAGAACCATGGGAGACTCTTCATTCATGCATGCATTTATTTATTATTTATTTGGGACCAGAAAATAATGAGCATTATTATTAAACATGAAATTCTGATCTAGAGGAAAATCAAATGTTGAGTGTGGATTTGAACTTTGAAGTGCCACTTCAGTGGTTAGCTTGATATTTATTTCAGAAGACAATGCTATAGAGTAACAGAAATTACATATGGGACTCTACTCATTAAATGTTTGAGTTTGGCTAGAGTGTCCATTTCTGCTTTTCTCCTCCAGCCTGACCAGATGTGCTTAGAAAATTCAGTTCTCCCTGAATATGTACATCTGTCAAAACTCCTGTCAATTTCAGCACGAGTGCCAAGGGAGTGAACAAAGAGAGTTAGCGATTAACTTCAAAGAACTTTGTTGGAGAGGAATAAAGATATTTAAGGCCTATTTTGTGAACTAATTGCATTTGCATATTTATGGGATTTACTGATATAGCAGTAATTAAAAACTATTTAGTAGTCTTAAAGGACACATAACTCAGTTGCTGTTTGCATAATAAACACTTCCTTATTATGTTTGCATAATAAACCCTCTCCCCCTGCTTCTTCCAAAAGACATTGGTGCATCTAAGTGATGCCATATCTTACTTGAAAATAATGAAGAAGCATAGTACACAAGCTCACAGAACTGTGGAAAGAAGCTTCTGAGAGAACTACGCTTCTAGGTACTCTTAGCTATAGGCTTGGCCTGGGCTGTTGTTAGAGAATGCAGATTCAACCCTCAGATGAAGTCTCTGTTTATTTCGCCCAAGTGATATTCCTTAAAGGGCCTGAAAGCATAGTCCCTCATGACTCCAAGTTTTTGTCTAAATATTCTCATCTGCTTGTAAGGCCTGAATGAGATTCACCCCAATATTCATCCTTCCTAAAAAGATGTGCAAGGGAATGATCAGACACAATGTGAATAAAAAACTTTCTCTGGATGAAAAGTGCTGCATTTAAGGAGAGGGAGAAGAGACAGCTTTCATGAAAAATTAAAGGTTGTGATGAGGGACAATACCAAATCAAAACGTGTTGAATAAACAAACTAAATCCAGACAGGACAATAAGGTTAGGAAAAGAGAGCTGAGCCAGGAGATGGTACAGAGCAGGGCCATTAAGAGAAGACCAGGAAGCATCTGAAGACAAGTCACACAAAACCTTTTCCATCCGGGCAGGATTAATCATCCATGAGGTGTAATGGGCAGGATCACCAGACTGTTGTTAAATTAGCTAATGAAGGTTGTAATGTACCTATATTACACATCATTAGCAATGGCCTTCCAGTAGCAGATGGGCATATGAGAAAGTGTGAAGAAAAGGGAGGGGAAGCATGTCCCGGAAGGTTTGACTTAGAGTCATAGCTTACAAAAATTCGTGTCAAGAATATGATGTTGATCATCGTTTCAATTAAACTTTTGTATAAAGAGAAGCTTCTGCATTCCTTTTCCATAAAAGCACTGCCTACATGGCTATGATGTCTGGCTTTTCCTTTCTCTTGTCTTGATTCATCTCATAGATAGACGCTGACAATTTGGAGAACTGATACCAGTGCTGGGACGTTGGGGACCAGATCAATCCTTTGTAAGCTTATCTCTTGATGAAGCCCCATTTATCTGCCCACTATCTCTAAAGGAAATTGCCCAAATAAATTTCCCATAACTTTGTGTTGAAGTTCCTCTACCAGGTTACATTTAAATTTCTTTTTTTTTTTTCATCTGAAATATTTTCAAATGTACAGCAAAATGGAAAGGACAGTAGAAAGAACTCCCGCCTCCTGTTCCTCCTCATGCAACCATTTGAGAGTATGGCCCACGTGACTACATCATCACAGGTGAATACAGAGTATTGTTTTTCCAAAGAAGGACATTCTTTCACATAATCTCAACACAATCAAAATCAGGAAGTCAATGTTGCCACATGATCTAATTCATATGTCCCATTCAAGCTTCATCAATTCCTCCCACAGTGTTCCTTGTAACAACAAGATCCAATCCAGAATCACATGTTGCTCATGGTTGTTGTTTAGTCAGATTTTTCATTGCTGAGACTAAAGGACCCAACCAGCACAACTATAGAGGAGGGAAATTTATTTGGGGGCTCATGGTTTCAGAGGTCTAAATCCACAGAAAGCGGGCTCCATTCCTCAGGGCTTAAGGTGAGGATGAACATCATGGTGGAAGAGTGGCAGAGGGAAGCAGCTCCCATCATGGTGATTAGGAAACAGAAAAGACACACTCTCCAGATAGGAAATTTGTATGCCCCCATTGTACCACTTCTTCCAGCCACATCCCACCTGCCTCCAGTTACCACTCAGTTCATTCCATCAGGGATCAATGAACAGATTAGGTTAAAGCTATAACCCAATCATTTCCCCTCCAAACCTTCTTGTGTTGTCTCACATGTAAGCTTTTGGGGGACATCTCATATCCAAACCATAATAATTGTCATGAATCTTTGGTCTCCCTTTGTTTGATACAATTCTTTGGTATTTTTTAAAATTTCATAACCTTAATTTTTTGAATATTTCATGCTTGATTTTTTTTTTTTTTTTTTTAGAATGCCCCATAGTATGGGGTTGACTCATGTTTTCTCCTGAGTAGATGCAAGTTAAGAGTTTTGGGCATGATTGCAACAGAAGAGCTCCTGTGTCGACTCAATTCATTCTGTCTCATGCCACACATGATCAACTGTTAATTTTCATCATTTGATTAAGGTGTTGTCTGCTAGCTTTCTCCACTGAAGGGTGTTGCTTTTTAATCTTTGTAATTAATAAGTGTACAAATGTGCCATTCCTCATCAAACTTTCCACCAACTAGTTTTAGCATCCATGGAAGTTTGTTGGGTGAACTAATTGTTATTATGAAGATTCCATTATGCCTTCTACATTTATTAGTCGGCATTTTCATCTAATGGAGTTCTTTCTCTTCTTCCTATTCACTTGCTTATTTAAATCAGTATGGATTTGTGGATTTAGTTTTATCTAGTGGGTTATAATTTGTTATTATCATTATTAATTTTTACGCTCAAATTGTACCAGATTTGGCCACTGGGAGTCCCTGTCATTTTATTGTATCCCCATAATTCTTTCTTTTTTTTTTTTTTGGCCCCATCATTCTTTTAGTACCTTTTTGCTTTCTAGTACATAAGATGTTCTGGGTTCCCTTATACTCTCCCTGCATCAGTTTGGGCAGCAGTAATTTCTCCATTTTTTTCCCTGTGAGTATGGTATTTAGAAACTAAGATCTGGGTACCAAGTGTGCTCATTACTCTTGGTGTCTCACTGCTCCCAGGGCCTCTAGTGAACAGAGCTAGGGAATATATATGTATGTATGAAAATGCATACACATACATTTATATTTGTATTTATTTCTGTGTTTAGCTAAATACAATACACTGAAAATCATCAGTTCACACTGACACTTCCAAAACCAACTCAACCCCATAATCCTCTCCTTTATTCCCTTTCATATTTGTAATTTCCTCTATCAACAATAGGAAGCCAATCAGGCTATATTTTATTGGTAGATAAAATTAGGAGGAGAACTTCATGGATTCTAAACAAAGGGACTGCGTAATTAGGAGAACAGGAGCCCAATATATTCTGCCTCACCCCTCATTTTGCTCTATAATAATTTAACTCAAATCTGTGCTTCTATAATGCCACTTAAAATAAAAAACTGGCAGATGTTGGAAATGGTATGAAATTTGTTTTTTTTTTTTGTTTCTATAGCATTAAGTAAGTCTAATGGAAGACAGAGCTATTATATAGAATTATGCATTCTTTTCCTTAAAATGAAGAGTCAATGAGTATTCTATTTAAAAAAAAAAAACCCTTTTATTGGATGATGCTAAATCTTAATAGTTCTCATTTTCAATAGGCCTAGAAGCATTCTCTTCTAGGTTGTTTCTCTCTGAATTGTGGTCAGTGAAAATATAAAAAGCACTCCTATTTATCAAAAATCAATGTTTCTTTTAATTAAAGGGGCTTGGGAAAACAAAAAGCACTTTTACCATTGTATTGTTTGCAGTTGTTCTTCATTAGACAATACCAGGTTTCCATTAGCTTTGTGTAATTCAGGAGTCTAATAACCACTGTCAAATGCTGAAGATGTTACTGCATAAGTCTGATTTAGGACAGCTATTTGGATCTCAATTATTAATGAAATTAGTGTCCTGAATGTCAGCAAGAGCATTGCCTTAGGTTGAGGCTGCAAAGGAAATCATATTAGTGTGGAATTTCCTCTCCTTAGGGGCTCCTCCTATATTACATTATTCACTTAGCTATGTCTTGTCAGGGGGATGGAATTGTTGGCCATCATTTGATTTTGGGGCAGAACCAAATGGAGAAGTTGCAAGATTTCTGGTGTCATCAATTCCAAAATCTTAGTGTGGTGCTGATATCGCCTTCGTCCAATTGAATGTTTATAAAATAGCATCAGGAAGGATAGTACACACTGGCAAACAGAGAAGAACAGAGACCTCTGTCACGAAAAATCGAGGAGTATTTTATCCAGTAGTCAAGTTTCTTTAACCTTTTGGGGATTTGCCCAAGAACATTGGCATGTGTGATGGCTCTTCTGTGGCCCTGCATCCTGGTGGCTGCCACAGGTGAGTCCTATTAATGATTTTACTGGGCACGGAGTATTAATGATTAAAAGTAAAGATAAGGGATACAGTGTGCTGTAAACGTCTTACAATTTTTTGTTTTAATTCATTCACTGTAAAATGTCAGTCCTGTGAAGCTACAGGGAGACCAATGATTTGTTTCTAACTTTGTTCCTACAATCATACACATGTGTATAGTGTCACATGATAGGACTTTTTACACATGGATGAAAGTATGCTCCAAAATGTTATGAGTGTTTGAAAAATCTCTCCTTTTCTAGAAATCAAGCTCTCTGCAGCAATTTATACTGAGTTTGTGGCATTCTTTTTCAGATTCACCTCTATGTATAATAATATATTTTTATTATCCAAAATGTTCTTATGTTCATAATAAGCTTTTAGTTCCACGGATTTGTCATGGCTACAGATGCTTGTGTATCATTTCAGTATTATAGTATGTATGTAAACATCTAGTCTTATAAAATGTACATAGAGATGAGTTTATCTCTAAAGATTGTACTAAAACTTGCAAGTTCTGAGTATACAATTCCTTTGAAAAAGCACTTTACAAACTAATATATCTTTTCTAAATTTCTCAAATTATATTTCCCTGGTGACATTAACTCTACTGTATTGAACTATTTAAGTTATAATACAATAGAGTCTTTGTATATGCACACAAATCCAAGAATTTATGTTTATGCTGGTGTTTCCCAGCATCCCACTTTCTTGAGGGTTTTTCTAGAGCCTGTATCCAAATTTTCAAGTTTTAACACATAACTGAAAGTGAAATGAGTCAATTACAGAGGTGAGTAAGGAATTTGGTAGTCATGCAGCTGGAAATTTAAAAAGAAAGCTGGAAATAATTTTTCTGTTAGATAGAGAAGAAAAATAATCTCTTTTGAAAGTATGAAAAGCCTGGATGTTTAACTTAAAGGATAAAAACATATCTTAATTTAAAAAAATTTACTGGATGCCAAATGGGTTTCTTAGCAAAAATAACTGTCACAATTAAGAAATAAAAATAGAAAATAGAAGAAATTCTTCTTGATACCTATTTCTAATCTATTTCTTTGTTTTTATGCTTAATTTTTGTTCTAAATATAGCAGAAAGGTGTTTTAACAATGTCCCAAAACCAGTGTTTTACCATAAATTACATTGAAGATATTTGTGGTAAAGGGATCTGCATTTGGGCTTTTAACTGTTAATTATCAAGACAGTAAATATCCGAATGCTGACCTGATCACCACTGCCTGGCTGCTCTCTGCATGTTGAGGGTGTGAAGGGTAGGAGGAGGACTGGATGGGGAGAGGGATTTAGCTCCAACTTCCCTACTCACTCACCATGTAATCTGGGCAAATCTCTTACACATTTTTCCAACTTCCCTACTCACTCACCATATAATCTGGGCAAATCTCTTACACATTCTGTTTCCATGATTAACTTTAATTTTGGATATTCATGAAGATAAATAAGATGTGAAATTATAAAGTGCAAAACAATTATAAGATATTATTTACCTGAAAATACTACGCAGAAAATAATACTGACTGTATACTGTCATGCTGAAAGAATTTGGGCTTTGGATCCAGACCAGCTGTGTTTAAATTCCAGCCCCCTTGTTTGTGAGCTATCTGACCTTGGACAGTACCAACCTCAAGCCTGTAGTCTCTCACTTAGAGTAATTGTGCACTCCTACAGACTGTGGAATTCTTAGGTCAAGATTATTGGGGATGTTAAATGAGAACATTCATGAGATTTAGCCTATTGCCTGGCATACAGTAAGTATTCAGTTAGTACTTGGAAGATGCTGGAACCATACACCTGAAACTCTTATTTCCTTGTAAACTTTCAGTTGTGTATATTACTCTCAGTATTCTTTATTTATTTATTTATTTATTTTATTGGTTGTTCAAAACATTACAAAGCTCTTGACATATCATATTTCATACATTAGATTCAAGTGGGTTATGAACTCCCATTTTTACCCCAAATACAGATTTCAGAATCACATCGGTTACACATCCACAATTTTACATAATGCCCTATTAGTAACTGTTGTATTCTGCTACCTTTCCTATCCTCTACTATCCCCCCTCCCCTCCCCTCCCATCTTCTCTCTCTACCCCATCTACTGTAATTCATTTCTCTCCTTGTTTATTTTTCCATACTCTCAGTATTCTAAAGAATATACTAAGTCAAGAATAGCTCTTTCCCTTAAAGTATCCCAGACATTTTAACATGAGTGTATGCGAGGGAGTAACTCATTAAAACAAACAAACAAAAAGGAATAATTCTATTGTATTCTTATCTTCTTTTTAAATCTCTTACTACAAGTGCTTCACAGCTCAATCCCCAACACATTCTACTTTCTTGAAATCATACAAGTGAAATATTTGAAGTGATTATTAGCATTCAGTGTTAGCGAGGAATCTTTCCTGGGTCTGTTGATAGCTTCCATCAGTGTCTGTTGAAACATCACTGAACTGTGAGTCATTTAGTGCTTGTGTGAATGTCACATTAGCTTTCAAGGGGCATCATTTACTGTTAATTAATGGTCACTTAAATCCTTAATCTTTCTCCTGTAATTGATCTTTCTCCTCAGGCACATTTGCATTCATAGTAGAAATGTAATTTATTATTTCTTCCCATCTTAAACAAAGAACTCTTTCCCTTTTGGTTTACTTCAGCACACTTCCATGCTTATTATTTTTCTCATTTCATTACTTGTTTCTCTTTTGTTCTGAGTCCTAGCTTCCAGAACTTTCTCTTTTTACCCAAAGATTTTGACACATTTTTGAAAATATGTTTATCCACAGGGGACCCATGGATTGTTTCCTAGAAAAGACAGCAGAAGGAAATTTTGAGTCTTTATGAGCAGAGAGTAGAGGGAACCCATACACATTCATTTCTCAGAATTATGTTTTAACTCTGTTTCTGATAGTTTTCTGTATTGAATCATGAACATTTCAGCATTTCCCCAACTGAGACTTGAATTGGGAGCTTCCAAGCGAGGTAAAAATGAAGCTGCCCAAAGCAAAGTTTGTAGGAAGAGCATCGGGCCAGCTTTGCTTTATGTTCCTGACTTCCCTCCCCTGGGGTATGCCACTGAGAAATGTTCTCAGGTAGAGAGATTCACAGCACATTTTTTGACAATAACCATTCACAAAAACCCTAAAACCGAGGCCTGATGCAAGCCACCCACCTTAGTCCTGCATGCCTCAATGGCTGATGCCATTTTAGGCATCTTCTTGGGTGGATAGTTAAGAAGTTAAAATGCTCATTAGATTCTCAGTTCTGATGGTAATGAAAGTGAATATTCCACTGCCCACAGTGAGTCTGGGATTGCACCTCCAGCATCGTTGTTAGCATTTTGGTCACATTGACACTGATAAATCATAGAAATTGCTGCCTGTGGCGGCAAGTGACACGACATCATTCATAAAGAAATGGGCATAAACAGGATTGTCGCACAGGGAGAAGCGATCTCATTTACAGTTTCCTGCTGGATCCCTTATACTTTCAGCAGCTCATCAAAATAACCATCAAAACCACTGAGAGCCCAGGCAAATTCACACGCAGGACACTGCAGATAGATTTCATCACGCACTGTGTCAGGAGGTGTGCAATTTGCTTCAGTCCAATGACTTAGCGAAGGTTTGAATTCCCTAAGGGCTGGTGAAGCTTGTGAACAAAATATCTTTTTGCAATTCAGAGAGAGCCCTCACAAATTTGTCACTTCCAATTGTTGGTGTTCATTTCTCTTGCTTTCTGTCCCCTGGCCTCTCTTGCCTCACCACCAATCATTGCTCCTCTACAAATCAAGATTCCTGGGCCAGAGGAAATGGTTGTTTCCTGGAACCAGAAAGAATTTTCCCAAAACAAAGATCTCATTTTCTGACAAGTGCATTTTATTTAAAGACAGATAGTGTGAGGAGAAGAGAGTTTTTTTGAGGATAAAAGTATGAATTGAAATCTCACTCATTCCATTATCTAAAAACTCATACAGATTTTTTAGGGCTCAATGGTCTGTCTATTATAAATGGAAAATCATAAGAAAGAAACCAAGGTGTTAGTTAAATTTTGGCTATGTATATAGGTGGGTATCTGCTATGATAGGAGCCAGTGATACAGGAATAAAGAAAGAATTCTGTCTCCAAGATGCATGATTGCCATAAAATGGAATTGTGGGTACATTTTGTATTCTTGGAGATGGGTTCGATTTATTTATCTTTATTCTATTTCTCTATTGGGCACTTAGGCAATCCACTTACTTATTAAATAAGTTTCTGCCAAAGAGCTCACCAGCTAGCTGTGGGCTATTCCACTAATAGCCAAGTTCAGAACAATCTGAAATCTCCTAAAGATGCTTCTTAATTTCATTTTCACAGTGAATGTTGTTTTTTTTTTTTTACCCCCCCAGGAATTCTAGCTATAGATACACCTCATCCCAGGAATTCTACTCTGCATCATCTCACCCAACATCTACTAGAGCAATATCACAAGGAAGTGAGACCTGTTCACAACTGGCATGATGCCACCACCGTCTACCTGGACCTATTTGTCCAAGCTGTATTGGATGTGGTAAGGACCATCTTGCCATTTCTAATTTTTGTTTCCCTCTTGGAAAACTATCTGTGATTTATGCAGGAGCTTAGATGAGGCCCTATTCTTGAGAGTATGACTCAACTGTTTGGGAAATTTGCTAGATTCATATTAGCCGTTAGCATGAGGTAAACTATTTATTTGGTAAATTGTGCTTTCTAGACCTCTATTTAGGCAAATAGGCTAGAAATACAAGTTTCATGGAATTAAAATAGTTTAGGAATTGTGGTCATAGGTCACAGTACAGATTCATTGCTGACACTAAAAATGGTAATAGGTATCTTCCTGCAGTTCACATTTGTACTTTTTTTGGTGGTGTTGGGGATCAAACTCAGGGCCTTGTACATGATAGGCAAACACTCTACCAACTGACCTATATCTCCAACCCTGTGCTCATGTTTGTTAGTGATAATAGTAGATTTAAGAAAAGATCAAAAAAAAAAAAAAAAAGAAAAGAAAAAAGAAAAAGAAAGAAAAGAAAAAGAAAAAGAAAAGATTCACTACTTATTACCTAAAATTTGAAGGTGGGTGGGGGGAATGCCTTGGTATCATGAGTTTATAAGAGGGCTTTATATGTAAAGTGTTTGCTAAGGATGGTAGGGAGGACTTGCTTATTAATGCATTCTTCCTGTTTCTGAGAGATGGGTCATGGGAATGAAATGAGAACATGCATGTAAAGCAGTTAGCAGAGTTCTCAGTGAGAACTGGCCCTGATGATCCTCTCATTTCCTTTGTCTTCCCTAATTAGAAAGTTTTCAATACCAAGAGAGCCCAGGTTTATTCACATTTCTGTATTTTATTTATTTATTTAGGTCCTGGGGATGGAACCTAGGAATGCTCTATCACTCAGCTAAATACCAGTCCTTTTTAGTTTTTATTATGGCAAAGGGTCTCATTAAGTTGCTGAGACTGTCCTTGAACTTTCAATCCTTCTGCTTCAGCCTCCTAAGTGGCTGGGATCACAGGCATGCGCTATTGTACCTGGCTAGATTTTCTCTTAAAAAATAGACTTTACAAGCCCGGTGCCTTGGTGCATGCCTGTAATCCTAGCAGCTCCAGAGGCTGAGGCAGGAGGATTACGAGTTCAAAGCTAGCCTCAGCAAAAGTGAAGTGCTATGCAACTCAGTGAGACTCTTTCTCTAAATAAAAAATACATACATAATGCCTTTGAGTTTCAAACACATTTTTTCATATTTCAGTAGTAGTTTATTGTATAGTTGTGCTATAATTGTTTATATATTTCCCAATTTCTGGACATGTAATTTATTTCCACTTGGGGACAATTAATTAATAATTTTTTAATTTTATAAGAAATTGTCAAACCAGAGATGGTGTTGCATGATGATAATCCTAGTACTCAGGAGGCTGAGGCAGGAGGATGGCAAATTCAAGGCCAGCCTCAGCAACACAGTGAGACTCTATATCAAAACAAAAAGGACTGGGGATGTAGCTCAGTAGTAGAGTACCTCTTGTTCAATGTCTAGTAACTCGCATTCCCCTGAAACCAATGAAAAGAAAAAGAAATTATCAAAATGTTTTCCAAAGTGGCTGTATAATTTGGCCTTTGATTTATATAACATATTAGAGTTCCAGTTTCTCCACATCATCACCAGTGCTTAATATTGTCAATCTTTTTTATTTTAAACCATTCTGGTAGTTTGTAATATCTCAATCTTTTCATTTTTTCTTTCTTTCTTCCTTCCTTCCTTTTTTTTTTCCCTCCTGTTTTAGAGATTGAACCCAGGGCCTTGTGCATGTTCAGCAAGCGCTCTACCACTCAGCTACACTCCCAGACCTTTCTGTTTTTTGAGAGAAGGTCTTGCTGAGTTGCCCAGGATGGCCTCGAACTTGTAATCCTCCTGCCTCAGCTTCCTCAGTGGCTGGGATTATAAGTGGACACCACTGTGCTCAGCTGAAATAGTTTCCTATAAACAGATATAGTTGAGTTTTTTTTCAGTTTTTATTTTGAAATAAATATAAATGTACCAAAAGTTGCAAAGAAATCTATAGGGGGCTGGGGGTATAGCTCAGTTGGTAGAGTACTTGCCTCGAATGCACAAGGCCCTGGGTTCAATCCCCAGCACCACAGAAGAAAAAGAAAGAAAGAATGAAAGAAAGAAATCTACAGGAAGGTCCTATGCACCCTTTACCTAAGCTCTCCCAATGTTAATATCTTCCATAAACATAATACATTGTCAATACTAGAAAATGGACATTGGTACAATTCACAAGGATTGTTCAGATTTCTCCAGTTGATGTATACCTATGTACATTTCTATATTTAGTTCTAGGTACATTTATTACATGAGTATATGTGTTGCACATCTTTTTATTACTATTCACAATACCTGAGATAATTAACTTATAAAGAGAAAAGGTTTATTTTGGCTTACAGGTTTGGAGGTTCCAGACCATGATTATTTGGCCCCATTTCTTTGGACCTGTGGCAAGGCAGCACATCATGCAGGAGTATATAATGGAGCAAAACCACTTGCTTCATTAGTGGGAAGCAGAGACTGAGGAAGGAGCCGGGGCCCCATAATCCCCCTTAAGGGCATGATTCCAGTGACCTAAGGACCTTCTATTAGGCCTCACCTTTTAAAGGTTCCATCATTTCCCAATAGGGCTGCCCTGGGGACTGAGCCTTTAACACATGTATCTGTGGGGGCTCTTCAACCTCCAAAGTACAGCAGTCTAACTTTGTGTAACCACCACCATAAACAAGTTATACTACTCTTTTGTAGCTAGCCTCATCACCTTCTCCCCACTAATCTCTAACCTATAGCAACAATTCATCTCAATCTTCATGCTTTTTCAAGAACGTTGTATAAATAGAAGCATATATTACCTTTGAGATTGACTTCTTTCATTTAACCTAGTTTCTTTAGTTTTTTCATGTTGGTGTGCATAGCAGTAGTTCATTCCCTTTTATTGCTGAGTAGGATTCCTGGTTTTTGCTTCATTTAACTGGTCTGAAAAATCTATGCATTTTAATTGAAGTGTTTAGTCCATTTGCCAACACCATCTTGCTGTTTGTTTTGTAATTGTTCGATGTGTTTTTTGTTCTTCTGCTCCTTATATCCCACCTTATTTTGGGTAGATTTAAAATTATTAACAAATATCGAAAATAACAAAATATTTAAAAAATGTTTTTAACATTTTATTTTAGTTTACCTATTGGCTTTTTAAGCTTTCCTTTTTCATATTATTATTTTTTCCATCTTTGTTGTTTTAAGAGTTTGCCTTTGGGAGTTTCATATTTATCATTATTTTATTCCAGTGTACTTAGATTTAACATTATGATACTTTTCATAAAATATATGAAACTTATAATAATAATCTATCAACCTGTTGCATTAACATTGCTACTTTTATCTTCAATTTTAAATTCACATGCATAATATACCTCACAATATCATGTTAGTATTTTAATGTACTTTGTTAAAATAATTTAATGATTCCTCTTTATTTTAATGGTTTTTTTTGTGTTAATATTTTAGTGCTATATGGTGAGTAATAGCATCTGGATTTTTCAACTGACAATTAGGCATTGCAATTGATGAAAAATAAATTTGAAACAGAGTATAGGGTTTACATTTTCTTTTAACTGATGCAGATTGCTTTAGTATAATTTTCCTCCAGCTTAGATAAATACGTAATCAATTGTTTCTTAGTAAACCGGAATATTTAAGTGAAACACACCAAATTCTTCCTTTTAACAACAAATTGTGTCTTTCTTATTTATATTTTACCACCCTTGCTAGTAAAAGCCAAAAGACCTTAGAAAATATTATTTAACTTAATGCCAGGAAATACCCTCATACTAAAAGACCTAGTCTCACAAATTTTAATAGAAAATTCCTTTATTCTCTTTTTAATTGAATACTGAACTAGAATTTTGGAGATTCAATTTCCTGGGGCTGATTCTTCACCTGGCTAAAAGAGATATTATTCCTTGTCATCTAGTTGCCAGTGGGTTATCATGACTGTCCTGCTCACCAGAGGTTGTCCAGTGCTGAAGACATTTTGAGTAGATACACAATATGAAGTGAGTCATATGAAACCCCAGGGCAGAGGGGCAGTCAGCCTTGAGCTAGTGATGCAGACGACCTATAGGGTTCTCCTTACCCTTCTGCTTTCTGCTTCATGTTGATTAAGATAAAATAGAATTACTTGGAGAGCTTATTTGGAGATAAATATTTTTGGAAAGAAGTAGAGTCTTTATATTAATGTTTTTCCTTGGAAGAAGTGTATCAAATTGAAAAATTTTTATCTCTTTCTTCCTATCTTGATAAAAGAAAGCAAAATCCGATTCTGTATGGTAGGTAAGGAGAACACTATTATTTTTTTCAAGAATGAGATTTTTCTTCCATTATAGAATATGCTTGTTACTATAATATGTTAGATATTATTGTAGTATATTTTTACATATTTCTTCCTTTTTTTTTGTGCAGTGCTGGGGACTGGGGATTGAATTCAGGGTACACACTAGGCAAGTGCTCTACCACTGAGCTACATCCTCAGCCCCTGGAATATTCTTTTTTTTTTTTAACAGAGGGCTTTTTTTTCCCCTTAAATATATATTTTTTTGCCTTTATTTTATTTTATGTGGTGCTGGGGATTGAACCCAGTGCCTCACGCATGCCAGGAAAGCGTACTACCACTTGAGCCACATCCCCAGCACCCCCTGGAATATTCATGTGTCCTATCCCTCTAGTTTTATTCCTTTTTATTGTCTTATCTACATACACTCAATATTACAAGGATCCTGGACCCCTTGTTGTGTCTTGCCTGTATGCTTTCATTCCATTTCCTCCACTGAACATTCTCCTCTTCATTCTTCATCTGTGTAATATCATAGTCCTCCAAATCTCAGCTCCTAAAAGAAATTTCTCCAAGATAGTTGGCTGAAATCTTTTTGTTGTTGTTGTTGGTTTGTTGTACTGGGAATTGAACTCAGGTGTACTGTACCACTGAACTACATCCCCAGCCCTTTTTATTTTTTTGAGACAGAATCTCATTAAGTTCCTGAGGCTGGCCTTGAACTTGCAGATTCAAATTTTTGATCCTCCTGCCTCAGCCTCCTGAGTCACTGGGATTATGTACATGTACTACAGTGCTCAGCTTTTAAAATCTGTTTTTTTCTTTCTTTCTTTTTGATGCTGAGTATTGAATGCACATAGTTATTGTTAAAAATGCCATATTTCCTAATTTATTATAAACTACTTGAAGACTTTTTTTGGGGGAGTACTGGGGTTTGAACCTAGGGGTGCTTAACCACTGAGACACATCTCCAGCCTTTTTTATTTTTTATTTTGAGACAGAGTCTCAGTAAGTTGGTCGAGGATGGCCTCAAACTTGCAATCCTCCTGCCTCACTCTCCTAGATTGCTGGGATTTCAGGCATGTTCCACCATCCTGGCTACTGATATTCATATTTTCCAAAACATGCAGTCCAGTATATTTTACTCCCAAGACACATACTGGTTACATGAACAAATGAATTTAAAAATAAAATATCAATCCCAGTATTATTTTTGTCACAGGCATTGCAGAATTCTCAATTTCATTTAGGTGAGCTAAGCCTAAAGTGAACTCCAGAGGCAGGGACAGTTTTGAAGGACTTGATAAAATCGCTCACAGATTCTGCACAGACAAGGACACTCCCGACGTAAATAGAGAACTTGTTGGATGCATCTGCCAACCGCTGAGCTGCTGGCAACTTGTATTTGGAATGAAGAGCTTCCAGGCCCGCTCTCATCTCTGCACCTCTCTTCCATTATAATCTTTTGCCTCCTGTTTTGTTTATATAAAAGACTACAGTCTAGTCTTAGAATTTCTGGGTATTATGAGTACCTTAGGGAAATCTGATTATAGAGATAATCTACTCAACAGTGAAGAGTTTCAATTTGTTTCTATTGAGTTTTGTCAATTCCGAATCCCAGATACCTTTGTATTCCAGTCCATTGACTAGAGCCTCCCAGCCAGACGTTGAGGCATCTGTTTCTATAGTCTCCGGAACTGGGAGAGATAAATAAGAATGTGGGGGAATTATCTGTATATTTGCTAACCACCAATTTAGATCTAAATAGACTCCCTCTGTTAGGAAGACTAATGAATTCCAATTCTCTGAAATATCCTTTGCTTTTAACAAGCAAGATGGAAGGTATCTAAAGAAAAAGAGAGAGAGAGAGAAATACACAGAGGGAAAAGCTGTGAATAATGCCACCAGAGAACCAATTATGTTCACCAGCTGGCATTGAGAAACTTGTTTCCTTTGACAAAAAAAGATTTTAGTTTTTGCCTCAAACTACTTTTTGACACTGTGTTCTTTAGGGCTGAATGACGAATCCCCTCAGCCGCCCCTATAAGATTTTAGGGGAAAAATTTTTTAATGTTATTGTTATATATGATATGACAAAGAAATGGTGAGCAGAGAAAGGCATCAGTACGGAACCAACTGGATAAAATGGTAAGTGAAAATGAATCATTAAAATCCAGAGACCCTACCCTCTTCCTAACCATCTGACGGAATCAATGAGAGACAGCCACAGCTTGGTATGCCATCTACAATTAGTAGATGTAAAGGTATATTTCTTTCTTTCTTTCTTTTTTTTTTTTTTTTTTTACCTTTTTGGTGCTAGGGATTGAACCCTTTACCACTGAACTAAATCCCCAGCTCTTTTTAAATTTTGAGGCAGGGTCTCACTATATTGCTGAGGCTGGTCTAGAATTTGAGATCCTCCTGTCTCAGCCTCCTGAGTTACTGGGATTACAGGCACATAACCACCATGCCCAGGTTAAAGGTTTAATTCTTAAGCATAGATAACTGCTAGATTTCCAAGTAATGTAAACTGCATTTTGGACCCATTTTTCCCCCCTACTTGCAGGAAATTCTCAAAGATGATAACTAAGCCCAAAATTGAGCCTTTGTGCTTGAGTGACATGATATATTTCATGACCTGTTGGCTAGTAAAATTTGCAAAGAAAATTAGGATGTCCCCTAATCTTAAACTTCCAATTGAGAACTTTTTTTTTTTTTCCACCACCAGAACCCCTGCTGAGCCACTCTTGGCTGGGAGTCTGTTCTGGTCCCCCTCCAAGCTGTTCCTTAGGGAAATACTTGTGAACTCAATCTTTTCACTTTGCATATCACTTTAAAACCTGCCTTTCCCAAGTATCTGCTAAATGTCCATAAAAATCTGTAGAACAAGTTCATTGAAACCTCCTTTTGCTGAGGCGCCAAAGCAGGGTCACTTCATATCTGCTCACCATTTCTTTTTCTTTTTCAAGGAACCTAGAAATGCCATATACAGTAGCGGGCAGCAATTTGCTTCTTTTTTATTTTTATTTTTGTTGTGCTGGGGGTGAAATACTGGATGCTTTCCTGCTGAGATACATCTCCAATCCTTTATATTTTTTTTGTTTTGAGGTAGGTTTCACTAAGTTGCCCAGGCTGGCCTCAATCTTGTGATCCTCCTGCCTCAGCCTCCTGAGTAGCTGGGATTATAGGTGCATGCTACTACACTTGGCTGCAATTTCCTTTCTAGATTGTAAAACAGGGAAATTTTAATCTGAAAAGTTTATGGGTTTTCTTCCAAATGCTGCCACCCTGCGAAGAGACCCTAAACATGTCCATCTAGTCCATGAACTGTACAATTTCAGATACACCATTGTCATGGACTAAAATCTTCTATATCCCATACCCAATCTGAATTCTTCAGAGTGTCAGTCTTGACCCTGTGCACAAAGAATATATATTTTAAATATTGGTGGGGAATTGATAATCAATTAATTTAGTAAACCTAGTTCCAGGAAAGGAAACAAGAGTTGTTATTTACTTTCATATACATAACTCTTCACTTATCATAATGTCTTCAGGCTCATACATGTTTTATCAATATTTCATTACTTTTTCTTATTTGGGGTACAGGCAGTGAGCTACATTCCCAGTCATTTTTATTTTTTATTTTAAGACACAATTTCTCTAAATTGCTGAGGCTGGCCTCAAACTTGTGAACCTCCTGTCTCAGCCTCCCGAGTTATTGGGATTACACGCTCTTGCCACCATTCCCAGCTTGGAATTTTCTTCCTAAGGTTGAATGATATCCCAATTTATGTATATAAATCATGTTTATTTATTCATTCATGGACACACTAGCTTTTTCTGATCCTTGGCTATTGTGATTAATGCTGCAGTGAACAGGAATTGTTGTCAGCCTTTTCGCTGCTGCGACTGAAAGTCCTGACCAGAACAACTGTAGAGGAGAAAAGTTTACTTAAAGGATCACAGTTTTAGAGGTCTCAGTCCATAGGCAACCGGCTCCATTCCTCAGGGCTCCAGGTGAGTGTGGCAGAGGGAAGCTCATGTGATGATCAGGAAGCAGAGAGAGACTTAACTCACCAGGTACAAATATATACCCAAAAGCTGCACTGCCATTACCCCACCTCCTCCAGCCACACCCCACCTGCCTTCAGTTACCACTCAGTCCTGTCAGGTATCACTTCACCAATTGGGTTAAGTCTCTCATAGCCCAATCATTTCTTCTCTGAACCTTCTTGCGTTGTCTCGCACATGAGCTTTTGGGGGACACCACACATCCAAAGTATAACAGGAGTGTACAAACACATTTGTCTGAATTTGCTTTATTTCTTTGGGTATATGCTCAGAAGTGGAATTGCTGGGTCATATAGTAGTTCTATTCTAATTTTTTTTTTAAAGAATATCATACTGTTTTCCACAGCAGATGTACCATGTTATATTTCCACCAGTAATGTACAGGGGTTCAAATTTTTCCACATTCTTGCCAACACTTGTTATTTTATGTCTTTTTAAAATAGTAGTCATCCTGATGATTGTTAGGTGGTATCTCATTGTGGTTTTGACTTGCATTTCCTTACTAGGGGTTGTTTTAGTTGATCCAGGCTTCCATAATAAATGCTACAGGCTGAATAACTTAAACAGCAGAAATTTATTTCTCACAGTTCTGGAGGCTGGAAGTCCAAGATCAGGGTACTGAGGTGAGGGCCCTCTTCCTGGCTTATAGATGACACTTTTTCACTGTATTCTCATATGGCCAAGAGATATCTTTCTCTATTCTTCTTCTTTAAAACACATATTTTTGAGTCAGAGTAATTATATGTATTAATGGGATATAGTGTGATATTTCAATACGTGTATGCCAGGTGTAATGATCAGATCAGGGTAATTGGTATTTCTTTACCTCAGACATTTATTTTGTGTGTGTGTGTGTGTGTGTGTGTGTGTAGAGGGGAATTTTCAGATCCTCTTTGCTAGCTATTTTGAAATATTCAATTAATTGTTGTCAACCATAGTCCTTCTACTATGCTGTAGAACATTAGATGATTCTTCCTATCCAGATGTTCCTCAGTACACACTAACCACCCTCATCACCCTCTAACCATCCTCTCCATCTCTCCCTCTCCCGCACCCTTCCCATTTCTAACCTCTATTTCAATATCAACTTTTTAGCTTCCACATATAAATAAGTGAGAACAAATAGCACTTCTCTTTCTTTTCTCTGGCCGATTTATTTAATTTACCTTAATGTCCTCCAGTCTCACTCGTGTTATAGCAAATGATGACATTTCATTCTTGTTTTAGGTGGACAGCATTCCATTATGGATATGTACCATAATTTCTTTATCCATTGATCTGTCAATAGGGATCTAAGTCCATTCCATATCTTGGCTACTGTTAATAGTGCTACAATAAACATGCGAGTATAGATATCTCTTCAGCTGTACTGATTTCAATAACTTTTGATACATACCCAGTGTGAGATTGCCAGATCATAAAGTAATTATTTTTTGAGACACCTCCATAAGTTTTCCATAATAGCTGTACTAATTTTCATTCCTACCAACAGTATACGAGAGTATCCCTCACCAGCATTTTTTTTTTAATTTCTAGAGGAACAAGCAATTTATTTTTTATTGGTTCTTTTTAGATATACATGACAATAGAATTAATTTTGACATAATTATAAAAGCATGGAATATAATTTGTTCTAATTTAGGTCCCACTACTTCTCCTTCCCCTTCCTTCCTCCTTCCTCCTGTTCTCTTCCCTTTACTCTACTGGTCTTTCTGTTATTTACTTAGAGTTTTTTTTAAAAAAAATTAGTGTCTGATGGATGTACACGATAGTGACATTCATTGTGATATATTCATATATGTACACAGGAAAGTTAGGTTAGAAGTTAGGTCAGATTCATTGCACCATCTTTCCCTATTCCAACCCTCCTCTCTTTCCTTCATTCCCCTTTGTCTACTCCCTTGATCTTTCTTCTATTCTTTTCTTATCCTCCCTCATATATAAATAAATATATATATTTAGTTGTAGGTGGACACAATATCTTTATTTTTTATTTTCATGTGGTGCTGAGGCTTGAACTCAGTGCCTCATGTGGGCTAGGTGAAACTCTACCACTGAGCCACAATGGCAACCCCTCTCTCCTCTTGTTTTTGTTTTTTGGGGTTACTCAGGTTTGAACTCATGGGCACTCAACCACTGAGCCATACCCCCAGCCCTATTTTGTATTTTATTTAGAGACAGGGTCTCACTGAGTTGCTTAGGGCCTTGCTAAATTGCTGAGGCTGACTTTGAGCTCGAGATCCTCCTGCCTCAGCTTCCCTAACTGCTGGGATTACAGGCCTGCACACCACACCCGGCTGCACCCTCTTATTTTGAATTAAGGTCTGCATATCAGAGAAAACATTCTATCTTTGACTATTTGGGGACTGACTTAGATCACTTAGCATGATAGTCTCCAGATCTATCCATTAACTGGAAAATGCCAGAAAATCGTTCTTCTTTATGGCTGAGAAAACTCTATTGTGTATTTATACCACATTTTCTTTTTGTAATTTTTTTAGATGTTGATGGATCTTTATTTTATTCATTTATTTAAATGCAGTGCTAAGAATTGAATCCAGGGCCTCACACATGCTAGGCAAGTGCTCTACCACTGAGCCACAACTTCAGCCCTTATACCATGTTTTCTTTATCCATTCATCTGTTTGGCACCTAGTTTGGCTCCATAGCTTGGCTATTGTGAATTGTGCTGCTCTAAATATTGATGTGGCTGCTGATTGTAAGTTTTCTGGACATATATTGAGAAAGTGGAATAGCTGGGTTAAATGGTGGTTCCATTCCTAGTTTTTTGAGGAATCTTCATACTATTTTCCAGAGTGGTTGCACTAATTTGCAGTCCCACCAGCAATGTATGAATGTACTCCCCCCATATCCTTACCAATATTTATTGTTTCTTGTATTCTTGATAATTGCCATTCTAACTGAAGTGAGATGAAATCTCAGTGTGGTTTTAATTTACATTTCTTTAATTGCTAGAGATGTTGAACATTTTTTCATATATTTGTTCCATTTGTATTTATTCATTTATTTTGGTACCAGGGATTGAACTCAGGGGCACCTGACCACTGAGCCACATCCCCAGCCCTATTTTGTAATTTTTATTTAGAGGCAGCATCTCACTGAGTTGCTTAGTGTCTTGCTGTTGCTGAGGCTGGCTTTGAACTCACAATCCTCCTGTCTCAACTTCCAGAGCTGCTGGGAATACAGGTGTGCAACATTGTGCCTGGCTTATATTTCTTTTCTTTTTTTTTTTTTTAAGTGTTTGTTCAGTTTCTTTGCCCATTTATTAATTGGGTTTTTTTTTTTTGAGTTAAGTTTTTTGAGTTCTTAATGTTCTTAATTAATAACCTGGATATTCATGCCCTATCTGAGGAGCAAGTGGCAAAAATCTTCTCCCATTCTATAGGCTTTCTCTTCCTGCTTCTGATTGTTTCCTTTTCTGTGAAGAAGCTTTTTAGTTTGATGCCAACCCATTTACTGATTTTTAATTTTACTTCTTGCACTTTAGGAGCCTTCTTAAGGAAGTCAGTTCCTGAGCCAATATGTTGGAGTGTTGGGCCTACATTTTCTTCTAGCATATACAGGATTTCTGGTCTAATTCCTAAGTCTTTGATCCACTTTGAGTTGAGTTTTGTGCAGGGTGAAAGATAGGGGTTAAATTTCATTCCACTACATATAGATTTACAGTTTTCCCAGAACCATTTATTAAAAGGTCTGTCTTTTTTCCAATGTAGTTTTTGGCATCTTAATCTAGTATACCAGGTAACTGTATTTATGTGGTTTTGTCTCTGTCTTCTATTCATGCCTGTTTTGGTGCCAGTACTATGCTGTTTTTGTTACTAAAGATCTGTAGTATAATTTGAGGTCTAGTATTATGATACTTCCTGCTTTGCTCTTTTTTGCTAAGGATTGCTTTGGCTATTCTGGGTCTCTTATTTTTCCAAATAAGTTTCATAACTGCTTTTTCCTAATTCTGTGAAGAATGTTATTGGAATTTTGATGGGAATATTGTATTGAATCTGTATAGTGCTTTTTGTAATATGGCTATTTTGACAATTAAATCTTCCTATCTAAGAACATGGGAGGTCTTTCTTTTTGCTTGTTTGCTGTTTTGTTTTGTACCAGGAGTGCTTAACCACTGAGCCACATCCCTAGCCCTTTTTATTTTTAAAAAATTTTAGACAAGGTCTCACAGAGTTGCTTGGGGCCTCCATAAGTTTGCTGAAAAATAAACCCCACACCTGTAAGTTAAACAGTATAGTCTCTATTATCCTAAAAAATTTGATCAACATAAAACATTCAAGGAACAGATTTTCAGTCACTAACTACAGAATGGAGAACATATTCAACTCATTTTAGGAAGTTAGAATAGCAGTACATAACAGTACACATAAAAATCTGTCAATGACAGTAAGAAAAAAAATATTACAAACTCAAACATGATCACAGATACAAAAAAACAAGACAAAATATTAGGAACAACTTAATAATTCTATTATTATTATTATTATTATTATTATTATTATTACTTTTACCCTCTTGGTATCAGGAATTGAATTCAGGGATGCTTTACCCCTGAGTCACATCCCCAGCCCTTTTAAAAAAAATTTTTGTTTTAATTAGTTATACATGATAGTAGAATGCACTTATATACTTTGATATATCATCCATAGATGGGATATAATTTCTCATTTTTCTGATTATACATATTGTAGAATCACATTGGTCATACAGTCACATACATGTATACAGTAATAATGTCTGTTTTATTCTACTATCTTTCTTATTCCTACAGCCCCTGCCTTCCCATCCTTTCACTTCCCTTTACCCAATCTAAGGTAACTATCCCCATCCCTTTTTTTATTTTGAGTCAGTTCTCACTAAATTGCTGAGGATCTCACTAAGTTGCTGAGGCTGGCCATGAACTTGCAAACCTCCTGTCTCAGCCTTCTGAGTTACTGAGATTATAGGCATGCATCACCACCCCAGCTTGTTTCAAGATATTTTTCAATTTCTCTTTTGATTTCTTTATTGACACATTGGTCATTCAAGAGAATGTTGTTTAATTTCCATGTATTTGTACCAAATTAAAAAAATATTTTTAGTTGTAGATGAACACAATACCTTTATTTTATTTATTTTTATGTGGTGCTGAGGATTGATTCCAGTTCATCCCATTTGCTAGGCAAGCACTCTACCACCAAGCCACAACCCCAGCACCATATTTGTACCATTTTTCTAGTTTCTCTTGAAGTTGATTTCTAATTTTATTCCACTGTGGTCAGATAAGATACATGCTATTAATTAATTTCATTAATTTTTTGAAACTTGTCTTATAGCTAAATATATATATGTCCCAGAACACATTCCATGTGCTCTTTAGAAGCATATGAATAGTGCCGCTATTGGATGAAATAGCTTTTTTTTGTTCTAATTAGTTACACATGACAATAGAATGCATTTTGACACATCATACATAAATGGACTAAACTTCTCATTCATCTGGTTATAATGATGTAGAGTTACACAGGTCATGTAATCATATATGTATGTATGAAATGTCTTATAAGTTTCGTTAGGTCCATTTGATTTATAGAATAATTTAATTCTGATATTTCTGTGTTGATATTTTTGTATTGATGATCTGTCCATTAATAAAGATAGGGTGTTGAAGTCCCCAGCTATTACTGGATTTGTCTATCTCTACTTTTAGGTCTAATAGTATTTGCTTTATATAATTGGATGCTCTAGTACTGGATGTATGTATATCATATATATGTGGTCTTTATTTTCCTTTTGTTGAATTGATCCTTCTATAATTTTATAATGGCCTTCTTTATCTCTTTTTATAGATTTTGACTTCAACATCTATTTTATCCTATATAACTACTCCTGCTCACCTGCTCACTTTTGGTTTCCATCTGCATGGTATAGCTTTTTCCTTCTCTTCACTTTTAGTCCATGGGTGTCTTCACTGGTAAAGTGAGTTTCTTGTAGGCAGCATGATGTTGGGTGCAGTTTTTAAAAACTTTTTCCTTAATCTATTTAGTTGATCTAGATATTTTAACCTGGAATCTAATCCATTTACATTCAAGGTTGGGTTTACTGATAAGCAAAGACATAATCCTGTCATTCTTTTGATTTTCTCATGGTTGTTTTATATATTCTTTATTGTTAGTCAGCTATCCATTGCAGTGACAAATATCTGAGAAAAACAACTTTTTTTTGGTACCAGGGATTGAACTCAGGGGCACTCAAAACCACTGAGCCATATCCCCAACCCTATTTTGTATTTTATTTAGAGACAGGGTCACTCTGAGTTGTTAGTGCCTCACTTTTGCCGAGGCTGGCTTTGAACTTGAAATCCTCCTGTCTCAGCCTTTCAAGCTGCTGGAGTAAAAGTGTTTTTTAAATGGGGCTGGGGGCACACAATTTGGCTGATAGCAGTGATTTTAGGCATCTATTAATGTGTTTATTGGCAACCCACGTATCCACTTTGGAAATATTTCTATTTAAGTCCCTTGCCAATTGTTAAATAGGGTTCTTCATTTTTTGTTGTTGAGTTGTAGAAATTCTTTATATAATCTGTTTACAAGCCCATTACAGATATATGACTTGTAAATATTTTCTCCCATTCTGTGGGTTAGCATTTCCTGATGGTGTCCTTCAAAGCACAAAAGTTTTTAATTTTGATGAAACCCCATTTGTTTTTTTTCTTTTATTTCTGTGCTTTGGTTGTTATATCTAAGAAAACATTGCCCACTTCAAACTCATTAAGATTCAACTCTGGTTTCACGTTAGAGTTGCATTGTCTTACCTCTTAATAGGCAGGCACGATCCCTTTTGAGCTAATATTTGTATATGATGTGAGATATTTCTTTTCTTTTAATCCCCAGGAACATCCTAGTTTTGGAATGTTCTTTACTAGATTAACTACAAAACAAATTGGTAAGGGAGTTGTTGCTGTTGTTGTTTTGTTTTGTTGTTTGCTGTTTTAGGAGATCTTTAACAAAAATCACCAAATCACACAGCAGATATAGGAAATCACACCTATTATATATCATGTAAAACATACCTCACTTATATTAAGCCCATTCAGTTTTTTTTATAAGCAGAGAAATTTAAACACAAGGTAAGTTAACAGAAATGGTTTCCAGCATCAGTTGAGATAATACTCACTGAAAGATTATGAATAATATCTTGATTACAAATAAAAGCTTGGTCTCATCTTTTTAGCTAGGAATTGACTTAGACTTTATATCATTTTTTAGTTTGATTAATGAGAGAGTAACTAATTAGAGTGGAAAAGAGATTAGCAAATCATTCAAGATGTCAAGTACAGTCAAAGTGTAATTTTGTCATCGATAATTTAGTAAGCTCAAAGCGACAGGTGTACATAATAAATAGGAACAGAGACTACCAAGTATTGAAGACTCTAGGTAATGTTCTTAAAATCAGCATTACTTGGTTAGATTGGATTTTATTTACCTGAATTGTCATGTTGTTGAATGTGCCTTTGGCTTATTGATATCCTAAGGTTTGGTGTGCATTTCTTTTTTGCTTTGCAGGATATACAGAATCAAAAATTAAAGACAAGTGTATGGTACCGTGAGGTAAATGATTGTTTCCTTCTATGCATGCTGGATTCCTGATCTGCATCTGCTTCAAAATGTAATTATTCTAAGGAATAGATATTATCTTTGCATTTATACTTCCTTAGATCTGCAGCAGACATAAATTATTAGAGTCCCTGCAAGATGAATGGCCATGGTTTCTTGAATGGCCATGATTTCTTAAGTCCTTTTCCCTAACAGAGTACCAAGGGGCTGATAAACTGGATCATTAATTCAAATTTCTCAGATTTCTTTAGTGGGGTGGATTTTGTCCCACTTTGATAAGTTCCCTTTTTGACTACTCCTAACAGGTTTGGGATGATGAGTTTTTATCCTGGAACTCCAGCATGTTTGATGAGATTAGAGAGATCTCTCTACCTCTCAGTGCCATCTGGGCCCCTGATATCATCATTAATGAGTTGTAAGTGTGGGGGGTTATACTTATGTGGGGTTTTAGACTGCTGACACTATTCATGCCAGTGGCTGTTTACTTTCAGTCGTTGTTGCTATTTTTTATTTTTTAAGTGGAAGGGAGGCATATTGTTGGGAATTTGAAATGCCATGATTTGACATTTAAGATAATATTTGATTGCCGGTACTTCAGGTTACTTTTTGTTATTGTTGTTTTGGGAACCAGGGGTTGAACCCAGGGGTGATTTGCCACAGTCCCAGCCCCTTTTATATTTTATATAGAGACAGGGTCTCATTGAGTTGCTTAGGGCCTCACTAAGGTGCCAAGGCTTCTTTGAACTCGCAGTCCTCCTGTCTCAGCCTCCTGAGCCAGGATTATAGGCATGCGCCACTATACCTGGCTTTCAGATTACTTTTCATGTCCAGGTCCATGACACTAGGAAATGAGTTAACTTATGAGACTACAACTGCTAGGCCCATTTTTGCCTCAGTAAATCATCTCATAGGAAATGGGATTCTGTCTCTGCAGTGCTAGGCTAGTCCTATGTCTAATGGTCATTACCATCCTTTAGTCAGTTCTGTGTATGTTTTGAAATGACTAATGCCCTCTCTGTAACAAGTTTTCTTGTGTTTTCTATAGTGTGGACATTGAAAGATCCCCTGACATTCCCTACGTTTACGTGACCTCATCTGGTAGCATTAAGAACTTTAAGCCAATCCAGGTGGTCTCTGCTTGCAGTTTACAGACATATGCTTTTCCTTTTGACATCCAGAATTGCAGCTTAACCTTCAATAGCATTCTGCACACAGGTAAACCATGAGAGAAATAGTCCATTAGTTGGAAAATCCAACTATGCTGGGTTGGAATACATAGGTGAAACTATAATCTCATGTCTTATGTCATTCTTGCATATAATATAATTGTCTATTTAAAAATCTAAATCTCTTCCTATAGTTATGTGGCTCCTGCTATACTTCAGATCAGGTACAATGTTAGAGTCCACTGCTGCTGTTAAATTGTGATTACATTAGGACTCTACCACCACTGAGAATGTTATAGAAATTGCAGGACAAGCTCCACCATTTTGTAGAGAGTTGACTCCAAACCCCAAATTCATAGTTTTTTTAATGACTAGAAAGATTTTATTCCCCACTTCTACCTCCTAATTCAAATAAGACCAATTAGACTTTGCATGTTGCGGCAGGAGAAAAGAAAAGATTTGAATTGGGAGTGGAAAAGTGGGTTGACGTTGGCACCTCTTTCTCTCCTGGGAAGTTAATTGTTTCTGTTCTTTTCAGTGGAAGATGTAGACCTGGGCTTCCTGAGGAACAGAGAAGACATTAAGCATGACAAAAAACCATTTTTGAATGACAGCGAGTGGGAACTTCTTTCTGTGTCCTCAACATACAGCATCCGGCAGAGCAATACTGGAGATTTTGCACAGATTCAATTTAACGTAGGTTCTTCTCCTTCCTGCCCCTGTTGCCCACTTCTCTGCAGTCCTTGGCCTTTTCTACTGGGCTGAGGAATCTTTACTCCCACTGCACATTCTCATTCATTATCACCCAGGAGCAGTTGGTTCAGATGGCTCCAAACATCTACCTGCATTTTGCTATGACAGGGGGCAGAGGTTCAGGGAGAGATCCTGGGCTCCTGCTGTAGAGATTCCATAAGGGAATATAGAAAGAATGATATTCAGGCATCAGAGGCCTGAATCAACAACTACAGCAGGAGTCCTCAAACCTTTCAGCACATACTAACATTATCACTTCTAATTGCTACTGAAAACAACAACAAAACCCCCTACCCTGTCACTACAACAAATTGGGAAGACTGTCTCATCAATCTTATTGTCCTGTTTTTAACTGAGTAAATTATTCATTAATTCCAGATGCAGATGCATAAATGATCATATTATTAACTTGAATATCTGAAGGAATTATCCAGTGGTCACCTGCAGGACCCACAGAAGCCACTGGTGGCTTCTGGATCAGAGGGAACAACTGCCCCAAGGACCCACATTCCTCTGATGTATCCCTGAGACTGCTCTTGGCTCCTTTATTCTGTCTGTGGGGGATTAGGGAGCGATGGGTACAAGACAATGAAACCTACTGCTTTGTGCCCCAGAGGTAGCCCTTCTCTCTTCTCTGGTTTTCCTGGCAAACCATCCTGACATATGGTCAGCAGCCGGTTCACATAACCAGCAGACTCAGTGTTAATATGCTACAGTGTGCTCTGTTTTTCTGCACAAAGTTGGTTAGTAGGAGTGGTTTGGGGCCAGGGGCCTTCATGCCAAGAAATGGATCCAATAGAAAAATAGAGACTAACTGGCAAGTCAGGACTGCCACGAGATGAATTCTCCTAGAAATGCAGCTTTGGAATAGAAAGGTACATTTAGACTACACTAGGAACTATAGTTATGATGGATATGCTAAGGGTGGTGGTGGTAAGATAGGCTATAATTGAGGGCACAGGTATTCCTTGTTTGGTTAAAAGGCGTTTCCTGCAGCTTTCTGGCAAAACTAGTTAAACCAGGGCCTCTAAGATACCATTGGAGTTTGAACCTAACTAATGTATAACACTGGCTAGCCCCTGATTGCAATCATGCCTTCCTATACTTCTTAGCAGTGGGTGGGGTTTGGGTTCTTGCCTAGAATTTTGCTTGTTTTTTAGCAAAGCTTGTGCTGTGGTCTGCTTGTCCACTTTGTGTGTGTGTGTGTGTGTGAGTGTGAAAGAGAGAGAGAGGGAGGGGAAAAAAGAAGCCTTCTTCTTCTTCTTCTTTTTTTTTAATTTCAATGAGCTTCTTGGCTAAGAGTAAACACCTCATTAATTTTAAAGATATCAGCCTGCAAACATTATTAATGCAGCCCAAATAATGGAGAACATTAAAGGAAATGTGAGGGAGTAGCACGTACAAGGTGGAACATAGTCACCTACCAAGTGCTCCGGAGAAAGCTGCACACACCATTACCTACGCTGCACGGAGGAGACAAACAGGCAAGAGATGGGGCAGGTAACCCGAGCACGAGCACACATGTGCACATGCGCAGGCGTTCTCCCCCTCCTTCTCTTCACAAAGTGACTGCTTATACTTACATGTCACCCTTCACCTTAAATATTAATTTGTTTTCTCAGCAGCAGCCCAAGTTTTCCTACAAACTACCACCATTTCGAATGTGCTGAACAGAGATGGTAAAAGTTTGCTTCACCGTGTGTGGCTGGGGTCTTCTCTGGATCTCGAAACTGTGGTTCGGTTCCTTGGCTCCGTTCACGGCCACAGAGGCAGGCTGGAGGCAGGCAGGCATTTGATTTCCTGCCCTTGAGCCTTTTCCCTTGTTCTTTGCCATGGGGGCTAAGGTGGGTATATAGCAGAACTGGCTTCCACCTGCTCCTCAGAAACAGGGTGGGGAAAGAATCCTGAGTAGTCACAGATCTTATTAGCCAGACTCAGGAGTGATTCTGCAGCTCTGGTTACGACTCAGGCTTCACATCTATCAGTTTTCTGTCTCTCTCAACCTCCCTTGCCTCCATGCCTTCCATTCTTGCCATGTGTACCATGCCTGGATTCATAGTTATCTTTCTCTGTACCATGTACCCCATTATGAATCCAGCATCCAAGGCATCTGGATGTCCTTCAGCAACCATTGGCCAGTAGTTCCATGCCAATGTTAGGCCTGCCAAGGCCCTGACACAAAGGGCCGTCTCTCTCTTAATCTAATCACCTGGTATCTCAGCCCAGGCTGCTCAGCAGGAGGTCAGGGACAGGTGGGGTGGGCAGAAAAAACAATGATCTATTCTAAATACATTATCATCCTAGGCTGATGTACACTGCTGCCATTTATACTAAATCACATTCTCCAGATGCCCCTTTAGTTCCAACTAATGTACAATCATAGCTGCTGGCTCTGGGACACGTACTGTTTATCAGAGGGCACTGCTGATATTTTGGAGTCGGGCTTCATTCCACAGGGGGCCCGGAGCAAGGCACTTCTCCCTACAAGGAATCTGTGTGCAGCCTGGGACCTGATCCAGCAGCCTTGGGAGGGGAGATTTCTTCCAATATATGAACGGAGGGGCTGGTTCCCAGAAACAGCAGGGTAAGCATTTGATTTCTGTAAGGTAGCGATTTTTTTTTTTTTTTTTTTTAAAGAAATGAGAGTAGAAGTGGGAATAGGTAGGGATAAAATTTAGAAATTCATGTTGGATGGAAAAGGTGGACAGCTGTGGGAACTAAACCAGCCCAACCACAGATATTCTCACACTGAGCAAAGTGTTCATTCAGGCAGGAATTGGGGTGCCCTTAGAGCAGTCCTACAAAAATGAACTAGGGGTATTCAAGAAAAAAGTTAAAAAAAATTTTTTTTTAGTTGTAGATGAACACAATGCCTTTATTTTATTTATTAGTTTTATATGGTGTTGAGGATTGAACTCAGTGCCTCTCATGTACTAGGCAAGTGCTTTACAGCTGAGCCACAACCCTAGCACCCCCTAACCTCTTTTTCCATCATAATTTTCCTTTCTAGATTAGGGTAATTTTGTTGAGATGTCCATTGAATTCATACTGTAAACTTGATAGAAGATTCTTCTCAGCACCGTGCGCATGAGAGAGAGAGAGAGAGAGAGAGAGAGAGAGAGAAAGGGAGAGAGAGAGAGAGAGAGAGAGAGAGAGAATTTAAAATCCTAGAAATTCTCAAGTAATGTGAGAATCATAGACTTCCTATTAATATAGCCCAATCCACAGTCCAGATACAAGAAGCTCTCAGTCTGGCACGAGGAACTTGCTTAAATGGCAGCAACTTTCCCATTTTTTTCTGAACTGGGAATGTTGGGAGGGGCCTCAGAAAGGAGGAAAATGGGCTTCTGTATGAAGCGTGAGTCTGGGCGTCAAAATTCCAACTATGTCATAAAGACGGTCATGCAAAATTGAGTACTGGTGGGGTCTACCATCAAGGAGGCAATTAGAGGCTAACCTTGGGGCCTATTCCATCTCCAAGGAGCTCTCCACACACACATTCTGAATTAGATTGATCTCTTTCATTAACATCAATAGGCTCCAAATACCTTTGTGTACTTATTATTACCTGGCTTTAATGGATAATGAAATTGTGGCATAATATTGCTAACACCTGAAGGGTGTCTAATGGAGAACACGGACTGAAACTAAAGTGCTTTTTCTTCCCTTTCTGTGGAATTTAAAGGCACCAGCTTCTTTAGTCCATTAGAAATGATTGGGTTTTAGGTAGGGGCAGTTTTGTAGAGAGCCTGGGACACACTGGCAGAGGCAGGGGTTACTATGAAGGTAGCCCTCAGAAAAACTGACCTCAATAGATTGGCCCCCATTTGGGCTAACTTCACACTCCTTTTGTAACTAAATGTAGCATTATTAAAAGACTCTAATACAATTCAACAAACATCTTTTTAGCTGTTAGCATGTGCCAGCCTCAATGGTAAACACTTAAGACACCATGGTAAATAAAAAGGTTCTTTATTTCCATCATAAACCTAAAAATCTGCACAGGAAGACATAAGAATAATCTCAAAATGGAACACTTCATGTCAGGCACCATTTTAAGAGTTGGTGCCAGGCATGGTAGCACACACCTGTAATCCCACTGGCTCAGGAGGCTGAGACAGGAGAGCCTGAGCCCAGCCTCAGCCACTTAGCGAAGCCCTAAACTAGTCGGATCCTGTCTCAAAATAAAAAATTAAAAAGGCTGGGAATGTGGCTCAGTGGTAAAATACCCCCTGGGTTGAATTCCCAGTATCAAAAAATAGAATAAAAAAGAGTTTATAATCATCAGATGGGTGCTCCTAGTATCTGCACTTTTACAAATGGATAGATTGAGATGAAGAGAAGTTATGTAACTTACTGGAAGCTTCAGGATGACTAGTGGAGCCTGGATTGAACCAGGCAGTCTCAGAAACCATGTCCTAATCCTACATCATGCTGACATACAACTAAGTGTAATGCAGCACATCTCAGACTGTTCTTTGCTATCTACACAGTATATATTACTGGGAAAGTCACCTTTATTTGTCTCACAACGCTGTACCAACAAAGTACCCCAAACTGAGTGGTTTTAAACAACAGAAATTTATCCTATTGTCCTGGAGAGTAGAAGTCTGAAATCAAGAATGACCCAACTTCTGGGCCCTCCAAGGCAGAATCTGTTCTATGCCTCACCTAATATCTGCTGTTGGGGCTGAGACTATAGCTTAGTTGGTAGAATGTTTGCCTAGCACACCCAAAGCCCTGGGTTCAAACCCCAGTGCCACAAAAAAAAAAAAAAAAAAAAAAAAAAAATCAACCTAATATCTGTTGGTTGCCAGCAATCACTGGTGTTACTTGGCTTGTAGATGTATCTTTTGAACCTCTACATCCATCTTTACGTGGTCTTCTTTTTGCATGTTCCTTCTCTTCTGAGGACACCAATCCTACCCTAGTATGACCTCATCTTATGGGTGTTGGGCATGGAACCCTGGGCCTCGCACAGTATAACTGGTGAATGCTGTACTACTAAGACAAATTCCCGACCCCTCATCTTAACTAATTGCAACTAATTGATCCTGTTTCCAAATAAGGAAACATTCTGGGGCTCCAGGAAGGAATGATATCTTTTTAAATTTTTAAAAAATTTTTTAGGTGTAGATGGACACAACACAATGCCTTTATTTTTATGTGGTGCTGAGGATTGAACCCGGGTCCCGTCTGCTCTAAGCGAGAGCTCTACCCCTGAGCCACAATCCCAGCCCCAGGAATGATATCTTGGGGACAGTATTCAACCCAATAGAATAGTGGCATCTGCCTCGTATGCAAAATACAATTGCCCTTCCCAATATGCCCTAAAGTTAGCCCTTTCTAACATCGACTCTAAATACAAAATATCATCTAAATATTAACTAGAAAGTCCCAAGGTTCATCATCTTGATCAGGTATAGAATCTGGTTATGGACTATTCTAGGGCAAAATTCCTCTTTGATCACAGACTTATTAAAGGCACCAGCTTCTTTAGTCCATTAGAAATGACTGGGTTTTAGGTAGGGGCAGTTTTGTATAGAGCCTCTTACAGCATACCTGGTGAATGCCAAGTCTGGTTCCTGAAACCATGTGGAGGGAACAAGGGCAGAGACCTGTCCTAACTCCAGAATGTATGATAGGGCCTGGCAACCTGTTCATGCTAGTTAAGACAAGGAAGTTCTGTTATATCATCATAAAAGCTAATTGTCTCTCCTTGTACCTAGGTCTTTCCCTTCTGCTTTCAGCTTCTGTTGATGTACAGCGAGGAATGACCTCTGACAGGATCAGCTACCTAATTTGTAGGGCTCAGTGGGAAATGACAATGCAAACCCCCTATTAAAAAATTATTAAGAATTTCTAAATGGCACCTACAGAGCATTAAATCAAGTTCAGAATCATATGTGCTTGCCTAGGTTGCATGCAGCAGAAGCCACGTAACTTCTTAGCTCTTCCCATGCCTCTCCCCGGACATCTCAGGGATCATTTGGGCTGATAAAACAGCACTTTCTCAGACACCAGGGGCTTTGAGGAGCCACACTACCCATCTTTGGTTTTGGCATAGATTTACATTCACTGTCTACATCAGCCTCTGGGTAGAGAGGAATCATTGCCGCTTGTGCTTTTTACATACAAACTTTATTTAAAGAGTACAATAGCTCATCTCAATTGTACTAAGATGTATGGCAAGGCAACATTAAACTACTTTTTAAAAAATTGTGGGGAGGGAGTGAATGAATTGAGCCATAGAGAGGTTGGCTTCCTCACGCAGGGTCACTTACACTTGCTTATCTAGGCTACAATGCAGGCACTATGGAACTCTGTGCCCTTGGCTTTCACGTCTAGGCTCTTTTCACTAAACCAACATGCCTACTTGTGCTTTTCCTTAGAGTGATATTGTTAGACTCCTTCTCTTTCATGTAATCTCTGCCACAGCATCTCTAGGGGGTATTCACATCTCTACCCTCCAGAGACAGCAGGTGTGGTTGCCACCCCCTACCTCAGGAGGCCAGATCACCAATAGCCCAGGCTAGGTTACAACACAAAACCCTCATGGAACCCAACCACTTGACCCCCTTTCTCCTCTCCCTGCCTTTGCCATCTTAGTCACAGCATGAGGAGCGGAGCTGAAAGGTGCAGGTTGATGACGATTAATTCTGTTGTTGTTTCTCTTGTTGCCTGCACTTTGGTAGAAATGTGTTTTAACCAAATGATTGCAAAGCAGTGAGTGTTGCTCTGGTTTAGATATTTGCAGCCAATTATGTTTAATGTGAAAGAGAACAGCCAGACTATAATCCACCAATGGCTCTGGCCTGCCAAGCTCCACTGAGTTGGGACATGCTCCTGAATCCAGCTGCAGGGGAGCCCCACTTTCACCACCAGGGCAGCATCTGGACTCCCCCAGCCACATTGTTCCCTGCCACCTTCTGCTCCATCCCTGGCCTTTTCTACCTTTTTTGGTAGAAAACACATTTCTACCAAAGTGCAGGAGGAGAGGCTTTTGCACACTTCTTTGTGATTCTTTTCCAGAGCAGGAGACAGAGATGAGGGAGAAGAGCCCTGCACTCTGGTCAGAGGTCCAATCTGATCAACAATTGTAGCTATGCTGTGGTGGAAAAGAGCTTGGCATCAGAAGATGTGGGGACACATCCCAGAGGTGCCACTTAAATCACTTAAAGGAATCGAGCTTTAATTTTGAAAATTTATAAAATGGAGGGTATTACCTACCAACGACTTGGCAGTAAGGATCAAATAAATCATATCATACGAATAAAAGCATAGAAAACATTCTGTTGTTTGGCAAATGCAAAAAATAAAGACATTCTAGGCATTATTTCTGTCCAAGTCCAATAGCAAAGGGCCAAGGATGTTCATTTGTTCAACAAACATTTATTGAACACCCATTTTAAGAGAAGTCTTATTTTGTTTTTTTGGGGGAATCTTCACCAGCCAGAGATGGTATGAGATGAGAGATCATAGTGGAGTGAGGAAGGCAACCTTGCCATTCTTTGGTTTCTCTTTCAGAAAAGATTAGAATAGAATATATGTTTCTTAAAGACATCACAATCCCAGTGCAGAATGGCAACAACAGTAGTGATTTTGTGAGATTCTAGTTCCAAGCTACACAATCCACTTGGCTTCCACAACACGGCCAAGCTGAGTAGCTTCAGCTGGTCCCCGCTCCAGGGGCCCCCACTTCCCACTTCTTCCCCTTTCTCTTGCTCCTGGAGACTAAGATGGGGTCCCTTGTCATGTTGGGTCAATGGGAGGTAGGGCAGGAGCAGCGACAGGAGATTGGAGGGAGGGAGGGGAGGAGAGGGAGGGGGTACTTACCTCTTCATTTGCCTCTGGTGAAACCACTGCTAGATTGCTGTGTTCCTAGGAGAAAGCCACAGTTCCTACCCTGCATAGCTTTCTCTTTCCTCAGGTTTGGCCACTACCCCTAGCACTTGGGCCCTTCAGGCATAAGGGTTGTATCAGCTCAGTCCCCAGAAAGCCCTACATGGACCTCCTCCTTGTGGTTTCTTTTTTCTTTTTTTCCCCAGGCCCCCTACCTTTTTAAAAAATATTTCTTTAGTTGTTGATGGACCTTTATTACTTATTTATTCATATGCGGGCTGAGAATTGAACCCAGTGCCTCACACAAGCTAGGCAAGTGCTCTATCAGTGAGCCACCACTCAAGCCCTTCTCCAGTCCCATATATATATATATAAATATATATATTTATATATATATATATATAAATTATAGGTGAACATAATACCTTTATTTTATTTTTATGTGGTGCTGAGGATTGAACCCAGTGCCTCACATGTGAGAGGCAAGTGCTCTGCCACTGAGCCACAGCCCCAGTCCCTCCCCAGTCCCTTTTATTCCTTATTTTGAGACAGGGTCTCACCAAGTTGCTGGAGCTGGCCTCAAACTTGTGATCCTCCTATCTCAGCTTCCTGAGTCACTGGGATCACAGACCTTGTAGTTTCTTTATACCCTGCCTGCACCTTGCAAACAGTCTGTTGAGCCCTCTTGCAATTTCCCCATTTTATTGTTCTCTTTGTTCTTGCCCAGATATTTATAGATCCTCAGGTGTTAAGAGGCTCACATTCCAAGTAAGAAGAGAGGCTGAAAATAATACCCAATATTACGTAAGTGGCTTAAGAGAAGGAGGGTTTTCATTTTAAGACAGTTTCTTACCAGATACGTGAATTTGGATAAATAATTCGACCTCTTTGAACCTTACTTTCCTAGTTTGTAAAATGGAGATGAAAATATCTAGCCCTTAAAGTTTTGAGGATTGACTACGATAAGCATATGAAACAGTCTAGTGTATGGCACACAGCAGGTGGGAAATAAATGTTAACTTCTTCTTCTTATAACTATCAATAATATTAATATTGGCTATGTAAAAGTTTAAAAGATTTTTCTCCTTCATTTCTAAACCACAAAATAACCTCAAACATACTTCTAAGATAAACTTCACAGACTTCACATGGCATATGAAGGCTTTGCATGTTGGGACTTACGTGAGTATTCCTGGCTGTGGATTTAGTCAAATGTTAGTCCATGGGCTTAGATTCAACAAACTCCTTGTTCCTGGCCAGGTGGTGATTCGCAGATGTCCATTGGCCTATGTTGTGAATTTGCTGATTCCCAGCATCTTCCTAATGCTTGTGGATCTGGGGAGCTTCTACCTGCCACCCAACTGCCGGGCGAGGATTGTGTTCAAGACCAGTGTGCTGGTGGGCTATACAGTCTTCAGAGTCAACATGTCTAACGAGGTACCTAGGAGCTCAGGGAGCGCCTCTTTGATTGGTAAGCATCCTCAGGGTCACCTGATGCCAGTGTTATTTTACTCCTGCCAAAGATCTGGTGATGCATTTCAAACTGGAGGAGGGAAAAACCTCAGAGACTACAACTAACTTCTCTGCTCTGGTGCCTTCTCCCAGGGGTCTTCTTCACAGTCTGCATGGCCTTCTTGGTTCTCAGCTTATCAAAGTCTATTCTGTTGGTCAGATTCCTCCATGATGAGTGGAGAAGTGGCCAGGAACTCCCCCTCTTGTGCCTTCAAGGGGATGCTGGCACCGATGGGTCTAGAATGGACCCTAGGACCCAGGATGCTCGAGTAACAGGTTTGTGAGAAGTCTAGAGATCCCTTTCCCATCTTTCTGGGTCACCCTCAGCACCAGTGCCCATCAGCAAAGCACCAGGCCTTTGGTTGCACTTTGTGGAGAATCTGAAGCCCCTGCTTTATAGTCCCTGCACCACATTTATATTACCTCTCTGGGGACTGAAGTCCACCTTCTGCTGGAAGTGGCTTTAGCTTGTTTAATTTTTCAATTACCCACAGTGACTCATCCACCCTAGAATAGTAAAGTTCGAACATGTAAGCTTGCTCTCTATTTGGATTTACTTCCCCCAACCTAAAAGAAAAAGAAAAAGGAAAGTAAAAGAGTCATCCCAGCCCCTAAAGTTCCAATTGAGTTGATCTGGTCACTACTCATACCCTACTTTCACAATATAACTCTGCCATGGTCTCTGTCCTGCAGCACAGCCATGCCTCAACAAGCAGGTAGGGTGACAGTCCACGACCCCACCCAACTCTCTTCCTAGTTTTGCCCACAACTTTCCTTGAAGGATGAAGCTGTCAGATTCAAGAGAGAGTTCCGGTGGGCCTTGGTAGCCCTTGGCTCACCTCAAGTATTTTCCTCTATCATGCAGAATCCCCAGTCTGTCAAGAACACCAGATCCAGTCAGAAACCCTGAAGGAAGTCTGGTTCCAGATTCGATCCATCAACAACTATCTCCAAACTCAGGATCAGGTGGACCAACAGGAGGTTGAGTGGCTGGCGCTCCTGTACCGCTTTGATCAACTGCTCTTCCGAAGCTACCTTGTCATGCTGGGGCTCTATGCTGTCACCCTGTGCTCTCTCTGGGCACTGTGGAGTGGTTTGTGAAAATTGGAATCTCTGGTCTCAATCAATGCACTATCACAGCACTTAAGGAAAGCTGTGAGGACATCAAAAGGGGAGGAACAGTGGGTCTAAATGATTCCCACCTGCCATTGCCTCTTTTCATTGAGTCCAGGTATACATAGCCTATGGGTTACTGAAGGACCCAGCACCACTATATTTATCATGAAAATGTATAAACAGAACAAACAAGCCACCAAACAAGCCTTCATTCCCCAGTAACCACTGTTGGCCTTCTCAGAGAGAGGTCTGAAAAGCACATACATGCACATATTTGTGTTTAAACAGTTTTTTTTTTTAAATGTAAGATCACTCCATCTCTCAGTTCTGACTTGGTTAGTTGTTTTCATTTATTCAACAAAACCTTTATTGAGTGTTGTTTAAGTCTTAGACATTATGTTAGGAACACTAGAGAATATGAAGTCAGTCACAGAGAACATTCTTCATTGGATTCCTATGGTCAACTCTGAACCAGAACACAAAACTCTCACCATATTTGCATCTTTCTGAAGCTTATGTTTCCACTATTGTAGCTAAATCTCTTCCTCTGTCTTCTTGTGCCTTGGAAATTCCAAGTGCCAAGGTTTCTTAGCCCATCTAGCACAACATTTAGTGAGCACATACCATGTGTAAGGCACTGAGCTGGGGCATATGTCTAACCCATGCTCCCTGGAGTCAAGGAATTTATTTATTTAGTGGCACTGGGGGTAGAAACTAGGGTGCTCTACCACCGAGCTACATCCCCAGCCCATCTTTTTTTTCTTTATTTTGAGTCAGAGTCTCACTAAGTTGCCCAGGTTGATCTTGAACTTGTGATCCTCCTGCCTTAGATTCCCAAATTGCTGGGATTCCTGGCATGTGCCATCATGCCTGGTAATTCAAGGGATTTATACTCTATAGTCCTTCTATTAGTCAGTTAGGGCTGCCTGAATAAAGTATTACAGAGTGGGCAGCAGCTTAAAAGCACAAAGATTTATTTTCTCACCATTCTGGAGGCTGGAAGGTTTCTTCTGCAACCTCTTCTGTAGACGTTCATCTTTTCCTGTGTCTACATATGGTCCTTCCTCTGTGCATGTACATGTCTATGTTCAAATTTTATCTTTTTTTTTTTTTTTCCTGTGCTGGGATTGAACCAGAGCCTGTGCACACTAGGCACATGCTCTACCACTGAGCTACATCCCCAGCCCACTTTTTATTTTCTGTTTTCAGACAGGGTCTTGCTAAGTTGCCCAGGCTGGCTTCAAATCTGTGATCTTCCTGCTTCAGCCTCCTGAGTAGCTGGGATAAGTGTATGACACAACACCCTGCTAAATTTCCTCTTCTTTGTAAGGGCACCAGTCATATCAGAGCAGGGCCCATTCAGATGCCTCCATGTCACTTTTTTTTTTTTTTTTTTTGGTACCAGGCATTGAACCCAGTGGTGCTTAATCACTGAGCCACATATCCTGCCCTTTTTTTTATATTTTATGTAGAGACAGGGTCTTACAAAGTTGCTTTAGGATCTCACTAAGTTGCTGAGGCTGACTTTGAACTATGATCCTCCTGCCTCAGGCTCCCAAGCTGCTGGGATTACAGGTGTGTGTCACCATGCCCAGCATCTCCATGGAATCTTAATTACTTCTTTCAAGGCCTCATCTCCAGATACAACCATATTCTGAGGTACTAGGGGTTAGGACTTCTACATATGACCTTCAAAGGGACACAAATCAGCCTATAACACACATGTGATTATGGAGACTTGGCAAGTACAAAATCTTCAGGGTAGGCCAACAGGAGAGTTCCCTGGAGATCCAGAGGGGAGCTCTAGTTTGAGTCCAGAGGTCTACTCTCGGGAGTCTCTCTTCTTTAGGAAAGGTCAGTCTTTTTTTTTTTTTTTTCCTCAATGCTTTCAACTGATTGAATGATGCCCATCCACATTTTGGAGGATGATCCAATTCACTCAACGTCTACTGATTTAAATATCTTATCTTGGGGGCTGGGGTTGTGGCTTAGCAATAGAGCACTCACCTGCACGTTTGAGGTGCTGGGTTAAATCCTCATCACCACATAAAAATAAAACATAAAATAAAGGTATTGTGTCCAACTATAACTAAAATTATTTTAATAAATTAAATATCTTCTCTTAAAAATACCTTTACAAGGGGCTGGGGTTGTGGCTCAGTGGTAGGGTGCTTGCCTAGCATGTGTGAGGCACTGGGTTTGATTCTCAGCACCACATATAAATAAATGAATAAAATAAAGGTCCATCAACATCTAAAAAAATGCCTTCACTGAAACAGTTAAGATAATATTTGACCTAATACTAGGTATAATGGCCTAGGCAAGTTGACACATAAAGTTAACTGTCACAGTCCCGATGGCTCCTTAGTTTTCCATCTATGCCACAGGCACTTTCTAGAACAGAAGAGTCCTGTGCTAACCTGGTACTTGGGTAACTAACCAACTTCTGGGTCAGACTCTCCAGTAGCCAAACCTGTAGGTATGAGGTTCTTGTGGCCTCAAACCTGAGTTTGAATAAGATTAGAATTCCACAAAACATCCTCTTTCTTGTATCTGACTTTCTTAGCTTCTCATCATTTTTCCTCACAGAGTGTTCAGTCCAGCCAAGCCCACCTGACTACTGTCCTCCTCAGGATAGGGTTTCTCATCTAAGTTTCTCCTTCTTTTTGACCAATTTTTCTTTTACTTTGTCCATCTGTCTGTCAACTCTGTCTCAGAGCCCTGCTCAGAATGGTCTTATTCCCCCACATTCCCACCCCAGCACTCTGTGACTCTGTCCCCTCATCTCTGTCTTTGGTGTTATAGTACCTTGTATCCTTCTCCCTTTAAATGTTTTGTGGTCTCTATTATACGTGTGTGTGTGTGTGTGTGTGTGTGTGTGTGTGTGTGACAGAGAGAGAGAGAGAGAGATTTGTCAAACAGGCCACATACTCCTAGAATAGTTGCCCTGTTTTCTCTTTCTGTTTATCCCCCATCTATGTCCACACCATAGAGGGTTTTGCATACGAGTGAGCCTACCATTTTGCATGGTGAGTGTCTTATAATGTAATTCACTCTAGCTCACTGCTGACAGTGGACATGTATCTGGTGTGTTTTCCTAAGTCTGAGCGACAAAATCTCCCAAGATCAGATACCCAGTCCCTGGATCTCCCTCGAACCCTCATCTAGGGTAGCCTTCAGGAGGCTTGTGGATAGAAGGACATAGAGGACAGCAAGACAGTCATCAGTCCTAATGCTGCCAGCAGAGGACACAAAAGTCTAAAGCTGTTTGCTAAAAACTTTTCCTGGTACTAAAATTGCCTTTAAAAAAATCTGCCCCCCTCCATCCCCCCAAAGAAAAAGAATTTAAATTCAAACAGCCTTTACCTGCATCCTCCCTCTCTCATTACCTCCCAGTTAGTGCTCAACGCCAATTGTCCATGAAATTCCACTGCTGCTGTTAATGAAATGAGGAACATAAGAAGTTTGTGAACAGGAAGGAAGTGTCCATGCAAAGCTCCACCTGTTTGCTGCTTCACTCCCTACTTAGTACTACTGGCCTTTGCTGCCTCCATGTATTCTACAGCTTCTGTACTGGTTCCAGTTCTCTCCACTTCCTCCCCCAGTTATAGGGGAAGACAGGAGGAAAAGCCCTGCAGTGAACACATGGCTGTGAGGTCTCCCTCCTTCCTAATTGCATGTTGGGGAAAGTACCAGGTGCAGTCCAGAGACCTGCTTTAGTCCTAGTTCCAACACTGTCTACCCAAGGGATCTTGAACTTAACTTCTCAGACTTCTATTTCATTTATTTAAATATTTAAATAAATATTTACTCTTACCTATTTCACAGTTATGAGATCAAAATGAAGAAATGTATTCAATAGCATTTTGAAAAGTAAATATAGATCAAAAAATAAACACAAGACCTGCCTGCTATTAACAGATGGATTCCAGGCTGGGTCTTTGGTGTGGGATCTGACTTCCAGCTGCCTCTATCAGAATCCCCTTATGGGTTCTGGTTTTTCCCTTTATCAAAGGATCTGAAAGTTAAGGGCTGATGTCATCAAGGGCCTTCTTACAGAGGACTTGAGTGAGGGTCCCAAAGGGATTTCTAATTCCACTTCCCACACGTCTCAACTTTGGTCCATGTCCAGCTGCCACTGCCCAGGTTCTTTATGTCACCCACGAAGAAGCTATCATTCAGCAGCAAAGCCTGCTCACTAAATGGACTCCCTGCCATCTAGTACCTAGTGGCCCTAATCCCAACCACAGCCAGGAACTCACTCTAAGCCCCAAGGTCATTCTGCTGCCTAAAACAATGACATTATTGATGTGTAACACTTCAGACCTCCTCTTGGAATAGTGCCTTCAGTAGGGGAAGAACATGAAGTACTAGTGGCCCTTACTTAGAGCTGCTTTAGTGGAAGGAAACCTAGGAACAGAGCAAAAATGGGATTCTCCCAGCTGTGAATGCTCCTACCATCTGCTGTCTCCCAGAATCTCAGGTAGTTTAGATATTCCACAAAGAAATTACAGCTCCTGTTCTGATATCTAGAATACAGAGATGGTTAAGCAGTCCCATAACCAGGCAGCCTTCAAGTTGTAACATATCCCAAGATAACTTCCAGGTGCTGCCATGATGACCCCAAGGACCTTCATAGGCTTTTTTTTTTTTTTTTTTTTTTTAATCAAAAATAACCAGGTGATGATCTTTCCCTTCTAAGATTTGTCCCAGAGAAGCAGGAGACATCATGGTGAAGGAAGCTGAGCTTCTCAACTCTTAAATCTCCAAGCAAGTCTCTTGTGGTCTGGCTTTAAGCTTGGGTGGGTCAGAACCAGAAAGCAAAGAACCATGAGGGCAGCCAACGGCGAGGTGCCCAGGGAATTAGTCCTGCTCTCAGCCCAACCTCAAGGCTTCCCCAGATCCTCTCATTTCTCAGGGATCCAATCACGTCTATCTACAGGCAAGGTCAGCAAACAGAATTCATATTTTACCCTATTCTGTGGCTCAGAACACTAGAGCCTAGTGTTCAGAACACTTCAGAGCTTGGTTTTAAGGCAGAGAGTTCCTCCACCAATCCCTGGTGGTGACTGGTTAGCACAGGGCAGAGACCCTAGGTCCCCGTTTTCCTCTGAGAATACTGGTCCTCCCTCCCTGAAACCCCAATCTGTGCCTTTGGGGCTCCACCTCTGTCACCTCCCTGTCCAACTTGGTCTACCCTGTCCTGTTTCCCAGCTCAGACTCCATCTTAGGAGCTGGAGCTGCTCAGTCCTGAGTTATTTACCTGCCGAGACAGTAAGAGCTAAACAATTAGCTGAGCAACAGCACGGGGGCTTTTATGCTCAGCCACGCCCACCACCACACTCTGGTGTCTGTAATTGAAATGACCCACACCAGTGATTAGATTAGGGGGCTGAAGAAGCCCAGCATGTCACCCCAGCCCCTTCCCTCGTCCTGTCGGGGAGGTGATGTAGTTAAGTTTGTGCTTCATTTGGCAGAGGCCATAAAGCAGGAATTGCAGGCAGGTTTTCTGCAGGGAGCTAGAAACCACTGCTGGGTGGTGGGCAGGCTTTGTGGCAGGTGACAGACTTCAGGTTTGAGGAGGAGGAAGCTCCTTGTTCTTCTCCAGCCACTATAGTGCTGGGCTCCAAAGAGCCCACATGAGCCTAGCAGGATTATTAGCTCTCCTGGGTGTCACTGGGTACCAGGCTGCAAGTGGGTAGGCAGCCCTTGATCAGACCCTGCTCCTGGTCACCTGCTTGTACTCTTTGGAGAGCTCCAGGCTGAAATCCAGGGAATCCAGGTGCTGTTGGCAGTTCTTTTCTCCCCACCTCCCCATCCAACCTTAACTTCCCAGCTCTCTATACAGTTCCAGCCCTTCTCTTCCCTAGGCCCATCATCCTGCAGCCTCCTCCCCACATCTGGTTCTTGGAGCATCAACACTGAATTTGGTCACATTGTACAACAGCTAAAGTCTGTCTAAGTATCCTCTTGCTCATTTCTTTTCCCCACCCCAACTACCCTAGGCACCTCTGTCACCACACTGCTCAAAGGACCCTCACTGCTGTGCTCTTGCTTCCCAAAGCTGCCTTCCTGAGCACTGTGCACTAAACTGATCAACTCCTTCCTCCTGTGCCAAGCAGAAATTCATGGCAAACTGTATCTGGGTATGTGTATCCGTAAAGGGGCTCAGTGGTGTGCTAAGGTAAAACTTCGGATTTCATGGACAGGGAGGGGGCATCTTTGGTTCTGTTCCTGCTTTGGGAGCATACTAATAGAAAGTTTGAGGTATAGTAAGGCTAACAGATCACGAGATGATTGACAGGAAAGGCAGTTTATGACTCACAGTTCTCAAGCATGGGGGGCACAAGCCACACCACATCATGGTGAGGAGGTGCAGCATGCACACCAGGAAATGCTGAGATTGACCCAGGGGCTGGATGCAGAGGGAGGCACTCTTTGCAAGAGGTATGATTGGTTTCTGCAAGAAGGAATGGGGAAGCCAGGCAAATAGGTTTAGGATTGGCTGTTTTGCATAATTTCAGTGGGTCCTGGGATATAGGGGCTCCCCAAGTTATGTGGTACCTGGCCCTGTGTGAATGAGCAAGCAGTAACAGCCTGGAGTATGAGACTCCAATAAAGGAGGTTGTTGGGAGTAGGGTATGGGCTCCATTTCAGTTGGTTTGTATTTGAAAAGTATGCTTACACAGGTGAGTTGTTTACTCTTTTTAGGAATTGACTAGTCCTAGGAGGGGCAGTCTCTGCAGGGTCAGTGGGACCCCAAATATCAAAGTATCAGAAAACAGAAAATAACCAGGTATGGTGTGCCTACCTGCAATCCTAGCAACTCAGGAGGCTGAGGCAAGAGGATCACAAGTTCAAAGCCAGCCATAGTAACTTTCAAGACCCTGTCTCAAGTTAAAATAGTAAGTAAATAAATAAAAAGAACTAGAGAGGGCTTGGGATGTAACTCAGTGGTAGAGCACTTGCCTAGCAGATATGAAGCCCAGCACACACACACACACAAAGAATGAAGTGGAGGATAAAGCATCCCTATGTTCCATCCCAGTACTCCCACAAACAAACAAACAAAAACCAAGAACACAGAAATTAAAAGACATGGTTAATTCAGCTGCCTCTGAGTATCCCAGATACCCAATCACTTTCTTCTTATTTTCTGAGTACTACGGTGGAAATCGACCACATAACTCAAAGGACTGACTTTAAAAGTGAGAATGCTGGAGTTAGGGCAAGCATGCAGGCAAAGGGGAGGAAGGCAATACCCAGGCAAGAGTCCTCCATACAGCTATTAACTCAACTGCTCAGCTTTGTGGTAACTTCTACTGAGTAACCTGCTTGGCATCTGGGACTGGCCTAGACCGGAAGAGCACCTGAATAGGACACAGCTTCCAGCTTCAAGGAGCTTTTAATCTAGCAGAAGTGGTGTCGCAGAAAGAACACAGGGATGGGGTCAGAATCATGCATTTGAATTCCACTACAGCATGGTTACTTAGAGCTGACAGATTTCCTCTGAGTGCAAACCCGCTGGCTTGGCAGAGGTTTCCTGGAGTGCTGTCTTGAGACAGATTTTTGGGCCGCAGGCAGACTTGATGAGAAAGAATGCTGTAATGAATTAGCAATGTCTGACAAAGGCAAGAGAAGTGTGGGGAGGGTGATGAAATTAACGCTCATAGGGTTTTGTCATGCGCCAAGCACTGTGCTGAGTGCTTTGGGTGAAGTCATTGAAATGTCAGTCCCAGGAGAACAAGGAGGTTATTTTTGGTTCATTGTTGTATTTCCAGGACCTATACTAGATCAATAGGTAGATACTAGGGTTATTGTTAATACAAGAACTATTATATGCAAAACTCCAGTATTACTATTATTATTTTGGTACTGGGGATTGAACTCAGGGGCACTCAATCACTGAGCCACATCCCCAGTCCTATTTTGTATTTTATTTAGAGACAGAGTCTCACTGAGTTGCTTAGCGCCTCACCCTTACTGAGGCTGGCTTTGAACTCGAAATCCTCCTGCCTTTGCCTTCCGAGCCGCTGGGATTATAGGTGTGTGCCACCATGCCCAGCCTAAAAACCCCAGTATTATCATTCCCATTTACAGTTGAAAAGACTAAGGCCCAGAGAGGCGAGGTGAACTGCCCAAGATCACTGCAAATAACAAAACTAGTGTGTTTGCCTTGCATGACTATAACAAATACCTAATTAAAACCAACTTATAAATACAAGTTATAAATAAATAAAAACTTTGTTCACAGTGTTAGAGGTTCCAGTCCATGATCAGGTGGACACATTGCTTTTAGGCCTTTGGGGGCGGGGGCGGAACAGCACTTCATGGTGGGAGTGCATGGTGGAGCAGAACTACTCACCTCATGGATGGGAAGCAAGAGATAAAGAGGCAAGAGATAAAGAGTGAGGGTCCCACAATTCCCAATGGCTTGGAGACCTCCTAACAACCCCACTTTTTAAAGCTTCCACCTCCTCCCAATAGCATCAACTTAAGGGACCAGGCCTTTAACACATGAACCTTTGGGAGACATTACAGGTCCAAATTATCAACTGGGATTCAAATCTAAGCATTCAGAGTCCAGATTGCACTCTCTTAGACAGTCTGCCACACTCAGGTACACTCGGGCTTCAGAGCTTCACCTTTGAGCTTTACTTCTTACAAATGTTTCATATTTGCTAGCTCTACATGTGAATAGAGGAAGTGGCTAGTGTTAGGATATGTGACTTTGATTTTCAACTCTACTTCTTTGGGTTTTGATTCTGGGCAAGTTACTCAACTATCTCAGAACCTCAGTTTTATTTCCATTTTGAATTTCTAGAAAGAGCTTTTTTTGCTTCGGCATCAAGAGAATTGAATGAGATAAGACTTGTTAAATGGGTCTAGCATTAGAGGCATTGAGCATGATCGCAATGCGTCTTTGCCACCTTACCCTAGGATTCTTATGAGAGCCAGGGAGATCATGTATGTGAGAAATCTTTGTAAACCCTAAAGGTTTGCTAATCAAAGTGTGTGCCTGGATTCCCAGCATCAGCATCCCCTGGGAATGTGCTAGAAATGCAGATGCTAAGGCCCTCCCAGACCTACTGATTCCAAATAGAACACTAACCACACCTCCGGGGAACTGAGTTGCACATTGAATTTGCATATTCATTTGCACATTGCCATTGAAGGGGATCTAAGGGACAATGAAGGTAAAGGGTGATAGTGGGGGCTCTGGGAGGCTAGAGGAGCTGGGGATTCAGGGGCAGCACAGCGTTACATGAACCCGCCCCTATCAGGGCAGCTGGGCCCACAGGCACCTGCCAATCACTCTACTCCCCTTGGTAATCTCCCCTCCTCACAATCAGAGCAGTCAAGCACCCAGTGCAGCTGGGCGGCTCAATTATAGGCTGTGGGCAGATGGCGGAGATGGCTCTGTGTGCCGTCCAAGGAGAGAGCCAACCAGAGTAAAGAAGTCCCTTCCACTGGCCCCCTTCCCCTGACAGCAAACACCCTCTTTCCCAGAGAATGAGACTGCCAGCACATGGCATCAGGCACCCCCTTTCCCCAGAGCCCACTAGCTGCCCTGGGCAAACCCCTGGGCCTTCCTGGCCACAGAGTCATGGCCATAGTGTGTTAAGAAACCCTCACCTGGGCTTGTCAGTCATGAGTCCCTCTCCTCACACCAAGAACTTCCTATCACTGGCTGCCTCTGGACGCCGGCCCTCTCCTCAGAGCTTAAAACATCAGCACATCAGGTGGAGGCAGACCTGAGACTTGAGGACCACATCGTAGTCATCCTTCCCACGTGTCCAGCATCTGGTAGAAAGGCTGGCATGGAGCAGGGCACAGAGGATTCTGGCTGAAGAAACACCAATTCCAGTTTCCCTGAAAGCCAACCAGGTTGCTGTGGGTGAAGCTCCTGGCTGTCATGTAAGCACTGGGTAAGCAAAAAGGGAACAATCCCAGGTAACAGGGCAGGCTGGGCTGCCATCAGAGCTCCTGCCCCTGCCTCCCAGAGGTGCCGGTGCTAAAAGGAGGCGCCAACACTCTTCCTACCCTGGTCCCCAAGGCTTCCAAGTGGCCTATACTCCCCGCCACGGTGTCTCAGCCTTGGTCCCTGGGAGGGATGAAAGCTCTCTCCATCTTCCAGACTTCCCTTATGGTGATATTTCAAACACCCATTAGGTTTTATGGGGCATCATTTCAAGGACTACAGGAGATGAGGAGATGGCTCCAGGCCTTAAGTCTCCCTACAGCCTTAGAGATCCTTCTGATCCTTCTGGATGCTTGGCCTGCACTCATCCCTTGCCCTTTGGCACTCACCCTGTCACCCCGTGCTTTCTCAATAGGCCTCGGGTCCCATGATTAGCTGGTTTGGGCATCAGAGTGTGTGTGTGTGTGTGTGTGTGTGTGTGTGTGTGTGTGTGTGTGTGTGTTTGATTCAGGAACCCAAAGTTGGGGAGGAATGAGAGCTGTAATTTGCAGATGAGCTTGGGAGAAGATAATATAATAAGATAATGATGCACGTGATGATAATTATTTTGACTATAGAGTGCTATTACTTGAGGGACACCTACTGAATGCCATGCACTGTATGAGAACTTTCCATATTGTATTAAATTGATACATGATAATCGTACAAAGTAGGGAAAATTTACAACTATGGAGACTGAGCCCCAGACAAGAACCTTGTCTACGGGGGTGGGGGGGGGCTGGGGTTGTGGCTCAGCGGTAGAGCACTCGCCTAGCACATGGGAGACACTGGGTTCGATCCTCAGCACCACATAAAAATAAATAAAATAAAGGTATTGTGTCCAACTACAACTAAAAAAAAAAAAAAATTTTTTTTTTTAAAAAAAGATCCTGGCCTACCATTACACAGTGAGTGAGTAGAAGAGAAAAGTTTGATCTCAGGATTATTTGCTTTAACATCTACTAGCTTTAGCGTCTTTACCTGAAAAGAGCAGGGTGATTCCCTTCTTGTCCCAGGGAGCTGTGGAGACATCCCAGGAGCTCCTGTCAGGGTGGAAGCTACAAATGTAAGGGGTTATCATTCCCAAGCAGTGCTTCCTTCAGGGCTGTACCCTGCTGGGAAAGAGGCCCCAGCCCTAGTTTGAAGATGCAGATACTGCCTTAGGCTATAGTTCTGAGGACCCCAAGTGCTCACTGTCCAGGCTGAAGAAAGCAGATGGAAGAGCAGCGGACAAGTTGTTCTGCAGCAGGTCCAGCCAGGATGCGCGTGGCCCTGGTAGATGGAGCAGGCTAGACAAGGCTGGCATGTTGGAGCCCTTGCCAAGAGGAGCTGACCTGAGAAAGAAGTGCTTCTGATTGGAGGTCGGAGAGGAGGAGGTAGAGGTTTGGGAGGGGATGATGTGTGTCCCCCCCCCACCCACAGGCTGGGGCAATTCTCCTTCAAGGGAGATAAAGAAAAGGATGGGGAGAGAGTCATCTAGGTCTAAATTCAAATACTGGTTCCACTATTTAATGACAAGTTAAATAACTTCCCTGAGTCTCAGTTTACTCATTTTTAAAACAGGGATGTCAAGGGAAAAAAATTAAAATAGGATAGCATTGGACTGAAGTATTTAAAATGGAGTCTAGAGGCCATTGCTAATCAGATCTCAGACACAAGCATCCAGCGCTGAACTTCTGAACCTTGAACCAACTGCAGACACAATCCTCCTCCCCACAGGAGCTGACCTCGGAAATATTGTTAACCTCTGCTGACCTTCTATATCATGGACCCTTCCTCCAAACTATCCAGAGACTGAGGCCACACCCAATCCCTTTCAAGACCGCTTAACTTTTACCAATACCAATTATAATTCCTAACTAATGAGTGATGTAATCTTCAACCCCTCGTGGTTTTGAACTATACACCAAGCTCCCATTTTGTAAAACCTCAGAACATATTTTCAAGATCGTTTGAAATTATTTTCCCAGATTTCAATCCTAATTAACCCCAAATAAATGTACTTTTATTTGTTCTAAGTTGACTTTTTCTAGGTCACCAGGGATAATGATACCTAATACCTAGAATGAAGATTCTGAGTAGATAGTGTAAGATGTATAATCGTTGCTCAAACATTCAATCTCCTTCCCCTTCCTGGTCTCTGCCAATCACTTCTAACTAGAGAATTCTAGGAAATTACTGAATTTCCTTTATAATACCTATAGTAATAATGATAATAGTGACTACGAATTCCACTTACTGCGCATTTTTATTGTGATAGTATAGCAATAAGGTTAAAAAAATTTTATTCTAACTTGTTACATATGACAGCAGAATGCATTACAATCCATATTACACATATAGAGCATAATTTTCGTATCTCTGGTTGTATATAAAGTATATTCACACAATTTGTGTTTTCATACATGCACTTAGGGTAATACTGTCCATCTCATTCCACCATCTTTTCTACCCCCATCCCTCTCCCTTCCCCTCCCACCCCTTTGCCCTATCTAGAGTTCCTCTAATCCTCCCATGCTCTCCCTCCCAACCCCACTATGAATCAGACTCCTTATATCAGAGAAAACATTTGGCATTTGTTTTATTGGGATTGGCTAACTTCACTTAGCATTATATTCTCCAACTCCATCCATTTATCCACAAATGCCATGATTTTATTGTCTTTTATTGCTGAGTAATATTCCATTGTGTATATGTACCACATTTTCTTCATCCATTCATCTACTGAAGATGTCTACTGAAGGGCATCTAGGTTAGTTCCACAGTTTAGCTATTGTGAATTGTGCTGCTATAAACATTGATGTGGCTGTGCCACTGTGGTATGCTGTTTTTAAAAATATTTACTTAGTTCTAAATGAACACACAGTATCTTTATTTATTTTTATGTGGTGCTGAGGATTGAACCCAGTGCCTCACACATTCGAGGCAAGCACTTTACCACTGAGCTACAGTCCCAGCCCCTATAGTATTTTAAGTCCTTTGGGTATACACCGAGGAGTGGGATAGCTGGGTCAAAAGGTGATTCCATTCCCAGTTTTCCAAGGAATCTCCATACTGCTTTCCATATTGGCTGTACCATATTGCAAGTCCCACCAGCAATGTATGAGTGTGCCTTTTCCCCCACGTCTTTGCCAACACTTATTATTGTTTGTATTCTTAATAGCTGCCATTCTGACTGGAGTGAGATAAAAACTTAGAGTAGTTTTAATTTGCATTTCTCTAATTGCTAGAGATGTTGAACATTTTTTCATATATTTGTTGATTGATTGTGTTTCCTCTTCTGAGAAGTGTCTGTTCAGTTCCTTGGCCCATTTATTGATTATTTTTTATTTTTATTTTTTTTTTTGGTGTTTAGTTTTTTGAGATCTTTATATACCCTAGAGATTAGTGCTCCATCTGATGTGCAAGTGCAGCACTAAGAATTTTACCTTATGATCTCAGTAATCCTACCCAAGACTCTATAGTAGATGCCATGCCTCCTTCCTCCCAAGCCCCAAGAGAGTTAGACTGGCTTGTCCAAGGCCACCTATCTGGAAAGAGGTGGAGCCAACACTGAATGAGGTTAGGCAGCATAGGAGAGGTTATCCTTTGTAACAATGACCTCCAAATCCTAGTAACTTATGACAGCCTGCTGTGTGCTGCAGGTTACTGCAGGTCAGCCCCGCTCTGGTCCATGTTCCCCCATCTGAGGTCCAGGCCAATGGGGCAGCCTCCATTTAGAACATCATTAGTCACCATAGCAGGAAAAGAGAGCTTAGAGTGGTCACTCCTGGACTGAAAGACTTGCCTTCTCACAATTCATTGTCCTTGTCATGCCAGAAAACACAATCCTTACAAATGCCCAGGAAAGGGGAGAACTGACATATTTGAAGATAGCACTTGTGATTATCACACGCAGTTTCCAATCACCATGTTTGCCCGATTCCCTCTATATACTGAGCCTCAGTTTTCTCATCCAGAAGGTGGGAATAATAAATCTGCCTTGTGGGACTGTTGTGGTGACATAATATTTAAAAAATCCCAAGCCTGGGAAGACTGAATTGTAGCAATCTGTATTCAGGCGTGAAGGTCAGGAGTCCTCTGCGCTGGTCTGTTGGACCTTTGTTCGTGAAATGACAAGGCAGGATAGAGAATTCAGAAGATTCCTTGTGAAACAATAGGACGTTCTTTGAAAAGTGCTGTATCTCTCCTGTGGGCCTGAAACCACCTTCAGAGGAGCCAGAAGGGAAGGAAAGTTTCCAGGACAACAATCAGCGGCAACAGCCAATGTGCAAATGTGATTATGTCAGCAAATATGCAAAGTGCTGTGCACTTTTGGAAGGCTCTTCATTTAGGACTAATTAAATGCTTGGAATCAGGAAGACTGAGAGGGTCCTCTCAGGGAAGCTACTTCAGGTCAGCAAGACACTTCAGGGTCTATTTACAAGAGGGAAAACTCCAGAGGAGGAGAGGAAGAGGACAGCTCAGCTTAGAACACACCGGAAGCAGAACTCAAGGCTTTAAGGGCTGAAAATCACCTGGGCTATTGTGGGGTCCTATAGCTCCAACCTTGGTCCCGGGGGTCTGAGGTTTTGTGTGATGAAAGAATACGTAATTGGGATTTGTGCTGGTGGTTGTGAAATGGGTGCTGCAGAAAGAATGGAATATATTATTTTTTCTATTGCTGCTGTGACAGATTACCACAAAGTTAGTGGCTTAAAACAACACTAATGTGTTCTATTGAATAGCTCTGGAGATTGACAGTCCCAAGTCAGTTTCACTAAAGTGAAGATGTGGGCAGAACTAATTTCTTTAGGAGACTCGGAAGGACCCTCCATTTCCTTACTTTTTCTTTTTTTTCCTTTTTTTTTTCTTTTTTTTTTTTAGCTTCTAGTGTGTTTTTGTCAGTTTTGCATTGCCGTGACTCAAAGAACTGACAAGAACAGCGTAGAGTTTATTTTGGTTCTTGATTTCAGAGATTTGGTCCATGATTAGCTGACTCCATGGTTCTGGGCCCAAGGTGAGGCAGAACATCATAGCACAAGGCTACGGTGAAGAAAAGTAGCTTAGACACAGCAACCTGGAAGCAGAGAGAGTTCTGCTCACCAGGGACAAAATATAAATCCAAAAGTCAAAAGAAGACCTACCTTCTTTAGCCATGTCCTACCTACAGTTACTGCCCAGTTAATTCATATTATAGGATTAATCCACTGATTAGGTTAAGGCTTTCATAACCCAATCATTTCATCTCTGGAAAAATATTTTTTTTTAGCATATAGCTATTTCAAAAATTTTTTTAGTTGTAGACAGACACAATACATTTATTTATTTATTTGTTTATCTTTTTTTATGCAGTGCCGAGAATCGAACCCAATGCCTCACACATGCAAGGCAAACACTCTACCAACTGAGTTACAGCCCTAGCCCCCATAGCTATTCTTTTTTAATATTTATTTTTTTAGTTGTAGGTGGACACAATATCTTTATTTTATTTTTATGTGGTGCTGAGGATGGAACCCAGTGCCTCATGCATGCTAGGCGAGTGCTCCTCTGAACCACATCCCCAGCCCCTCCATAGCTATTTTTATTCATTCACTTAACAAAAGAAAAAGTTATTGAAGATTTTACATTTATAAGAAACTATTAAATTAGGTCTGAAGAATAGCAAGATACAGAAGGTATGAACTCTTTCTTCCTAGGTCCCCAAAACTGAAGATAAATATAAGCAAAATTAATGATGAGAATGTAAATATGAAGGCTAGAATTCAGCTTTTCTCACCCCCACTGTTACAATTTCACTGATGTCAAGACAAACACCTCCATGATGCTAAGTTCAATGCTTAGTTTTTCATTCCTCGTCTTATTAAAACAATGTGCAGAATTTGATACAATTATTAAGTTTTTCTTTGAAAAATTTTCTTTATTTGGTATTCAGGTTCCATAGATCCTTTGTTTCCCTCTAGGTCACTGTTCTCTTTTTATCCTCCTTTGTTAATTTTTTTTTCATCCTCAACCTCTTGAAACTCCTAGTTATGTAATATTTGAACATCTTGCAAACCAGTCTTGGTATTCTTTTATTACTATCCCTCTATTTACTGTGATCCATACTCAGTTTTAATTCTGTACATATTCTGGTGGCTCCCTGGTATGTATTTCCAGTCCATCCCTTACTCTTGGGCTTCCAAACTTATTTATTCAACTGTTTCCAACAGTCTACTCAGTGACACCCAGCACATTCCTCACCTCTGTAAATTCTTGCATTGTCTCACACCTGAGCTTTTGCGGGGGATACCTCGTATTAAAACTATAGCCTTTCTTGGTTGGTGGCTCCTTCCTCCATCTTCAAGGGTCAACATTCGAGTTTCTGGTATCACCACATGACCTCCTCTTCTGTCGTCAAATCTCTTTCTGCCTCCCTGTTATAGGAACACTTGTGATTACATTTAGGATTGACTCTGATCATCCTGATAGTCTAGGATGATCTCTTCATCTCAAAATCCTTAATTTAATCACATATACAAATTCCTTTTGCCATAAAAAGTAATGTCTGAATGTTCCAGGGACTAGGACCTGAGTATCTTTGGAGCCATTATTCAGGATGCCTCTTGGAACCTCAGAGATGGGTTGAATAAAAGAGAGACAGCCATGAATCCATCTGCATCTATAGAGCTCCCCCTGGCGCCTGGGGTAGGGGACTCGCTCCCAGGCATGGCCACAGCTGGGACTTCTGCAGTAAGCTTGGGCACACACGTTCCCCTTTTGCTATGTGGCCTGGGCCGCACACTTGTCATATGATAAACCATTTGATACATATGTCTTCAGCATCTATTTTCCTGTTGGTGGTAGTCACACCTGGGTCCCTGCTGGGTTTTCTGAGTAAGATATTCTTTCTACAAATATTTATTGAGCCCTAATGTGTCTGGCACTGTCCTAAGCACTTGGGATGTAGCAGTGAACACAGCACACTGAAGTCCCCATCTGCACAGAGCTAATGTTCTACGGGTAGAGATGGTGATAAAGAATCAAGTCATAAGAAATTAGTCAGGTGGAACATTAGGAGGCGATGGGGCTATGCAAAAAGGAAAAGTAGGTCTCATTGAGCAGGTGAGATGTAGGCAGCCTTGGAGGTGTGGACATCTGGAGAAGGGGGTCTTCATAGCTGGAGCAAAGGCTGCAAGGTGGAGCATGCCCAGTATGTCTGAGGAACAGAAAAAAGGCCAGTGATGTGGGAGTAGATAGAGTAATGGGGAAAGTCACAGCAGGTAAGGACAGAAGGTAGCAGGAGCCAGGTGAGCTTTGAAGGCCTCTCTGCAGCTATTTAAGCCAAACCCAAAAAGAGAAGAGAAGAAAAGCAAAACAAGTGTTCCACAGCATCTGGCCTGGGCCTGACAACTCCTCTGAACAGGGAGCTATCTCCTGTGTTGGGATCTGTGTGACTTGCTCCAGTCACTTATCCTTGCAGGGTAAACTTTCCCAGCTTATCAGTGGAGAAGCTGGCACTGCATTCTTCCATGCAGTCACCTGCTCAATGGGTTCACGGCATATGATACAGCGCAATGGACACAAAGAGATCTCTGAGTCCTTCCAGCTGTAACACTCTGAGCTGAAAATATTGAGGTGTTAGGGATCAGGAAGAGAAGAAATGATGGGGTAAGGATTTTAAGGTAGAAATGGAGTTAGCCTCAAAGGGTAGAACTGGAAAGGTAGATGTTTCAGAGAAACACTTTGGGGATCAGTGTCAAGAAAGTGTTCTCCAAAAATAAAATGGGTTGTCATGAGAGGTCTGCTCACCACTAGAGGTCTGCATGCAAAGGCTGAAAGGTCCTTTGTTGATACGTCACTGAGATTTGAGTGCTGGGTGGAGGCTGGACTGGATGGCTTTTAAGGCCCAGGGTTTTCTCTGAAATCTCTATTTCTGGACAACTTTGGTACAAAGGCAGGTTGGTGTCTGTTGGGATGTTCTGAGGGTCTTGCTTTAGGCTGAGGGTCAGACTGTTCTCCCATAAATGTGGAGGTAAATGAGACAGTGAGTGAGACAATTTGGGGGACCGAGTGTTCCTCAGTCCAAGAAATGCATTAATGCATAGGACACCTAGTGGTCACTAAATCCCATCATGTCACTGCCCAAGAGAACAGCAGAGCAGTCAAAGAGCAGTGAGGCCATGATTATTTGCTCAGTGTGTGTCTAGACCCAGAGGAACAAGCAAGGGTCCCAGTTCCAAGGCTGTCAGTATCCTCCCTGCTTCAGTTGACAGGCCTACCCAGAGAGCAGGGAGAGCCCCAGAGCATACATAGCACAGGTGGATTTGGTTGGCTCCTCCCACTTTCCCTTTTGCTAATGACATTGATTGATTGATTCATTCACCCAATGAATATTTATTGAGCAACTAATAAGTAAATGAGTCCTCTTCGAAGTTCTGAGACTTCAACAACCAAAAACATGGATTAAAATCCCTATTTGTGGAGCTTATATTCTAGCGGAGGAAAAAGCAAAATATATAGTATATTTGATGGTAACAAGTGTTGTGCAGAAGGAACATAGAGAGTATTAAGTGTGTAATCTAGTAGTGGGTCAGAGAAGGTCTCACTGAGAAAGTGAACTTTGAAGAAGATAATGGGCACTTGGGCCACACATAAGCACTGCTTTCCAGTTCTCTCTGCACCTTTTCTCAGGTCCCACACTTGTACTACTGTGGCCGGGGTCTCAGGAACAATCATTTGGGGTTGTATTGCCATATTTAATTCTTTTAGCGTGCCCATAACTTAATTCTTCATTTATTTATTAATCCTACCAATCCCTTTTATATGTTGAATATAACTGTGTTCCAGGCACTATGCTCTCTGTTTTGTATACAACAACACATTTAATCCTTACTGCAACCTATGAGGATAAATATGCTTATGTCTAACTCACACATGAGATAACTAAGGTTAGATGCTTTAGGTCTTATTGCAGGCTAATCATTTGTATTCCCCCAACATTCTCATTCTGATGAACTTAATTCCAAGTATGACTGTATTAAGGAGGTGAGGTCTTTGATTAGGTCATGATTAATGTTCTTATAAAACAGGATCCAAAGATCTGTGAATTATGGTTTTCATAATTTCTATTATGGGAAAGAGGGAATGGTAGAGAGAACCTGTGAAATTTGAACCAGGTCATGCTGTATTGCTTTTCTAATTCCAAATTAATAGTTATTGAACTATATTACTCTCAAAAAGTCTGGTGAATTTGATAGCTAGATGAATTTAGTAGGCAGGACAATTATCCCTCTATTCCCATTTGATAGGCCTGAAATCGAGGCATAAGACCATTTTGCTGATTTGCCTAAAGTACACAGATAGTTTATGATGGGGACTGGGCTGCATTCTATTCTTCCCATGTTCCTTCTTAAAAAATCTCATTTAATTTTCCAAATAGATGACTATATTTATAAGTTAAGGGTATAACAAGGTGGAAAGTGAAAAGTCAGTCTCTCTCCCCTCCCTGTCCCCAAACACATATCCCATCTTCAGAGACTATGGCCTGTACAACCATTGAGTTTTCTTCTTTGCATTTATCCCAAATGGGAAAGACAGAAGACAGGCTCAGAGCTTCAGGAGTGCTGCCTGGCTTGATTTAGGGATAGAAACAAAGCTCGATCACCCATCGGCTGGGTCACTAAACATCTCAGAGTTGTAGTTCTTCATCTATGAGAATCACATCTCCCGGGCTGGGGATGTGGCTCAAGCGGTAGCACGCTTGCCTGACATGTGTGCGGCCCGGGTTCGATCCTCAACACCACATACAAACAAAGATGTTGTGCCCGCCGATAACTAAAAAATAAATATTAAAAAAAAAAAAAGAGAATCACATCTCCTGCCTCAGAGTGTTATAATTCAGAAAGAATGTTCACAAAAGCACATCTATGCACATCATGCAGTGGTGTTTGAAGGTCAACATTATTTTTGGCCCGTTTTTCTCTCTCTGGAGGAGCCCACAAACCACCACTATGCTTTTACTGCCTCTCAGAGACTGTGGGAAGGACGGATCGGATGTGGGACTCATTTCTACATGATGACAGGAAATTATTCAAATCGTACCAAGTGCAATTAAAGTTAGATTTTAGAAGAAACTTTGTTTTGGAATCCCAAAGGGGGTTTTTGAGGTCTCTGTCTTTGAAAAATTCTCAGAAAATACTAATTACAATACATTAAGCCTCTATTCTTCCCAGAAGTGAGGGGATGGATAAGATGACTTCCCCAGTCCCTTCCTCTCTAGAAATTAGAATTCAAGTAGGAGAAAAATTTAAGTTGAACCACCTTTTGCCCCCCAGCTCCATTTCTGGGCTGGCCAGATGGATGAAGAGTCACTCCCCAGGAATAAGGTAGCCTTCATAGTCCCTTCCTTCCTGGAATTCATTAATTCTCTTGAATTACAGAGAAATTTAAGCTGAATGACCTTCTGCCCCTAGCTCCAGCTCCAGGGCGACCATATGGGCTAATGACCCATCACCTATTAAAGCGTGGCCTTTCCTACTTACTTGCTAATTTTAGACTCACTTTCCAGAATGATCTTCTACCTTGGAGAGCACCCTAGGACTGGCTATGCTTGGGGGAAGGGGGCACAGAAGAAAGCTTCCATCCCCAAGGAGATGAAAAAGTTAGAATTTGATGTCGATTTATGGAAAGGAGTGAGGGAAAGTTTCATTTTACAGAAAGGAGACATACCTTCTGGGACATCCAGAGACTGGGACATCCCCTTTTTGGACATCTGTAAGAACCAGAGTGAGACCTCGATCCTTTTATGTCAGAAAGAAGAAGGGGAACAAGGAAGGACAGAAGTTGCCTGCTCTGAATTTTTCATACCCATGTCCCTGAATCCTTTATGGCTTACATGAAGGATTATTACCTCCTTTATGAAAATAAATCTCCAAATCTCCAAGTTTTAGAATCAGAGGCTGTCCAGGTAGGCAGGGCAGTTTCCAGCGCTCCACGTGGTTCTTTGGGTTTTATCTCCCCTGGAGCCTCTCTTTCAGATCTGACATGGCCACCACCACCACATTGGCCTAACCAGGAACACAGTTCCCTTCCTTCTCTTCCTCTTAGCATGGAGGACATAGGTTAAGCATCTCAATGTGAACACATAGTAAGTGAAGAGACAAGGGCAGTAAACAAAAAGGGTACGTAAGGACTGAAACAGGACCTGTGAAACCCAGTGCTCTTGATTCTTCTAGACCTGTCCAGCTCTTCCCAGAGCTCTGAAATAGCCTCGTAGAGTCCCAGAGGGATAGCACAATTTCATAGGCAGGTTTTGCAGTTCCTATTTTTAGCCTGTGAAAGGTAGCAACCCAAACACCCACCTCTGAGGAACAACCTCTCAGTCATCTTGACATTTTAGGGTCAAGCCCCACATTGGCACTATGTCGGGATCTATAAGCTATCTGATTTGAGGTCTGGAAAAGACCTCTTTCTCAGGCAAGAGGAGACAAAAAGTAACCTAATCCTTTAAGATGAAGTCCCAGCTCTTGCACATAGACCCAACAGAATAATACACTGTCCAAAATCTGGCATCACTTCCACACCATGGGGAAGTGATACAGGGCTCATTTCTACAGGATGAAAGGAAATTATTCAAATCGTACCAAGTGCAATTAAAATTAGATATTAGAAGAAACTTGTTTTGCAATCCCAAAGTGGGTTTTGAGGTCTCTTGTCTTTGAAAATTTTTCAGAAAATACTAATTTCAATACACATTAAGCCTCTAGACCAAATTTACCATGAAGCGTCATATCTGATCTTTGCCCAAACAGATTTTGTTAGAACCAGGTGGCAGAGGACAGTATTTCTAAACTCACTTTGTACTTGGAAAAATACTAAACTTTATGTCCATCAACTTATAATAAATTTTTATGATATTCTTCAATAAAATATCTTTAATTAGTAGGCTGGTATAGAGCCAGTCCAAATGAGCCTGCCCTTTATCTAGAGCAATCCAGGTGGAAATGGGTGCCCCAGACATTGTCAGCATGAAGGAGGCGGGGGTTAGGAGCCAGGGTCCCGTCAGCCTTGGTCTACATCCAAGAAAATACTCTGGCACTCTGTGTAATCAGACTGGTCAAAGCCCAAGCTTGGAGTCTCAGTACTGTATCCTCCTCTTATTAGCTTTTTACTCTACATGGTTGGCTTAACATGTCTGCTTTGATTTTATCATCTATACTATGGGAATAATGATGTCATCTTCTTTGTAGGGAGCAAAGAATAAATAAGATCAAGAGCTGAATGCAGTGCCTGACACAGTATATGCTCAGTAAATGCCAACAACCATTGGTGGGATACTGCAGAACCAGCCATTCCAAGGATCCAGGGCATTGATGATCAGACATCAAAGAAACCAAGACCAGGAAGGAAGTGTCCCTCCTGTATTTTGAGGACACTGTTGTGCCTCTCTCCTCCTTATAAAGGCCACTGCTGCCTCTTTGGAGAGGGGAACTAGGTCCCCTTTGTTAGGCATTTCCCATCCAGAAGGTTTCTAACCTCCTCACAATAGACAGCCCCTAAGTTTTCCAACCTCTGTGCTAGATATGTCAGGTCCCTGCAAGTAGATGAAGGACAGGGTACACCTGTCTAAAGTCCCTGTCTGACTCCCAGCACAGTCTAAGGTGGGTCTCGTAAGACATAGGGAGAACAAGCCTGAATGTGCAACCAAAGGCTTTGGGGATCCCTCTTCTTGAGGTGACGGGGAGGAAGAAGATGTGACTTCTACATAGCCCTGTGTTGACAAACTGGAAGCTTCTTCCAGTTTTTCCCGGGCAGGTGGGCCTCTAGTGGGGTCAGATGTTACTGCGGGTCACAGAGTTTTTGTTAAGTTTATAGGTTTTAAAAGGTCAGGCTCTTTGGTGATAAAAGTTTTACAGACCAGTAAAAATTTACAGCAGAAGATGGGAAGCACAGCTGTAATGGCTGGAGCCAGGGGCCTGGAGGATCTCAGCTGTACCTGTAACTGGCTCCTGGAATTGAGGTAAGTCGGGGAGGTTCTTCTGGCTCTGTGTTTTAACCTGGAAGATGGGAGCAAGAATAGGGATGAGAGATAGAACCCTGTGCAACAGTACCCGCTGACGGGTAGGTAGCAAGCTCCAGTTGTGGGCACTAGCACGGTCCTCCCAGGGGCACTGGGAGCGCTGGACACAGGAGAAGGCCCAGCCTGTGGGTCCTGCAGTCTTGGAGCTTTTCATTACCCAGGCTGGATCACTGCCATGTTGTGTGTCTGCCTCCACTCCCGGGGAGGAGCCTGGCCGTCTGCAGGCAGAGCTCAGGAATCAAATTAGCCAGGCCTCTGCTGTTCCTTGTCCCCACGGGCCAAAGCAAGTTCATCAAGGCCTCGCACTAATTCTTATCTTGTTTAAAAGGGGCAAAAGTGACTCCACAGTTTCATCTGAGGCAATTTACACCCCGCCACTGGCCACGGCTCCAACTCCCCCAGTCTGTTGTGCCATCAAATCCATTAATACAAAATTTCTTCAGGGGAAACTTGATTGCTGCTCCATCAGAGAGCCACACAGGCAATACGTCTCCATTCAAGGCTGTGGCCTGCTCGGCTCCCTCTAATCCTGTTACCTAAGGAGCTAATTCTCTAATGCACACACTGCATAGAAGCCATCCTCTTTCCTCCTAACCCAATTGGTCTGCCCCAGAGGATTCCAGGAGCTAATGCAGAAATAAAGGCTTGGGGCCCATGGGACAGTCTCCAGGCTCTCGCGCTGCCTCTTGATGGGTCCTAACACGCACGTGGCAGGCACCAGACTCCACAGTGTGGGGTGCTCACTCTCCAGAGTGGCGTGGTAGGAGGGGCTAGCCACATCCTGACCCTTTGGGCTCCTGTTCAGTCAAATTCTACCTCAGCTTTCCTCCTTGGTTTCCCTTTCTTCCCGTTTCTCTGTCTCCCTTCTCTCCTCGTCTTGTCCTCCTCTCTTCTTTTCCCTCCTGTCTGTCTTTTCTTCTTGCTTCTTATATTTTTTGCTTCCCCCTTTCTACTTTCCCAGGACCCCAACTTCTTTTATATTGTTTTACCTTCTGTTTCTCCTCATCCCCCACCCCAACCCCCAGCTATGGTGGGACCCTCTTCAGAACAAGTCTGATTCCTATCACTTCCTCCTGGTTCTCTGTCTCCAGATGGATCAGTTCTGGGAGAGGAGTGGGCCCTAGAATACAGTGGCCTCAGCTTGGAGCAGGAGGTAGGGAGGGCCTCGTGGAAATGCACAAAGGGACAAAGTGGAGCTTTTGGGAGTTGTGATTAGGATGTGGGGGGACTGTTAATGACAAAGGGACTACAATGATAACCCTAAGGGAGTGTGCTACCACTAAAGACCAAACCCTGGTTTATGGCCCTGTGAAGGAATACCATCAACAAATGGTAAAATACTATATACATATTTCATAATGCCACAAGAAGAAGAGGAGAAATTCTGTAGCAATCAGCAGCAGCTTTCTGCCAGTGGTCCTAATTAGAAGTGAGCAGGGGCCTAAGAGTCTTTGTTGGGCTCAAGGATGCACTGAGTAATCCACAGTGCTCTGTTGGACTCAAGCCCTCAGCAGCCTGGAGGCAGCCTGCTTCTCCTTGGCTTGCCTTTCCTTCTGTCAAGTGCAAAGTCTGGACTGGGGAGGTGGCCTAGTGACAGGGTGCTGGCCTGGTATGCATGAAGCCCCTGGTTTCATCCTTAGTACCAAAATATAGTCTGAACACATTCATTCTGGGAACACCTGACTGTATACATTGTCTAGAAGTCTAAGGTCCCTGATTTAACCACTCCTCCTAGTCTATGCCCTGTCGTCAAAATTTTTACAGCTTTGAAGGGCACGACTTAAGAGAAGGGTAGCCTGAGCCCCCTGAGCTTGATTAAATCTTCTAGAACCAAACCCTGGCTAATGGCTCTATGAAGGGACCCTATCAAGAAAGGTAACCTGGTGCAGTGGTACATGCCTGTAATTCCAGCAGCTCAGAAGGCAGAGGCAGGAGGATCACAAGTTCAAGGTCAACCTTGACAACCTACTAAGACCCCATCTTAAAGAAAAGGCAGGCGGGAAGGAAGAGAAAGGAGAGAAGGAAAGAAAAGGAAGAAACGATTATACTACAGACTTCATAGTGCATATAAAATCATTCCTACAGTGTCCTCAGCCTATTTTATTCTTATATTCACCTGGAAATGGAATTAAAAAGAATAAAAATGTTTTGTTTTTAAAGAATGACTTTATGGGCTGGGGATGTGGCTCAAGCGGTAGCGTGCTCGCCTGGCATGTGTGCGGCCCGGGTTCGATCCTCAGCACCACATACAAACATAGATGTTGTGTCCGCCGAGAACTAAAAAATAAATGTTAAAAAATTCTCTCTCTCTCAAAAAATAAATAAATAAATAAATAAATAAAGAATGACTTTATGATTTTTGCAGGTAAATGGATGGATCTGGAGACTATCATGCTAAGTGAAGTAAGCCAATCCCCAAAACCTGAAAGTTGAATGTTCTCTGATACACAGGTGCTAACACAAAAGAAGTGTGTGTCGGGGGGTGGTGGTGGGGGAAGAATAGGAGTTCATTGGAATAGACAAAGGGGAATGAAGGCAAGGGTGAGGGATAGAAATAAGAAAGGGCTAGGGATATAGCTCAGTAGATAGAGTGCTTGCCTCCCATGCACAAGGCTCTGGGTTCAATCCCCAGTACCACACACACACACACACAAAAAAAAAAAAAAAAAAAAAAAAAAACAACTCCTGTGTTCATATATGAATGTACCACATGAACCTCCACATCATGTACAACCACAAGGGTGGGATCCTAATTAGTTATAATCCATGTATGTACAATATGTCAAAATATATTCTACTGTCATGTATATCTAAAAAGAAACAAATCTTTAAAAAAAAGGAAAAAAAAAAAAGAAAATATTTTGTTGTTGAAGCTTGCTGTGATTAATACAAGTGTATCTTGCTTTCCACAAAAGTGAGGTCGAAAGTCCAACTAGCCTATATGGTGAATTGGTATGGGACTCCTCCAAATAGAAATTCACAGCAATTCTTTTTGAGACAAATTTTAGAACACACAGTTGCGTATCTGAGGGGTAGCTACTCACATATTTAACTTAGAGAAAAGCAATACTTCTTTCAAGAAAACCACATTTAGAGGAAGGTATTGAGAATGCCTATGAAATGATAGGAAATGAGAAAGGGGGAGGGAGACCAAATTATAGACATTGCACATTTACTTAATTGTACACATTTCATGGAAGGATATTTTAGAAGAATATAGACCAAAATATTATCAGTGACTGTCTCTGGGTGGGAAGCCTGTGGATGATTTTAATTGCACTTCCTAATTTTCTATAATGAGCATGTATTACTATTACATTTTCTCTACATATATTTACTACTTCTAGTAAAGTGTGTAAAAATAAATATGTAAGCTATAAAAATACATACTCTTTACTATTTAGATATGAATAGTTAGATGAGAAAAAAAGGACAGAACTGTGGTGACTCCAGACCCTTTGTCTGTCTGCAGAGGTGCCTGTCACCTGCTTGGCTAAGTGAATTATGTCCCTCTGGGGATCAAGAGAATGACTCTCCTGCTCTGGTCTGAGCCACCCCACGGACCCAGTTCAGTGCTACTGAAGCATACTTGGCAAGGGACATAAATGAAACAGCAGCCCAGTGCACCTCCCAGCTGTCAGGTTGTACCCTTTCTCCATGGGCTCTGTCAGTCCCTGTCCCCAAGTTACTTCTTAGCGAAACATGGCCAAACCACCTGGCTGAATGGGTGCCTGAGCTCCTGCCACATGACATCAGCCAGGGCGGGCTCCCCTTTGGTGGTCCCGCCCCCTTCCCTCCCGCCCAGAAACCTGATCCAGCTGAAGGACTGATTGCAGGAAAACTTGGCATCTCCCCAATTCTGGTGGCCGGGGAGTGCTAGCTGCAGCCTGAGAAGGTGCAGGCAGCCGCTGCGAAGCAGGCCGACTGGGACACAAGTTTGGCAGGGGGTGAACAGGCTGGCCTCTGGTAGGACTGGCCTTGAGTGTCCACTCTGAGGCCCTCCCATGTGTGGGAAGCTCGCCATGAAGCAGTGGATCCTGCAGGCGCTGCTTGCCTGGCTGCTGCCCACGCTCCTGGCACAGGGAGAAGGTAAGGGGCTCCGGGGACACACGCAAGACTGGACTGGCCATCTATGGCCCTGGAGTAGGGGAGGCCTTGGAGGGTTGAGAGAAGGAGAGTCTGGAGCGGTCTTGCTGCAGGAAAGTCAGCTGTCTCACCACATGTGAGCATGAGAGCATTTTGAGGCATCATGGTCAAGCTAGAGTTGGGGAAGTTGAGCTTGGTGACAGCAGGGCTTCTGAGAGGGGAGCAGAGCAGTAGCTTGTTTAGCAGAAACATGCAGACAGGCGCCAGGAGTGAGGCTCCTCTCCTCTTTGCCCTGCCCCTAAACTCATCAAGTGGCAGCTGCAAAAGAACTTATAGCTTATTTGGTTCACTTTTTCCTGTTGAAAGTGAGGTCCAGAGAGCAGGAGTAATTCACTCAAGGTCACACAGCGTGTCAGCCGCAGAGTGGGAACCAGAGCTGATCTAGAAATCTTCCTTCATCTTCTCTGGGTTTTTGTGGCATGGCCTGGGTCTCTATCCTACAATTCCCTTTCAGGGCTAACTTCCAGTGATAACAAACTTCTCTCCATTCCCTTCTAAGTCCCTTGAAAACAGGGCATTTTAGTCACAAAAGGAACTGTTTCCTTCTGCTGCAGACTAGGAAATTTTCTCCTCATACAGAAGTGGGTTGGACCAGCCTCACTGGGGCATGGTGTGTGTGGATGCCACCTGGGGGCTGGACAGGTATAAAGGGCTGTGGGCAAGATGATTTTCTGCCGTGAGCTGTCATTGGGGGAAGCTCAGAGGATGAAGCAAATGTAATCCAGAAGTGATGACTGGTCCAGGGCTTCCTGGACTGGTTACAGAACCTCCTTCCTCCAAGGGCCCCTGGGATGAGTCTGGGGCTCTCCACACAACAAGAGTCCCAGGAGATGGGATCTGGACTGACACGGGTGTCCTGAAGAGACACAGTGGTCTGGGTGTGAGGGACAGTTCCTTCACATTCAGGACACAGTTCTCACTGTTCTGAGCTTCAGGTATTCTTGTCTGTGAAATGGGCTGCCATTCAGAGATTGAAATGAAGACTATATTATGGGATATTATTGCAAAGGAGTCTCTCAAAATAACAACAAAAACCAACAGTCTCTTGCTTTCCCTCTCTCTCTGTCCTTCTGAGGGAGGCTGAAAGCTTATCGGGGAGGTGGGTGAGACCCAGGAGGGGACCACAGGACGGATATGCTGCAGACCTGCAGGGAGAGACAGGATGAGAGGAGGCCATGCTGTGTATTGGAAGCCAGGTTTGCTGCACCTGGTCTGGAAAAAGCCCTGTGGACCCTGCAGTTCCATCTCTTCCTTGTCACCTGAACCCTGCTCTGGGCTGTGTCCTCCCCACCCCATATTTCAGGTCTCTCCTTAGGAACTGTTCCTACTGTTTCCCAGAAGGAAGCTGGGGTGCACATGAAACCCCATGGAATAGGGCCAGGCAGAGGCACTGGGCTTTCCCATCTCCCCACCCCCCTGCTGCCTCCTGCTATGGGAGCAATTTGGTTCCTCCTGGGTACCTCAATACCTCACCCTCACCTCCTTCCTAACCTCATCCAGTTTGCCCACCAGGCCACGTTAGGAAAAGGACCTGGCATCATGAGTGGCTCTCTTGGATCATGTGTGTGGCTTTTGGCAGAAGGGAGAGGGGACGCCAGCTTTCATAGGATGCCCACCTTTCCTTCTTCGACAGTTGCAGCCCAGGGTCACAACGGAGGCAGTGAGCTGTGTGCATGCTGCAATCTGAACTTGGCTGAGGAAACCCTGCGGCAGACCAGTGGGTCTGAGACCCTTTCTTGTGGTCCTCTTGTCTGTTCATAGCATGTGCACCCACAGCCCACTTACCTTTAGCTGCTCCAGCCTCCCCCTCACCTTCCCTAGCAAGCCAGCTCCCTGCCCTCCTGTAAATGAGTGCTGAGGCTGAGACTGCCCATTGCAATTTTGGCAAGAATATCTACAAACAAAATGCTCTAAAGATGGGAATTTCAGTCTGTTGTGGGGATCTGAGAATATCATGAGGTGGGGACACACTCCTTCCAAGAGCTTACAAACCAGAGCAAGAGAACCAGGGAACGTTTCAGGACTCTGGTTTCCACTTTGAACTGTTCTCCTTTCCAGCCAGGCAGAGGGGGATCTCCCAGGTCCAGAACTCCACCAGGCCTGCCCTGCTGAGGCTGTTCGACCACCTCCTGGCCAACTACAGGAAGGGTGTGCGGCCAGTGCGGGACTGGAGGAGGCCCACCACCATCTCCATTGATGTCATCGTCTACGCCATCCTCAACGTGGTGAGTATGGCCCCAGACTTCAAGATCTCTCCGCAATGCGGAGATGGATCCTTAAAGTTGAGGCCAAGTCACCTGCTGGGCAGGTTAGAGCCCTAGAACCTGAGGTCTGGCACCACAGCTGAGGATGGACTGCAACAGAATCTGCACAGCTGCCCAAACCATGAGCCTGGGCCATCTACAGCCAGTGGTCACTTCCTGCCTATGGTTGTCCATGCAGTAACCTGGTCATCACCTCCCTATGTCAGCCATGTGGGGGTGAAGACTTTCTTATTCATCTCTATGCCCTTAGTGCCTTACACAGGTCCTGGTACATGGCAGGTGTCACTAAATGTTGACAATAGATCTATTGTATTAGATAGATCAACAAATAGATCAACAAATCACTTAAGTAATGAGTTTCTTCATCAATTACTATAGCAGAGTGGGGTGTCCTGCCCAGCAGAGGTCAGACATTGTGCAGAGTTATAAACGAGAAGGCAACTGTAGACATGCGGTGTCTGTGTTGGAGTAGGGGAGGCAGAACCCGACTACACAGTCTACTACAGTCACCCTGTGCCCCCTGATGCAGGATGCAGTCATGGCCTCAGAACATTTCTGGAAAGAAGCACAGAAAACTGCTTACCAAGGGCTTCAGGAAGGAAAACTGGGATTAGATGAAGGGAAGGAGAGTGATAGACTTTTCAATTCATGTGGTTTTGTGCATATATACTTTGTATACCCTCTACTATTATCATCTATTATGTTACATGTAATATAATAGAAGATAACAGAAAGTATATTTATACCTATTGTATAGTCTCTATTATTATGTAGTGTATTTGTACCCTTTGTATAACATATAGCATATATATGACATATATACTATAAGTGTGTGTGAATACACACATATGCATACACATCTTTGAAATTGGAAGGAAGTCATATTTCCTTGTAGCGTGCCCTAATGAAACACCAACTTGTCCTGGCTGGCCACGCAGCTCCAGCTTGTCCTTGGGTCCCTTTTGCTCACTCTCCTTCCCAGGGGAATAGGGGAACAAGGAAGCAGCTCTTTTTTGGGTTGGTGCATGCAGGCCACCAGTCTGAGCTCCCTTTCCTTTCCCAGGATGAGAAGAACCAGGTACTGACCACCTACATCTGGTACCGGCAGGTGAGCAGAGCCGTCCCTTGCCCACGCCCACTTGCTAGGACAGGGACTTCTAGGAAGGTTTTCTCGGTTCGAAAGAGTCAGGGATCTCAGTGGTCTTGGTGAGGAAAGGTGTGGGGAGAGGTTTAAAGGCATGCTCAGCATGAGATTCAGGAGTCTTGAGTCTTCCTCTCTCAGGACAGGGAGTAGAAGGAAGCTTAATGATCAGTGGAGGCCGGGCACTGCGGTGCACACCAATCCCAGTGACTTGGGAGGCTGAGGCAGGAGGATTGCAAGTTCAAAGCCAGCATTAGCCACTTAACAATGCCTTCAGCAACTTAGCAGGATCCTGTCTCAAAATAAAAAAAACAAAAAAGGATGGAGATATGGTTCAGTGGTCGAGCACCCCTTGATTCAATCCCCAACTACCCCCTCAACCACACACACGAAAAATTAGTGGAGAGGAAATCCCTCAAAGCCCTCTGGTTTCTGAAGTTCTTCACAGCATCCCAGACAAGTGCTTGTCCAACCCCTGTTGAAGGACCTCCAGCACCTGGGAATTCATGAGGCAGCCACTTCACTTTCAAGCGGCTCTAATTACTAGAAAGTTCTGCCTTCAATTTAGTTAATTGGGTGACTGAAAAAGTTTATCCATTTAGCCCTCACAGTCTTGGCTGTCCCCTCTTATCCAGTTTCTGATGGGCATGGACCCAGCCCTCAGAGAGGTCTTGCCTAAGCCCTAGCTCTGAGCTGGAAACAGGAGAGGTGGCTGCCTACAGGCAGGGCTTGCTCTGGCGGACGCGGGGGATGTGGGGAAGAAGTCAGAGCAGAAGGGAAAACTAAAATGGCTGAAGAGAAGGGCAGGAGGATGAGGACTATTCAGAGGTCAAGCAGAGAGGCTCTGCAGACACAGCTGGTATACATGGGTTTCTGTGAAATCCTTGCCCACTCTCATGGACATGTTCCACCAGCAGCAACAGCAGCTCATGGGGCAGGGAGTAGGATTGAGGAAGAAGTTAGAAGTTATCTCTGAGATACTGCTCCATTACCGCCTCATAGAAGGATTCCTTGATATAGAACACGTTTCCTCAAAGGAAGGACCCTGAACATGGCCAGGCATCCTGAACCTCCTTTCCCTGGAACATCAGCCTCGGTCCTACCTCCTTACCTCTAGGGTCACTTGTCTGCTCCAGTTGGTTGCAGTCTGCAGTGAGGGAAGGTCAGTCTGCTATGTACCAGCAACAATGCTAAGGGACTGGAGTTGGAAATGCAATCTAGACTCAGGCCACATGCATGATGAGCTCACAGACCAGTGTAAGCCAAGTCTGCCACAGACAAGTGGACAGACCCCTGGCATGCAACACAACAGCTGCTCATCATGGCCAGAATGTGAGAGCACAGAGGGAGTACACCTAACACAACAGGGCTCCTAGAGAAGGGGGCATAGATACCTTGGTAAGTCTGGAAGAATGAGTACAAGGTACCTTTGCAAAGAAGACAGGGAGCATGGGAGAAGGTATATGGGATGCAAAGATGTGGAAGTTTCAACAGTGTTTAATTCCATGTGGAAGGAGTGTAGAATTCATATGGTCCTTGAGATTTAACTTTACCCTAAGAGCAATGGGGCAAAAGAGTGCTATGATCAGACTGGACTGGCCATTGTGGCGTAGGAAGAGTGGAGCACACATTGACCAAAACTTAACAATAGCTGGGCGTGGTGGTGCATGCCTGTAATCCCAGTGGCTTGGGAGGCTGAGATAGGAGGATTCCAAGTTCAAAGCCAGCCGCAGAAAAAGTGAGGCACTAAACAACTCAGCGAGACCCTGTCTCTAAGTAAAATACAAAATAGGGCTGGAGATGTGGAGATGTGGCTCAGTGCCCTAGTGCTCCTAAGTTCAATCCCTGGTTCCCCTTCCCAGACAACAAACAAACAAGCCTAACAATATCCACCTCTGCTTTGAGGTGGATGTTTTTATTCCCATTCCTCTTTTTTTTCTTTTTTTTTTTTATACCAGGGATTGAACTCAGGGGTACTTAACCATTGAGCCACATCCCCATTCCTTTTTTATATTTATTTAGAGACAGGATCTCACTGAGTTGTTTAGTCCCTTGCTGTTGCTGAGGCTGACTTTGAATTTGAGGTCCTCCTGCCTCAGCCTCCCGTGCCACTGGGATGTAAACCAAGACCCAAGAAGTTATTTGTTCAAGATCCTGAAGTTGAAAAAACAAACATAAAAAGATCCTGAAGTTTGAAATTGGTGGTTAGGAGTCCTTTAACATTGGAAATGGTTGCAGGCCTTCCCAGGGAGAGGCTGCCTCAGTCCGTGTTGTTATGCATGTAGGGAGAGTGTGAGGACAGAGGTGAGGGGCTCTCCATTACTGCTGAGTGCTTTGGGTGCCACTGACACCCAGATTTTCCTGAGCCGATGCCCATCTATTGTCTGGGCCTGAGGAGTGAAGTCAGCCTGGTTTTCAGCAACCCTCCCTGGAGATGGAGGGGGCTCTGGTGACCATCGTCCCTCCTCCCCTAGTTCTGGACTGATGAGTTTCTCCAGTGGAACCCTGAGGACTTTGACAACATCACCAAGTTGTCCGTCCCCACCGACAGCGTCTGGGTCCCAGACATTCTCATCAACGAGTTGTGAGTACTGTCACCCGAGTCCGGGCTGTGGGGTGGCTGGAGAAGCCAGGTGGCTGAGGGACAAGATGGCTGCCATTGCATTCGAGATATTCCAGCCAGATTCACCCCGCTGTACATAAAGTTAGCTAGAGCTCAAGTTCTCTTTTCTCTCTTTCCTTTTCTTTTTAAAAATTCATCCTTTTTTGTGCCTGATGTTGAAACTCTGTACTTCATTAGTCCAAGGGCCCTCATCTCAGGGAAAGAAGCCAGTGAATGAATTCACACTGAGTTATAATAGCCTAATGGGGACAGCTGCATTTTTAAAGAGGACAGTTATGTTTCTGAAAGGAATGGAGCACTGATGGCAGCCACCGTGCCTGGCCACAGAGGGGATTTGGAGCTAAGGATCACGCTCAGACCTCCCAGGCCACGTCTGTGCCTTCAGCTTGAAGTGGGTCCCATCCGTCTTTATTTCTAGCAGCCAAACAGTGTCACTTGGCTTCAGCCAACAGAACTTCTCCCCCTCCTGCAGGTTCATTTAGGGTTCACCAACTGAACTTCTGAATTGCACAGCAGGGAAAATGTGAGGCGGGGGGAGGGATGGACAGAAAGGGGAAGGTAGCAAGGAGGTCCATCCAGTACCCACTGCATTGCCCAGCTCCACAGGGCACTGATATTTTCTCAAGGGAGGCAGTTGACCACGAATCCACCACTCAATGCCCTGCACAGCTCAGGCTGGAGGCTTTCTGGGAAATCTGCTTCTGGTTGAATCTTCACTTTCAATAGTGAAATAAGCTTCCTTTTAACTTCTTATCTCTTAGCCTTCCCCACAGAAGATGAAGGCTCAGACCCTGGGCTCAGCCCACTTCCTGCCACTATGGTCACTTGGGAGAGCCTTAGGGTCCAGCATCAGCCAAAAGAGTGAGATGAAATCTTGTTGGATTTTTCTGGGTTCCCCAAATTCTTATCCATGATTTCTCTAGTTCTTTTTCTGCTGGAGAGTATATTCATTTTCAAGGACTTCTAAAAATGGGAAGTAAAGAGAAATCAGAGTCAAATAGAACATAAGCTTCTGTTCTTGCCTGTAATCTCAGTCCTAGAGGTTCTGGGAGCCAAGCTCTACCCAGCTTGAGTATACATGTGCATGCACTTGTGTGTGTGTGTGTGTGTGTGTGTGTGTGTGTGTGTGCGCGTGTGTGTGTGTGAGCAAGGAGGCAACTGGAAGAGCTCTCTACAGCCCGAGGCTTTGGGGTTCCTAGGTCACTTCCCTGCCTTTTGTGGCTAAGTTTCCAGAGTAGTAAAGGAGAAGTGCCCTTTCCTACTTGGAAGGTAACCTGACAAAGGTGGGTTAGGAAGCCTAAGATAGATAAGAACATTGGAAAGCTGTGGCCAGACAAAACCGTCTGGATTGTCCTGCTGCCTGTACCCTCCCTGAGTTTCTTTCCCTCCTGGGCTCAGAGATCTTCACACTCCCAGGGCTGGATCTGCCTCTTGAGCCTCCACACTGATCTCTCTTCCCTGACCAGTGTGGACGTGGGGAAGTCTCCAAATATCCCGTACGTGTATGTTCAGCATCAGGGTGAGGTCCAGAACTACAAGCCCCTCCAGGTGGTGACCGCCTGCAGCCTCGACATCTATAATTTCCCCTTCGATGTGCAGAACTGCTCACTGACCTTCACCAGCTGGCTTCACACCAGTGAGTATGTGGGCCTTGGGAGGTGGGGGCAGAGGTGGGAGCAAGGACACCTGGAAGCATTCTCCCTTATCACCCACTTATCTCTTTTCTTTCTTTTTCTCCTCCCTCCCTCCCTCCCTCCCTCCCTTCCTTCCTTCCTTCCTTTTTTGTTTTTTGGTGGGGGTCCTGGGGATTGAATCCAGTGCCTCACACGTACTAAGCTTTACCACTGCGCTACATCCTGAGTCCCAACCGCTAATCTTCTTAATGTCATTGAGACTCTATTTCCTCATCCTCCAAATGGGGTCAATATCACTGTCCTCACTGCCTCCCCCAGTAGTGGAAAGGATTTCCTGAGACAGCGTGAACCAACTTCACATGCTTATTAAGGGACAGTTCTTTTCCAAATATCACAAATAGGATCTGGCACTAAGGTCTCTCAGACCCACTCCTCTTCACCCGCAGCCAAGCCACCCTCATCTCCTGCCCAGATTTCACCATTTGTTCTTGTCCTCCTCCAATTCATGCTCCTCACAGCAGCCAGTGAACTCTTATTAAAATGCAAATCTGATTGTGTCACTTAAAACCCTGATGGCTTCCCAGCAGTCCTGGAACACATTCCAAATCCTTGACCTAGTCCTGCCCACAGTCCACCTCTCCAGCTTCATCTGGTGCATGCTCTCAGAGCTCTGCTCCAGCCCAGCTGCCTTTCTCTTTGGGCCCACAGCCCCTTTTCTTCCATTTCACCCATGCTCTTTCCCCTCCTAGGCTACTTCCCCCACTGCTCCCCCTCCTGCCCCAAATCCATACCCAGGCTGGCCAACCTCTCTGCTCAACTTATTTTTTTTAATATTTATTTTTTATTTTTAGGTGGACACAATATCTTTATTTTATTTTTATGTGGTGCCGAGAATCAAACCCAGTGCCTCATGCATGCTAGGCGAGCGTGAGTTCGTTACCATTTGAGCCACATCCCCAGCCCCCTCTGCTCAACTTTCTGATCGCCACATAAATATCAGCAACTCTGGGAAACCCTCCCCCCCGCCCCACCGCCCCTGGCCCAGAGTGTAAAACACTCTGTTTTTCTCACCACCTGTATGACCCTGTCAGTACTTATTTGGTGTCCACTTCTGAAATAGATACAAATGTATAGAAGTCAGGGACATGATTTGTGGCATCTTTAGATCTCTAGTACAGGGCCTGGCACAAAGGAAGATATCTGGCAAATTATTAAATGGATGAGTGTCAGGTGCCTCCAAGAGGGCAAGGGAATGAACACTATCCAACTGACTGCAAAAAGGCAGCCTTTGTTTCTATTTCAATTTATCCATTATATTAAATTATGGCAGTAAAAAACCCCGAAACTACAGAGAAAGCCAAAATCTCCTTTACCCTCTACCCTCAATCTCAAACTCTTCCCCCAAAATTCCATGCAATAAGAGTTCATTTTTGGGCTGGGGTTGTGGCTCAGTGGCAGAGCACTCTCCTCGAATATATGAGGCACCGGGTTCGATCCTCAGCATCACATATAAATACATAAATAAAGGTATTGTGTCCACCTGCAACTAAAAAATATTTAAAAAGGTTAACTGCTTATTATCACTATAAACTTCATAAAGTGTATTCTTTCAGGTCCTTCTCTATGTGTTTATACTCACACATATATATCTACGGAAATATTGCATATACTATCATATACTCATACTTGATTTTTTTTTACTCAGTGATAAGTTCTGGATGTTTTTACATATTATTGCATACTGAGATGATCCTCATGAATTTTAACTGCCATAGAATGATTTGGATCTATCATAATTTATTAAGCATTTTCTTATTGATGGACATTTAGATCTTTTCTGTATTTTGCTGTAATGGATACTCTGGTCCTTTCTAATGCACATATGCATATCTTTTCTTTAGTATAGATATAGAGAAGTAGAACTGCTGTGCCTGAAGTGAGGAGTTTTCTCATTTTTCTAGTTCAACTTTAAAGACAGGTTGTTCTGAAGGCAAAGATGATAAATCTGTATTATATTTCATTTCATAAATGGATAATTTTATGTATGCATGTATTGTGGTGCTAGAGATTGAACTCAGGGCCTTGCTCTTGGCAAGTGCTCTACCACTGAACTACACTCCCAGTTCTTTTTAAAAATTTTATTTTGCTATGTTGCTGAGGCTGGCCTTGAACTTGCCATCTCCTGCCTCTGCCTCCTGAGTTGCTGGGTTAACAGGCATGCACCACCACGCCTGGCCTATATGTGAACTTTCTTTTTCTTTTTTCTTTTCCATTTATTTTTTAAATTGTTGTTTTGGCCAATATCATTCCCCAGTATTTCCTCTTTCCCTCCAGACCTCCATTCTCCCGTTTCTTTGCTCTAGTCTTCTGATTTCCCTCTGATTTTCTTAAGATCGACCCCACCTTTCTTTTCCTTTCTTCTCTCTAGCTTCTACATATGAGAGAAAACATACTATCTTTGACCTTTTGAGTTTGACTTATTTCGCTTAACAATATTTTCAAGTTCCATTCATTTTCCTGCAAATGACAATTTCGTTTTTCTTTATGGCTGAATTAAACTCCACTGTGTATATACATAACACATTTTTTTTGTCCATTAATGCACAAAATACAGCGATACAATTTGGCCAATATCACTCCCAGCACTTCCCCCCTCTCTCCTCACTTCCCACCCCTGGTCCCTTTCCTGTACTGATCTCCCTTTGATTTTCATAGGATCTGTCTCTACCTTTCTTTTCCTTTAAAACATATGACCTTTGACTTTCTGAGTTTGACTTATTTTGCTCAATGTGGTGGTCTCTAATTCCATTCATTTCCTTACACGACTTAATTTTATTTTTCTTTATGCCATGCCTTGTCTTTTCAAGAACCATATGGATTTACATAGAAGTGGTGCTAATTTACAATCCCACAACAGTATAAATGTGTTTCTTTTCCCCACATCCTCTCCAGCATTTATTGTTGTTTCTATTCTTGATGACTGCCATACTGACTGGCTCTGTCTGGGCTTTCTGATGGATGGCTTATATGGCTCTTTGTGCCGTGCTGTGTTTTCACTCAAAGCTTTCTCTGTCCACACTGCAGGACTGAGAAAGGCACATTTTACAGCTTAGAAAACTGAGGCTGGAGGTTAGAGCATGGCATGAGGTCCCACTCACCTGACATCAGCGTTCCCTGGTTACTGCCTGCCCCGTGCGCCACTTTCTAAGGGTCTGGCAGGCTCCAAGCACTAGATTCCATAACTAGCCTCATTTCTTCTCTCTCAGTCAAAGACATCAACATCTCCCTGTGGCGCTTGCCAGAAAAAGTGAAGTCTGACAAGAGCATCTTCATGAATCAGGGCGAGTGGGAGTTGCTGGGGGTGTTGCCTCAGTTCCGGAAGTTCACTATGGAAAGCAGTGACTGTTACGCAGAAATGAAGTTCTACGTGAGTGGGAGCAGATGTGGGTAAAATGGTGACAGAAACTACTAGTCCTTCATACCAGGGGGGCTTATGGAGGCATATTGGAAAAAACTTCCCTAGCCTTTTTCCCAGCTCCAAGGTCAGACATCCCCTGGAGCTTCAATGAAGTAGACAGGGAAACTCAACGAATTGTCCCTTACACACCTGAACAGTTGCAAGCCTAGATTGACAGGCAGGATGTGGGCACTGTCCATTTCCTCCAGTGAGCAATCCAGGCTGGAAGTTCCAGGAAGCCAGGGGGTGTGGGCTAGAGGTGGTATCTCCTGAGTGCAGAGCCCATCTGCCTCAGGCTTCTCCCAAGCTTCTCTCCTGGTCCCAGGTGGTCATCCGCCGGCGGCCCCTCTTCTATGCAGTCAGCCTGCTGCTTCCCAGTATCTTCCTAATGGTCATGGACATCGTGGGCTTCTACCTACCCCCAGACAGTGGCGAGAGGGTCTCCTTCAAGATCACACTCCTCCTGGGCTACTCGGTTTTCCTGATCATTGTGTCTGACACGCTGCCTGCCACTGCCATCGGCACTCCCCTCATTGGTAAGGTCCCTCCTGGGAGAGGAGCTCAGTCTGGCAAACCTGGCCCCCTCCCACCTCCTCTGTATGTCTCTTCCCTCTGCCCTGGGGCACATAGGTGTCTACTTCGTGGTGTGCATGGCTCTGCTGGTGATAAGCTTGGCTGAGACCATCCTCATTGTGCGGCTGGTGCACAAGCAAGACCTGCAGCAGCCTGTGCCTGCCTGGCTGCAGCACTTAGTTCTGGAAAGGATCACCTGGCTACTTTGCCTAAGGGAGCAGTCAACCTCCTGTAGGCCCCCAGCCACCACCCAGGCCACCAAGACCAACAACTGCTCAGGTGAGAGGGAAGGAGGAGAGGGGCCTTTTCTGGACTGGGTGCAGGAACATGGTAGGGAGTCTCTGGAGGATCCTGGGCAAGGCCTGGGAATTAGGTGCATTCCTGCACCATGCCAGCAAAGATGTCAGTGCAGACTTGTGCTTCACTTTTGCACTTCTCATTGGCTCAGGTGTGCATGAAGAGGGTAGGAGGCCTGGAGTCTGAGCATGTCAGAAGCTGAGCAAATGGCCTCTAAGATGGGCCTAGAGGAAAGGTCAGATGGATGCCCTGCAGGTAGTTATTGGCCTCCTTGCCTCATATGGTCAAATACTGAAGCTGGTACTTCCTAAACTTCCTCATTCTAAACAGCTCAAAGGCCAGGTCCTCAGAATTTCAATCATCTATGAAGTAGAAAGACACTAAACATGGAGCTCACACCTCCTGAGGACTTATTGTAGCTGCTGTTTGTTTTGGTGATGGTAGTGTTTGGTTGGTTGATTTACTGAGCACTCTGTGCCAAGAATATATGAAGCACTCTGTGCCAATTATCCCAAGTAATACTCATGATGACCCCAGTAGGCTTGAATGAGTTAATAGAGGCATGGAGAGGTTAAATAGTTCCTTCTATATCACAGAGCCAGGGACTAGAAGAAATGTGATTTGAACCCGGGCTCTCTCTGCTCAGCTCCTATTCATTCTTCTTCCTGTGTTCAAGCCTTCTATGTGAGGACTTGTATATCCAACACCATTTCATCATGAGCTGGTGAACTAGCCCACCAGCCTAATGCTCAACTTCCCTTGGTTAAGGTAGTTATCTATTAAGTTTTTTGCATTTGCTAGTCCAGAAGGACATGGAGTCATGGAGAGGAGGACAGGGACTCCTGCTAGCCACTCCCTTATTAGGTAATATAATGAAGCAGAGAGAGAGCAGTGGATTGGGAATCCAGGCACCTGGCCTTAGTGGTCTCACCATTAAATGATGCTCCAGTTGCATTAATCACTTAACTTCTCTGAGCTCGGCATTGTCATAGAAAAGCAGGGATAGTAATCACTCTTACTCTGCCTCTCTCATGGGGATGCTGTGAGGTTCAAATGAAATAATGGATGTCAGATTGCTGAGGAAAACCCACAGGATGTTTTAAAAAATGCACAGGAAGGATAAACACTGATTCCATGAAACTGGTGACTTCAGAAAGGGGTGTAGAATGTGACTGAGGAGGAAGTACAGGAATCCTCCATCATGTTGGTTTTTAAAAAATTTTTTAATTTGGATGGTGAGTATGCAGATGTGTAAGTTATTCTCAATACTTTTTATATCTAAAATTGTTCATAGAAAAATTTCCACAGGCTGTAGAAAGATAAGGGACAGCATTTGGACCATCCAATAGTCCTCTCTTCTGCCAATTCTTTGTCCTTTTTCCAGCCATGGGAAACCACTGTAGCCATTTGGGAGGACCCCAGGACTTGGAGAAGACCCTGAGGGGCAGAGGTGGCCCTCCCCCACCACCACGGGAAGCCTCACTGGCAGTGCGTGGGCTGCTGCAAGAGCTGTCCTCCATCCGACACTACCTGGAGAAGAGGGATGAGATCCGAGAGGTGGCCCGGGACTGGCTGCGGGTGGGCTCTGTGCTGGACAAGCTGCTCTTCCGCATCTACCTGCTGGCAGTGCTGGCCTACAGCATCACCCTGGTCACACTCTGGTCCATCTGGCATTATTCTTGAGTGGGCACAGCCCAGCGGAGTAAGGGGTATAGGGCTGATTAAGATGGGGACATGGGATTTCCACTTAGTCCCTTCAGGGCCCAGGGGAGGTCAGGGACATTCCCAAGACACAGATGCAGTGCCATACCCCATTTCCAATGCCAGTTCATCTAAGCTATCCTGAACGATGGTCTGAACTCTTTGCCCCAAAATTTAGTGTTTAGGATCCTTACAGTGAACCCCTATCCACAGCTGCCTGTTATGGCTTTACATCCTGCCATCTTAGATTAGGAGAAACGCACGCATTCCATAGCTTCACTCCCCTTATCTAGGCCTCAAGTCTCAGTTTCCCTTTGGCACTTCCCTAGAACTCTGCTTATTTCCACCAACCTTGCTTTTAGTTTGAAGGCAAAATTAACTCTGCTACCGGGGCCTGATAATTCTGCATATGTTTATCCTGTCCTCATGTCTCCTTCTTTACTGTCACCTGTGGCCACTTCCCTAATATTCATGCTCCAGCAGCTAGTGGGGGGGGCAATAAAATGCTATAAACCCTTGAACTCTCTTCTTGACCATTGTTAACAGCTTTGGGGAAAGATTGGATGAGTGGAAGAAGAGGTTTAAAGTTACTAGTAGGAATGGGGTTCTGGAACTAGTTGTAGTTTTAGTTGTTTGATGCTTTCTGGATGAGGGTACTGGAGGGTGAAATGGTAGCTACTATGAATATGAAACAATAGGGAGTGGGATTGATGGTGTGAAGGTCAGGACTGTGAACACTTAGCAATGGAGAGGGAAGAAGGGAAGATCAGTTTTGTGGCTGTGAGATGCTGAAAGAGACCACACGTTCTTCTTATTAATTTGGCCCATGGTCTCTCAGTGAAGCCGGGAGCAAGCTGTCTCTCAAAAAGAGGATCCTGCAATGGCGACAAGAACTTCAGAACCATGGTCAGCACCAGTAGGTTTTGTACTTGGAAAACAGTAAGAAAGCCAAGGCCTGGGTTTACCTATCTCCATTGGAACTCTCAGCAGCCTCCCCTGGCACGTCCACCAGAACGCAGGACCATGAGGGAAGCAGAGTTAGTAACAATGGTCTTTGGTCTGACTCCTCATATCCTGGCCCCCTCTTCCAGACATCAGGGTTTAAAACATGCCAAGAAGCACCCCCTATCCATAACTCCATCCACCTAACAAGCTTTCAGAGAAGAGGAATGCTAGATTCTACCAACAGTGACCTGTCTTAGTGTATGCAGTATATGGAGAATACTTCCTCTACCTCTCCCAGAGCACAGAAATATTGTAAATTTACCCTCTCGTCTGTCCTGAGCTCTCTGTCAGAGAAACTATAATGGAGAGGAGTTAAAAGGAAAGGACACAACAGAAATACCTGGGATGAATTCTGACATTTCCACTGTCTTTTCCATTGTTCCAGGCCAGCCAATTATAAAAGGCTCAGTGTGGGACACTTGAAGTAATACATCCCCCTAACCCCAAACTTTGCAAGTAGGTGATAAATCATACTAGAGGCTAAGTAGAGGACATAACTGTGGATGCCTGAGTTCTCCATGTCTAAAACAGCCTAGAGGCTGAGGGAGGGGGTTATCTGGTTTAGCTCCTTCTCACCCCAGCCCCCAGCGTTCAGAAAGAATTCATTAAATACTGACTGGCGATTTGATCCTAAGATGAACTGGCAATGTGGGGGGGTCTCATCTGCCACCCTCACCCAACATATCTGCTTTTGAGATTACTCAGAGTTTAAATTTATTTTTGTTTTGTTGATGGGTAGAACTCGGGGTCTTTCAGCATAGAGCAGGAGAATGTGGCACTGGGAACCGGCCCTCACTCAACACTGTTACCTCTGACTGAGCAAGACTGGGCTACTGATGGGGACTGTTCATCTCTCCCCACTCAGGATGGCTCTGAAGCCCATACAGGGAAGCCTGGTCTTAGAATCAAAAGCTGCCCCACTCCACCAGGACTTGCTTGGGCCAGTTATGCTGTTTGGTGATCCTCATGTCTCAGGCCACAGGGATAGAGAGGCGGACAGTCTGGTACTGTCAATGCACCACTGGCCAGTAAGTGTGTGGCTATTGACAAAGTGTCCAACCAGAGAGCTAGTGAGACACTAATCAACCTATCGATTCTCCATCTCCCCCTCCTCACCCTTCACCCACAATCAATGGGGCGACAGAGCCCAGCATGGAGGCAACCAATTAACCACTTGGAGAACGAGCTGCCTCCTGTAACATCTTCTGCTCCACTAGCCACATCCAATCAACTCATCGATCTGGCATCTGGGCAGTGCTGCCCAGGGATGGGAAACTGAGGCCCAGGGCCAGAAGAGCCCCCGTGAACTGATTCCTCCCATCAATACGGATCTTGGTCTTCTCCCAAGGAGACCTTGTCTTTGTTAGCTGAATGAAACACTAGGAATTTCCCTTCTGCTTGGTATACCTCCTGAAACCTGCTTCCTCCCGCCTCTGATCACTTGGGCTAGTTGCCTCTCATTCTTGTCCTAAGTGGAGAGAGAAAACCCGAAGCACTCACATCTTTATAAGTGTAGTTCTCTCTCATCTCCACTTCTCTGTGCAGCTCCATTCACTTCCAAAATACTCCCAGTTTTCATCTCCTTTTCTCATCCACCCTGCTTTCCAAAACCCTCATGTATACTAAAAAGGTTCCCCCAGAGGCCAGTGTGTCCAGCAGGAACCCTCCAGCCCTCTGTGAGCTCCTGCCTGGTGCTGGTGACAGCCTTGGAGCCTGCTGCCACCACCCAGGAAGCAGGAAGGTAGCCTTGCTGGCAACCTAGGCCCCAGGGTCTTGAGGGTCCCCTCCCAGGAGTGAGCACTGCGAGGACGTTCAGGAGAGACCAGCAGCATGGCTGAGCTAGGGCAGGGGGAGGGTGAACAGGGGCTTATTAGGGAAGATTTCTTGGAGAAAACATGGAGGAGAAAAAGTTTCCTGGCTGGGTGAAGGAGGGGAAATGTGGTGCAGCATTCAGAAGCCAGATTCTCCTCCTTCCCCCACCGCCCCCCAGCCTCTGAATCAATACATTTTGAATCTAATCTAATAACAGAGATTTAACGAGGGGATAATGCATGTGGAGCCGCCAGGCGCTTTGTCTCCTCTTTCATGAGGCAGCTGGGGCCCATTATCCGGGGACAATGCCCCATGCTAATCGCTCCCTCTCTCCCCCTCCTGAGTGCTTGGGGAGGGGTGGTGGGCAAGAGAGGGCAGCTCCTCCCTTGATTGGAGGGGAGTGGAGGGGTGGAAGGGAGGGGGGAGGACCAAGTCGAGAAGGGTCTAGTCCATGCCCTGACTTGACACCACCTCGTTGGCTGGGCCACCCTGACCAGTAAGAGGTCGAGGGAGCCCCACCAATGCACACAAACAGCAGATAATTAGTGATCAGCTGCAGTGTTGGGAGTTTTAGTGTTGGGAGTTGTTTTGTTGGTGGTGGGTCCCCTCCCCCCAACAACTTGGTCCTCTATAATTTAAGCTATCCCATTGAGGCCTCTGATTGGCCAGTCCTGACGGTCATGGTTTAGAGAATTAAACTCTGGTTTTAGGGACCAAGATCATCCTTCCCTGAAATAGAAGCCTGTTCCACATCCTCTCTCTTTTCTGTCTGGAGGAGTGGAGGTTAGACTATGGAACTTTCTGGTAATGCCATTCCAGGCCCAAACCAGATTGGGAGCCTGAAAGGGAAGGATGGAAGCCTTTGAAGAGAGACCTTTCTTTCTCTAGCTTGGGAAGGGCAGACCAGAGAGAAGAGGAAGTCTGCCTGGACTTCTATCATAGCTCTGAGGGAGGAGCCCAGAGCTAGGGCACCTGAGGCCTGCCCACTCCCACTCCTTTCTGAAACTCACATATTGGGGACAATATAGGAGTACAGGAGTGCGGTGTAGAGCGGGAGACCCCAAGTGTGAACTTGGCCCATTACAGGTCAGCTGTCAGCCTCTGACTGGCATGTTTCCTCCTGTGCTTCAACTTCTCATCTGTCGAAATGGGATCATGCCAGTGCCTGACTCACAGGTGTGGGTTGTGTGGGGGGTACCTTGCTCTAGTTAGAGAGAAGCCTGGGGAGATCACAGGTGGGGTACAGTCTAGTGACCTGTGAGTCCTTCCTGAACCCTCATATCATGTTCTGAGTGGGTGAGAACTGCTCCTAGGAGACAGGGGACCAGAGGCCTTTCTCCTTCTCCCCATTTTAGGGGTTAAGGCTCCTGTCCCCACCAGGCTGAATTCAGACTTCTGTGTCCTGTACCTTGGTGCTCCTTTCTCTCCCATTGCTACCTGTCTCCCTCATCGCTGCACATTCAGAACTGCTTTGCACAGAGTTCCCTATAAAGCCCCAGTTTTGAGTCCCTGTTCTGGGGAAAATGTGTGAGATACTGGAACGCTTTGAGGGCCCATCCTGATTCTGGTTGTCTGTCCTATGCAGTGCCACCCACTGTTGTCCCTGGGTCTGCAAAGAGAACTTGCCAGAAAGACACATCATGAATATAACAGTCAGGATCATAGGATCCCAGGAATTTGCTTGCATGTGCCTGGGAGATCTCCTGACTCAAGACTCATAAGAAAGTATCCGTGCTAAAGCCCTCCAGCAAAATGTCAATCTTCCACCAAGGGCAGCCACAGCCCTGCCTTCTAGATTATGTCCACAAGGTGGCAGCAAAGTCCAGAAGTTCTATGGAAGAGCCTGTACCAAACATTTTATTGCCCTCTTCCCTGTTACCCTTCCCAAATAAAGGCCTGCACCCCTCTCCAGCAGCCTCTGGAATCTCTTTCCTTTAAGACAGACTTTTCCTTTGGCCCAGCACTAAGAATGATGTTCCAGTTTGCTTTGTATCCTTCTCTTAAGCTCTGGCAAAGATGGCCCTGCTACCTCCTCCCTGTCACATGCCTGTGTCCACGCTGATCTCTGGCACCTGAGCCTGCTGCATACATGCTCAGGCCTGGACAGCACAGTGGCCACACACTGGTTGTTCTAGCTTTTCCCCTTTCTGTTTGTGTGATGAAGATACTGCTGATGATGGTGACGAAGGCTGTTTAACGGCATGCTCACTTGTGTAACAGGCCCATGGGGGGGTTCTGTCTGTCTCTTCTGACCATGTCTCTAAGGCCCTGTGAGGCTTCTCTGTGTTCCTAGTAAACGCAAGGTCAGAGGGAGGTGCTTAGAGTAGGAGCAGGGGAGGGTGGGGTCAGTGGTTAGAGAGGAAAGGCAGGTGTCTGGGAGAACCGCACTCATCGGGGGCTCAGGGCAAGGACTGAAGGTATGGTGCTGGTCCCAGATAGTTTTAATGACATGATTACCCATCTGGGACAATATCTGTAAACTTGCTGCTGTCAATGTGCCATCTGTGGATTTCCTACTCCAGCTACAACAAATCACCAACATAAAACACAAGTTTGCTATGGTATGGTTCTGGAGGTCAGAAGTCCGCAATGGACAAGCAAGAATGTGCTCTTTCAGAAAGCTCTAGGAGAGAATCCTTCCCCCTGTCTTTTGCAGATTCTAGAGGTCACCTTCTTTCCTTGGCTCATGGACCCTTCCTGTCTTCAAAGTCAGGAGTGAAATATCTTCAGCTCTTTCCTCTGCTTTCACATATTCTCTGGCTCTCCTGGCCCCTCTTTCCTTTATACAGATCTCTGTGATGATAACCTGGATCATCTCAGCTCATCACCTCCTCTCCTGATCCTTCAGTTCATCACATCTGCCAAGTCTCTTTTACCTTGTAGTAACTTCTGGAGGCCAAGAGGTCGGCATCTTTGACAGGGGCATCATTCTGTCCACTAATATGAGAGAACTTGAGCAAGTTGCTTAGCTTCTGTGTGCCTCAGTTTCCTCATCTGTGGGCTCCCTGGAGTCCCTTTTCTGTTATGGTGACCATAAAACTTATCATCCATATCAACACCTGCCTTTTAGGATTGTTCTGAGGATTGAAAGAGCTGATGCAAGTAGAGGGTCAGGCACAAAGTAAATCATTGATACATTTAACTGTGTTTCCATTATTGCTCTTATGCATACACTTAAATGTATCCAACACAGTAAATTGTGGTATGGTCCATCATGGACCCACTGAATTAATCCTGTAAATAAATAATACTTTCTATTAGGCAATACTAGTATGTGCAACAGCTTATGCTGACAGCTTATGCTGATGAATAGGAAGGTAGAATCAGGAAGGTAGAATCATGAAGCAATTGGTCCAGGACCCCAGCCTGACAGGAGGTAGGGGACCAGGCCCAAGACAGCCTGTCTTTCCATTGCCTCCTCCATCTCCCAGGATCACTTATCCTCCTGGGGGAAGACGTGTTTAGACATTGGTAAGGGATTCTTGAGATGAGAGGTGTTAGAATGGGGTATAGAGTCATTTCCCTAGAAGTCTTAGACACCAAACAGCCCCTTCAGATCCATCTTCCTAGTGCAGGGCTATACATGGAAGTAGGACATGGGAGGTATCCTCAGCAGGACCTTTCCAGCTCCAGATCCAAGGAATCCCACCTTTCTACCTATGTGACACTCTATCAGGAGACCAAGCTCCTGCTCTTGCTCCACCTATCCTCTTGGTTGACATATCCACTCCCTGCCCTTTTCACCCCAGGATCCATTTTTTTCTGGTCCTTTCAAATGAAGCTCAAATTTACCTACTTTGTGTCTTTGTCATTGGGCTTACAGTTCCCATGATGGGTCACTCTAAGAAGTCTTCTAAGGTGGTAGAACATTTCCTGGTGCAGGCTCACCAGGTACACACTCCTCCTTGACTCCCTTACCCTAATAATAATTGTGATCCATGCATTTCCTGTGATTCATTTAGCATTTATCCTGGCACCCAGCCTGTAAATGGCTGAAGGCAGGTATTTCTCATCCTATCCACCAATCACACAGTCCCGACACCTGGATCATGCTTTGCATTTAGTAAACCAGTCAAGTGACCTGTGATAGAGAAAAGAAATTGAGGACCAGGCAGAGGGGAGAAGATATCTGAAATCCTCCCCACTACTGACAGTCAGGGTGGGGAGCAGAGAATAGAGGCAGGAAAGAGATTTGGGCAGCCCAAAGGGCATGGGTTAGGGTGGCCTTGAGGAGGCCCAAAATCACTTCCTCTGTGAACCTTCTCTGAATTTTTAAGAGAACAAATCTCTTTTCCCTGGAACTTCCACATCATGCTGTAGGTAGTCTGGGGCTGTGTCTGTCCAGAGCGTGAGCTTCCTCAGCAGGGACCTCATTGGGTTTCCCTCAGCACTGTAATAGAGCTAGACATTGTGCCTGGCACAGGGTGAGGCTCTAGACCAGCTGAATTCATGAAGGGATGATAGTGTGGGCTCCCTGGAGTCCCTTTTCTGTTATGATGACCATAAAACTTATCATCCGACCTGGAGCATTTCTGTTCTGGGAATAGAGGTGCTAGTAATAATTGCACACAGATGAGCGGCCATAAAGTGGGGCTGTCCCAGCAAACAGAGTATATGGTTACTCTACCTCCCCAAGGTCCCCCTGGCTCCTTTGGTGGCTGAGATCTGCGACCCAAGTCCAGACTCCAGATTTTCTGACCTGGCAAGAGAGCTCAGAATGGGGGAGGGGAGGCCTCAGTCCAGCCCTTTGTCCAGGGTGGGGTCATAGTCTTCCTCCTGAGGATTTCCTGTGAGGTCGCAGGTCAAAGGCCATGTGTCTCAGCAGAGCTATGAGGAGACCTGGCCTGGCCTCTCCTTCCCCTCCCCAAGGAAGAAGGATGGACTGATTCTGGAGCAGGAAGTAGCAGCGCTGCGTGGCTGAGGGGTCACCCCACTCCCATCAGCAGAAGGAAGAGGTTCTGGCACCGCCCTGCACGCTCAGGAGATGACCTTACATGTGGGATGATGGGGGGAGACCAGTGTGGAGGGGATGCTGCAAGCAGAGGGGACATGCCCCATGGGCTGATAGTTGACAAGAAATCTCTAGATAAGCCATTCTCTTTTTTCCATTGACCATTTTTCATTAATATTCCTTTTTATAGTGAAGAAATTCATAACCCACCCCCCCTGGCAGAGTAAAGAGAAAATGGATGTTTTCCTAAAGGGGAAAATGGATTTTCGTTTCTCCTGAGCTTCCCGAAAGCTCTTGGGGGTTTCCAAGAATTTGAGAGCGGAATAGAAATCTCCCTGGGGTGAGGCCATGTCTAAGTGGCAGCCCCCCAAGGACCTGATGTCAAAGATGATGACAAATGAGGGTGAGGTAAGAATTCCTCTCCTGAAGACCTCCTGTGATGTACGCAGGGGTGTGGGTCAGACTCACCATCCCCAGCATGCATCTGGGACCCCAGCTTTACAGGGCTACTGTACTGCACAGTCCTGGGGGCACTGTTCACAGGGACTTTGATGTCAATGACTCCCCTGGAGTTGTGCTATTCAGCCTACAAGATCCAATGCAGATTTCGTCTCCTCTGTAAAGCCTTAGGGTCTCCTTCTCCAGGCACCTGTCATAGTTACACATCTTCTGCTCTATGACCTACTCCATGGATTCCCTACTGTCTTAGTCAACTTTTTTTGTTACCATGACCAAAAGACCTGACAAGAACAACTTAAAGGAGGAAAAGCTTATTTGGGGCTCACAGTTTCATAGAATTCAGTCCATGGATGGCTGACTCCATTGTTCTGGGCAAGGTGAGGCAGAACATCATGGCAGAATCGTGTGGCAGAGGAAAGGAGCTCAGGACATGGCACCAAGAAGCAGAGAGAGAGGGCTTGCTCACCAGGGACAAAATATAAATCCCAAAGATATGCCCCCAGTGACCTACCTCCACCAGCCACACCTACCTGCCTACGGTTTCCACCCACTTAATCCATATTGGTTGATTAATCCACTGATTAGGTTAAGGTTCTTATAACCCAAACATTTTACCTCTGAAATTCTTGCACTGTGTCACTTATGAGATTTTGGGGGACACCTCATTTCTAAACCATAGCACCTAATCTTCTCATCTTCTTCCTTTTTCACCCTTTTAGCACAGTGCTTGGAATATGGACACCCAGGGAATCATGGTGACAGAGAGTTGGAATGTGTGGGCTGAGGATGATCTTGCATGCTTTCACCGTGGAGATGCTAAGACCAGGGAGCTAAAGCGTCTCATCTACTCATCCCGATGGTGGGTTGGGTGGAAACATGTGGGAAAGACTTGGGCAGCAGCCAGCCAAAACCAGGGAATGACAGGTCGTAGGAATGACAGCAATCCCTCTTCTGAGAATGCTTGGAAACATGATTCAAATCTTTCTAACAGGTCACTCCCACCCGGCCTCATTTCTCCTCTTACTTTCCAAAGTTGGGTATTTTAAAGGCTATTTTGATTCTCTCTGTTGTAATAAGAAACTAGCAATTAACTATTATAAGGCTATTTTACAATCATGTGGAAGCCCCTTTTATCCACTTTGCTTTAAATGATTATATCTTTTATCCCTAGTTTTCGGGAATATAAAACTTTACAGCATTTGCTGCAAACCTTCATACTTTGCTTTGCAGTTTATGGCTCCCTCTGCAGATATATCTTTCACATAAATAAGACTTTCATCTGTACAGTACTGGGCTTGGACCATTGTGGCTCCCTACGATTCCTTCAGTGCAACTCAACTTTGGAGCACAGGGTGCTTCACCAAAGCCACTGGTCTGGTTGACCGTTGTCAATCCCTTGTCCTCTAGTCAGGGCTGAACCAGCAGCCCTGCCATGAAGGAGGTCATGGACCCTGGGAGAGGGAGACATGGTGGGAAATCCCAGAGCAGGTGCTTCCCCTTCACCCTGTGACTGAACTTGGGTTCTGGCAGACGGAGTAAGGGAGTCTTCCCTGCAAGTAGCCAGTGAGCAGCAGAAATAGGCTTAACCTGGGCTGCCCAGCTAAGCTCAGGGGCAGCCACTGTCCTGGCTAAGATACCAGTCTCAGGGACAATCTCAGCATCTAAAAACAGTCACAATGGCAGAGAGGACCACGCAGACAATCTGGTCCCCAAGTAAATTCTCTGAGATTGAACTGATTTTCTATTATTTAATCTGTAGTGTTTGGATCAAATGCAAAAATAGATGATACCTCCTATGCTGGCCAGGAGGAATGTGCCTTCCCTGGACTCCCAACTTCAACCACCCTAACTGACCGAGGATTGCAGAGCTGTTCTGAAATCCATGGCAGCTTTGCGCCAACAGTCCAGCGAGAGGGCGAGGGTCCTAAGAAAGGCCCCTTACTGGGAGACAGGGATTCCTTTGACGGCTGATCAGCTGAAGGATTCCAGTAGCCCTTGCCAAACCTTCCTTAAGCTGCACAGTAGTCTAGGAAGTCCCCCCCAAGCACACACACCTTCCTTCCTGACTCCCTTCACTCACATCAGCCTTTAATTGAGGTCAAATGGCTCATTTAGCTCTCCAAAACTCTCTCCCTATTTGTTTATTTATTTATTTATTGGTGCTGGGGATTGAACCCAGGGGTGCTGAACCACTGAGCCACATCCCTAGCCTTTTTTGTTTTTTTTATTTTGAGACAGGGCCTCACTAAGTTGCTGAGGCTGGCTTTGAACTTGAGATCCTCTTGCCTCCACCTTCTGAGCTGCTGGGATTACAAGCATGCACTGCTGCATCCAGTTTCATTTCCCTTTAATTAGGCATGTCCCCTAATGAAATCCTCATATATCTAATCTCCTCTTGGCATCTGATTCTCAGTAGGAATAGGAATAGAAGACCTGGAATAGTGCACCTCTTATTTACATATGGAAGGGAAGTTGTTTGCATGAATATCACTGATGGAGTTGCTGTGTCTAAATATGGTTTACAGAGATAGCTACTAGAAAGACACATGGGCTGGTGTGGGGGCACATGCCTGCAATCCTAGCCACTCAGGAGGCTGACATAGGAGGCCAGCCTGGGCAACTTAGTAAAACCCTGTCTCATTTTTTTTTTTTTTTTTAAGGGCTGGGATGAAGCTTAGTGGTAGAGTGCCCCTGAGTTCAATCCCCAGTTACCATGTGCAAAAGAGAGAGGGGTGGGATTAAAGGAAGGAAAGAAGGAAGACTAGATATGTAAATGTTTCTAGGCAATGCTGGGAGCAAAGGCATGTATTTCTAGGTGTAGGCATATTTTGGAGGATATACGTCAATATCTCTAAATATAGTTTTTAAATTATACTCATCCAACATTTGGAAATCAATCTGTAATTAGTGGTGAAAAAAAAGTGCAATGAGTGTGTAGCCATAATAACAATTATCTTACATACACATTGTTATTTATATTTGTGGTTTCACTTAATACTCACAACTCTGTGAAGTACCATTACAATCTCTAATTCACAAATGTGAAAATGGAGGCCAAGAGAGGTGTTCCAGTAGCAAGAGTTGTCTGTGGAGATCTGTGTATATTTGTGCAGTCAGACAACAAACAGAGAGGAGGCAATGGGACAGATGGGTAAGTGGACATGACTGAACAGATGTGGGGATGGGTTTGTGGACCTGCAAATGGATGAGGATGTACAAACCTTTCCCCACCCTTGTGACCTCTTGTCTGTGACTCAGAACTCAGGAGGTGGTTTTGTTTGAAGCCAAGTTCTGTCTAAGCAAACTCATTTGACAGTTCAGCAGTAGATAAAATCCCCATTGCTTCTCTTATTCATCTTGTCACCTGGATTCCAGGAAAGCCAGTTCCAGCTCTGAGAATTAGCTCTAGCACTTGGTGTCAGTAGGAGATAGTGATGAATAACTTTGTATTTTGTAAAATTGTCCTCATATCTTACTTTTAAAGTAAGACTGCTCTTGCTAAGATCAGTAAAGCCCTTCTAGTTGTCCAATCCAATGGTCACTCTTCCAGGGTCACCTTCCTGGCTCTGTGATATCAACAGTGTTGACCACACTTTCCCCGAGTCTCCTCTGCAGGACTCCCCTACACCACTACATTCTGACTTTCTTCTTGACTTGTGGACACCTCCCTCTCTCTCCTCTTGGCCATTCTTCATCTACTGTGTCGCAGAGTGGACTCTACTAGTGCCTATCCAATAGTTTTCTCCCCTTTCTTCTCTCTAATGGAATCCTGATTTTAGTCCAGCATCCTCTTTTTGATAGCAATGCATTTCCCAAGTGTCCAGCCCAGTGCTCTAAGATGAATCTTGGTCGGTTAAACCACTGGTTCCCAGAGTGGGGTCCAAGATCCACAGCATTCTCCTCATTTGGAAACTTGTTAAAAATTCAAATTCTAGACCAGCCTAGGGGACATTATGTTAGGTAAAACAAGCCAGACACAGAAAGACAAATAGCTCATGATCTTACTCAGGTGTGGAAGGTAAAATTGTTGATCTCACAGAAGTAGAGAGTAGAATCGTGGTTACTAGAGGCTGGGAAGGGGGGGCAAGGGAGAATGGGGAGAGGTTGGTTAACAGGTGCAAAGTGGCAGTTAGGAGGGACAAGTTCAGGTATTCTATTGTACAATAGGGTGACTATAGTTAACAGTAATGTGGTGTGTATTTCTTTTTTTTTTTGTACTAGGGATTGAACCCAGGAGTGCTTAACCACTGAGCCAAATTCTCATCCCTGCTTTTTTAAGTTTTTATTTAAAGACAGGGTCTCACTAAATTGCTGAGGCTGGTTTTGAACTTGAAATTTTCCTATCTCAGCTTCCCAAGTTGCTGGGATTACAGGCATGTGCCACTGTGCCCAGTTGTACTGTATATTTCTAAAGAGCTAGAAGAGAGGATTTTGAAGGTTCTTTGTAAGGAACTGAAAAGTGTTTCAGGTGACAGACATACTAATTATGTTGATGTGATCGTAACACAATGTATATACATGTATCAAGAAAACACAAACATTATGCTCCATAAACACATGAAATCATTATGTATCAATTAAAAATAAAATAAAACTTGAAGGAAAAAAGAAGAAATTCAAATTCTCAGGCCTCACTCCAGAGCTACTGAATTGGAAATTTTGGGGATGGAGCCCTGCAATAAGTGGAATTTTATTTTGTTTTGTGGTTTTGTTTTGCTTTGTATGGTGCTGGAATTGAGCCAGCTAGGCAAGCACTCTACTACTGAACTACACCCCAGCCTGACCCGTGTCTCGATGAGCCTCTGAGTGACTCTGGAGCCTGTTCAGATTTGAGAATCTCTGATTTAAACCAACCAGGATGAGTGACCTTCTTCCCTTTCCCTGTGATCAGGCATGGATATGTGGTAAATTTTTGCTAATGATAAATGAGAGAAAGTCTGCTTTACAAGAGGTTCTTGGGAAGGTTTCTCTGAATCTAAAGGAGATATCAAATGCCAGGTGCACACCTGTAATCCCACTAATCAGTAGGTCAAGGCAGAAAGATCATAAATTCTGTTGTTTTAAGTCATCCAGTTTGTGGGTCTTTGCTATGGAAGCCCTAGGAAGCTAATACAGGGTCCTTGTGATCTGTAAATCAACCCTAAAGCCCCCCTACCTTGAGACCACTGGTGTATGTGAAATCAACTTCCTTAATCATTTAAGTTAGGTGGAGAGATTGTTTATTTTTTGTTTGTTTTATTTTTTTAGTTTCCTATTTACAATAGCTCCCTGGTAGATAACTCTTAGGTTTTCATATTCCTTAGGGTCTATCCTTGATCCTCTCCTTGATTTTGGACGGGAGGGTAATCTCGTCTATTCTAAGCTTCAAAGACTACTCAGTGGGTCCTAACTGTGAAATGTTTATCCCAAATCTAGACTGAACTCCTGAATGACATACCCGCTGGAAGGTCCCCCTCAAACTCTGTCGCGACCCCTTGCCCGCAAGGAAGACGCAACTCAGGAATCTTCTTTCAGCAGTTTATTCAGGCCTTGATTAAAGTATCTTCTAGTGACCCCCCTACTCCCGAGCGCCCAAGCACAGCCTAATAAAGCCTCCCACGTACCAATCTTAAGCCGCCACGTGGATCTTTCTCATAGGGTGGCAAGGGATAGCGTGCCAACTCTCCATAAAAGGATTTGTTTACCACAGGCCACAGTGGAAGCCGGCGCCATCTTCTAATGGCGGCCACAATCTACAACAATGGCTTACCACAAAACTCAGCATGTCCAGTTTTAATCCACTATTAACCCCTCCTTCAAGGTGTACTTTCTGCGGGTCTTGTTTTAGTGAATGTTACAATTCAGGAGTCACTCTGTCTTTTCTCTCATGTCTAACACATCTGCAAGTCCTATTAATTCTTCCTTTTCTCTCTATTATCTGCTGTATCTATCATCTCTTTACCATCTTTGTTTCCCCTAAAAGAATGTAAATCCTCATCATTTTTGCATGGGATATTGTAACACCTAACCCTAGCCTTGAACGGTTCTCCTTATTACTTACAATTTACAACGGAAGATCTCTTACAATTTGGTAAAATTCATTGGTGAAATCATCTAAGTCTAGTCTTCTTTGTAGTTTTTTTTTTTTTTTGCAATTACTGATTCAATTTCTTTAATAGATAAAGGATTTTCCAAATTTTCAATTTCGTTTTATGTTGATTTTGTAAGTTGTGTAGTACTAGAAATTTGGCCATTTCATTGAAATTCTCATTTTGTTTTTGAAGTAAAATTGTTATAACATCTTTGTATTAGTTTTCTAGACTACTATAACAAGATTCCACAAACCCAGTGACTGAAAACAATAGAATTATTATCTCTCAGTTCTGGAGGCTGAAGGTCTGAAGTCAAGTGTCAACAGGGCCCAGCTCCCTCTGAAGCCTGGAGAGGGGAACCTGTCTTGGCTTCTCCCAGCTTCTGATGGCAGTGTCAGTCTTTGGCATTCCTTGGCTTATAGCTGCATCACTCCAGTCTCTGCCCCTTTGTCACACGGTGGTCCCCTGTCTTTGTCTCCTTCTCTTCTTATATTGGAACAGGGTACTCAATTACATCTGCAGGACCTATTTCTAAATAAGGTCACATTCTGATATATCAGGGATTAGAACTTTATTCAATCTTTTTTCCTTCCATGCCAATCTTACTATTCCTTTATTACCTTTTATATTTTAATGTATTCATGTTTTTAAAAAGCCAATAAAATCTTATGAGAAAAATAACACAATTGAAAGTTTTATATTATTGGTTATCAAGGCTTATTACATAAATATAAGCAAGCACAGGCAAATATGCCAATAGAACAAAATTAAAAATCCAGAAATAAATTAAAAACTATATATAGGTATTTCATTTATGACAAGGTGGTACTGCATTTTGAAGGTAAAAGGTGATCTTATTAATACACTGGGCAGCCCCATGGGAAAAAGGAAATATTGATCCCTACTCCACATCAGTCACAAACATCAATTCTACATGAATGGATATAAATGTGAAAAGCAAAATAAACAGCTTTTAAAAGAAAATATAGAAGTCTATTTTGTAGCTGGACAGAAAAAGTATTAACTACACACTGGTAGATAATGTAGATTGCATTCACATTTTCAGTAGTTGCTTTCCCTTGAATCTGGGCTGGTTTTGTGACTCCCCTCAGTGGAATGTGGGAGAAGTGACGTCATGCCAGTTCCCAGCTGTAGGAGGCGCTGTTATCGGTGCTCAGTGGAGAGGGTTTAGGACCCTAGAGGCAACCCTTACCCACTTTCCTCTAGAGCTCTGTGATAGCTTTTCATAGCCTTGACCTAAATACCTGACAAGAACAACGTAGAGGAAAAGTTTATTTTGGCTCGTGATTTCAGTGCTCTCAGTACATTGTGAGCCAATTTCATCAGCTGGGCTTAACATGGAGTAGAACATTGTGGTGGAAGGGTGTCTAAGAGGAAAACTGATCAGCTCATTACAGCCAGGAAGCAGGACAGAGAAGATAGCACTCGGGGACCCACCTCCTCCAGCCACGCTCCACTTGCCTACAGTTACCGCTCAGTAATCCCAAATCTTAATCCAGCAAATGGATTAATCCACTGATTAGGTTACAAATCTCCTGATCTAATCATTTCACCACTGAACATTCCTGTATTAACACAGGAGCTTTGGAGGACACCTCCTATCCAAACCAGAACATGATAAATGTTATGTTAAAATGTTACCAGAGTTCTTTTTTTTTTTTTTTTAAAGAGAGAGTGAGAGAGGGAGAGAGAATTTTAATATTTATTTATTTATTTTCAGTTATCGGCAGACACAACATCTTTGTTTGTATGTGGTTCTGAGGATCGAACCCAGGCCGCACACATGCCAGGCGAGCACGCTACCACTTGAGCACATCCCCAGCCCCTCCAGAGTTCTTTATAGTAAATCCCATCAAACCCACATCTCTGTTTTAGGAGGGGCTGCCAAATGACATGTCCAACAAGTTTCTAGGTTATGCTGCTGGCTGAGAGCCATGGCCTTGGTCCTTGGTGTTATTACTCCCCCTCCCCATCCAGCTCCTTTTCTACTGGACCTGTGATCCTGTTCTGCCTGGGTGGCCTCGCTGAATTTCTACCACACCCTAAGCTTGCTTGTCCAGGAGGACAGGAGTCCTGAAGGTCGTAAGTTCCTCTTCAGATGGGCTGGCTAACACTGGTTGAACCTAAGACACCTGCCAGGAGTGACTCTCAGAGGACCCCATCAGAACTGCCAGAAACTGGGCCTTCAGAAGACAGAAATGAGGCTACATGCTCCAGAACTGGCTGGTTGTAGTGCAGAAATTCCAGAGGAGAGACGAAAGGATTTAGAGGTCTGGGAAATGTGACCAGAGTTTGGCAATGACTGATAAGGAATGGCCCCGAGGCTTGGACTTCCAGAGGTTCCTAACCTCTAACTTCATCATAATAAGACATGCGCATCTCTCTCTTTTGTTGACTCTCCTTATCCCTTATTTCTTTTATCCTACATCTATAACCTCCTAACCCCCAAAGGCGAGAAGTTGATTTGCCAAGAACGTCTCCATTGTTGAGTCAGTGCTCCAACTTGCTGTTGGTTCTGCCAAGAAGAGGGTTCTGGGAGGTCTCAGAGAGGGGGACTTCAACCCAGTATGACAACTGGGTCCTTTTCCAGATGGAAAAGAATTTTGGTGCACGTTAGATATTGAGGCACAAATTTATTTAAGAAAACAAGGAGTCACATTCGAGGGAGAATGTGGGCTTTGTCGAGTGAGAAGCCATGCCTTGCTCTGGGATTTTAATATTTACAGAGGGTTAATAGCTAGGGGCTGAACTGGAGGTTGAGTCAGGGTGGGGTTATACAATTTCACAACAGTTTTTTTTTTTTCTTGCACTTACTATTTCCTGTGGGCAAGGAGCTGGGCTCCAGGATGCAGGTACTCATTTTGCATTTCAGTTGTTTATAGGTTTTTCCTGCATTCCAGTGTCTCTTCTAAGACTCTCTCTCTCTCTCTCTTTTTTTTTTTTTTTTTTTGTTCTCTATGACCCCAAGTTCCTATTTCAGTTCCACAATTCTGAGAGAGAAAAGGACCCAGCTTTTGGGGTCAAAAATTGGTAACATACTCACCTGGTAAAGCCACACCCCAGCTGAGTCTAGTTATCCTCGTTCTCTGCTCCCACCTCTGAGTAGGTGAATGTCTTTGAGGAAATCGAGTGGAACGGACCGGGTTCACTACAAATTCACCGCCGCGAACCACGAAGCACATTCAGCATCCCCTGGCAAACCTACAGTTCTCTTTGAAGTTTGATTTCTTACTGTTTTAGTCAGCTTTTTGTTTGTTGCCGTGACTTAAAGACCTGACCAGAACAACTGTAGAGGAGGAAAAGTTTATTTGAGGGCTCATAGTATCAGAGGTCTTAATCCATAGGAGGCTGGCTCCATTCCTCCTGGCTCAAGGTGAGGCTGAACATCATGGCAGAAGAGTGTGGCAGAGAGAAGCAGCGCACATGAGCCTCAGGAAGCAGAGAGACACTGCACTTGCTGTATACTAATAGATACCCCAAAGCCCCATCCACAATTCCCACCTCCTCCAGCCCCACCCCACCACTCCAGTTACCACTCAGTTAATCCCTATCAGGGGATTCATTCACCGATTGGGTTAAGACTCTTAGGACCCAACCATTTCTCCTCTGAACCTTCTGGCATTGTCTTACACATGAGCTTTTGGGGACACCTCACATCCAAACCATAACATTCTACAAGTAATTATTTTATTATTTTTCTTCTTTTTCCTTTTCCAAACATACCCCACCTGATCCACTCTGCTTCTTGGTTAATGATCTCATCTTTCAACTCATTGAGATAACAGGATCCATTGGAAAATACCCCTTTCCTCTTTTCACCACCAGATCCACAAGTGGACCAGAGGAGAAAGGGCGTCGGTCCTTCCAAAAGCAAACCCATCTCCAGGCTCTAGACCTGCCCTTCCATTTGTATCATCATGCCACCCTGAGCACTGGATCATTCTCATAAAAACAGATTCTAGTGTCTTTTGTTGCTTAACACTTGATCTTAGTCACAAGGCTGAGAAGCAATAATGTCCTCTGTTGCATAAAAAGCACCAAAAACAGCCAGGTGCAGTGACACATACCTGTAATCACAGCAGCTCAGGAGGCTGAGGCAGGAGGATAGTGAGTTCGAAAATCCAGCCTCAGCAACTTAGTGAGGCCCTGATCAATGCAGTGAGACCCTGTCTCTAAATATAAAATAAAAACAGGCTGGGGATGTGGCTCAGTGGTTAAGCACCCCTGGGTTCAATCCTGATACATAAAAAGAAAAAAAAAAAGCACCCCAATCAGGAACCTCCCTTGAAACTGCTCCAAGCGAAAACTTCTCAAAATATCTTTAAGTTTTGCTTTTCCCCCTTCTCACTTTCCATTCTTTCTGTAACTTAGTCTGGCCTAAATACTCACTACTCCATGAATCTGTCCTATAGTCTTATATAAATGACCAACACACACATGAAGCAATCAATATCAACAGTCTTCAGGGAAATGCAAATCAAAAAAATAATGAGGAACTGGGCTTGGTGTCCCTGTAGTCCTAGCTACTCTACTGTAGGCCAGAGGATCCCTTGAGCCAGGAGTTCAAGACCAGCCTGGGCAACATAGCTAGTAAGATCCTGTCTCAAAACACCCAAAATGCACACACACAAAACCTTGATACCACTTCATAGCCTCCAGGATGGCTAAGATAAAAGACAGACCATAGCTAGTGATAGCGAGGATGTGAAGAAATTGGAAACCTCATAGATTACTGTTGGGGATGTAAAACTTGTGCAGCCACTTTGGAAATTAGTGTGGGAATTTCTCAAACGATCTAGCAATTCTCTATAGAAATATACTCAAGAAAAATGGAAACAAATATCCAGAAAAAAAACCCTGTAGACAAATGTTCATAGCAGAATTATTATTAATGGCCCCGAAGTGGAAGCAACCCAGATTTTCATCACCTGACACGTGGCTAAGTAAAATGTGGAAGATTCATAAAATGGAATATTATTCAGTCATAAAAAGGAATGTATGCATGCTCAACAGGGGTGAACTCTGAATATTATACTCAGTGACAGAAAGATGCCAGATATAAAAGGTCACATATTGTATGAATCGGTTTATAGGATATGTTCAGTAGGTGAATCTATAGAAACAAAAAGTAGACCTGCGGTTCTCTGGGACTGGGATTGGAAAGGTTAGAAGGAGGAAAAGGGACAATTGCTCCTAGGTATGAGGTTTCTTTTTATTGTGATGAAAATGTTCTAAAATTAGATCATGATCGTGGTTGCACAACTCTGTGAATATACTAAAAACCACTATATTGTGCATTATAAATAGATGAATGCCGCAGTCTGGCTGGGCACAAAATAACCAAGCTGCCACAAGTCACTTGTAGGTTCAAACAGGAACTCCTTTATTGCCCGAACTCCACCAGCACTCCACACGCACTTCCCAGGAACTCTCTCACCTTCCACCGGGCTCTGCGAGAACTCAATGGGAACTCCAAAGTAGCGGGCGCCTGAGGCAGCAGGAGCCGCCCTATTGCCTACTGCAGGGTCCATATACAACTCAATACACACAGCCTGTTTCAATCCAGCATCATCCAGTCACAGCATTTATAATTTAATTATCATCATCTTAATGGCTCGCTGACGTCACCTCTTAACCACTCCTTCTGGCGCCATCCGGACTCGGCTGTGGCTCTCAGCAGATGAATATTGTGGTATATAAATTGTAACATAATGAATCTGAGTTTTTTTAAAAGCAATTTTTCCAAATGCTCACCTACAGCCTTTACACCATCAATCCCCAAGGTCTGTTTTCCAGTGTGTGTCCCCTCCCCTGACCTCTCAGCAGTGCCTGACAGTTCACTACCCCTCCTCTCCTTAGCCCTCCATGACCACACACTGTTCAGGTGCCCCTCCATGCCACGCCTCCTCAGTGTCCTTTGCTGGCTCCTCCTTGTCACTTGGTCTCCACCCTGGAGAGTCCCAGGCTCTGTAGGTGGCCACCTTATGATCCCAGTGATACTTTATTACCCTGGAGTTTACCAATCCCATCCCTGACTTCTGGATGCCGATGATGCCAAGTAAACTAGGGCCTCTCCTCCTAGTCTGATTGATCTAGTGATTTAACCTTTAGTGATCTCGTAGTCACACACATGCACATATACACATAAACTTATACACCTTCACACAAATACCCACTCATCCACGCACTCACACATCCACACACATAATGTGTATGTGTATGAGTATAGGTGTGTGTATTTGTGAGTATATTTGTTGTATTTGAGCATGAGTGTGTATAATTGTGTGAGTGTGAATGTATGAGTGTGCAAGCATGTATGCACATAAGTGCATGCAAATGTGTTTAAGTGTGTAGTGTGTACATGTGTAGGTGTATGTGCATGTATGTAATTGTGTGAACATGTAACTGTTTAAGCTTGCAAGTGTGTAAGAATGAAAGTATGCAAGTGAGTATGCATGAAAGTATGCAAGTGTGTATGTATATAAACACAGACATGTGTGTAAGTTCATAAGTGTGTGTATAATAATTTAAACATGCACAAGTATGTGAGCATGTAAGTTACAAGTGCAAGCATGTTAATGTGTGTAATAACATGTAAGTGTATAAGTGTGCATGCAAAAGTACATAAATGTGCAAGGTTGTAAATGTGAATGTGTTAGTGTGTGGGCACATAAGTGTGCAAGCATACAACTTTGAATATGTGGCTCTGCAAATATAAGTGTGCAAACTTGCAAGTGTGCAAGTATGTGAGTGTGAGTTTGTGTGTATGCAGGTAAGTGCAAACATGCAATTGTGCAAATATGCTTATACTTTCACTTTATATACCCACATGCTTATATGTTCACATGTTGCACACTTACATGCCGCACCTACAGAATCAATCCACACATATGCTTACACATGCTTGCACACTCAAATGCATGCACCCATTCATGCTTACACATTCACACACATTATACACAAACTTGCATACATATAACCTCACACTTACCCCTTACAAACACACTGACACACACTTTCCCACACTCATACACTCACACACTCAAACACACACAATCATACGTGCACTCACACTCATCCAGACCTATTCTCACACACATACATACTTCACAGTTACATTCAGTCACACACAAACCCACACATGCATATATAGTTACACAATCACATACTCAAAAAAACTCATATACAAACACTTGCAAAATCACAAACACAGACACTTGCCCACACTCACACACACTCACACACTTAGACACACTTACACAATCACACCTTACCCACAATCATACAGACTTATTATCACATACTTGCACACAGTCACACATACTTACACACACCAACACATGCACACTTATACACACTCCACCCACACTCTTACACATACCCATACACTCTTTCATATGTACACAACACTTTCCCACACTCATACATACACACCCAGACTCTCACTCACACACACTCTTAGACACACATATGCACACTCATACACACATACATATGTACACACTCATACACACATTCCCACACTCCCACACACTTATGAACTCATGCACACTCACACACACCCATTAACACTCATGCACACTCACACATTTACACACATATACCTATACACCCAACACAACATTTACACACATATGCTCACACATGCTCACATGCACATCCAAACACATACATTTACACACACACATATATATCCATTTACACGCACTCACACACTCATGCACCCTCATGTACACATTCAAACACATACACTTATACACACTCATACACATATACACACCCACTTCCTCTTGGCCTTTTCTCCCTTGGGTGTCCCGACTAGGCTGAAGCTGAGATCTAAACAGAAGTCACCAAGACTTAGGCAAATATTGGAGAGCAGTCTGGCATTACTCCAGTGAAAGCCACCAGTACTACTCCTGAGATCCTGAAGCAGCTCTCCATTTCTCCAGCCTTAGAAGCTCCCAAGGAAGGAGAATCACTCTGGCATTACCTTGATGGGGAGAGGCTGGGCAACCTGGACATTGCTTGTGTGTGTGTGTGTGTGTGTGTGTGTGTGTAATTAATCAATCCTTGTGATGGCTACCCAAAGTGGAACATTATGCAACCTTTGGAAGCAACAGATGAACATGGATGGAGCTTAGTGGGAAAGGTAATAAATAGAAATAGAGCCATATCAAAATTTCACCTCTATATATTCAAAATGCATGCACATGAAATAAAAAACACACATTTTATGAGAATATATGTAAACAAAACCACACAAACAAAATAGAATGGCTTTTTCAAGCTGGGTGGCCATAAAACTGTGTGTCCTGTTTGGTCATGATAGTCCTGGTTCACACCTGTGAACATAATAATTACTAAAGTGTCTCCTTTTCTTCTGAAATGGTTTCTCGTTTGTGTGGTGAATATATTGTCACTCTAGGTAAAGAAGTAAAGAGAATAAAGAGATAAGAGTGACGTCATGCACAGACACCTCAGAGGAAACATGAGTGGAATGCTCTGTTTAGCTCAGCCCTCTGCACTTGAGAACCACAGCAAAATAAAACAAAGGAAACAACTGCAAAACACCAGACCAAGAGCTGAAACAAGACACCAGGATTTAAGCAATACTCGGGGTTCAGGTATCTATGTGAACCAATACACCAGGGCTGAGGATCTTTCATGAGCAGATACTGGGACTCTACGTATTTCCATTAGGACTGGAGGCACATGAAGCCACGCCAAGTGCACTGGGTGGAGAGGAGGAGCGTGGGGGCAGCAGGCAAAGGCCACGTGATAAGAGCTTCTGTGCTCCGGCAGAGAGCTCTCCATAAGGGAAAACTGGAGTGACACCGACATCTGACAACTGTGTCTGGAGGTCAAAAGAGAACCGTGATCTGGGTTCTGTGAGGCAGCTGGTTTTGAGGACCCATGGAACTCAGTGGGTGGTGGGTGTGAACTCTAGGAACTAAGGTGGAGCTGAAGATCTGGAAGAATATGCTATATGGTGGCTGACAGCCTTATAGCCAGAGGAGAGGGACTCTCTGATCTGCTGGCAGGTGGCCACTTGGCATATCTAACTGCCTGCAGCTTCTGCACAGCTGGGCCAGGTGCCTCTTGGCTGCTGAGGCCTATGAGAAGGCAGGTATAGCAGATCTCCAGCTGAACAGTGTTGCTTTTCTGCAAAGGGATATCAGTCAATGACAACTCTGATTCCTGAATCTAGGTGAAGACTCTATGACACCAGGGGCTTGGGGGGAGCACTTTGCAAGGATCTGAAGGTTGGGACTCTGAGATAGTAAAGTCAGTATTTCACTATTAATGCCACAGCATCTATTCCCATGAACTGGTGAGGCTAAGGGACAATCAGATGATGTGATCACAGTAAAGTAACCATCTATCACTTAGTGAACTCCAAAGCCAAACACAGGGGTTACCATATACTCTCCCTCATCTTTCAAAATTAATTGATTGCCAACTCCTGTTTAACTTTTAAATAATTTTCTAATCTATAGTTATTGTTTGGCTGTGGCCCCCTATTGTCATTCAACTTACTATCTTTACCACCTTTGCATGATGGTTTATTTGTTATTCCACTTAACTGGGCCATGAGGGGCCCAGATATTTGGCCCAACAGTATTCTGTTTGTGTCTTTGAGGGTGTTTGGGGTGAGGTTAAGCATTTGAATCTGTAGTCTGAGTGGATGACCCTCCATAGAACGAGTGGGCTTCATGCAACCAGTGAAGGCCTGACTAGAACAAATCCTGACCCTTCCTCACAATAGAGGGAATTCCTCCTGGCTATGAGTTGGTACAAAATGTTTTGTTTTTTTTTTGTTTGTTTTTTGCCTATTGAACTTCAACTGAAACCTCGGTTATACCCTGATCTCAAGACTGCCAGACTTCAGACTGAAACTTATACCAACAGTTCTCCTGCGTCTCAGGCCTTCAGACTTAAGACTGGATCTACACCATCGGATCTCCCTACATCGGATCTCACTGTAGATCTTGGAACATCTCAGCCTCTGTAATTATGTGAGCCAATTCCCTATAATCTTTCTCTCTCTCTAAACACACACATGTTTATTGATTCTATTTCTCTGGAGAACACTAATACACTTGGCTTACTGCAGTAACCTCCTGAATGTTCTCCCCGCCTTACTAAGCCACCTTGACCTTCTGCATTGCTATCAGAGTGATCTTACCAAAACATAATCTGAATATGCCTTTTACACATCTAGCTTCCTTCCCATTACCCTTAGGATAAAATTAAAATTCTTCAGCATCTACATGAAATCCTTCACTAACCCTTCCCCTTCTTCTCTGTGTCTTCCCTTTTCCTATATCTTCACAGGGGCATAAAACCCGGCTTCATTGAACTACTAGCAGTTCTTCCAAAAGGCCTGGACACGTCTTCCCTCCAGGAGTCTGCATAAGTGATTCCTGCTGCCTGGAATGCCTGGATAGGTTAGCTCCCATACTTTGTCTTGATAGCCTGACTTAGAGCCTCCTGGGGACAAATCATTGTTCCACTTCTATGCACAGAGTTCAGGAATGTGCACAACCAGGATGTGCTGAAATTCTGGATGAGGGGTTGATTATGCCTTAATTTATTGTGCACCACCATGGCCAACAAGATGACCAGGCACTTGATGATCTCTAGGTAAGGGGTCCCTGGCAAGAATGCTGTGCAGTTCATATACTGCGTGCTCTAGCCTTGTGTCTAGGTGTGGATATATGTTTACTTGTGTAAACAGCAGCAGAATTATGGGAATCCAAATTCCATGACCCCTCATTTGCACAAGTCCCTTTGAAGGATTTGGAAAAATGAATATTTGCTGAAATTTCCAGCTTTTTTTTAAAAAAATGTGTAATTTGCTCTGATTTGTTTTTTCATTTTACATAAATATTTATTTTGCACCTCATTGTGTATTGATAATGTTATTTTTCTTAAAGCGGATTCTATATATATCCTTGCTCAAGAAAGACAGACTTCCATAAAATCTGATATGGCCCTCATTCACTCAGAGGTCTTCATCCACAACAACAGGCCCCCGGCCCAGGGAATGTTGTTAGTGTCTCTGCCAACAACTTGGCATGGCTGGCTTCTTTCCTAGTCTGTAAAAAAAGAAATCCTATTTGGTTTACTGGAGAGGGTTTGCATCTGGTCTTTCTCTCAATCCAAACTCAATCTGACCTTGTTACCAGATTCAAATGTCTGGGCCGCTGTGAGTCAAGTATCAATATTTGAAAGACTGGTGTTGGTAATGTCACCATGAAGGGTCTTGAGGAGGTCTCTCTAGAGACAAAGGAGACATCTATTTGGAACTTCCAGGCTCTTGACCTGTCACAGAAAAGAATTTAAGGAGACATCAGATGTTAGCAAAGAGGAAAAACTTTATTAGAAAGCAAAATATGGGCTATCTTTATTAAGAAGCAACCCTTTCAGGTCTCGGGCTCCTCTTTTAAAGGAAATTTTGTGAGGGTGGGCATGGAAAGGTATGTGGGGGTGACACCAGTCTTGTGATAGCAAGATGACATGTGGTGATCTGGCTGTTCACAGGGTCTTTGATGTTGTTTCCATTATCTGATCAATAGATAACATTTGGAATTACCCTATATTACATGTTTCTTAAAATATTGTATCTCCCTTTGCTTAATCTGTTTTAAAAATACATGCGTTAGTACATTGCACAGGGGGTCATAAGTGAATTTCCAGTAACTTTAAGATTCTGAGTGAATTTACAGTAATTTTAAGATTTGTAGATTTCTCAGAAAATTGGGAGTGACAAGCTTAGGGAGAGAAGGTCTGAGGCACTTTTGGCTTTCAGACTAAAGCCAGTCTCCTTTTTCTTCCTTTTAACTCCTTTCCACCCACCTTGCTTTCTTTTCTAGCCTATCAGTAAAATGGAATCAGGTTCCTACACTACCCAGTCCTGGGGATTGAACCCAGGTAGACTTTACCACTGAGCAACACCCTCAGTGCTTTTTATTTTTATATATTTATTTTTGAGACAGGGTTTCCTAAATTGCTGAAGCTGGCCTTGGACTTGAGATCTTCCTGTTTCATCCACCCTAGAATCTGGGCATCACAGGCTTTGCCACCATAACTGGTAGAATCAAATTTATCGGACAGCTTAGAAGAAGATAGAGGAAATAGTTCCTATGGGCAGCCTCTTCTCCAGAATATCACAGTGGCTTGGACCTTCTGAAGTTAGTTACTAAGGAAGCATGTTACAAAGGCCACCTGGGTTCTAGGAATCTAAAGAAAGGTTTAGCAGATAACATCTAGGTGGGGCTTCTCTTGGGTCAAAGGATTAAGGAGGGCTAAAGGACATATTTGAGGGAGCAACTACACAGTTGTCACCTATTCCTTTCACTCCTTGAGGCTTCAGCTCAGGAGTCCCTGACTCCTGGAAGTCGGCCTGATGCCCTCAGTGCAGGCTGGGTGCCTGCACATAGTGGATGCTCCACAACTATAGGCTGAAATGAATGAATAATGAACGAATGAATGAAGCCAAACCATCAAATCAGTCCCCACTAATCCAGGAAAAACAAGTTCTTTTCACTGCTTCCGGTGAATCCTGAGTTTTATCTGAAACAATTCTCTTACCTCTAATTCTGGGTTGTTCCTCTTATAGGATCCTCTGTCTCCCCCTCCTGATGCCTTTGGACAAAAGTGGCTCCTCTGGCTGGACTGATCCCTTCCAATTTCTAATCTTTATTTCCTTCTCACTCAAGATAGCCCACATTCTGCTTTCTAATAAAGCTCTTCCTCTTTGCTAAAATCTGATGTCTCTTTAAATTCTTTTCTGTGACATGTCAAGAGTCTGAAAGGTCCAAATAGATGTCTCCTTTGTCTCTAGAAAGACCCCCCTCAAGACCCCTCATGGTAAGAACCTTCACTTAACTGTCATTAAGTCCTTGCAGCACTATAGGGACATTTGCAGTCATTTTTGAGGGCCACCATAACAAAGCCTGGGTGGCTTAAATAACAGAGATTTATTTTCTTACAGTTCTAGAGGCTTAAGTCCAAGACCAAGGTGTTAACAGGGTTGGTTTCTTTGGAGGCCTCTTTCTGTGGCTTGCAGACGGTGTCTTCTCCCTCTGTCCTCACCTGCTTCCTTCTGTGTATGTGTCCTAATCTCTTCTTATAAGGACACTGGTCATAGTGGATAGGGCCTGATGCCCATCTGAACCCATTTTACCTTAATTATTTCTATTAAAGATACTGGAGGTTAGAGCTTCAACGTATGAATTTGGGGGTCACCATTCAGCCTACAACAGTGATATTGTGCCCATTTTACACATGAGCAAACTGAAGCCTAACAGGGTAAGTGCCTCTGGTCACTTAGTAGGAGGCTGAGGAAGTCAGTCTTCTGATTCCATAGCTTTCTGCTATGTCCCAGTCTCTAGGGTCAGCCCTGATCTCTTTAAAAAGCCTCTGTCCCCACTGCCATCTTCCTGCCACTTCACTCCCTACAAAGTAACATACCCCTGCATGCCATATGAATACTGCTGATTGTGGCGGCACAATTGGAGGACATGGGATTGGGGGCTCCTTAGCCATCCCAGGCAGCAGTGGAGAAGGGGAGCAGATAGACTGCAGTAGAAAGGGAGAGAGGTCGAGGTTCACCATCTGGAGGCTGAAGCCCCTGAGTTTCAATCCCATGTCATTCACTCTCTAGCTGCGTGGTGTTGGCCACGTTAGTCAATCCCTCAGTTTTCCCTTCTACAAAATGGATCTGAGAACAGTACTACCCAGGTCATTGGTCATTGAGATGCTTCAGCAAAACAGTATGTGGACAGTGCCCAACACTTATATGCCCTGAAAAGTGACAGCTGTCATTGCTATCATTCTCTCTATGGAGAATTTCCTCAGTCCCATGTCCTCACCCAGGAGTTGGGTTAAATTGCTCTAAGACAGGAATAGTCCTGGGTTCCTATAGGGAAAAGGTGAAAAGTGGGTAAGTGCCCATGGTCTGGAATATTCCCAGACTTCAGGGTACCTGCCTTCACCTCCAGGCAACCAGGTTCAAGGAGACACAAGCTCCTTGTGACTTCAGGCTGGCAGGGACTCTGTGGCCACCCCCTGCCGCCAGCAGCCCTTGTGAAGGCACTTTGCTAGAATGAGGCCCTGAAGAGCCCTGTGACAGCATGTGCTGCTGAGCTCTATGATGCTGTCTGCTAGCTCTTCTATTTCAGGACTCACAAAGGTCAAAGTCAGTCCCTGCCTGCAGGAATGGCAAGATGCATGCAGAAGCAGCTCATTTCCCCAGCCTCCTGGGTCCCACTAACCGAGAGGCACGAACCTTGAACCCATCAAGCACAGAGGCTGACACAAACTCCATTGCTGAGTCCCCAAGGGGATGCTCTGTACAGAATCCCCAGGGAGCCCAAAACGGAGAGAAATACAACACCTCTCAGCTCTGTTCCTGGATGGCGCTTGCCTGACTCCCTCTTCCCCATCTCCACAACCAATGAAGTAGCTTGGTTAACTATTAAATACAGTAGCAATTTAAAACTACCCTGCGGTGGGGGCCTCCCTGAGCAGGCTGCCCTTTCCTCCTTCCTCCGACGGGGCCAGGGCCAGCCCCTCACCCCACCCTGATGCTGGTGCTGAAAAGGCTCTCGTAAAACACCCTGTCAAAGGAGCTCGAGGGGGCCGTGAACTGGGCTGGAGATGGCAGCCTTCATCCCTGGACCTTCCCATCTGGTGGTGGAGCCCAAAGTGTCCTGTTTCCCAAGGGTCTTGCTTTACAGAAAGCCCAAGCTCCTCTGTAAGACTTCCAAGGAGACAGATTTCAGGGCATCGATGGGGATCTCTGCAGGTACTCTGCAGAGGGGAGACAGCTGAGGTGCAGGAGAAGAATCACCAGATTTGGGATCAGAAGCCTCCATTTCAGTCTATAGCCTCAGAAACCATGACCCCAAACTGGGCATGATGGTACTTACTTGTAATCCCAGAGACTTGGGAGACTGAGGCAGGAGGATTGAAAGTTCAAGACCAGCCTCAGCAACTTAGCAAGAACCTTAGCAACCTAGTGAGACCCTGTCTCAAAATAAAAAATTAAAAAGGGCTTGGCATGTGGCTCAGTGGTAAAACACCCCTGGGTTCAATCCCCAGTATGAAGAGAAGAAGAAGAAGAAGGGAGAAGGTGAGAGAGCAAGAGAGAGACACGGAGGTAGTTGACCCACTTGTAAAAACCCTCAGGGCCACGGAGTTAGAACCAGGTAGAAAGAAAGGTTCCTCACCCAGGTCAATGCTTCCAACCATGAGGGGACCCCCGCCCCGCCCGGCCCACCTTGCCTGCCCTTGTGTTGAAGCACCATGGTTGCTTATCTGCACCCCTACAAATGTTTATTAGGCACCTATGGTATGCACAATGCCCACAGTAGTAAAACACATTCTCTGCCCTCTAAGGTATTGCCGTCTGGTAACCTGGGGAGAAAAGTGTGTCCCAGTGCCTAAGGACATTCTTATTGTTCCTGCCTAAATGGATCATCTTAGACATGTGTGAGAATGAGAAAGAGAACAAAAGGGAAAGAGGAGTGGGTGGCCACATGCACACTGATGGGCTGCAGAGGCCCACACCTCCTGGGAGCTTGTGTGACACGTCTGCTTATTTTATGTGTCAGCACCTGGCTTGGCCCAGGCTATAGGGAACAACCCCACCCCACCCACAATGGGAAGCAAGAACCCTAGGACCCCAAGGCAGGGGTCTTCATCCTTCTGCCTTTGGTCAGGACTGTCCTCAAGTAACCCCAAGTCTGTCCTCCTTGCTAGTGTTCTCTAGAACCATCTCAATATAAGTGGTTCCAGCTATTTAAAATGATCATAAAATAGTTACTATTTTACGATCCTCATGCTAGGCATTGTGCTATTCAGTTTAGCACATTTAATTCTCATGGTAGCACTGAAGAAGGTATCTAGTCATCTTTGTTATTGTAAGTGAGACAGAGAATGAGGGAGGACACTCATCTTGCCCAAGGACACACAGGAAGGAGCGGGACCAGAATTTGCCGTTTGTTCTGTCCAATTTCAAAGCTCTTTCCACAATATCATCCAACTATCAAGGTTTCTTCTGTATCTATCACTTGTTCATTGTTAAGTTCATATGTATATGAGCACCTACTCTGTGCTAGGCCCAATCCTGGATACTATAGCTAAATTGAATTCTGCTCCAGCAGAAGTCAGCTGTTTATTATCCTTGTTATTAGGGAAAAGATGAAAGTTGACCAATTTCTTCTATTATGGCGGCGGGGAATTGAATCAAATAGGACAACACAAGAATCCTGAGAAAAGTTGTTTCCTCTCTGTGGTTGCTACGTCTTTGCAGCAGTTCTTTGGCTTTCCACTAGTTAAGACAAAGATCAATTACCTCTAAATAGCCAGGGGACCATGGGAAGAGCCCAGATGCAGGGTATCCTGCTGTGTACATTCCTGGTGCCTGGAGGTGTGTGAGAAATAATTTTATACAAATCAATATAAATATCCCTCAACTAATGGGTGTTCCCAGTCCCTAGCCTTCCCCCATTCTGCACAAGTGCACACACAGGCATGCACACATTCATGCACATGCCTTATTTGGAGATGGCCTAGGAGTTCCAACAAGGCCATCTCTATTGACCTGAAATCATGGGTCCTTTGATGTTAGGGACATGCCATAGCTGTTCCCTGCCATCTGCTGCTAATCAAAGTTTCTGTATTTTCTTTCCTCTGGCACCACCCCCTAAGGGTTGCCTTTGGCCTTCAAGAGACTCCAGGGTCTGCCCAGTCACTAGAGGTAAAGTCAAGAGGGGACAAAATGTCAAATTTGTCTCCCTTAATGAAACAACTATAAAAAGGAGCTTGTTAAAGGAGCCTTCACACATGTCACTGTTGTGGAAGCAGGCCGGCTGGGACATGGGACTCTTTTATAGGCCTTTGAGTCCAGCTGAGAAGGGGACTGGGGAGCCTCAGTTGGATGGCCATTTTCCACACCTGCTCTCTGTTGGCTGGCTTCCCACCATGCTGGATGGGCCCATGACCAGAGAAGTTAATGAACCTTTTGGTGGTTGACAGTCCATCCTCTCTAGGCTGCCTGGTTCCCAAATCAAAGAGACAAGGCTGCTCAGGCCTCCGGCCTCCGGTGTTGGGTAAAAAGCCTCTTTTCCTTTCTGCACAACAGTGATAAACTGCCCCCTGGGCCCCTGAACTGTAAACTCAAAGGAAACAGAATTGAGATCTGGTTGCCCTGATTGGGCCGGGAAGAAGGCATGGAAGGGAAGGGGCTTTACCAGAGGAACCTGCTTTGGGAGGATGAAGCTCTCTCAGCAAGATCTTCTGTAGATCCTGAATGCTACAGAAGCTTCAAAAAGGCAAAAGGCTAAACAGGGTGGTGCACACCTGTAATCCTAGTGACTCGGGAGGCTAAGGCAGGAGGATCATAAGTTTGAGGCAGCCTCAGCAATTTAGCCAAACTCTGTCTCAAAAAAAAAAAAAAAAAAAAAAAAAGAGGATGTAGTTCAGTGGTAAAGTGCTCCTGGGTTCAATCCCCAGTACCTAAAACATAAAATAACAAAGACAACAAAAAAGGCAAAGGACTGTGGCCTGATTTTTTGTGGATGCTCATTGTAATGACTCTGGTCTGTGCCTGGCTCTGTTGACTGCATTCATTAAACAGCCATGTGTGAAGCGCTTAGTGAAGGATATGGAAAATAAGTCCAGGGAATTTTTCCCTAAGCTTTTTAAATTTTTATTTTTATTTTTTAGTTGTCAATGGACCTTTATTTTATTTTATTTATATGCAGTGCTGAGAATCCAACCTAGTGCACATGCTAGGCAAGCGCTCTATCACTGAGCTAGGACCCCAGCCCTTCCTTAAGCTTTAACATTTAAAATCCCAGACCTCAGCCAGAGCAAAGGAACTCCACCTGTCTGGCACCTGACCTCCAGCCCCAATGGGTCACCTGCTGTCAATGCAATAAGCCCCAGGAAATTCCCTATTCACATTCCTATTCCACCCTAATGTGTCAGCCCCACCCCAATACAATGGGCCCCAGGAATTGCCCTACTGGTCCACCCTAAATGGACCCTATATAACCCAGATCCTTGATTCAGTCTGCCACCGCTTTCTGCCCCAAAATGAGCCACTCCAGGTTTCTACCAATTGACTCTGCTGCTAAATACTGAATAAAGAAAATCCTGCTGATCCAAGGTTTGCTTCCCTTGATTGTCCTAACACTTGGCATATGGCCCGTGCTAAGAGAGCCCTCCGGAGCCCTCAGACATTCATGTCAACTTTCTCCTAGGCAAAGGAAATTGAGGACCTTTGTCTGATATTGTTCTAATAAAGTCTGTAGTTTAATAACCAACACGAATGTCCTGTTTGGGTTAACTGTGCTGTGATCAGGAGAAGCTGGGTGAGTGTTGTGTGGGAATTCTCTGTTATTTTGCCAATGTTTCTGGAAGTCTAAAATTAGTTCTGAATAAGAATTTTTAAGGAAAGGGAAAGAAGGAAGGAAGGGCTGGGTGCGGTGGCACACACCTGTAATCCTAGCGGGTCTGGAGGCTGAGGCAGGAGGATCTCCAGTTCAAACCCAGCCTTAGAAAAAGTGAGGCACTGAGCAACTCAGTGAGACCCTGTCTCTAAATAAAATACAAAATGGGGCTGGGGATGTGGCTCAGTGGTGAGTACCCCTGAGTTCAATCCCTGGTACCTTCCCCCCCCCCCCGACCAAAAAAAAAAAAAAGAAAAGAAAAAAGAAAAAAGAAGGAAGCAAGGAAGGAAGGATCTCCAGGCGGGAGTTTCATTGACTCTCTGACTGCTTCTTCTCCATCTCTCTTGGTGTCTGTCATTCTCTGTGTCTTTCTGACATCCTTTTAGTATCTCTTGTCCCTCTTTTTTGCCCCTTTCTAAGTTTCCGTCCTTCATTTCTCCTTTCTTCGAAACTCTGCTCTCCCCCCGGATTTGGGTGAGTGGTGTGGGGGAATTCTCCATTATTTTGTCAATTCAGTCACCAAATTCTGTTAATTAAACTTCACAAACAGCCACCAACTCTTCCCTCCTCTCTGGGGCCATTTCCACAGCTCCTGGGTCCTATCATCGCCCATACTTTACAATCACCCAGACTGTCCTGAGGGCTGTCCTCTTGGGACTTGCATCTCGGGCATGGGCCCAGCTGGCTCATTCTCTACCCTCCCCTGCAGCTCCGTTGAGGTCTCTCACCGCAGGAACACTGTCACTGGTTCTGGGTCACTTACCAAATAAAGCCCAGCAAGCAGCATCACAACCTGGTCCCTGTTTCCCCCAGCATCAACCCTCCCCATTAGTCCCACAGCAATGTCTAACCTGGGCTTCTATACACAACAGAGAGAACAAAGCTAGCAGAGTTGAGGTTCTAGGGCTGGGTATAGAGGAGGGAGGAGGGAAGGCAAGAAGGAGGCCAGAGAGGGTTTTATCTCTACAAGGGGAAACTTCTAAAGAGAGAATGGAGGGGTCTCAAGCTATGCCGAAAGACTGGCCACTATGGTCCTTTTTGCTGCTGTGCAGGACCTACATGAAATGCTAAAGGCTGTGTCTTCCAGGGGGAGGTCAGAGCAGGGACTGTGGTCCCATCCCCCACACCTGCACATTGGATCTCCCTGCTACTGACCTTTAGCCATACCACCTCTGTCCTCACCATTGGAATGAGTCCAATGCACATTCCGTAAAAGCCCACAGACCCTGTGCAATACTGCAGTTACACTTTTCTAGTTTGATAACTGCATGCCCCCTCCTCAATCCTTTATGATAAGACCAAACTCATTACAATGAGTCATTGCAATGGCAAGCATCAATCACTGGTTAAGGGCTCTGCCTAGAGAGGGTGGGAGTTGACTTATGCATTCCCAAGCACTTCCAGCAAAGTAGGGCCCACCAGATCCCCCACACAGAGTCACAGGTGCTGAGAGTCCAGGCACATGTACATGGCAAGTGGTCTGAGGGGCTACTGGCAGAGAAGGATAGCATCCCTCACAAAAAGGCAGTGTGGCAATTTTAGATAAAGGGACCCACGGGAAGTCCTTTTTGAGAAGATAACACGTTGAGAGCCTGCAGGAAGCTGCGAAGTTATGCAGGTATCCCTCATTTCCATCAGAATGATTGACACTTAGCAACTACTCCCTATCTTTGTCAAGTGAAGGAATGAATGGATGAATGAACCCTGAATTATGTCCCCTATTCCTTTTCACCTGCAGGGGAAGGAATCCAGGTTTCTGGTCCTCACCCTGAATCCAGGTCTGAAGCTACAGTGGGTGGCACATTCCAACCAGGACCACCAATGAATGGCAGGTTTCCTCCAGCTTGATCCCAGGGAGCCAAAAGAGAAATTAGCATCTCAAGTCCCACTGCACCCTTGTGAAGAAAAAACTCCAAGTGTTGGAGACTTGCAAACTTGCTGGGTGTGTATGGGCTGCCTCAGGAGCGGAGCAACAAATGAGCCTGTGCAGATGGCGCTGAGATAAACGGCGCCATCTTTTTACTGTAGCAGTACAGTCGTAATTTTCCAGAGACATTTATTAGGCGGCGTCTCCCTTCTGTGGGACTGTGCTGTGGCTGGCACACAGAGCCGCTGCGAGCAAGGTGGAGAGCGGAACCCAGTGCTAATGGCATGGTGGGCACCCAAATCTCTCCCATTTCCTTTCCTTTCATTCTCGCTTCTGACAATTTATAGTTTGGTTTGATGCGTGAATAGCCGTATCTCTCTAGTAATATGTATTCTTTGTAAGTATTCCCTGCTGTGGCGTATCCTAACAGAGCTCCATCAAATAATTATCTTCCCTTTTATTTATTCTCCTTCTTTTCACTTGATCTGCATCACTATAAAATATTCCAATGGTCTCAGAGTAGAAAGCCTTCTTTGTGATTGTAAAGTGTATTTATATACAGTGTTAAATCACACTTGGTGGCTCTTCATCTCAGCACTTGCCCAATTTGACAGGGTTTGGGACCTGTGAGGAGTTCCCAGTTCCTCCCATTGGGAGAGGAAGAGCTGGGGTCTTTGAGACCCTTGGGTTGACCCTGGGATCCAGTGATACAGATTTTCCAGCTCAGAAGCTCCTAACCAGCTTCAATTCAACCTACTCTGACCTTGAGAAAGTAGCTTTTATTCCAGGACCTCTGGGCTCTTCCCCAGGTCCCCTTTGCCACAGGGAGAGTTAGTCCAATTTAGCCCAACTTCTTCATTTCCAAAATCTAGAGAAAGTGAGGATCCATTATGAGACCCCAGTACCCATGTCCGGCTTAGACTCAATGACCTGTTTGCTCAAGTACAGTCAGGCCCTCTCATGCTGTATTGCTTCTAACCAGACTGACAGCTCCCCGTGGGCAAGCACTAGCTATATCTTCTGCCTTGCTTTTCACAAAGCCTTTGGCCCAGAGCTGGATAATCAGCTCACAATGAACAGTGATTGCTTTGAGTCCCTTTCCAAGAAGCAAGGTCTGAGTAGGTCCTTCATCCCAGGTTCACTATGTTCCTATTTAGTTGCATATTTAATATATGGGTTTATTATCTTTGTAAAATTATCTCCAATCAGATGACAAGCTCCTGGAGCATCTTTATATTCAGAACGGGAAGTCTTCTCAGGAATCCCCCTGCCTCCCTCCCTCAATGTCTGAACATGAATCCTGGAAACTTTCTCCCTCCTGCTTCATCCTCTAAAAACCCAGCTGGTGCAACTTGAAGGAATAGGATGCAAAATGTGGCACAAAGAGAGCACACTTAGAACCAAGATACCTGGGTTCTGGTCAGTTCTCACGTTGCCCTTCTGAGAGTCATAGGATCTTACTATCCTTCACGTGTCTCACCTCTAAAATACAAAGTTAGAAAAGTTGATGATCTAAAGATCGTTTGGTTCAAACCTCTACCTCCAGATGTGCATCCATCTTACCTGGAAAGGTCACCAGAGGTGGGAATTCAGCAACTTTGCCTGTGCCCTTGACCAGGTATAACCACCTGGAGTTCAAAGCCTTCTGCATCTTGCTTGGTTTAAGGAGAATCTGCTCTCTCGGTTGCTTACCGGGGAGAGTTTAGGCATTTCTCCTTCCATATCCTGGAGCTGAGTGGGGAGGCTGGAGTGAGGGCAAGATGTAGAGCTCCCCCGGGAAAACTTTTTCCATCCTGCTGTGCATCAGGAACACCTGTGGGCTTTAAACCCCTGCACAGGCCAGGGGCACATCCTGGTTGTATTGGGTTGGAGTCTCTGGGAATTGGGTCCTGGCACGGGTTTTTTGGTTTGATTTTTTTTGTTGTTGATTTTCTTTCTTTCTTTCTTTTTTTTTAAAGAGAGAGTGAGGGGGGGGGGGAGAGAGAGAGAGAGAGAGAGAGAGAGAGAGAATTTTAATATTTATTTATTTATTTTTGTTATCGGTGGACACAACATCTTTGTTTGTACGTGGTGCTGAGGATCGAACCTGGGCCGCACGCAAGCCAGGTGAGCACGCTACCGCTTGAGCCACATCCCCAGCCCTGTTGTTGATTTTTGTATGTTTGTTTGTACCAGGGATTGAACCTGGGGGTGTTTAGTCACTGTGCCACATCCCCAGCACCCCTGCTTTTAAAAATATTTTATTTAGAGACAGGGTCTCACTAAGTTGGTTAGGGCCTTGCTAAGTTGCTGAGGCTGGCCTTGAACTCATGATTCTCCTGCCTCAGCCTGCATGTGTTTTCTAGAGCTCCCTATTGGTTTTGAAGCTCCACCAGGGTTAGAGAGGGCCTTTGAGGGTCCCATGGCCCTTCCTCCAGGCAGGGGTTGAAGACCTCTGGGGCTTCAGTTTCTCTTGTCACTGGGCTCTGGTGGGAGGACTTAAGACGCGGCAGCTAACAGCACCCACTTCAGGACCACAGCAGCAGCTGAGCAGCACTGCTTCCTGGACAAGCTATTACTCAAGGGACAAGTTGGACCGGCAATGCTTCCCCTCCTGGTCACCTGTGGCAGGTATTCCTCTGATTTCCATCTATTCAAGTACCTGAGTGTATACAGACTGGCTGCTGAGATGGGATGGGTTCCTGCTCCCAAGAAGTTCATCATCAATAGCAGCTCTTCACCCTCCATCTCACTCCCAAGCCTCATACTCTGCTGTGTACCCGAGCTTCTCAATGCCAAAGCTCCTGAGGCATCTCCTCCATAAACCCTGTTGCTGGGCCCTCAGAATCTATCCAAGATCTCTTGTCCATCTCTGTCCCTCGACCCCTAGATGAAGCCAAATATGCCCTAGTCCACAGCAGGGCATGGGCTTTGTTCCAGGTCTTGGGAAGGAGCCATGTGACTACATGGTCACCCCTTTATGGATCTTATGTCATGGGCAGACCTCTCTTCTGTTCTTGCCTCTGCCTGATCCCTGGCCTCGGTGATGTTCCTCACTTCTCTTCTGCACATTTCTGGCTTTGCTGATTTCCCAGCCTTAGCTTCTTCCATTGTCTTCCTAAATCACCCCTGCCCCACTCACCTGTCTCTGGATGTAGGAAGGTTTAGCTCAGGGGCTGCTCAATGTCCCCATCTCTTTCAGGATGCTTTTCTGCAGAGGACCTTTCTGAGCTCCCCAATCACATATCTGGGGCATTGTCACAGGCATGAGTTGGTGGATGAGAGGTGCACTGGGGTCAGCAGCCCCACACACTGTCCCCCCACACCTGCTTGGATGGCTCCCAGGAGACCCCCCTTTATATTGCCCACCATCCGCCTCCATTTTGGCCAGGGCTGGAAGGTGAGCAAGGCCTGTTGCAAGCTCCCAAAATGAGGTGGGTAGAAACGACTTTCCCCTGGCTCTTCTCCTCCTTGCTGCGGTGAGCTCCTTTTACCCAGGGACCCTTCCAGACACCACTGAAAGTTCAGCGGCAGCTGTTCGGCATTTACATTTTACACAGTGCAAGGTTATTTGACTGCCGTGATTTGATCTTCTCTAGTTAATAACCTTGACTTATGGAATAATAGCAGGAATGGTTCCATTCTTTTCCTGCCAGGAATTCCTGATGTTTAGGAGTGGTGAGTGAGCATAGATCTTCTTTTCAAGTCCCTCTGTCTTCTTGTCCCACCACAAAGGGGACTCTGCCAGATCATAGAAGTCCACAGGCTGTGGACCATGATCAAGTCTTCTGTGGGCATCTCCCCCTACTTGCCCTCTTGGCTTAACAAGACCCCATCTGGCTCCTGTTTATGCACCTCACCCTTCCAGACTCTCTCGTCCTCAGTTCCGAGCCACAAGTAGAATGGGTTACTATCTTGATCCCACTCCTCTTCAGGAGCACTTCCTGGCAAGGGTTAACTGTGTGTATAAAATTGATTGCGATTTTAGTAATTCGGTATAATCACAGTCTACCAGCAGGTTGCTTTTCCAGCAGGAGGGTTTGGAATTATTTTCTGGAGTTTGCAATATAGAACTTAAATTAAGCCTCAGAAGTCAGGGGAGCTCCGCAGCATCCCTAATGCGGTGCTAAATTCTCAGCAGCAGAGTCTCTGTATTAAAGCCTTTGCTGGCAATTAGGTTCATTAACTATCACAATACCTTATTTATTACTCGTCGTGCCATATGGTTTCCCAGCTAAAGAATGGCGCCCGTTCTCCTACAGACCATTTGGCATCATAAAAATGTTAACAAATAATATTATGGCTCTCGGGGGCACAAGGCCTTGCTGGGTTCTGGGTCTGAGCGGCGGGAGAGAATATGAAAACATTTTTCTTCTATGGCGAAATAAAAACTTCCTCAAGACAGAAGTATTCAGAGAATATCGTGCTTGCATAACATAAATGGGAGTTTTATTTACCCTCATAATGGTTATGTCAATATTTGCATCAGCTGGGGCTTTCACTCATCTTCCTCCCCACTCTTTTTTGGGGTTGTTTTCTCTTCCACCTTTCCTCTTTACTTCTCTACTTCTGTGGCATGAGGCCAACTAACCAGGAAAGCCTTGGGATGAGCTGTTGATGGGGTGAGGGTGGCTTTTGGGGTCTATTGCAGCTTATCCACTGTGTTAGCCAGCTTTCTATCACTATAACAAAATGCCTGGGATGATCAATTTATAAAGAGAAAGGGGTTATTTTGGCTTACAGCTTTGGAGCAATTGACCTCACTGTTTGGGGGCTCATGTCAAGGCAGCACAACACAGTGGGAGCATGTGGCAGAACAAAATCACTCACTCCAGCCGGTAAGCAAAAGAGAAAAAGAGGAAGAGACAGAGGTCTCACAGTCCTGTTTGAAAACATGCCTCCCAATGACCTCAGGACTTTCCACTAGGCCCCACCTCTCAAAGGTTCTAGTACCTCCCGTAGTGCCACCCTGGGCACAAAACCTTTAACACTTGGACCTTGGAGGGATGCTTTGAGATCTACATGACAGCAGCCACCTCGCCCCAGCTGCCTGCTCTGCTCATCTCACCTCAGGGCTTCATCTTCAGTTAGTGTTTTAAGCAGAAATTGGTAAGTGATACCTGTGTCCGTGTCGCCTGTGTTGAACTTTCTATCGGGGCCTGGGCACCCACCGTGGAGGGTGGACATGGGAAAGATCAGAGCAGGAAAAGATGACCATCAGAAGGGTATGAGAGATGCACCTCAAAGGGCCAATCTGAGAAAGCCATCCCCAGAGGACAAAGCATTTCCTTGTTCCTTGTCTCTGGTTGAGGACATGCCAGGCATTTGCATTGGGGCTACTCAAACAGATAGGAGGGACTCCCTGCCCTAGTTTTTTACTAAGCAGGTTCTGGAGCTCTGAGGGGCTCCCTTCATTTCCTGGCTACGGCCTGCCTCTGAAACGGAGGGTGTGCCTGGGTGGAATTCCAACGCATGTTCCAGAAGATGCTCTGTCATTTACTTTTTCTCAAAGGATCCCTTGAGCCTGAGGGAAACCCTTCAGAAAGCACCATAAGCAATGGTTGACATTACGGACACTAGAGCAGGACTCCCTACTTTTGAACCTTAGGGTTAGAATTCACTCTGCTGGGTAACCTTTCTCTGACTTAGGGTCTTCACTTGTCAACTGGAGATTAAAAAGGTCACTGGAAGACCAGACAGTTTGGTCTCTCTGGGGCCCAGGACAATAGCTGGCACAATCAAGTGCCGCACAGCAGGAGCTGGTGTAGGAAAGGTGCTGTTGGATCACCTCTTTTCTTTGCTCTGATGTTTCTTTTTATCCCTGCTCTGGTTTGGCTCTGGAAAGTCCTGTGAAGACTCGTGTGTCAAGCGCTTTGTCCTCAGCCCACAATGCTATTGAGAGGGGTAGACCCTGGGGCTGGGTGGGAGGAAGTTAGGTCATCAAGGGCGTGCCCTTGAAGGGGTTTTGAGGACCCTGTCCCATTCTTCTCTTTTTTGCTTCCAGGTCACCATGAGTGAGCAGCTGCATCCATCACGGGTCCCACTGTGTCATTCTGCCTCACCACCAGTCCCAGCTGGTGATGAGCAGCACAGGAACACGGGAGAGCTGTTCCCAGGCCTCTGCTGGGCCCAGAGTCCCTAGAAAGAAACTAGTGAGTCCTGGCAAGGATGGTACCACAGGAAAGTCTGTTCCTGTTCTCACGAGCCTGCTTCAAAGTTCAAGGTGTGGGGATGGGCTTCCCCACCATTCGACCCAGCTAGCTCCTCAGGACTCTTTCCAAACTCTGTCCAAGAGAACCTGCTTCCTTTCCTGTTGGTTTTCTCCCACTAGTTTCAGTTGATGAATCCATTTCCCCTTGATTCTCTCAAGTGGTGTTTTCTTGGAGGAAATTCTTCTAAGAAGAAGGGTGCAGGGCCTGGAGCTACGCAGGTACAGTATGAAAAGGTGCACAAAGGTTTGTGTGTGTGCGTTTCCAACAAGCGCAGAGACAAGCAAATACAGCGTGTGTACAGTCCAGTGATACATCTTTATTCTTTCAGCTTTTTTGCTTTATTAGTCAGCTTTTTTTTTTCTGCTGTGATAAAATACAGGACAAGAACAATTTCAGAAGAGCAAAAGTTTCTTTGGGGGCTCACAGTTTCAGAGGTCTTACTCTAGAGATAGCCAGTTCCATTCCTGGGGTTTGAGATGAAGCAGAACATCATGGCTGAAGAGTGTGATGAAGGGAAGCAGCTTACATGATGATCAGAGAGCAGACTGAAAGACTCCACTCACCAGGTACAAAATCTATACTCCAAAGGGACACCCCCAATGCCCACCTCTTCATCACCCAGTTAATCCCATCAAGAGATTAATTCAACTGGGTGAAGACTCTCATAACCCAGTCGCTTCACTTCTGAATATTCCTGCATTGTTTCACACATGAACTTCTGGGGAACACCGAATATCTAGACCGTAACACAGGACTTACAATCTGATTCCCAGAGCTCACTTTCTCCAGCCTACCACCAACACCTTTCTACCTCACTTTTCCCATTTATAAATGGGGAAAAAAAAAAGAGGATCCTCCTCAGAGCAGAACTATGATTATTAAATTCGACAATATATATAAGTCGAAAACATCATCCTGTTGTGTGCACTCAGTAAATGTTAGCAATTACAATAATCATGAATATTATGTGTGAACATCTATGTGAGCCAGGTTGTATTTTCTATCTATATGTATATTTTCTATAAATTATCTCCATCTACACAGCAACCTGCTCATTTCTACTTTACAGAAGATGAGACTAAGGCTCAGAGAGCAGATGATTGATTAATGGAAGCATAGGAATTTGAGCCCCTCTTCTTGGATTCTGGTACTCACTGTAACATGGGGACCCCTCTCCTCTGACAGGTACGGGCTATAGGGAGGCCAAGGCTCCACTGCCCCCGAGACCTCCAGGGAGGCTGAGGCACCATGGCAGATGGGACCACTCCTGAGGGCATGCTACCCCCTGATGTTGTCTCTGCCCAGCAGGGGCGCACCAGGCCAGGGAGACCTGGGGGCATGGCCCTCCAGCCAAGCCTTGTGGAAGGAAAGGCTGCTTGGGACAGGTAGAGTGGTCAGGAGGGAATATGTCAAAAGCTGCCCCCATGAGGAAGAAAGAGGAGGAGAAGCCGAGGATCGGGAGATGGTTTTCAGGAACATTAGACAGAGACCAGAGAGGAGAACTGGGTGATTTTAATTTCATGCAGCTGCTGGAGATTAATTTAATTGTGCTGGCGCTGGCTCATCTTGCTTCCAACCCATTTCATCCAAGGCCTGGTGGAGAGCTGAGACTGAAGAGGACCTCACTGTTCCAGGTGGCCTTGGGAACGCAGCTCCTGGCCAGACTTTCCACTCTGATGGCTGCTACCAAAGCTGAGAGGTAAACTGTTTTTTTGGTTTTTTTTCCAATCTAGACTTATCCTAGAGGAGAAAAATGAGAATAGGAAGAACTCCCCAGTAGCACAAACTATGGGTGCTCATCCAAAGATGGGTGGAAGGGCTATAAACCATCTTCTCTAACTTAAGGATGGAAGAGATACTAACAGGGCCCTTTGTTTCCTGAGTCTGGGCCAAGAGTGCGTGGTCCACCCCAGCTCACTCACCCCACGCAGCCTAGATCCAGGCACATGGACTCACACCTGGTCAGGCACCACGGGCATCACGTGAGCACATTTGGATGTGAGCAGGAAGCCCACACTGGTGTTCAGAGGCTCCACACAAGGTCACATTAATCAAGAGGGACACAACCATATAAGATGCTGACGTCACAGCTACCTACTCTCCCTCACCTCCTTTGAAGTGACCAAATGCCTACTTTTCACCAAGGGCTCTCAATCTTGGAGGCACGTGAATTCCCTGGGAGGTTTAAAAACAGATACTGATGCCAAGGTCCTGCTACTGGAGGTTCTGACATAATTCAGAATAAACACCTGTGGCAGGGTCTGGACAGTGGTGGCTTTCCATATTCCCAGGTGATTCTAACTGAACCAGAGCTGAGACCTGATGGTTGAAAGGAATCCACTTGTACAGTTCTGCCCTTTAACCACTAGAGGTCAGCAGGGCTTGGAGGAAGGGGCTGCAGGTGGCCTTAACAGAGTCCTGCTGGGTTCTCCTGGGCTGACCCAGCCAGCCTTCTCTCTGTCTGGCCCCAGGGGATGCAGGTCAGGAACTGTCGGTCCCTGGGCTCAGAGAAACACTACCACAAGGGGGCGAAGGTGGCTTGCTGGCTGGATCAAGACCTATGAGCCACAGAAAGTCAACTTCACTTAAGAGATTTGCCCTGATTAAAGCCCTCACAACCTTGGCCTCCTGCAGCAAGTGCCTCCTCTCTGCACCAGGGTATTCTGATCTGGTCCCTGCCTGGCTTCTTATGCAGGTATATTTGTGTGTGTGTGTTTAATACTGGGAATTGAACCCAGGGGCACTTTACCGCTGAGCTACATCCCTAGCCCTTTTGAAAAATTTGAGACCGGGTTTCATTAAGTTGCTGAGGCTGAAGTTGAAATCCTTCTGTCTCAATTTCCCCTCCTGCCTCAGCCTCCCAAGTTTTTTTGCCAGGATTATAGGCGCACATCCTACCAGGCTGGGTCTGGGCTTAATGTGCACACATAGCCTGCACACCGGGAACCCAGTGAATATAGGAGGAGGCAGCTTTTGGATTCCAAAGGTTGTTTATTTTGACTCACTGCTGTTTTCATTGGAGAAGAGGAAAGCAGAAAGTCCCTTTACTTTGGCGCAGACCTGGCACACACAACCTCACTGAGCCCATTTCAGATGAGAAAGTAGAAATAGACTAGAGGTTCAAACTTCTTTCATCATCTTCAAGAAGAATATCAAGAGCAGAGAGAAAGGAGGCTTTCCCTCATTTCAATTTAAGGAAAAATGAAAGGAAGGCTAATCTGCCACTGAAAATATCTGACCTCAGAAATGAAAAATGGAAAGGCCACCTTGCTCAATCCTGTTTCTCCTTCTAGGCTCCAGCTCCCAGACACCTGCTTGGCTCTTTGCACTGCTCCTATTGCGCATCATGGTTACTCTCTGTGGAGGTCATCTTTCCTTCCAAGCCACAAGGCTGCTTCATGGTAGAATAAGTTCATGGCACATAGTAAATGCTCAATAAATGTTTGTCAAACCAAAAAGTCTCCGTCAATCATGTCTGGAAACTTACTTGCAAAATACTTAAAATCAACCCACAGAATTTTTTCTAGATCCTTCTCTGATCAATCCCAAAGTCTCCCATTCCTAATCTGAACATGTTTGGGGGAAATTTATAAAAAATGAAGATTCTTGAACTTCAACCACCCATCTACCCCCAGGGACAGTGACTGGGTAGGCTTAGGGTGGGGTCCAGGAATTTGCATTTCTGAGAGGTGTCTCCAGTGATTCTAAAATTTTAAAAAAAGAAGTGAGACACCACTCCTGCCATCCTGGCTGGGCTTTTTGTCCAGGCTTGCCTTCAGCCCTTGTCCAGGGAGACAGGCCAGTGTTTGATCCTGCCACAGGGACTGCGATCCTTTTGTCCTCCTGCTAGGGTGTGCTGTGAATTGTCCCCACTGTTCTCAGCAGAGGCCATCCAGGTCCTCTTCTGCTCCAATGGGCTGGATCCTCTCAACAGCTTGGTTTCTCTCTTCACTCCTATTTTATGGTTCCCTCCCAATCCAAGCAGCTGCAGTTGGGCAGACATTCTGGGTCCATATTCCACCATAGGATGATTGGAGGGTACTGAGCTTGGCATGGAACTTGGGGCCCTTGGGTTATTTTATGTATGTGTGTGAGGTATTGGGGGATTGAACTCAGAGACACTTAACCACTGAGCTACAACCCCAGTGTGCCCCCATATTTTTTGGGGACTGGGGATAGAACCCAGGGTTTCTTTACTGCTGGAAAAATCCCTGTCCCCCCCAATGGGGACAATGTCTCACTAAGTTTCTGACAGTCTCTCTCAATTTCTGAGGCTGTCCTCACATTTGAGATCCTCCTGCCTCACTCCCCAAGTCACTGGAATTACAGGTTTGTGCTACTGCACCAATCTTTTATTTGTGTCGGGAGGGGAATACTGGGGATTGATTCCAGGGATGCTTAAACACTGAGCTACATCTCTCTTTTCTCTTTTGAGATAAAATCTCACTAAGTGGCTTAGGGCCTTTCTAAATTGCTGAGGCTGGCCTTGAACTTGTGATTCTCCTGTCTCAGCCTCCTCAGTTGCTGGGCTTATAGGATATATGCCACGATGCCTGACTGCACCCAGCTTTTTTTGGTTTTGTTTTCTCACTTTTTTTTTTCTTTCTTTTTTTTTTTTTTTTTTTGGTGCTGAGGATCAGACTCAGGTTCTTGTGCGTCAGTGCTAAATCCCCAACTAACTTGAGACCCTTGTGAATATGGTTTCTTGCCGTAGCCCGGCTGGCTGGGCAAAATAACTGGGGGGTGACGAGCAACTTATGTACATTGATACAGCAGGAGTGGGAGCCCTTTATTGTAGGACAGGAGGGGTATATATATATATACATTACACACAGCTCATCTTTTTTTTTTTTTTTTTAAGAGATAGGGGAGAGAGAGAAAGAGAGAGAGAGAGAGGGGGGGGGGAGGGAATTTTTTAATATTTATTTTTTAGTTATTGGCAGACACAACATCTTTGCTTGTACGTGGTGCTGAGAATCGAACCTGGGCATGCCAGGCTAGCGCGCTACCACTTGAGCCACATCCCCAGCCCAACACACAGCTTATCTTAATTAACATAAACTAGATACAGCAGTCAACCAATAAGGAATCTCCATACTTAATGGCTCGCTGGTGTTACTTCACAAACCACTCCCTCTGGCAAAATGCCAGGCGCCATCCTGGCTTGTTTACAGACCCTAACAGTTTCTCATCTTGGCCCTTCACAGAAGGAAAAGAATGAAAGACAGCAGGTGGACAGAGGGGTCTGAGGACCTGGGGTTTAACCTACATGTTATCCAGCAGCCTGGTCCCCACCTGGCTGTGCTTTGACCTCCATCAAAACCTTTTCATCTGGGCGCAACAGTGCACGCCTTAAATCCCAGCGGCTCTGGAGGCTGAGGCAGGAGGATAGTGAGTTCAAAGCCAGCCTCAGCAATGGCAAGGCACTAAGTTACTCAGTGAGCCCCTGTCTCTAAATAAGATACAAAATAGCACTGAGGATGTGGCTCAGTGGGTGAGTGCCCCTGGGTTCAATCCCTGGTAACCCCCATCCACCAAAAAACCCCACAAAACACACACACACACACACAAACCCCTCTTTCACAGCTTCTCCAAAGAGACATGGATTCTGATGAGTTCTTGGGCCCAGTCTCCCTTCTTACAAACATCTAGTCAGAAGGCTGCCCAGGGAGCCATTTCCATGAGGTGGGGGCAGGTGGAGGAAACAAACTTTAAAAGTAGCTACAATTAGTGAGCTCTTACTGCATTCCAGACATTGGGCTAGACACCTTTATGTTCATTATATTAAAACATATGGTAGCACTGAAAAGTATCACCTATTTGTATTTCTAATTCCATTTTATAGATGAGACAGAGAGTTTAAACAATTTGCTCAGGACTTGTAGCTACTAAGAGTTAGAGATATGATTTGAACTCAGATGTGTCTGGCCAAAGCTCCACCTTGAAATCAGAGAATAAAGCCTTTTTAAAAAAAATTTGTTCTTTTTAGATATATGTGACAGGGAGTATATTTTGACATATCATACATACATGGAGTATAACTTCCCATTCTTGAGGTTGTACATGATGTGGAGTTTCACTGGTTGTGTATGCATATATGAATATAGGAAAGTTATGTCCGATTCATTCTACTCTCTTTTCTATTCCCATCTCCCTTCTCTTCCCTTCATTCCCCTTTGTCTAATCCAATGAACTACTCTCCCCACCCTTATTGTGTATTAGCATCCGAATATCAGAGAGAACATTTTTTTTCTTGGCCTTGGTTTTTTGGGGATTGATTGGCTTATTTCACTTAGCACAATAGCCTCCAGATCTATCCATTTACCGGCAAAAGTAATACAGTAATTCTTTTTTATCACTGAATAATATTCCACAGTGTGTATTTATACCACATTTACTTATCCATTCATCTGTTGAAGGACACCTAGGTTGGTTCCATAGCTTAACTATTGTCAATAAACCTCTTGTTAGCTCTTCTAGACATCCTGGACACAGTACCTTGATCCAACAAAGGTCTATAAAGGGCTTGCCAAATTGCATTGATTCCAAATGTAAAAAGAAAATAGCATAATTGAGAAGTTTAAAAACATTTATTTAAATGATGAAAAAATACATCATGACAAATGGTTAACCACAACCCCATCTTAGAGAGCTTGATAGAAATGATGTTTAATGAGGGGCAGATGCTGTAAACATTGTCCCCTGCCCCCTTGTCCCCAACAGAAGCATGAAGGAATGTAGGAGGACCACAGTATGATGTCAAGAGGCCTTGCTTTCGGCACCCTCCGAACAGCCACTTGTGGTGTCAGTTTTCCCGCCTGCAGAATGGGGATAAGAGATCTCTCCTACCTAATTCCCAAGAGGGGCAGGAGGCACAAACTAAACCATCTTTTTTTAACTTCTTTTTTATTTTTAGGACACAATACCTTTATTTTGTTTTTTTACTTATGTGATACTGAGGATCCAACCCAGTGCCCCTCGCATGCAAGGCAAGCACTCTACCACTGAGCCACAATCCCAGCCACACAAAACCATTTTTTTTTTTTGAGGAGGTACCAGGGATTGAATTTGAGGGAAGTCAATCACTGAGGCACATCCCCAGCCTTATTTTTTGTATTTTTAATTTAGAGACAGGGTCTCACTGAGTTGATTAGCACCTCGCCATTGCTGAGGCTGGCTTTGAACTCGAGATCCTCCTGTCTCAGCCATCTGAGCTGCTGGGATTACAGGTGTGTGCCACTGCCCAGCTATTCAAACCATCTTTTTAAACACACAAAGTCCCATAGGTTATCCAAAGTGCCTGCATTGAAAAGGATGATAATCTCAGTTTGGAAACCTTAAAAAAAAACATGGAAATATATACATAATCTTTGTTTGTAAAAAACATTTCTGGTATCTTATGTTTCCAATTCCATGAGAATCACTACCAAGACTTGCATAGTGTCTCTCATCCCTTGTCCCATGTAACCATCCTAACTATCTTATAAAGTAAAACTTTCTCCTTGTTTCTTTAATAAGTACGAGATAACTGAGCCTCAGAGAGAAGTGACTTGCTCAGAGCCACCAGCTAGTAAGAGCTAAAGCCTGTGAAGCCAACTAGGTCTTTGGCCCGATTTACTACTGTGTGGCCTTCAGTGATGAGTGTGACTCTCTGAACCTAAGTTTCTCATTTGGAAATAGATATAATATGTCTGTCTTTGGGGCTGATTTAACACATTATCATAAACCAGGTGACTTAAGAATGACATTTGTTTCTCACAGCTCTAGAGGCTGAGAAATCCTAGATTAAGGTGTAGGTAGCTTCAGGGTTTGATGAGGGCCCATTTCCTGGTTTGCAATGGCTCTTTTCCATGTGTGGTTTTATGGTCACTAATCCCATTCGGGAAGGCTCCATCCTCATGACCTTCTGACTCCCCAGTGGCCCCACCTCTTGAATATATGAATTTGCAAGAGTCATAGATGTTCAGTCTATAGCAAATGCCCTGGTTTAAATGCATATAATACAGCAGTCAGTTGTGCATGGTGGCACACGCCTGTAATCCCAGCAGTTTGGGATGCTGAGACAGAAGGATCGTGAGTTCAAAGCCAGCCTCAGCAAAACTGAGGCACTAAGCAACTCAATGAGACCATTTCTCTAAGTAAAATGCAAAATAGGGCTAGGGTTGTGGCTCACTGGTTGAGCGCCCCTGAATTCAATCCCTGGTACCCACCCCCTACAAAAAAATAAATATATAGTGGTCATACCCATTTACCAGGATTGTTATGGGGTAATGAGAAAAGGCATGAAAAAAAATCACTCAGCACAGTTACTAAGTAGTTGGTGCTCAGTCAATGCAGACATCATTATTATTTGTTACCACTATAGTTATTATTATCGCAGCACTCATACATGTTCTTCTTTCTTTTCTAAAATCTCTCTGAACCAACATGCACATAAACTTTCTTTCCAGAAATGAAGATCTTAGATCTATGTTCCTTGGGGAGACTAGGCCAAAATGTCAGCCTGACTTTGACTTTATCCTCAAGATCATGCAAAGAAGGCAGAAAAGTTAAACATGGGGGTGGGGAGAGAGCAGAGAGGCCGCAACTTAAACAAGAAGGAAGGGGCCACCCCAGGCTGGGCTCTGCAAGACCTTTGTATTAAAGCTGCTACTTAGCCCTGGCCCTGCAGCTTGGCAAAAATGCCAAAGGCAAAGTCTAAAAATGAGTCCTGATAGGATGGGGAGGTCCCAGGTACCTAGGAACCTGTTTTCATTTCATGACCAACAACTAGGACACATTGTTACAGGAAAATATAAAGGAGCTGGTTCAAAGGCTGATTTGCACTTAGCTGGAATGTAAAGCTAGCACTGCCTGGCCCAGGGCTGGAGACAACTCCCCACCCATCTTGTATGCAGGGGACTGAGGGCTAGAATTCTGGGAGGCCCTGCTAGCTGGCTGGCCTGTTAGGATCCAACCCTATATCTAGTACTGACACCCTAGATCTGCCTGTCCCTTTGGCCACCAGTGATGAGCTAAATTATTTCAATTTTGCTCCAATCTCTGAGACAACCCTGGGGAACACAAAACCAAAGGAGGGTCGGGCCAGGTCCCCAGAGCCTCAGCCAGATATGGCATCTTTGGCCTCTTGAAATTCCATGGCACCGTGTGTGAACTTGCTAGGTCTAGTGAGGACCGGGGACCTTGTGCTCTGGTCTGGCTGTCTACTTATCCATATTTCAACACTTAGAGAGAATGCAAGGGTTTACATCTGTCCTTCCTCATATCTCCCAACAGCATTCACCTCCTCCTGAGCCTTCTTGGTGGCAACCTGCCAAAGGAAATCTGGAATCCGAGGGGGCTGCCGAAAATCTCAGCATCTTCGTGTTTCTCATTTGGAATGTCTCTCCTTCTCTCATCTATCCACCCAAGCGTTCTTCAGACTTTCTGACTCACAAGACAGTATGCTGGCCACGGGCGACCTTGGAGTTAGACCTTGAAGGAGCAATGATTTTGTCCCAGACAGAAAGAGAAAGGTAGAAGGCACAGCCCATGACAGTGACGGTGTGTCTGGGGAGTGGGGTGTGGTTTACTGGTGAGGAAAAATGGCGCCAACTGGCAAAGGTTAGCACGGCCATGCTAAGTAGCTGAATGTAGGCCACGAGAAGACCCACTGAAGGGTTTCGGTAGGGGAGTGGCAGATCTGCCTGTTAGACAAATAACACCAGTGGCCATTTGGAGAACTTGCCAAGAGGTGGCTAGAAACAAGTTGGCAAGGCGGGCTAAATCCTCCCCCAAGGTCAATTCTGCCTCAAGTTATTTTTAATGCTATATCTAGACAAAGAAGTATCAGATGACATAAAGGAAAAGCACAGAAAACTTGTAAAAGGCTTCAATGAGCAGGGCCCGGACTGAGTGAGGGAACTGTGATTCTTATGGTGCAAAATCTAAAGAGGCATCACTCCTAGGATCATGCAAGTGTGGAGATAGGCACCTCTTTCGATTCTGCACCTTTCCCGTCTCAATGGCCTCACTCTCGTCCTGGCCCTGCCAATAGGCCTGTCTTTGCCTTTTTTATCTGCAGGTCCATTTGTGGCTTCTCGGTGGGGAAGGGCAGCCCTGGGGAGCCAGCAAGACTGTATGCATTTGTAGAATGTTTGAACACAAAGGTAAGAGCGCTGGCTGGCGGCGAAGGCAGCCCTCATCCAAGTTCCCGCTCTATACTTTACAATCTCAGTCAAGCTGTACAGCCTCCTGAGATTGGATCTCCTCATTTATAAAATGTTAAAATGAGATACTGTTATGTAAATGTGATGTATAAATTTCAGGCATTATCGCTCCTTTTGCCTTCTTGGCTGGCACACCCTTAGAACAGGGACATAATGATGCTTGAGGATGTTTCTTTTGGTAGCAGTTACTAGTGAAAATAACTGCAGGACGTAAATGCCATCACTACCTCAGAGCTTGCGGAAGGACATATTCCTCTCACTTCCCTGGCTGTTGACTGCTTGGGCCTGAATCCTGCATGCTCAAGCACATGCTGCCTGTTTGTTTAAAACAATCTTAAGGGCAATGGGGAGTGGGGAGCAAGAGGCTCCTTTGTCCTTCCCTTCTTTGAACAAATATTTATTATACACCTACTATACACCACATGCACAAAGTGAAACTGAGTCCAGCCCTCTGCCCTCAGGAAGATTATTTTAACTAGAGCGGAGCTCTAGGAGGCTCCAGGGAGGCTAGCAAGGAGTAAACAAGCAGTCAGGTAAACAAGGGAACTGATTTCCAGTAGTAAGTGGTAAGTACTAGGAACACAATTGAGCAGGGGCAGAGGGCAGGGGTGGGGGGGTGGGAAAGGCAGGGGCTGGTGGGAGGTGTAGGTGTAGGGAGGATCTCTGGGGGGAAGGGCTGCTCTAGTTGAGATCTCCAGGATCAGTAGAAGCAAGAGCACAGTCTTGTGTGCTGGAGGGAGAGATTTACAATCAGGGGGAGCAGCAAGCACAAGGGACCCCAGGTGGGAACCAGCAACCTTCGGTTATGTTACCTGCTTTGAGTCAGGCTGTCCTATTTGGACATGATATCTGAACAAGGGAGGAAAGAATGTGTTTCTAGACCGGAGGCAAAGTAACAGATCTAAATATGTATCTAATTCTCCATCCCCTCCTCTGTACCGAGGCCATCTTATTCTGGTCACAGCTAAACTCTCCTATAACTTCAACCACCATACCCTCACCTCTCTTCTTTCCTTTGCCCTGCCTCGGCTTCACCACTGATATTTCCTTTCCTTTCTAGAACCACAGAGCCATCATTGGCAGAAGCACCTTGCCATTTCCTGCCCTCATGGAAGTCCAGCTTGCTCTCACTCTGTTCTTCATTTCTACCTGCTCCGGTGGGTAGAGGTCCCCCAGCACCTGGGTTACCTCATCGTGGAAATCAAAGTCATGATGGAGACAGCCCTTCTCCCCTTAATCACACCCTTCAGGCCCTCTCTCTATCTAAAGTTGCCAGACCTCATTTCAGTGTGTCTGGCACAGTTCATGGAATATTATGGAATTTCATAGGCTTAGGGGTAAAACTAATTCAACATCTTCATTTATCTACAACCTGAGGCTCCCTGGAGGGGAAGTAACCTGCTCAAGGACAGAAAGTATACTAAGGACAGGTCTTAGGGCTCTTCTCGAAGAACTGAGCAAGTACTTTAAAATGGTCAAAGACTTTTTCCATATAGTAGCTCCCATTTCACAGTTGTTAAATGACTTTCCCAGGGTACACAGCAAGTGTTTGGCAGAGCTGCCCTTGAGTCGAGGTCTTCTGAATAAAAATCTAACATTCATGTCATTGTACCATGCTCTCTCCATACCTGATAGAAAATCATTAAGCAAACAATCCAAAGAGATGATGGGGGAGAAAAAAATGATCATTCCTCCATCATTATTTTTTTCCCCTAGTTACTAAAGACTTACCAGGCAGTACATTTAATAGAAGGAAAACTATTTTTTTTCTGGAAAAAGTAGATATTAAGCCTTTCTTTGAAAAGAGCTTCCATGTGGTTGAATTTTGGTATAGTTTATTTGAATGCTTTCCCTAGAAATGTCTTCCAGTGACCGAAAGCTTCTACAGAATGGGGCTTCAATAAACCAGAGAAATCCACATCTTGCAGTAGACCACAGTCAATTTATAGTCTTCTCTGCTTTCCACTAAATTTCTCTTCCAGGTAATATTTTTGGCATTTTATTTTTAGTTGTGGGTGAGGGAGTGGGAGAGAATTAAAAAAAAAAAAAAAAAACAACAAAGTCTAACATACATATCACCAGAATCATATATAATACTCACCTATATAAAATTTCAACCTATTCTTTCATGCAGGATAGAAGTGATAGCTTTACAAAAGGGTCGATCCCTGTGGTGGCAATTCCTTTCTGGGGAGTTGCCCTCGCTGCCCTGGGCCATAGAACTAACTCTGGGACTTGATAGGCCTCGGATTACTTCCAGCTTTGTCCCTTATAAACATGGGATCTTGGTCAAGTTCTCCAACTTGTTTGAGGTTACAGAGACTTTAAGTGTGTTCATTATACAGGTGAGGAAGCTGAAGCTTAAGTAAGAAAACTGCCAATTTTTACATAGCTATTAAATGACAGATCTGGGTCTGAGACTCACATTGGTATGATTTCAGAGTCGGCTCTGGCACAGCACATTGCTTCTCCTTGGGACTGTTGCCATTGCTATCCCCCAAATAAATGCATGTATTGTGCACGTAGGAACCATGACCGTCAAGTAACAGGATCAGTTTTAAACTAGAGAGTCAGGTTATATGTTATCTATGTAACACTTTATCACATATCCATATGTATATGCATGCATACATAAACACATATGTACACATAAATATGGAGATAACATTTTTTTCCAAAGTACATGCTTCTAACTAGTCAAACTGAGAAAGATGATATACTTCCTACAACTCTGTTGCTATTATTGCCAGGTTATGAGCCACAGGAGAATCTCATACATGCTATTCTCCAATTCCACTTGTTTGTGACCTCAAATTTTATTATCCAGCTTCATTACCCTCTGATCTAGTTTTGAAAATCCTATCTTCCCTCTATGAGCAAGATATGCCATGACCAAAGGCTTTATTTATTTATTTTTGGTACCCTTGGATTGAGCCCAGGGGCACTTAACCACTGAGCCACATTCCCAAGCTTTGATTTTTTTATTTATCTCACTAAGTTGCTTAGGGCCTCATGAAGTTGCTTGCCTTGAACTTGCAGACCTCCAGCCTCACCCTCGAGTTGCTAGGATTATAGGTGTATACCACCAAGCTCAGCCAATGACCAAAGACTTTCAAAAAGTTAATGCTAAATGCTTTGAAACTATCTCTAAAAGGTCTCTAAGAATGTCTGAATGGTTTCAATGACATTCTCATGATGGCCCCAAAACAGCTCTGGTCCTAAGTCCTGGCTCTGATTGACCATATGGCTTTGGAAACATTGTACCACCTCTTAGCTCTACTTCATCTTGTGGAATTGGACAGCTGTAAGTCCCTTTTGGTTTTGAAAGTCTGTCAGGAATTTTGAAGAGGGCAAGCTCCTGTGGGCTTATGACAAACTTGACTCCTTTGCCACCTAGCTGCACCTAATGTTTAGGAGTTGGGCACGAGAACCAGGTGGGTTCTCATGTACAAATAGATGGAAGAACTTTTTCAGCTTACCCATTTTTCATATAACCCTGCTGTCTCGTGTCCTTCTATCAACCTAGGGGATACAAAGAGGATACAAAAGGAGATCAAAATATGTGGTTTCCTTTTGCCCAACCTGTTCAGGGTCCCTTTAACTGCTTTCTCCTGGGACCTGGGCTCACCTGTCCTGATTCCTGCAGTGTTACACTGCCACCGTGGATATCCCCAGGTTCTGTCACTTTAAAGGCTGCTTCTTGGTAAATCTACTGTCCAACTTTTCCTCAATGGAAATAACTTTTTCCTCTAGGTTTGTAGGGAATTGTGAAGAAACTCAGGTCTTCGGGTCTTACTGAAAGCCTGTTACAGACCTGCACTCCTGCTCCCAGAAAGCTGGCAAGTGTCCAAGTATCCAGTCCCAAAGGAACATCCCCCCACCTGCGTCTAATGGCCTGGCAGTTACATCAAAAAAGCTCAGTGGTTTGTAAATTGACTATCCCACCTCCTTCCCTTCCATTGGTGAAGGACCAAACACCTCTGCCACAGGGAGTGGAAATTAATCCAAAGCAGAACAACGACAAATGGTCCCAAGAGTGGCATCTCTGGAAGCAGGCTGCCAATTAGCTGTGTGGCCTCAGGAAGTTGCATTCTGTTTCAGTTTCTTTAGCTGTAAAATGGGAATAACAAGAGTAGCAGCTCATGGGATTCTCTGGAGGAGTAAAGGAGATGGTGAGTGTCCAGGACCAGTGCCTGATGCCCAGTCAATCCTCAGGGTGAGCCGTGGTTATCACCTCATGGGCAGAGTTCTATAAATGTTATGGTGAAAAGAAACTGGAGGCCTAGCTTACATTTGTTTAATATGCCAAGTCAATATCAAGTCAATATCTACTCTACATAAACTGCAGTTTATCATCCTGTTGGCAGGGCCCTCTCCGAGAGACGGAGAAGGAGTTTTAGCAAGATCACAGGAGGTGCTAAGGCCAGATTTAGGCTCCCTGGGTTACACAGTATCTCTCTGTGTGTCTTGTCTTCCAGGTGCCTTGTCCCTCCCATACTCACTGCTATTATGGGAAAGGAATTTGCAATAATACAAGCCCCCACCCCCATCTGCCCTTCCCGACTCCAGCCTTGTTTATTGGACTGTAAGCTTTCTGAGGGCAGAAGTACTCTTTCATAGGCTTCACCCAGCTCCAGGCCAAAGGTACACTTGAATAATTAACAGAGAAGTGACACAAACACTCCAGAACTGAGTGGGGGGCGGGGGTTAGCCTCTTTTCTTCTGAGATTTTTCAGAGACCAAAATGTTCAGAAAAGCAAAATAAGCTGCCCACATTCAGGAAACTGCCATCCCTGCCAATTCGTGATTAATCCACAAGGAAGAAGGTTGATTCCTTTAAGGAAAAGAAAAAAAAATCTAGGCTGGAAGAGGGGAAGCAATGAGAGTTGTGGATCTGGGCTGAATAGAGGGCTTACTTAACACTTTCTCCTGCCCTTGCAACCTGTGGTGACTCCTGGCTAGCAAATAACGATGCTGGTGAACTAGCTAACACCCAGGCGGAGGCTGATGTGTTAGCACCAGTGACGCACATATGACAGCGAAGGAGGGAGATGGGGAGCAAACCTCTGATCAGCAAGCTTTTCTTTATTCAGGATTCAGCAGTGGAGTCGATTGGTGGAATCCCTGGCGTGGCTTATTTTGGGGGCAGGAAATGGTGGCAGGCTGAAGCAAGGGTCTGGGTTATGTAGGGTGGGACAGGAGGGTAATTCCTGGACTTCACGGTATTGGGGTCAGCTGACCCATTAGGGTGGGGGGATCAGGTCCCAGTCAGGTGCCAGGTTTGTTTTTTTTTTTTTCATTCCTTCACTCTGGCTGAAGTCTGGGATTTTAAATGATAAAAGCTTAGGGAAAATGGTCCTTGGACTTTTTCTCCATATCCTTTATGATGTTCCTGCAAGTTTCAGCTGGATAATTTCCCTTCTGGTTAATAAACAGATGACAAAGAGAAAAAATTATGACTGGCAAATAACTTATGAATATCAAGGTGCCCCCACAAGTGCTTTTTTTTTCCTCTCCTGTGATGCTTCTCCTCATCCCCTGCCAACTGGAACAGAGAACCCTAGACATTTCTCTGTTCACCCAGCACCAGGGACCTCTCAGTGCAGACTGGCCAGCTGGAGCCTCTTTACAAGGCCAGAGTGAACTCTCCCATGCTCGCCTGTCCTGTCAAGAAGAGTTGCAAGTGGGCTGAGGTGGGCCCGTGGGAGCTGGCGGCTTCTCTGCAGACCCCCTGGTCCTGTGAGTGTAATGCTAAAGGTTAATAATAATCACAACAGGCAGCCCATCATTGCCTCCCTGTCTGGCTGAGAGGTTTACAACTTAAACTCAAGGCAGAGGGAGAAATTGGCTCAATCACTTGGAGTAATGGTACATGGAGAGCCAGTTGGGCATGACTGCTATTTAACTCAAGGAAACCAGGCTGCTGCGCTGAACGTACGTACACACTAATAAACACGTCATGCTATGAGGTGAAAATTAACACCACCCCCTGCCCACCCAGCCTCCCTCTCTATTTGCCTGCTTGCTTCAACTGAATAAACAGAACCAGACTGGGAGAACAGGGCCACAAGCAGCTGTGTCCTACACAGCTACAAGTAGAAGCTAGGAATCGCAGGTCACATTTCACTCTTTAAAAGAGATTTAAAATCCATCTATCGTAAGATCTTATCCTTATAATAAGGCATTTGGTAGGAGGAGAGTGAAAAGAACAATTACCTGACGTCATTGCTAATACTATTTAATGTTTTCAGATCTTTTTTGTTTGTTTTTGAAACAGGGTCATACTTTGTTGCCCAAGAGGGTCTTGAGCTCCTGGGCTCACATTATCCTCCTGCCTCAACTTCCCAAGTGCTGGGACTCTAGACTTGTACCATTTTTCAGATCTTTCACTGTGGGCCAGGCATCCTTTGTGTATTCTCCCAGGGACTTTAGTGAGGTGGGTATCATTATTGTCTCCAGTTTACAGATGAAGGCTTTGCAACTCAGATTCCAATTTTCCTGAGTTTACTCTGGGCCTACATTGGTGGACCCAGTACTGAAGACAGGCCCATACAGCTAAATGAGAGCCCTGAGATCTAGGCTCCTCCCATCTTGACTCTGCTATTGTCACCACTCAGCTTCTAAAATAACTGTGTCCATGGGCTCAAGTCACAGGGAAAAGGGATGGAAGATACCATGTGAGAGTTTTTATGGGCTAGTCCTGGAAGTGGCACAAGGGACTTCTGCTCACAGTCTCCTGGGTAGAACTCAATCACACGGCCTGCAATTAACTGCCCTGTAAGCTAGAAAATATGGTCTGGGTAAGCTCAGGAAGAAGTTTGGGCAACAACTAAACCAGTCTGTCATCCTGGTAGTAGCAGGAGCGAATGTGTCAGTGTCAACTCGTGACTCCTAAGTCTGTGCTGGGTTCAGGCAGCAGACCTACCCCCACGGGTGGCCCTAGACAAAGATCAGATCCTCTCCTCTCAGTCCCGAACTGTGGAACACAGAGCCTTTTGGGATTGGGATGAGTAGGCTGATGTGGGAGTGATAAGCAATGTGGTTCAAATCAATCCATTTCATTTTAATTCAATGCATTAATAAATTTATTAAAGCTCCTAGGATACTGAGAAGAACCTTGGTTGTAGGCCACCAGGTAAGACATAAACTGAAACAGAACCAGTTGTACCCTCAACAGGCTATATATAATTACATTCAACAGATATCATCAACCCTTGTCTATACCCCATTGATCTTTCAAAGGTTGGTGAAAATCTTATAGCTAAAAAGAATGCTGTCCTAAACGTTTGAATATAGAATGTCCCTTCATGAAATTCCTAATATACTCAGTATCTGTGTTCATTCATTCATTCATTCATTCATTCATTTATGCATACATTCATTTAGTTCTTCCACAGTTACATTTGCCCTGCTTGACAGTGTGCTAGGCTCTGGGGGCTGGGAGTGGGAATACTAAATTGAACAGAACTGAGGCATGGCCTTCCAGAAACTCACAATGGAGAAGGTGGTCAGAATGTACCTGATGCAGTTGGATACAAGGCAGAGGGTGGTAAATACTACGATAAATGTTCAAAGAGTGAGAGGACTTATGAGAGAGGGAGAAATTAATTCCTACTGGAGGGTGGAGTGGAGAAGATTACATCAAAGAGCTAGCAATGGCTTCCAAAGGAGACAAATGAGCCTGGCCTGGTAACAGAGGCCAAATCCAAGTGTCTGGCTCAGAGCCCGTGACAGCCTTCACTGGTAGGGTATCCTCCAGACTCCCACCCACTCAGCCCTGAGGGAAAACAGTGAGCTTTTCTCCAGCCCAAGACAGTCTTTCATGTTATCTTAAAAATTCATGCAAATTTTGAATTCCACTCCACAGGATATTAGCGCTTGTTTTGCTATCATAATTTTAATATAATTGGCTTAAATTACCTGTCATTGAGTAAAATAGTTTCATGTTGTGGCTTGTGTACCCCTGACATATCATTTCTATTTGGAAGAGTAACTTCTAAAGCCTCTCAGAAAGTGTGACTGGAAGTTCAGTTTTCTTTTACTGCGGCCCCCCCCCCCCCCCGTTCCCCCATGCTTTTTTTTTCTTTTGGTATTGGGGATTGAACCCAGGGAGCTTTACCACTGAGCTACATCCCCATCCCTTTTTATTTTTTATTTTGATACAGGGTCTCCCTAAGTTGCTGAGGCTGACCTTGAACTTGCAATCCCTGCCTCAACCTCCCCTCCTGCCTCAACCTCACAAGTAGCTGGGATTACAGGAGTGCACCCCCCCCCCAACTATCAGCTTTCACTCATTTTATTCTTTGCCTTTTCTGGATAAATGAAATAAATATGCACTGCCTAATGAGGGAGATATGTTAATAATGCATCTATTAGGTGATTTTGTTGTACAAATGTCAGAGTGTCCTCACACAAACTAAGATAGCTACAATGTCAGTAGGCAATACAATCTCCTGTAAATCATCTTATGAGACCACTGTCACACGTGTGGTCTGTCATTATCTGAAACATTGTGGTGTGTTGCATGACTGTACTCTGTTATAGGGTTCCTCAGCTGGCCAAATCATGTTTGGTGAACAAACAACATAATATCCATGGGTGAGTCCTGTATTAGATGAATAAAATGGTTTTCATATACTTCTTTCACATCAGGGGAGAAATGTATAAAATAATACAACCTGGCAGAGGGCAGAGGACATGGAGTTATATTTCTGAACTGTGGCATCCCTGGAGGCACCCCAAGGAGTGTAACCTTTCCTCCATGCCCTTCCACACTCTGTCCATAACCAGCACTCCTGTGTAAAACAGCTGCCTTGGGTTGAAATTCATAGGTCAAACAACTCAAAACTTAAACAGTTAGTTATTAACACTTAAACACCATAAGAAAATGTTACATCCCTCCCCTCTTCTTGCCTCCCCAACAAAGAAACAGCAGAGTGTTTAAAAAAACCCTGTTTTTCCCATGAAGACTTGGGGGTTAATTTTCGGCATGGTGCCTGGGGATTTAACTGTGGGATTCCCATTGCCTATAATGGGAGTCATGCCGCTTCATTTCATGCACACTATATGGAAAATGCACCCCTCGATAGCTACAAAATTTTAGTTTTGAAATTGAGATGTTTTTCAGAACAAAGCGGATTTCCAGAAACACCCCCAAATACTCAGTATTGGCCCAGGGCCTGTGTGGGCACATGTATCTGAAAGGGAGAAAATGCCTTCTCTGACTGCATATGCCCCTCTCTAAAACAACAATAAAACAATGTGCCCAATGGCTTGAAGCGGCGGATGCCATGTCTTGCCCCAAAGCTTTGTTAGGAACCCCGTAAAACCTGGCACATGGTTTGTGACACCAAATGAAACACTGTGCTTTTCTATAATAACCTGAGCCCTCTTGCCTGTCATTAAGGGACCTCTCTTATTAAGCATCTCTTTTTTAAATGGCTGCCATCATCTGGTCCCAGTGTACATTAAATCCCATTATAATTATAAACACACTTTCCCATAACATTGGTTGCAGATCTCATCCACACTGCCTACCCCCTCAGGGCATCTTTGCACTAATAACAACTCAGATTTGCTATTTGAGTTGACAGCATTAGGTCCCAACACCATTTGCAATATGCTGGGGAGAGAGAAAGAGAGAAGAAAGAGCTTTCTCTTTCCCAGTCACAAAGATCTTGGGGTCACAGTGACCCAAGACCTCCAGGGTTAAAAAAAAAAGTAATCCCTCCTTTGTCCCTCTTTGAAAAGTCACTTTCTGCCTTGCAGATGAGAGGAAGGGCATACTTGGCATGTGGAAGGGAATCCCTTGTGGACACCACTGACCAGGTCTCCATGGGAAGAAAGAGTGATGATGGAAATTACTCATCTAAGAAGTCATCTTCTGGTTTAGTTTTCTACACATTTAACTAACCAGAACATGTATATCACCTGATTGTTTTTCCCTCTGCTTTTTGGAGGAGGCATTTAATAAAGAGATGAGAAAGAATCACATTTTTAAAAAGAGAAACTCAAAAACTAAAGTATCAACACAAACTCTATACTGCTCATTTTTTTATGTTTTATTTTAGTTATAATTGGGCACAATACCTTTATTTTATTTATTTATTTTTATATGGTGCTGAGGATCGAACCCAGAGCCTCATTTATGCTAGGCAAGTGCTCTACCACTGAGCAACAACCCCAGCCCTACACTGCCTAATTTTTTTTTTTTTAAAGAGAGTGAGAGAGGAGAGAGAGAGAGAGAATGTTTTTTTAATATTTATTTTTTAGTTATCGGCGGACACAACATCTTTGCTTGTACGTGGTGCTGAGAATCAAACCTGGGCCGCACGCATGCCAGGCAAGCGCGCTACCACTTGAGCAACAACCCCAGCCCTACACTGCCTAATTTTTGACATCACTTGGTATCTACATAGTGGATGTCCACAATGGTGCTCTGAAGAATTGTAAGAAGCTTAGCCTCTAGAAAAGGATACCACAGGCTTGCTTTGTCTTTCCCTAAGAGTCTCCTGGGGGTAAAGATCTGGGAATAAAGGGGACAATCCCAGTGGCACCTGAAGATCTCAGTGACAGAGGAGACCACTATTTTCCTCTCAGGGTTTCACTGCTTACACCCTTCCCTGGCTGTGCTTCATTCCCCACTCACCACAAGGTTTTAGAGAAATGCAAAGTAGCTTCCCCCTAAAAGATGAAAAAATATATATATATACACACACACACTCTACACACATATGTGTGTATGCATATATATATATCACAATAGGAAAATTTTCTTTTAAATTTAAAAAATATCTTTCAGATGATGAGTTGGCACAAGAGAGTTGCAACTTCCCACTCACATTCAATCAGAATACTCAGAACACCTCTCTTACCTTCTTTCTGAGTATTTGTTTAGTTGGTGTTTTACTTTAATTCAAAATTCCCTCCCAACTTCTGCCTGAGATTCTGAGAAAGGGGGAAAGTGTAGAGATCCTGAAGGATCTGCTTACCTAGTGGCTAATCAGAACCCTTTGGTTCTCAGCTTGGGAGCTCCTGCATAGAACTGGCCTCAATGGAGTAAGAGGAGATTGGGGAATTACAAGCTTTGTTTTCTTGATGTATCTCTTTGGTGGCTGTACAATCTACAAGGTAAAAGCTTGAGCTGTGCAGTCAGAATAGTCTGATTTATAGAATCAGCTCTGATGTTTAATAGATCTACAGTCTTGGGTGACACACTTAACCTCTCTGAGCCTCAGCTTTCTTGTCTGCACAAAAGGGGAAAATAATAGTACCTGCACCCATAGGGTTATGAGGACTGAATAAAACAACATAGATAATATGTTAAGATTCCCAAGTAATGCTCAGAGTGAGTTATTATTCCCACTGTCTCCTTCCTGTATGATCCTTAGTCCCTGATATACCGCTCTCTTCTTCCACTAACTGAACTCTGAAAGCCATGGCTTTCCTAAGCATGACCAGAGGTACATAGGTAAAATAGGAAATGAGGGAATAAGAAGATTTAGCAATGGAATTCCATTCAAGGGTCAGTTCATCTATTCCCCTGACTCTAGCAGACCTCCCTCTAAGATCAGTCTCTTATTTTTAGAAGATCTGATGTTCCAGTTTCCCCTACCATAGCCTTCAAATACCCTTCGAAATAAAATAAACTGGGAGTGGGGGAGAGAGAGAGAGAGAGAGAGAGAGAGAGAGAGAGAGAGAGAGAGAATGAGAATGAATATGAATGAATATTCCTTCTTGTCATTTTCCATTCTGCTTGTTTTAGGTGCAGCCATATGAAATCTCTGAACTGGGGATTCTCATCAGCCTTCTCAGGACCCAAGGACATAGCTCTGGCTATAAATGGTGCCGGTTTTGGTGGGGGAGCTGCTGCTGCTTTATCTGGGCCCAATAAACCTTATCAAACTGCTGTGCAGCCAGCCTTCAGCGCTAAGTGGAAATGCTCAGAGCCCAATGCTGGCACTCAGCCCACAGCCTCGCCTGCCTTCTCCCTTTTTGTTACCTTCTCCACCTCTTAAATTCAGGCATTAATCTCTCTTTAACACTTACTAACAAGGGCTGGGCTTTTTAATGGGCAGAGTTTATGAAGCAAGGGAGATTTTCACATAGAGTGAATATGGCATGGGGATGGGGGACGCCAGGGCCGTGGAGGGATTGTTCTTTCTCTTCCATTGTTTTCAGAGATTCTCTCTTTCTCTGATTTGAGGATTAATAGGAGATTAGGATCAGGGGTTAATTGTGTGCTTCTTCTGCTACTGTGCTGGTGGACGTGGACAGCTAGGCAGCAGCTTCTAGCAAGCACCATCTAGGCAGAAGCTCAACAAGTTTAATGACTCCTCTATTTCACAGGAGGCATGGGGAGCCTCTATTCCACTCTTCTTTCCTCATATCCAACCACTCTTGTGCTCCTTACAGAACAGTCCTTTCTTGACTTTCTTGAAATCTATTTCCTCTTACAGGCTATAGAACTTGGCTGGAAAAACAGGTTGCCTCTAAAGAGGGATTGTTCTTTACTGTTCACCAAGTGACTACTCTGGGAGGGGACTCCCCCTGCCCCATGGTTCTATGTTGTCCTATACACTACTGTCTGGTTAAGTTGACTCCTTCCATATCAAAGTGTTGGCCTTTGCCTGGCTTCTGGCTCCCAACTTCTGCTGGTCTGAGCCTTGTTCCGGAAAGTAGGAGACTGGAGTGTCCCTTGCTGGGATGGAATGCCCTGTCCTTGGGATTACCCCACTAAAGTTCTTGTGAATTTGTATCAGTTCCCATATGCAAACTCTGCTGCCTAGACTTCCTCAGCTTTTCACCTGTATTCCCTTCCTGACCCTACAGTTCTTGTGGCTTGGCTTCCGATCTGGAGCAGGGCAGGACTCATATATCAAGATGTGATTCCTTGTGGGTCCTGAGGAAAACCATTGGTCCATTTGCCATTCAAGGAAACTACATGCAGACTCAGGACGCTGAAGCCCCAAGATGCTAAAACCCCAGCCCCTCAGAGGTTGACCATTCTGAGAGCCTTGGATGGCTCTCCACCCCACCCCACCTCACAATGCTGGAGACCTAATTTGAGGCCAATGCTGGGAAGAGTGCATTCCACTTCTTGTCCTCTACCTTAATCCAGCTCCAGGGAAAAGGGGAGAAGGGAGCTTTCCAAGGCCTGCAGAAGGGCAATTGTTCCTTGGTTGCTCTATCTTAGTGTTCTTAATGCCATCCTCTAAAGTGAGGCGACCAGCTGAGAAAAGAACTCACTTTTGAGCGGCCCAGGGTTTTCCCAAGCTTCCACTCGCCCCCAGAAGACCCTGGGCTAAGCAGGAGGCAGGTCGTCAGAACCCGTTTCCATCCAGGTTGCAGGGAGAGCCCCGCGGTATGTGTGTGTTGCGGGGTGGGGGTGGGGGGCTGAGCCAAAGGAATGCTCAAGACTGGGCGTGAGAGAAGTTTCTTTCAGGCCTTGATCTCGGCTGCAGCCACGAGACAACTAAAACGGCGTGCCTCCCCTCGACCATAGATCTCCGCCGACCCTTTGGTAACCGGTTCAACAGAGCTAGCGAACTCTACGCCCCGAGACTTCTTGAAATCCGAAATCTGGATACTACAGGCTGGCAGTAGCTGGAAAGCAGAAGAGGCCTGGGCTTGGGCTGCGAAAGCGATATTTTAAAGCCCATATCGAGGGTATTGGGGATGCATTCCAGAGCCCCGAGGAAAAGTGAAAGGCGAGGTGACACTTACTGAATTGGGGTGAACATTGGAACCCGGGACTAAACTGTGCGCTTGAGCAATGGAGGGAGGAAAACTAAACCCGTGTGCAGTAGAAATCAAAAACCTGCGGAGAAGGTTTAGAAGGTGGGGGCTGCTCTTCGCCTCTCATCCCTAGGATCATATTAAGGGTTCCAAGTCCCTTACACTCCTCTCCACTAGCGTCTCGGTCCTCTCAGCTTGGCGGGTGAGCGGCCGCTGGCGCCCCAGCAGCAGCTAGATGTCAGGCGAAGCCCGGAGCGCTGAGCGCGGGGAAGGGAGGGGAAAGGAGGGGTGGGGCGGGGAGCGCGCACGGGCTCGGCCAGTACGGGGGGGTGGGGTGGGCGGGCTGAGCCCGGGGACAGCGCGGGAGGGGGGAGGGAAGGGGGGCAGCTGTGGGCAGGGAGCCGGGCTCGGCCGCCAGCACTAAAGATGGAGAGGCGCCGGGGCCTCGCAGAGGAGGGGGCTCAGCGTTGACGTGGGACGCGGCGGAGGCGCCGCAGCCGGTGGTGATTTGCTAACCTCGCGGCAGAGAGGAGTTGAGGGCGATGAGAGCGGGTACTGCGAACTGCCGGGCGACGCCGCCACTGCCGCCGTGATACCGAAAGCAACAGTTCTCCAGCAACACCCCTCCCCGACATAAGCACACACCCCCCAGCAGGCTCGCACACCCATCCCACAGCACCCGGCTCGGCAACGGTGAGTGGGGGGCCGGGGAGGGGCGCACCGCCCAGCGAGCACCTCGCGTCCGGACGCCCTGGGGCTGGAGAGGTCTGGGGGGGCGCGCTCGCTTCGGCCACTCGGCTCCTGGGCTTGTGCGTGTTTCCTTCCTGCTGCTGCAGCCGTCGCCGCCGCCTGTTGGGGTCAGCTAGAAGGGGGAGCCCCGGCTGTCAGCGTGAGAGCAGCTGCCTCCCCAATCCTTCCTCTCCAGGGCACAGTTCGGGTGAGAGGTGGGGGGCAGAGTGGTCTGCTGGAGCTGAGGGTGTGAGCGCAGAGTCGGGGATAGGAAGGCTTTGTACAGCCAAGGGCCGGCGGAGGAACCGAGAGCTGGTGGGTGCTCATATGTATGCGGACCAGTGCACGGGCGTGAGATAGGATTGTGGTTTATTTATTTGTGTGTTTATTCGCTGGCCGGCTGGGAAGCTAGAATCAGAGGAGCTGACGAGTGGATTTGGAGGCGGAGGGGAGCAGGACCGGGACTCGCCTGGGTTTTCTTTCTCTTTGGAAAAAAGCAAAAACGTGGTGGGCTCTTTTTTCTTAATTGGACTTGATCCCCTTTTGCGGGGGGGTGTGGGGGGAAAGCTCCATAGACTCACCAGCGCTGCGGGCCCTCCTCGGCTCTCGGAGGGACTAGCCGTAGCGCCGGAGCTCGCCGTGCGCTCCCGGCAGCGCACTGTGGGTGCCGAGGCTCTGCACCTGATGCGTTCCGGGATGCCTTTCCCACCCTGGCGCGCCTGAGGCTCGCTCGCACAGCCCCTTGCACACTCCCGCACGCGTTTGAAATGCGCACCATCCTGCCGGGCTGCGGACTCACTGAAACGCACAGATGCGCTCCGCACCGACTTGCTCGCCTGCTCCCCTGTACTCAGCTCCTCGGCCTCGCGCGCCGGCAGCTGACGCGGCCGCCAGAGGCCGGGGACGCTGCTGTTCGCTTCCCGGGGGTCATGGTCCTGGATGGGAGAGCGAGGGCCCGCCGCTCTTCTCACTTTTCCCCCCACAACTCGCTTCTGGGCTTTTGTGCTGCCCCTTGCCGCGGCGCCGCGTCCTCCGCCTCGCCGCCCTCTCAGCAGCGTCCAGCCCGCCTCGACTCTCGCTTTTTGCCCAGTTTCTTTCGATTTCCTTCGGTCTTAGTTCGTTTCCCTTTCAGGCGTCTGAGTCCTGGGGAAAAGTTGCTTCCCCAAGTTTGCCGAAGTCGTCTGAAAGTCTCGATTGGGGTCGCTGGGAACTGGAGGTGTGTGAGAGTGCGATCGATCCTGAGAGCCCCAGTGGGTTAGCCCCGGCTCCCCCCCACTCCCCCGCACTGCCCGGCTGAATGCTGCAGCCAGCGCTGGCCGGATCGCGGGCGCCGAGCGGCGGGTTGGGGAGACGGCTGCCGTAGCACCCTGATTTTCCTTCAGACCTCAAAGGTTCGTTTTGAAGAAGGAATTCAGGTAGCCAACCCTCTATCCTTTTGGCTTCTCCCTAGTTCTCTGATGTCTGCTAGAAGGCAGAGTGGCAAGGCGTGGATGAATGGTGGTCCCACCCTTGACAGCCTCGGTCCCAACCCTGGAGTGGGCAGCAAGGGTCTGGACCAGCCGTCTGGTTAACCCTTTCTGGTTGAACTTTGCGGCTCCTCTTTCTAGTGTGAAGGCAAGCAGTGTGAAGAGTACTTGGTTTGTTCACCCTGCTCCCAGGCCAGTGACTTGGATATTGTCCTTAGCCAGGCAGATGCTAGGAGAGACCTGGCCTGGGTGGCTTATCACACCCTAGAGGGGGTTCAGAGTTCTGGAGCTCTTTTTATGATCCAGGACAGGCTCTGGGAGAGATCTTTGTTTCCCAGCCTCGTCTTCCCAATACTGGTTGTAACTTGCACCTAGATGTTGTTGGCCAGTATCATTTCCAGTGCCCTCTGAACCATGTCCAGCATCAATTGTTGCTTCTGGTCACAGAATTGCCGCTTCCTGGGAGTCTGTGGGACTCACTGGAGTTCATTCCCAGCTCAGCATTAGCATTCCTGACTGTAGGGGAGCATATTTCCTACCATCTCACATTGCCTTCATCACCCCGCCTCCTTCACATTTTAGATCTTTCTGTCCAGCAGGCACTTGGGGGCAGGAGAGTAAGTACAGCATCTCATGTAACTGTGTGCAGGTGTATTAACACTCTCCCTCTGGCTGCTACAGACACATATGCCAGATTTTGGATTACATATATGATGGCTTTGAGGCACCTGTGGATAGGAGTGACCCTATTTAACATATATATATATATATATATATATATATATATATATATATATATAATATAAAACTATATATATGTTAACATAAATATATGTTAACTATATATATATATATAAAACATATATATATGACCCTAATTAACATATATATGCTCCTGTTACTGCCTAATGAAGGGGTCAGGGCATGTTAGTCTTTGCCCCCCCTGATTAGAGTGGAAGGACAGGGGCTTAGGAAGGCCCTGATGATGGAGAGAGAATAGGCTTGGGGAGGAGAGCTCATTGCCCATAGATTTCTGTGGGCCACAATTGCAGTCTGCTGGCCCCACCTGGATTTGAATTTTCAGTGAGATGAAGTTTGAAAAACTTTGTTTTGATGGTGAACTTTGCTGTACAGGGGGTTGAGAGTGAAGTTGAGTATTTAAGTTGACTAAAGGAAGGGATTAAAGTCTTGTTAATTTTAAACAGGTGCTTGCTTGGGCATCTCCTTATGAATGTTGGCTTTGCATGGGAAATTCCTACTCTTAGACTTGAAGAATGTTCAGGACTTACTATCATTTTCATTTTATTTCACCTAATGATGTCATGGAGCAGCAAATTAGGCATATGCTGTGGCAGAACCTTCTCTTTACTCTCATCATCTCTGAGATTTCAAGGCAGATTTGTAGATTTCTAGGAAGCTCCTTCCATTAAATCTCTAAGATTTGCTGGGAGCTTGGCAGGATGGGGGCACATTGTAGTGTTTGAGTTCTTACTCTTAGGGACACTTACAAATCAGCTGTTGATTCTCTCATCTCTTTTGTCTCTTCTCTTGTTCTCCAGCCCTCTCCATTGGCCCAGGAAGCCCATCCTGCCCCACCACGCAGAGCACAGAAGGAAAGAGAGCCTCATGCCTGAACCGAGGGGAGCACCATGGATCTGACAAAGATGGGTATGATCCAGCTGCAGAACCCCAGCCACCCCACGGGGCTGCTATGCAAGGCCAACCAGATGCGACTGGCTGGGACTTTGTGCGATGTGGTCATCATGGTGGACAGCCAGGAGTTCCATGCCCACCGGACAGTGCTGGCTTGCACAAGCAAGATGTTTGAGATCCTCTTCCACCGCAACAGCCAGCACTATACTCTGGATTTCCTCTCCCCAAAGACCTTCCAGCAGATTCTGGAGTATGCGTACACGGCCACGCTGCAGGCCAAGGCAGAGGACCTGGATGATCTGTTGTATGCAGCTGAGATCCTGGAGATCGAATACCTGGAGGAGCAGTGCCTGAAGATCCTGGAGACCATCCAGGCCTCAGATGACAATGACACAGAGGCCACCATGGCTGACGGCGGGGCCGAGGAAGAAGAGGACCGCAAGGCTCGGTACCTCAAGAACATCTTCATCTCGAAGCATTCCAGCGAGGAGAGTGGGTATGCCAGTGTGGCTGGACAGAGCCTCCCTGGGCCCATGGTGGACCAGAGCCCTTCGGTCTCCACCTCATTTGGTCTTTCAGCTATGAGTCCCACCAAAGCTGCAGTGGATAGTTTGATGACCATAGGACAGTCTCTCCTGCAGGGGACTCTTCAGCAACCTGCAGGGCCTGAGGAATCGATGCTGGCTGGGGGCGGGCGGCACCCTGGGGTGGCTGAAGTAAAGACAGAGATGATGCAGGTGGATGAGGTACCTGGCCAGGAAAGCCCTGGGGCAGCTGAGTCCAGCATCTCAGGAGGGATGGGGGACAAAGTTGAGGAAAGAGGCAAAGAGGGGCCTGGGACACCCACTAGAAGCAGCGTCATTACCAGTGCTAGGGAACTGCACTATGGGCGAGAGGAGAGTGCTGAGCAGCTGCCACCTCCTGCTGAGGCTGGTCAGATCCCCCCTGGACGACAGGAACCCCCAGCACCTGCTGCAGAGAAACACCTGGGCATCTACTCTGTGTTGCCCAACCACAAGGCTGATGCTGTGTTGAGCATGCCGTCTTCGGTGACCTCTGGCCTCCACGTGCAGCCGGCCCTGGCCGTCTCCATGGACTTCAGCACCTATGGGGGCCTGCTGCCCCAGGGTTTCATCCAGAGGGAGCTGTTCAGCAAGCTGGGTGAGCTGGCTGTGGGCATGAAGTCAGAGAGCCGGCCCCTCGGGGAGCAGTGCAGCGTGTGTGGGGTAGAGCTTCCAGACAACGAAGCTGTGGAGCAGCACAGGTAGGCCCTGCCCCTGTCCTGCACCTGCAGCTGGACTTCTGACCCTGACACCCTCCCTTCTTATCCTGGCTGTTCCCAAGCCTGGGGGACTGGCTCCCCTCTCTTCCTTGCCAAAGAATACCTCCTTCAGTGTCCTGGGGGGTGGATATTTCAGATGGTGGTGAGGGAAAATGTTTTTTTTCCAGACTCTTCCCTCTTTTTGCTTTGGGGTTTCTGTTTCATCTCTGCTGCTTGGCCTTTACTTATTTCCCTGGAGTAACTGATAAAGTGGAAGGAAAGAGAGGAAGAAGTGGGTTTCTGAGGGTCTCTCATGACCCAAATCTGGCAATAGGAACAGTCTTGGTTTCTAAATGGCTTTCCTGGTAAACAGTCCCCTCGATACTCCCATCCCTTGCTCATTCTCTGTTCTTGTGAACACATTCGGGGGAAAGGATGGGAATAAGAGTCTTGGTCTTGCAGCCTGTGGCCTCACCCTTGCTCACATTGAACTAAATGCTACTCTGATCTATTATGGGCTTCCTCTGGCTGCCCTTTGCTTGTCTGTGAAACAACCTTTCTTCGAGTTCATGACATGCTTGTTCAGTGTCACCTCCTTTACCTGAAATTTCATTTTTGTTACAATAGCCCCTTGAGGTAGGTAAAATTTTTTTACATAGGAAGTTGCTAAGACTCAGGAAAAAAGTCCCTTTTCCAGGGTCACATAGCTAGTAAGAGGCAGAGCTGGATTCAAATTCAGGTTTTAATCTCCTCCTACTTTGCTGCCTTTTGGAGTCGTCTGGGCTGGAAGAGGACCAAGGCTACAGAACGGAGGGTCCTGACAATTGCTCTTCAGAAGTGGAGTAAATGACAGAGGGAATAAGTAGCAAGTTTTTTTTTTTTTTTTCCTGTTTCTGTCATAAAATGTAGGCCTGTCATTTTGCCTTCTTGTCTCTGAGCCCGATGAATGGTGTCCACACATCCAGCTGTCAGTAATAACGTTCCCTTTGGCCTGCTGTTGGGTGATCTTGGGTGGGTTTTCTGCTTTGGCCCCCACTTTCCCTCACCCCCATATCTGTGTGCTGGTTTAGGTGTGGGGGATGTGAGGGGGTGGACGGAGGCATCTGGAAGCGATCTAATCACCCTAGCCGCAGCACGCTCCCATGATGCCTGATTGGCAGCTCTGAGACTTACCTTGTGGAAAGTTGTCACTGAGCTAAAAGTAGCCGATATTTTTCCGGTGGGTGCGAAAAATAACTGCCGCGAATGTGTGTCTGTCTTCTTGATGCTTATGCCTCTCAGAAATAGACTGAGGTCATATTTGTTTTTGCTCAAACTTTCCTAAAGAGGAAACCCCCTCCCCAAACTTGACCAGATAGGTCTATCATCTCCGGATGTGAATTATTTCAGCTATGTGCTATGAGAAATGGGGCATGGTGGAAAGTAACTTTTTCCTGGTTCTCATCAAGTCCAGGTTGTTTTTTTCTACCCAAGAGGGCCATAGAGGACATCACTCACTCTCTGTGCGAGTTGCAGGTTTCCCTTCAGTGGGACCCTCCGCCATGTTATCTTCCAAAGAGCCTGGGTGGTGTAATCCTCTGTGTCTAGTGGAGAGAGTTATTTAAATTTTCTGAACTTTGCTTTACTCACTTTTTAAAATGCAGATGGTCTTCAGAGTTGGTGCTGAATTAATGAAGTAAAACCCAGAAATCACTAGAGTTGTAACTGTAGTTGATATGAAGGTGAAGAACTGACCCTCTGTCTCCCATCTGATTTATTTATTTTTGGGTACTAGGGATTGAACTCGGGTACTCGACCACTGAGCCATATCCCCAGCCTTATTTTTTTGTATTTTATTTAGTGACAGAGTCTCACTGAGTTGCTTAGCACCTTGTTTTTGCTGAGGCTGGCTTTGAACTCACAATCCTTCTGCCTCAGCTTCCTGAGCCACTGGGAGTACAGGTGTGTACCGCCACACCTGGCCCCCCATCTTATTTTGGCCTTGCCTCTGCACCATCCTCATGGGCTCAGTTCTAGTGTGTAGTATCTGCAGCACCACCTTGTACTGGGCTGTGTCATCTGTGTGGTGGCACACAGATGTCCCTGTCCTCATGAGCTTGCTATGGTGAGGCACCATCCTGGAATCCTGGGCATCATGCTGAGGACTGCTGACAGGAAGAAGGTGCTTTTGACTGAGGATGGAAAGTCAGCCCCTGCAGCCTGAGAAGCTGGACCTGGGGCAGCACCGTGGATGGAAAGGTCTGGGGGTCTGAAGAAATGCAGGTGGGGAGACTTGACTTTGAAGTCAAAGTCCCCCATAGATGCACTTTGTGGGAGGCTGTTTTCTCTCCCTCACCTGCAAAGTGCCAGGATTAATGTGCTACTTCCTTGTTTCCTACTCTTCTCTGCCTTAGCCACTCCCCACAACCTATCAGCAGGATGAAAAATGTTCTAATGAGAAAAAAAGTCATCAACGCTACCAGTACAAACAAAAAGGCAAGAAAAAAAAAATCAGTGGGTGATTTTGATGCCAACGAAACTGTGGAATTGGCTGGAAATATAACAAAGATGACAGGCTCCAGGGTTTATTTTATTTTAAGCCAATAGTGTTGGTACCCAGCAGTTATGCTTACTTTGCAGAGGGAGAAAGGGCAGAGTGCTGGGAATTAGGCAGGAAGTGGGATTGGGGTCCCTTGCTTGACCACAAACTGGTGTGGAGTGAGAGGGGACCTATTGACTGGACAGATGGGTGGAATGAAACTTAGCGAAGTTATGTATCATGGAGGTTGATGGCAAGATGTAAAAGCAGTGTCCAGTGTAGTCACAGATGGATGGGAAGAACTGAGGACCACTTGGGGCTTACTAACTTAATGGAACCAGAAGGAAGCCAGACAGAAGATCTGATGGATCTACACCATTCTCCAGACAGGTGAAGGAGATGCTCTGGACCCCTGAATCTACCCCAGTGGGCCCACATTACAGCGGATAGTGCCTGCAGGAGGAAGGGCCATATCAGTTTTCTGCAAGACAGGACTTTCCCCCTTTAGGCTCGGTTTCTTTTCTTGTTCTCACTTTGAAAGTGAGAATGGAGCAGTTCTGCATGTGGGCTTGTGTGGCTACGGTCTAAGGCCCAGCACAACTGGGCCCAGGTGCACTCTTGTTCTTAGCATTATGCACACGAGGGCTAAGATCACAGGGAACAGCACAGTTGACTTAGGTGAGAATACAGTCCTCATTTGTGGCCCTCAGTTGCCCTAGGCTCATAGCATACACCATGGATTTAATGGGTTTCTAGATCTAATGCTTCAGAATCAATGGGGTCTGGATCTTTACCGGAGCCTTTGGCTCTTACAGAGACAAGCCCTCAGATGAGCAACAGGGTGCATCCTGCACAGGCGGAGCAGGAACCCTTGCCTAGTTCTTGTGGGAATGCTCAGGAACCACAGAAATGGGCTCAGCCAGCTCCCTGGACCACGTGTCAGCCCTTCTCACAGGCTTCTTGGGGCTGGCCAAGGGTGCTCGAGTCATGTGCCTGAGATGTCAAGAGTTCTGCCTGCCCCCAGCCTTAGTCTCTTTCAGATGGCCAGATGCTCTGTTTTCAGTGGTGGACTCATGTGTAGGGCCAATCACCATTGACCTTGGTTTAGGCCACATTTGGGAGGTTAGCAGTAACTCAGAACTCTTGCCCCCACCCTTTAAAGGTTGTACCATTTTGATTTTTATTTATTTCTATGTGGTGCTGAGAATGGAACCCTGTGCTTCACACATGCTAGGCAAGCACTCCACTACTGAGCTTCGACCCCAGCCCACACCCCTCCTTTTTTTTTTTGTACTGGGGATTGAACCCACGGGCATTTTACCACTGAACTACATGCCCTTCCTTTTAATTTTTAAATTTCGAGATTATGTTTCACAAAGTTGCTTAGAGTCTAGCTAAGTTGCTGAGGCTGGCCTCCAACATGCAATCCACCTGCCTCATCCTCCAGAGTTGCTGGGATTACAGGTGTGCATCACAGAGCCCAACTTTTGGTTCCCTTTCATGGTTCTGCCAGGAACCTCTGATGTCATCCCAAATTCTGTTTGGAGCAAGCAATGCTGTGGAATAATGATAGCAACAGCAACAATATTAATAATGCCCTTATCGTGGTAGCACTTTGTTCTTTGCAAAGCACCTTTAATGACTTTATCTCTCCTAACCTCACAGCCTGCCCTAAGGCGGGTATAGGGCCTTAATCTCAGTTCTGTGATTATGAAGTCTGAAAAGCTGTGAAAGCTAAAAGGTTTTGTGTAAGTTTGCAGCAAACTCATTTAGTAGCAAAACCTGATCAGAACTGATGTGAGGCTATATTTATCCTGCTTATTTTGAATATTCATATGTTTTGCTGCAAAAATATTAATGTGTTTGATTACAGAGTGCTGCCCTAGACTCTCCTGGAGCTGTTAAACACAGAGGCACCAGAATGCCTTTCTAAAATCTGAACAAATCTGGTTTTGGATAAGGGATGGATAAGGGTTTTGGATAAGGGATGATGGACCGTTTGGGGCTCGAATTTATAGATAGGGAAAATGAGATTTGGAGCAAGCAAGTGACTTGCCCATGGTCACACAACTATAAATGGATAGAGCTGGGCACTCTGCTTGCCTCCTAGTTCACAGTCCTGGACACTCTACTGCAGACCATATAAGAACATGGACAGTGCTATTCTGGGTCAGATCCATCTGACCTAATCTTTGGTTGCCAACACCATCCCTAAGATACCACCATTGGAGCTTGCAGCCATCTTCCTTGACGTCAATTCTAAAGGTCAGGTGTATATAAGCTTCTCTTAGTAGCTATTTATGGATGCTCTGTCATTCACAGATTTGCCCAAATCGTTTTTGAATCCATTTATGTTTCCAGGAAGTATCCTTTTGGGGGGTGATGAATGACTTAAGTTTGTAGCTTCCTGGGCTCCTGGAACCTGGTCTTTTGGAGAGCTCTTTGGTTGTGAGGCTCATAAGATGGCAGAGGTCCCGTAGTGGGGTGCCCAGCTGTGGTGGAGGCCAGGGCTCTAGACTCAGCTCAGCATTTTTTTCAGTTTTATCACGGTGGTCAATTCCTCTTCCACCCTGAGCTTTGTTTTCTTCCTTTGTGAAACCTAGGTGCTTGGATGAGCTCTTTATTTATTTATTTTTTTAACCTCTCATGTACCTACCCACTTACACCTGCATGAATCCCTTTTGGTTAATTGCATTCTGCTTGGTTTTGGTGTCTGGATTGACTGGTTAGCCCAGCCAAGATGGGGGTCAGTTTGATTTTATTCTGTCTGCTCAACTTCATTTTTGAATACTTTAACCTGCTTAGGGTTACTGAGCCATCTGGAATCTAGACTGAACTCTTGGAACTTTTGAAGATGATTTCTTTTATTTCATCTCCAATAGAGGAAAGTTGCCTACTCTTTCATCTCAGTGAGAAGTCCCCTTATAATTTGCTGTCACTATTGAATGGAGCCGCTAATTGCTGGGGTGGCGGGGGATGGGGGAGCTGGAGTTTAGCAACACTTTTCCTCCTATGTGTTCTAGGAAAACTATTATGAATCTTTAAAATGTCATTATCCTAAACTGTTAAAATCAAATTCCATTTGGAGCTCTTTGATTTCTTGCTAATTCAGGGGAAACACATTTCCAACTACTTTAATTTTTTTTTTTTTTATTAATGACTTTAAAACAAGTTCAACTGAAAGCCCAAGAATAAGACTTAAGAGCCTTGCTAAATGAATACAGGTGTGCCTTTGTCGAGTTCTTGAATTTTCCATGATAACTGAAGGTTTTCTCAGGTTCTGTTCCGGCTGTATTAGGTGAAAGGACTGACTCTTTGGCAGTTATTTTGATAGAAAGAAAAAAAATTGTCACGCGTTGCCCTTGTACCTCCAAATTCATGTTTTATACAAACATGGTGTTGTGCATTCTGATTGTCTGGGTCAGAATCCTGAGTTCACTACTTACCAACTGTGGGGACTGTAGTTATGTTACTTAAGCTCTCTGTGCCTGTTTGCTCATTTGTAGAATGGAGATAATGACAGAACCTACTCATGGGGTTGTCATGAGGATCAATCAGTAAATATTTGTCTCGGGCATGGAGTGGTGTGTGTGCTCCATGGCTGTTGTATTCCCATGGCTGCTATGAAGTGGGTCGTGCTAGAAGTTCAGGCCAAAAGATGGGTTCATGTTGCTCCAGACCCTTCCTTCCCCGGAGGCTGTTCTTCTGCATAGGGTGCCAGTCCGTCCAGTGCTATTAAACTGCTGCCTCGGGCACTGCATGTTTGGGACAGAGACAGCGCGCACCTGCACCTTCCCTGGGAAGTGGATCTCTTGTACTGTGGTGGCCAGGGTACTCTTTGTCCCATTGACCTGAGGCCTGGTGAGTCATCCAGTACTCGTTTAAATTTAGCTGGGCAGTGCTCCAGCACGGTCAGGTCCAAATGCAGCTCACCCATGCAGTGTCCTGTTGTCCATGCACGTGGCCAGGCATGCAAATCACTGTGACAGAAGAGGGAGGGCCTCAGATACCACCTTACTGAGGGGGGTCTGGGGTTGGGTGTGGTGCTGGGTGGTCTAGAGCTCCTTCCCTTGGGACACTTTAGAGTGGGATCCGCAGCTCCGTTTCCAGTGCTTCACCTACAGGGCTCTATGCGTTCCCATTCAGAGTCTCCTTCAGCCCTCTAGCTGCTCTGTAAGGGGGAGTGTAAGTTTTACATCCCTGATGGGCCAAGCAAAGCCAGAGAGGTCAGAGTCCATGGTAAAGAAGGGAAAGTGCCAGATTGGTGTCCAAGTGTTCTGGCTCCATGTTCCTTGCAGCTGGGTGACCAGGACTGGCCTCCTGGGTTTGGTGAGGATGCTGCTTGCAGCAAAAAGTTTAGGTCATTGGGGGCCCAGGCCACATAGGTCCTAGGAGTGAGTACTGTGTCATCTCTTACTAACACAGAGACCAATTTCTAGGGATAGAAGGCTTTTATGCTGACGTGAGAAACAGAAAAAGGGAGAGAAAAAGAAACCCATTTACAAAAATAAAAATCCCATGCTGTTAATTTCGTGCCAGCATAATCAGAAATTCCCCTTTCTACTGTTTCCCCTTAAAAGCCCCGCTGTCCTTATTATGCTGGCTCAGTCTGGAAAAACTATGGCTGGGTTTTGCCTACGTGGGGCTTATCGCTGCAGCTGCGAGGAGGGGATCCGGTACTTTATTGTCAGCATGGAAACTTTGGCTAAAGACTCAGAAAAACCTGCTTCATTCTGAATCCCCAGTTCCCTTTGCACTCTGTCCTCAGACCTGATTTTCTTCAGTGTGAACAGATTGTATTCAGTGTTGCAGTAGGAAAGATGCAAGTTAGGCAAGAGAAAGAACTTCCTGAAACAGTAAGGTATTACTGAGGACATTACCAGAACACTCAATCACAGGCAGTTTGATGAAGAGGAAAAATTCTGGGCCACTTGAAATGTTTGTTTTCAAGTTGTCCCATCTTTAGGTCCATTTAGAGCCCCCAGAAATAAGAAGTAAAGATACACAGATGTGGACAGAAACCACCTGCCCCCGGGGCATGCTAAAAGAAGAGGAGCACGCCATCACACCATCATCTCTGATAGACTTGGGCTTGAATGCTGGTGCCACAGTGTGAATTTGGGGAAGTGACAGCTCCGAGCCATCACACCCTCTGTGAAGTGAGGTTACCCCTGCCTCTTGATGGCTTTCTCAAACATATTAAAGAGATCACTTGTAACTGGGAGCTCACAGCGGGGACTCAAATGTGAGGCTGCCTCCCTGCCTCCCGCTTCCCTTGTGACCCCAGCCTGACAAGGGAGCCCCGCAGCCCCCTGCCACCCTCGCCCACCTCGCTCTCTAAGTGGATTAGCTGAGCGTTGTGATCTTAATGCCATTAGGGCTGTTGGCACGCTCTCCTTGCCGTAGTGAGAAGCAGATGTGGCCGAGCGTAATGGCCCTCAGGGTGATCCATCAGGCCTGGAGTGTGGGGGGAAATATTATTAGTGTTAATCTGGGGGAGTCTTTTATGGGAGCTGGGGGAAATGTGGAGGGATTGTGGGGAATTTATTTATTTAAGCCATTGGGCAGGTTAGGTGCTTCAGGGGTCTATAGGACTAAGCCCCACTCCCCACCACCCATTTCTTTAAAGAAGGCCCCTCCCCAACCCCCGAGCCCTGGCCTGATTGCTTCCAGAGTTGGAGCGACAACTTAGCAGGCTCTTGTTTCTTGCCGATGTACCTTATTAGTAGCACCTGGCATCATAACCCACTAATGGGAACCAGCGCTCTCCTCCTGCGTGGCCAGTGACAAGTGGCCCTGTCAGCCGGAGCTCGCCGTGCGAGGAAGTTCTTATTAGCTTTATGGTCCGGAGAACTTGTCCTGTTCAGGAAATGAACGTTGCCGCTAAAGGTCCTCGGCCCTGACCCTGGCGGCATAACCTGTGCGGGCCGGGGAGACCCCGCGCAGGATGCTTGGGATTTCAGCCCCTCTCTGGTTCTTGTCATATGTAAAGAAGGAATCATTGTGGTATGTTGCAGCCTTGAACTTTTGATTTATGCTCCGAGGGTAACTTAACTGTTTCCGTGCCTGGATGGCTGTGCAGTGACAGCAGGGAGCGAGAGGGGGGGGAACCAGGGGGAAGGAGAGACCCCCACATGCCAACAGGGGCTGTTTGGGGGAGGGGGCCCTGGGGGAGCTTCTCTCTCCCTCTCGTCTGAATTTCCTATGGTTGCTGGCTGCAGAGTGGAAAGAGGCTGGAGGCTTCGTGTGGAACAGAACCTGGGTTTGGATTGACCCATCTCTTAGAAGCTGTGTGACTGGGACATGTTGCCTAACCACCCTGCTTCCTCCTCTGTGAGATGAAGTTAGTGCCGTCAGTTCACCCTGGTGGGGTACTGCTATGTCGGTTGGTGTGTTGGGCCCCGCATATGGCCTCGGATTGTAGATTTGAAGGCATGTGCAAACTTCTTTCATTTTTCCTCAATGTAAAATCAAGTTTTAAAAAAAAATCACAAAGAAGCATAACGCATTTTTCCTTTTCCTGTCGTAGCCCCTAATCCTTAAAGAAAGGGTACTTCAGTTGCCCCCCCTTTCCCTCCCACGAGTAATGTTTCTAAAAGTAATTTTTGCCGAGAACAGCAGTGTCTGACCTCATTCTTGAGGGAAACTTCTGCCTCACTCTTTTTTAGAAAAGATGTTTGTGAGTTGTCTGGCAAATGGATGCGTTACTTCTGCTGCTGTGGCTGCGGCTGCCGTTTTAAAGGCCCCTGGTGACAAAGGAGTGAACTGCACTTCTGGGGGAACACACCCCAGAGTCTGGCCCAGAAAAGAGGGGCTGGTGGGAAGAGGGGCTGGAGATGGTGCCTCCTCAGGAGCTTTGAAACAAACCCGTCCATCTGTCTCTGGCGTTTATGGCATCATTGACAGCAGTTCACAGAAAAATAAGAATCAGTTCTTATCTGATTGCAATGTTGGGTGCAAGGAGAAAGGACAGGAATAGGTAGCAAGTCAAGGCAGTGGGACTTGGGGTTTTGGAGAAAGGGACACTGGTATGCGTGTAGGCGCCGCGCGCACACACACATACCCCTAGGAGGCAGATTCTCATCTTCTTTTAGGCTTGTCCTAAAACTGTGCACATCTCAAACAAAAAGTTGTTCTTGCCCGGATTAGAGCAGGTGAAAGCTGCTTCGAAGGCGTTCATCTCATAGGGATTGGAAATGCTCAATGCAAAAGTTAAATCGTGACAGTTGTCCCCTAAATGATCTGCTAATTTAAGGATCTGCTAACATTTGTGAGTCTACCTCCCTACATCCCCCCACCCCCGCCCCCTTGGCAGAAGGGATAAAGATGGTACCTAAAAACAATGTGAAGCGGCTGCTAAATTGAGGGACTCTAAAAACACTTTTCTTTCCTTGAAGTTCAGTGCGGAAAACCAGACCCAACTTGTAAGAGATGCAGACCTGTGTAGGGCCCGTGCGCCCGGCCCTTCTCCTCTATTTCCAGCACAATGGTTGTCAGTGACCCCTCACCCCCCCTACCCCATTCATAATTATCCACTATTTTACTTTCTGTATCCTGATGGCTATAAGAGTGGTTTTTGTTGTTTTGATCGGAGTAGCTGCTAAATATTCCCCAGCAGCCAAATTCAATGGCTGGGGCTGGGGCTAGAGCTGGGACTGGGGGTGGGTGCAGAATAGGCCAAACTTTGGCATCCCCCCCTATTGCAAAAGTGAAAAATATTTCTGTTTGCAGTTAATTTTAGTGGCAAGCAGATCATGTTAACTGGATGTAATTGCTTCCAGATATGGCCGAGGGTTTTGTGTGTTGAGATGAAGGGTCTGGTAAGTGCTTACTTCCTGTGTAAATTAGCCTATTCCATTCAGTCTTTCATTCTGGCCAGCCTGGATTCTGTCATTCTCCCATTTTCCCCCTCCCCAGCCTGCAGCCTGGTGTGAGAAGCAGCTTGCTCTGCCCCTCTGAGTGCAATTCTTTTGTCCCTTAGAGCCACTGGCCTCTTGGTTCTTGATGTGAGTTTGGCCTTAGAATAATGAGAAGGGTTTGAAAAGATGCCACCTGGACCCCAGGCTGCTGTCCGCCTCTGTCTCTGCAAAGGCAGATCCTCAGAGCATCTCCTGGTCACATGGTTGCATTTCAGAACCCCAAACTCCTGGTTTTCTATGCATTTTTTTTCTCCTGCCACCCTCTGACCCCTGCACCCACCTTGGAGAACACTTCTCTCTCTTGGTTAGTCCTTCACCTCCTTAACCTGAACAAAGCACATTCCAGTGGTTGTGAAGTCTTAGAAAAACGGAATGGCAGTTGGGAGGAGGTGAACTCTGGCCACAGTGAGGGCTGGTGTTCCTCCCACATGAAGATACTACTCTTCTTTGCAAAGCAGACTGGACCAACACTGCCCCTCCCTACCAGGAGAGGAGGAGAAAACCCACCCAGAGAATCTTCCCTAGGTCCCCCCAGATTTCCGGGGCTGGAATTGAGGAAGAGTGTTAAGATTCATGTTCTCCTAAAATCTTGCTATTGTACTGTGGCCAGTCCCACATTCTTAATACTATTTGCATAAGAGGTTGCTGTTTATCTTCCTGTATCAGCTCTGCTGATAACCCCGTGGTCTGCTGAACAATCTATGAGGAGAAGATGACTTGATAAGTGCCAGCTTTTCCAATGTGCAAAGATAAACTGTTGGGGTCAGGGTGAGGGGCGGCATGTTAGGAAAGAGGGGCCAGGTGGGAGATGGGACCCTGTTCAGATGAGGGCGGAGATGAGTGGAAGAAAACAGGTATCTTGTCAAATCCGCCAGCTGCGTGTATCACACAGTTGATCGGCTTCCTGCGCCCACCTACTCTTCTGCTCTTCATGTGGACAGCAGCGTCCCTGAGAACATGGCACTGAGTGGGCCGCCTCTACCCACATTCACACCAGAGGGTGCGGCGCAGGCGATCTTGGCTTCTGGGGTTCCTGTCTTTTTCTCCCTCAACCCTCCTAACCCTCCCGGTTGGCTAGTGAGTCTTAAATGCTTGTTAAAATGGTAAATCTGAGCTCTCTCTCTCTCTCTTTTTTTTTTTTGGACTTTTCCTACCTGCCCTGGATTTGCCGCTTCTTCTGAAAGAGGCTAGGTGAAGAGAAAACTTCTGACCCCATCACCTAGTCAATAAGCTGTCTGAGAATCAAACAAAAGAGTTTGGACTGGCTGCTAAAGCCAGGCACCCAACTGATAGCTTTGTTTTGATGTCCTTGCACTGTTTGCCAACCACGGAGTGTGCTATTTAGAGCAGGGGGTATCCACCCGGGCAGAATTACCGGGAAGTTGAAACAGCGCGCAAAGTCCAGGAGATGCTGAAGATAGCGAGATACAGCCCAGGAATTGGGGGTGGGGGTGGGGTGGGAGCCTCATCAAGAAACAGACTTTGTGAGAGGAGATAGCAAGGTTGTTTTCTAGGGACGGTGTGGAGTGACATCCAGGGAGGCATGCTGGACGAAGACCCAGGCTCTAGAATTTACTGGCTGTGTGTCTTGGGCAAGTCTTTTAGCCTCTCTGAACTCCATTCCCTTTTCTCTAAAAAAACAATCACCTTGTCCGTGGTCATGAAGATACAATATGTGTACCGTGCACAGGGCAGTGATGGTACTGAGTACATGGGAACGGTGAGAGAGGCTCTTACAAACCCGCTGTTTTACCTTGGGGAGAAACTGTGAAAAGAATCAGAGAAATCTTTTGTTTGGGCACTGTTAAATTGATGACAGTGTGAACCTTGTGGGTACTATCATCAATAGTGAAATAATAGGTGAACACTTTAAGCACATTGTGACCACAAACATCCCCATTTGCAAAGTGCTGCTGCTGTTGTAAAGAAGCCACTTATCTGCAAAGGGTCCCTTCATCTCAGGATGCTGCTGTGCCCAAGGAGTTCTGGAAACGGCCTTTTGGGATCCCTTCCAAACCTTGCACCGCATTCCTTTGCTTTGTCTTTTGGGAGGGTAGATTTGACTTTGGGAAACGACCAAAATAATTCAGTGACAAATCTAGTGAATTTGGTAAAGGATAAGCAGAAGGCAGGTTCTGGAAGGATGGGGCTTGTCGGCTCAGCCCTGGGGTGAGCATTTACCTTGCTCCTTCATGGGAGGTGGATAAGGCCCAGGCTGTGATTTATACTTGCTGCCGCTGGAATCCTGTGAGGAGCCACCAGGATTACCTGGGCCTGGGGAAGCCTCCTCTTATTTAGCTGTAATGTTTCTGCATTTGTGGTTTTGTGTTTTGGGAGTTCTGGCTCTGGGGAGACACTTGAAAAAACCAAAACAACTTGAACCATCAATGGCTGGGGCTTGAAAGAATGGACTGGGCTTTGACTCTGGTATCCCAAGAGAGCAGCAAGGGAGGCACAGTGGTCTGAGTTTGAATCTTGACTCTACCTTTTGGAAGGATCTGGAAGATGAGGGAACTCCTGTGTTCAAATCCTTGCTGGGCACCTGGCACAGACTCGGTGCCTATCAGTTCCTTCTCCTGACAGCCTTACCTGCCCCGAGCCCTGGGGCCGGGAAGGCGGATGTTTGCCTTTCCTCTCCATTGGAGCATCACTGGCCTGTCAGGCGAGCAGAGATTCACCTTAGGACAATCTGCTGGGCCTGGCTGTGTTGTGACCTGCTGTGCAGGGGCCTGTGCTCAGCCTCTCTCTCTCTCTGCATTATTTATAGTAAACCATATTAGAACAGAGTGTTAAAGAGGAAGGATGAGTCATCCCCATTGAAACCATTGATGACATAAATAAAAGCAAAATGCTTACTATGTGGTTTGCACAGCATTTAAGGCCAGGTTGTGCTAATTTGAATGCTCCAAAGTGGATCTGTGAAAGTGTACATGGGTGGGGAAAAATTCAGGTTTAACCAGAGGGAAGCTGTTTATCGCAAATCCCTATCAGTATCTGCCTTGCCTTTCATTTATTTCAGACTCCTGTTCGTGTCATGCTCTCCATCCTTGCTAACAAAGGCACTGGCTTATTTCTCAGCTAGTATTTATGTGTTTTTGGAGGATAAGGACTGGTACCAAGGGGCATCCATGCCCCTCTCTCCATCCCTCTTCTCGCCATCTCAGGCTCTTGTGGCTCTTCCCAGTTTGGCAGGTATGGGTGTGGGTGCTCAAGGTGACCTGGAATGTGGACTGCTCAAGCTGACAGGGCCCTTCAAGTCTTTCATCTGAAAACACTCATTCAATGGGGAATGACTGGCAGTCCGGAGAGGTTATGCAATTGCATAGCAAGCTAGTGGCAAAGCCAGGACTGGAACCCTGATCTCAGTCCCAACCTGTGGAACGCCCCCTTCACCATCCTGCCCGTGCGTGACTGCTAGGTCTGCTCCTCACTCCCCCAAGGAGGCGTCTAGAACAGCAGTTGCAGATCTTTGAGGGCTGCCGGGGTCGTTCTGGTGTGGCGGCTTGCCTTTGGGAGGCCCTCATTAACCCCTCTGCTGTCAGTCTGAGCAGACGAATGCACATGGAATCTTCAAGATTTACGGGCAGTGGGCCTTGTGTTAGGGGCTTTGAGATACAATGATTAATAAGACATGGGACTTACCCTTGAGGAGCTTCTAATTGGAACAGGGGAGTTAAAATACTTTCCATGGATGCTGGTCACTTTGTGAAAGTGTGGAAGATGATGGGGAGTTAGGGTAGATGTACATTTATGGGTGAAGTCTGGAATGACTGACTTTTTATTGTAAAGTTCTTTTTTGAATTCATGTGCAGGGCCCTGGGGCAGGTACAGGAATATGGTTGATGAACAAGATGAGGCAGCCACCTTCATGGGACTTTCCAGCCGTGGAGAAAATTGCCTGGCTAGCAATCCTCAGATCCTGGGTCCTGGCAGTTGTGATGGGTGCGAGGATCCTGGGGATAGCAGCATTTGCGGGGAATATTAAAGGCTAAGTAGGATTTGAAGAGGAGGACAGAAAGAAGGCCCTGGTCAGGGCTGGGGAGAGGGTGAGGAGTAACTCTCCTTGGCGGGACTCAGGGTGATTCATGCTGCGGTGGTGGGCTGGGACACGTGGAGGTGCCACAGATGCCAGGCCAGGTGTAGGGAAGGTGGTGTGGAGTTGTGGAGGGAATATGGGCCAGAAGCCTGGCGGGGCTGAGTCCAGGTCCTCATGCTGTTTGCAGACCGTGTGATGGTGGCCATGAAGCACCGTGGACTGTGGTGTCCTGGTCCCTCCAGTGGGAGATCATGTGGATTTCAGGGCCTGGGCTGTTCACACATGTAGTGTGCCTGGAACACTACAGTTGTTGGTAAATGTCAGCTGTCATTCAGTTTGGGACTTTATCCTGGGGCACTTGTGAGCCTCTGAAGGAGACAGTAACCAGAACTCCATGCTGATCCTCACGCTGTAGACACAGGTCCAGCGGTCCCTCTCTGGCCCTCAGGAGCCTGTCTGAAAGGCGTTTAGAGGGTGATCATCAGGGAGAGACCCCTCCTGCAGCTCCATCTGGCACTCTGCCGAAATTCAAGGAACCAACCTGAAGTGACCCCTGCCTCCTCTCCGTGGTAGCCCCAGGGTGGGACAGGGCACTGGGGAGAGGGACTTCAGCAAGCAGGATCAAAGGAAGTGGCGCTGGGAAGCTGCCTGCCGGACTGTTACCCGTCCCCTGGTTCTCTTTTAATAGAAACCGAGCATCTGATGGAGGCTAACCGTCCGGGCTCCGCTCCTGCCGCCCTGATAGTGAGCGGAGACGGCTATCTCCCGTGGGCCAGTCTGGGCTGTGGTTGTCACACTGCGCAATGCCTGCAAACCGACAGAGGCACGGGGAGATAAGCCGGCATTGTGTAACAAGGGGCGCGGGCTGTTTGCCCTCCCGGCACTGCTGGCCCCTGGGTAACTGCTAACCTCAACGGAGGAGCCGCTGGCTTGGCAGCGCCTTTCCCGGCCCCTCGCTGGCTCCACCGAGGTCTTTTTGTGGTTGGATAAAGGAAGCTCATGTAGGCCGCCCACAGCGAAGTGGGCCCTGGGCGATGGGGTTTGGTTGTTTTGTTTTTCTCTTCTGTTTTTTTTTTTTAAAGAGAAGCTGAAAGGGGGACAGTCTCGCTTGGCATCTATCCCCCTCACCCTAAAACAAAAGAAAACAAAGTTCCTACACGTAAGCTCAACTTGGACAGGTGATCTAGATGTCCCCCGGGCACCAGAGCCAGCTTTAAGAAGGCGCTGGACTTGGAGAGAGGCGGAGCTGAGTGGTCTGATGGCCCTGGGCTGGTTCAGGGAACGCTCTCTTGCATCTGCCCTCGCAGGGCAATCGCTGAATCCCAGCACGCACACCCTGCCCTGCCCTGTGCGGGTGACAGCCCATGCCCTGCCTCTGCTGCTGCCTGTTCTGCTGTGACAGGAGACGGGCTGGAAGGGAAGTGGGTGGCCAGCCCCATTGTAAGGCTGGCATGGGCTCCCCATCACCCAGCCATTCCTTGGACCCCCCCAGCAGACAGATGCTCCTGTTCCTTAGCAGCTCCATCCATTTTTATGATGCTCCCAGGGCTCCCCAGCTGTCCTGTCTGCTCGGGGGTTCACAGGAACCCTAGGCCACAGCCCTGGTGGTATTTGTAAGGTAGCTGCATATGTCTTCTCTATTGAAGCAAGCGGTGTGTCCCTTAAACCATGGTTTCCATCCCCTTTACCCGTCTCCCAACCCTCTCTTAGACCTGAGTTTATAAATTTTATTTTAGCTTGATCTGATCACATCAGGGTGATTATATTCAGTGACCTAACCAGGTGACTTTGACCACTCTGTAGAAGAACCAGGCTTCTATGGTATACTCTCAGGTTATTTCTCTTGTTCTGAGCTGATTACTCCCAGAGGCTGCAGGAATTCCCCCCCCCCCCCATTTTGTGGTAAAATGGAATGGATGGTCACTTGAAGATTGGAGGTCACTTCATGCCAACTGTAGGGGTATGGTTCAGGGATGGCCAGGGAAAGGAAGTGGTGATTTAAAAGATTCGGAGGTGGTGACTCATATTGATTTTAGCTTATCTGACCCTTTAGCTAGAGGCTGCTCTTCCCTCAAAGTGTCCAACTTGACTGTAACTTAAAGCAACAGAGAAATGTGTATCATTCCTTTCCTTGCATTAATTAGGGCTGAGAAATTCATTATTTAGAGGGATAAGAGATGCTGAGAAGGGAGGCTATTGAACTTATGTAGAGATCTGTGGCCTTCAGTGTGACTCCCAGGTAGCAATTGAAAGGTGGTGGTGGCACTGGTGAAGAGGGACAGGTGCCAGGTCAGGGAGTGGCCCCCAGCGCATCACCCAGAGCCCTGTGCAGCTGAGCCAGGATTGGATGGTCTTCTTCAATAGGACCTTGACTTAATCCTGTGAGAAGGCTTCATCTCCCGGGTTCACCTGGTAATGCCATTGTGTGGATATAAGATCCAGTTAGCATTTAGATTAACTGCTTCTCAGGTGCGGAGTCTGGTGAACCAAGGGTTAAATCCTACCGGCCCTCTATCTGTAAAGCTGGTCACAGATCTGCTTTCCCTGGAGCCCTGTGCTTTGCTGCCTTTGTAGGCAGTCTAGAGACCCTGTTCTGGGTGTGGTGGCTGACCCTGGTCCAAATCAGGGTGCTGCTGGGAAGACCAGGAGTGGGGCTATTGACTGCTGTTTGTAATGCACCCCCCACCTCGATTCTGCAGAAATTGTGCTTTTGATGATGCACTTGACAACTTTATATTTTTTTCCTAATTTGGGGGTCTGTCCTAGAGTGGAGGCTTGGCTCACAGCAAGCAGTACAGCTTCCACCCCAACCCAGGACACATAGGAATAGCCTGCAACCCAAAGGTCAGTGAAACTCTATTGATCTTTTATTTTCCTGATTTTGAAACTCTTTTTCCATATTTTTATTGGTGCATTATAATTATATATGATGGTGGGATTCATTGGTACACATTTGTCCATGCCCACGACACAATGGGGTAATTTGGCAAGTTTCCCTCCCCACTATTTCTCCTTTCCCTCCCCTTCTCCTTCTCCCAGTCCCTTTCCTCCACTCTGCTAATGTCCCTTCATTTTCCTGGAGATGTCCCCTTGCCACCTTCCTTTTCATGTTTCTCCTCTAGTTTCCACAGATGAGAGAAAACATCTAGCCCTCAACTTTCCGAAACTTCATTTATTTTACTAGACTTTCTGATAGCTTTACCTTCATTCTGTGTATCCTGGTTCATTTAAAAATTTAATCAAGAGTCAGTAATGGCTTACCACTTGGGTTTAAAGAAGTCCCTCAAACAGGGAGGCCTTAGACATATATTCAATTCACAAGCATTTACCAAGCACCTACTGTGTGCAAGGTGGTTGCTAAGTGCTATGGGGTTGTGTGTGTGTGTGTGTGTGTGTGTGTATTCCTCATAAGTAACAGTGAAGCAGAAGTGACAGTCATGTATACATGGCTCTGTGTGTATATTTATACAGCAGACCATATGCTCAACTATCATGTAAGTGAGGAAGGAGGAACAGAGATGAATGGAATGACTCCAATAGAAGATTCTGGAGGGCTTCATGGAGGAGGTGGTATTTGGTCAGTCTTTGGAGATGGTTGAGCTTTGAGCAAGACAGGATCTGTCATTTCTAGGTAGGAGGTGCCAAGCTGTGGCAGTGTATGAGTGGGGTCAGGACCCCTGCACAGGTCGTGAGCTGAAATGGGGGAGGTGTGAAGCAGGGTGGAAGACTGGGAGGAAGGTGGACTGGGCTAGTTCATGGAATGGTTTGCCTTGCGGCTTGTGCAAGGCCCTGTTGGATAGATTTCAGTATAGGTCAAACTGAGGAGCGGGTGGGACGGTGTGATGGCTCAGGATACTGAGCCCCCTATGGTCATCCACACTTCTGAGTCTTGCGGGTGGACAGGGGGTGGTGATCGAGTCTCACGGGCACCTGGACTGGGTGCGTGCTCGTTCTCTAATGTTCTTCACCTCTGTTCACTCCTGCCTGAAGTCGGTGGGGGAGACGTGCCCCTCGGAGCCTTCCATGAGCTAAACTGAATGGGGACGTTAGACTAGTTGCACACCTGTCCCTTTTCACAGTCCTCCTCTACCGTTTGCAAACTTTACACAGCAGTGCACATTTAGCCCTGGGCTTCAAAGAAGCCAGCCAGTTTCCAGAAGAGCAGACTTTGGAAGAACGCGCTTTTGCTTTTGGCATTCACGACCCCCCACCTGGATCATCCTTCCTTTCCTTCTGCCTGACCTCCCTGTCTCATCCAGCCTTCAAGACCTGCTTAAGCCAGGCTCCGGGGGCAGGCGTCTCTGCCTGGCACTCACTGGCTCTCTCCTCTTTTGTCTCTTGCTGCATTTACAGTGTGCACCACTTTAAAAGCTCTCTGCCTTGTCATTAACCCGCTTGTGCCTCTGTCTTGTCCCCCAACTACGACATAGGTTCCGTGAGGGTGGCGGTATGATTTCTCCTTTCTCTCCGTGTTCTGCTGACACCACATGGAGCGTGTCACAGACGCTCAGTAAAGAACGGCTAATTGAGCATTTATTATGATCTGAGCACTTTACCTGCATCAACACCCTTTATCCTCACTGCCACCGGTGAGATGGGTACTCTTAAAGGAATATTTGGAGCTTACAAAAGTATCCTCTGTAACTGTGGGGTTTCTAGGTTGGTATGCCGAGAGTTTCTTGATGAGGCTGACACTTCCTTCAGAGGTGACTTGTGACCTACTGATGAGCCCCTGTCCTCACCTACCCCCCCTCCCACCACCCTGGTATTTCCTGAAACTCCCTCCGGAGGGACAGTGCCCCCAATGGACAGGACTCTGTGGGATCTGTACTTGAATCTCTTTCTAAAGCTGCAGTCACTTTGGCTCTCGGAGTCTGTTTCCTCATTTGCAAGATTCTGTACAGGTTGAGCATTCGAGTCTGAAAATCTGAAACTTTTTGAGTGTTGACATCCAAAGGATTTTGGATTTTTGGATTAGGGATGCTCAACCAGTAAGGTCTGTGCAGATATTCCAAAACCTGAAAAACTCTGAAGTCTGAAACCCTTCTGTGCCAGGCATTTCCTGCGAGGGATGCTCAGCCCGAAGTTTCTCTCTGTGTGAGGAAGGCGGAAGGCATCAGCGTGTCAGTAGACGCCCACTGTGGCCTGCTCACCTGTGACGCAGGTGGTCTCCTCGCCCTCTGCAGTCACGTGGTTCCTGCAGCACCTCTCTGTGGATGACTTCCAGATCTCTAGCTCTCGTTTTCCATGGTGGGGTGTTTTCTTTCCTCTTTCCCCGTGTTACGCACATTCCTTTCCAGTTGCCTGCTGGGCACAGCAGTCCTGCCAGGAGCCAGAACTTGAGGCTAATTTAAACGCTGTTCATCTCAGATCCTTTCAATGTCCTCAGTTTGATCAGAGGCTCTGCCCTCGTTCCAGGCCCATGGGCCAGCCTCTGGCCTCCTCTGCGGCTCCTGCATTCTTAGCTTGGTATTTAGAGCCATCCGGGGTCCTAGATTCTAGCCATGTCAGTCCTCCCTTTCTCAGGATGCACAAACTCAAGGTGGACACCATCTTTTTCATGTCTGTTACAACCTGTAGTCCGTTGCCCAGCATGTGACTGCATGTGCTGTGGACTGGAGCCCCCAGTCTTCCCCTCACTTGCCCTGTCCTTCTCCATTGGCCACTACAGGGTCCAGGCTTCTGTGCTGCAGCATCACACTCTCCTTCCTGAAGCCCTTCCCCATGTTTCCCTCCCTTTGTCTCCAGACAGAAACACATCCCTTCTTTGAACTCCCAGGGGTAGAGAGAGAGCTTGATCTTTAGTTATTGGTAATTTTTTCATTTCTTCCCTAAGAAACCCTTGTGGCAAGAATCTGGGGTCCTATTCTGCTATTCCCTTCCTGGGTCCAGTGCCCGGGGCATTGTAGGTTTTCCATAAATCTCGTTGGCTTAAGGACTTGAGGGCTGTCAGATGTGCCGTGCTGCTCCTGTGAAGCAGGGTGGATTGAGCTTTCTGCATATCTGCAACACTGCCAGAGTGGTCAGCTGCAAGGCAGTACTGGTCATAAGGGGGACCCAGAAACAGGCCTGGCTCGAGTACTGTCGGAACAGAATCATTTTTGCTCTGGAGCTTCTTCTTTCATATTTTCTTTTTCATTTCGATTGAAACCCTGTCCTAATTGACATCTTATGGCCCAGGGAGCCCAGATAGGAGTGCAGGCTGGGGAATGTCCCCTCCAAGCTTTGTCATGCAGATGTGAGTGTAAATGCACTGCAGCCTGGGTGGACCCTCTGGCTGACAACAGAGAGGCAGACACCAGGCCAGAGACCCCCAAGATCCTGGAAATGGGTCCTTCTTCCCTCTTCTTGTCTTCCTGCACCCACCTAATGCCCACCTGCTGGGCTATTTCCCCATCAGAAAGAGTCATTGAGGAAGAGCCTTTAGGGAGAGCTTTGCTGGAGGGGTGGGCACTGGCTGGTTCTGTACCAGAGGTTTCCTGGGGACTATTTCCTATGGGTGTGGAGGGAGAGGCGGGTGGCTGATTCTTGGCTTGTCAGGACTTGTCATGGGCACTGCTGGTCTGGTTCGCCCCAGTATCATACCACGGTATTTTATTTTTCATGTCCTCTCTTCCCCAACATTGAGAGCTGTTTGAGGGCACAGGCCAGGGCCTTTTCTTTGTCTCAGTGCCCAGTGCAGCCTGACAGTTAGCTCGGGGTCATGATTTGTGATGTGTTAGTGAGCTCAATTGTGGAAGGGGCCTCCAATTCCAAAGATTCTGGTGAGGGTCTCTGTCCTCTCTAGGCTACCTGGAAACCTTTCTCCCTTCACCTTGGACTTGGGCAGCAGGGGATGGGCTGCTGAATTAGCTAGTGGGGAAACATGGGGGATGAGGACCTAGCTCCAGTTCCAAGTACCCATTGGGAAATCACCTTTGTGCCTTTGTACTTGTCAAAGGAATGTGTGCAAACTATAGAGTGTGTGCACCTGGCACAGGTGTGAGCTGGAAACGGAGGTGAGAGGAAGGAGAGGGGCCTGTTCCTTTCTCTAGACTTGGTGGAGAAATCCTTAGGGGTTTGGTGAAAAGGTCCAGAGGCCTTATAGGTACCCAGCTGGCAGGTGCGAGCCTAGAACTCTACTGTGGGCCTCCCTGGGGCAGCCAGCCAGGCTTAGGGCAGGAAGCGGTGGCTTCTGGGTCACTTGGCTGCTCTTGCTTGCCGAACTGAGATTGTTTCTATAATTAAGATGTTAGGTCGGGAAGGGACATTAGGAGGTCATCTGGTTCAGCTTACAGCTCTGAGGCAAAAAAAAAAAAAAAGTAGAATTGTTATCCTCATGTCCACTGCATTGATAGGTGACTGAGGCCCCCAGTGGTAGGGTAGCTATTCCATGGTCATTGCCTGTGGTTCCCTGTGCTGTGCTCTTCTGCTCCTTGCTATGGGTGGTCAGGGGAGGGTCTTCTCTCAGCTCACACATACATTTTCTGTGGGGTGAGGCCACTCTTGTCCCAGCTGAGGCCTGAGAGTGTGAGGGAGAATGTCCTAGTTTTATTGTGAGGGTTCTAATGCAGGAAAGATGGGGGAAGAGAAGATACTATCTTAAACTCTTGAATCTCCCTGAGTTGGGGCCTCACCTGGTAGAAGGTCCACAGGGATGTTGGTAGCATGGAAAGTCTCCCCTCCACCAACTCCCCAGTGGAAGAATGCCTGGTCTTCTGGTGGGGACAAGGTGGTTTGGGGTTCTGTGTGGCCTTGATAGGGAAGAGCTTCCAAGGCACTGGCTTAGAATCCCAGGCTTTTTGTCCCTCTATCCTGGGATACCCATTTTAAAAGTTAGAAAAGGAATTCATTCTCTTGACCACGCTGCAGGCAGGTCCCCTGGCGCTCTCATGACCAGGTGGGGCTGGTGTGTCTGTGGCTTCTCTGCTGTCCTAACCTTGGGATATCCTATAGTCCCTCCTAGACTCTCAGTTTGCTCCTGCTTTTTTCCTGTGGCATTTTATCTTTGTGGGATGGTTTCAGAAACATGCAGATGACTTTATTGTTTCTGCTTATTTATTTTCTCTTCTAAGTTTCAGGTGAAATCTGAAACCCTCCCCTAGTCACCTCAGGCAGGGGGCTAGGGACATCTCAGCAGGTCATTGGGCGGCGTAGAGGGCTGCACATCTGCTACCTGGTTGTGGGTTGAAAGCAAAGGACGTTTAAAAAAGAGCCCTCCGCTGCCTCCCCCGTCTCTCCTTGCTGGCCCACCTCCTCCAGACCTGAACTCTCAATTCAGCCTGTGGATTTCAGCTTCCATAAATGGGATGCTGGATGGTCATGGTGTGTGGCTGAGCCAACCCGGGGAGTCTGGCTTGTGTTTTCTCTGTACTTGTGAGTTTGGTTGCTATTTCTGCTCTTTGTTTCTTTCTTTCCTAAAATTTTACTCCCTCTCTCCCTGTCCTTCCCTTCTCGTGTTTTAAGTATCCCACTGTCCCTCCCTCACACGTTCCTGTTCACACCCGGGCCTTGCAGGCACAGTGTCTGTGTGTGTGGCTGTGGCTGAGATGTGGGCGCAGCCTCCCAGCCTACTCCCCTTCTCCTGTTTTTGTCCAGTTGACTGGACAAAGAGAACAGAACCAAATGACTCCTTTCCTTCCTAAGCCAACCCAGCAGTGACGTTCTGGGGTGACTCCCTGATGACCACTTCAACAAGTGCTTAAATGCTCACAGTCTCTGGCCTGACCAGGCGTGCACCCCTCCTCACACACCCACAAACATTCCCAGCCTCATCCTTTTGTCTCGGTGGCCCTGGGTGCCCCGTGTGTGTGTGTGTGTGTGTGTGTGTGTGTGTGTGTGTGTGTGGTGGGGCAGAGCGAGGGGCAGAGCTGTGCTGGACAGCAGCTCTGTTACAGTAGAGTGGCAGGAGGTCGGCCGCAGGGGCAGGTCACACAGGCCTCTTTTATTTACAGTACTCTCTTTCACCGCCCCAGTGAAACAGGAGCCCTAGAGGCGGTGGTGAAAGGACACTGTGTTTGTGCATTCAGGCCTTCCAGGGCTTGCTGCAAAAGGTGGGGGCACCCGGAGCACTGAAGGGGCTTTTTGTAATTGGCAGTTTGGCTTAGGGGAGAGGGGCTGAGAGAGGGCAGGGGCCACAGCTAGGATCGTGAGCACGTGCATATTTAGACAGCTCCAAGCTGCTCCTTAAAACTAATTCTGGGGTCTGGGGTTGGGGCGGGCACACTGCCTTGATCCTCTCATTCTGTTGGAACATCTGATTCCTTCCTTCCGGTTGTCTCCACACCAGCCATGGCTGGGGACAAAGAGGAG